>NC_137743.1:34354128-35785202 GCF_963264785.1 Psittacula echo | reverse complement strand
CTTAAACTGAACAGCACCTTATGGTTCCAGCAGCTGTGTTGGCTCTCGTACGTGAAGTACTTTTCATTTATCCATGGCTCAGTGCTGCTCTGTTCTACATACTGCTTTTGGCTTGGGGTCTTTGCTGGTCCATCAGGCAAACATCCGCTGAGCTCATGTGGACAGATTTTCTTAGATATTGAGTAGCTGAAAGCACAGGCTAGTTCGGAGGTGGGGGGGGGGGAACACATCTCCAGTCCCCATACACTCCAAGCAACTTAAGACACCTACCATTTATGAGGATCAAGTAAGAATTAGTTACATAAACTGTCAAAATAATTTTTTTAACTCATATTTTCTCTGGCAATGAATGCATAGTCCAGGAGTTCTCAAGTGGGGAAGACTAAATTCAATTGATCACACTGAAACTAAGGCTGACCCCTTGCCAGGGTCTTCTCCAGTCCCACATTGTGCATTTGACTGGAAGAAAGAGGGGAGGCAAGACCTACGGAAGCAGCTTTGTTTTCAAGCTGTCAATGGGCTTGATGTGTTGGTGCCCAGAGGTGCCAGAATGGAGGCACAAATCAGCCAGTTAACTAATCTTTGAAGGAAGTTGTTACTGAAGTGGAAATCAACTTGTTTCTGCAGCTGAAACTGGTAACTGGGTCTAGCCTTTGATTGCTCCATCCTGAGCCTGTCTCCCTGGGTGACACTTGGGTCGTTTATGATTAACTGAGATACCTATATATACTTAAGGTTGAGTATCTGCTGCTAGTGTTTGCATAACTGCGTGTTTGTTTTGTGCCCTTATTGTCTTTAGGGTCTGTTAGTATATCTGAAGGCATACTGTGGGCTTCTGAAAAAAGCAAGTTTGGCCACAGTGCTAGAAACTGAAAATAAAATCTGTTTTAGCTGAGATTTGTTTATACCAGATAAATTAACTGACAAGCTCCTCGTCTGACTGAATCCACATTATTGTGCTAATTATGTAGGGAATAAGTGATAAGAAGGCTAATTACAAGCACAGAAATATCTCCCCAAGTTCAGACAATATCATAATGAATGTCAAGGCACAGTAGAGCCACTGGAGTTCAGCTGTTAAGTTTATCATTACTATTTTGACAAGATGATTTTCTCTGATTTTAAACTTTTGTTCTGGGTTGTGAGCACAACTCACAGGGCTGTATTGGCAATAACTATTCCTTATGGAAACCTCCAATTTAAACGAATCAAGAACCTTGAAAATGAGCCAGGACTTTTCTATAAAATGTGAGGCAGCCTTTTAAGGACTTGATATGAGAGATAATATATGATTAACATTTGTAGGATTTTTGTTCAGTTCCTATAGAACTCTACAGGGTTAACTTAAATTTATTTTATTATTATTTTCCATAAGGAATAAACCGTAATGGGTTAAAACTTAAACAGGGAAAGCTTAGATTGGATATAAGGAAGAAATTCTTTACTGTGAGAGTGGTGAGGCACTGGAATGGGTTGCCCAGGGAGGTTGTGAATGCTTCATCCCTGGCAGTGTTCAAGGCCAGGTTGGGCAGAGCCTTGGGTGACATGGTTTAGTGTGAAGTGTCCCTGCCCATGGCAAGGGGGTTGGAACTAGATGATCTTAAGGTCCTTTCCAACCCTAACTATTTTATGATTTTATGTTAGAAATAGCAAAAATACATGAATGCCACCTCCTATAAATTATTAAGTAATACTACAAATGGGGAAAATGTTATGAAAATCACTTATTTTCATATGAGATTAATTACATTGCCACCATTTCTAGAACTTTATTCTTATCAGCTGATAATTAATGGTCTGGGACAGAAAACTAAATACTCAGCAAAAATGCTGGCAGTCCTGAAATCAGCAGCAAGAATCTGACTATCTTCAGTAGGGTCACAATTTAATTTTTTACCCAACACAGGATTCATGAAAGGCTGGGTGGCTTCTTGAGCAGCACATACACACTGTAAAATGCAGATGGCTCAGAACCCAATGCTAGCATAATTCAGTGTTTGTAATTTAAAAACACATCTATGGAAATAAAAATCCTGGCTTGTCCTTTACATGAGACCTCAGGATGAAGGATCAAGACCCAAAAGAAGTGGACATTACCGGTCTTGCTGCTAGAAGAGGTCCCTTTAGGAAGGATAAGACACGTAGAAGCAGATCTGCATAATTGACTTGGGATGCCATTTCCATTTCCATATTAATTTTGTCACAACCCATCACATCCCTATCCTTCAGAGATATTTACATAGCCAATACCATCATAGCCTATTACTTTTCCACATTCTTGTAGTGAATTTATCCTCACAATGCCTCTGCAAAAGATAGAAATAAAATGACCATCATTTTACAGATTGGAAAGCAAAGCACCATAGCTAACTATGCCAAAACCATAAATACAAATCTGCTGCACTTGCCTTCCTGTCATGGATCCAAAGTTTACTAAAATCTGATTCGAGAACCACTACCTTTCCAGATCAAAATTCTGTTTATTTTAAATTAAATTACTGCTTATAATAAAGCTAGTGAAAGATTAATGTTTCATAGAAACACAGGTTCATCTCTTTCTTTGTCATGAGAACTACTCATCTTCATTCCCTGTTCATGGACCCATAAAGATAAGACTGTCATTCCAGAAATATGAGCACCTGTGGAAAGAAAAGCACCACTGAGTTTTAGTAAACTGTCTACTGCATGGGAAAAGAAAATAAAAAAAAGCACAGAAAAATGTGCAGAGGGATGCCAGATTCAGTCAGTCACAACTGTCTTCATGCAAACCCCATCTGGTTTCAAGGCATGCGTGTCCTGGAATAGGAAACATTTGTGTTGGATGGTAAAGAGGGAATGGGCAACTATTTGAATAGCTCTTGTCAGACTCAGTGTGTTCCTTTTAGATAGCCAGCTACTGGCCTCTCCAAACATCGCCCTTTCATCATGCCAGGTGGATCTGCTGCGGGTGCCCTGCTCGGAAAGCAGCTGTGCAGCTGCCATGCTGACAGTGACAGCAGTGACAGACTTTGCTCAGGATGGAAACCGCATGAGCCACATCAGAGCTGAGCCAATCAGATGGAGGGATTTGCTTTGGAGGGCTTACACACCCAATGATGTGAAGGTCAGGTCCTAAAATAATTTGGAAAACGTGTTGAATTTAAGTGGGAGGATCAGTATCAAAGAAAATAAGATGCTGATAAACCTGAAGCATATAAATACTTGGGGGCAGCTGTCAGGAGAGTAAACCAAAACAGCCTCTTTATAAACCAAGAAAATGAAAATATTATATAGACTTGTGCTTTAACAGATTTAGGTTGGATTATTAGTTAGCACATCAGTTAAACCATCAGGTGGATTATAGATGTAACCAGGCATACTTGTGTATGCTGAAAGAGGAGAGAGGGAGAACCTAAGTTAGGGAATTAATACCTTTTCAAGAAAGAAAGAGAGAGAAAACCAAGGGTTTAGAGAATGGTTTATGAAAAAGCAGAGGAAAGGCAGTATCACTGGTAATGAGAAAGGAGAACGGAATTCAACAGAGCTGTGTTCAATTTGTGACTGCCAGGATTCACCTTGACACCCCAGCAACACATGCGGCTGCTCCATTTCTTCATTCATTCCTGCACATGTCTAAAATAAAAATAAGAAGAAGCAATCAGGGAGAAACACCATGCTTTCCCTGCAGAAAGCCTGGCCAAAGTAGTCTGGTGAGGAGTGACCAGCCTAATGTCTGTGAAGTTGTTTTAAGGCCTTGGCTGGGAGGTTTGAGAGCCATAATCCCACCGCCTGAAAGAATAAACCAGAGCACAGATATGACTCAACTAAATTTCTCAGAGCAATGGCACATCCAAGCTGGTATATATTAAGTAACCAAAGCAAACCACCAGTGAAATCTATAATTTCATTGCCCTAATTTTTATGGATTTACTCATGAGAAAATGAGATTAAACAGGACCAAAAAGAATTTTTTTCTTCAAAGGTAAAATGTCTAGCATGGGACTATATCCTTTCCTCTCCAGCACAGGCTTCTTTTAAACATTTTAGGATTCTTAAATCAGAAATTGCAGCTAATTCAGTGTAGTGCACCCACATTTTTTTCTTGCTGTTACAAATGCTTTCATTAAAATATGAAAATGTAGAAAGTGTGAAATTGGATTAATCAATTTTAATAATAAATTCCATCTATCTCAGTTAAAACTTGATCTATGGAAACTTAATAGACACTACCTTTCCTCCTCCCCATTTCCCTGTTGCTGTTTTGTCGTTAATTAGATGCCTTAATGTAACACAGTTCCTGCAACATATCAAGGAAAACCCCACATAATCTTTAGTCCTTCAGACTTGTTCAAATACTTTTGATTTATCTGCAAATTGAACAGAAATCGTGAGCAAAACATCCTGAGAAGTTCAGACACCTGATAAAGCAGATTTCTTCAGCAAAGTAACAATGCCTATACTTAAGACTTGCATACACTCCAGGAATCATGAAAGAAAAGAGCAGAACAGAAAATGCCACATGGCTTTGCTTATACAAAGGTTTCACTTAGGAAGTCTGTGGCCATGGAGAGAATGGGAAAATTCTGAGATACTCCGTTATATCACACTGTAGATACAAATTATACAGTTGACCTCAGATCAAAATGCTGTTCAAAGAGGTTTTTAGTCCTCAAGATTCTAATCGTTAGGTGTGCCAGACACTGGTGGGTGTTTAAGCAGTGTCTCTGTGAGTTGTTAAGCGGCATTTTGAAAAACAAGATAATGTATTGCCACAGGTGAAGAATTTTGTCAGGAAATGTGGTTCTATCTTCACCCTCTTAGTTATTTATTTGATTTCACCACTGTTCCTAAAAGCTGAGGTCTGCTTTGTCACTGAAAGACTGCACAAGGATATAGCAGCCATTCTTCTTCCCTGCTCTGTGGATCGTAGTAGAACTAACTGAATTGCACCTCTGGACTTCTCATGGGCAAAGAGTGAACAAAGAATTAACAGCCCTGGCAGGCGAGATATGGGAAAACCATAACACTTCATCACTCCCACCAGTATGACTGGGAGCTCTTCATATCACAAACCACTACACAACCCAGTCTTCCATTTCTGAGAACTGGATAGCAGAATACTCAGCCATGAAAAAAACCCCACCATCTTGAGCAGATGTTGCAATGCCCAGCACTGCCTAAGATTCAGGTATTGCAGCTTCAAAAGGAGTTGCCTTACCTCTGGCTTTCACAGGTGTATCTTCTTGAAGGGTGCCAGGACTTAAGACCTTGTGTGGGATCAGCTTGTGCCCAAGTAACCAAGAGCTGATGCAGCTGAAGGTCTCTGTTGCTGTAGTTGAACCCTTTGTCTTGCTGTAGCAGATCCTTTCCTCTTTTATTCATGTGCCAAAAGCATACAGCTCCAGTGTATGGATTAGGGGCCTCATCACCAGTACCCCACCAATAACCTGCATATCAAACATATGAATCAACCATTCAGATGCTGTATCAGGAAATCTAAGGTCAAATTAGAGAACAGGCCATGACTCCTACTAAAATATGCTAATGCTACTTAATTACAGCCTATCTTAAACCATACTTCAAGCATTAAAATTAGTCCAATTTAATGAGCGTTCTCTTGATAATTTCCATGAATAATCTACTTAGCAAAAAGTTTTAATAAAAAAGCTTCACTTTTTACTAGATAAAGAAAGATAGAGCATTACATCATATGGAATAGGAGCACTTTGTACTTCCTTACTGCATGTGATTAAATTCTGTTGTTCGGAAGCAAAGCCTATCTTGTACCCATTCACAATCATGTTTTAGAAGTCAGACTTCGTTTTGTACTTGACACATGAATCCTGCCCCTAATGTTTTGTGAGGAACAACAATGAAGAAAAACCGCTGTGTAGACTGTATTCATTACACATTTCATTTTAACTAGGTCACAGTTCAAGACCTCCCAACAGGGAACTGCTACTCTTTCACTGATCCACACACTATCACATTTGATGGATGGTGAGTGTTCCTTTTCAAAATAATCTGGCTCAGTTACTGAGTTTTCAGTTTCTGGATGTAGCATGCATTTGGGTTTACATTAGAATAGCAAAAGAGTGTTGTACTAGTTTGCTTATAGTGAGTAGTGTAGTGCTTCAATAACTTACATGGTTTCCCACAAGCTGTTTATACTCCTTTTAACAAAAGGACTAGAAATGGATTAATCTTGAAATGGCAATGGTTTTGAGTCTGAATAATTTTTACAAGACAAAGGTCAGATTCAAAAATGTTCTTCAAACAGGACCATCATTAATGACTTCAGGAGGGTGTCTACACCATGTGACATCATGACAGCGACACCCCAGTTCCACACCAGTGAGTCATTACCTCCCGGTAGCAGCACAGCACCCAGGGACAGCCTGGTCCTTCTCAGCAGTTTAGTAACCCCTGATACAAAGTCGTTCAGCCCAAAGATACTGTTGCGTTCTTCGATTTCCAGAGCTGGTTTATACACAGCTGCATCTCTGCACGGAGTTGACGGTCATAATCACAACCAAAAAAACCCATAAAGATGGCTGTACTGCCTCAGATAGAAGTCCAGAGATGATAAGTGGCAAATATCAGAGCAGAAATAAAGTTGTATGCCCTCCTGTACTGGCCAGCAGTATAATTATTATCGACCAATAAGCTTCATGAAGACTTAATGAGCCAAAGATAGTATCTTTGTATTTGACAGCCTGTACTGTAGAGAGCTTTTCTTCAGTTAACTTCCCTAATCATTTATGAATCTATTTACCCCAGCTATTTAACATAACAGAAAGTTTTTAAAGTTTGCATCTAGCATGTTTGAATCAAAGTTGCTAGCATTTCAGATCACATTCCAGGTTTGTCATTCCGCCATTAACCTCTTAATGGCACAGATGACTTTAGGCACACAGCATCCACATGTGCTTGGCAGGTGTGATGTTTGAATTTCGATATACTAACATCCCAATTTCAGTCCAGCATGCTCTGGAGGTAGCATCTGAAATGACATCAAATCTGGAGAAGTGGGTCTATGAAATGTTAAGTAAGAAAGGCAGTGCCTCCATTAAAGGTTGTACATCTGCCTCAAATAAAGATTTCACCTAAACTGGGTAGTCTCAGCTAGACTATTAGCTCTGCACATCTAGGACTTTCCAGTTTCCCTTCTGCTTTGCTGAAGATCATTTATAATGTGGCCAGGCACTTGTTTCCTGCAAGTTTGGCTGCTCAATATATAGAAGAGGCAGAAGAGCTACAAGAGGTGCAAAGTCATTCCCATGCCTCATGTATCTACAATTATTTCAACTCTGGGATATTAAACGAGATTAGAATATTCTTTCAAAACTCTCTACATGTCTCTAAACTATTCCCTTCTGATTTAGGGCTAGGAATGGAGAGTAATCTGCCAGGTTGTTGTGTTTAGGAAGTCATAAATTATTGCGAAGTGCCTCTTGGAGTGGGGAAGTGCTCTCAGCCATGTAGCATACTTATACATTGTTTTTCTATGGGAAAAAAGGTCTAAAGTAAAATAAAGCCATTTTATTTGAATAACTCATTTTGACACCGTTATTGATAACTCATGAAATGCTTTCTAGTGTGAGGTGTCCCTGCCCATGGCAGGGGGGTTGGAACTGGATGATCTTAAGGTCCTTTCCAACCCTAACCATTCTATGATTCTATGGTTCTATGGTTCTAAGCAATTTACAATTCTGTTTGAGCACAGGGAGTTTCGAAAAGCCCATCCTTCTTTGGCATCCTGCCTCAGAGTTACACAGCCTTGAAACAGAAAAAAAAAAAACAGGATAGCTTGCCCCCTCGATAACGTCTTCCTTGAGGACAGACGTTCATTACTGTTTTGTCCAGTGTAGCTTTAAATAAGCCAACCTGATGGAGCTCCAGCCATCCCAGTAACTAGGTTATTTCAATAAGATATATCACTTCTTGATATTCAGCCAAGTTTCTTACCCATAATTTCACAGTTCCATTACTCCTACTTATATTCCCATTTATTATTGTAAATAATTTCTCTTTCAATTACTGTAATGATTATGCCACCCTATTATACATCAGTTAAGTTACTTCTCTGTCTGCCTATCCAAAATACTGTTAACACATTAGCAAATTACTTTAAAGCTCTGTACTTAAGGAATGGGGAATGCAAGTCTTGCTTCTGCCCTGATACAAAACCTGTATCCTAAAGATAAAGGCTAACACAGAGGTAAGGAACTGAAGCATTCCCTTTTGGTCATAAGAGGGTACATGGTGGGATATCATGTTTGAAATGACATGTGCATTAGGTGATGTGAAGAACCGTACAAAAATCTTGTGGACTTAAGTAAGAAATCATATGAGTGTCCCTCAGTAATAAGTATCAGAGAGACTGATCTGCAGAATGCAAAGTGAAGCAAGAGAAGAGAAAAAGCTAAGAGAAACTTCTCCTAAGGACTATGAAGCATTAGGCTGAGAGGATGATTATAGCATCAGCTCTTGGTCATCTGGCACTATATCAACTGTAAGTGAAATGTAGACACAGGCTCAGATGAGAACATTACGCAGGAAAGAAAAGAAAGATCCACAATTAGTCAAAGAGTACTGAAGGGAACAGCAGACTACCCACCTCTATATGGCTACAAGGAAGGCAGCAAAGAAAGCTTAATAAACTATCAAAATTGCTTCTGAATTAACAGCAGAGCATCCATCAAACAATACAACCTAAGGAAATCCATTTATTCCACTACAAATCCTGTAGGTCAGCTCACAAGGAGCCATCAGATTCTGAGATCAAAATGTAGGCAGAGCTGCTGTGGGTAGGTGGCGACCACTTGTCTCTTCGGCACCCTTTCCACCCGAGTCCTGGGGATGGTCCGCTGAAGGACAGTCACATGAAAAGCAAGAGAAGGTCAAATGATGGGAATACATTGCCAACAGTAAAACAGTAGGAGTTTTCTATGCAAACAGGAATGCACATAAACGAATTAAGATGATTAAGGGAGTGGAGCATCTCCCTTATGAGGAAAGACTGAGGGAGCTGGGTCTCTATAGTTTGGAGAAGAGGAGACTGAGGGGTGACCTTATTAGTGTATATAAATATATAAAGGGGGAGTGTCACGAGGATGGAGCCAGGCTCTTCTCAGTGGCAAACAATGATAGGACAAGGGGTAATGGGTACAAACTGGAACACAAGAGGTTCCACTTAAACTTGAGAAGAAACTTCTTCTCAGTGAGGGTGACGGAACACTGGAACAGGCTGCCCAGGGAGGTTGTGGAGTCTCCTTCTCTGGAGACATTCAAAACCCGCCTGGACACATTCCTATGTAACCTTATCTAGGTGTTCCTGCTCTGGCAGGGGGATTGGACTAGATGATCTTTTGAGGTCCCTTCCAATCTCTAACATACTGTGATACTGTGAACTCCTGCTTGCGAAGAGAAGGAAAAATACATAACAGGGAAAAGCCAAGATAAAATCAAACATGAAAACAGAAAACTGCAACCCTTATTGTTTTCCAAAATTTAAATGAAAAGCATTTAAAATTTAAAATTTAACTTGGTTTAAAAAGATTTATTAGAATAATTTCTTTAGCAAATTGGTTAGAAAAATTTTAAATGTCATGAAAATCGAAATACTGAGACCTTTTTTTTTTTTTGTAGTGAAATTTTCCTACTGAAATGGTCACTTCTAGTATATAGGTTGTTTGTGAGATTTTGCAATACTTCATTTTGTAACTTCTATAGTGATGTTTTCAACAGTTTGTAGTTGGACATACTGAGCTCACATTACACCTGACATAGTTAACTATTCACTACATAACTTAAATACCTAACTCCCACTTCTAATGATAACACTCCTCTTTGGTATGCCTCCTGCTAATATATTTCTGTACAAATATTTATCATGTAATCTTCCTTTTGACCAAAGGAAGTGACTGAAAATCAAAGAAGATTGCGTCATATTTTAGAGCGTAAGCACAATCAATTTGTGCATATTGGAGCATAGATGTGAAATAGTGTTAATTATACCAGCTAAAGTCCAGAGAGAGCACTTCCTTTTATAGCGAAGTACCTTCTAAATTAAACAAATGTGAAAGCCTGGTAAAGCAGAAGTATAGCCCTCATTACAAGTTATGGCACATTATAAATAGAAAAGCTTTTCATGCCATAAATCGTAGATTCTTAAATATGAAGTATTAGCTTAAAACTCAATATGCAGAAAATCCTTTTAAGGCAAAATATAAAAAGGGAAATATTTCTTCATTGGTGAACTACATGTATCATTCATGTTATTTTGCATCTTACCTTACAACAGAAAAAGAGTTTGCAGATTTCTCAAACAATGATGCTTATCTATCCATCAATATTATCACAGGGGCAATAGCACCATTTCCTGTTCAATCACAAAATCCCTCAGCTTGCACAGCTTCACACTTCTGGTTGGCTTTAATGGCATTTATTGTAGTAACCTGCAACTAAGTTCTGGGCATAAGCATCCCTGACAGTGGTGCTGTTCTTTTTTGATAGTCTGTAGAAGTTTTTATATTCCCAAGCATCCAGTGACTGTGAATGCAAACCAGCAGCTTTGGTCCCCAAGAACAACACCATTGGTTCTTTAGTGGTGAGCACTCTGAAACCAGAGAACATCCTCCAGCATCGCCCAGCACTTCCTAGGGTCACAACTAGCATAAAATAGATCTTACAAGCAAGGAAAGAGGGAGCCTAGAGGGACATGTCAACAAATCAATTTTTTTGGTGCCAAAACTGTGGTGGAAAATCTTTAGGAGCAGCAACATTAATAACTGAATTAATAAAAAGATAAAGCTGAGCTTCCTCAACATGAAGAAGTTCTTTACATTGAGGGTGGCAGAGCACTGGAACAGACTGCCCAGGGAGGTTGTGGAGTCTCCCTCTCTGGACGCATTCAAAACCCACCTGGACATGTTCCTGTGCAACCTGCTCTAGGTCCTGCCTTGGCTGGGGTTTGGACTAGATGATCTCTGGAGGATCCTTTCAAACCTGATGATTCTGTGATTCTGTAAACACTAAGCCCATTTTGTTAGTTAATCTAACACTACTAGTAGCAATTATTTATATATATTTAAATCCCTTTCTGTCACTCTCTTACAATTAATTAACATTAATTAAATTAATTAACAACTGAATTAATTCCTATAACATCTCGCTGTCAAAACCAAAAACTTAAAGAGTATTTTATAATTATTGGATTAAGAGCACAATTTGAGCCATGACTTCACGCTAGGACAAGAACTTCCTGCATCCTTTGAAAAACAACCCAAACACATAGATGGGGAAGCGATCCCTTTCTACCCTGTAGATCCATTGCTGCAGACTATTAGTGAAGCAGGATGAGGAATTGAACTGTGGAGGCCAATTCAGATACAAGTAGTGGCACCTGGCTCACAAAGAATACACAGAGCTCCCTTGTGCAAAAACTCCAGTAACTCTACTTCATGCTTTTAGTCCCATAAGTCTCAAATGTTGTCCAAAGAATCATTGAGAATTACAGATGTTTAAACATCACAAAATTTTACCTGACTGTAATTATCCATTCAAGTGAACTGAAAACTTCAATTTAGACACATTGCTGATTTGTTAACCACTATGCAATCTATGCGATGACTTAATTGAAGGACAATAAGTGACTTACAGGAAAGTTGGATGGGGCATCAATGCTTAATAAGCAGTAAATAACTCCCATAATAGCAATGATATTTATATACATACGCTAATACAGTTTTATTTACCACATGCAGCTGATTAGTCTGTCTACAGCCATTTTGATGCGTTATTTTCCATCAACCTCTCTAAACCCCTCTCCTTCTAAGCTTCCCCTGTTGAAGGAAACCATGGAAGGTGATTCTCATAAAATATCCTGTCTCCTCTGTCTCTCTTGTGAAGATGTCTAAATGGAGCTAGTATGTGATGTAAAAAGAGATTATCTTTTTTTTTATGTTGTCCTTAGTTCTAATCACTCTTAGCAATAGCATCTGCTCAGTGTACTTAGAATTTATGTACCTGATTAGAAAATAAGATGAAACAGAATCATTCAAAATCTTATCGGTTTATGGTCAACTTCACTAAGTTTTCTAAGATGAAAGATAAAGTCAGATGTATTTTCTAGCATAGAAAATCAGCTGGAGTTTAAACTCTTACTGTGTCTTAAGCTACATGGCTTTCTATGGCTTTTAATCTGAAGAGAAAGAAAATGCAGATATATACATGCTAACAAAAATGTGGTTCTTGAGCCATTTGTTCCTCTGTATAGGAAACACTAATAGACTGAAAAAATATTGATGCTTGTATGGCCATGCTTAAAAATAAACCTGTTGTTTAGTTGTGGTATTTTATACATTCCTTTTTACATTTTATCTTTTTATTGAAGAAAATAATAATGCTTATGATTATAAGCTTATAGCTTAGCTTCCATATTACTTAATTTCAGAGAAATTATGTTTAAACATAAATACAGCGCCTTAAAAGGAAGTAGAAGCATCCATTGTTTTTAAAGATGGCAGCTGTTGGCTTGTGAGAAGAAAACTCCAAACATATACAAAGTATAAAGTTATTGTTTTCTTCACTATCACATTAGAATAAAATAGAGTAAGAATAAGGCAAGCTTTTGGAATAAGAAAGCAAAGAACAAGCAGAGGATCCTCTCACAGGTCCCTGTGGAGAAAAGCCAAAGGGCTGCAGGTGGGATGAGTTTTACCTGTTTCGTGCAGAGGGCAAGCACTTCCAAAGTTAAAGTTATTCTGCTTACTCAGATGGAGAAAGGACTTTCTGTAAAGAGAGATAAGTCTCAAATTTTTCAACACACTGCACTGTGCTGATTGCCAATCCATTTAGAGTAAAAGTCGTGCTTACAGGGAAGTTGTTGAGGGGAGGGACCAACTTCATTTTAACAGGTTTTCAGTAGAATCCCAGTTTTTCATATGAAGTATTTACCTAGCCACAGTCAGTCTTGTAAAAGTTAGTGATTAGTCACAGAAGAGGCTATTTGAGCACTGATTTTGCTTTGAAGAATATCATGCTGTAAACCATTTGGTTAGCACCAAAACACATTTATTAAGGCCTGGAGGCAGGGACTTTTTCCCATTTGCTTTTTATCAAATGAATATCCTTTTTATCCGTTCCCATTGCCATAGCAGCAGCTGGGAAACAGCTACCCACTTGTCACATGAATTCTTATGTACTTCCAGCTAATAACTGCAACAGTGTTCCCTCGGTTACATTGCTGGAGAAATGCTTCCCCTTGAGTTGATTTTCCCTCCTTCAAGGCCAGCCACTACACTGGTCTGATTAAGGAGTGCTGTTGTACAGTACCAACAAACACCCATCACAGGTGGATGTTCTAGGTCTCTAAGTCTTCTTTTTTGTTCTTTGCTGTTTAGGCACTATGATAACTATAAAATTGGCACCTTCCTTTTGTGCCAGAGTGTGTCAAACGTGAAGTGCACGTTCGGCAGTGGCATTGTGGAGGCCACCGCTCTGCCACTGCCTGCAGTTGTGGTGTGACTGCACGAGAAGGGGGTGACCCCGTGGTGCTGGACACCTGCAATGGCCATTTCCGGGAAAGCAGATCCCAGTTAGCCATCAGAAGCACCGAAGCATCACCACATGTCAAAATCCTAAAGTCCTACAAAGGGAGAAAAATAACAGTATGTGGATATTTGAGTACTTTTGTTGTTGTCCTTTAAAAATGTGAGGTTAGTATTTCTGAATTACTAATGAAGTCACTACAAAAATATCTATCTGAAGCCACAAGAGTGCCTGCAGGGAAATGTACCAAAAAACAAGATGCAGGAAAGAAGCTGGTTGAAGTGTTAGTTTAACAAACTGTAAAGCAAAACAAATAGCTCTGGAAATTACTGAGTCACAGCAGAGTGCTACTATTGTTACTCTCTGCAGTATGGCAATCCACTCTCAGTTTGTTTATGCTAGGCACTACTCAACTGTATTGCATAAAGCAAATTACTTTGCAGAGCTTATGACATAAATATTCAAGGAAAGATCAGAGGTAGCAGAATAATGTAGTTTTAGAGAGGAACAGTAAGGCAACGTTAATCAGATCCAGATAGCCCCTAAAAGCCATGAAAACGGGCTGCAAATGCACATTTGATACAATTTCAAGTATTTGCCTAAAAAATGTATGGCCACAAGATGCTTTGCATGAGTATCACTTACCCACACTAATCCAGTGAAGTCACTGGAAGAATAAAAGCAGACTGCACCAAGGGGTTTGGTGAGGAGAAGAGCCATAAATTATGACCAAGAAGATAATTTTATCTTACAGTTGTTATTATCAAGATTTGTTGCCAGGAAATGTTCTGAGTGAAGACAGGTCCACAGTAGAGCCAGAACGATGCAGGGAGTGCCTGTGCTTGGCTGTTCTTGTGATCTCGCTTGGAACAGATCTTAGTAAGGCAGTAATTGAATATCTGTTAATTATAGAATAAAGAAAAGGCAGGAAGCAAGCTGTCATTTCATTCTGCAACTGAATGCTATATAATTATTCTTTTATTACTAGAATAATCTTAGCAAGGAATCCCTATTCTCATTTACACCTCATGTAAGTCTCAGCACAACAAATCGTGACATACCCAGGACATGAATCTGAATCCTTCCCTGATCTGAATGGGAATGTGCAGCAACAAACATGATCCCTGATCAGGCCACAGTGCATGCTGTATCCCAATTTACTCAACAGCCAGTTTTGCAAAGTGCAGGAGCTGGTTCCCCTGTGACTCCTACGCTTTTTCAGGCTGATGCTTTGAATGGGTTAAGTCACTCTCTTTTCTGTGCAAGGTAACAGCTTCCAGCAGTCAGTCACTGTATGTCTCTGCAAACTGATGTCTCACAAAAGCTTCTTTGAAGCCTCAACCAATTGGCAGTCTTAAATCCAGGTGGGTTACAGAAAACCTGGGCAGTTTTTAGCTCCTTAGTAGCAGGTGGGATGCCTTGCCTGAGGCAGGCTGAGGAGGAGAAAGTTACAGCTCTCCGAACAACTGAAACAAATCCACATCTAGATATATTAATCCAGACAGCATGCAAGACTGAAGCAGCTAATACAGTCATGAGTGCAAGAGTTTTATATGCAGCCTTGTAGAAAATGCTCCTCCCTGTAGTAAAGCATGTAATTAGAAGGCACATATTTATCTGAAGAAGGAAATCCGATCCTACCCAGCACTGTGTCAACTGCAGTTCTCCTGCTCTACGTATTAAATTTTTAAGGTTACTTTGGGAAGCAAAACATACAGCCAAGATGAAGGTACAGCCAAGGTGGAGATGCAGCCACCACCTTCTGTTGTATTCAAAGAACTTTATTTATTTACATGATAACTTCCATTATTCACCATATCAAATATCTTTTTCTAAAGGATGCTTTAAATGCCCTGGTCAAAACACAGAGAACCCGAGTTCAAAACATAATGTCCCCAGCTGTTGCAATCAGTGGCACTCTGCAGCTGAACAAGGAAATCACTCACGGAAAGAAAGCTCTTCAGAAAGTACTCTCACTCCTCAAAAGATGACTGGGAAGCTAAAATGGGGAAGGTTATTGTTTAGTTCAGCCAAAATGCAAACTTTGGAGTCCAGCACAAAAATACAAATATAAGCTAGTTGCTTCTTCACAAAAGTGAATGGATTTGCTGAGGAGGAACATATAAAGGACCAAAAAATCCCCACTGGAAGAAAAAAAATCAACTGCCATTATTTGGCTGCATAAATTATACTTAGGCAGGGGTCACTTAGAAAAAGGAAAATAATTATTTTGGTATTATTGTAATGAGATGTTTCCAACTATTTAATGTACTTTTTAAGATTAACTGAAAACATTTAATTTTGGATAAAAAACCAAATAAGGTTACTTATCAGGATAGAGTGTTCCTGCTCCTGGCCCAGATCAGTTTCAAAAAACTTTAATTTTTACCTGTGAAAATAAAGCAAGCAAACAAAACCACATTTCAGTTGAACAGATTTTTTCTTTTTTTTTTTTTTTCTTATTATTTGGTTGGGACACCAATCTGAAAAATCCATTATCCACACAGTTACTTCTTTGTCTTAACCTCAAGATCTTTTTTTCTTTTAAAGGTCAGTGTAAATCTACCACAAGTTCTTTAATGAGAAAATTGCTTTATCCACTTTAAAACACAACCATTTTCTGGGTAATCCGGCCTTGGAAAATGAAACGATTTTTCAGTGGGAAGAAAGCTGTTTTTCACACTTGGCAGTTTATCTGAAAGAAATTATTTCCCAGGCAAAGACACAAGGTGGTCTTATTGTCATGGAAATCACTTCAAAAATTCGCTGGTAACTTACCAGTAGGGAAACTTTAATGGATGTAATTATTAATTTAAAAAGAAAGTACTCATGCAGTTTCATATTTATGTAATGCTATCAGCTACTCGTACCACAGAAACTGAAAGCAAGCTAAATAATAGCACAAATAGATATTTATAGTGTATCTAAGTGATCTTAAATTACCTCTGCCATTGCCAATGTCCTACTTTGATATTTTTGTTTATAGAATGGGACAGTTTTTATTGCATAAAAAGCTTGGTAACAGCTTTAATTCAGTAGGGGTTTTTTTCTGCCTTTTCAGATCCTGTTCCCTTCAGGAGTGTTTGTTTGAGCTGATGTGAGTGAGTGGGGAATGGGTCTGATGGTGAGAATGCTGGGCAGTGACTTCAACAGCACCAGAGGTTTGTGTGGTCTCTTTGATGGGATCAGTCACAAGGACCTGAGCAATGTGCCCGAGGAAGACTTCATAGAGGAGTGGAAGTACAAAGTCAGAGAGGATCCCCCATGGAGATGCTTTGTAGCACTGTTTCAAGGGGTGTTGATAGGTTTATTTCATTACATACTTCCCTAATGACCTGACAGAGAGATTTGCTTAATCTAAGGAGGGAAGCCTGGAGACCCTTTACCACCCTAACAGCACAGAGGCGTAATTTTTCAGTCAGCACAATACACATAAGCAGCTAGTAAGAGAAGGTTTATATTTGCAAATGATGTCATGCAAACACCTGAGTTAAGATCTCACTCAGCTGTTAAAAAAAAATGCAGTTCTCATCCATATTAGAAAACATAGATAACTGACAATAGTGATTAATTAAGAGTATTTCCCTTTTTCTTTTATTCCTGAACACTAATTACAGTATGTGAGTAGAGATTAAATATTACATTTTGACAAAGTGTGGTAATATATGTACCATGCTAAAACTTACTATCTACTCTACTAATGATGACAGTGAGGTTTGAAAACTTGCACTTTCTGAGGCAGATGATCTGGAACCAAAGCCAGGAGTTTGGTGCTCTAACGTATCATTGTCCTTGCTCCTATCCCTGTCTCTATCCCTGTTTCTAACCCTACCCTGATCCCGATCCCAATCCCTATCATTATCTCTAACCCTATCCCTGTCCTTATTAGTTCCTATAGCTGAACATTTTCTATCCTGTTGCTGAACAGGAAGTGTTCCTAATAGGTTGACTGTGTAGGTTTGTTTGTGAAGTATGTTTTGCAAATAAGGAAAAATAAGGCGTACCACCTTAACATACCTTTTAATCTCTACATGGGAATTTAGCACAAATTTCAATTTATTTTTTTGATAGATTTTTTATAGATTTATTTATAAAAATTCACAAATACTTATAAATGCATATGTATAAATATTTAGACCTACTGCATTTCAGAAAATAAACAAACATCTCTACCATATCCTGTTTATATTAAATGGGCCTAAGTAATGGCAATTTAATGGCAATTTTGACCTGTATTTACAAACTGTACAGTAGCCATCTGTAACATCTTAATGATGTGATTATCAGTGAGAGTTTACTTCTGGAAAGGCAATGGAGAACTAGTTTGCTGCAGGAACCAATCAACCAACTGCTGGCTATACAAAAAGAGGCTAACAAGATCCTTAGAATGACCAGCTCAAGGCAAGTTTGTTGAAAGATCAGAAGCCAAAGCACACTACATAGGATTTTACTTGTAAAACATTGGGAAGTTTTCTAGTGCTTGGCACATAAAATCAAGATACTTCAGGGAAGGCAGGAGAAGCTCCTACTAACTGAGAATGGCAAGAGAGGTGATGAGTTTCACCTTGCAGTACTCTCAAGGGTGGATTCTCAAGAACCCTCCAGACCCTGGTTAAAAAAACAAGCCAATGAAAAGGCTAAAGCCATCACCAGAGGAGATTGGACCGATCCCTGATCCACCCATGGAGAAATGACACAGTAATAAACAAAACTGAGAGGGGGATTTTTCTGCTGCTCTTTTTAATTTCATTTTAAGTAACACTGAAATCATGTCAGGTTTTCTTCAGCACATGAAGCTAGTCTGAGTGCCCACCATCTGGCAGGTCCACTCTTCCTGGCTTCCACCTCTCTCAAGCATCTGCAGGGCTCTGAATGACACAGATCTCTTTTAAAGACCAGCTTTCTAATGCAACTTTTAAACAATAAAACAACATCACCGCCTCCCAGCCCTTAAATAACATTCAGATAAAGAAGAGCTGAATTTTAAAACATTATTTTAAGTAGGTAAAATAAATTCTGCAAATTACTTTTTTAAATCTTTCAAGAAACCAGCAGGAATGCTATTGATTTTGGAGTCTCTCTGTATGATAATATCCAACTCAGTTTGAAAAACTTGTCTTTAGTTCTTCCTTGATTATAATGGGCAGCTAAGAGGAATGATAGTCTAGCCGTCTTATGTAGGTGACAGAAGGCACACCCTAGCTCTCTGAGGTGCTGTCTATATGTGCATGCCTGTGAGGAAGTATGTGGTTTCCAGTGGGTCCATCATTTCCACACCATACATCCCCATCCTATCGACCAGGATGGGATGGATGGGAGGTATTTGGTTTCACGTGGGAATAACAAAAGAATTTGTTTCAATAAAGTATCAAGACAAAAGAGCTTCAGTTTACTGAAATTTTCATTTCTGTTTTCAGTTTCTGTCCTATTCTGGAGCAGCTTATGTGATATCTATCTATCTATCTATCTATCTATCTATTATGTGATAATTACCCTGGACTCTAGTTTATTTAGTATTCCCTCAAAGTAAGAGTTACTTCTGCCTTAGTTTTGGTTTGCAGTTAGCTCATGATGCAAGTCTGGGCAGCTTCAGCTGCAGGTAACACCACCTTGCAGAGCCAGGGGAACAGGGCACGCAGGGGCGCTGACTCAGACACTAAACTGCATTCTCCAAAGGACCAGCACTCCCTCAGTCACCAAATGTGTTTTATCATCCTAGACTGTAGGGAAGTGCAGAACAGCTTGTGCATTTCTGTGAGCATGAACACCGTCTTGTTGTATCACATTTTGTTCTGCTGTGCTCTCACTAGGAAAAATGGTTTCATAAATGTCTAGGCTCATGTTTCAGAAGGAGAAATTGGTTAATTTTTCTTGTGTCACTGTGATGTTTTATTTAAAAGTTAGTATGTATCAATGGTCAAACTCATATATGCCATTTTCAATGTATTTTGGAAAAATCTGATAAAGGCAATTGCATTTTGTATAAAAGTATCTAGTGGCTCCAAAATGTTGCCAAATACTTTCACTTTCCTGAAGTATCATCTATCTTCTGGCTGCAAGACAAAATTAATGCCAAGATAATTTAAAATTTTGATGTTATTTCAAATTTGGCTGGAAGTAAACTGATGCAAACTATTGAGACAAGAAGCATATCCTTTGCTATGAAGCTCTAGGATTCCTCTTGTGCTGGACAAATAAGATCAATAATTTTACACTCATGAAAATTCTGAAGAAACTTTAATCATGGCTGGTTATTCAAACTGAACTCTTTATAAAGTTCATTCATCATTAAAGCTGGACTAAATTAAAAAGGGGAAAAAAAAGCAATCACTTCACCTTATTTGATAGTCTAGACTTATGATCAATAGAAAACTGTTTTGCCAAAAGAAAAACGCAAAGAAAGCTCCATTAGAAGGCAAGAATGAAATGAAATATGCATAAAAATATTTTTAGAGGAAAAAACCCATTTGATTTTCATAAGAAAGCACTTGAAACAAGAAAATTTTTTTTTTTTTTTAATTATTCTCCAAGCAGTACCAAAGTCATACTGGGGACAAATCTAAGGCCTTATTTCATGTATAATATGAAAAGCATAACCTGTACCTTAAAGGAGGTTTTGCAAAGAGAAGTCAAATAGCTAGGCAATGCTCCAGCAACGCACTTAAGCATCTGTTACTAAAATGTCCGCATATAGTGCTTAAAAATGTACAGGACAACTCAAGAAGGGCAGTGCAAAAACAACCAAAGAAAACAGAGACTGAACTTAAGCATTTTCTTAAGTACTTTGGTAGATTGGGAATTTATACATTCCCCAGCCTCGGGGAAAGAAAGTTTACTTGCTATTGTAAACTAATTTGCTGAAAATTTCCTTCCTCTAATCTCTTTCTATTTTTAAATCAGAATACCTCCAGGAAAGAGTTTATTTGATAAAGACTCCAGCACCTTCTGAGGCGAAGGAAAGAAAAAATTACCGCAGACGTCAGAATGAGAGCACTAAGTCCAGAAAAATCCTGAATGCCTTTCAGAAACCCTTCTCACAATCCTTTGGTTGCCATTATGGCCATGTGGATTATAGCTCTGCAATCCCATATCTAGATGTTACGTCAGAGTTTGTCACTCACTTAAAAGCAGAGTCTGCTTTAAAACAAGATGAGAAGCTGTCGACCAAGTCTTTTGATCAACATCTGCCTAAATCAGTCCAAAAGCGAGGTAGGCCCAAGGACCAATTAAAACCTCTTGCACACAATGTTTCCATGAAAAGAAACAGTTCCATTAACTCTACCAAACCAACAAAAGCCCCGAGGTGAGCAAAAAGGCAAGATGACTGTTATGAATACTCAACCTTTCATCCATTGCATGGCCCAAGCCAGAGAGACTCAGAGAGCTTTGCGTATTTTTTCCCAGAGGATTACTTTGAAGGGGATCAGATGAAGCTTCCACTGTCATGACCCACGCCGAATGGCCTAACAGCTGCCAAAGCTCTGGAGATTTGCCACCAAATTCTTGCAAATTCCACCATTGGCTTAGTGTGTGAAGCTCTCCTTGGAAAACAGATGGACGAGGCAATTGATATATGCTTTTAGGTCTGCAGCTCAAAGATGATGTGGCTTCAGTGAAGGCACTGATAGCCCTTTTGGAAAATGAATGTGAAAGAAAAGTACTAGGAAACAGAAACAGTATGTTTCATGTAGAAAACCAGCAAGAAATCCTAACTGTCCTCTGGTGTCCTGCTTTTTGTAATGGCAACGGACAATGTACTGAACTGGGCTGCCAGTGCTTTGAAGACCACAGCTACTATGATTGTAGCATTGCCAAAAGTAAGTAAAAAATTCTGTTTGTTCCTACCCTACCCATCTTTACATGGCATTAGAATTATTACGTAGAACATCTGCACAGAGTTGTTTGCTCTTCAAACAGTGCTACCAGTAAGGTATTTGATGAAATAGTAATGAGGTTTTGACCTTGAAGAGAAGATCAAAATATCTGGTTGGCTGGTCCTTCACTTTTTTGCCTGAGTAACTTTTTAAAAATGGATTTTACAAGCCCCTTAGCAAATTGGTTTTGCAGAAGTGATTTTCTTTACATCTGATATATCACCAGCATGCTGACAAGCAAGCTTCTGACAGAAAAGAGGATCCTGCTCACCTTGTGGTCAATATTCATGTTAACACTGTATAGATACTTCTTTTTTTCCTCCTGATCAACAGAGAATAAAATTTGAAAATTAATCTGAAACACCTTACTAGTAACAAAAAAAAAAAAAAAATATATATATATAATTGAAAGTGACAAAATTAACAGGTAACATTGTCGAAGGCATAAAATAGCTACATAAAATAGGACGTATTTGAACCTGCAGACCTGATTCTGCTGATTTTTATGTATTACAGTTACAGGGAAGACTATCCCACTAGGTTTGTTTCTTTTTTACAGTTCAGCCTCTCAACGGATAAACCCAAGTCCGGTGTGAATACTGACAGTGCTTGAAACTAAGCACATGCATAAATGTTAGCATTAATTTCAAAACATAAGCCCTGCCTCAGCAAACCACATAAGCTTATGCTTGAAGTTACAAAAAGGTACTTAAGGCTCAGCCGTACAGTTGAGGTCCTGCAGCTTAAGAAGTAATACAGCTAAACTGAAATGACAAGGTATGCTCTCTTAACCCAAACCAAATGTGGGGGAAAGCCTTTTTCTATGATGCTTAGAGCATTATTCTGTATTTAGGACAGGTAAACATATCTACGGTCAGTTGCCATAGCTTAGCTGAGACATTAAAATCTTCATTCAGCCCCAGTAGCTCAGTGACACATCTGACACCCCAATGCATTTACCAGCTGGGATGGGATTACCCACATACTTCGCAATATCTTCAGTGTGTTGATTTAAAATGGTTTAAATATACCCCAACATTTGTTTTTTGTTTGGGTTTGTTTTTCAGGGGGGTGTGGGTGGGTTGCATTTTTTTTTTAATGGCAGGCTAAAACTTGCAGGATCATTTCTTAGGTGTGGAGAAATTAATTCTCTTTCATGGAGAGAACAACTGACACTAGTGACTGCAAAGCGAGTTGAGCAATTTTGCAGTTAATAGTCCAACATACAATTCAATGTCTTAACTTCATTTCTCTGTGAAATGCTCAGGTTAGTGGGGTTACTTAGGACAAATTTTTAAATTTTATTTTATTTTGGTATGGTTGAAATCACTCAGATTAAAGGAAAATAACTTCATTATGACCTTTCAAGTAAAAGCTAATGGCACCTTTTCTTCTTGCTGCGATATCAAATATAAACAAGGACAGAATAAAGAGCACAGCTGAGATTGCACAGGGAGGTGAGAAGTGAAAACAAACATGTATCAGCTGTGGCAAAGACACCATAAGCCATTACTACTCCCTGATCCCCCTTCTTTGCTCGTCTCTCATTTTTCTACAGCTGAGACAAATGTGATAGTTGCTCTTTCCTTGAAATCACTTTTCTTCTGGGAGGCTGGTTTATTAGAGTTCACAGTACATCAAATGATTCCCTCTAGTTTTCCAAAGAATCACTGTTATTTCAACTTCCCCCAGCAGACTCCTGTTCCCTCCAGTGCCACTCACCTGGAAAACCAGCCTGCTACTCCAGGGCTCCCATGGTGTCTCCACTGAGAGCTGGTCCATGGAGGCTGAGTTTTTAGCATAAACATCTTAGCCTGGTACCTGGGGAAAGCAGCCTGGTGCTGGACCCGCAAAAGAGCAGCACAGTTGCAATTAGGAAAGTATAAATTTCTCTTAATGTTTATACTGCTCCATTTGCTGGGAGTGAGTCTGTTAGTATTGTGACAAAATTAACATTGACAGCTTCAGCAGTTTTCCTAACACAAGGCAGAAGGCCCTTTTCCAAAATTCCCATGCAGTTTTCCCAACATTTCAAGGGCAATGTTTGATTTAAAAAGAAAATGGCCCTTCTTCTCTCTATCATACTGTATACAACCCACATTATCTTAGCTTCAGCTAAGGACTTGCTTTTTTTTTTTTTAACTCACATCTGTAGAATATTTTCTGTGGGTGTAAACTTTAAGTAAAAATATTATTTTTTATTTAAGAAAACCTACAGAACACATTAAGAATAACTTCTTGAGAAGAATGCTTTCTGGCTAAGTAAATTGAGCTCAGGAAAGAAAGCATTAAATACAATTTTAGTAGAAATTGCCATTTTGAGCCACCAGTACTTATTATTTTTCTTGAGGAAAAGGTAGTGGCATAACTCTCTGCATGGTACATAACTCTCTGTACGGCATAACTCTCTGCATGTACAGGGTACGTCTTCCAAGGGGTGCACCTGACCCAGGGAACATTTACTATTAATTTTAATTTTTTCCACCATACTAGGGAGATGAGAGGGAGTTAACTTTAATCACTAAAATCCTTTTTGTGAAATATTGATTAATTTTTTTTCTAACTGTAAAATCTATCTACCAGCTTGTACAAGGGTAAAACTCTGAACATGGAGCGCAGTTCAGAGGTACAGACCCCTCAGTCCACAGAAACCTCTGTGCTGTTTTATGCATGGAAATGAGGATCTTAAGGAGGATTTGCCATTTCCTAAATATCCTAGTAGACAGTAAAACTACTTATGCATTTACTGTGTATCGCACATCCTAAAGAAAATATTTATTCAAAATATTTTACAACCTGTTTTTCATTACAATGGGGAGTTAGGGGAGAAAGCACCTCATTAGCAAGTAAAATTACTCAAAAATTCTGCCCACAGACTAACAAAAAAAAATAATCTATCAACATTTTTGAGAGGCTCTTTGTTAAAGAAGGGATCATCCTTCATATAAAAACCCAGGGTTTGCTTGGATGGGTTTGGTTTGCATTGTTTGGATTGTTGCTTTTTCTCCCCCAAAATGAGGAAACTAAAAATAAAAAGGATCCATGTCCTGACCAAAGTTATCTAAGGTATCATGGTATTTACAAATGGGGGCAATGGGAATCAGAAGAGTTGTAAACACTTTCTGTAACATAGGTTCTACTAATGCAAAACATTTCAGAAAATATACCTTTGAATCCATAGATTGCTACCGCTTAACTCTTCCCAAAGCACAGTGCCAGAACAGTCCTTGGCTTTTCCATGTGGTGGGTGAGTGGGAGGCAGTATGAATTTCCCCCAGCGTCAGCCCCTTTATAGAGAATGGGAACAAATTGAAAATTAACTTCTCAGCATGTTCACTGGATACTTGCCAATTTACTGAAGACCAGTGATTAATTAGTTAATTATACTAATTTCAGTTCTAAAAATGGGATTCCCTGAGGGTTATCGTCCCTCATATCATTGTGTCCATGCTCTAGTCAGCTCATCCTTGAGTCATCCTTTCACATCCTTGTGGAGGCTTAATCAGCTTCAAAGGGGTCAGAACAATCCTATCAAGACCTCCCATGGTCAAATGCACATGGGATTTGCTTGCGACAAGCTCAGTTTTCTGTCTCTGACTCACACTATGGAATGTAATGTGTAGGTATGGAATGGAATGTGTATGTATGGAATGTATGGAATGTAATGTAATGTATGGAATGCGTTTGAGACAAGCTGAATGTCCAGGCTCTCACACAGAAATAAGGAGATGATGAAGCATTTGAAAACAAGCTGACTATGAGCAAAATTGAGGAAAAAAAAAATATTCCTGAAAAATTAAAATCAAGGTAATAACTGTCATGATTAATTTGCAGAACCTTTTCCTGTGTCTTCTGTATAACTGTAAAGAAGCTAAGAGACGACTTCACACAAGAAGTTGATTTCCACATTAAGTATGAAGAGTGAAAAGTACTGCCACAGTCTAGACAGAATCAATGTGATGAACTGCAATGACCTCCATGTATTACAGACTATTTATGAATTCATTTATGAGTGATCTAGAATATTCTTTCTATATATGCAAAAATACAGAAACTGTGTCTCTATAAAAGTACCCAATCTTGTAATTGCAATGTAAAGCAGACCTATATGTCCAGCCAGAGGTCAGATTCCCTATGAGGAGAATTAAATCTTAGCTGTGGCATGCCAATCACTCTGACATTATAATACTTGGAAAAGGTCAGCTAGTTAATTTGGTACAGACAAGCAAGAAAAGTATTAGTGTGAGCTTCACTTTTAGCTTTTCTTCATTTTTTTACTTTCATCCACAACATTTTTAAAGATATTTGCTTGTTTTTACATTTCATAGGCAGAATGTTCTACATACCATACAATCATAGAGTCATTTAAGTTGAACCCCCAAGGTATGCATGCCATCTCACAGCTATTTGCAGGGCAAAGTGCTACAGTATATTGCAAAAAATATATGCTTCTTAAATGGCAGTTCAAAAGCCTGGAAGTTGTCAGAACTGAAGTCCTGTTGACATCATTAAAGCCAGGATTTCACACCAGAAAGGCCATTACAGATGAAGAATCAAGATCAATCTCAGAAATAAAGCTATGTTCCAATCAGAACACCCTAAGCCCTCTAACAGCAGCTCAGGCACCCTGACCTAGCTGGCAGCATGTAGGCAATCAGCACTGCGCAAGCACAGGTGGGATAAGCCTTTGGTCTTTTGTACTAATAAGTAGAGGTTCTGTAGAAAGGGAAGAAAAGGAAGAGAAATTAAGAACTGAATTAGGTTTCTGCAGGACATATGAAACTGCTGCCTCTTTCACTTTCTTTTAAAAAGGACAGAAGAAATAGAAGAATGTATCTTGATACTGGAAATGCTAACTCTAAAATGTTAGGAAAAAGTTTTTTCCAGAAGTTACATGAGTAATGAATGAAGGAGAAGGCAACTTCTTTGACTGGCTATATATTTTCCCATTAACTCTAAACCAAATCTCCATCTAATTTTTTCAGGCTGGAATTATAGATACAAATTAAAACTTCCCCAAGATCAAAAAGGCCATCAACATAATTCAAGTATCTTTTCCAAGGTCACCCAATCTCAGCTACACTTGCCAGTACATAATAATAATTTTGACCAACATACACACACACACACACACAAACATGGCCATGCAGTACGTTTAGGGATCAGAATAAAACCCAAAACATGTTTGGAATAATTTTAAATCAAAACATGTAGAAAGAAAAAAGATGGGAAGTGTGGCTTGCAGACAGGCTTACTCCTCTGCTCTGCCTGACTTCAATGGGAGCAGTCCAGGTGGTCATAGCTATAATTATCCTCACATGAAAACTGCAATTTGGAGTTGAAAGGCACCTCTGAAATTTGGCAATGCTCCAGAAGCTTAAACTTTCTTAATGTTGCTAAACATTTCATAAACCCTCCCCCCAACACATGCATAAGGTGCTTAAAATGTCATTACCATCTGTAATTAAATGTAGAATCCAATTACCGCAGATAGCAAATAAGGTTGGTGCTTACTGTTTGTATATATTGACCATGCTGCTTATAAAAAAAAAATATCCTGACTACTAAAGCACACATAGAGGGATGTAATATGCAAATTGGATGAAACTCTAAAGAGCAATTACAAGATAAAAAGTAATGAGGAATAATAAGGTCAAATTAGTTTCAGTGAAGTAATGACACTTGAAGTTTAAATTTCTCTGTGGGAAGTTCTGGGAAAAAAGTAGTCAGCAAAGAAATCAAAGTGAGGAAAAATGATAGTGAGAAGGTGAGAAGTTAATGCTTACCTAACACACTTATAGACATTCCATTTTCATGTCAATAAATTTCAATAGCATTATTAAGAAGTTCTGTGAATCCAGCTGCATTTTCAGAGGCTAAACCACAACCACACAGGTCCCTCAGACCCATTTGTAACAGCAGTTACATGAATTACACCCTGTTATTTTTAGAATGATTATATAGACCTTTTTGAATTTATCATACTGCTTTGGGCTGAATCTCGTTCATGTGCTCTAATTAAATAATATTAATTAAAGCACCAACTATTACAGGTCCTCAGGTGGGGTCTTTGAAACAAATATGTCTCTCAGCTATGGAAGAATAAGCTCAGAGCTGTAACCTGACCAGTCATGGAAGTTGAGGATGAAATATGTATTCTAGAAATCTCACCATTTATATAATTTATTTTTAATCTTAATTCCTGTTTCCAAAGACAAAAGACATTAAAGAAAATATTTGAATTGGTCTGAGATTCTCAGGTGAAAAGGAACAGAGTATTTCCATTCTCTACATCAGATTTTGTACGGCAACATATTCTCTGAAATAAATGTTTCTCCCACTTTCATCAATACAGAGGTCTTTAAATTCCAGATAGTGGTGCCATAATGATTATTTAAGGACTGTTAGTCTGTCAAGTAAGTGGATACCTTTTGCACATGCAGTATATATTTTGTGGATATGATACATCACAACAACACAGGCAGAGCCATCAGGGCATACTACGTCAACAGAAGCTCTCCATGCATAAATTAGACTATACAAAGTAATAAATGCATACTAGACTTTTCAAAGATAAAACAGTTAATTTCTTAAATCACCAGGAAAGAAACATACTACTCACTGCGTGTAAAGGGTATAGCCTCTGTCTCTGTGTCCAGCCTGTGGTGCTCGTGTGACCAGACCTTCAATTACACTTTATATCACCATAAAGGCCCCAGAAATAGTTACCTGAAAATGTGGAATTTCTGTCTGATCCTCTCTCTCTGATCAGGTTTTCAAATTTTAGATTAGTAAACAAAGAGAAAACACAACCAAGCTTTTCACTAACATGGGGAAACACCTGACATGGTAGTGAGGATGCAATACACTCTAACAGTTAATTGTAGCAATTTTTCAAAATTGGATTCCAAAAGAAGAGACAAACATGCTTGTGAGAACAGCAAACACCATACCTACTACTGGCATTATTCTTTAAAAAGCTTTTTATCTTTTCAAATTGTAAGTCATTGGGCTTAATTTTCCTCTTTATTATAATAATTCCACTGATTTTGGTGGATGTAGTATTAACAAACTCAGAGTTACCATTATGGTGATGAAGCTTACATTATCAAGAAAAAAATAGGTGTCTTTTCACAAATGCTCTTTTCATTTTCCTTTTTTCATATTAATTATTGCCTTTTCCATTTCACAATGTTGGGGTTTTCTATCTAGCAAACCAAGGAAGGTTTGAAAATTTCCTATGCCTGTGCCCACCACGTTCGCTTGAATATGTACTTGTTCACTTGACAACTGATGGACTCTAAGTGAGGCAGTGTTACCGTATTGAAGTTTAGAAGCTCACTCAACTGCTATCATATACATTTTTCTTCAGTAATAATTCCTGTAAAGCATGAATACTTGAAGCATATCTTTATATACTGTTGTGACATAGAACACACTTTAATGTACTGCTTCCATTCTAATGGAATTGCATTCTTTACACAGAGTTAAAGGTATTAACAATATATTCTTATTTCCTTCAAGCTGACATTAAAGAAATATCACTAAGATAACAATGCTTTGTAAAAGAGGTTCTATATAACTAGAAAATGAAAACTTTTCTTTTGAGACCTGTTATCTCCACTTAACATCAAATTTTTCCTTAGCTGACTGGACAACACTGAAAAAAAGGTAAAGAATAAATATGAAAATAAATATTATGCAATTTGAGATATTATTGATTTCAGTTATTCAGCTTTTTCCTAGAAAAAACAATTTATGATTTAATACTAACGTCAACTGAAAAAAAACATTCTTTAAAATGTTTATTTAGAAAACACACAGTTTCTTTCTCCCAGACATCTACAGAGTGGACTTCATCTGAGTTAGCTATGAACCCTAATAATAACGGTATATGAATGAATTTATTCTATAGTATCTACAGATCTGGGCCATAAACATTCACACCAATATATTCTTTTCAACAAACAAAGGTGGCATTAAGAATCACAATTACAAAAGACATAATGAGTAGGCATAACGAGTAACTATCAAGACTTTGAGATTACTCGTTAAAACATAAATTTTTTAACATAGCACTTACCTGCTTTTGGAACATCACTCCCAGGCTTTTAGAATGAATGAGCACCTCCAGCCACAAAAGAAAAAAAATAGAAAAAAAGTTAAGAAATACAAAATTTACAGAAGAAACATCGTTAAGAATCACAAGGAAAAAAAAAATGAACCTAACCTACCATTAATGCATCCTGACTGACATGTAAGCACTTTGTTTTATACTGATGGAGACAGATTTTTCCTAGTCACATAAAACATATTGGTGGGTAATTCTCAGGGACTGAGAAGCTTTCTGCTAGTTTTGAAGTTTTTCTTCCTTTCATAGCAATTTTAGGTTAATTTTTGATGGTGCAGATGCAATAGACATGCATCGGAAAAGGCAAACATCAATACCAGCCTTCATCTACTGTTTTAACTTGCAGTTCTTTCCATCCAAAACACAGACCTGGCTGAGTGGGAAGAGGGTTATTAGCCTCATGGTTACAAAGTCAACAGAAACCAAATTTTAAAAGGATATCAAATCCTCATGATAGAAGGTTGCATGCTCAGTGACCCATACTATTCTCTAAAAATCAGATCAAGGAGATGAGTCTTTTCTGGTGATTAGTTTATTTGCTTTAATGCAAAGCAGTGAAAGCAGTTTAGTGAAACATGTATCTACACAAAACTATTTTCTGAAGTATATAGAATTAAATGCTAGGCAAGTTTACAAAACTATACAGCTGTTTTAAACTGACCAAAGCCAGACACACCAGATGCATGCCTATATCTTCTTTACATCACACTACTTATAGGCACTGAAGGAAATTTTATCCTTAAATCTTGTTAAATCTGAAACAAAAACAAAAGCCCTGAACAAAAAACCCCCATTCCCAAATACTCACACACACATGATAAATAACAAATTAATGACAGAATCAAAACCTGTGAAATGTTAAAAGGTCTGATTTAAACTGACCAAATTCAGGGCAAACCTATGATGCCTTTATATCATGCTTTATGTTGTGTAATGAAACCATGATCTCCCACTGCAGAATGTTTAATCAATTGTGAATGAAAACCCAAATGTAATAACAAGATTGTATGCTAACTCAGTAACTGTAAAGATGGGTAAATTACTAAAAACAACCAGTTGGATACTAGCATGGACTAAGACCCATGATGACATCCATGAGCGCCCTGGTACCCATATCCCTTCAAGTGGCAGCAAAGCAATCATGCATGGAAAGCCACAAGATGCTGCCAGGGGTTCTGCCCTCAAGTGCCTTCGAGAGACTGAAACTAAGACCTCCTTCGGTAAGCTAGTAAACTCCACAAATGCACAACCAGATCTTACATTTCACCACCTTTCAAGGCCCTCTAGAAAAGAGGTGATATGCCATAGTTAACAGCGCAGTCTTTCTTTCTATTGCTAAAATAAATTACTAGCAAGCCTTTTAAAAATAGAAGGATCAAATAAACATAAAATGTCATATTGAGATTTCTAAAGTAAAAAATAATCTACCATACTGTTGCAACACATGGATGATTTCAGTATGAAATTGAGCCAGTCCCTTTCTTGCATGCCATGAGTACTTGAAAAATACACCTCCCATACTCTCCTAGGCCTCACTTCTGCAATCTGTATTGGGTATTAGAGATCCTCAAAGTAGAAATCTAGATTCACCCCATGTCAGCTAAGAATCAGGTCTATAGTTTGGTACTATAGAATCACAGAATCATTTAGGTTGGAAAAGACATTTAAGATCATTGAGTCTAACTGCTAACCTAGCACTGCCAAATCCATCGCTAAACCATGTCTTTAAGCACCACATCTACAAGTCTTCAAAGCACCTCCAGGGATGATAACTCCACCACCTCCCAGGGAAGCAGTTCCAATGCTTGACAATCCTTCTGGTGATGAAATTTTTCCTAATATCCAAACTAAACCTCCCCTGGCACAATTTGAAGCCCTTTCCTCTTGACTGTTTGTTCCTACTACTTGTTACTTGGGAGAAGAGACTGATCCCCACCTCTCTACAACCTCCTCTCAGGTAGTTGCAGAGAGCAATAAGGTCTCCCCTGAGCCTCCTTTACTCCAGGCTAAAATAAAAAAACAGTTTTGTCAGCTGTTCTGGTTCTGGGCCAGCAGATGTGAACATACAGCTCCTTACATCTTCCTCTATAACATTACTGCACCCTGCCCAGGTGCTACCCTGAGGTTCAGTTTTTAATCTACCAGTAAAAGACAAAGTACATTTTTGGCCTATAGGTCACAAAGAGAAAAGAAAGAGGATGTTCTGTCCCAGATTTTGTTATATATAAACATAAATTATTAATGTTCAAACAGATCATACATTTCACAAGCTTGTTCTATGCACTGCCTGATTTCCCACAGATTTCTCTCCTGCCTCTAACTTGCCCCTCCACAGACATCAGACATCCATCCCAGGTCTCCTCAGCCTCTGCTTTCTCTGGATATCTGTACTTTTGCCCTTACTCTCACCTTTGTGATATTTCCTAGCTCTTTCCTTTGCTCCTGTCTTTCTCTCCTCTAGCCTTCTACTGAACTACTTGCAGCTCTTTTGCTAAGGTTTTTCAGGCTGTCCAATATTTCCTTCTCATGTCTCCACCTGTCTGGCCCACGAGCATATGCCTTGTACAGGCCTGTTAACTACCCATCCACTAACAAGGGGAGAGATTAACAATAGCCGAACCTTGTGTTTTCCTCAACAAGAGCAGGATCTGTATGGGTGAATACCAGATACTAACAGTCATGAGACTTTTCTGAAGCTAACGTAATTGATATTTCACCTTTCATGTTTGCTTGAAACTGCCTAATATACAACAAAACTAGAAAGCAGAGGGAAAGACAAACAGAAAACCACATTAAAAACAAATGCCTAAAACTTCTACGCTCATTATATGTGATACCTCATTTTAAAATAGTTAGCAAAAAGAATGACAGTTTTCAAAAGTGTTGTACTACCTATACTGAGGTCTAAGATCTGAACTCCAGAATTCATTTATTTAAAAAGGAGTCATTATAATTACTTTCATTTTTCATCAGACTTCCTTCTTCTCCTTCTTCTTGAAACACCCCTCGTGGAAAGCAAAAATCTGCATGGGGACTCCAGCACCTCCTCTGTGCCACGTTGCAGCTGGCCAGAAATAAAGGAATAGAGCATCAAACTAAATATGGTCTTCCTCATAGCTGTGCTGTGCATTCCTCCCTTTAGAGTGCTCCCAACTGAAGATGGCTTGACAAGTCCAGCTGAGGTAACAGAAGAAAGCCCACTTGAACAACAGCTCAATCCCTTTGTTCTTCCCCACCTTCATCAAACTACAGAAAACACAAGGTGCACTTTTTTTCCATGAACCTTACACCTCTCTTAACCAGAAGAATAAATCTCATTTTCACCCTGATTAACACACAACATGGCAAATCTTGAGAGAAGAGATCCAAAGCATATATGGTGACATATTTCTTCCATATTTACATCAATTTAAACATATTGTACAAAGTATTGTCCTGGTTTCAGCTGGGATAGAGTTAATTTTCTTCCTACTAGCATGTACAGTGCTGTGTTTTGGATTTAGTATGAGAATAATGTTGATAATACACTCGTGTTTTTAGCTATTGTTAAATGGTGTTTCTACTAAGACAAGGATTTTTCAGCTTGTAATGTCCTGCCAGTGAGTAGGCGGGGGATGCACAAGAAGTTGGGAGGAGGCACAGCTGGGACAACTGACCCCAACTGACCAAAGGGATATTCCAGACCATAGTGTCATGCTCAGTATAGAAACCAGGAGCAAAGCTGGCTGGGGCCACTGCTTGGGAACTGGTTGGGCATTGGTCAGCAGCTGGGGAGCAATTGCATTGTGATCCCTTGTTTCATATACTCTTTTTTTTTAATCGTTATTATTACCATTATTTTTTTTTTCTCCCTTTTCTATCCCATTAAACTGTCTGTATCTCAACCCACAATTTTCCCCAGTTTTACTCTTCTGACTGGTGTTCCTGCCTGTGGCAGACGGGTTGGAACTAGATGATCTTTAAGGTCCCTTTATACCCAAACCATTCTATGATTCTGTGATTCTCTACCCCATCCCGCTGGGGGGAGTGAGCAAGCAGCTGCATGATGCTTATTTGCCAGCTGCGGTTAAACCATGACAACTGTGTACAGAATGGTTTGAGAAATAAATACAAAACTCTGTGCTGATACTGTAAGTCATTTCAAAAATCATTGAGGCTGGGTAATTTTGCCCTGGCCCTGACACAGTGGTGCTATGGTACTGTCAGGATGCTTATAAAGATGTAAGGAAACCCTCAGGGAAGCATGCAGGGCTCATCAGCAAGCAACCAAGCTGAGAGTGCCTTCCTGGAAGAAGAATGGCTGCAGGAGCATTCTTCTGTGCCTCACTCCTTCCCAGGCTATGAGATTTTATTTCATCCACAGAAGCCTGAAAATCTGCAATGATAATGAAAATGTTAATGCAATCTGAGCTACCTCAGGACTAGTGGGGCTAACTATTAAAACCTCATGAAAAACACAATGAAGCAATTTTTTTTATTATTTGTATGCACTAACCACAGAAGAAGGTAATTTATCAAAACCATTCACTACATCTGACTAATAGTTTTGTACATTACAGGAATCCACAAATAACTGATGAATGCTGATAAGCTGTAAACCATTTCTCTTCCTGTAAATACTGCAAACCATCCAACAGTGCTCTGAATACTGCTGCAAGAAAATCAATGAAAAAAATTTAAGAAATAAAAGCTTAAAGCATTTCAGAAGTATAAAAAAAGCCTTTTCACTATTTTTCACATTTGTGTTGCTTTCCTTCCTCTCTCTGGAAAACTGTGAGTCATGCAGCTGTGTGGTTATGGGTTGCAATCTGGTGGGATCACAGTGTTTAAACTGCATTCATTCTAGTTACAGCTCAAATGGCAGAGCCCTAAAGGAACAGCAAAGTACTGTGAAAGTTATCTACTCTGCTCAGAGCATTTTGCCCCTTGAATCAGAGCTGAACCAATGTACCATTAAAACATTAGGCAACACAGAGCTTCTGTTTTAGATAAGCTACAACTCAGAGAAAACTGATGAGCAGTGTTGCTTCGCCAGAGCACTGGTGAAGTGGCACTGAGGAGGAAAAGCTAAGCAGCCTCTCCCCATCATGTAACAGGGAAAACAGCTTGCACTACACTGTGCTGGTGAATGATGTGCCTTCGAGGGCTCCTGCTAATGCCCCTGCTATTGTGTTATTCAGGAAACAAACAGCAAATTTTCTGCTTTGTGTTACTTGTCATCATAGTGGCTTCTCATTGGAACTACAAATATTATCAGTAAAAAGATAAAACCATGATCCTGACTGACTGCTGCTATTGAGGCAGGATGTTAAAGATCTGATTGTTGTGTTATCCATGTGCTGACACAAATACCTGCCCAATTATATTTTTTCTAAAGATGTGAATTCTGTGGTGCAATAGACTTGCACTTTTACTCTGTAAAAATAACCTCAACATTAAAACAATGAGCCATTTTAGATGTTGAAAACCTGAAGTGCAAAAGAACACAAATGAAACTTTACCTGAGAATCATAAAACATTTTAAAAACAGTAACAGTTGAAATTCAACCTTGTACAGGGGGCAGCACTGGCTGTACATCACTGAAGCCCTATTTAAGACTTCAAAATAGGATTTAAGTGAAACTTCGCTGGTGCATGACATTTGTGCTGACACTGTGCAGAGCTGAGTGCAACTCATTAATGACTTAACCTTCACAAGCAAGCATCCCTTTGAGGATCATTATTTTTACTGCATCCATAGCTTTAGAAAAAAAAAAGGACTGTCTTTTGCACTGCTGTTTGACATTATGATGAGCCTGGTGGCATGGCCATGTTAGATATTTCCACCTCTCATTGTCATGCTTCTCTATGCTATGGCATGACACTCCATCCTCTAAGCTGTGCTCCCATCCAGTTACCTGGGTCAGCAGAAGTGTTACCATTGAAGACCTTTTAACACAAAGCTGCAGCTTCAGCTAATTGATTCCATGAGCCATATAATGCTCACTGATACATCTTGCAGTGCTTGGTGCACAGGGCAATTATTCAGTGGAAGTTTGCTGCTTCTCATTTTGACAACCACTGCTGCTCTTTTCAGGAGAAATTCACAGGGAGGCAAGGAAGACCCCGAGAAAAAGAATTAAACCAAAATAACTAGGTACAACAACAACTGATGAACTGGAACAGTACAGCATGTAAGTGTTACTCTCTAAAGCTTTATTTCAAACTTTCAGAGGAAGCTTTGGCAATCACAAGCTTAAAGAATGGGGGCCTCTGCAACATCAGTGCCTCTGACTGCACCAGGATTCAGATGTTTGGCCTTGGCTTCAAAGAGTCACCCAACCTGCACTGTGAGGTCACCAGATTAATTGTAAGCAGCTTCCAAGGGTTTGAAAGTACTGATGATACAGTCAAATTTTTACATGTTTATATTAAAATCTTTTACCATGAACTGTGCCAAGTGCCATCATCTCTCATTGCCACAACAGGGTGCAAATACCTCCAAAACCCACTGCAAATACGTTTGCTCCAAGCGAGGGGAGGTAAAGAGCCTCAGCCCTTTCCAGGACTGGTTCCTTGGAAATGCACAGCTGTGTGTTCTTGCCAATTTTCTCTGTGGGGTTTTGTTTAACTCTTGTTTGGTTCAGCTGCACTGTAGTCCAGTGAAGCCTGAAATCACAATATTATTTCTCATTGTGTGCATCTGGAATCAGTATGCTTCCTTGTTTTCCTAAACACATTTGAATGCTAAGTTTTGTGGTTAAATATAAGGTTTCCACAACATAGTTACAGAGGCTCTTATTTGCATTTCTTACTCACAGTTCAATATCAAATCAAAGTTTTAATGAGTATTAAGCCCACCTCTTTTGCTAACATTATAATTTTATTATAAACAACTATACACAGGCAATGCTAGGACTGAATTATTTGGTGTTTCAGCATACTCATGTTTGATTCATCTCATAAATCCAACCCATAAAAGACAGCCTGGTTCCCATTCAGTGCTAACATGCTAATGAGGCACAGCTGAGATTTGCCTGCTATGCCTGCTTAACAAGCAGTGATGTCCTCTGCAGCTGGTCTAGGTAAGTAGCTGACATCGCGTTCAAGGAGCAGCAAGAGGGATGCTGAGCTCCAGGAGCAAACACAAAGTTGCTCCATGATGTTACTCTGTCTCATCCCAGCTATTCATTCCAAGCACAGACCACAGAACTTCCTAAATCATTAGACTGCCTGCATGCATAGAGGAGCATGGCTTGCTCTTTACTGTGGCTAGAGTAACAGCATCATCTCTTTTAAATACACCATCTGGAAATGCCTTATATTATTAATTAGAAATAAAACATATGTTGACAATTTGAATTTCTCTATATGAGCCTTCATTTTCTGCACCTTCCTTCTGTTTTACTACATCATCTCAATGGCGAGTGGATATCAAGAGAACAAGAAACCACAAAAGCAGATTTTCTCAGCTCCAAGGCTGTTGACTGTGAAATTCCTCTCCTGAACATTAGAGAGACAGAGGCTGTGCACTTTGTGACTGGTGATGAACCGTTCGCAAGATGGCAAATGAAAGTAGGAATTTCTTATGTTTCTAAGAAATTATTTAGAAGGAGAAAATCAGTTGTCACAGTGAATTAAAATGCAAAGAACAATTTGCTTCCCTTCAGAAATGAAAATGCCTGTAAAAATACTAATGTTAATGTCATGTAGGAAATAAAAAAAAAAAACAAAACAATGCACAAACAACTAAAACAATAGGAGTTAAACACAGGTGTCTTCGTAGGCAATACCGAAGTGCAAATTAAAATAATTTCTCCAGGTGATCACCTGAGATTGATGCAGTCATACTGATCAATTGTTAATCATTAGTATTTCATTTCTGGAAACCCCAGCTGAAACTCCTGATTAGGCAGCAGGTATAAGACAGATGTGACACCCTGGTAGCAAGACTGATGTGTACTCAGTGCAGGAGCAGAGCACTGTTCGGCTCCTGGACAGCAAGCGATGGATGGCACAGCATGAGCAGGGATGTCTTGGTTTTGGTCTTGAATGACTGCAGGAAGAGGTGTGTGCAGTACCTACTCCTGCCAGGTAATCTGTTGCAGTTTTAGTCCCTTTTGTTGATAAAATGATACCTACTTTCTAAATATTTCAGTGCCTTACTGAGCCTGTGCCTGCTACCCTTGGTATCACTTTGAGCCTGGATGGTTATTTTCTGCAGCTTGGCTGTTTTTTATAAAACAGGTCATTTAAAGGCTCTACAGCTGAGAAAACTATATTGTCATTGTAGGAAACTGCAGATGTGCTTTGAAAATTGCAGCATGTTAAATGAAACACATAAAACACTCACTTGCTGGGGTGCTACTGCCTGTCCTGCACTCCACAGCTGTTTGTACACTAGACTGGGACATGTTTTGCCATGTGGCCTGGGAAACAGGAAGAAGCTTGGTGGTGCTCGTTTTCAGTCATTTATTTTAAATATGTAGGGATTTGTCTTTTAAGAGATTAGTGTGAGATGTCTGTGGGAGCAGAGCCTGACCATCAGCTGCTGGGATGGACCTTGGACCTTCCTTGTGGAGAAGGTGCTGTTCAGAGAGGGCAGTCCCTCTGCTTCATGCTCCATTTTTCAAAAGAGATACTGAACTCTGCCAACTGTGAGATGAAATACTGAAGGAAGGATCTGAGAGGGCAGCCTTGAGTTTCCTGGCCCAAGAGGACAGCTAACATTTTTTTTTGCATGTGCACGAGGTTGTTTCTCCAGTGTAACCAGCATAGCTTCCTTAAAACTCAAGTGTATTGCAATGCAGTTTTCTCTCAAGTTACTGCCTTTCAACCTTGAGGAGGTCTGAAAATATTTTTTCTATTTCCCCCTCAAAACAGCTATATAATGTCTAATTCCTTGTACTGAAGTTCAGGAAAACCTCTGCACCTGTAAGCCTTCTTCCCCTTCCCTCTCCTTCAAACCCTGCAGAAAAAATAGGTTGATGGCTATGAAGCAAATGCACCATTAAATCATCTCTGCCCACATGCGAATTGTAATTCTCCTGTGGATCTTTTTGCTGATTGAATTGGGAAGGCAGAGCTCAGTCCTCAATGTCAGAGGCAGAAGAGAGAACAAAATGACAGAGCTTTTCAAGATAAAAAATTATTTGAAACTAATTCCACAGATGTTCAAAAATTCATGTTCTGGAAAAATTCTGTTGAGATTTCCTGCAACGTTGATATTCTAGATGGTGTTAATAGATACTTTAAAAACTGTAGGTTAAATAGTTTGCAGACAAAAAATCGAAACAGTTCTTTCTGGAAATATCACTTCTAGATATTTTGAGAATCTCTCCCCACTCCTAAATCAAATTCCAGAGGAATCAGCACATAAATTTCTCATAAGCCTTTTTCACAACCAACACTGGGGGAGTAAGGACTTGACAAGCTTTTCTCAGTGCTCTTTCATTTTATCTGCACCTGTATTCATGTTTCAGATTTTGCTCATTCCTTCCATGACATGCTGCCAAACCTAGATAAGAAAATACATGAGGCTGCACCAGAGTGTTTGGTATAATTAGTTTAGATATCAAAATACAAACTCCTATGTGGACAGCAAATGAGATGGGCTGTCTGCAGAGTTGCCTGGGCAAAGAGGTGAAAGAGCTTGGCAGGCGCTGATCTAATTTGGGAAGTAGGTCTCTGGCTTATCCCTAAGTCTTTATAATTTCTTGTATTTGTCAAGAGAAGAAAAAATACTTGTTAAAAAGCCAGTGAGGCAGAAACTGAATTTGAATTCAGCAACTTTTTACATCTTTCTTTTTTCAGTTACAAACATTCTTACAAGTCAAACTGTATGTAGATTATGAGTGATACAAATAGCCAAGACTGTTTCGTGATGAATGAAATTCTTCAGGCAGAAGTGTCAGACTTCCTGATTGTCCTGATTGCTTATCAAGAAGAGGCGTCTCTTTCTCTCCAGATGATACGTATGTTCAAAAATCAAGCTACAACTCTAAGCATGTCTTTGGCTTTTAAGGACCAACTGAATTTGAAGAGAGGTTTGCTCAGCTTGGATCTCATTGAAGTATTTGTTCCACATCACTAAGGTGACTAATGGAAAAGCAATTAAAATAGCTATAAACCAACCCAATTCTGAAAAGACACAAAATGGGTGTGTTTATAATGGAATGTAGAAAAAAATACAGATTAAAAAAAAATAAATCCAGTTTGCCAGAGTTACATTTGACTCACAATGCTCACTTCAGACAGAACAATTAGTGCAATTTTCTAGCTTTTTGTATTTTTCCCTATCTACCCATTCCTTCATCCATTATTAGTGCACCAGTATTGAGACAACATTGGATGCTTTGGTAAAAGACTGAAATGAAAAGAAATGTAAATTGCATTAGGAATACCATATTCTCAATGGAGATCTTGCTGCCAATAAGCAGTCTTTCTGAAGAACAGGTCTTGAGAGGGGTTGCCTATTGCTTATTTTTTCTCTTCTCAAACTGCAGGGTAAGTTATTTACTTCTTTTAAAGAGTTTTTACCTTTAGTATAACATACAAAGATCTAATATTGCAACTGAATATAATGCCTAAGAAAAAAACCCTATTATTTTTCTTAAAGCTATACCAATGAATTTTACTGAATTTTTAGACCAATTTAAATTTTTACTCTCTGCACTTTCAGTTATTTCTGTTCAATTTAATACACATTCTTTCTGTGAACTGAGTTTATTAATTGATAAGAAAACTTCATATTCTAGACCATGTAGAAGTCCCTTGAAAAGGGATGAGGATTTCTCAGCTTTGGGTTAGCAACAGAGATGGAAGAGGGCTTGGGGGTTGCTTTTATAGCAAAAAGACAGGGGAGTACCTGACTGATACAAAACAAACGCCTTGTTCAATCTGCTAAACAGTGGCTTTAGGCTGACTATGAGAAACCAAACACCCAAAAAATACTGGAAAGAAAGGGCTTTTGCTTTCTTGATGGAGGTCATCAGTGTTTATAGCATGGCTCTTAGCAGTGTTTTGGGGTGCTGTTTAACATTCACACCTCTAAAAAGGTGTCACAAGGCTTTACCCTTTCCACACTGGTCTCAAATCTTCTCATTTGTATTGTAGAAAAATTAAAATATAAACTCAGTTAACCCTTTCTCCTTGTGTAAGCATTCATATATGAAAACCACCATGCTATATTGAGGCTTTCTAAATCACCTACATGTCCAAGAACCTGTGACTGTGAGCTGGGACAAGAGGTGACTGCTATAATGTACCTTCCTATGGAAACGGGACTGTTGCTCTCTGGTATTATCCACCCTAGCACTTCTTTAAGGTTAATTTAAAATCACATATAGAACAAAAATCCTCTTCTTTTTTTTTTTTTTTTTTTTTTTTTTTTTACCCCAAGGTGTTTATTTACTCGTTTGCCATTAGTACAAAATGGTCTTGAATTTCAGCCTAAAATCTTAATTTCATTTCACAACTCCTTGAAAGATTGCAGCACTTGAGTACATTTTCCACTGGGTGTTGAAAGAGAAAAAAACCTGACAACTCAGAAAAAACCTAACAGCAATGAGAAAAGTTAAATGCCAACTGAGCCAAAAGATCTTTTGGTTATTAATGAACAGTTTCCAGTTTGGAGCACTAAACAATTTGTTAGCTTGCAGTAGAGCCACTCACAAGTGGTTTAATTTATCTTGCTGGCAAGCATCCAGTTCAAGGGGGCAACAGTATATGCTCCAAAATGAGCAGACAGTCTCCATATGGAACATTATTACTTATTTTGTATCATTTAGATCTTTTAACGATGGCTTCCAGTACAGTAATTCCAGAGTGCTGACCCTGTACGATGCGGTCTGCCAGGCCTGCCAACACCAACCAATCAGACTTTGTAAATTAAAGGTAATTTAAAGATCATAAAGGTTTAATATGGATTGTTCATCTCTTCCTTAGCCCTCTCCCTCCCTTTGATGTACTGTGTGTAATAACTGCTTTAGAAGAGGAAAATCTATTTCATAGGTCACCCTAACTCTTTCCTCTTCTCTCCTTCACATTCTCCTGTCTGTGATTTTTCTTTTCTTCATATTTACGTGGGGTATGAATACCTGATACATCACACTTTATGAAGGACCTTTCTCAAACAGACACTTCCAGAAAGACCTTGGTTGACTATTTATACTTTGCAGTTTTTAATGGAAGTAAATAAGACTGAGGAGTCTCTCCTGAAAGGCAGCTTAACCTTACTTTTGAAGTGTCTCTGCTATTTTACCTATTCCAGCCTGTTTGGTGAGGGCACCATAACTGTAAGGTATATAATTTCTATACCTATCTCCTGTCTTAGCAAGAGGTATACTAAGACGTATGTTATACAGTTTTTGTCATGTGAAAACACCCTACCTTTCCTATCAAGGCAAGTAACAGGAGGCCACAGGTCTGCGTTTTCATAAAATGAAGATTAATCAGGTACATCTTAACTCATTTGCTCACTATTCTCACTAACACTAATGGGAAAATACATTTTCAGACTTGCATTGATTGCAAGAACATATCAGTTACCAAGATAAAATGAAAGTTCATATTTTTTCAAATATATCAGTGAATAGAAATTACTTTATAGACCCATGTTGTGAGTTGACCCTGACTTGACACCTAGTGCCCACCAAAGCTGCTCTTTCACTGCCCTCCTCAGCTGGACAGGGGAGAGAAAATATGACAAAAGGCTGTGGGTTAAAGTAAGGGCAAGGAGAGATCACTCACCAGTTACTGACATCAGCAAAATAGACTCAACTTGGGGAAATTATTTAATTTATTACCAATTAAATCAGAGCAGAATAATAAGAAATAGACTACATCTTAAGAACACTTTCCCTCCACCCCTTCTTCCTGGACTTTACTCCTGACTTCTACCTTCTTCCCCCACACTGGCATAGGTGGATGGGGAACGGGTGTTGTGGTCAGTTCATCACACATTATCTCTGCTGCTCCCTCCTCCTCAGGGGAGGACTCCTCACACTCTTCCCCTGCTCCAGCGTGGGGTTTCTGCCACAAGAGATAGTCCCTCATGGACTTCTCCAACATAAGTCCTTCCCACAGGCTGCAGTTCTTCATGAACTGCTCCAGTGTGGGTTCCTTCCACGGGTGCAGCCCTTTAGGAACAGACTGCTCCAGTGTGGGTTCCTTCCATGGGTACAGCCCTTCAGGAACAGACTGCTCCAGTGTGGGTCCCTTCCATGGGTGCAGTCCTTCAGGAACAGACTGCTCCAGTGTGGGTCCCCTACGAGGTCACAAGTCCTGCAGCAAACCTGCTTCAGGGCAGGCTCCTCTTTCCATGGGGCCACAGGTGCTGCCAGGAGCCTGCTCCAGCGTGGGCTGCCCGCAGGGTCACAGCCTCCTTTGGGCATTCCCTGCTCCAGAACCGGGCCCTCCATGGGCTGCAGGTGGAGATCTGCTCCACCATGGACCTCCACGGGCTGCAGGGGGGCAACCTGCCTCACCATGGGCTGCACCATGGGCCTCCAGGGCTGCAGGGGAATCTCTGCTCTGGTGACCGGAGCACCTCCTCCTCTGCTTCTGCACTGACCTTGGTGTCTGCAGAGCTGCTGCTCTCACAGGTTCCCACTCTCTCCCACTGCAACTGCTGTTGTGCAGTTTTTATTCCTTCTTAATGATGTTATCCCAGAGGCACTACCACTGTCACTGGTGGGCTCAGCCTTGGCCAGCAGTGGGTCTGTCTTGGAACCAGCTGGCATTGGCTTTGTTGGACATGGGAGAAGCTTCAAGAAGCTTCTCACAGAAGCCACCCCTGCAGCCTCCTGCTACCAAAACCTTGTTATACAAACCCAATACAGCCCAAATGAGGGCAAAACCATTTAAATTTCATATTAAAATAATTGTGTCAGAATCATTTCAATTAATGCTAGGGTAGGTGTTTTTGTTAAAGGCTTTCCTTATTCTTACATTTTTGAAACTCAGAAATATATATATTTTTTCTCAATATGCTGGTGTTCTCTAGGGATAATAATTTCTATTCCAAGATGCTTGAAGGGACTATTTGAACTAGGTTTCCAATTGCATAAGACCACATTCTAATTACTCCTCTTATACTATTACTTTGTAATACCTAAATTGCTTTCAGAAAAGGTGTTTCAATTAGGTGACATTTTATATCTAGCCATTTCACATTCTGTGTTTTTTTATGGACCCCATTGTGTACCACGCTTGCATCAGAAAAGAAAATAATCTTTTTCATCAGAACATCAAGCCTTTGAAAACAACAACATAATAAAATCTAATTAACATCCAGATTTTAATGTTGAAGATCTGTCATGTTCTGTCATGTTGGGAGAATTATGAGAGTACTTTTTTTCTCTACCTTACCCATTACTATTAAAGTGGCATCATTTAAAATACAGACTAATATACTTTGCAATAGAAGTTTGAGAAACTAATAAAGCAGTAGATAGAAACCACACGGCCTGTAACAGGACACACATTAGTCTCAGAAAAGCAATGTGTATGCAAAGGAATATTCAAAGGCTTCCCCTTGCTGCCCCACTGTAACAGTGCCATCCCCCATGTTACCAACAGCACTCCATGTTTTGCTGGGAATTTCACAGTATCACAGTATCACAGTATCACAGTATGTTAGAGATTGGAAGGGACCTCAAAAGGTCATCTAGTCCAATCCCCCTGCCAGAGCAGGAACACCTAAATAAGGTTACATAGGAATGTGTCCAGGCGGGTTTTGAATGTCTCCAGAGAAGGAGACTCCACAACCCCCCTGGGCAGCCTGTTCCAGTGTTCCGTCACCCTCACTGAGAAGAAGTTTCTTCTCAAGTTTAAGTGGAACCTCTTGTGTTCCAGTTTGTACCCATTACCCCTTGTCCTATCATTGTTTGCCACTGAGAAGAGCCTGGCTCCATCCTCATGACACTCCCCCTTTATATATTTATATACACTAATAAGGTCCCCCCGCAGTCTCCTCTTCTCCAAACTATAGAGACCCAGCTCCCTCAGCCTTTCCTCATAAGGGAGATGCTCCACTCCCTTAATCATCTTAGTTGCCCTGCGCTGGACTCTCTCCAGCAGGTCCCTGTCCTTCTTGAACTGAGGGGCCCAGAACTGGACACAATATTTCAGATGCGGTCTCACCAGGGCAGAGTAGAGGGGAAGGAGGACCTCTCTCGACCTACTGACCACCCCCCTTCTAATACACCCCAGGATGCCATTGGCCTTCCTGGCCACAAGGGCACAGTGTTGGCTCATGGTCATCCTGCCATCCACTAGGACCCCCAGGTCCCTCTCCCCTACACTACTCTCTAACAGGTCGTTCCCCAACCTATATTGGAACCTGGGGTTGTTCCTGCCCAGATGCAGGACTCTACACTTTCCCTTGTTATATTTCATCAAGTTTCTCCCTGCCCAACTCTCCAGCCTGTCCAGGTCCCGCTGGATGGCAGCACAGCCTTCTGGCGTGTCAGCCACTCCTCCCAGCTTAGTGTCATCAGCAAACTTGCTGACAGTACACTCAATTCCCTCATCTAAATCATTGATGAATATATTAAATAATACTGGTCCCAGTACTGACCCTTGAGGCACTCCACTAGATACAGGCCTCCAACTAGACTCCGCCCCATAGACTACAACTCTCTGGCTTCTCTCCTTCAGCCAGTTTGCAGTCCACCTCACTACCTGATCATCCAGGCCACACTTCCTCAATTTAGCTATGAGGATGCTGTGGGAGACTGTGTCAAATGCTTTGCTGAAGTCAAGGTAGACCACATCCACCGCTCTGCCATCATCCATCCACAATGTTATTTCCTCGTAAAAGGCTATGAGGTTGGTCAAGCATGACTTCCCCTTGGTAAAGCCATGTTGACTGCCCCTCATAACCCTCTTATCCTTGACATGCCTTAAGATGGCATCAAGGATAAGGTGTTCCATCACTTTCCCAGGGATGGAGGTGAGGCTGACCCGTCTATAGTTACCCGGGTCCTCCTTCTTGCCCTTTTTGAAGACTGGAGTGACATTTGCTTTCCTCTAGTCCTCAGGCACCTCTCCCGTTTCCCAAGACTTGGTGAAGATGATGGAGAGTGGTCTAGCAATGACTTCCGCCACTTCCCTCAGCACCCGCGGGTGCATCCCATCTGGACCCATGGATTTATGGATGTCCAAATTGCTCAACTGTTCTCTAATCCATTCCTCATCGACTAAGGCAAACTGCTCCAGTGACCTGACTTCATCTGAGGTCTCAGGAGTACAGGGCTCTTCAGGACTGCCTCCGGCAGAGTAGACAGAGACAAAGAAGGCATTCAATAACTCTGCCATCTCTGTATCTTCTGTCACCAGGGCACCCATCCCATTCACCAGTGGGCCAACCTTGCCTCTGGTGTTAGTTTTATCAGCTATGTATTTGAAAAAGCTCTTTCTGTTGTCCTTGACCCCTGTCACCAGATTTAATTCTAAGGAGGCCTTAGCAATCCTAGCTGCCTTCCTACATCCTCTAGCAGCAGCCTTATATTCCTCCCGAGTGGCCAGCCCCTCCTTCCATGACCTATAAACTCTCCTCTTCCACTTGAGCATACCCAGCAGTTCCTTATTTAGCCACGCAGGTCTCTTGGCCCTCTTCCTTGACTTCCTATGTGTCGGGATGCTCTGCTCTTGAGCTTGGAATAAGCAATTCTTGAATGTCAACCAACTATCTTGGGCCCCTTTACCTTCAAGCAGCCTTGCCCATGGGATTTCCCCTAGCAATTGCTTGAAAAGGCCAAAGTTTGCCCTGCTAAAGTCCAGGGTTGCAATTCTACTTGCTATTGTACTGGTCCTACCACACAAGATCCTGAATTCCACCATCTCGTGGTCGCTGCAACCAAGGCAGCCCTCAACCTTTACTGCTTCAACCAGACCCTCCTTGTTAGTGAGGATGAGATCCAGCAGCGCTCCTCTTCTGGTTGGCTCATCCACCATTTGCATGAGGAAGTTATCATCCATACACTGGAGGAACCTCCTGGACTGTGGCTGGGTTGCTGAGTAGTCCTTCCAGCAAACATCAGGGAAGTTAAAATCCCCCACGACAACCACAGCCTGTGACTGTGAGGCCACTCTCAGCTGCTTGTAGAAGGCCTCGTCAACTTCCTCACCCTGATCTGGTGGCCTGTAACAGACACCCACAACAGTATCACCCCTGCCAGCCTGCCCCTTAATTCTCACCCACAGACTCTCAACTCGCTCATCCCCTGTCCCTGGACAGAACTCAGTACATTGCAGCTGCTCTCACACATAAAGAGCAACCCCACCACCCCGCCTGGCTGGCCTGTCTTTCCTGAAAAGGACATAGCCCACCATGACTATATTCCAGTCATGTGAGCTGTCCCACCACGTCTCTGTAATTGCCACCAGATCATAATCTCCTGACTTAACACAGGTCTCCAACTCCTCCTCCTTATTTCCCATGCTGCACGCATTGGTGTACAGGCATTTCAAGGAGGGAGCTGAGCTCACCAATTTCACCCTAGGATTATAGGAGGCCTCCCAGTCTTCATCAATTCTAGAGTGCTGCCCCACTGGGGCAAGCCCAGTTACAACCCCATCCCCCTTCGAATCTAGTTTAAAGCTCTCCAAATGAGCCCTGTTAATTCATGCCCCAGCATCCTTTTGCCTCTGTGAGTTAAACCTTTCCCACGTGCCATCATCCGGACTGGAGCCTTATTAAACCAGCTGTTATCAAAGAACCCAAAGCCCTGCCTAAAGCACCAGTCTTGTAGCCAATTGTTTATGGACTGAATTTTCCCATTCAGTCCCACATCATCACCAGAAGATGGAAGAAGTGAGGAGAAGATCACTTGAGCCCCAGACTCTTTCACCATCCGCCCCAAGGCCCTGTAGTCTTTCTTCATCCCCCTCAGACTGCGGGAAGCAGCTTCCCCCCCACCTGTCTGGAAGACCAGCAGCGGGTAGTAGTCTGTCGGGTGCACCAGGTTGGGGAGCGCCTTGGTGATATCCCTGATCCGGGCTCCAGGCAGACTACACACTTCCCTATGATGAGGGTCAACTCTGCATATCGGGCCCTCTGTTCCTCTCAGAAGGGAATCGCCTACAACAATGACCTTTCTTTCTTTCTTGTCAGAGGCAGTCTTGAGGCGTGAAGTCGACTGCCTTTTCCTATGTGACCTTGTAGGTCGGCCTTGCATCACATCCTCACCTACCTCTCCATCAAGATCCAGGGCCTCAAACCTATTACGGAGGGGCACCTGGGGAAGCAGGGCAGGAAGGGAGGAGGGTTGCCCACGGTTCCGAACTGGAACTCGCTTCCAGCCCTCATCGTCTTTTTGGTCCCTTACCTCTGCGTGACAGCTACAGGGCAGGGGCAGTCTCAGGCCATCCCCCTCTGTCTGAGAGGACAGGGGGTCCATCCCCTTTTGGGAGGTATCTCCCTGGAACCGTTCCTGCTGACATGCCAGGGAGTTACTCCACCAGTCGATCTCCCTTTCACACTCCCTGATGGTCCTCAGCGTCTCGACCTCCTCTTTAAGTTCTGCCACCAATCTAAGCAGATCTTCTACCTGCTCACACCTCACGCAGGTGGAGTGCTGGCCTCCCTCCCTCAGCAGCAGCAGGCTCTGGCACTCCCTGCAGCCAGAGACCTGAACAGCCACGGTTTGGGGCAGGGTCTCTGTCTGAGTTGCTACAGTCTCCTTACTGCAAGCTCTCCTTCTGGAGGCGACCATATTGGTCAGCAGTCTGGGACACCAGCAACAGAGTCTGCAACACGACCTGCTTGTTCCTCCCTGCGCCCGGTGGGCAGCGACCGGGCCCTCCCAAAGGCTCTTTCAAGGCAAGGGGCAGGGGTGCGGTCGCCGTTACCGCGGGAACGCCCCCTGCCACGTCAGCCGCTCTCTCACAAGGGCTGCTGGGGCTTCGGGGATCGGGAGATGTCGGGAATCGCGATGTCTCTGCGCTGTCTCCTCTGATTTTCCTAATCTCTGCTGAACCTCGTGGTCTCTGCAGCGTGCCGGCTCCGGCTCTAGCTGTGCTAGCTCCGATCAGCTGCACAGTTGGATAAAGTCCCATCTGCAGGTGTGCCCCAACACAGGCTGCAAGCAAAAGGCATAGGACCTTGTCATGGTGTAGATGTTTAATTACATCTGTTAATTATGTTCCTGTGTTTGCTTCTCAGACAAGTGTCTTCAGCCCGTGTGGAAGCCACAGGGCCTCTCTGACACCAGTGGCCACCCGAAGTAGGAGAAGATCAGGTCGGCTCCAAAGGCTGCTGTGCACACAGTGTACTGCATGAACCTTCGCTGGGGTGTTCTTGCTCAACATAGGCACTATCGATGTGTTTAGCTGTTGTTTACAACCATCTTATGGAAGCCTAAGCTCTAATGCACTTCTTTATTCTGATCTTATATCATTGCTTTTTCGTATTTTTACAAAGCACTTAATTAAGTTACCAGAACAGGATTCCAGAATTTCAAACAGAGCTTTTCCAATCCCAGTATCTTTTAGTCTCATGTAGCTCACTTTTGAGGGCTACTTAATAACCAACATATTATTAGTCACAGCTGGGAATAATGATCACATACACTACTTAAATGTGGAAATGGAAATAAAAAAGAATCACATTCTGCTGCAGTCCTCCACAACAAGAAACATCACATGATGCCTAAGCTAAAACATTCAAAGCCACAAGCCACACATTCAAACTGAAATGGGAAAATTTACGTCATGTTTTCTCCCTGTCAGGAGAAAGTACCAGCATTTAAATTGCTACTATTTTATTGTTTCAAGAGTCAGGTGAGTTTCTGCTCGTCTCCAGAAATGATGAACAGCTAATTTCTTATCTTACTTATTTCTTTTTTTTGTTGCCTCCACCTCTCATCCATTTTTATTTCCTTTTTCGTCAGGAAAATACTTGTAATATAGATGGACTTTGCTATGGTGAAGGAGAGTCAAACCCTACCAGTCCTTGTCTTCTCTGTGAATCTGACATTTCGAAGTTCACCTGGTCTATTAATGACAGTAAGACAGCTCTTCTCTAAGATTTAGAAGCACTTACCTGGGAATTTATGACTTGGTCTATGAAATACATGGTTCCTTCATTTGGGTAACGTGAATCTATCTAGCATAGTGTGCACGGACACATTGCAATGGGAATAATTGGGTGCACCAGAAATGCAGACTGACCAGAAGCAGACAGTACTCCACTGCATACACTATGTATCTGTGTATGTATCTTGTTCTGGCAGAAACCTGACAAATCTCAAATTAATAAAACCAACATAATGCCTGAAAATGAAATTTTGATACACCAGTGCTTAAGTCTGTCAGCTAGAGGTGATGGATCCTAAATACCTCTGTCATCATCCCGCAGGTACAAATCTTTAAGGGAACAATTTGGGGTAAATACTGTTTTTAAAACACCAGTGTGTATTTTTGGTGTCTGGAAGTATTGTTTGCTTTCCCTGAGCCAAATCCTGTGAAATGCGCCACAAAAGACCTTGGCTTGGCAGGGAGTCTAAATTATAGGGATCAGCCCCTTGTTATCGTCACTGCCACGGAACCTAAAGGCTCATTCTGCAGCCAGTGGCAGGGGTCACTGAGAAGGCTGCCTTTTAAAGCACCTCCTGAATGCTGAGGACTTAATCATAGCTTTTTCATGGCTATATCCCCAGTGTAAATAACAACCATTACTTACTGCATGCTTTAGAGGTAATCCATGTTTCTAGCAGCATTACCCTCAAAGTGCACCTCCCCACTTACATAAGCACAATTGCATCTCGTCAATATAAAGATTACATTACTGCTGCTCTGTAGATTCCTGTGTTGGTTCTAGAAAGAGTTTCTTTGCACTTTTAGGTTCTGTAAACACAAGCAAGGTATGCGAGTGACAGGATCAGTTTGCTTTGTTTGTTTGCAGTTTTTTATTCCTTTAGGGTGACTAGGTCAGCAGGACCCTTCTGGAAGGAGAGGAAGATTGCTCTTGTCCTTGGGGAACAGCTGGGGATGCTCAGGGACAGAAGCTCCTAGAGAGCGCTAGGTACGGCAGCAGAAACAGCAACAGCTGTGTGATAGTGGCTGGAGTCCATAGCTCCAGCTATGGAGGGGCAACCCTGCTGAGGAGACCAGTGAGCAGACACACTTTTCTCAGAGGTGACAGAAAGGTCCTTGAGAAGGATCAGAAAGGATCCAACAGTTTCCAGCAACAGTTTCCAGCAACACAAGAAGCCATAAGTTGTCTGAAATCAATATTGGAAGTAGGAACACAGTAGGAAGGGAGAGAGGGTTGTTCATGACTCCTATTAATTCCTGTTCCAGGGTAGCCACTTTGAATTTTCGCTACTTAAAAATATATGCCTCTAGTTTTTATATCCTAAAAAATCCTACTTTTGGAATTTAAAACTCCCTGTCACAAGAAGGTGTAGGCAGATCCATCCCAAGTATTGGCTATTAAAAATACCATTGGATGTTACTTGGATGAGTAGTTAAAATGCCTATGGTAAGCCAGACATTAAGAAGAGTTTGTACACCTGAAAGCTGTGGTTTTTTCCCCCAGCATATAGTTTAGTCTAATGAGAGATATTACCTGTCACTCACAAACTTTGCCTCCTTTCTGTCCTTCTATCATGTTGGCCACAGCTGTAGCACCTCTAGAGATGAGCTGATCCAGATGATTATATTGCCAGACTCATTGCTAATATTGAGATAGTTTGATCTTAAAATTCAGAAAATGGCTTAAAAGGGAATAACTGCATTTGTTTTGGAATGTATAAATCTATAAGTGATTGGGAAATCTGAAACAGATCATGGCTCACTTTACAATAATTTCTAAATTTAAAAATACTTAAAGGATTTGTCAGACTTGTTTTCAAAATTGTGAAAAACCTTTTGAAAGTTCTGCAATAATTGGTAGGGTATATATATATATTCGCTGGATGGCAAGGAGATCTCTGTTGAATCAGAAACACTCTTACTCACAGACTACTTTCAGAACATCTGATTTTACGTTTTGTGTCTACAACTTCTCGTTACCCTTCATCCAGTTAATACCTTTGTGTTTATGTGTAAATGCATGCCCAGCATCAATATTTCACTGATTACTTTGTGTACAACTTTTATGGGCTCCATGGTTTAAGTGCTTGGGAAATAAAAGGTAAATTAATAGATGGAAGCTTTCAACAGTTATGCCAGGACAATCTGCTGGACAAGCATTTTAGAAAGCTCTGATAGCACAGCAGCAAGGAGTGGAGAGACACATTTAAATAATTGCATAATATGAGACATGTTATGGAAAGCAAAGCTTGATAAAAGGATATGCACCACAGAAAAAAAAAAAAAAAAAAAAGCCCTAATGATGACTTCCCACAAGCATAACACAAGGAGAGACACAGTCCTCATGAAATCACATATATAGTTCATAGTTTTAGAGTGTGACTTGAAACTAATCCTCAGTATTAGAGATGTACTTTCAGTTAAACATAAATACGGTCAAATTACATTGTGAGAAGATTTGTTTAAATATCAATTTGTATTGAGGAAAGATGGCTTGAGACAAAGGAAGCTTAAGACATGGAGATGAAATTCCCAGCCCTGTACAGAGCTGCTGTCACCTCAGGGTACTCATCCAATTTTACTTTTCCCTGGTTTCCAATTACAAAATGCAATACTTCTCTCTACCTTGCCCTCATATACCTATTCATATTATAAGTATCTTCAGGTAGCATTTGTCTTCTACTATAAAAGAGCCTTGTACCATTAGGTTTTTATTTTCACTATGGAAATACTGGATATAAACACCACCACTAGAAATAACAATGCCAATAGTGACAATATACACTACTGTCACTAGGGATAAAGAATCTCATCATCACTGATGGACCTCTGCTGGTAATGGAGAGACCTTAAATCCTGATGAAATGTCCAACAGAATTCAGTCAGACCGCTCTGGCTCAATTACTACTCATGTAAAGGCAGTAGAGTCTACTCAATGGAGAAGTTACACAATCCCCCCTTCTCCTTGAGTTGCCCATCCAATTAATTTGTCATTCATCATTTTGAGATTTAGTTTACTTATATTTAGATAGATAGATAGAGTGGTAGAAGAAATATATATTTATTAGAAATATAATTAATTAAAGTTTTAGTAAGAACTCGGGGACTAAAGAGAGGTTACAGAAGTCATGTCTGGTCACCTCGCACATATCAGATAACACATGAAAGTAATCAAAATTCAGCATGGGAGAAAAGTTCAGTATGGGCATGAATACTTCTTGATAAAATCAGTTGCTGCCTCTAACATCTAAATTACTTCCTCTGTTAGTCTCAGGGTACATTCTGTACCTCTTTTTTTTTTCGAGATCATCCCTACAAAGACCCATGCTGTGAACCTTTACATGGAAGAAACTGGAATTTATGTAATCATGGTTTAATTTTTGCTGTTTAGACAACCTGCCCCCTGTGTTACAGGCCCCCTCCAGCCAACTGCTGGTGGAATTGGTGAGAATTTTGTTTACTAGTTCTTAGCAGTGGATCCAGAAGGGTCAGCTGTGCTATCAGTCTTAGAGGCTGGGCCACAGGACACCAGGCTCTCTCCTGCTGGCCGCCTTATCTGGAAAGTTGATTCAGAAGAAATGCAGACCTTTGAATTTGCTGTGTTGGATGAATGCAATGCACAGAGAAGATACTCTATTAAGGTAAGAAAAGGAACACTTTAAAGGAAAAACAAAACAAGCCCATCATGTCACTGCCTCAGTGCAATTGTCATTAGAACTAATAATTTGTTCCTGTCTTGAAAACTAGGACTTCAGCTTTTTCCTCATAAAAGTATATTATCCAGCACAGCAATAAGGATCAGTTAATGGAATAAGTATCTCTGAGAACATAGGAACTATGTACAAGGAACAAGAGAGAGTGCTATTGATTGCTGTTTGAAAGAATGCTTTTGCAGAGCCTTTTAATGGTTCATTAATCTGCTTTAAAATTCACATTCTGCATTTGGTTTGCTGAAAAAAAAGCTTATAACAAAAAAGACCAAGCTGTAGCTATAAAAGGGAGATTATAACTCATCCTCAACAATATTTTTAGAGGATTTCTTGCTTTTATGTCAGTACTCCACACTTAAAGTTTCTTGGCTGAGCTTGTGCATTACTTTGTCTTTATTGTATAGCCTAACATTAATCCCATGATAGGATGAGCTAATAAAGTGGGATGCAGACTCTTAACATAAGAACAGTTTTGTGAAGAGAAGATTTTTATTCATACAAATTCCTACTTTTACTCATTCAAACCACTATCATCAAAAATACCAATCTGCTGAACCCACACAGCAAAGTGGAAACTGAAGTCTAGATATGGTTTTAATGGAAACATTTCAAACTAGAGCTATGTTCAACTAGGCGAGATAATAGAGAGGTTTGAATATGTTGAGATGTCATTCTTGTACATACATAAAATACAACTATGGACCTTTCTTCCCTGAAGAGAAAGAGCAGCTAAGGAATGCTGAAATCATGTTCCTGCCTGGGAACCATTTGTAATGTGAAACGGTAAGGAGGGCAGGCAGGCAAATTTTTCATTTCTTCTTTGAAGAATAAGGAGCTGCACTCAGATACTACGTAAAAAACGCTGTTATGGTAAATAGGATTTTTTTTTTTTCTTATAAGAGTTAGGATGTGCAACCTAAATGGTGGGGGGAAAAAAAATCCTTTTGAAGTCAAGCTTTCAGTTCAGTAAATAATTATCCTGAGTATGAGACCATCTATCTAGACAAAGGAAATAGGCTAGAAATAAGTTTTCACAGCACTAGATAACATGTCTGCATTACAAATCTGTCCCTTCATAAAGGGTAACAGTGTACTTCTCAGCTGTGATTATCTGAAGGAATCTTACCACAACTCCCTCTTCCCTTCCTCAGGTTGGAGTGAAGCCCTGCAGCTGCCTCAACGGTGGAACATGTGTTACCAATATCAAATTCCCGCCAGGCCTTGGTGAATACCTGTGCTTATGTCCAAATGGATTTGATGGAGAATTTTGCCAGGAAGACATCAATGACTGCAAATCAAACCCCTGCGGCAGCAGAACATGCGTGGACAGTGTGGATAGCTACTTTTGTAAATGTACCCCTGGTTTGGGATGTAACAGTTCACTGTTTCCATCTCCAGTTTAACTAGAGATATATTGTGCTACAGGATTTTTTGAGTGCAGCATGACCACAAGCTTTCAAATGGACTACATAAGCTTCCTCTGCTGCTCCCATGACTTAACTTTAGACAAATAGAAAATGTGCAGCTGTCTAATTATCCATGCTCAAGGAAGGGGAAAGTACCTAAAGCTCTGTAGTACTGAAATGACCACTCAAGGAGGCTGTGAACCTCACCAGTCTCAGTTCCATGTGCTTATTTCCCGTGTATTTGTGTATCCATGAGATGAGCTAAGAAAAGGCTGAGTGGAAGACAAAAAGGGCAAAGATACAGGACCCTTTCGCAGTCCACAGGATTTGACTAAATTAAGCCAACAAAAGAACTGGGAACGAATGATTTTTCTAGGTCTAGGCAGGAAAAGTAGATATGGAAAACATGAAAAAATAAATTGTCCTTTAATGTCTCTTGAAGCTTCATTAAATTTAAGCATCATAAAACCACAAACCTATTTGGTTGTCAGGCATGCTGATGGAACAAAATCTAACCTTTTAGATTCAGGGCTGTCCACAATATGATTTTAAGAGAGTAAGGGAAGAGAGATGATCACTGCACCAATAAAAAGACTCTTTTAGAAGAGCAGAATGAGAAGCACAAAGAGGAGGAGTTAGAGAATGAAATTCAATGAGGCCAAAGAGGTGGATGAAAGACATATAGTGCAAACAGGAATGGAGTGAAGACGTGAAGTGTGAGGAGAAAGAGAAGCATCTAGTAAATAACATAAATGAGAACATGCGTATCATCTATGTATCATCAACACATAGCTATCATGCAATTTACAGGCAACTTCACCACACTCAATACATCTGTGAATGATTCACACGTGAAAAAGCACTTGTGACAGCATGCGGACAATGACTTCCCCGAGCTCTGCATGCTGTAACCAGCAAAGCCAGCCATTAGACCCTCTGCTGCATTAAGCTTCTAGAGTTTGGCTGAGCTGAGTCACTGTTGGGTCTTGCCCATCACTTCCTTCAGGCAGGCACCTAAGTTCCTGCTGCTCAAAACACCACTCACTTCCAACATAACAGGTTTTCACATTGCCCTAAACATGCTTTCACCTGGACTTTCACGGAAGTTGTATTTTCATTTCCAGTTTAGTTCTTCAGAAGGTACAAGGCAAATCTGAACATACAGGACTTGAAACGGATTTCTAAACCTGGCTCTTGCTTATCTTTGCAAAGGGACAGTTAAAATAATACCCACTCTCCCAAGTCACTGTGCAGCCATTAGAAAGTAAAGACATTGTGTTATTGCCCATTCTTGTCAGAGTCAAATTAGTCTTTTGCAAGTGAAAAGTGCTAACTGAAACTGTGTTGGGACATCTGATCATGGGATCAGAACCCTTTCAGAAGCAGTGTAAGAAAAAAACACCTTAAGCTGAGCTCAGATTTCAGTCCTTGAATCTGTCAAAACCCCCACTCTGTTCACAAACAGAAGTATGAATGAATTAATGAGACCAATAATGTTGACGGCTGTGCTATAGGTTTGAAAAACCAAGTAGAAGTAACATTAAATGCACATAATTATTACTGCTTGCAGTGTGTTTATATAGAAGAAACTCAATTTTAAAGAAAAGCAATGAACAGATTTTACCCAGTGGGCTCATGCAGGCAGGAAGCAAGGTACCCTACCTTTCAGCAGTTTATTAAACCTTCTTTGTTTTGGTCATGTGGGATGGCAAGTCCAGATTTCATTAACTATAAAATTCCAGCAGAAATTAAAAGTAAAAATCATTCAGAAGTGGAAGCTCAGTAAAATGTCCTAAAAGATCTGTGACTCCTAAGCGGTGTTAACTCCAGGTAATGCTACCAAATAGCCAAAGCCTCCTGCTATCCAGTGCTATCTTTATGCCACCAGAGACTTTACTGATGCAAGAACACACAAGCCTAAGCATGGAGAATAAATTTAGAAAATGAAAGTTTGATCAAAATATAAAAATCCCAAACCCAAACAAACATATGCACGATGTCTTGAATCCCCCTGGAAATAACGTTCCTATGAGCACTGGGAAATTTGGGAACATTTTAGGCTGTATTGGGTTAAACACTGGAGATCTACAATGAGAACAATTATTCACAGCTTGTAAGGAGATGGATTAAAAGAACAAAAAGAAATACAATTTCATGAGTTAATAAGGGTATCTGCTCCTGTTCTTTGATACCAGTTTCACACTGTTGTCCTTCTCACTGCACATTGATGGAGTGAAATCAAACTCTATTATTCCATATAAAATATTCTGCCATAATTACAGTGTATTGTTTATCAATTCACACAGAACGTATTCTGAGATCCGGTTCTCATTGTTATGCAAAGTGTTGTTACATTTACAATAACATGCTTGAAAGCAACATACAGCTGACTCTACAGACAAGGGAACAGGACACCTTGATGGCCAGAGAATAACTTGGTGTTCCTGAACCCTTAATTTTTGCCACGTTAAATAAAAGTGCACTTTTTTTTTTTTTGTTCTTCCCTGGCCTAAAATGCGAAAACACAAGCAACAACAGAAAAAAAAAAAAAAAAGATATGATTGAGTGAAACAAGAATACATCTGAAAGTTTTAATAGCAGTTGAAAAATTATAAGCAAATGAAGCTGAAAGCCAGCTGGGAAGTAAATGATTTTACTTCAGGGCAGCTTCTGTGACAACAATAAAAGCTCATCCTTGATGCTGTGTTTATGCATCAATTCCTCAGAAAACCATCAATAATCTAATGAGAAGGCAATGCTATACTACTCAAGTGACAGCACCACTTCACCATCAAATCTTTACAAATGATAGCAAACAGGTAGGAGAAACAAGACGTTAACTCTTTTGAGAGCTTCCCAAGTACTGCTGCAGAAGAAGTGGCAGCACAGGAAACATAATGTGTTGCTCAGTGGTGGCAATTCAGGTGCATCAGTGTATCTCAGGCAACGTAAGGGTATAATGTAGAAATGGGAACACAGCAGGGAGAGAAGCCATTGGAAAATCTGAGAAGGATGACTCCAGAATTATAGCTACTTTAAATTTCTGCAGAGACTTATATGCATTTATCTCATCAAGTGTTCAAAACTCATTTTTCTTCGACACTGTTAAGAAAACAAGAAATCCTGCTGCTTCTTCTTTTGGCCACTGAAAGCCAGAACATTACCCACATGAGAACAAAACTCATCCTCAAAAACTGTATCTCAATCAAAAAAACATTATTTGTTTCCCCAATACCAGTGATTAATATAAAACTAGGGGAGGAGGGAAGAAGATGGAACTATAATTTCATTTTACTTTTCAGAAAACTGAAGAAAACCCCAAGGTTTGGGGGTTGTTCATGGCTTGTAACAAACACAGGGTCCCTAAATGAAATTGCCTGTTCCTTTAGAGTCAACTTAATGCGAAACAGATGTTCCAAACTTGCAACCTGAAGATCTTTTATTCCTATTATTTTCATTCGTACTGTAGCAGTGCTGAGAGAATTGAGGCTCCCTTGTGTTGCAGTGCACTGGAGGTCATGCAAACAGAATAACTGACACTTCTCAGTGCGGGAAGTTTTTGTCCATTTCTGCTGTTTTTCAGCAACCTTCAGCCAAGTTTCAGACTTTGCAAACATTTGTTCTTGGACTCATCTGGGGTATAATTATGCCCAAATTTATCAGATACTGTTTAAACTCCAACCTCTCTGAGTGAAAAGAAGCACTTTTATAGTTCCACCTTTATGTTACAAAAATCAGTCAAGTGACTGAATTTTAAAATTTAGCTTGTTACTTATGGTGTTGCTTTGCTTTTTGTAATTCTCTCATCTTTGAGATTTTAAAGCCAGCTCTTTGCAGCAAAAATAGAGTACGTAGGAGGGAGGAGAGGGAACTGAGGGAGAAGTGGCTGTTGTTACTGAAACTGAGAACTTCATTCTTACTTTCATTGTCTATGGTATTGTGTTTAGTCTTTATATGATACTCAGAGAAAGAAAATTATTACTAATCTAATCAGAGGATAACTCATACAATATTTTCCATAACGTGATGTCTAATCATTTCCCGATGTGCATCAGAAAGCTGTCAGAGAAAAGCAGTCTGATGCTACGACAGTGCTAATTAAATTACAGATTAGAACTAGTAATCCAAAATGTAAAAAGAGAGCAAAAAAAGTAAGTTAATCCCTGAAATACTATGTGATGTCCAGCTTAAATTAAAGAAGCAAGAAGCATGCAAAACCAGAACAACTTAGCTTGAGATGGCACCAATAAAAGGATGCAGGTTTTGCACTGCTGTTCCTTTTTTGTCCACAAGAAAAAATAGGCATGAGAGGGTGATGTCACTTGCTTTTTTAGGCAGCTCAATCAATAGAGAATTCAGTTTTATTTTTTTAAATGGAGATGCTATTTTAACTTGAAAGGAGCAGTGGAAGCTATCTGAAATGCTGAAGCAATGAGAGATTATGTTGTAGGATATGAATAATAATGCTCTGTTATTATCATCCTGTAATTCATTTCACTGTGACAAATTTCTTTTTTGAAGGAAAAAAAAACCCGTATTCTTTTATCCTTAGATCTTCTTTCATGATAAAGCTGGATATCTGATTTGAAACAAGCCTTTCTGTACCTTGTGTATGTCCTGAAGCAGATACCTAGACTCTCCAGAAGGTGTCCCAATCTCCTTGGGTATTCCTACAGGGACAAAGGGCAGGCCTTAACAGAAGTGATATGGACTGGTTTGCGTCTTGCTATCAGGGCTGCATATTCTGGTAACCAGATATAGCCAAACAAGTTTTCTCAAGTGCACAGAGACAGCAGCATGCATACAGAAGCCTGAAGGAGTTTTTAACAACTTCATACATTATTACTCTGCATCATTTGCTGTTCAGATATTAATTTTAACTTTTGGGTCACCTTCCCCTATAGGTATCCATTAAATCATCCAGAGATGTGAATGTGAATATCAATTGCTTCAAGGGATTTTTAAAACCCTATTTCCCAAATCAGCAATACTCTAGACATATCATTTTGGGTTCAGATCCTATAGCAGCTTATCTTATATACACCAGCAGTGTGGCTCAGAGACACTCTGAGAATGTTTCTTCAAATTTTAATTTTAAATAGAAAAAAAATTGTTTTATAAAAGATCTGATCATTTTGCAAAGTTTAACTTCAGTCAGACTCTATCAGGCTGTTTCACAATAAGCTACTGGCTTGTCATAGAAATGGAAAGTACAATAGGTCAGTACAGGGTTCTTCCAACCCTAAAGCCAAAATGGTGCCATTCACTGGCTTCTTTAGTATATGACAAAGATCTCACATAAACAAGACACCAAAAGCAGCAGCAAAGATGGCAAATGCAGGGGAAATAATTTATGTAACATGCGTAGTTTTCTACAAGCAATCATCTCCAATTCAGCACTTCTGGTGCCAATAATAACAGTAATAAACAGTGTGATAAAGGCAGGTTTAAGTGAGACAGTGGGGAATTTGGCTCTAACATGACTGACATACCCTGTAATGAGTTCACAGCTGAGAAGTAAGCCTTAGTGTGTTTCAACATTTGAGCTGAGGAATAAACAGGGAATCTTTCCTGATTATTAACCTCCCCTTTGTTTTACTACAGGGGTTACTTGTCAGGAAGACAGGAATGAATGTGAAGAGAGTCTTTGTTTTCCTGGAATGTCTTGTATGAATACCTTTGGATCATATGCATGTGGAATTTGCCCCAGTGGGATGGAGGGAAATGGCAAAACTTGCAAATGTGTTTTGCATGATTTGTTTTAATAGATGAGGGAAAAAAAATGGATTCAATTCTACTCCTATTATCTTTAATTGAGTACTGTGCCACTTCCTTCAAACACAGATCTTTAAATATACAAAGCAGACTATTGTAATGCTATATTAATATGGGCAATTGCTAACTGGTCTCTGCTACTTTTCACTACAGTTTAGTTTCATTTTGGTTAGAATGAATATCGTAGATGTTCCAGATGCCAGCTAGACAATTTGCCAAGGACATTTCCCATGTTTTCCATTGTTTCACTCCATTCACTAACAAGTACTCGGGAAATACCCCCAGAACTATTTTTGTTTTGGGTGAATGCCATGTAAGCAGCATGTAGGGTAAGAAGGTCCATGTGCGAATCCTTCACAACCTTTTGCCTATTTCCAAGGTGTGCTTTCGTTAGAGGACACAGTACACAGCTGCTGATCTCATGCTTCGCATAAAATCATGACACAGGCCCCAACCAGTGAAGGAAATGGTCAGGAACACTTTTACACTTGTTCAGTATTTGGGGCCAACAGACTCTGGAGACTACAGTGACTCTGTACTCTGCTAAGACTTTCCTAGTGCACAGGATGTGACCTACTCACACTCTGCCTCTTTCAGCCATATACAAATAAGCCTTGTCCAAGAATAACATTTTGTTGGACAGGAGAGAAATCAACACTTGCAGTGTTTAGCATTATTTTGTTGGTGTTTCCAAAGAAATCTGATAAGTAAAAGATACGGACATTAACTGTGCAGATATTAACTTTTTCTCATATTGACTACCGAAAGGAAAAAAAAAGGCAAACCGAAAAAACAGATGTAAGAAGACTCAGTTGAACCTGCAGGATTCTGGCACCAGCAGGACTGCTTCTGCCAGATTGACCAAATTTTCCCTTAATCATATTGCCAAATGTCTGTACAGAATGTTTTCTTTGCTGTATTATTTGACCACATTAGTTATTTCAAAGTGATTTTGTATCCTTTTCACTAACGCCTGTTTTTGTAGCTAATCTGACTAGTGAAGGAAGGATGTACAAAATAATGCCTTTTTTTAAAATATATCAGAAAAGTCATTTCTTCCTTTGCATTTTTTTTTTTTAATTACAGAAAGTTTTCTCTATTTCCAAAATACACATTAGAAGGAATAAAGCTGAGGGCTTCCTTGTCCACCCAAAGAGGACAGAAGTCATTCTTTGTGGTTTTGATACACAGAATTAAAATAACTACTCATACTTCTGTTGCTTATGCAAATACAAAGGCTTCTAGGAGGAAGGAGGAGAAAACTGAAGTAACTTCATAGCTCTTAAAGTGGGCCATATCTCATTACGTTGTTTAATATATGTAAGGAGTCTCAGGCTTTATTAAGAGTACAGAATATCCAAGAGACCCAATAGTTGTTTAACTTGCAGCATTATCCATGTAGACTTTACAATCCCTAATTCATTCAAGAAATTATCTTGAAATTATTCAGAAACTAGTATTTTTTAGAGTCTCCACCAATCAGTTTTCCTTTTCACATCCATGTATACTTTGTACAGGTATTTTGATACGTACAAAGTTTGCAGCTGAACTACCTGAAGACAACAAACATGCACAACATTTTTTCAGACAGAAGCTTTCTAGGAGAGGCAGGAATCAGAGCACAGGTCCCAGTGTGTAGTATGCAGTCTTCATCCAAGTAATGATACTCTTTAATACATGGGAACCTGATGCTTCCTTAGTGCCCTTAGCTCAGTAAAAGATCATCCTGCATATTAAGCTTGTCTTCCAGAAAAATAAAGTTCAGTGACTTTGGGCATAGTAATTTTTTCTATATTTGTGGTGAAGCTTTGCTGTACGTCAGCAGCTGACTCACCTGATTTGCCTTTATTTGCCTGATGGTTGGCTTCCAGAACAAACTTATGTCAGGTTATCTGGTTTGCTGTTACCGTTGCTTTTTATCATCAATCACAGCTAAGCTCTAACATCTTGTTTCCTTGTCTGCATGCTTTCTTTTCACAGCTGTGCTTGCTGCTGACATTACAAAAGCTTTAAGCACTGAAAACGGCAATGGCAAAGGTGATTTGAACAAGACTGAGGTTAAGCAGCTACTGCAACTCTTAGAAGCAAAGGATTCTCCTGTAATTAAGACTTTTAACATAAGTGATAGATCTGGTATGTACACAAAGATATGAACTATTTTTTTTAATTTGCTGCAGTTTACATATTCAGAAATCATACATTTTAACATCTTAAAAGTAAATCTACACTAGCTGTTTATAGTGTATCATAGAAATACAGAGTTAAAATTAAAAACCCCCTTAATTACATCAGATCATGGAATGCTGCTAAACAATTTTATGTGGAAGGGAGACATTACAGCAATAGTAGAGTGGTCAAGCTTATTAGAAATTGCATTGCTTCTGAAGTAGAACAAAATCACTCTAAATCTGAGTGATCAATGGAAAACAAGATGAGAAGAATGACAGCATATGCCTGTTTGCCATAACCAAGTGATGCTGACATTTTATTTCTGTATTTGATGGATCCAGTCCACTGGATTGAGACTGAGTTTGGCGTGTAAGTGAGGATGGATTCTTGAAGTACAAACTTGACTGTGGCAGTTTCCCAGAGGTGGAGCACTACAACACTCTCTAGCATGGATGTGCACCCGCATGATACTTACATTGGCCCTGTTCTTGTGAGTGTTGTATGTTTAGTTGATTTTCTAGTGAAAGTAGGGAGCAGAAAAATTGAGACTGCACATATCTATTGAGTAGGGGCATATGTAAAAGCAAAGATTATATTTCTCTCACTCCTTTTTTCCTATCTGTACCAGGCCAGCCAACAGCTAGCCAGAACTTGCCTCTTGCAGGTATCCATCATAATGTTGTAGATAAGGTGCAAGATGAAAATTCTTCAGAATCATAATGGAGACCTCACTGGAGGCAAATAAAAAAGATCTATAACCATCATTAATTTATTCATCATCTGATCTCTGCCTTAACACTATTAAATGCTTCACAGGCAGTTCATACACACTTGCTATTCAGTGACATCATAAGTGATAAAATATACTATCAGTGTTAACTTCTGCACGTAGTGCTAAGATAATTAACACAGTCTTCTGTCATACAAGGTTTGACACATTAAGGACGATTTTTAGATTAGAAACATGTATTTGACAGTGTGTTTTTACATGCTGTAAGTTTTGATGTTTACCTTCCAATTTTAAAAGACCAAAAGATTGTTGAATAATACAATTTCTCACTCAGTTATCTTTCACTTACGCTGAAAATTACAGTTTCTATATTATCCATGATAAATGCCAAACAACTTTGAGTAATTAACTTGAAAACATGTAATTAGGGAACTAATAAATCTTGTTTTAATGAGAAACAGCTGTTCTGTTACACTGTGCCTACAGGACATTCTCATGTTTGGCTCAAGGTTTGGGAACATTTTGCATTAATTAGACTTTCACATAATAAAAGCAGTTATAAAGCTTTAGGTGGACTCAGGCAGTCACTGTTTAACTTTACATAAAATAAGAAATTAAAAATAAACATGCTTGAACTTCCTTCTCTTTTAGGCCATGCAGCACAACTATCACATATTACTACCTGTGCCAACAGGCCATGTTTTCCTGGAGCATTATGCTTTGATCGGAAACACCCTTACATTGGCTATGTCTGCAGACGATGTCCAGCTGGGGTTTTTGGAAATGGTTGAACCTGTACCAAAGTCCCCAGACCAGGTACTTTCACATTTTTAGAACGCTAAAGAGGTTTTGCATATGAAGGCTGTAAGAAAACACGAACTAACATGGCATTACAACATAGTATATTTTATAATCAAACACTGAAGGTTTTCTTCTTTCACTGTTACCTGACAAGCAGTTGGCAGGTCTTATTTCAGTAATACCTGGCTCTGAGAGTCGAAATTCAATAGATTAGCCATATCATTTGCCACTCAGGAGTAGATGGTATGAATCACCATGTCCATACCTTTGCCACAGCATCGGCACAGGATTTCAAAACATGAGTGTTACTCTGCTTTCCTTCTTTCCTAATTCTTTTGCTGCAAGGCATTTTTTCCCCAAAGTGACCTGTGAAGATGATAATAAAGTGTCATGCAAGAACAACTATACCAACAACTAAAGGCAACAGATAATTAAAGCATTTCAACAGTATTGTTCATAGCCTGGGCAATAATCTTCCTTAGGGAACTCTGAAATTCAGCTAATCCCACTAATCGCTGAGGACTAGTCATTAGAAGAGGTCTTCTGCTGTGACAAAGAAAAGCCGGGTGCTGATCTCAGGCAGAAAGTGGCAATGTCATAGCAACCACCTATCAGTCACCTGATCCTGGTCTCTCACAATGAAATTCTCATAATTCAATGTATGGTTCCCTAGAGACAGTCTGGATGGTTGTCCCCTTTTTACTGCATAGAGTTATTTGCATACAGAACTATGTTTATTCCTTAATAACAGAAGCTACTAGATCAGATTCCTTGGTTTTCATCTAAATCTTTTTCTTAAATATTTAAGACAGACTGGCTTGGAACATCTCAAATTGTTCTCCCACTTGCTACACTTGACAAACCCACCTTTACTTTCCATTCTGTGTCCAAATCAATGACTGCTCCCTTGGTGTTTTATTTTAATGCATGCTATCAAAGCAGAAGTAATTTTACTGCTTAGTATAGGTAACATCCAATCTTTTTGAACTATAAATTGATTTTAGCCAGTTCTCTGAATCTAAACGTCACAAAAATAAACCCAATATTTTTCTTTCTCTAGCAATGAGGACAAAGTATAGCAAAGTCTGTCAGAGTCACTAAGTCAGCTATCAACTCTTCTGTAACTTGGTGGAGCTGTAAAAGCAGGTGAGAAGGAAAAAAAAAAAATCATTATTCATATAAATTAACTAATATTTCTATTCTCGCTCAAAGCTACACCTTGTCATTAATGGGATAATGAAATATGCGTTGAACACCCTAAAGGCCATTTAAATGCTGTTGAGTAGAACAGATAGTCTACAGCTGTAGGTATTGGTACAGTAAATCAGACAAACTTCCATCATGCTTATATAAACATTAACCAATAAATTTGCTTATGTTCTAAAAAAGGGAAGCGTAGACAGTAGTTGCCATTTATTGTGATTCACAGTGTCATACACAGCTCCGGGCAAGTTTTAAGAAATATCCCAAGTATCAGGATCCAAAAATAATACATGCTTCTTTCAAAAGCGAGCAGTGTATCAGAGGCTGGGGGTTTGTTTTTCTCTCAAATATGCAAACTGAGTCCGGGACTTCATGCTGCAAATATAGCCACGCAACCAGTTTGAGCATTTTGGGGAGGGAATGAAGAGGATTTTTTGTTGTTGTTCCATCAGAACCTTATATTCACTCATGTGAATTATATCACAATATAAATTATGAGAATCTTGTGCCTCAAGGTGAAACGAGAATAGTAATTTAATATTTAGAAATTAGAGCAATTGTTGCAGCTGTATGAGTGTCCTAATTTATGACCAAAATGATCAGTTTAGCTTTTACTCATGTGCTTTGCTAGTTGAAGTATTGTGTAGCATCAATGATTAAAAGATTTCAGACCAAAAAAGAGTGGATTTTCAATTAAATTTATGTACAGTTATGGATTATGATTATTGTTAAATCCTCCCTGTTACAATAATAGCTTCTCTCCCTTGTAACTTATGCTATCAGTCTTCAAACAAAACAGAACAAATCTCTTTCAGCTTACTATGATGCTTGTGAAAATACTGAGATTATGTGCCACTTCTTTCTAACTCCAGTAATTTTAATCTGAAAATACTCTTGATAATCCCTATTTTGTACTTTTATTGGCTACTTTTGTCATGAAGTTATACTCAATTGTTGTGATTTAAGGATTAAAGGATAAGTATTTTTTCGTACAGAAACAACAAAATACTGAGCAGAAAACATATGTCAGAAAACAACTGTTTACTATATGTTTGATGAGCTGCACACAGAAGTCCTTCAATTTTGGTTTACAATCAGCAAAGTACCATTTCCTCAGCACTGATATGTGACAGGTATTAATTTTTTGATGTATTTGACTTACTGCAAACTATGTAACTCCACAAATAAGTTTCGGAGCTGTATTTACCTGCTCTGCCAAGAAATCAGGCCCTCATTCTATTCTCACTTATGTGCCTTACCTCGTTTATATCAGTAGTCTGTACTGTTTAAATTAACTAGACTTAGTTGCAATTGTTCTTGATGTACATCAGATTAGTCTTAAGGAAAAATATTATCAGTATCAAAGCTGGTATGGAGTTTGATATATAAATGGAAATTATTATTTTTTAAAACACATTCTTGTATCAGAAACAAAAAAACTATTTCTCTCTCTTCAAAATCCATGAAGTCCCTTAATTTTGCTGGAATTCCAACAAAGAGGAAAGTCTAAGGACTTTAAATATGTCCAAGCATTTCACTTTTGTATAAAATATCTGTTACCTTTTTGTTAGAAGAGGCAGATCTATTAAATCAAACCATACAGTATCATTGGTCATATTCCTGGCACAAAGAAAATGAATATATCCTAATGGGAGATGCTGGTGATGTTACTGCATGTTGTAATATTAGCTCTCGTCAGACACTACTGGTATTTCTCTAGACTGGTTTCATCACTCACAGTCACAGAGATACCCATCTGTTTGCACTTCCTTTAGCAGATTAGAAAGGTTGGTGTCATCACAAAAGATTTCTTTTTTTCCTATTAGTAAATCAGCAATTTTACTGGACAAAGCAGTGCCACATCCATCACCAATAAATGATTGTTTGTTCAGAGCCAGCTCTTTCTGCCTTTCTTGGTTTAGGGAGTCAAAGATCAAGGGAGAGATTATTTTATGATCTCTGTAATAGAGTTCTGCTTTTCTGTTCTGAAAACCACCACTAGCTCTCCTGCCATAGCGGTTAATTTGCAGTGTTGTAGACATCTGGCACTTGATATATTTTTGTATATGCCAGCTATTTGTTATGTTTATGTACTTTATGTTTTACACTACTCCAGTATCTGCATCGTGCTTTTGAATTCGCTTTGATTTTACATCAGAGAGATCTCTGTGACCTTTTCATTTGCACCACTGTCAGATCAACAACAAGGTGTGGATTTAAAAGGAGAATAAAATTAAAAGATTAGAATTAAAAGAATGTGTGTATTTAAACACATAGTGCTCAGTCTAACATCAGAGAAACGTAATAGTCTTAAGTTTTACATTCTTAAGTTTTAACTTTGAAATCACTGCTGTCATTATTGGCACTCATCATTTATCACTGTCCATGACCAAGAAATAAATCCAGTAAGAGCTTTGTTCATCAACCCAAGGTTTCATCTCTGGGGCTAACTGCAGCAGTAGGGACCTCTTACTGCTAGAACCAATAAAATTATTTTGCTTCAGGAAATGACTGAAGAACATAATGGTCTCCTTTCATCTCTTATCTAACAGAATGGGTGAATTTGCATTAAAAAGATCAAGGCCCAGATTCCATTCTCATACCAATGCAAATCGTAAGCAATTCCATTAAATAAATAGCATTACCCTAATAGAGCAAGTCAAGCACTGTTCCTGGAAGACACATCTTAAAATCTGTTAAAGTAGGCACATTACACACAGAACTTTCAAATACAAAATCTGTATATACTAATAGGTGTAGATAAAATGCATATACTTTCCAGCATTCAGAGGGTGTTTTGCAATGAGTAACTAACCAGCCTTGACATCGTTTATGTAGTGAGTTTCAAGGCCTACTTGAAGGCAGGAATATTTTGATATGCAATCATTAGCTATGAAGTTGTCTGAGATCCTTGCAAAGAAGGCATAACAGAAATGCCAAATAAATAGTAAATAATACTCTGATTTGCCTCTGTGTTGTAATACCTCCCAGCTATTCTTGTGGGCTCCAAAACAGGGAAGCATTGCATCCCAATGCTGTGCCTTTCAGCTCCTAACCCTGACTCAAGCCATCAAAACTCTGTCCACAATTCATTTTTGGAATTTATGCAATCCCTTTCATAAACTGTTTTAGTGTTTCTAGGTTGTGCATTTCAGGACAAAAAGTGCATTTTTTCCAGACTGACCAGTTATGATGTAAGGACGTCTCCTTCAAGGGGTATGTGATGAAATGGCATCTGAAGTGGGGTTAGAAATGCCACACAAAGACATCCCATATAAATTAGGTCTCATGAAAGACAGTTTTGCAAATGGTACACCAGTAATCTTTGCATGAGGCTGGGATCAGCCTGGCATTTTGAACACAAGCTGTGACCCTTTCCTGCCCTCTGAGTTTGTAATTGCCACTGAATATCCACTCATGTACTTGTCAAGATAGAAAGGGAATCTGGAAGTCCTTCCAATGGCTTCTCCTCCTTAGGGATACCTAATAAAATATTAAGTATTTTCAGAAAAATATCAACAGAAGCCTGTAGTGTATATGCTGTGACCCAAACATAACAACTAAAGTAGGCACGGTGGGGAGAATATGTTTACATAATTTTAAAGATAAATGGTTTCCAGCTTCACTGATCCATATACTCTGTCAACCCAGAATTTCTTAAGTGCTTCCAATACAGATGATATATTTAGGAAATTACGTAGCTCAGCAATAGAAGACCAATGAAGCCCAAGCCATAAAACCACTAGGGAAGAGGACTCAGCTATATGCCATGAATAATATTTACACTCAATCAGAACACCAAGAACAGATTACATTTCTCTCCTACCAAGAATGTGCCACCTTTTGCTTAAGCAATCACTGTGCCATCATGACTTTTAAGTGATAATAACAACTTTATCTCCAACAAATAATCTATGGAGGATACAGGCCCTGTAGTTTTTTACACTGACAGAATAGAGAGCAAGATTATCTCCTCTTAAAATTTTCCACATCATTTAATCATGTAGCTATAATAGCACATAGCTTTTAAAGATAGCCAACCCTATTTTCACAAATTTGGTAGATTGCTGTTTTGTTAAAGGCACTTCGAAGCCCTTTAAGACTGTAAGTAAGTCAGGCTGGACCAATATCCTGACATCATTAAAGCAACACCAGAGTTTTGCCACTAACTGCAAAAGTAAAGCATTAATTGAAGAAAAAGGATTCATAAGCAATGCAAAGCAGAGTACAGTAGAGAGGAGTAAAAATAGGTAAGAAATACGCAGACTCATCATTGTTGAGGACAGATTTTGAAGTAGCTCCTTAACTTCTTGCTGTTATTGATGACCAGCTACCTATAGATGTAGTGGCACCCACTTCAATGGGTTTGTTTGCAGAATCAGGTGATGTTCACTGCCAAACCATGTGAATCTTGCCCCCCAAAGTACACATGAAAGAGCTAGTTCATATCTGAAGGGGCACAGCAACAAGCTGTAGCTAACACAAGACAACTGATCCTCTGGGATGCAAGAGGAAATTCTCTCATGCTGCTGATTTATTAGATTAAGAATTTTACAAAATCATAGAATAGCCCAGGTTGGATGGGACCTCGAAAGATCCTCTGGTCCAATCTTTGATTTCTTAAAGATAATTTATCTCATATATTATGATAAAAATACAAAAGACTTGTTATAATTTCTATAGGATAAAGGGCTAGAACCATATACTGAAGAGTGCCACCAGAGCTCTCTGATCTGTAAGTGGTGGAAGAGCTGATAAATCTTCTATATTACTAAAAAGTAACAGTTCTGTAAAAGTTTCTCCATACTAATGCCCATTGTTTACAGTACTTACAGGATATTGTCTTTCAAATCCCAGATTTGAATCAAGCTACTGATTTAGGAAATTTTAAATTTGTCTTAGGCTAATGTAATACTGGATAGGTAATCCTTAAACCTTCATCCTTCCTTATCCCCCAAATGCCTCTGGTGAGTTCATAACTTCCCCTTTATATTTTTTTGAATGAAAAAAAAAAGAGAGGACCTGTTACTTTCTTCATAATTATTATGTCACAATGTTGAATCCGTGAGAGACTTTGGCTTGCTTCAAAATTCTTCCTCCATAAAACCCAATAATTTCCATAAGACAGCCTCAGAGACTAAGGGAGAAGGTCAAACCCAATACCATTGCTAGCTGAAGTGCCACTACCAAATGTCTCTATTTGCTCATCCTAATACTCCTGCAAAGAGAAAAACACAAACATTATGAAGGCAAGTCTCATGATAGAATCATAGAATCATAGAACAGTTAGGGTTGGAAAGGACCTTAAGATCCTCTAGTTCCAACCCCCCTGCCATGGGCAGGGACATCCTACACTAAACCATGTCACCCAAGGCACCCTCCAACCTGGCCTTGAACACCACCAGGGATGTAGCATTCACAACTTCCCTGGGCAACCCATTCCAGTGCCTCACTGCCCTTACAGTAAAGAACTTCTTCCTTGTATCCAATCTAAACTTCCCCTCTTTAAGTTTGAACCCGTTACCCCTTGTCCTGTCACTACAGTCCCTAATGAATAGTCCATCCCCAGCATCCTTGTAGGCCCCCTTCAGATACTGGAAGGCTGCTAGGAGGTCTCCACGCAGCCTTCTCTTCTCCAGGCTGAACAGCCCCGACTTTCTCAGCCTGTCTCCATACGGGAGGTGCTCCAGTCCCCTGATCATCCTCGTGGCCCTCCTCTGGACTTGTTCCAACAGCCCCATGTCCTTGTTATGTTGAGGACACCAGAACTGCACACAATACTCCAAGTGAGGTCTTACAAGAACAGAGTAGAGGGGCAGGATCACCTCCTTTGACCTGCTGGTCACGCTCCTCTTGATGCAGCCCAAGATACAGTTGGTTTTCTGGGCTGCGAGCGCACACTGAAGCCACCTCGTGTTCATTTTCTCATCGACCAACACCCCCAAGTCCTTCTCTGCAGGGCTGCTCCGAATCTCTTCTCTGCCCAACCTGTAGCCGTGCCTGGGATTGCTCCGACCCAGGTGCAGAACCTTGCACTTGGCATGGTTAAACTTCATAAGGTTGGCATCAGCCCACCTCACAAGCATGTCAAGGTCCCTCTGGATGGCATCCCTTCCCTCCAGCGTATCAACCGAACCACACAGCTTGGTGTCATCGGCAAACTTGCTGAGGGCACACTCAATCCCACTGTCCATGTCACCGACAAAGATGTTGAACAAGACTGGTCCCAACACTGATCCCTGAGGGACACCACTCGTTACTGGTCTCCAGCCAGACATTGAGCCATTGACCACAACCCTTTGCGTGCGGCCATCCAGCCAGTTCTTTGTCCACCGAGTGGTCCACCCATCAAATTGATGTCTCTCCAATTTAGAGACAAGGATGTCATGCGGGACAGTGTTGAACACTTTGCACAAGTCCAGGTAGATGACGTCAACTGCTTTGCCCCTCTCCATCAGTTCCGTAGCTCCATCACAGAAGGCTACCAAATTGGTCAGGCAGGATTTCCCCTTAGTGAAGCCATGCTGGCTGTCACCAAGCACCTCCTTGTTTTTCATGTGCCTTAGCATGCCTTCCAGGAGAATCTGCTTCAAGAGTTTGCCAGGCACAGAGGTGAGACTGGTCTGTAATTCCCTGGGCCATCCATTTTCCCCTTCTTGAAAATGGGAGTTATATTTCCCTTTTTCCAGTCATCGGGAACTTCACCTGGCTGCCATGATTTTTCAAATATGATGGCCAGTGGCTTAGCAACTTCATTTGCCAGTTCCTTCAGGACCCACGGATGGATTCTATCAGGTCCCACGGACTTGTGCACATTCGGGTTCTTCAGATGGTCTCAAACCAGATCCTCTCCTACAGTGCGCCCAAGGTCTTCATTCTCACAGTCCCTGTGTCTGCCTTCCAAGACTTGGGTGGTGTGGTCAGAGCATTTGCCAGTGAAGACCGAGGCAAAGAAGTCATTAAGAACCTCAGCCTTCTCCAAATCCAAGGTAGCCAGTTCTCCCGATAGGTTCCGGAGAGGGCCCACGTTGTCCCTAGTCTGTCTTTTATTTGCAGTGTACCTATAGAATCCCTGTTATCCTTAACAACCCTAGCCAAGTTTAATTCTAACTGGGCCTTAGCTTTCCTAACCTGGTCCCTAGCTTCCCAGACAACATCCTTGTATTCTTCCCAGGCCGCCTGTCCCTGCTTCCACCTTTTATAAGCCTCTCTTTTCCCTTCGGATTTTCCTGAGCAGCTCCTGGCCCTCCTGCTGCACTTTCTTCTAACTGGGATGCAACACTTCTGAGCATGCAGTAGGTGATCCCTGAATATCAACCAACAGTCTTGGGCCCCCTTGCTCTCTAGGTCTATATCCCATGGAACCTTACTAAGCAGGTTCCTGAAGAGGCCAAAGTCTGCTCTCTTGAAGTCCAGGGCAGTGAGCTTCCTGCACGCTCTTCTCACTGTCCTGAGGATCTCAAATTCGACCATCTCATGATCGCTGCATCCAAGACTGCCCTGGAGCGTCACATTTCCAACCAGCCCTTCCCTGTTGGTGAGCACGAGGTCAAGCATGGCACCTCTCCTTGTCGGCCCCTCTATTACTTGCAGAAGGAAGTTGTCTTCCACACAATCAAGGAACCTCCTGGATTGCTTGTGCCGGGCCGTACTGTCCCTCCAACAGATATCAGGGTGGTTGAAGTCGCCCAGGAGAACAACAACCTGCGATCGTGAGGCTGTTCCTATCTGTCTATAGAGTCATGCCACCATGTTCTTATATAGAGAACATACTACTATAGTATTCAAAGGGCAGAAGTAAGATTTGTCAAGAGCTGACACCTAAGTTAATAGTGAGCTATAGCTCAATAACCATACTTCAGGAACTGTTGCAACGTTGCATTAAAAGCATATGCTGTTCAGATGGAATATAAGCACTGAATTCTGCACTAATGCTGCTTAGCTTGGATATAGGGATGCCGAGCTCCCTTCTAAGCCACAGCCAGAAGTCAATGCACATTGTTCATAGCCTTTATACACAGCTAAATGGACACACCAGTTATTATTGCTAACCTGCTAGCAATAGTGAAAAACCCACTGTTTAAAATAGATACAAATCAACATAACTGAGTAAAAAATTTGTAACATGACATCTGAAAACTCACTGAAATTCCACGTCGTTTTTTTTTTTCCCTATATTAGAAAGAAGCTATAGATAGTTTTCAACCTAGTCAGTTAAAATTGCAGAGAATTCCATAAAAATATGATTTCACTGAGGGTATTTATGTGTGCTTATATGGTATTAAAATAGATTCATTACTGGTCTTCAGCAAGGCATAGTTCAGATTGCGTCTTGGCTTTCATATGTAAAGTAACTCATTTTAATGTGTTTACAGCTCAAAACAACATAATTATAGTTTTAGACCATTTACTTCTTGAATCGAATAAAGGACAATTTCAGTAAAATATTCAAATTTAGACTACTTTTTCTTTGAAGCGATATTATGGATTTTCTTTTGAAGAAATGTTATGGACTTTCTTTATAATCTATTATTACAGTTCTAAAGAATTCTACACAGATGTTTCAGAGATGATCCATCTCGATTTAGCTTATTTTGTATATATCTGTCAACCTGTTCAAGCCATGACAGAGTCTGAAGACCCATGAAGACATCATCAGATAAGAACACAGTTTCTGTTAATTTTTCCATCTCTCGCAGTGCTGAGAAATAAAATATACTGCCAATTCCTGAATAGAAAATATAATTTAGTTTTATGAACTCTATCTTAATACTGCCTTTGTAGAAATAATTAGAGTTGAAGACTCAAATAATTGGAGAAGGTAGAACACAAAGAGAAGAGGTAAAAGTTCAGACCTGAAAGATGGACAAAGGATAATGAAAGACAGGAAAATTAAAGTTACAAAGGGACTAAATGGGTGATCCATGGTAACCATACTTCTCCGTCGCTTCCTGTTTTGTTAGCTGGATAATTACAGAAAAGGACAAGAACAGCACTTTTAAAAACTGCAGCAGAGAATGAGTTAGGCCTAAGGAACATAAAGAGTATGGAAAGACATCTACTAACAAAGGAGCAAGAGGAGCAAGGCTCCTGTGCAAGGGGTGAAAGCACATCAAACACGTAGATTTTTTCCAACCCCTAGGAGAGAACTTTTCAATTAAATCTTGAAATAAACTGGAAGGCAGGAGAGGTGTTTTAGAAAACACTGTTTGTTTGTAAAAAACATAGCTGGCTTACAAATCTCCATATACAATCAAAAAAAAGATACTGATAAAGAAAATATTCATGGAGGGAAAAAATATGTGTTTGGGGAGCATGCTTTTATCTCTGCAATCAGTAATTCTTACACCATTTTCAAAACCACTGTCTCTGGTGAGTCTGACATTAAAATTTCTATTGAACACTTACAGAAAACATCATAAAAGTAAAAAAAACTCAAACAAGCAAAAAACTACCAACAAACAGAGTCTGCAAAAAAAGAGCACAAAATACATTCTTTTCCTCAAAGGCCTATTCTTCTGTACAGCTATCACTGTGTTCATTCTCTTCTTGCCCTGTTCTTGCACTTTGCGTGTGTATGATGTCTTGTCCCAAGAATCTTACTAATCAAAAGCTGATGTGTACCTCCTTGGAATGCAGATACACATATATTACGTGAAACATCATGTATTAGGAGAAGTTTCATATTAAAAACTGTTTCATTACTTTCAAACTTGAGTGTCATTTTAGAAACCCAGTTTATATCCCAGTACTACAATTATTTACTCAGGACACATAGAAAGGAGCCGATCATGTAAAGTTTATGGAGAAATCTGACTTAAATGAATATAAACTAAGGCAGTATTAATGCCCTAACACTTTGGGGTTTTTTTCTCTTAAATTCTGCGTTATAAAGCTTTCTATTGAAAAACTATTATACTTTGTATGAGGAAAAGGCTACACCTAACCAAAACCTAACCAAAATCTTTCTAAGTTATTGTTTTGGTATTTGTTGAGTATGGAAGAGATTATCTTTATGTATTCCTTGACATACCTTAGATAAGACTGAAAATGGTCTCTGACACGTAGTTGGTAATATAATTTCTATGTTCATGAACTCTTTGCTTCCCGACTGAGCATCTCAGAACCCACTTTTTCTTTAAATGCATCAGTTAATGAATTGAGATGTCAATTATACTGTTCTGAAAACCTAGAGGCAAAGGAACAGTGACAGAAACAAATACGAAAGACTAATGCAACATAAGCAAACACAGTCTCTTTTTGAGGTAATATTTTATTGTATATTCATATAGTATTTCAACATCCCAGAACTGGAAAAGGTCCTCCTTTATGGCAGAGTCTAGGCCCTATTCCATTTGTGGGAGTCATTTACTCTGAATACAGGGAAATTTGTAAACAAAGTTTAGTGGGTGAGCTGGCTGAAGATCCCAGGTTTCCTCCTCCACTAAAAGCATTGTGCTAGAGCAGAATGATTTTGAATTTCATACACACAAACAAATTTGAGTTGAAAATTATGAATGGTGTTACAGAATTGTCTATGTGCAGCTGCAGCCACATTTGGCAAATAAAAGAGTCTGCAGCAAAGGAATGGTTATAATCAGAAGTGGATGTGTGATTCAGACTCCATATAATATTCTCTATTGCTCATGATTTCAGTAGGTGAAGGGGAAGAAAACTGCTCACCAACTAACAACATCAGCAACACAATCTCATTTTGTATCAGGCTGAAACAGAGTTCGGGGACGCCAAACTAGATGTTCACTTTTTAATTTCGCTGTTAAAGCAAAGAGTAAATTTACTCATCACAGAAGCTGTGGTTTGAGAGCACAGATTTTACTAAGACTGAACATGCCTGTACAGATGGATACAATGTGGTGTGACTGCTTCTCTCATGTGCTGACCTGTTTGGAAGTAAGGCACACTAGGTCCACAAGCTGTCTCTCTCTGTTAGCCCAGCTCAAGCTAAACAGCCTGTCTGGCTCTTTCTGTCTACCTGTGCATAGTTAATGCCTCTCACACAGCTCTACATCCTTCTCAGATTTGTGAATTCCAGATCTGGGCACCTCCCATGTAAAAGTTATTACTCCTATCTTCTCTTTCCACATTTTTCAAAGTGGGAATTATCTTTTGCCTGTGCCTACTTCCACTGTGTTGTATGTTCCTGAATCATAGAATCACAGAATCATAGAATAGTTAGGGTTGGAAAGGACCTTAAGATCATCAAGTTCCAACCCCCCTGCCATGGGCAGGGACACCTCACACTAAAGTCTTTTACAATACCTTTGACTTTTCAATTTTCAACATAAAGAAATTAGTAAAGGATCATGAGCTCTGAACTCATGCTCTCATCTAAATTTATGGTAACATCTAAATTTCAGTGAGTCTTTAAAATGTTTTTGTTTCTACAAAAATAATCCTGGGTCTACACCCTTTGTAAAATTTGGGAAATAAAAGTACCTCACTTAAAGGAGCTGAGGACTTCATTCTTGGCATTACTGCTTGTGATTGTAAGAGAGACAGCAGCGACTAGGAAGTCTAACCGGCACCTGAATGTGGGGAATTTCTGGATGCTGGAGGAAGGGAGAATCATAGAACCATAGAATAGTTAGGGTTGGAAAGGACCTTGAGATCATCTAGTTCTAACCCCCCTCCCATGGGCAGGGACACCTCACACCAAACCATGCCACCCAAGGCCTCATCCAACCTGGCCTTGAACAGCGCCAAGGATGGAGCATTCACAACCTCCCTGGGCAACCCATTTGTTGTGGTTTAAGCCCAGGCCGTAAATTAGAACCACACAGTCTACTTCCCCCCCCAAACCCCCCCCAGAGGGATGGGGAGGAGAATCGAAAGAATGTAACTCCCACGGGTTGAGATAAGAACAGTTTAGTAACTCAGGTATAACACAAATCACTGCTGCTACCACCAATAATAATAATGATAAAGGAAATAACAAGGGAAGAGAATATGATACTGCCCGCCAGAAAAGAGCCCGACAGAAAAGAGTATGTGCCCTTCTGGGTAGCTCCCAGTTACATCCCCCGGCATGACATGCTGTGGTATGGAATACTTCTTTGGCTAGTTTGGGTCAGGTGTCCTGTCCCTGCTTCCTCCCGGCTTCTCCTCCTCCCTGGCAGAGCATGAGACTCACAAAGTCCTTGGTCAGGGTAAACATTCTGACCAGTAACTGAAAACATCGGCTTTATCAGTATTATTCCCAGGCTGAAAGTCAAAACCACAGCACTGCACCAGCTACTAAGAAGGAGAAAAACTAACTGCTGCTGCTGAACCCAGGACACCATTCCAGTGCCTCACCATCCTCTCAGCAAAGAATTTCTTCCTTATATCCAATCTAAACTTCCCCTCTTTAAGTTTGAACCCATTACCCCTTGTCCTGTCACTACAGTCCCTGATGAATAGTCCATCCCCAGCATCCTTGTAGGCCCCCTTCAGATACTGGAAGGCTGCTAGGAGGTCTCCACGCAGCCTTCTCTTCTCCAGGCTGAACAGCCCCGACTTTCTCAGCCTGTCTCCATGCGGGAGGTGCTCCAGTCCCCTGATCATCCTCATGGCCCTCCTCTGGACTTGTTCCAACAGCCCCATGTCCTTGTTATGTTGAGGACACCAGAACTGCACACAATACTCCAAGTGAGGTCTTACAAGAACAGAGTAGAGGGGCAGGATCACCTCCTTCGACCTGCTGGTCACACTCCTTTTGATGCAGCCCAGGATACAGTTGTTTTTCTGGGCTGCGAGCACACATTGAAGCCACCTCGTGTTCATTTTTTCATCGACCAACACCCCCAAGTCCTTCTCTGCAGGGCTGCTCTGAATCAAAGCTGTATTTCTGAATATCTCGGAGAGGGAAGACATTAGGGTATGCCTGGATGGCTAAACAGATAATTTAGGAATTAACCATACTCAGACTAGAGAAGAAAGTTATGTCAGAACTTAATAAAATAAAATGGCAGATTAAGAATTGATAGAAAATGAGAATTTCCCTAGAGCTTCCTATTGACAGCTGCTCCATCTCCCTTTTCTCACCAAGTAAATACAGAAAAAAAAAGCATTAATGCGGAAAAGTAGAGAGAAATGGGATGAACCTTGATACTCTGGTAACAACACTTCTTAGACCAGTGTAATTTTTCTATTCTCTCTTGACATTTTAAATAAGATTTATGTGCTGGTAGATGTTCAAATTTGAAATGATGACCCACATTGTGTAGTATGTCAAAAGAACATTTCTCTGTTGGCATTCTTCTGAATGAGAAATGTGCTAGACAGTATGTACCACTAAATGTTAATAGGTCTAAAACTACACAAATTGTAAATTTATTGAATTGTGTTGATAATGAATTCTTAAACTATTCACAGAATTTTGAAATAGTTGTAACCTGATAGGAATTAAAGATGAACTGACAGGCAGAAAAGGCCACAGCCAGATGACCTTGATAAGGAGAAAGAGCCAGTCTCCACCTGAAGAGTAGACTGGTTTGGGGCATTTTCTTAGATTAAAGGTAAGAAGAGTACTTGAGAGTACATGGTGATGCTTATAGTGTCTCCCTCATGTCATTACCTAAAAAAGTTACACTTGCATTTAAAAAACAAAATATAAATTTATAACTCTAATAGCTGCAAAGAGAAGCATGGCGATGAAAAGGTAATAAATGCTTACGTACACAAGAATCTTAAGCAAGCGTTTGAGATATCAGCTGCTAGTTGTAGGTCAGGATGGGGCTGCCTCCAAGGCTTGGGAAGGAAAGTGTGGAGATGCACTAAGTCTAAGACCAGCAAAGACTTGGGTGAACGAATATGGTAACCAAACTGATCCACCTTGTCCCAGGCAGAGTATGAAATGTGTGCTGCTTCTCTGGGAACAGAAATGGTTGGGCTCAGAAGGGGATGTGACTTCTCTTAATTCAAGCCTGGATGTGTCCTTTTTCTGAAGGTTTGCAAATGCCAAAAAAACACACACACACACCCAAACCACAAACACAAAACACACACACAAGCAAAAACAAAAACCAAACTAACAAGCAAACAAACCAGAAACTCAGAAAACAGAAAATATACCAGATTCCTTTTCTGTGTTTCAGAGTGCTGATATCTCACCCTGGGTTTAAGAGACTGTTGAGTGCCTTCTCTGTTTGTGAACTGCTGTTTTCACTAGCTTATACAGTCATTTTATTATCTCCAGAATGAACATGATCCTCTTCAACTACAGACATCTACAAGCTCACTATAAAATGCAATTCAAGTGAGAGAAGAAATCAGAACTTGCTGTGCCTTAAGAATACCATGGTGGCATTAGCAAGCATCATAACCAGTCTCTGGATCATGATTCTTATTTATGGGCTTAGTGCAAGAGTCACAAAACACTTGAAACATCAGGCAAAGCGAAGGCTGTGGTGTTCTCATGGGGGGAACTCCTGCAACACACAGATGGAAAGTGTCCTGGTGTTGAGCTGGATGAGGGATGTTAAACATTTGTAATGGAAATTTGCCCTCTGTCACCCTTGTTCTAATCTTTCCCAGACAGAGGACAACAGAGAAATCTATCTTCTTGAGGCCTAATCCATCCCCGCATTATTCTGTTCTTACAGTGGTGTAACTCCATCAATACAAACAGAGCTACTGCCCTACACAGCTGGAGTAAAGCAGCAGGTTCTCAATCTCTTATCTACCTCTTGGAAAAATAAACCAAATTGTTCCAGTGCTGCACATTTCCCCATTAGTATAGGCAGAAATACTGACAGGTAGTGAAAATGTATTCTTGTACTGTCATATAACCTTGAGCATTTTGCCTTGTCATTTATTTGTTATTTTCATCCAGTCCAGTATGTAATCATATAGAGGCATCACAGAGAAAGCCAGATTTATGCAATCACAGTTCTGCACTGATAATAGGTTATGCATTTGAAGATATCGATTGACTGCAAGGAAAATAAATTGAAGTAATACAGGATTTAAGAAAGCTACTGACTACAGACAACTGAGTCTGCAGTCTTTTGGTATGATTCTTTGGTTTAGCTTATTTAGACATCTGGAAGACTGCAGACAGAAATTTTCAGGTATTCCAGAAAAAATCTATCTTATTCTAATCCTAACTGAATTGCACAGTATCACTGTAAGTAAAAACTTGAAATAATTAAAGCTGAGAGAACATTCTAGTTACCACATTTTAATGATGCTAAGATCTTATGAAGTTTGGTGGCTTCTGCAGAGTGAATGAGGGACCTTGAGCAATATATATCATAATGAGCAACCAAAATGTATCATTACTCTTCATTGGTTGTATTATTTAAGATGGTAAAAATTGCATTATCATATATACACCTCAACACTATGCTCCCCCTTATGGGGAAGGCTGAAACTTATTTGCAAGATGGGTATATCACCTGTATCATCTCATGAAGAAATATCATATTTCCCTTTTGCAAATAGTCAGTCTGATCCGCCAACTAGTTAGTAAAATTTAGTTAGGAGGAAAACCCATTTAATTAGGACACAGTGGAAGGAGTTTAAAGTTATAACCAGATCTTACTTTGGAAATTTGTCAGAGAGGTCATTCAGCCCTTCACCATCATTCCTGTTGACTTCTGGTCTCTGGATCAAATTTTCTAAAGGCAGTAAGGATCATCTATTACTGATAATTTTCTACAGGGATATTTCTTTCATCTTTCATTAATTTTTAAAAATTATTTGACTGCTGTTATCCTCTCATGCTCTTTTTGCTTATGTCCTCCCTGCTTCATCATCTTTTCTTTCATTCTGTGTATCCCATCATTCATCAGCCTTACTTTGGACAGTAAAATCCATGTATTTACCTACTGATGTCCATTGCTTGATCAAGTATCATTGTAAAACTCCAAAACATAATGCTTCAGGGCAAAAAACACTCACCAGCCACCACGAGAATGACACTGTTTATCAGCCAAATAAAAACAACTTTGGATACCAAGATTTGCTTTGATCTAGTCAACTTTCATTTTGACCGTCGCCAAGCATTTTCATCTCTTTCCTTGCTAACTGTGGATAATTTCTGCATCTGTAAGAGTTTTAAGAAAGTGATTAATATTTATATTTTTTTTAAAAAAAGGTACATTACACATGGGGTTAACCCTAGAACCAAGTGAGGTTTTTTGTTCAGGATCCAATATATTCCATTTCCTATGGAGTGAGTGTGCCAGAACTGGTTAAAAATAGCTTCTCCCATTCATTAGAGTCAGCAGATGGCCATTAATCTTCCTGAAACTATTGATTCAAACTACTCGTCTCCACTTTCAAGGCCCTTCACAGACTACCCTCTCCCCATCTATCACCCCTCTTTACACAACTGAAAAGGCAACTGGCTTTGTAACAAGTGGGTGACAGGTACAAACCAGCACTCTCCTACATGCTGTCCCTCACATCTAGAGGGAGCAGTACACAGCATTAACAAAGTTTTTTCATTTGTCTCTTTTAAATGCTTTCCTAAAACTTTCCTTTGCCGTAAGGGCTACAAAAGCATTACACAGTTATACACTGGTGTGATAGGATTAGAGCCTCTTTAGGACACAATCCTTCCAAGGACCACCTTAACATTGTTTAAGTCTCAAGCTCTGGTATCTATCTGTCCCAAACTGCAATGTCTCATCTTACTCCTAGACTGCAAAGCTTGAATGCAAAGTCTCTCCATGATGTACTGTCCAGCTGAACATTTCCCAGCAAGCTATTGCAATATAGACAGTTAATAAGAAAAAAATATTAGCTTAGGCAGTCAAGACTGCAGGGTGCATAGTGCCAAAATCTCATGCACTAATGTAAGCCAAAATTAGTAAACCAGGACGGCAAGTGTTTTTGCCTGGCTGCAATTTAACCCCTGCAATATAAGACCAGTGCTGCACCTCAGAGTAACATGCAGAACCTCCATTGAGACTTACTACCTTAGTCTCAACGTTAAGCCAGCATAAACATATTTCATGTAGTTCATGAACTGGCACCTTGTAAATTCAGTACTGCAGTTCCCTGTGAATCCAGTGCTGGTGTTACCTTTAGGAGATAACACCATGTCATTCCTATGCCAGCCAGCATAAATGTGCCCTTAGCATATATGACAGATTAACTCTTTTACTTCTGGAATTGATGTTTTTTGCTCATAAGCTAAAGGTTCACTATGGTTCCTTTAAATTCTAGACCAACACATTTAGCTAATATTTATCTTCCTTCTGCCTTGGTTTCAAGATCTTCACAAAGCCATGTGGATTTTGCTGGAAGAAATATTGAAGATGCTAAAGGCTCTCACCAGGAAGACGTTTTAAAGACATCAAGATGCGTACATGCCCTTCTTTCTCAAACCCAAATTCTAAGACAAGAAAGCCCATACTTTCTACAAAGAAAGCCCACAGTCATTAACATTCCCTCTCTTACAGTGAAAAGGAAGACTTCCCAAGCTCACACACTGTTAGCAGAAAAAACTGGTATGGAGTCCAAAGCACCTGAGAAACAATCTTTTCTTGAAAAAAAGAAATAATACACACACTTTCTTTCCACACGAGGGGGCAGACCCCAGTGAAACAGCTGTCAGTGTGACAACCCATACGCCTCTTCATTTTAAACAATACAAACCAGGTACAACACAGACTGTTCCTTCTCATCACAACACAAATGCAAGTTCATTCTTTGCAAGGCCACATGCTGTTCAGCAACCTCGTTCCATGTACAGGTATTCTCCCAGGAAATGGCCTCATGGAGTCACAGTCTTGAAGACTAAACCATCCCAAGACTTACCAATGCAGCAGCAGAGAGCACCTCCTTTGGCAACACACTTCACCTTCCCTTTCCATTTAAATAGATTCTTCCCTTGATACAGCTCCCTGGACTGCTAGCATCCCAGCAGGGTCTGCTCCCCAAGCAGGGCTTCCAACACAGACCACGGTAGCCAGAAAGGTGTACAACACAGCGATGGGTCATGTGAAACTGCCAAAACCCACTGGTGGGATGCATCAGAAAGTTGTTTGTGCTAATACACTATGCTTCACTGGTGTGCAGTGCGAGCCAGCTGAAGATGGAGTATTGAAATGCGGGCCTTGTCCCACTGGATACAGCGGTGATGGAATTACATGTGAAGGTAAGGGGGAGAATCCTCTTTCTTTTATAACTTCAAATCTAGTAAGTCTCCAAAGTAAAAATGTATTTTGATTATAAATTTGGAGATTTTTCTAGCTGGGAACATTCTGGCTTTCAAAGCCAATCATATTTCAAAATGATAGACAAACATTCTATAACTTTGAAAAAGCTCTTTCTGCTTAGAAAAATTACATTTATTTGATAATATCTAATCTATTGAAACCAGGGACAGATTGTGATCTTGCTTACCCTTGCTTAAGGCCACATTCATTCTACTGAAGTCATTACATTTAAAAATATAAAAAAATGCTGTGGAAAGAGTAAAATTTACTCAATTTCTCTATACAACACATTCTAGAAAAAAACTAATTGTTCTACTACCTTAAAAATGACTTTTAAATATCTAATATTTTTAATACAAAACTGAACTTGTCATCTGAAATGTATAGCACCAGAAGAGTTTTCACAATATATTGAGTTATTTATTAGACAGCTCAGAATACCTCTGTAAAACAGTAGCATTATGCACATTGTTGAAACAATGAATTCCCTGACTTAGCTATTATTAATTGCACCTTTTGTTGAAATCCCTCTGATAAACTGATCTCTTAATTGGCCTTTCACTACAGAAAGCAAAATTATTTCTATAATCTATTTCATTCTCTTTCACATATGGTTCCTTGAGCTCTGTGTACAGAGAAGGCAGGTGTAGAGGGGGATCTCAGCTGTGATGCACTGTGGAGGACCTTGCAGAGATTCCTTGCTGTAAGCAAGGCTTCATGGGGGTGTAAAGCTCCCAGCAATACTGCAGCCCTCTGAGGCTGGAGATATATCAGAAAATACGTAAGAAAAAGTTACTAATCTTGGATGCTACAATTTTTTGCCTGTTTCCACATTTCTAAAATGCCCCTTCTAAAGGACTGAAGGTTACTTGGCACCAAAAGACCCTGTCTCTGACCTCTGTGTTATACCCAGGGCTGGAAGAGTACCAAGTAGCTCCTAGTACTAGGAAGCCCAAAGCAAATCTGATCACAGAATGGCCTACCCTCAAAGACCGGGCCCACAGACATACAAATATTTACAAATATGGGCATACGGCTGCTTTGTGTATATTTAGTATATACTATCAGTATAGTCCTTAAAACATAAACCTACCTCTGCCTTTTACTGTCTTACAAGATGAGATATTTTCTTCACTTACTGGTATTACTGAAAATCTCCCTGGAGAGTCCTTAGGATGAAATACATCATTACCAACATCATTCTCTTTCTTGGGGCTTGATGACATGATGCAAAAACGTCGTTTATTTGTCTCTCATCACTGACCGTGTCACCTGAGTCAGGAATAAACCTGTCTGCTTCCTGCTCCTTTATTCCAAGCCCTTCTGTGCACCTGCAAGCAGTACCCTAGCATGGCCAGCAGTATGAAGAGCACCCATTGTACCTCCAGTCATTGATGTCTCTTCCCATGTCAGATGTAGCTCAGCCATCATGAGAGCCAAAGTTGAAAGATAAGGATAATTCCTTAGATTAAGGCCTGCCATAACCTCAGCTATCAGCACCTTACAATGCTGCCACGGCTGTACTAACTTCCTTGAAAATGGTAGTACCCTCTAAGAACAGGAGCAGCAAAACTGAACAAGTGATCAAAGCTCAGATGAGACCAACATCTGCAAAACGTTCAGGCTTCAATGCAATACCCGTGGCAAGTGAGCAAAAGTTTTGACAGACTCAGACACAATTGATAGTTGTCACCATCCTATTTGATATCAGAATTCACCAGGATTAAAAAGTAGTAAGTTTTAATACCTGTGGAGCTTGAGGAGATGTGACTTTTGTTTAACAAGAGTGTCTGAAAATACTCTTAAGATAATAAATACTTTACCAAGTGATATTATGTTGTGACAGAATCTAACTTTTTTTTTCCCCAGACGTGCAGATTTAAAATCAGGCTTGGAGGACTGGTAGGGAAAAAATAAGCAACATCTTGAAAATGAATTTCTCTTCGAAAGTAAATCCTACCACATTTTATATCTGTAATATTATCACCCCTTTGGGCAAGCACCTCAGTCTCCCTGTTAGGTTTTAGTTGGAAGTCCTCTGCCTCTACTCTGTCTTCCTGCTTTGGGAATCAGACTCACAGGAGTGCAGGCTGGAAGAGACTGCTGGGGACCACCAGGTCTAACCTCCTACCTTCTTTTGGAAGAGCATAGCTAGATGTCAGTGTGTTTGCCTTATATTCAGGCATCTAAATTGAGATATGTTCAGATGCTCTTAGCAATTTTCATTTAGATCACTCCCTTCACTGCTGACAACTTTGTCATCTGTAAAAAGCAGGACCTTGATTTTGCCCATCTTGCTTTGGTGTAAAAAACATTACAGATTCTTAATTATTTAGTGCAGATGAGGTAAGAACTAGCTCCTCAAGGCTCTGCTGGTCACTCCCATGCCCTTTCCTGCACCTGGCCAGATTCCCAGCTTGTAGGGGCCTTTCACCTTCATGCACAAAGGCAGTATCACCATTTATTAGTGGCCTAATGTTAATACTACTCTGCTAAGCAGGCAAGGCCTTGAAAAACTTAATTTCAGAGCAGCATTTTGGAGATATCTGGCATCACCTACACAACAATAAAAAAATACGAAGGGGAGATAAGGCCTGCTTTAGTCCACTAGGTTCTCTTGCATGTTCTCTTGCAGAAGATGCTGGCTGGCATTTATAGAGTAGTTAACCAAGAGTTCCTCTAGTAATGAGGGAAGTTACTAAATACCTGATTTCCACTCTGAGCGCAATTTTCAGTATATATACCATATATAGCCAATGCATTGCTATAGTACACTTCTAGCAGTTTTACAGGACAGCACCTACCAATCATCTGTCAAAACACACTGCAGAAGTGTCAGAACACTCAAAGAGCTTTAAATGTTCCCACTCAGTATGCCAAGCAAATAAAAGTCTACTACTTCAATAACGCATAACTAGTTCAAACAGGATTGTTTTCAGAATGCTTCTGCTATTTTGTCTACAAGTGCTTATTAACATTTGAGGCTAACGCTCTGAAATATTCGTTAGCACTGTTAGTCACCTTGGACTCATTGTCCTGCCTCTGTTACACACTCTACAACAGGGACACAGACAGGCCTTCACTTTCCAAGATGCAGTATCTACTGGACAAGGAAACAAATGCTGTCTTTTCCCTAGGCTCAGTTTTTCACCAGGGTCTGTGCATATGTACCTGTCTGAGAGCAGCTGTTCTACTTCTTGAGCTCCTTGGAGTGCCCTAAGGTGGAACACATCCGTTCCATTTGATACCAGGGTTGAAGTTTAAAAAAACATCTCCTCTGGACATCATTGTTGTGCTTGTTTCTAAAAGACCTTGACCTGAAGACTAAAGAAAGATAAAAATTTAAGCCAAATATCTGGTCATTATTGTTCCTATCTCTATCCCCACGTTGATAGGGAGTGTCTGGTTACTCAAACTGTACAATTAAAAAGTTAAAGACTAAGTTCTGTAGAATAAAGACAATTATTTAAAATTATTTTGGATTAGGTGACAGTTGAGGACTAGTATTTTTTTAATTTTTAGTAGTCATAAAAGTTCCTCAGGATTCCTATGGAATATAAAGTCATGCTACTTTAGAAATATTTTCTTAAAAATGTGAAGTCAGTAAAACTCTGGGATATTTTATAGGCTTTGCACAGTATTTCCTAAGGAAACAGGACGTCTAGAACAGTAGTAGTTACGCTTTCTGCTCGAGTTAAAAACACAACATTGCCTTGACATTACAAAACCCTGTTCAAACCTAATAATTTTCAAAATAACAAGAAAGATGGAGCAGGTGGGAAAGTATTATGACCTCAGGATTATCACCTGGATGAAGCAAGGCAAAAAAATTCAGGTAGATGACAGTCATTTTTTCTGACATTTTACTGCCCAAAAGCACTACTATGTCAGACCAAAATTCCTTCCCCTGTCTCCAATAGCTATCAACAGCAGATGTCTGTAAGTATATGGGAAAGATACAGGGATATTATTCAGAACAGTCCCTCAGCAAGTCAAGGATCATGTGCTTCAAAAATCAAGCACCTTGTTCAGCCTTTCCAGGCCATGTCTGATTCTGTAGTTTTCTATTCTATCCCTCCAAGTCATGTCTTTCCCAAAGACCTAACACATTTACTTGTTCTTCACACAAAAGCTCTACTGTACCTTTGTTTATCCCTGTCACCTTTTTCACCTTCTCCACTTTTACTGTATCTTTCCTGAGCTGGGGGATCAGACCTGAATATGGTATTTAAGATGCAGCTCAGTGCGGATACAGACCATAATAAAGTCTGGCATTTTGTGCTCTGCTCATTTCTTAACAATTCCTAACACTTTATTTGCCTTTTTGACTGCAATGAGCACTCAGGTGACATTTCACAAAACATTAGCACAACCTAATCAGAACTGTTGTCTGCATTTCTATTCCAAATTCATTCAGTGAAGTTAATCTTGTTAATTTCCTATTAGCTATGAGGGGCCCCAGAGACTAACCACAGGTCAGCCAATCTCACCTTGGTGCCCAGCAAGATCATGGAGCAGATCCTCCCAGAAACTATGCTAAAGTACCTGGAAAATAAGGAGGTGGTTGGTGACAGTCAGTGTGGCTTCACTAAGGGAAAATCATTACTGACAAATCTGGTGGCTTTCTACAATGGGGTTACAGCATCGGTAGACAAGGGAGAATAACTGATGTCATCTACCTGGACATGGGCAAAGCATTCGACATTGTCCTGCAAGACATCATTGTCTCTAAACTGGATAAGCATGGATTTCATGGATGGATAACTTGGTGGATAAGGAATTGCCTGGACAGTCATGCTCAAAGAGTTGCAATCAATGGCTCGATGTCCAAGTAGAGACTAGTGACAAGTGGTGGTCCTCAGGGGGTATTGGGACTGATCCTGCTCAACACCTTTGTCTGCAACATGGACAGTGGGATTGAGTGCACCCTCAGCAAGTCTGCTGATGACACCAAGCTATGTGGGGCAGTTGACCTGCTGTAGGGAAGAGATGCCATCCAAAGGGGCCTTGGCAGGCTGGAGGGGTGGGTGGGCCTGTGTGAACCACATGAAGTTCAATAAGGCCAAGTGCAAGGTTGCTGCATGTGGGTCAAGGCAATCCCAAGCACAGATACAGGCTGGTCAGAGAACGGATTGAGAGCAGCCTTGAGGAGAATGGTGTGGGGGTGCTGGTTGACAAGAAGCTCAATATGAGCCAGCAACATGCACTTGCAGCCCAGAAGCCAACCGTATCCTGGACTGCATCAAAAGGAGCGTGACCAGCAGGTTGAGAGAGGGGATTCTCCCCCTCTACTCTGCTATCGTCGGACCCCACTTGGAGTACTGTGTCCAGTTCTAGGGCCCCCAACATAAGAAGGATGTGAACCTGTTGGAGCAAGTCCAGAGAAGCCCACAAAGATGGTCAGAAGGCTGGAGTACCTCTCCTGTGAAGACAGTCTGAGAGAGCTGTGATTGTTCATCCTGGATAAGAGAAGGCTCTGGGGAGGACCTAAAGCAGCTTTCCAATACCTAAAGGGAGTGATAAGAAAGCTGAAGAAGGACTTTTTACAAGGACATGTAGTGACAGGACAAGGGGTAGTGGCTTTAAGCTGAGAGAGAGTAGATTTAGATTAGATATTAGGAAGAAGTTCTTTACTGTGAGGGTGGTGAAGGCACTGGCACAGGCTGCCCAGAAAAACTGTGGGTGCCGCATCCCTGGCAGTGTTCAAGGCCAGGTTGGACGGGGCTTTGAGCAACCTGGTCTAGTGGAAGGTGTCCCTACTTGTGGCAGGCAGGTGGAACTGGATGATCTTTAAGGTCCTTTCCAACCCAAGCTGTTCTGTGATTCTCTGAGCCTTTGGATATTTATTTCATAAGTGGGCTCCAAATTAATGGACTATTTAAATATGCATATGAGTTACTTTGATTGCACTAATACATGCTTTAACCCTATGCTTTATTCCCTTTGTCTGTGTATCTTACATAAACCGATAATGTGGTAACTTTCTTTTCCGTTTTTCCCCTTCCTTACACTGTACATGTTCAAACTTCTATACATTTAGGAAATTAGATTGATACATCTTTGAAATAAAACAAATAATGTACAATGATTGCATGAAACAAGGTAGGCTATGCTACTTCCGGTGAAGTCTGTCCTGACCTGACTGGTTTTCAGAGGTTATGCTGTCACGCCTCTTAGCCTTGCTTTAGTAGTGTACACCCAGGACCTCATGTGTCAGACAGCACAGGGAGTTTACTCAACTGTTGGAAATGCTAAGCAATAACTCTGTTGTGGAAGACATTTGCTGATTAGGCTATCAAAAATGGAAGAAATAACATAGCGTCTTCTATTGCTGAGTACTCCCAAAGTTATCATAGAAAAACTTACAAACTGTAGAGAAACTTACAAAATGTGCATGATCTCATTTTAATGGAAAAAAGAAATTTTGAGATATTTCCCAAAAAGCCCTTTCAAAGAAAACAATAATGGACTTCTCCATTTTCACCTCCAGATTTAGATTATAAACATAAACATACATATATTTGACAGCAAGATTGACCATTTGCAGCAATGTTTTCCTCTTTACTGTTATTTTATACCATCCAAAACCGCTTAGTATAAAAACACTGCAATACCTTTGTACAATTTAGCAAATGTTTATGGAAAAAAAAAAATTTATTCCAGAAGATGAAAGATAGAAGTTTTGGAAAGGAATTTGATGCAAACAGTATATTTCTATCATGGACGGAAATATATTTTAGGTGAACACTGCTCTTGCTCTCACATTGCAGCCAGTGTTCAGTTTTCATCTTTTGCTATTCACCAGTAATAGAATAGTTTTAAACACTTTACTATTAAATGTCACCATAGGAGCTAAATGTTTTAATATCCAAAATACCATGTTCTTTTCTGACAGTTCAGATGCATCTCAAAATGTGTAAAGGCCAGATGGAAAGTATTCTATTCAAATGAACATATTCGCTTTAAGTGCTACATGCAAAACATGCTGAAATAAAGCATACTATGTTTGAATGTCACTGGGCTTGTCATAGCACTTAGGCACCTGGAGGCTTTATGCAACCATCATCCTACAGGAAAGGCAATCACATTTCACATACTTTAAAAAGAGCGTTACATTTTCCACAAGTTTTGTGTTTCCCTGTCTCCATGCAGAGAATATTAACCAAGTCTACCTACCATTAAGTTTTAATTGCAAAGAAATCTCTTTATAAACAAGCCTTGGGCTTATGCAAGCCCAGCAGAATGGAGATGTTTCAGATGGACGTATGTGAGCAGACAGGTTGTCATCCTCCTTTCAAAGCCCTCAACCAGTCACTGACTTCAGTGAGATTTATGACAAACCGCTGAATGTGACTGATGGCTTATAAATGTAGTACTGCAATTTTAAAGAAATAACAAATGTATTGAAAACAGCATCAATTTCTTTCCCTTTCTTCCACTTTCCATTTCATTACAGACTGCTACTTACTCTTTGCCCTAATAGCACAAGACCCCAAGCTACCTAAGCCCCTGACCTGCTCCAACAGCTGCTACCAGTGGCTGAATTAGAAAAACTTCAGGGAAGTTTAACCCTAACTGCTTAAATGGATCTAAATCAAACCTACTTAGTTGTACAGACAATGTCATTCTTTTTAATTCTTTTTTTCTCACAGATGTACACTTCAAATTTCAGCTAAACCTGTGCTGAGCTGTAAATGTCTAAACCTCCTTGCCCATCAAATCAAAACTAAATTTAGCTTAATGACATTCTCAGCATGCATATTATGAATCTAAACTATATCTAGTGAGTTTTCTGCTCTCAAGCATGACAAATCCTAAAGGTATTTTAATGCAACATTGAAAATACCACAGCTAAAACCGTATGGTAATAGGAAATGTAAATACTGAAGTATCTGAAGAGCAGATCTAATACTAAATATTTTTCTTTAACGTTATTTGCATCAAAATGATTTATTTTTAATTACCTTCTTGGAGCTTGTCTTTTTAACTGCAATTGGATAATGTGTGGTGACTTACATTACTTTTTTGGATGGCAAAGTTCATATTCAATGGCTTTATCTGAAGGCTTAGTGATAATAACAAGGAGGCCTTCAACACATAAGGTTCATTTAAATTATGTGATGCTACAAGTATTTGTCCTTCATGTAGCCTTCCAATTACACAGTCCATTTTCTAGTTTTAAGAACAAAATGTGGTACACTAGTTTTTGGGTTTTTTTCCACAGTAACAATACTTGAAAGATGCTTTGTTTCAGACATCCTTAGCTTCATTTGTATTTTCCTTGGAATAACCTTGCTTAGCTTCATATCCATTATAGAAGACAAAACTCTGCCAGCGAAGTGTGCCAAAGTACAAGATTTTTCACTGTATTCACTTCCCAAGAGCAAGGAAAGACATTTTTCATTCTATTATGTGAGGTGGCTTTGTTTACAAAGGCATGAGAGCCAGCCCTACTCTGCTTCTGCACACAGCACTTCTTCAAGTGTCAGTGGCCATATTCTACCTCCAGTCGTCTTCTCTTCTCCTCCATTTGGCATACAAAACTACTTCTTATTAAAGGGCTACAAAAAGAAGCGTTCATGGCATCAGATGTCAAGTAGCTACCTTAGATGTTAGGTTTAAGTGGCTAAACCTTCCAGGCTCCCTGCACAATAAAGCCATTAGGCTCATAATGATCGGCATTTAAAAAACAAACCAGTGTCTTCAGCAAATAGCCTGTTTCAGCATTTGCAGTACTTTCCAACTTTATGCAGTACACCTACTCATCCTCTTTCTTCTACAGAATGATGTTGCACATTGCAGTATGTCAAGAAACCATTATCTAACTTGCTGCTTTGTCTGCAGGCCTCACACTACTTATAAAACATTAAAATCATTACTTAAAAGTTTGTCATTTTGCTGACAAATTCCCATACAATTCTTTTCTATACAGAATAAACACTTCATCTCTGCTTTAGTGAATTCTAACACCTGTTAAGCTTTACTGGGCATCCACATGGCAAATTTGCAGAAACAGTTGATCAAGGTTTTACTATTGACTACGTTTGTACTTGATCCATTAGCCTTCAAAAATACATACTTAAAAATGTGTATGCTCAGAAGTGAAATATGATTATGTTAAAGTCATTCCCTTGCAGACATTATATAGCTGCTCATTAGTGCTGCATTACTAATATATTGCTTACTTTTATCCTGCAGTGTTTTCCTCAGTAGCCACATTACTTGTTGGATTAATAAAATGGGATGGGAAAAGTAATAACAAGTGCTGTGCTCATAACCACACAGAATGGAATTTTTGAACTGTATCTTCTTTCTCTTGTTTTATTCTTGTAGTGCAGTGTGATCCACCGTGTGAGAATCAAGGAACTTGTGTATCCCAAAATACTTGTTCTTGCGCTTATGGATTTGTTGGTCCTCGATGTGAAACAAGTATGTATAAACTCATTCAGGCTTTTCTCCTCATTACGTGTTTGAATTGGCAGAAAATTAGAAGACAAAGAAAGCCTTTTTGTTTTTCTATATTTCCCTTAAAATGATGATTGCATACAGCAAGAAAAGTACAATATATATTGAAGTAATACACTACCTAAACTATTTCAGAGCATATATTTACCAGCAGCATAGTTGGATTATGTAAAAATATGCACATCTATATCAACATTTCCTACAGGAAAAATGCTCCTGGAAAAACAAACAAACAAGCAAAAATGTCTATGTTATTTAAAGTGACATTTATGAAATTCAAGGTTGTGTGAGTGAATGCAGTAATACTAATTTTGAGAACACAAAAAAACAACCATACCTATTGGGAGTCACATTATTGTGCAATACAAGTTACAAGAGAGGCTCAATATATAGAAGATCTGGGGAAAAAAAACAGCCTTCAGATCCTTCTATAGTATCTGAATATTGAAACATATACAGTTTCATTATTGCAATCCTTGCTGCTTATTTAAATATCGGGTTGCCCTTGACAGGAATATAATTTTATCTCTGAATCAGAGAAGCTGGAATACTTAAAAAATAAAGAATTTTAGATGCAAGATTTCTATTAAAGAAAGAAAACCAAGGAAAACGACAGATTCACCCCTCAGTTTGGACAAATACTATTGGGTATTTGCTGTAGTAGAACAACTTCAGGATCTGCATTGGTGTGACTGATAACAGATTTTCATCCTTTGTGTATTTTCCAGTGGTGTGTAACAGACACTGTCACAACGGTGGGATCTGTGTGTCACCAGATGACTGCAAATGCAGAAATGGATGGAGCAGCCCTTCTTGTGAAACAGGCAAGTCATTAGAAATGACTGGTCTCTCATGTACTTTGTCCCCTGAAATCCACATGAATCCCACAATTCAGTGGTCAGATTGGGAATTGTTTAAAGAATTAAGACATAAGAACCGGAGACCAGTTTAAAATAGGACAAGAATATAAGCAAGCAAACATGACTTTTGCTGCTAAGTTAGCAACTACATATGCAGTTCTAACTGCATAATCGAAGGAAGAAAAGTGAACCTAGAAATGTACTGTTGGAAACTGAGACTGACTACAGTGATTGTTGTGTTCCAATTCTTGGATTTATTTTTGCCATTCTAGAAGATGGCTTGTGACTGTACAAGGCAGAACAAAAGCCAGTTTGAAAAGACAAGTAACCATCCACCCCCAATCTCAAACATTCTGCTGCCACAAAAATTCACACTGCTCCTCCTGCCTGTGTCTCATACTTGTACAGTGCCTATAAAAGGCATCCACAGAAGTGTGTGCGCTCAGAGAAAAGCCACCTTTACGCGTCAGTACAAAATGTCAAGATAAGGGTTGGATCTAGGCACCTATTTCTAGTCAAGACTCAAAGTTTTGAACCCTATTTTGAATAGATACTGCTCAAACCTTCCTCACAAGGTCTAAGTGCTAAACATTGGAGTACATATTTTTCTTCCAAAGACACAGTAACTACAGCACTCACCTGGGACAAGGCAAGCAAAATAGTGAAATACTAAAAGGAGCAAGAATGAGGAATACCTTAATCAGTGCCAAACCTCAAGGCTACAGAGGCACTCTGCCTCTGCCATAGTGAATATTAAATGACTAAGACATCTTCAGCCTACATTACCTTTCCTGGAAGGTAAAAGATGTCATTTTAACCTTCATCTCCCAGAGATTTCTCTTCCTGTAAGTGTTGAAATGACAGACCTATTGAAGACACATAAATTAACCTAAGATCCATGATAAATGATTGGGATTGTCACTAGCTATTCTGGTTCCCACCATCTTCTCTTTTTCCTGATGGAGATTACATTACTTTTCTTGAGTTTCACAAATTTACTTTGGGGTGGTTGTAAACAGGATTATTCCAAGAACAGGACAAGCAACAGCAGCAGAAGCAGTAAAGCAGTAATTTCCAACCCAGAATAATAGCAGCAGTATTTGTTTGCCTGCCAGTACCTTAGGTGAAAGACTATCAGGCTGACCTCTCCGACACTGTTTTGTGTGCACAACACAGAATATTTTGTGGATATTGTTGAGGTTTTCTGCCTCAATGTTAAGATAGGAGTCTCTGGATGAACATATATAGTAACAAAAAAAATAACAAAAAAAGGAACTTAGGGGACCTTACCAATGGAAATATGAACAGTGGCAGTGTATGGATATCTGTGAACTAGCTAGGACAATGAGGCAACTAATCCAAATTCACCATTAGCAACACATGAAGTCCATTTTGACTTCGCACGTGATTGCTGCTTAGTCAGAAAAGCCTCTCATCTAGACTACAACTTCACTTTTTTCTTTCAGAACTGACATTTTGTTTCTGCTTTAGTTCATATGAAACATTTTAGTGACCCTTAATTTATTCAATCTTAAACATATTTAATTTATTTAATGGGCTATTCTGTCAGATACTGAAAGACAAAGGAAATAGAGGGGAAAAGACTTTTAAAGTGTCACTCTGCTTTAAAACGAAAACTTTATCAGATTCTTTATTCTTCACACATTGACTTCCCAACTAAACTAATTTGCAATTCTAATACTTCTTCATTTCAACAGGCAGGTACTTGCTGCATAGAAATATTCAAGACAGCTTTTAATTCCTAATGCCTGTTATATCTTCTCCAGCGATAACAGATAAATAAAGAGTCAAAGAAAGCTGAGCCAGTGGCTTTGTTGGTGATGCATGAGCCAATATGCTGGGGAACTGGCATTTCAATGAGGCAGAACAAACAGAGTCTTTGCAGGGCATACCTATTCAGCTTCACAGAATGCCACAATGCTCTGCTGAATTCAGACAAAGCACCAAATGGTTAATAGCTCATCTTCACCTTATCCAGGCTTTATGCAATTTGACTACATTTTACTACCTTGCAAAATGGTTTGGTGAGGATACTAGAGTGGAAGCAAATGAAGTGTGCAAATCAAAGTAAGACATCAGAAATAAACTATTAAGTTATGTTATTTTTTCATCCCCAAAGCTATGCCAAAACACCATTGAAATGCTCCCACTGTGCTGACAATGAATAAATGCCGCAGCACAACTGACCAGCAAGGTTGTGTGAAATTTATCACAATATTATTACAAACGTTTATTCTAATGTCATGTGCAGAAGCAAAAGTGTGCCTACTTTAAAAATTCAAAATTCTAAGAGATTCACAAAATTATCTTGTATTCACATACAGCTGTGTGCAGTCCTGTATGCTTGAATGAAGGAATCTGTGCACGGCCAAATATGTGTACGTGTCCTTACAGTTTCTATGGGCCACAGTGCCAGAGAAGTAAGAAAGTTCTATTTATCATCTTGATAAAGGATCCAGACTTAAAATGTAAACAGCAGCCTATATCATTACCTGCCCCCACATGAAGTATATCCAGAGACTTTTCTTGTCGTAACTCCCTTTGTGTTCCTTTGATGTTATAGTCTGTCACAAATCCACATTGTTGTTCTTAATGGTATTTTGAAGGAGTAAGCACTTATTTATGGTGTCATTAATGATAACTAAATAATTATTCTATAACTGTCTGAAGTCAGTGATATCACTAATTAACAACTGTTCAATTAAATGTTAAAGCATGGCTCTACTTTATTCATTTTGCATACTCTATAGTGTGTACTATACTGTGTTCAGAGTCAGATGATAATTTATCTTCAAATGTATCATCTTCATGACCCCCCTCGACTGTACTGGATGAGAGACTTGTGTAGAACTTCAGATCCCTGCTCAATGATTTGATCAAATATTGCTCTGCCTGACATAGAGCAAGGACCTGATTTTGAATCTCTCTTCTAAAGGGGAGAGCTTTAAGCTGAAGCTAGCAAAATCTTGGGCTTCTTGCTCACTTTGTGCTGCAGAAGTCAAAATAATGAATACTTTAACTACCCATTTGCTCAGGCAGAATAGACAAGAGAGGCAAATTTATGTTTAGGGCTCAAATAGCTGGAAGATCCCTGTGATTATACCACTGGTTTTCAATTTTTTTGAGCATAGCTCTAATAGCCCCTCCTGAATCTGGAAGTATAAATACACTGTTATTACAAAACCTGAACTATTTCAATATTAAAAGTTCTTTTCCCTTTCTCTCGCTCTTTTGTTTCCCTGGAGTTCCTAGATGAATGCAATCCCAATGCATATTTTTGCAAGTGAATGACTCACACACAGAAATCTAATTGCAAATGGAGCCTGCTGGAAGCTCTTTGTTTTTGTGATGTGGGAGGTGAAGGAGAGTGAAAATGATACAGACTCTGTAATTTGATGATCTTTCTCTTGAGGTTTAACATGGAAGGTGATTTTCAACATCTAGGTGATTTGGAATTTTTATCATTAAGTGTCATGATTTAGATAGAACTTAAACTTGAAAATAAAAATTCACATCTGTAGGATATGGAAGTGATACAGGGAGATAGCTGGATGCTGAATTAAAAAGCATCCTTCCTTTTGCTTCATTAGAAAGGGGAAAGAAATAACACCAAAGCCAAGCTAGCACGTATCAAACACCAACCCATATTTCAAGGGCAGAAGCCCTTGATGAAGGCCATTAACTAAAGAGTAAAAACCTAAGAGATTCTCAGAATATTATGACCACTTAACTGCAGGCATCCAAGAGATCCTTCCTTGGCTGCTAGCAGTCATGTCCCACATTCTTTCCACAAAAAAGAGAGAATCATGATCTACAGCTAGGCATCTGCCTGAATCACCCTTTGGAGAGACACCTTCTCTACCCAACAGAAGGAAAAAGCCTCTGCAGACTGGTCTCCCAACACAGACACCTATATAGGGAGCCTGTATGTAGGCAATGTTGATCCCCTGTGTGATTTTGGTGCACAAAACTTTTGCTTTCCTTTCCCTAGCTGTTTGCATTCCTTCTTGTAAGAATGGTGGTCACTGTGTACTAACCAATGTATGCTCCTGTACCCAGGGCTACACTGGAAGAAGATGTCAGAAAAGTAAGTTGCAAACTTCCCTTTGCTTTCCAATGTTCTCTGACTCATAAACAGTTTTTCTCCTTTTCATACATGTTCAACAGAATATTTAGTCTGCATTTATGTCATGACCTCCTATAGTTCTATTAGAGCACAAAGAGCACTACACTATGTCTAAAACCAACTCGTTAATTAGAATAGAATCATAGAATCGTTAGGGTTGGAAAGGACCTTGAGATCATCTAGTTCCAACCCCCCTGCCATGGGCAGGGACACCCCACACTAAACCATGTCACCCAAGGCCTCATCCAACCTGGCCTTGAACAGCGCCAAGGATGGAGCATTCACAACCTCCCTGGGCAACCCATTCCAGTGCCTCACCACCCTCTCAGCAAAGAATTTCTTACTTGTATCCAATCTAAACTTCCCCTCTTTAAGTTTGAACCCATTACCCCTTGTCCTGTCCCTACAGCCCCTGATGAATAGTCCACCCCCAGCATCCTTGTAGGCCCCCTTCAGATACTGGAAGGCTGCTAGGAGGTCTCCACGCAGCCTTCTCTTCTCCAGGCTGAACAGCCCCAACTTTCTCAGCCTGTCTCCATATGGGAGGTGCTCCAGTCCCCTGATCATCCTCGTGGCCCTCCTATGGACTTGTTCCAACAGTTCCATGTCCTTGTTATGTTGAGGACACCAGAACTGCACACAAAACTCCAAGTGAGGTCTCACGAGAGCAGAGTAGAGGAGCAGGATCACCTCCTTCGACCTGCTGGTCACACTCCTCTTGATGCAGCCCAGGATACGGTTCAACCGAACCACACAACTTGGTGTCATCGGCAAACTTGCTGCGGGTGCACTCAATCCCACTGTCCATGTCACTGATAAAGATGTTGAACAAGACCGGTCCCAACACTGATCCCTGACGGACACCATTCGTTACTGGTCTCCAGCTGCACATTGAGCCATTGACCACAACTCTTTGCATGCGGCCAGCCAGCCAGTTCTTTATCCACCGAGTGGTCCACCCATCAAATTGATGTCTCTCCAATTTAGAGACAAGGATGTCATGCGGGACAGTGTTGAACGCTTTGCTCAAGTCCAGGTAGATGACGTCAACTGCTCTGCCCCTGTCCATCAGTTCCGTAGCCCCATCACAGAAGGCCACCAAATTGGTCAGGCAGGATTTCCCCTTAGTGAAGCCATGCTGGCTGTCACCAACCATCTCCTTGTTTTTCATGTGCCTTAGCATGCCTTCCAGGAGAATCTGCTTCAAGAGTTTGCCAGGCACAGAGGTGAGACTGACTGGTCTGTAATTCCCTGGGCCATCCATTTTCCCCTTCTTGAAAATGGGAGTTATATTTCCCTTTTTCCAGGCATCCAGAATAGCATTAAGTCAAGTCAATGTTGGGAGCAGAACATTTTGCTAGAACCCTCACTAATCTCATGCATTCAGAATGGGTAACACTTGTGTTTGGAGATGAATTAATTATTTGCATTTGTCCTGGGTTCAGCAGTAGCAGTCATTTTTCTCTTTCTTAGTAGCTGGTGCAGTGCTGTGTTTTTGACTTTCAGCCTGGGAACAGCGCTGATAACACTGATGGTTTTAGCTGTTGTTAAGTAATGATTACTCCGACCAAGGACTTTCTGAGTCGCCAGCTCTGCCAGGGAGGAGGGGAAGCTGGGAGGAAGCAGAGGCAGGACACCTGACCCAAAATAGCCAAAGAGGTATTCCATACCACAGCACGTCATGCCCACTATATAAACTGGGGGCAGTTACCTGGAAGGGTCAGATCACTGCTCAGGTCAGGCTGGGTATCAGTTGGCGGGTGGTGAGCGGTTGTATTCTCTTCCCTTGTTATTTCCTTTATCATTATTATTATTGGTGGTAGCAGCAGTGATTTGTGTTATACCTTAGTTACTGGACTGTTCTTGTCTCAGCCCGTGGGAGTTACATTCTTTCAATTCTCCTCCCCATCCCTCCGGGAGCCAGGGGAGGAAGAAGGGGGGAGTGAGTGAGCCGCTGCGTGGTTCTGAGCTACCGGCTGGGCTTAAACCACAACAGCATTAAAGATTTTCTTGAGGAAAAAATAAAGCCAAAGGCAGAGCCGCTAACTGAAATCCTTAAAAATATTAGAACATCATACTTCTAGATTAATTAAGACAGTTAGTTAGTAATGCTTCAGCCTTGCCTTTGTTCTTGTCACTGAAAACTCCTTCTTCACCTTAGGATCAGTATTCATATTCAATTCTTCTATCCTTATGGGGAAATAGGTTATTTTGGCACTTTTACAGACTCTATTGCTCAACAGTATCTGTTACCCAGGGAGTTTAGGATATGTATGTGAAAACTTCTTTTTTTTATTATTATTTCTTAACCAGTCTGAAATTGGCAAAAGGGAAGCTGTGAAAACAACTATCCTTGGCAGAAAGAATCTGTATGTTTCCAGGACACTTTATGTCTCTCACACAGAGAAAAAAAAGCTAGTAAAAAATCCCTTCCAGCAACAAAAGCCCTCTCAATCCCTATACTACAGCTCTCCCCGCCTTCAACAGGGAGAATCACGACGCACAGCTCTGCCTGCCTGCAAAGTACACAATTGAATAGTCTGTTCTGGCAGGAACAAGCTGGAGAGAAGAAAGAAGAAAAAAAACCTTATGTTTGGCATCTTGTTTTTGAGGTTAGAGAACATTAGAAAAGTGCTGTTTCCAGCTTTAAACATACTATCACATCTCCAGACAGATCAAAGGAAGAAGAGGTGATCATGATTGCAGCCTAGCAAAGTACTCAGCTAAATTCTTTAACTGCTCCCAATACACAGCATCTTTCTTTCCATTTTCAAAATATTTATGAGATTTTGTGGCCCATCTTGGTATAATCTTTGCAAAAAAGCTTTCTGATATGATGAAAATATTTTTGTTCTGTATAGTCTCAGCCTACATTCTACTTCAATAACCACTATACAGTCTGTTTTATTTAGCCTAGCATTATAAAAACTTAAAGGACCTGTGTTTGTGATGAATGAAGAGAAACATGAGAAAGTAAAAGCAACTACTACTATTTGCCTACTCTTACTGGTCACTGACTGTTACTAGGTAAAAAATGTTGCATAAAGTTTCTGTTTTCTTGCTTAAAATCATCAGCACATAGGAAGTATTTTATGATCCGTAGAAAGAAGTACATTATTCACAAGCTTTTAATAACAAGCAGTTGCTATTAGAGCTGTATGTCTTAGCATTGTAGCTATATGAAATACCTGCTCTCTCCCCTGCCAGTGGATGCGGAAGTCTCCACTTCTGTGGAGCAAAAGACTGTAGGGCAGATGGCAGATGTAAGTCTCGGCTGACCTTCACAAACTTTCCCCCACGAACAAAATGGAGAAAACTATTTCTGTCATCAGCTGGAGGCTGCTCCCAGTCCAGTACCTGCCAGAGTTAAAATGCCAAAGGCATTTCATAACTTTTTTTAAGGCATGATTTTACATCATTTTTGATCAGGCATTGACCTAATTGGTGTATCAGCTGATGTACGTGGCAAGCACTTAAAGGCTAGAAGTATGTACACAGACACACGCTCCTAACTCATTTACACACAGACAAATGAAAAAGTGGAAAATAAATTCCTAGCATGAAGTTCCACTACCCAACCCCTTTTTCTTAAATTAAAGGTATAAAAGTACCACAGTACCATTTGACATTCCAGAAAGAGCTAATATATCATGTAGCTCATTCTTTCTCATTTGCAATGTCAACAGCAGTATATATATATGTCCTTATACATTTATCACATTAATTTTGATAATCTTGCGGCTGCTTGAGGTGAGACTAGCCCCATGAACTGTGTGCCTGAGTGGTCAGAAACCCAGCTGGGAGATGATCTGTGTAGTGCTTCTGCTAACCTTCCTGCAAGGGGTATGGTAAGAAAGAATCAGAAAAATAACCAGTACATTTCTACTTTACAGCGGGTTTTCTCTGGATTTGAGCATCTTTTCCATTTCCCTTTGAAGACCCCATGAAATCAAGCTGTGCCCTGAAAAGTAAGGAAAAGAAATTCATGACAACAGCAGAACTGTTAATAGATACAAAATTTACTGTAAGTTTAATATTGTAACAGCTCCCATTTGTAAATCACCAGGACAATGTGCCACATTTTCAGAGGAAATGCCAGAGGTAAACCTGTGGCCCAAATCATAGCTTGGTGGTGTCTAACCTGTTGCTGCCAGGTTACCCCACACTGTGAAATGTACAGCTAGCTTAGCCAAAATTCCTGGCCATTACTCAGAATGCGACAATTCTAGAAAAACAATTCCTTGTGAGGGGTTTTATAATTATTTTAATTATTCTTTGCTCTCTGAATATGAATTTGCAGTGTCCTTAAGTCCTTTAACACTTCTAGTACAGTTTCTAAAACCTCTTGACAGCAAATCAGCTTTACTATGTACTTATTCTGAGTCTCTAACCTTAGAAATTTCAGGTGGATTTATTACCTGCCTAATAAAACCTATCTAGATAAAGTGAGTAAACTTAAGATTAAGAAAGACAAGTCTGAGGAAGGTTCCCAGCCATGTATTACATGCAGAGCACTCACATTCTTCATCCTTAGCTTAGGAAAACATTTGTGGGTCTGGGAAATTTCCCATAAACCATAAAAACTGAGAAGTAGTCCTTTCAGAAACAGTGATCTGAACAAAAATATTACCTTTCTTAAGGTGCAATGAATGCTTGGGATTGACAATCTTCTATTTTCTCTTTGTTTATACACAGCAGGACAGTTTTTTCACACATCTCTGATACCTACTCATAATGAAGGGATTTCAGCTTTAACATGCTCTAACACGGAGTTAGAGCAAGGGGGAAATTCTCTGCCATGCACAGCCCTGATTACCACAGGGGTGAGAGTTTTCAGGCTCATGATAACATCACACATTTCTGGATGACCCCTTTGATGGACCTACATGAAGTCAGGGAAGCCACAAGCACTTGGATGCCCATGCTGGAGATAATTTGCACGTTAGAGTTGTTCCTAACGCATGAACCCAAGTGTCTTGCAACTCAGATGAACTCAGATCCCCCCATAGGTGGGACAGACATTTGTCCTTGTGATGAGTCAATAAAGAAACAATAGTAATAGTTGTGGGCATCTGTTTCTCCAGTAATTAATGTTCATAACCTACATCAGAATAAGGAATTCTTATGTAATTAGTAACGGACACTAAACAATCTGCATATTTGTCACGATATCAACTTTATTAAGTTTTTTTAGGTAGGAACAGTGTTTAGAGGCAAGATAAAGGTAAGTCAAATGAGGTTTTCGGTCACTTATCCCTTGGATATTTTGTCATTGTTTCCTGCATGGACAGAGAAGCAAAAGCATCTGTTTCTTTTTGTCAGCTTCAGATTCCCAATTGAAGGAGATAACTGAAACTAAAAGCCATGGCAGCCAGTCAAGACAAGTTATTTCTAAACTGAATCCAAATACACTACTGATTTATATTAAATATATAGCAACATGCCTCAGGACATTCATTTCCATCCCTGTACAGTTTGGCATTTTTAATACTGTAGAGCCCAAACAATGCAGGACAGAGTGGCAGCACCACATCTTTGCCGCTGAGGCTTACTCTTCTTTGCTTCCTTAGAGTACAGAGAAAGGCATTCAGCCTGAAAGTTTGTGTTTGTTTTGTATATAAGTAAACATCATCTCAAAAACATGTGCAAATCAACAAGGTCTGATTGGCTGCCAGAAGAAATGTAAGACTTTGCCTGGTATATTTACTGATAAATAACTGACTGGTGATTATGCAAACCACACATCCACACCCAGGATGAGCGGGTGTCAGAGCTGAAAGTGAAATGTATGGTTACACCTCAGCAACTGTACAACCTTGTATCCTCACTTGCTATGCATTGTTTTCAGTATAATCAGTCTTGTTGAGCAGAAAGAGGCAAGTGCTAGTAGTACCTCAAAATAAAATCTATTTCTGGATCAACTTTGCATCAAACAAACGTACTTGGACTTAATACTAAAGAAAAGCTATTTGCATGTGGTTTTAAATTCCCTTTTGAAAATAATGCACAGCTGTAACAATCCTGGGATATCACTCTTGTTCATAAGGCTTTAAAGCAGTGTTCATACTGATTTCTATTATTGTCCTACAAAAATTATAAACAGATAAAATAGATTAGGTTTCATTTATATATTACACGTATTTACACTGCTTTACAAATATCTCTTACAAATGGAAAGCTAATAAAAGCTGGCCTTTCTTATGAAGCATTAGAGCAAAGAGAAGCTGAGAAAAGAAGCGATTCATGGGTCCACTTTGAAACATGTTTATCCCCTCTCTGTGGCTATCTGCTTCTAGTGAGTTTATCTCTGAGCAAAAAGGCAAGCCGCAGATCCCTCTGGAGCTCATCAGCAAGCAGAGGTCACAGGAGAACAGGCTGAACATCCTCCTCTTCCCTTCTCCAGAATACCAAGGCACACTTCCAGCCTGACCTCAGCGCCTCTTCCGGCAGCATACCTTCTTGTCACTCATTTCGTAGCCAGCTAGCAAGAGTTTACTTATGCTTTAAAACAGAGACCATCTTTCTGCATGCACCTATTTTATTGCATCAGGCTGAATCCTGCCGACTTTGTGTCACATAAATCATCGTGCTGACATTGGGACTTTGCAGACTGGATCTCAAAGTTAGTAGATAACTATTTCTCCATTTCAGTAATTCCTGCAGGCAGGATTTACAGCCAACACACACTGCACAATATAACTCAGGCTCATTCTTCCAGCTCCACTTGCTCTTCCCTCCCCCTTTCTTTTTCCTTCACAGTACCATGAGGACTTTACTTGCATGAGAGCTAGGAGCAAAGTAATTCGAAATGTGAACACTGGGTTTCAAAGGCATCTTTTTGCTAAGCAATGTCATATTGTGAAAGTCACTGATTTTCCATATTTCAGACTTCCTATGTAATGTTTCTGTAGATCACTGCCTCGCCAGCTGCATAAGCAGGAAGTTTTACTACTCAACAAATCACACTTCTACCAAGTTGTCATCTTGACAACAGGTGATTGATATATTCTCTGGAATATCTTTACTGGGTAGACGGATTCACTTAGGCTATCTAAAATAAGCCAGATTGCAAGTCAGAGGTCCAGCATACCCCCACACATAACTGAGCAGGGAACAATCCATCTAAATGGATAGAGAAATCATTTGTGGTAGACCTGCTTTTCATATGTCAAGGATGTGTTTAAAGGCAACTACTATTTGTCCAAGAATTCTGGATGGCAGAGATCCTCAGTGAATGTTCAGCAAAATAAACAGCTGCTCATTTCAGAGAGACCTGTAACTTACTGTAAAAAGCATTAGTTTTGCAACAGAAGTAGAAAGATTGTCAGGCTGAGTAGCTGGTGCACAGTCTGGAGACACAGGAAAAGGAAACAATGGTCCATCCCATGTAACACAACAGGTTCATATTAGATGTCCTCTTCCTTCCTTGGGCAGGAAATACAATAGAAGATGAAGCGGAAAAAAATCAGGGCTACTACTGTCTTTCCCATTCAGCTGAACACGTGATCTATGCATTTTGCCTGGGGGCAACTGAGAGAGCTGACATCCCAGAGAAAGGGAGAGAGACAAACATTAAAACAGTGACCCAAGTTACAACCTGGTTTGTGGTCTGCTAAACTATTAGTTGGCCTTTCTTAAAAGCTACGTTTTCTTCATATATATGTAGCTCATGCATTTATTTTGATACAAGTTTTGAGCACATGCAGTTGTCTAAATTTATTTTGCAAGAAGAGAACAAGAATACATCTGGGCAAGAACTGAATATATATCCTAAATAAGCCCAAAAGCCTTACTAAATTTTTATTCATTCCCTAAGCAAAACATTCACAGACTACAGCATGAATTTTACTGTAGTTGAAAATCTAGGTTTTGAACCAGTTTTTCTTTACATGTATCTTAAAGTCACTAGAGAAATCTGTAAGATCTGATGCTATATGTAAATGCCGGCAAAGTCAAAGAGCAGGGAGTCCTGAATTAATATATTTCTCTTTGCGGTGGTCTTCCGTGTGAAGGTGCGTGTTTTTTTCAACTAATTGATTTAAGAAACAATATTTTGGGGGGTGTCTATTTTTAATTAAAATGTTTAAACCACCTCCTAAAGGGTGCACCTCTTAAAAGGGGCATAGCACCTACTACTCAAAAGCCCAGAGGATGGACTATTCTTGTGATTAACATTGTCTGCTTATCCACAAAAAATATTGGAAAGACAACTCTCTCCAGCATGATTCCCAAGTAAGCCTTAGCTTACCTTCTAACACAGATAATAACAGGATCACTAACCGATTAGTGCAGTGCCAGTGCAGACAAGAGTCCTCTTCTGAACACCCTGACTGGGCTCCCACTCTGGCTGGGTTATCACCCAGACCACAGTGGCCTGTGGCTGGTCTGCTTGGTTTGAGACTACGTATGCCTCTCATACCACTGCAGTTCTCTTTGGTTACTCTTCCTGAATCTCCTTTTTCTTTTGTATAGATGAAAATAAACCAAATTGCATCAAGCATAGGCAACGTCATAGCCTACACAGCGCAATGAAAATGTGCCTAAATGGCAGGTAGCACTAGAAGCACAGAAACTGCAAAACCAATCAACAGAGAAAAACATGAGAATGCTCTTTCACTTCTTATTCAGGCATGACAAAAAAACAGCTCAACAGAACAATTTATACACATGCTGCAATGGTTCACTGACCTAATAAAATACAAAGCATTCTTCAATGAAGAGAAAATGTTACCAAACCCAGGACCCTAACAAGACAGGAATATAAGCTGTGCTGGGAGTATACTTTGCAATTCCCCACATTAATTATATGCTAGCAGTTGCAAAGATGAGAATAAAGTACAGCTATAGTCCCTTTCAAATTAACAGTTGCAATCAGAGCAAAACCAATCAGTAAAGAAGAAAAAGGTTTTGCTAATGATATCTTGATATTATTGTCAGATAAAATCTGACAATTCCTGGAGGAATATATATATATATGTGTGTGCATATATATACACACACACATGCTTATTTTGTTTATAGTGGCTTTCATTCTGAAAGATTATGAAATATTCTGCAGCTACCTGAACTTCATACTATTGTGTCTCTTAAAAAGTGTTTTACCTGACAAGACATAATAGGCAAAATGAACATCAGGAAACCTATAGGGAGAAACATTTCAGCCCAAGAAGAGTGGAGAGTCCCCTGCCTGCACTGGAGTGACAATCCCTCACTGGCTTCCACAGCTTTCTGAGGCTTAAGAGTCTTGTGTACCACACACTACCAGGCAATCTTTTTGAGGTACAGTTGGAGAGATCAAGGTCCTCTTTAACTGGTAGAAAATGTTATAATCTGATGATAGTGACAGGACAGCAAACAGGAATGCAGTACATTACACACTGACACTCAAGAGTTTAGTCTAGCATCTCAGTATTTTTGCCATACAGTATTAGTTTTTCCATTTTCTTGAACTAATACCTGAATTAGATTTATTTCCTGCTTTAATATCTCTAAAAGGCCCCATAGGTATATGACAGTACACATCAGAATGAAGACCAGACAGAATTAGACAAAGTACTGACATTGCACTGCTGTCTATATGGTGTACAATTTTTCAGACCATTTTTTCTTCTGAAAAGTGTGCTAGGTCATGCAAACTAACCCATATTGCTAGAGCCATGTGGTAAAGGGAATATGTTATAAATGCAAACTATCACCACGCCCATCACAATTACATTTACAGCTCCCTCTGTGTCTTGTAGTAATTGGTTCTCCTGCAATGCACCCCTCAGAGGTTTCTACCAGATTATTTTTACTATTCAGAAAGGTAATTTATTAAAGAAGTGCTTTGCATCTCTGACAGAGACATGTGAAGTGAGAAATAGGGATGAGAAAACCTCCAAAATGATTGGTAGCTTATTATGGATAAGGATCCAAATTTTATAAGAACCTTGCAAAAAATTGCAAACACTTTTATTACATGTATTACAAGTATTCCTTCTCAAAATTTAATCTGTGGCTATAATTACTGACATTCAGTGGATCACACATTCGACGTTACTCTTACAGAGCTTGGCAAGCAAGTTGTTTCTTTATTTACAAATCCAAATCAACATAGATGAGGAATCATAGAGAAAATCAAGCTCTGGAAAAATATACATGCATAAAATGCAACACAGGTAGAACTATTTCCTTCCTGCCCTTGGAAGCAGAAAAAAGGGGACTAGAAATTGCTGGTGTCCTGAATCCATAACATGTTTTTCAGAGCTGTGTGCGTTTGGGACCTTCACAGCAGCAGATATATTGGTACATCCATCTCGCTAATGATCTGTTGAGCATCAGTTATACACTCTAAAGGGGAGAATGACATTTTTTATGTCGACTAGTTTCTTCTAATGTCAGGGCAGTAGAATCCAAACAATGGCGACCTTTGTTAGAAACACCCCTTTTGTCCAGAACACACCCATTTTGTGATTAATTTTTTCTAAGAATTAAAGATCATTCAGCAAGATGAAATCTTTATTTGGAGCCTAGAAGCATCCAACCAATTGTTTCTTTACTGCAGTCAGGATAATGTTTCATTCGAGCAGTGCCGCTGGGATGCATAATGCATCCAGAGAGATGGGGAACCTTCTTCCCAGTCAATCAATTGAACCGTGCTATTTTGTGAAACTGCTGATCTGACCTTCCAGTTCTTGTCCTATGAAAAAGATTAGCAACATCCCTACATTTTAAGACTATGGTCTCATGACTGTGTCATTCTTGGCACAGAGCTACCCAGTTTTTGTGTTTTATCAATAGGTGATATATATGACCTATAAACATTTGAAAACAACTAGAAGAGCCAGTTTTAACATAAAACTCACTGCTTTCACATCTATTGGTTTCATTTTTCTTCTCAGCTTGAGTTCTGTCATCTGTATTTTCCTGACAAGACCAGTCAGTGTTATTTTTAAATCTGTCCCATGCTCTGTGTCCTTACGGTGTCATATCTCCCCAGCTGCAGCTTTTTGTTTTTGAGAATGTCATAGCAAATCAAGATAACCACTAAGCAGAAAGGAGAAAATGAACACTAAAACAACATGAACACATAAAAAAACCCAAACTGCAACTGACCAAGTTCCGGCTCCTCTTAAGACCAATAGCGAGAGCAAGTTGAAATATGCACTAGACCCACAAAGAAGTCAGTCCAAAACCAACAGCAGCCAAAAATAAAAGCAGTGCCTGTGAATCACATATAACTGATAGCACAGGGATGTTGACTTAAAAGATGCATTGAAGCATATATCGACAGTAGGTGTTCTTCTGGCCACATTTCTGTGTTCTTTGTCAGTAAGCTATTGCCTTTTGCACTACCTTAGCTGGCCCACACAGATGTTACTGCTTGAGGCTATTTTCTCTCCTCCATCCAAAGGCAGAAGGCATCCAGAAGCAAGTCAATTTTCTCAAGCTTCTACAGAACAGATAATAAAAAAAAAAGCCTTGAAAACTACATCTTCTAATCAGCAGTACAGCGCGATGCTCTATCTCCTCAGCAGCAGCACGGCTCAGGGTACGTGATGACAGGTAATTTTTGATTCAGAAAGAGGTAGGTCTGTGTAGTCTGGTGAGAAAAGGACATGGATGTTCAGTGGCAGCAAGGCATATTCCTGAAACACTGCAAAGGATCCCTTTCTGCCAGGATTTTAGGACTCAGATTTAATATTCTCTCTGTTTTGAATTTATGAGGGTGGTGATGTAGACTGCCTCATTTCAAGAAAACTGGAAGTTTTTCACTACTTATTATTATCTACTTCAAGTGAGAAAAGGTGTAATGGGGTAATTGCATCAAAAAGTGACTTAGGTTCAACTTGAAAAGTTTTTGTTTGCTAATTCACAGAAGCAGTGGGAGTCTGAAAGAACTGTCTGGCTTCTTTTAATCACTGTAAACTGATCAACAGATACTGCTGGCTAATACTGTCACTGTTCATTAGAACAAGAGATTACTCTCAGTTCCTCAGTTTGTGCAGTCCAGCAAAGCATGCCCAGTGCCTAACTTTGCTCCCTTTTAGCTTTGCATAGCAGGGACATTTTGCCTAATACTGTGTGTTTTTTAGGGGAACTGTGGGGAACTGTTACTGTAAATCGATGGTAAAGTCAGGCAAAGGAAGACAATAGAACTGTAGCTTCCCATCTCTGGACATGGTCCTCCTACACCGGGAGGGCCTACTTGGCTTTACATACCACATTTAAGGTGTTGATTGATTGTTGGTTTGGTTTTGTTGGGGTTTTTTTCTTAGAATTTTGGTAATCTCTGGAAATATTTATTTTGCAGGAAAAGTCTTCCTTTTGTCTGACAAAGCAAGAATTCTGACTACCTTAAAGATGTTAAGGCTGAACAGCTGAACTATAGAGCTCCATGGAGGTTGACAAAAAGAGTTGCAAGAAGCACTTCACTGGGTGAAGTCAGCCTAGAGAAGACAAGCTACGAAAAGGGTCACAGGAAATTCTAAGTGACTGTAAGGTCAAAATGCATTAATGTCATCAAAGAGAAATAGCTGCTACATAACATAGAAAGCTTAGCAACTTGTGAATGCCTTTCACTGCACAGAAGAATTGTGTACATTTTGTATGATGTTTCATGCAACATGTGTATTTTATCTTAACACCTGCAGCTACTTGCTACCTTATCAAAATCACTCCTCACCTGAAATACAACACATAATCATGCTTTTTCTTTAACCTGCATTATCACCTTCAACATAGGCTCACCTTATCTAACTTACCAATTTTGGAATGTGTAAGATCATGGAAGTCCTTTCTAGTTTTAAGTGGTGGCGTTATAGAATTGTGGCACATTACAGAACATAGTAACTCTATTGCATATGAAATTCTCTTCTTCCGTTCTTACTGACAAGCATAGAAATGTCACCACTGACAGCAAAGGGAATGGGATTAAGGCATTAGTGATACTGACTGCTGGAAAGCTCGCGTCCAAGATGTGTTGATAGTACAGGACTCTCTCCATGCCCAGTGATACACCCTACCAAATCACAACAAAGAGGTGACACAAATGTGTTTATATCCCTGTCATTAGGTCTAGTTCCCAAGACAGGTGGAAAACCCATCAGACCACTGCTGTCTTTGGGTCAAAATGCCAGGATTATTTTAAGAGAAGGGGGGAAAAAGAAATGTGAGTCTTTTCAAAGTCATGCCAGTGCCTGGGAGGATTACAGTAATTCGATTTGCTCTCCTAGTGTCGAATAATTTATTTAGTTTTCCTGTGAGAGGCAGTAACATTTTTGTTTGCTATTTTGAAATTGGAGTTCCTCCACAGAGGCCAAGGAGTGGGACTAGAAAGGATCCGAACTAGTTATCATTAACAAACGTTGAAGTGTGTCTGATGGGTATTGAGATGGAATTGTATTCAAGAAAGTTAAAGAAAGGGAGAAGATGGAGATGTCAGAGAGAAAAAGGGGAGAGATAACACTGCATTTGGTTACATAAAGGTGCTCTTGAATTCCCTAACAGGAAGAGAAGGTATCTGCCCTGGAGGGCAGGCAGGCAGAAGTGCCCCCTCCAGTTCAGAACAGGTTTGATACTTCCCTTTGTTCATTCTGAATTGAGCTCCTTCGGGTTTATCACTGAAGTGAGAAATGCCATGACCAATAAACAATGTAAAGGAAGTTCATGCTATATTTTCAGTTACTTTTTTGTAGGCAGCTGAACAAAGAGAGAAATAGATCCCAAATTGAAAGTCAGTTTGAACTGATATGTTTTACTCAAACCAAGACTGGACTTCACCTACTGCTTAAAGTTTTGCTGAACTACAATACAAATTGAGCTGGTACAAGTTCAGTTATACACAAACTGAAAATGAAAAGTTAATGAAAAAGCAGACTAGTTTGACTCCCTGTAATTGAAGGAAGAGTAGGTTGCTCTACAGTTTAAAATATCTACCAGTAAAAAACAATGTATTAATTAATTAAAATGTAATTGTTTGTACAAGGTTTAAAATTCACAGAAAATGTAATTGTTAAAAAAATAATAATAAAAAAAGGAGAAACCCCCATTTGAACAACTGCTACTGTGCTTCTAGTTACTTTTTCTTGGCTTTATGTTTTAAGGAGCAGAGGGAAGGCATTGTCCAAGTTTCATATGATCTCAAAATCAACTCTCTAGATTTTCAACTGATTTGGGGACAGAAGGTTAACACTCGGGTCATTTGAAATCTATAAACAAATTCTATGTTTTGGGGTCATCTTTTCTAAATTCTGAATATCTGAGATTAAAACAGGGAATCAAATACAACACAAGACTGTAGGTCAGAAGTCCATTATTGGAGACATGAGATCAAAAGGGAGAGAAAAACAGAGAAGGAAAATAAAAGATTAAATTATTTCAGTTATACTGTGATACTATGAACTCATCTAGGTTTTAACTAGTGGTTGCAGCACTTTTTGATAATTCAGCAAGAACTGTAGATCCCTTTTAGCCTTAGTAAGCAGAGGCCAAGATCACAGCATGGATCAGGAGAGGTGGAGAATGAAGGAAAAAGAGGATGACAGTTTCAGGGCTTGAATCCAAGCAGCCTTTATAAGCGGGGATAAGTCTGACCTGCCTGAGGGCAGGTCACTACGCTGAGGGATCCAGGAGGCTTGGCACAGAACAAAATGCAAATGTAGCAGCCAAGGGCAGCAACAATGCTAAAAGCTGCCTGTGCAGCATCTACATTGAAGGAGTAACCCAAGACACAAAGCTCCACAAAAGCAGTATTTCAGTACACCAGAGGAATAATTAGGGAATCTATATCAACCTATGTAAAAATGCCTGATCATACTCAAGATCATACTGATCATACTCATACAATGCCTGATCATACATCAAACACAACTGCTGTATTTTTGCATGCTATTTTTTAATCATTCCTGTTTTGAGACTCTGCATGATTCCACCTTCTACAGTAAAGGGGGGGCGGGCTGTGGTAGTTTCAGTCTTGTATGTAGTGATGACTTGAAAACCAGAGTTACTGTAGCATTAGTTCTGCTCTTAACTGCTGATGTTAACTGCTAAATGACATCACAACCTTCAGGCTCATGAATGCACTGTAATGCTACATTTTAGTTGTCAGCCCCCTTGATGCCTGCAGAAGCAAGTAGCCTGCTCCCTGCTGAGGAAGAGCTGTGCGTTATGCAGCCACCCAGCTCCGCAAGCAAGTAGGACTCATGCCAATTACCACTATTGGTAATGAGTCACTAGAAAATCCCATTGTGCCTATAAAGCTTTAAACATGGAAGAAGCCATTCAACACAAATCTGTTCTCAAACTTGCACTGTCAGATGCCTGCTGACATGGCTCTTGTACACCAGTCCAACCACTTGCTATGTAATGTGGCTTTATTGTCTTCCACCCACGTTATCAAATGCTTTCTTTGTTATCAAATGCTTCTTTCCATGTAAAAGGTGAATAATTTCCATTCCCATCATACCAGCACTGCCATGTTTCTAAATGACACTGTTTCTGATAGGTCCTCCTATCTAACAAAAAAAAAAAAAAAAAAAAATAACCAAACAAAAAAAAATTTAGTTTCCTGTGGTCAAAAGAACAACGTGGCTTTCATATCTTATTTGTAGGAATAAATAAAGAGGTAAGTACTTTAACAAATAATGGTGAAAAAAGTTGATGGAGGAATAGATTATTCAGTCTTAATGTTTGGTTGAATACAAAAACATTCCCAAACTTGTGTGAAACCAATCTATCCTCTTCAAGTCTTTTCTTATCCAAATGAACATCTGAGAACACATTTCCAATCAGGAAGCAAATACTCTAACAAGTATTTGATCTGTCCACAGCTACCAAGGAAAATTTTTTACTTGTTTTTCTTAGAATCATTGTAATTAACGATAATCTGTTTTTTCTGGTGAGGCACCTCTTACTGGAGCTTCCACACAAGGCGCAGCATTTTCCAGAAGGATTTATGGGAGCTATCAAGCCTCTCTGCCTCAGATTCTTAAATCCAAATTACGTTTCCATGTTTTAATTGCAAGCAATTCAACCTTCTGAAGGGAAGCTAGTAAGTTTCTAGTAAAGTCTTCCCTCATTTCCCAGCTACCATGTTCTCCCTTTGGTATGTATCTGCAGGTGTCTGTGATCCCATGTGCATGAACGGGGGGAAATGTGTACGCCCAAATGTCTGCGACTGCCCATCTGGTTGGAGGAGAAAGCACTGTAATAAACGTAAGCACCTCTACTGCCTATGAAACAGATTATTATTACTTAGGCCAGTCAACATAAATTGTAATCTTCTTTTAATATTAAAAAACAATGTAGTAAATAGAATCTGTTTTGCTGCTTCAGCAGTTTGAAGAAAAAACAGTTTTAAGTACAGGTAATATAAAATGCTATAAACATTTGATGTTTGCCAAGCCAAAAAAAAGCTGTGTAGGGGAAGCCTGGTTCTGCTTCATGCAACGGTCTGTTATACATCTTGCTACAGAAATTCATTTTTACAGTATTAAACTTGAAGCATTGATTTTATGTTTGCTTCACATATTTTGTTATATTTTACTGAGAACTGCCATGTATTTCAAAATACAGAACTATTTAAAGCCTGCTATAAAGCTTTCCAAACTGATAAACTCTCAAGGTCACCAGATACATTTTGGTGCATAATTTGGAGAATTATGTGTTCTTGCTCTGTAACTCTACCAGATCTGACTACAGTTACATAAAAATGTAATTAAAAAAACTCTCTTGCCCTAAAATATTTCCAAGGAATATTTTTCCTTACATGGCTATTTATTATCGTGATGTTGACAGATAAACTGAATAAATTTACAATCAAGATGACATACTGTACGTAAACCAGATTAAAATATTGGCTTTTTACCCTTTGGGTCTTGATCATAAATATTATTTCAGAACCAATGTTTTGAAATTTAAATATTAATAATTTCTTCAAAAATGCTGAAGGAAAGAGGTGTCTCTCACACATACACATCAAAACATGCATTCGCTCCTTCAGCATAGCTGAAGAAACAATAAATGCATTAAACATATCAAACTTTACAGTGAGAATCTATTTATTTATAACACGGAACACACAGTTTGCATATAACACATATGAATATATTATATGGGAATTATTCTTAGTTGATGGTGAGCTGAGCATTAGAAATAGCAAAACTCCCAGTAGGCAGTCATCAAAGATAAATTTCAAATATCAAAGAATCCTGAACAGTGATTATCTGATGGAGAGAAAGCATACACTTCTAAAGAAGTCAGCCATATGGAATAAAACCTAGCAGGTCACCTTTCAGACAGAATCTTGAACATCCAGATATCTCATGTACATCTCCTCTCTTGTTTCATGTCAATCTGTTTAGCTGTTTGCCTCCAGAAGTGTCTGAATGGTGGAGAATGTATAGGTCCAAACATCTGTGAGTGCTCTGGAGGATGGGTAGGAATGCTGTGCCAAACCTGTAAGTGCTGTTTCAATTACTACAGTTTTGTAACCACCCATGTTGCACTAGAGATCTTTATGCAGTAAATTTTCTACTATGTGTATATTGTGTTAGGTTTGTGGTTGGACTCAACGGTCATATAATTATAGAATGGTCTGGGTTGGAAGGGACCCTAAAGCTCATTCAGTTCCAAACCCCTGCCATAGGCAGGGACACCTTCCACTAGACCATGTTGCTCAAAGTCCCATCCAACCTGGCCTTGAACACTGCCAGAGATGGAGCATCCACAGCTTCTCTAGGCAACATCCTTACAAAGAAGTAATTTGGTTATGTGAATTTTGGTTTTCACTTATACAGGCATGAAAATAAGTTACATCTTCAAGGTCTTTTCCAACCTAAATGATTCTATGATTCTATTACATGAAAGTCCACCATAACATGATTAGCACCCAAATGCTGCCTACTATTTGTCAAAACTGTCTTATGCTGCCAGTAAAACTATTACTTTCAAAGACATTTCTGTATTCAACATCAGTATGAGACAGAGACCTGACATCTTTTCCTTATGTGGATGCTGAGCTCAACCTGTCAGACAAAATTAGTAGTCTTTAAATAAAATAATTTTAAATATAAGGTAAAAAAGAGGGGTTGAGGACAGAAGGCAATGGAGTAGCCTTTCTGTGACATTAAACATAGAAAGAAATTCTATGTATCTTGTAACCTAGGAGCCTGATGCTGTAATCACTACCTTCTTAGACTGACCACCAAGATGTCTGGAAGTATTTGCATGCAGAGGGGATGGAAGACCCATTGCTGCCTGTTACATACAGGGTCGCTTCAGTTTGTGTATGTTATTAGCTTTACAGTAAAAGGGCATGAGGAAAATATCAAGGCATTATCTCCTTTAAAGGGCAATCTTTCTTTCCTCTCACACTCGCAGAGCATAATTACTTACGGAGATCTTTTGTCAGTTAAATCCCAGTGGCTGTGTAATTGTTTCTTTGAGCCAGCTGTCTTCTAGTTCAAACATGGCAATGCTTATTTATTAGTTGATGACATATTCCTGACTCAGTTTATTAAATAAATAAACAAACAAATCATGCCTGTTCCTGTAAAAGGCAAGGGTTACTATCATTAACAATTTCTGCTAGCCTATGCAGGCACACAAGCCTAGGCAATTTTTTATATATCTGTCTAACATTTAAAACTTCACTTCAAATCTGTTCACTTACTCTATTTTTGCTATTTCTTCCCATGTTTTCACTGTAACGGGAAGTTAAATCAGCTTTTTGTACAAAAAGGACTGGGTGAAATTCCTAAGTCCCACAGCAAACCCACATAATCACCAACTGGTTGGGATTACTACTTTTTTAGATAGAGAGAGGACTGTTGTCACAGAGCAGATGGCAAGGTCTTACAGTGCTGCTCCAGGGTATTCCAGTGAGGCAGGGAGGGAGCAGAGGAACAAGAAACATCTTCATCCTCACAGATGTTAGGTATAAAGTTTTGCATAGAAGTGTAATCCCTGAAAGCAAGCCTGGTTTTGTGTTTTGATGGGAGGTTATTCACCCAGATACAGAACTTAGTGGGGAAAAAAAAAAAAGTGTTTGTCTGTCTAAACACAAAGAGCCTTCTGAGTGCCTCCCTTGCTTGAAAAAGTGCCTACCTTCGCCTCAGCTCTGGCCCTGAGGAGCAGGCTGCTAGCAGCACAAAGAGGACTATAAAGAACCTCTGGTTACATCTTTTTGTTGCTCTCATATTACTTTGTCCTCTTTTCCATCTCCCAGCAGCACACAGATAGTGGGCCATATCCGTACACTCTGTCAGAACAAGCATGTTTCTGGCAAGTAGACATTTGTTTCGTGACACTACTCCGCTGTGCAAAATTGCTTTATCCAATTCAAGCTCCTGAGGTTTTCCTGTGCTCAGCACCCCCTTCTTGCTTGGATGTGTATGCCCAAATTCTGTGCATCACTATTGTATCAACCGGCTGAATATGGCCTTGATTTGCACCACTTTAACTATAGATTTTGGCTGTTAAATTCAACAAAGGTGAAACAATCACATTGTAAGAAACATGCTATTCATTATCTACAAATATTGATACTCTATATTAATTTACTCTGTTACATATATTAAAATTTTACATATATACTATATATCACAGTATCACAGTATGCTAGAGATTGGAAGGGACCTCAAAAGATCATCTAGTCCAATCCCCCTGCTGGAGCAGGAACACCTAGATGAGGTCACACAGGAATGTGTCCAGGCGGGTTTTGAATGTCTCCAGAGAAGGAGACTCCACAACCCCCCTGGGCAGCCTGTTCCAGTGTTCATTTATATAATCTATTAATTTTTATATATTTTGCAATATTAATCTAAACTTTTTTATTTCATAATGCAAAAATTCCAATTCACTCCACAATGAACAATCCAGATGATAACTTTTCTCAGCAATCACTGTACCTTCTCCACTGTCCAGAAGCAATTAAGGCCGGATTTTTTCTCAAGGGCTTTTTCAATGGTAGGAGGAGATTTGATAACCCAGTTTCATTCTTTGTTTTCAGCCTGTGAATTCATGCAGCTGCCCTTATTGGTATGGCAGCAATGAAATGTAGATACCGGGTTTATCTACCTGTTCAACCTCATTTTTAACTCATTAACTTTCTAACACATGGCCAGTCGGGTGACTAAAGCAAAGGATCTAAGAGATGTCCACTACCATTTTCTGGATATTTCTCAGATGCAAAAACTTGTTTCAGTCGTCTGTACTGAGACAGCTAGCCAGAGTAGTCAGTTAAGCCAATAAAAGAGAAAATGGCCTAATACTGAAAATTTATGTTGGATATCTACTTTTGATTTATCTTTAATAAGAAGCCACAGATCACCTTCATCAGTGCAGTTTCTAACTCACAAAGGCCTAAGCCTACACGGACAGTTCAAAATGTTTGGAGGCAGCAGCAGATACAGCTGCCACAATAAAATCTTTTCTAGATCTTCTCTCTTTGGTCTTCTATAAAACCAGAAAAAAGCAGAGCAAGACATTCTCTATTTTTAGGTCCCTAACAATTAATTTAAATACTTAAAAGTGAAAATACCAATGCCTCAGATTTTTCTGCCAACTTCCACCAGGAAAATAGGCCATCAATCTCTATTACAAGTGATAGTTCAAAATGCTTCAATCTTTCAGCAGATACCACCACTGACAGTAACTTTAAACAGATTTTCAGTTCTGCTTCAATGAAGATCGGCAATGTCTAAGGTTGAATAATTTGAAAATGCCATACAATCATAGAATAGTTAGGGTTGGAAAGGACCTTAAGATCCTCTAGTTCCAACCCCCCTGCCGTGGGCAGGGACAGCCCACACTAAACCATGCCACACAAGGCTCTGTCCAACCTGGCCTTGAACACAGCCAGGGATGGAGCACTCAAAACCTCCTTGGGCAACCCATTCCAGTGCCTCACCACCCTCACACTAAAGAATTTCTTCCTTATATCCAATCTAAACTTCCCCTGTGTAGGTTTTAACCCACTACCCCTTGCCCTGTCACTACAGTCCCTAATGGAGAGTCCCTCCCCAGCATCTCTATTGGCCCCCTTCAGATACTGGAAGGCTGCTATGAGGTCTCCACGCAGCCTTCTCTTCTCCAGGCTGAACAGCCCCAACTTTCTCAGCCTGTCTCCATACGGGAGGTGCTCCAGTCCCCTGATCATCCTCGTGGCCCTCCTCTGGACTTGTTCCAACAGCCCCATGTCCTTGTTATGTTGAGGACACCAGAACTGCACACAATACTCCAAGTGAGGTCTCACAAGAGCAGAGTAGAGGGGCAGGATCACCTCCTTTGACCTGCTGGTCACACTCCTCTTGATGCAGCCCAGGATAAAGTTGGCTTTCTGGGCTGCAAGCGCACACTGAAGCCGCCTCATGTTAAGTTTCTCATCAACCAACCCCCGAAGTCCTTCTCTGCAGGGCTGCTCCGAATCTCTTCTCTGCCCAACCTGTAGCCGTGCCTCGGATTGCTCCAACCCAGGTGCAGGACCTTGCACTTGGCATGGTTAAACTTCATCAGGTTGGCATCAGCCCACCTCACAAGCGTGTCGAGGTCCCTCTGGATGGCATCCCTTCCCTCCGGCGTATCAACCGAACCACACAGCTTGGTGTCATTGGCAAACTTGCTGAGGGCGCGCTCAATCCCACTGTCCATGTCACCAACAAAGATGTTGAACAAGACTGGTCCCAACACCGATCCCTGAGGGACACCACTCGTTACCGGTCTCCAGCCATACACTGAGCCATTGGAAAAAAAAAAAAAAATTAACATCAAAGACACTTTTATTCCCCACACCTTATTTGTAAAGGTACCCCAAGGTCTGGGGTCCCTGATGGTGTTGAAGGCACCAGTCTCCACGTGGTGGCACCTCCGAGCTCCGCTCCTGCAGGCAGGATGCGGTCATTTGCCTGAGTGTCTCCTCCTGGTACTGGACCATCGCCTGCGCCTTGGCCTTCAGCATCCCAAATCCAACTGTTTCCTTTGTATACATGCAGAGCAGCAGGATTGCCACCCGCATGATGGCCACTCGCCGCTCCATGCAGTCCATGAGGATGAACTTGAGGTTGTCCTCATTGAATGCCTGGTGCCCATTCTTGTCACAGGCCAACCAGATGTTGCTGACAATGGCTGCGGTGATCTTGGCATCAGTGTCCCCATAGCCTGAGCAGGCAAGCAGGTTCCCCTTGCTGTTCAGGAGGAGCGTGCTCTGAACGCCTGACAGCGAGCTCTGGCCTGGCTCAGCACCTGCGTCAGGGCCTTGGGGCACAGCACGGCTGCAGCCCCAGGAAAAAGGGGCATCAATCTCTCAGATTGATTAATCATCAGTGTCTCAGAGAGCAAGATCAGACTGTGCTGTCAGAAGAAGTCACCACATGTTAAGGAGCTTATATCTAATTTGGAAGAGGTCTGCTATGTTTTGGAGATGCAATCATTCCATGTTAGATATCCAGTCTAAAGCTCCATGCCTGTGGCTTCCCCTTGGCTCCTGCAGTGTTAACTCACATCGCTCTTTTTCTTGAGCTAGGAAAGAAACATTAGACCAAAGGAGTGAAGACCTGACAGTACAGTCTGATTATCCTGATGGATATAGCCAAAGATAACCCAGTAAAGTCAGAAGGCTTCTAGCCAGGTATATTAGTCTATTGTTTAAGGCCCTGAAAGCAGGATCAAGGTATAATTCTAATAATTAATTATTAAGTATAAAAAAGTTATAGTTGTGAAGGATCTTCATCATTAAAATTCATGCTGCTATCTTCTGTTCTAATATTTTTGAACCCATACTGGCTCCCCATTGCCCTTCAGAATATCTTCTCTTTGTGTGTTATAAGTGTCAAGCTTAGAGCCTTATAATTTCCTCAACATTCTTCCTCGTTCTCTTTCTCTGCCTTGAACAACATCTCAGACATACTTTTTTCTAGTTTCCTATGTAACCCTTTCAAACCTTAAAAAAAAGAAAAATGTTAACAAAGAATGTAGTTTGCATGCAAATTACAGCTCTGTTCTTTTAATACCCAGGGATAAATCTCTTTTCGTAATGGGCATTTATTGATTATAATTTTAACATAAGCTTAGCTTATTAAATTACTTTCTTTGCTGAATCTGTGCAGGATGAAGCATACATAGCTTCTATCATTTTTAGTGTTTAGAGGCTTAGCATCCCTTGTAAATACATTTATGAAATATTCATTTGAACTTCAGCTATGTTATTATCCTCTGTGATTTCAATTCCAATTTTCTTCCAAATGTTTTAAACTTTTCTCCTAACTCAGCTCTTGTTTTTCTGAGCTCCAAAGCAAGAAGCAGTGGATGGAGGTAGCAAAGGATAAAAAAGAAGGAAATATTTCCCCTTTTTTTCCTTAGTTTGCATCACCTGATAATCAGACAGAAAAAAGCCATATCCAATGCCTGTTCTTCTGCCCATGCATACCTGATTTTCCCCAGCTGCTATAGGGGTCTCCAGAAGAATCCATCTCTCTTTGCCTTTCCTGTCCTTATTTTATCTGCTACCAAGATGAAAGGAGAATTACTTTCCATTTTTCCCCAGCCCAAGTTCATATCAAATGAATAATATTAATGTCATACACAGTTCTCTGAAATAGCAGTATCATGCACAGTTCTCTCTCTTCTACCTCACTAAACAATGGAACAAAACTGATGTGGGCACAAGAAGCCCCTTTTACTGACAATACACAATTTCTGTTCCAGTGAATGAAACTCTCACAGTTTTCCAGTTATAGACCTTTATAAAGGTTTATATATCTTTCAAAGCTCATGGAGGAGCTGAAGTAGCAAGTTGACAAATGCTGGGCATGCTGTTCTAGCTTGAGCATAATTTCAATCATCCTCTGCCCCATCCAAACCCAGGATTCAAACCTGGGACTCCCAGTCGCAGGAGGAGAAACTCAGAAGTTTGCAGCTGCCCATTTTGGATCTTAAGGAGTGCTTTGCAACAGACACCTAACAAGAACAAATTTGCTCTTAAAATGTTGTGAAAACAAAACAGCACTTTCAACTTTTCAAAGTAGCAGGAACATATCAACTAGCTCACCTACTAGGAGGCAAGTTGCTGGCTCCAGGTGACTGGAGTCCAACAGCACATAACAACCTGACACTGCTGGCTTTTTAAAAAGGAGCACCTGTAGGTGCATGTACAGGTCCATCCGTGTTCTTGTTCTGGACATGATACAGGTCAGTAGTTTTGACACAGTATGAACCCTCACTACCTGCCTTTACGCAAAAGAGCAGCTGTTTGCCAAGCTGTTTACAGGCTCTCTTTTTCAGATGTGTAGAGTGGCAGTAAGTCTGGTTCTTCACTCCTCTGTCCTGCAGCTGTCAGGGCTGAAGTTCAGTATACATATTTAGATTTTAATATTCCCTACTCTGCCAAAATCTCAACCCCCTCACTGCGTGTTAGCCATGATAACACATGGTAGAACAAAACCAACACATATTCCAGGTATTGTTAAACAGCTTGTCCTGGCCTTTTAAGGTCACTATAGCAATTGCTATAACTGAGAATCACATTTGGATGGCATAGGATCCCACTATGTGTTTTCTAAAGAAATTTCACTAGCCTGGTCTATCCCTGAGACTTTATATCATAACACAAAGAATTTGCACAAGCTTAAATCTGTGTCAAAATCAGAACCGCAGCCCCTGAACTTGTTGAAGCTGATTTTCTGGAAAAACAAAACAAAACAAAACCAAACCAAAACCCAAAACAACTCACAGAGTTTAAACTCTGTGGAATTTTTTGATGGAACACTTTGCTCCATGATAAAGGAGATGGTATTTGGTCATAAGATATGCATCTGTGTTTTCAGATCTCTCTTAAATGGGACATGGTTTGCAGCCTCCTATATGCCTCTGCCACACAAGAAAATATAAAAGCCACTTGTTGATTCACATCTAACCAGTTTTGAAGGCATTTATTTTGACTGCCTGTAATTAGGATGCAGTAGTCTGGCAATATTTATAGGTTTAACTCATGAGATCTAATTAAAATACTTTGACATGTGTGTTCTTCCTGAATCGGTGCCCTATGAATTGGCTGTTCTCTTTCCTCTATGTCAAAACAATGTCATAACAATACAAATAGCTAATGAGGATGAAAAACTGGCTGAAATTTGACTAGTTTTTTTCTCTTAAAAAAGCCCCACTGATTCTTTTAATAACAGAATATCTTCAAGTGGATGTGCCTCAATAAGTACACTGGTACCCAGGATGGAAGAGGGTTTCTAATTATTTTTCCTTAGGAAATCATTACTGATTCTGTGGGGCCATGAAATTACACATTCTAATGCCCTAGTTTCCAGAGGTGCAAAGTGTGCAGTTCACCAAATTCTCCCTTTTATTTATTTGTAATATTTGGGAGCATGTATTTAACATATCTTTTCATATCAAGTCAAGAACAGACCTTTTAACAGCCGTTATTTTATTTCAATTGAAACAAAAATAAAATCTGGCATAAATCTGACCAAAACCTCAATGCCCAGAATGTATCCTCGCTTTCAAAATTAGGCCTTGCACTGATCCATTTCCAACTGAGCTAAGGTGACTATTTTAGCACAGTCTTCTCTTTCCCCATCACTGGGGAGAAAAGTTAAAAATAAAGGCAATTGTAAACATAACAGACACACAGACATGAAAAAGCCTATGGCAAACCATCTTTAATGCTTCCATTTATTTTTTTAATATATTGTCCTTTCCTCCATCATATGAAACTACAGAATCATAATGTATTTTGTCAAATATATCTGCTTTCAAAAGTAAATATATTTTCAAAGCATCTAAATATTCCCTTTCTAATTATGAGACTTAGAATAAGTGTATCTCTAAACAACTTTATCTTTCAGTTGTAGTACTTTGTGAGCAAATATGTCTATTTGGAAGCAGATGCATAAGACCAACTGTCTTGTGCATTGCAGAAGTGGCTATATTGGTTCAGCATGTGAAAAGAAGTTAAGGTCCAAAACCACTGATTCTTATGGTAAGAACAAAAATAACCAAATGTAACTGAAATAGTTTACAAGAAAATGGATTAAAGTCCTATTAACCTTATGAAAGATATAAACAGGGTTATATAATATCTTAAAGGAAATTCAGTGACTGTTCAGTTGCCAAATTAACCCTGTATCCAAGTTCTATGCAAATTTTTCCCTTAAGGAACAGTTTAATGCTTCAAATATAAAGCCCACAAAAGCTGTGTCTATTCTGGTAGTTAAGGTCATCCTTGATACAGTGCTCCTGTCCAAACCCATTAGTCATCTGCACAGCAAACCCGGGAGAAAAACAGCTAGCTGCAGTCCAGCCCAAGCCCGGAGGATATTCTGAATTGCAAGGGCAACGTCCTCCTCCTCAGCAAACACCACTCCACTTGCTTTTCACATCCCTGCCTTCCTAACTTTGCCTCTTGTTTGCAATGTGAAATCGCATGCCTTGCACCCAGGAGGTCTGCAAGCAGCAATTACTCCTGTTCATTCTTTTTCCACACCAGTTTTCAAAACCAACCAACTTCTTGCTGAGCTTGACCTCAAACTCTACATTAACTGTCCACTACAGACCTATCCAAAAGTGGCAAAACATTTTTGTGTTTGCCAATTTGCCAATTCTCATGGTCAGAGAAGGATCCACCTCACTTGCCTAAGGAACTCTGTTAGATGCTCTTTTCCAAGATGATCTCTCCTACCACCTGTTAGCGCTTCCTACTCCATTACCAAATAAGTGCTTCTGCATGTGCTCAGACAGAGCTGATGGGACTAAATTTTCTGTGCCCTTCCTAGGTGAATGACAGCCAAAAGAGGTGACACTTTTCCTGCTCTGTATCTTCTTTCTGTCATAGCTGTTCCCTCATAAGAAACAATGGTTTATTTCTTCCTGGCATTGACCTGAGCAAACTGAAGTCTAGTTCATGCAAACCTTTTTGTTTGTTGTTTGGTTTTTTTTCCCCCCACGAATTTGTGAACCATTGAGTTGGGCAAATACTATCCTTACCCTCAAAGTGGATGGAAAGCTTGGAAGGCTGCCTTGCAGAAAAAGACCTGGGAGTGTTGGTCGACAGCTGAATATGAACCAGCACTGTGCCCAGGTGGCCAAGAAGATCAACGGTGTCCTGGCTGGTATCAGCAACAGCGCAGCCAGCAGGAGCAGGGCAGTGATCACTCCCCTGTACTCAGCACTGGTGAGGCTGCACCTCAAATACTGCGTTCAGTTCAGGGCCCCTCACTACAAGAAAGACACTGAGGTGCTGCAGCGTGGAAGCTCGTAAAAAGCACAAGCCTTATGAGGAAGGGCTGAGAGAACTGGGGTTGTTTTGCCTGGAGAAAGCTCAGGAGGGATGTTATCACTCTGCAGCTACCTGAAAGGAGGTTCTAGTGAGGTGGGGGTTGATCTCTTCTCCCAAGCAAGAAGCAACAGAACAAGAGGAAATGGCCTCAAGTTGTGCCAGGGCAGGTTTACATTGGATATTAAGGAAAACTTCTTCCCTGAAAGAGTTGTCAAGCACTGGAATAGCTGCCCAAGGAAGTGGTGGAGTCACCATCTCCAGAGGGATTTAAAAGAATTCTAGATGTGGCATTAAAGACATGGTTTAGTGCTGGACTTGGCATGATGTCGTGGTTTAAACCCAGCCACACAGCTAATTCACTCACTCCCCCCTCTTTCCTTCTCCCACCCCCCTCCAGAGGGATGGGGAGGAGAATCGAAAGAATGCAACTCCCACGGGTTGAGATAAAAACAGTCCAGTAACTAAGGTATAACACAAATCACTACTGCTACCATCAGTAATAATAATGATAAAGGAAATAACAAGGGAAGAGAATAAAATACCACCCGCCAACCAATAACTAGCCCTACCCAGCAGTGAGCCAGCCCTTCCGGGTAACTCCCAGTTACATCCTGGGCATGACATGCTGTGGTATGGAATACCTCTTTGGCTAGTTTGGGTCAGGTGTCCTGTCCCTGCTTCCTCCCGGCTTCTCCTCCTCCCTGGCAGAGCATGAGACTCACAAAGTCCTTGGTCAGGGTAAACATTACCGAGCAGTAACTAAAAACATTGGTGTTATCAGTGTCATTCCCAGGCCGAAAGTAGCACCAGCTACTAAGAAGGAGAAAAATGACTGCTACTGCTGAACCCAAGACACATGACTGTGTTAACGACTGGACTTTACGATCTTAAAGGTCTTTTCCAATCTAAACGATTCTATTCTATTTTATTGTTGAGGGCCACATTTTTAAGCCACAGACATTTTCCAAACTCAAACTCAAACACTATTCCACTCAGATGACCTGACTGACCCAATCTGCAACATTTGTAAAGGCAGGTTGACCTATCATTTATCTGTTTTGAAAGGCTAAGGGCAAAATCAATGTATTTTTGTTTCAATTACATAATGCATTAAGAGAAAGCATGAAAATCTATTCAGATAGTCACTTCATTCTGTTAATGATAATTAGATTTTACTATCACAATTAAAGTTCTGTATGGATTTTTTTAACAAGTACATTCTCATACTAAAGTACAGCTCCTACATCAATACTGAAATGCAGCTTATGTAGATAAAATGAGTAAGTCCTGTAGTTTGCTAAATATATAAATCTATTATACAGGTCAGCTGTAGCCTACAAAAATATGGTGCACATTTTCTCAAATAATTAATAGAAGTACAAATGGAAGCAGGAATATGCCAAGATAAACTGGAACTATTGTCTGAAAATATTTATATCCAGAAGACTTTCCCTTGATGGGTCAAGAGTTGCCTTTTTTGACAAAGCAGACCAAGATTGCCAGGAATGCTTTAGAGCATTATTCTAGTTGTGAAAGTGTGAATTATGATAGTTGTCATTTCATAAAGGAAGTGGATCTTTGTTGCACTTGCAGAAAACATTAAATCAAAAAAAAAAAAAAAAACCCAACAAAAAACCAGGCTTCCTTTTTCACATGGATAAAATATTACACAGTAAATCAGCCCTGAAAGAAAAGGAAAGTAGAAAAAGTCTTTGCGTATTATGTATGTCCAAGGTGCCAAGCCATCAATGATACATGTAAACACATAAGCCTCTCTAGCAATGATTTATTTCATATTTTTTGAGACTGTTTGTAGCACTCTTCAGTTTCGTGGCTCATTCCACAGAAATACTGATTGGCTGCACTGATACGAACATGCATTGCTTTGATGTGAAGAAGGAAATGTTCTGAATAAAAGAGAATTAACAGGTTTCCTTCAATCCATGAGCCTTGCTGAAAGCTAGAATCAAAGTTAGTAATAAAAATTATGAATTTAATGGTGTATAGTTTAAATTACATGGCATATACTATGTGAAAGCAAATGAGCTACCCATCGAAAAAATCAAAGTTAGTTGAGATATTAAAATACAAAGCTCATTTAATAGCATGGATTATAGTAAATTGTAAACATAGGAATTCATACCCATACTACTGTAGAAGTTGATATGACAGGCCCCCCAAGAGTTAATTAGACTGGATCAGGAATAAGTGAACAATCTGAATGGGATTTAATCAACTTCTCCAAACTGCCAGTCGTGGAAATCTCAGTTTATCTATGTAATTGTTCAAGTATTTAACTACATTATTACAGCACAGTTTTGTTTTTCCAAACACTGAACATAAACCCCATCTGTTGCAAGTAAAATTGATACTTCTTGGGGTAACTTTAGTGGGCACAGAGAAAAGTTATCACAGTAACAACATTTACATGCTCGAAGACAGTCTCTGCTGCCTGAATTTTTAACCAAAACTAACCAAGTTTCAAACCCTGTTCCCTGTTGCTCTTGTCTAAACTCCCTCTGGTTTCACTAAATCCTTCCTGACATGTAACTGAGCTCCAGCACAGGCTAGAGCCCAGAAACTGCCTCCCTGTGTGGCTCCCCAGCCTCCAATACATTTACAGCAAGAGATTTCCATTTGTTCTGTGACAGCACTGCAACCTCCTCAGTCTTGTCAACAGTGCTGATACCTTATCACTTATTTCCCATTTGGCATTTGTGTAGTTGACTTTTCCTCTGTAAGCACCATCTGTATTGTCTTTACTTAATTTTGTCTTATGGATTTCAAGCTATTTCACTCATTTATCAAAAAGATTTTTAATTCTAAGCCTGCTTTCATGGCCTCCAAGTGTGACATCGGTCAAAAATGTAACATTTCATTGTCTAAGACTTTAATGAAAGTAGCAATTAGTAGAAAAATCAGGGCCTACAGACTATTGGTAAAATTAATTCTTGTTAATACTTTCTCAAACAAGCTTTGCTCCTTACTTATTTTATCCGAATCAGACTCTTACTGGCCTGATTATCTGAGACATATTAGAAGTCTCTCTAATGTGAAAAACATGTCTGCTCTTGGTGGGTAGAGCAGCTACTTCCCTTATTAAGTTTAAGGGGCTTGTAAATTGATTATTTAATAATTTGGTTTAGTACCTTTCCAGATACCAACTTAGTTTGAATTGTTGGCGGACATTTCCTTGATTTTCCTTTTTTTTTTTTTTTTTTTTATCACTTAAATGTGTGTAATATGTTTATTAGCACTATTTATATCCTTCGGGAGTACTCAAAGCACATCACTGCTGGTTTAGAAACCGCATCTTTAAATATGCTGGGGTAAACTCTAAGAGGCCCTGTCAACCTAGAAAAGCTGCTTCCTGTAAAGACCCTTTTATTTACTAAGTCCTTCCATATGGGGAGTTAATGCACAGTAGATAGCACACCATAAATGCAAATCCCAGTTTATTGCCTAGTCATTTGACCTTGCAAACAGGCCTTAAATCTGACTTTTCTGAATCTAAATACTCAGTTCCTTCCCTACTCTCCCTTGTTAATTCTGATTATGTTAAACCTTTTGTCACATTTAACCTTTCCATGAAGACTGAAGAAAAGGCATTGAGCACATTAGCCTTGCCTGTGTCATCTGCAATCCTCTCTCCTTCCTGTTAGATTTACTGCTATGTTATCCTACAGGAGTTAAAACTCCTGCTTCGTTCTGTTTCTGTTATGAATCTTCAGATAATGGGAACAATACAGTAGCAATGGCATGTAAAATTTGTCAAAAAACCCTGAATTAACTTGAAGATGAGCAGCCTCTTCCATCGTCTCAGTAGCAGCTGACAAGGGATGCTCTAGGTGACTGCACCCCCAGCTAACTGAGTCGTGCCAATCTCCACTTCCTAAAGAAGGAAATGCAAGGTAATTGCCACTTCTTGAGTTCAGGAGACTGATTTCCTCCTTTAAACTTCATTTCTGGTCTTCAACTTAGTCTTACAAAATTAGAGTGAGAAAATAGATTATAGACCAAAAATGCTAAGGAGATGGATACAGGGAGCTGGGAAAAAAAAAAGATGCCACTGCAGAACTCTTTTTTTTTTTTTACGAACTAAATAGTGTCTGGAGTCTGGTTGTGCCAGTGCCTTTGGAAAAGCTGGATGGCACATATTCACTTAAACAAGTTATTCCCCTTTCTCTGCTGTTATCTTCAGTATAGTTCCCCTTTGTGCTGTTAAGATTCCTGGAGGAGCAATATACATTTTCCCAAATTATTCATCATCTGCATCCTAGTTCTCACATTTATATTGCCAAGTGATCTCCAATTCATTTTCTGACATTTTTGGTTTACTTTGTTTTGGACTTTTGCTAAACACAGCCTGCCAACAGCATTCCTCAGAAGGCTAATGAACTTGCTAGAATAGCAATCACTCTCTTAGAAACCTTTTTTGTATTTTTAATTTGTATTGACTCCGAGAGATCCAGATAATTAGCAAGTTTCATGGCAGACATGAAGACAAATGCTCCTGCTGACTTTTACACTCAAAACAGCCATTAGACCACATTTGTTCAGGGCTGGAAGGGGTGACCCAAACAAAACACGCTAAACAGACCTCTTTTCCAGTGGAACCACAGTTTAAAACTTCGTCACGAATCCCAAAAGGGACTAAGACAACCACCACTACACCATTTGTACAGTGGGAAGTTTTTCAGAAAGCTGAAATTTGTATTGTATCTGTTGTCCTATCTGACACCATCATGCTTTCCTTGGTTTTTGGTTTTTGTTTTTTTCGTTTCTAAATGGATTAAAGTAATAGCATTAATTAAGCCAACAGAATTAATTTAAGCTAAACAATGTTATCTATTTAGATATAAATGGTACATAGTATTACACTATAAGCTATCATGATGGTGTATTTTCCGAACAACAGTTTAAATATTAATGCACTAAACTTGCCTGTCTGTTGAATATTTATTCTAAGGCATAAAGGTACTGTGAAGTCCAGTCTGTTACACAAAATAATAATTAACAAAAGGCAAACCTTTTAGCAGATACTGACACTGGAATTTACCAGTAAATCAAACAGCAACAGGTCATTCATTCCCTATGAATGAACCCATTGACTACGCTCCAGAGATCAAACATACTATTGATTTCAGTACAGTCTGAAAATACAAAATGCTTTTAATAAACAATTTCTCATATTAGGCAACCCTTTGCTGCAGCTAGTGACTTTAACATCACTATTACTTTGTTCATTTATACTGTAAGAGACACTAAACCACAAATCATGGTGCCCAAGTTACACAAGTTGTATTCAGTGACTGTGAATATACAAACTAATCATCTGTGGAGTGTTAGGAAAAGATGGCATGCCTATCCATATATTATCTGATGAATAAATGGAAATAATATGAGATAAAAAAGGGAATTAAAAATATAAGCTGTATTGAGCTACACATGTATGTCAGTCAGACTATTTATTTGTTTATTGCAAAGGAATATAAGAGTAGTTAGTGCTATTACAGTATCACAGTATCACAGTATGCTAAAGATTGGAAGGGACCTCAAAAGATCATCTAGTCCAATCCCCCCGCCGGAGCAGGAACACCTAGATAAGGTTACACAGGAATGTGTCCAGGCGGGTTTTGAATGTCTCCAGAGAAGGAGACTCCACAACCCCCCTGGGCAGCCTGTTCCAGTGTTCCGTCACCCTCACTGAGAAGAAGTTTCTTCTCAAGTTTAAGTGGAACCTCTTGTGTTCCAGTTTGTACCCATTACCCCTTGTCCTATCATTGTTTGCCACTGAGAAGAGCCTGGCTCCATCCTCGTGACACTCCCCCTTTATATATTTATAAACACTAATGAGGTCACCCCGCAGTCTCCTCTTCTCCAAACTATAGAGACCCAGCTCCCTCAGCCTTTCCTCATAAGGGAGATGCTCCACTCCCTTAATCATCTTAGTTGCCCTGCGTTGGACTCTTTCCAGCAGGTCCTTGTCCTTCTTGAACTGAGGGGCCCAGAACTGGACACAATATTCCAGATGCGGTCTCACCAGGGCAGAGTAGAGGGGGAGGAGGACCTCTCTCGACCTACTGACCACCCCCCTTCTAATACACCCCAGGATGCCATTGGCCTTCCTGGCCACAAGGGAACAGTGTTGGCTCATGGTCATCCTGCCATCCACTAGGACCCCCAGGTCCCTCTCCCCTACACTACTCTCTAACAGGTCGTTCCCCAACCTATATTGGAACCTGGGGTTGTTCCTGCCCAGATGCAGGACTCTACACTTTCCCTTGTTATATTTCATCAAGTTATTCCCTGCCCAACTCTCCAGCCAGTCCAGGTCTCGCTGGATGGCAGCACAGCCTTCTGGCGTGTCAGCCACTCCTCCCAGCTTAGTGTCATCAGCAAACTTGCTGACAGTACACTCAATTCCCTCATCTAAATCATTGATGAATATATTAAATAATACTGGTCCCAATACTGACCCTTGAGGCACTCCACTAGATACTGGCCTCCAACTAGACTCCGCCCCATAGACTACAACTCTCTGGCTTCTCTCCTTCAGCCAGTTTGCAGTCCACCTCACTACCTGATCATCCAGACCACACTTCCTCAATTTAGCTATGAGGATGCTGTGGGAGACTGTGTCAAATGCTTTGCTGAAGTCAAGGTAGACCACATCCACTGCTCTGCCATCATCCATCCACCATGTTATTTCCTCATAAAAGGCTATGAGGTTGGTCAAGCATGACTTCCCCTTGGTAAAGCCATGTTGACTGCCCCTCATAACCCTCTTATCCTTGACATGCCTTAAGATGGCATCAAGGATAAGGTGTTCCATCACTTTCCCAGGGATGGAGGTGAGGCTGACCCGTCTATAGTTACCCGGGTCCTCCTTCTTGCCCTTTTTGAAGACTGGAGTGACATTTGCTTTCCTCCAGTCCTCAGGCACCTCTCCCGTTTCCCAAGACTTGGTAAAGATGATGGAGAGTGGTCTAGCAATGACTTCCGCCAGTTCCCTCAGCACCCGCGGGTGCATCCCATCTGGACCCATGGATTTATGGATGTCCAGATTGCTCAACTGGTCTCTAACCCATTCCTCATCGACTAAGGCAAACTGCTCCGTTGACCTGACTTCTTCTGAGGTCTCAGGAGTACAGGGTTCTTCAGGACTGCCTCCGGCAGAGTAGACAGAGACAAAGAAGGCATTCAATAACTCTGCCATCTCTGTATCTTCTGTCACCAGGGCACCCATCCCGTTCATCAGTGGGCCTACATTGCCTCTGGCATTAGTTTTATCAGCTATGTATTTGAAAAAGCTCTTTCTGTTGTCCTTGACCCCTCTCACCAGATTTAATTCTAAGGAGGCCTTAGCAATCCTAGCTGCCTTCCTACATCCTCTAGCAGCAGCCTTATATTCCTCCCAAGTGGCCAGCCCCTCCTTCCATGACCTGTAAACTCTCCTCTTCCACTTGAGCATACCCAGCAGTTCCTTATTTAGCCACACAGGCCTCTTGGCCCTCTTCCTTGACTTCCTACGTGTCGGGATGCTCTGATCTTGAGCTCGGAATAAGCAATTCTTGAATGTCAACCAACTATCTTGGGCCCCTTTACCTTCAAGCAGCCATGCCCATGGGATTTCCCCTAGCAATGGCTTGAAAAGGCCAAAGTTTGCCTTTGCAAAGCAAGAAAAATTACTGTGACTTCCTAATCATATCACTGAATAACTTCAACACATGAATTTGATCATATACTCAGGCTGTATTCAGAAGCATCATGATACACTGCAGCAACTGGGGTTGTTAAACCTGGAGATAAAGAGGCTGAGGAAAGGAGACGTTATCACTCTCTACCACTACCTGAAAGGTGGTTGTAACAAGGGAGGTTGGTCTCCTCTCCCAAATAACAAGCAAGAGGACAAGAGGAAATGGCCTCAAGTTGTGCCAGGGGAAGTTTAGATTGGATATTAGGAAAAATTTCTTCCCTGAAAAAGTTGTCAAACACTGGGACAGCTGCCCAGGGAAGTGATGGAATCACCATCCCCAGAGGGATTTAAAAGACTTGTAGATGTGGCACTTAAGGACATAGTTTAGTTGATGGACTTGGCAGTCCTAGGTTAGCAGTTGGACTCTATGATCTTAAAGGTTCTTTCTAGACTTTGAATGTAGATATATTTACACCTAAAATATAGGTATATATACACATCTAAAATCCAGATGTATATTTTAGCATGTGTATATAGATATATGGAAATATGTAATATGACACAGAAATGCACATACATTTTTATTTGACCTCAGTAAACATGTATCACTCTTCCAGATATTACACATATTTTTTCCATGTAAATTCAAATCCTCACTCTAACTAAAGCTAATCTGTCTAGATCTCAGTAGGCATTTCTAGAATTACCCTCTCTTTTCATATAAAATAAATGTGCCATGTGCTATTCACAAATAAACAACTGCTACCTGGATACATCACTATCAGAAACTAAGGTAAGGTATTTTGGAGTCAAACAGGGAAGTAAAATTTGGATACATGATGCTAATATCAAGGTTAACCTGTCATATCAAATACAGATACATCAAGATTAAGAAGCACCTTTCTTCTAGCCCTGAATAATAAATTAATGTCAACATGCTTATGTGCTTTGCAATATAGATTTTTATAAAACTGCCCTTCAAAATGGGTTCTTAAATCTATGTGTAAGCATAAAATAAAGCATTTCATATCATCAATTATCTTGTTTTGGGATAAAGAAAATTCACTCATGTATTTAAATCAGGATGATATTCACAGACAACTTCTGCTGTATGAAAATGGGATAAGTGCACTGAAACACTTTCAGGCAAGAAGCCAACAATCTCTATGCGTTATACAGAAGTGGCAGAATGATTTTCGCAAGGCACACCTGCTTTAGATGAAATAAATTGAATTCCAACTCCATAACTGTCAAGTGTCACCACAAATAATAGAGCCTAAGCCGAATCATTTCAGCAGTATAGCTATTTTCCTGTTGAAGTGATGGAGCAAAAATCAGCCATAGCTAGATGATATCACTTTATGTGCATGCTTTGGAAACAGTTCCAATCATTTCACTGCTTAACCCCTTTCAAAAACATGTTCTTCATTCTCTGGTTATTAAAAATTTTGGTTACCTAAGTCAAAATTGTGAAAAAATGTGGATTGTGATTTTGCTGTAATTACATAAAAAATGCCAAAGAAAATAAACTAATTACAAAGCGTCATTCAAACACTTGCACATAATATTTCTTACATGACAGCACATGCATGGGGCTGTTTCTTCTACAGTCAGTCAAGCAGCTGAATCCTCATTTCTTTTTTGCAGCTCCCAATAGGATGAAGATAACAGCAGGACAAAGAAGATAATCATTTGGGTATTGATAATCTGGCACTGAGCATGTTTTTCATTTGGGAAGATATAGTGTGAAATTATTTCCCATCTACCCTTATATAATCACATAGAATAATAAAAATCCCCCCAAAACCAAACTTCTCATATGTTAATAAATCTACATTTATTTTCAATGAGTCTATGGCAACACTCAACTTTGTGATCCGTGCTATAGTGACACCATCACAACAACTGCTCCTGACAACGAGATTTTAAAATGGTACAGACTATTGTGAAAAAATTTTTACTAGTACAATATTAATCTGCTTTCATTAGAATTTAAAGGCAAACATAAATTTCCTCATTTTTCTCCTTTGTTTTTTTCAATCAGGCATGTCTAGCCACATTCTAGAGAAAAGTGAATAAATAATATCCTGCTTCTAGTGAGGAATTTCAGTTACTACTTAAGGGAAAGACTGAATAATGTTTAACTAACACTAGCACCAGCCTGTAGTGTCCTTCCACTGAGTAAGTGCTAAAGGCAAATGCTTCAATTTTTTAAGCTCTTAATGTGTCAGCATGTATTTGTGGCAGTATCAATGCGATACCTGATGAAATATTGTCTTTTAGTTGCCTCTACACCTGAGTTCTTCTTTGCTCTCTGTAATGGCTATATGTTGCTCCTGGGCTAGTTAATGGTTGTCATGCCAAGGACACACAGGACCCCCATGTAGCCATATAGCCTGGGAGCTCCTTGGGTGCATTTTAGAAAACCAGCTTTCTAAGCATACAATAAGGGCTTGATGAAATACTGGAAAATCTAGGTGTCTCAGAAATTTGCATCTTAATCTGAAAATTCAGATTTACAGAAATCTACCACTGGCTCACCTACCAGTGGCCAAAAGATGAGACTCATGTTTCATCACAGGCAGTGGTACTGACTTGGGATGGGAAGGAGCGGTAGCAGGAAACCTTGAGGGGAGGAGGAAGGAGTGCAAGAAAGGGAATAAGGACAGGAACTATAAATGCACTTGGAAAAAAAGAGTTTTAACTGTCACCTTGAACAACTCAGGTTCAGTAAAGTAAACCCCAAACCACGCTCTGGGCAGCCACACTCTCCTTTCGTTTGTCTCACTGGAAGATTCAGAGCACTATAGAGACCAAAATCTCGGTGTCTTCATGGAGGAATAGAGACGTTCTAACATTCCTCTCACTCTTCTAGAAGCAACTTAGGGGAACAACAAAACAAGTATGGATTTTTTGATTGAACCTTCAGGGTTGCAACAGTAACTGGATGTAAGATTTTATCTGACCCTTATTGTCAATTTATGAGAATGAAAAATAGTGACTGTGAGACCTCTGAATACTGCAAATTAAATGTTTAGAAAAGCTTGGAAAAATAGTTTGCATATAGAAATAGACTTTGCATTATAACTCACAGAAATATTCCTCCTCCCAACAGTAGCATTTTTCCCCATGTCTAAGTAATATAGCAATATGCCTTTAAATGTATCCATTATGTTTTCCAATAAATTATTCTCTATTCTCCATTTCTGAAGTTTCACCTTTCATTTTATGTTATGAGCTGCTCCAGTGTAAATAGTATCCCAAACGCAAAAGATTAAAACAAGCAAATTACACTTGCCACTCCTTGCAAGTTTCCTACAAATATTTAGATAAAGGACCACATTTCAAAAATACTTGCTATATTTTACTAATACACGCTGATCTAGATCACAGGTGACAATGTTAAGATGAAGTTAAGCTTTTAGTATTCACTTTAACTGTTCCAGGAAGACATTAATACTAAAACAGAACATTGGCACCAGCTGAATATCTACAAGATTAAATTTAGGGTGGCAATTACACCTTTCTTGAAGTATGGCCCCAATCAATAAAAAAGATTTCTATTACCTGGCTTCCATAATGTCTACAAGAGACACTGCTAATGACCAAAACCCCTTGCCAAGATTGGATTTGAAAACCTAAACCAGTTTTCATCGCCTTGAAGCTTCTCATTACGTTTCTAGAAGTGATTGTTCGGGGCAATATACATCCCCATCTATTTTTAGACAATTAGGAAGTTGTTTTGCATCACTGAGGACAGTTCATGTGTGCTTATAAAACAGAAAACATTTCTAATAAACAGCAACACACAGGTTCTAGTATCTGATATTAAAATAGACGTAACCTACAGTTACTGCAGGTTCACAGATTGCGTCAGTGTAACACTTTTTTTCTGGAGGATAAGTTTGACACTGCTCCTTTTCTCCGAGCCACTTCAGCACTTAACTGATTTCCCTCCCTTGACTGTTCAAAATACCTTGCTAAAAAGTCACTAGATATGGTGATGACTATATTCCCAGCTTGTGTATTAAACAACATATGTAATAATTCCATAGGTCTTTTACACCTTTTGGGAAAATACCCAAATCGGACACTTTCTTCCAAATATTTTTGGATTTTTTTTTTTTTTATTTTTATAAACCTTGTCTTCTATGTCACTTCTACTTCTTGTGTGCCAAAAAAACCTGCAAGGAGCTTAAGGCAGGAGTCAGTCTTACTAATTGCACTCTACCAAAAAAATACTGTACCAGTTCAGTGTAGTTGAAGTTCTAAGTTACTTAATTCTAACTTCTAATTCTCATTATGACTTCCAATACTCTTTGTTTGCTACAGACTTATCACAAAATCCTATTAAAATCCAAAATAAATAGGGTACAGTAAGTCATGATGTCTTGTTATGGGAATAGCAAACAGAACCATTAGGCAGAAGGGAGAGTGAGGGGTTTGCTTAACGCAAAACTTTTTAAGAGCACAGTCACTGGCAGATTTAACTCATCTGTGCCTTGTAATATTCATTCATGTGGATGTTTAAACATTAAGTCCCTGGCTCTATTATTTTTGACTAGGTTCGTGCTGTTTTAAAGAGAAAAGGTAACACTAACACTTCCAGCTAGAAAGCAGCAGACTGCTATAAATATGAGTTAATTCTTGTGCCTACTCTGTACCAATATTAACTTTTGCCAAAAAGATGGTGCATGTTATATTCTTTATTGAACATATATATGTATGCATACATATGTGTATCTCCATAGTACATTAGCTTAAAACCTCCTAGAAATTGTTATAAGGTAAAGAACATTTTTTTAATGGCAAAATGGCAACTATTCGGTATTCCAAAAGGACATATGCCATTTTGTTTTCATTTAAAAAGGGCTTTTTCTCTCCTGTTAGGAAGTATAATGTAAGTTGAAAGAAGTGCATGTACTCCCTGCAGAACAAGTTTTAACTCCTTTTAGAATGAGCAGAGTTTTGCTCCAGAAATATACCACTTTTGGTGGCCTGAAGATGTCATTCCTTGGTTTTTCCATAAATAAGTACAGCAGCAGCTCAACAGCAGAAGCCACAATTCTGTCCTAGGGACACCACCCAAAGGGGACAGTACTGGTCTGGTCTCTATGTGTATTTAGCCCTCAGCCTTCCTGCCAAAAAAAGCCTTCTGCAGAGGCCACTGAAAAAAAACAGAGGATGATGGACTGAAATGAGCATATTTTGGGACTCGTTTCTAGTAACAACACATTTCAAGGTAACAACACATGGTAACAACTCGTATACCATGTCCCAAATGAACAAGACTTTACAATACCCTGTATACATAAATAAACATGCATAAAATTATGCATAAAATTATTTTCACTTTAAATTATTTCTCTACAAAAGCTGTAGAGCAAGACATGCTCTGTGATACAGGGGTTGACTCCACAGGAGTTGTGGAGTCAATCCGCGTATCACTGTGAGCCTAATACTACATCTTTATGCTCACTGAATTTAACATTGGTATCAGTTGGAAAAGGAGCAGGACATACCAGAGTATACACAGTATGCATGACAATATGTACCTCTAAGATTACCATTTATACTTCAGCAAACTAATTCACACTTAGGAGCTCTGGGTAGCTGCTGCCACATCCAAATTAACATGCATTATTCATAACAAGTTTTCATTGTGCTTGAGAACAGTAGTTCTGAATCAATCCCCAGGCACTTGCAAGGCACATTTGGAAAGAAAGGTGGTCTCTGCCTCACAGGACACTGACAGACTCCCTCTTCTATATTGCTTCCTATTTGTATAAGGTGAGAACTGGGAGATTTGACATTAGCCAGTCTCCCCTGGAAAGAGGAATACATGGATGCACTATGCAGTTTATTTATGTGAGCTCCAAGCCCTGCACTGTGAACAGAGGCAGGTAAGTGGCTGCAAAGGAGCTCCTCCTGCAGAGGTGAAGTAAGGCTCCTGTGGCACAGCTCACTCCTGTCATCTTTTGGTGAACTGCCAAGACCTTATCCAAGAGGATGTGTGTTCTATCTCTGTGCTCCTAAACTAAGACACAAATCCTCCACAGGTACCCTTCTCTTCTGTCTTTGCCCAAGTCACAGGCAACTCAGTTCCAAATTAGACATGGTAGTTGACCTCTTCAGAATTCACGACTTAACATCCTTCCCTCTCCCTTCTGTGCTACAGCCAGTTCTGTTATAACCTTCCCATTTGATAAATAATCCAAACTCTGCAGCTTACCTGGTTTTAGAGAAGTCCTTCTATTAAAACTGATCAAAAAATGGAAAGCGCTTCCGAGGAAATACTCTAACTAGACTAATTCTCAGTCTGAACCAGAAAGAACTTTTATTCTAACAATCATAATTTTGGAAAAAATTTTGTACTATCTTTACTCTTGAAATTTTAGTCTTCTGTCATGACAGTGCTCCTGATGGGATCAGCCAATTTCCCAGCTGATTTCTTTGACACCTGGTTTAGACTTTGTTCCCGGTTTAGAAGCAATTTTGATCTAGACATGTAACTTGCCAGCATTTGTGCTATAACAGGAAGATGCAAATAACTTGTGGTAAGTCTACTGAGAGAATACAGAGGCCTTTGATCAGTTTGCTTTGTAGCATGGGAAGAAAGAAGCATACTCCTGGTCTGCTCTAAAGTCCCCCATTTTCCCTTTCCTTTTTTCCCTGAAGCCGCTTTTAGCATGCATTACCCATGACTGATTTATTAGATTGTTAGTGCTGTCAGAGTCCATGTCAGGTATAAAACAGATTTGTCATAAAGGTGTAGCAAACCTAGATTACCCCATTCAATAGCTGCATGCCTTTCCTATACTCTGTGCCAAGTTTCTGGTAGTTAACAAAGAGTTTGTTACTAATATGGATGTCTGACAGAAAGAATAGGCAAGCAATTGTGATCATCAAGCCTGTTTATTTCACATTTTAACAAAGTCTGGGGTACAGAAAAAAATTTTCAATGAGCATGAAATGAAGCAGCCTTTCTGTTTAATACCACAAGCCACTATCCACCTAATACGTTCATTTGCCCTTTAATACAGAGACCATTTCAAAATCTTTCTCCTGCTATTAAAATGCTTTTAAAAGCTTATGCCCTTGTAAACCAAGCAATCATTTTTCCCTCGACAACTATGACCTGCCATCACTTTACAAGACCAAATTACTGAAGAAGACTGAAGGTTCATGAAGGCAAGTAGCAGAGATTTCCTGCAGGAGATAAAAATGACCAAAGCACTATTCACATACAAAATGAAATTCAAATCTGCCTTTATTGTATATTCCTTCATACAAGAACTATTTTCGTAACTAATAAGATGTAAGATGGAAGACACCCTTTTTACAAGGAGTCACATGCAAAAGACAAGGGGCAATGGGCATAAGTTACTCCTGGGGGGATTCCAACTGGACACAAAAGGAACCTTTTTCGTAATGACAACAATCAGCCATTGGAATAATCGCCCCAGGGAAGTGCTGGATTTCCCAACATTGGACACTTTTAAGATTCAGCTGAACAGGGTGCTGGGATGCCTTTTCTAGACCATTCTTTGGCCAAGAAGATGCCTGATGATCCTTAAAGTCCGTTCCAACCTGGTATTCCATGATTCTGTGGTTCTATGCAATCTCTTTAAAAGGTTAAAACATTGATCATGAATGGGCTGCATACACGCTGATCTTAAACTGAAGGAATCTCAGTGGAAATGCTTATGAAATCTGTTGATTCATGGTACCTATTGTGTTTTTAAATAATTTAGAGAATATGGCTCAAATCCTATAAGTTAACTTGATATCATTGATCTTTAGATTCTAATCAAATTTTTTTTTCATGTCTTTACTTCTGGAAATGCTTCAGGTTAGGCAGAAGAGAACAGCACTTGGATAAACCACCATTTCAACACAAAAATAAACTAATACTGAAAAGGGCCCCAAAGAGATGTTAAATTGTTTTCTACCTCAAACATTCCCAAAACTATTCACAAAAAAGAAGGTACTAGAATAGGGAAAATAAATATTCTACTGAGCTTTGACAGGCCAGCCACCACAACAGAAAGTGACGGGATTTAAACAGAACTTGAGCTCCAGTTTTCTAAGTCCAAGTCCTGAGCTGTGTGTATATGAACAGTCAGTTTCTTACAATCTATATACAAGAACTGGACAAATGAAATACACCTGTGAAGTGAAGAAATAAGATGCAACAAGGCAAAGGACCTTCCACAGGTATGATAAAATGCTTCTGTTACATCCAGCCATCTCTACACCGCCAATGGCAGTGGGCTGACAAGATGGACGTAACAAGAGACCAAGGAGAGGGCAGACCAGGAGGCCTCCATGGCCTGAACGGGCAGGAGGAAGAGAACCAATTTCCCGTGAGGCCAGGAGAACAGCAGAAGCAGCAGTGGCTGTGCTCACACAGCTTTCTGCAGGCTGTGGTTTTCTTAGCAGCTGGTTCTACCAAGCCAGACAAATCCTATTCTAACACAACCCTTGGACCAAGAGCTGAATACAAGCCCCTGAGATCCCAGACCAATGGTCTGACAATAATGCCATTTTTCCTTTCTAAAGTCACTGGTCTTGCTATACTAAAAAAAAAAAAAAAGCCGATTATATAAAACAATTAATATTGAACACTACTCAAAAGTCTTCACTCTTTCAATGACTACATGACTCCACAAGGTCACGTGGCACCACAAGGGCAAGTTAAAACTCAGACAAACCAAAATCAAGGCAAGTGCCACACTGCCACAGTTTAGTCCACAGTTCAACTGAAACAAATTCTAGAAAGCAAAGTTCAACCTATTTTAAAGCTATTTTAATACCTTGCTTATAGTATCAACCTAAATGCACTTGTTCACTCATTCCAGTTACTGAGGAATCTGAGAACTAATAAATATTACACAGACATGTGAAAAATTGCCCCTGTGCTTAAAGAGGAAAGTTTTGTGCCAGCAGCCTGGCATCACAACGCTGCTTCTAATGTATGTGTGGTGTTTTGTGTCCATGAAAAGAAATCTTAATCTGCAATTTTAATACTGTACTGACAACTACAGTACTGCAATCTGTTACTGACTGAAAGCGCTGGAGAGTGTTTTGGTTAGATGCTGTAGGCTAAGTCCTGTCCTTGGGTGCAAGGGCACAGCAAGATTCATCTGTATACTTAAGGGCTAAATTTAGATGAAGGAGAAAAGGCCACATGAGATACAGAGTTCCACTTTGGATCATTTCATGCTCGGATTTGTAGTCAGTAGCTTTAAATTTTCCTAGTTAAGAAAGGGCACCTGCAATACACTCAATTTTATGCAAGTTAGGTCCGCTCACAGATTCATAGTACGCTGCTGAAGTAGCTCCTATCTGAGCCAAGCTTGTACAGAATTACCAACAGAAATGTGTGTATGTGAAACTTAACAGCAAAACAAATTAAGCAGGAGTTCAGAGAGTTTTCTGTCTAATTTTGAGCTCAAGCTTCCTCAGGATCAGTCTCACAGCCTTTATACACACAAAGCCTTAAGGAAAGCAGAATTCCCTCTGACTCCACAGCTGTACGGAGAAGCTTACGCTTTGCTTGCCCTACTGAAGCCAGGCCAAAAGCACATCCAGCTCCTTGCTTTCCTGAAGGACCCTATAGCCCCTCCACATGCTTTTCAACACTATCTTATTTATGATGGAGTTTCAGTTACAGACACTCTTGCCTATATATTCCACATATTAACTTATTTTTTATTAACTAAGTGAATTTTTAAGTGAACTAACAAATAAGTTAGTTTTTATTAACTTATTAACAAATAAGTTAATTTCTTTGGTATGAAAAGGTTATGATTTTTTATAAAGCCACAGAATTGAAGTTTGAAGAAGAGCTTGTAACTGAGTTCTGTGGATTTATCAGTCTGTAATAGCAAAACAAAAAAACCCAGAAATTATTTGCAAATTAGAAAGATGTTTAGCAAGCACTGGGTTCTGAAGTCAGCAGCAGGTGCATTTTTACTGAAAAGCATAGTGTCATTATTGAATGTGCCATACAACTAAGCAGAGATAATGCTAACATAATTACAGCAAGAATTATCAAAGACAAAAGCTAAAACATTATTGAAAATTATTCCATTAAAAATAATGAAATTATTGTCCACTTCTCTTTGATAGAAGTAACTCCTGGAGAACACAAATCCAACTGGACATTTACTGGGCACAATGCACTTACTGTTTAATTAATACTTTATAGGTAAAATAATGTATAACTCAAAGAGACAGAATGATACCCACTTTGGCCTTTAGATTTTCCAAAAATTAATTTAATGTTGTTGCATGGTTTATCATTATTTTTAAAAATTACCACCAAGACAATGGAAATACTTACATTTTTCTCTTTCTAATCATGTAAATAATTTCTACTGGAGAAAGTACACCACCTCAGAGAACCAAAACTTGAATGGATTTGGATCAAAATATACAAGGAAAAGGTGAAAAAAAAATTATGTATATAATCCATCTTCAAAATGAGACAAAATAGACAATTTTTCTAGTCAATATGATACTTCCAAATGCAGTCTTACATGATATATGGGTAAAAGGACTCATTTCGTGTTTTGTTAATGCATTTATTTTCAATAAATACACCTTAGTTCCTATCTCCTCCTTTTGAGACACTTCATATCAGCAGAGAATAGGTAAAAGTCTGAATTTGAGCTAAAGAGGGAATTAACAATTAAAACTGGAGTTTACCAACACTTCATAACCACATGAGGCATTATACCAGAAAAGTCTTTCAACTTGCACCAGCCATTCTCATCCATTTCATCCATTTAAGACGTATCAGATCTTCTCTTCTTCTTCGGGTTTTGTTTCTCCCACTGTTTCCTCGCTCCCTTTTGTTTCCACATTGCTGATCATTCTCACTGCTCCCTTTTGCATTTCTGTGACAGTCAAGACTTTTTCTGAGGTCCAGTTTCCCTGACTGAGTGCAGGGAAGAAGCTGAGGCCTTTTGACGCTAGACAACGTTCGTACTAATGCAGTACTTTATATATCCCTGAACGAGTTTTTATTTCTGCTCTGTAGCAGGACACTATTTACTCATATTTTGTCTGATCCACCATAATCCTCTATATGCTTTTTTACAAAAAAAAAAGCCATCTACCCAAGTGGTGCTCAGGCTGCTAATTATCCCTGCCGAGTGCAGTGTGTTGTATTTCCATGGTGGAACAGCACCCTGTTTTTTTCAGACAGCTGCTCCAATTCATTAAACTCCTTTTGAACCCTAACTCTGCCTTCCGTTTACTTGCAGCTCACTACCCCTGTGCATTACCTGCACATTTTGTAGGCAGGATCTTTGTTCTGCCTTGCCAGTCACTACAAAAACAGGCTGTGACCAAACAAAGGACAATCCCAATGGAGCCTCACTAGCAAAATATGTCCACATAGATACTGTAAACCATTAGTAACTCCTCAGATTTGCTCCCTCCTCTCCCCACAGCAAATGCACCCAGACCATGCTTCCTCAGCTTAGTTATGAATAGTTCTGACATGACTGCAAAAGACAATGAAGTTGAGACACATACAGCTTTCCATAGAAAAGATCTGGCTTGACATGATTTTCTTCTTAATAAATTCATGTTTGCTATTACTCATTTCCTTGTTAGTAACTGGTCTACATATCTATAGAGACAAAACTCTCTCTCACCCACTTGCTCCTCCTTTTTCCCTTCCTTTCTTTAAGCAGATCCCAATGCAAATCAAAGCCCTAAAGCCAGATTATATTCCTTGCTTCTTATTTTTGATTTCAAAATGGAAGTATGATGGATATTCTGATAGAAAAGAGACTAGACACATTAGTCCATAATAATCCTGTGTTCTCAAATAACTTAAGGCATCAGTTCAGCTTCAGACATTCAGCAACATAAAACATTATTCATTGGCTGTTAAAGAAAACATATGGTAGTTCTCCATGTCAAATTCATCCTTGTTTTGAAAGATATGTTATCAGTGCTCAGAAGGGAACTGTAAGTATAGATTTTAAAAATAGTCTTGCAAAACCATTATCTCTGCAAAACTGAAAGCAAAGCTGCTGGAATGCATTTGATACCTTATTGCTGAAAATGTCTGAAGCTGTCACAGTAGTACATTTACCGTATTTCCAATGTGATTTCTAAAACACAACTGAAAGCACAGAACAGTGCTGTGCTCACAACACTGATGTCAGGTGCTGGACGAAAGGCAGTGCTCACTTGGGCTGCCCTCCATCCAGGCATTCCCATGTCACAGGCTCAAACCACAGACACACATCACAGGCTTGGGACATGTGGGACAGCACACAGCTTGAAATTGGAGCATTTTTAATCCTCCAGACATTGTAATAGAGGTCAAATACCATTTACAGTGTTTAATATTTTATTTTTCTGGAGACTGATGACATTATAGCTCACTGGATATTAATGAAGAGTCTGAGTAGTCTCATTTTTATGGGTAGTGAATGCTGTGGACAGAAACATTCACACGAAACCCAGCTGTTGGTAAACTGTATTGGGAATTTTTTGCTATCCTACCCAACACTGACATTTTTAAAACTGTCAATCCTTATTTTGAGCAAAGTATCGTGTCTTCTTGGTGTTTCCATACAGTAGAAAGCACACCGAAGGAACAGAAACAGGCATGGAACATTCAGTTATGCAGGTTCATTAAGTCATTGCAGCACAACTTAATTTGGCTGTAGGACATTATTTTCCATGGAAACCCTGGTTTGTGCTAATGCGACTCTACAAGAGGCCTAATCAGAAATGTCTGATGCGCTTAGGGGGAGCAGACGGAGGAGCACTTCACTGCGCTCCGCAGGCCCTTGGCTGATAAGATCAGGGCTCGTGGGAGCAGAAATGCGTTTGGGTTTGTCTCCAGCTTCCCAAAACACTGGAACCCCTCAAGATCCCAGGACACAGTTGCAGGAACTGGAAGGGCAACCTGCCTGCCAAGGGTTGGGATGCAGAATGGACCATAGTGTTGTGTAAGAGATCGCTCAGACTCTTCTTCGTAGCAGGAATAACCTGACGAGAGTTACTTTGTCCTAGGCTCTTCCATACTTGTCAAAGCCACGTCCACAAAGGCACCCTGGATGCCAGGGAAAAGCCCCGTGGGCAGCAGGTCCCACAAGCCTTTCCTCCCCACCATGGGCACTGACATCATGGGGCTGCCAGATAACATAATTGCTTCTGCAATGGCAAGAGGAGAAGCAAGATTATAAGCGCAATAGCTTTTGACAACATCTACTGAGATGATGCTTACAGATAGTTTTTCTCCTAAAACAGGTCATTTATCTTTTAAAGTTTCCATGTCAGGCTCAGCGTCAGATAGTGCTAGACTGATATTTATCTGTCCTGGATTGGGCATTATAAAGGACATTTTTCTTTAAACAATACCCTCATCAATGGAGTGATATGGGCTTTAATTACAAGAACACAGTTTTTCATAGGATCCCTGCTTCAGCTGGTGGGATATGGACATAGGAAGAGGCACACAGTCTGCCATTAATCTGGCATTTCTCACCTCTGAGCACAGAGCAGATTTCCTCTTCTTCACTCAGGCAGCATCCCTGATTAAATTCTAATAGCTAAAAAAAAAATAGCACTAACTCTGCCTGCAAGATGAAAAAAGATTGTGGAAATAACCTCTGCTGGAGATGAGAGTGAGATGCAGATAAAGAAGTAAATGAGGAAGAAGTGAGGAATATCACAAATTTCAGTGCTTGCAGGCTTCACTTAAAAATATATAAATAAAATGTAGAGTTCTGACAATCAGAACAGAGTAATAAAGTATTATCTACTAATCTTTTGAATTTTAAGTGCAGCTGTTGGCTCCACACAAGCAAGGCTTGTTATTTTTCAATGTTTCTTGGAGACCTTCTTCTGTCTTGACTATTTTCTATCACATTATATCACAAGTACAGTTTTCCAATTAGTTGGGATACCTAATAGAAGTTTTTTCCCTTCAAAAGTCAATTTGAAAAGCAAGAAAAGTTTTAAAAGTGAGGTGACATTTTACCAGATTAGTACATAATTTTCATTAACTGAACATCTACTATGTTACGTGAAAAAAAAGTTAAACATAGGTAGACAGAGAGAAAACATATTTGATTCAATTTCTAGAGCTATGCTACTTAAAATCCAATTACTTTCTAGTAGTTGGACAACTTCATTATTTTAAAAGATTATATGGAAAGTAAACTCTATTGTCACTGTTAACATGGTAGAATAACATTCTACCATCTTGCTTGACATGCATCTCACAATAAGGAATAATTGTTCAATTTATGGATTATATTCACATTAAAATACTTCCTCTTATTTCTAAATAATTCATGCTCAGTTATACAATGTATTTTAAATTTTTATCATTAGTAAATCCAAAGTTGACCTGTAACAAACCACTGATTCCAAGTTTACCCCAAGATTCCAAGTTTAAAAGCAAGAATTTAATGATAAGAATTTAATGTTAAGGAGAATGGTTTAAATACCCTATATTCCAGGTGGTGGCCTACCAAAAAGCATTATTGGTGTTTTTTTCCTCATAATTTTATTTTGTTTCAAATGAATGAAAGAGAATTATGCCATTTTTAATTCTACTTTAGGTGGCATTTGCAAAAATAATGAGATAATAGATCTTTTAACTTTTTAAAGTGGTTAGCACACTTGCTTTCTACCCAAGCTGAAGGAAAGAGTTATCAATAAACCTTGAGCTCATTTTAGCTTAGCGGGTTTATGTCTAATACAACCTATTAACAGAAAAACAAGACACCATTGAGGTGTAAAATTCAGGACATCTTCACCTGGAAGCTGGCATCTAGCATCAACACTGAAGCAGTATAATGCAGTAATAGTCTGAAATACTGCAAAGTCCATGTAATACTGTTAGCACAAAGTATTATAGAGTTTTAACCTCTAAGAGAGCAAGAGGCAGGAGAAAAAAAAGCTAGGTTTATTTCTCTAAAATTTCCCATCTTTATGAACACTGGTTTAGCTGCACTGGTTTGCAGCAAATTCAAGTCTGCAACTTCACAAAGCTCCAATAAAATGCATAATGTTCAATTTCGCCCTTTCTGAAACACTCCGTCCGTAACCATACAGGACTTAAATACACATCACTCAATTCTGAAACTATGTGTTTAACAAACAGAAACAACACAGACTAAACACAGGTACGGGCATATGACCAACAATTCGGGCAAAAATGTGTTAAAAAGCATTATGGAATCTGTTAGCATTTCCATTCTTAGTATACACCGCAGCTATAAGATGCATGCCTATTTATCCCTGCCTCTCTGATTTTAACGTAAATGTTCTAACTTCAGATAAATAAATAAACAAATGGAACTAAGCTTTACCAAGGTTGTCTTATTTTAGTATGAAATCTAAGGCTTTTTTAAAGATAAACAGGCTATGAAAATACACTGTAGCTACTGCACTTTAAGAAAATGTAGGTTATGACACATTCTCCAACTGTTATGGAGAAAGCAATAACAATTATAAAAAAGACCCTTAAGGTTATAAATGGGTTTTCGATAAACTATCATATCTTTCCAGCTATTACATTAATTTCCTTCTTACTGCCTCCACTAGGTTTACTAGTAACTTCAGTCTTCTTATGCAACAAGCTAAGTAATATTCTGTGTGGCTGAGTATTAATTTACTTTTGAGAGATCAGGCTCAAGGCTCAGCTGAAGGAAGCTACCTCTTGGGAAACACTCTTTCAGTGCGATGCATTCTTCAACTTGGACTTCTATGAAGATATTTTTATGCAGCAGTAATCTTCTGACATCTTGCTTGCACCAAGGGACAGAAAGTGGTCAATCTATTGACATACAAATTATTCTCATGCCAGGTTTCTGATTTCTTCCATTTCCCAATATACATGGCTAGGTCTCGTTTACCACAGGATGGAGCAGAACACATTGTAGGAATGAGTTATCAGTACATACCACCTTAAAAGACCCTGTCAGTATCCCATTTTCACCACCTTGGAAGACTATGCCAGTATCCTGTTTCTACAGCACTTACCCAGAAAGACTATGTTAGGACTCTGCAAGACTGAGTTTAGGAGTAGTGAGGAGAAAACATCCATTTAAATCCTAAATCTGCCACAGATTTACCATAGACCTTCAACAAAGCATTAAAATGTTCTATACTTCAATAACGTCCATTATTAAAATATATAAAGAACTTTCCTTGTTTTGAAAATCTTTCCTTTAAAAGGATAACCTTATAAAAAGGATTAATGGAGAAGAAATCCCTTATGGTCCACCAGTCCTCTAGACATATCTCACCACTGGCAACTGCAACAGTACCTCCAAAAGTACCACACATGCGTAAGGAGCCAGGCAAGTTATGAGCAAGTCTGCCTTCCTGTATTTCTTGATTTCCTTACACATTCTTCACCATCACAGTGTTTTTTTTGAATCATCCGTGTTTCAAGTGATGTATCACGCCTCATGAATGAAATACGTGTGAACACCTTTACTTTTAGGCAGAATCTTGATTTTGATCTGAATTTAAGTTTTGCTATGAATGAAAATTCATTTCTGGCACACAATAAACCAGTCTGGCAACAGTTCTATTCCCTGCTATTTTTGAGAGCCTTCCAGGAAAACAACTAACATCTGTAGCCTGGAATAATTTTTTTTAAATTATCCAAATTATTGTTTACCAATATGTGAGCTACCATGAGGTAGCCAGCAAACAAAAGCTCTGGTATGAATATGATGTGGGCAAGAAGAATCCTTACGGCTTCACCCATCTCCCTATCACCTGCAGCGATAAGGATGAAGGAGTGAACACATAAAACCAGAGGTGTGGTTAGGGGAGGGGAAAAGGGATAGGAAAGGGGAAGTTGATTCTGGAGATGTCAGGATAGGGAGGGAAGAAGTGAAAAACAAGGCAAAGCAGCAGTTCCAAAGATCACCCCAAGAGACATGAAATTATTTCTATATAATTGCAGCTTCCCTTCTCTTATAAACTGAGTCCTTGGATGAGCTTCCTCAAAAGCTCACATCCAGTCAATACATATCAAATTAGCACATCATTATCCATGCTTTTTTCAGGGATATTAGCTCAATAGAACTAAAATTCAAGTGTGACTGAGACCAAATTCATGCTGAATTTTGATCCATTTCAAACAACTGGCACCCATAATAGATAACCCATGAGTTCCTGGAAGATTGGCTGTGATTTGGGCCTTGCTGCAATTTTCACTGAGCTGATGTGAATTTTGGTGAATATTTCCACAGCATGTGCAAGCCTCAGAGGATACTAAGGGACTTCAAGGGATAAAGAAGAAAGCTTAATTAAAAGTAAGCTAACATCATTGCACTGAATCCTTTGAGAGATGTTCATCTAGTTCTCTGTTTTTAAATACTGCTGTAGCAGGACTCACTGCAAGAAAAGTAGCCGTAAAACCTTTTTTGAAACTTCTTTTGTATGGAATTACGACAGAATGTTTCATAGCTTTAACAGACAAAATCTATCACATAAGAGAGTATCAGGCAGGAATCATGACACTTACCAAGACGAAGTTCAAAAACAATAAATTCAATATGGCCAAATCTTCAGGGAGGATTCTGAGACTGAAGAATTTAACTGGACTTCATAAGAATTTAACATGGACTTCATTTAACCATGCCAAGTGCAAGGTCCTACACCTGGGTCGGAGCAGTCCCAGGCACAGCTACAGGTTGGGCAAAGAAGAGATTCAGAGCAGCCCTGTGGAGGACTTGGGGGTGTTGGTCATAGAATCATAGAATACTTAGGGTTGGAAAGGACCTTAAGATCATCTAGTTCCAATCCCCCTGCCATGGGCAGGGACACCTCACACTAAACCATGTCACCCAAGGCCTCATCCAACCTGGCCTTGAACACCGCCAAGGATGGAGCATTCACAACCTCCCTGGGCAACCCATCCCAGTGCCTCACCACCCTCACAGTAAAGAATTTCTTCCTTAGATCCAATCTAAACTTCCCCTGTTCAAGTTTTAACCCGTTACCCCTTGTCCTGTCACTACAGTCCCTGATGAATAGTCCATCCCCAGCACCCTTGTAGGCCCCCTTCAGATACTGGAAGGCTGCTATGAGGTCTCCACGCATCCTTCTCTTCTCCAGGCTGAACAGCCCCAACTTTCTCAGATGAGAAAATGAACATGAGCCGGCTTCAGTGTGCGCTCGCAGCCCAGAAAGCCAACTGTACCCTGGGCTGCATCAAAAGGAGTGTGACCAGCAGGTCGAAGGAGGTGATCCTGCCCCTCTACTCTGCTCTCGTGAGACCTCACTTGGAGTATTGTGTGCAGTTCTGGTGTCCTCAACATAACAAGGACATGGGGCTGTTGGAACAAGTCCAGAGGAGGGCCACGAGGATGATCAGGGGACTGGAGCACCTCCCGTATGGAGACAGGCTGAGAAAGTTGGGGCTGTTCAGCCTGGAGAAGAGAAGGCTGCGTGGAGACCTCATAGCAGCCTTCCAGGGCCTATAGAGATGCTGGGGATGGACTATTCATCAGGGGCTGTAGTGACAGGACAAGGGGTAACGGGTTAAAACTTGAACAGGGGAAGTTTAGATTGGATACAAGGAGGAAGTTCTTTGCTGTAAGGGTGGTGAGGCACTGGAATGGGTTGCCCAGGGAAGTTGTGAATGCTCCATCCCCGGCTGTGCTCAAGGCCAGGTTAGACAGAGCCTTGGGTGACATGGTTCAGTGTGAGGTGTCCCTGCCCATGGCAGGGTCTTGGAACTAGATGATCTTAAGGTCCTTTCCAATTCTAACTATTTTTTTGAGTCTATGATTCTATAAAGGTCCAAAGAAAGGGAGAAAAGACTTTTTTTTTCCTGCTTTTATTATAGATTCTGTAAAATCATTGGACAAGACAGGCTGTCACCTTCCAAAAATAACTGGTCCATGTTGTGAAAGCATTCTCTGGTTGCTATTTCAGCCTTTTGCCTAGGATGGTACTACAAGAAATCCACCAGAAAGCAACAGCCTAAAGCCTGATGCTAAAAAATAATTAATTGATCGAAGGGGACTTTTTCTTCTCTGTCTAGATAATGGAGCCAGTGCCCAGCCATATATATTCCATTTTGCAGTGGAGTCTTATAAACTCACGCTTCTGGGAAGGTGAGTGGCGAGGGAACAGGATTGACAATTGCCTGGCCCCAAGGAACTGCAGATTCCACGCTGTATGGTTCTGCCTCAGCTCGGTATTGATTTCTCTGTTTACTGATCAGTCAGAGAACCAGTTAAGTCATTATAAACATGTTCTTCATACTACTGGAGATAGATGCTCCTCCACTACAATGTGCCGTTGTAAACTTTGTTTAATACATTAAATTTCCAAGCTAAATTGCGTTAGTAATTTTATCTCCTTACTTCCCTGACCTTCATAGGTTTAAATATTAGATACTTAACTTTGCATTAATGGCAGAGGTTTTATTGCACAAGATTACACATTTAAAGCCATTATTATAACCTCTACTCCTAGGTATAAAAGGCTGAGAGGCATTCAAACACACACCAGGAAAATGACTGGTGAGGAAGAAGAGGAAACCTCTCTGGCACCATCTTTTCTTTTTTTCTTTTTTTCTTTTTTTTTTTACCTGTTATTAAAATTATCTCCTCCATTCACTACACTTATAGTGCTCAACTCTAACAAAGCTTTGTGGATATTTCTAATGTTGTTAAGAGTGATGGTGCAATGTCAGTTACCGGATTGTAATTCCCAAGTTAGGTCTTGTTTTCACAAGGAAAAAGATTGGCATTCGACAACTACATGTAAAATTCCAGTAAATGCAAAATTAGTGTTATCCTAACATGAGTTTGTAAATTCAGTTAAAGAAGAACCCAGCCATAAACCCTCATTTGCCAGGTGTTCTCTTCAACTGTTCACATGCTCACAAAAAAATCCTCTCACTCAAGCTTTGCACTATTTAAAATCCAGGTTGCTGGAGGTGTAGGGTATAGCTTGCAGACTCCTCACAGGCTGGATTTGTTACTGGTGCAATAAAAACACACTCATGCCTAGCGTGCTATTTTATGCCTGCCTTTTGTAAGCATTAAACTTTGCATTAAACCTATGAAAATGCTAATAATGAAATACCATTGCCATGCTGCTGTGGAGGTATAGATTGTGGGACAGGCCTGCCAGTCAGTCATACATCTCAGGAACTGAATTTGGTTTTGCATAAACAGTCCTTTTATTTTTTATCTCAAATAAACAATTTCATTGCAGAATTTCAATTTCCAGGTCTTTGGAGCAAAGTAGACCGATCCTAACTGGAAAGGCCACATGCCCAGTACTGTTATTCTTCTATGGCATTAACTATCGCTTGTAATCCAGCGTTATCAGTTACATTGCAATTTTGCATTCAGGTGGAGCAATCCAGTAGTTACCAGACCTTATCAATACACAATAAAAGGTGGCAGATCTTGGTCATGGTATCACTGGGAATGCCAGATGGCTTTTTCTGGATCATAGCCCAGATAGATTGCTGGTTATGCTATTAGTTTACTTCAAATGCCGATTTGCTTTAATTGTCACAGTGCTATGTTTTCTAATGATATTTCTTGAAAAAACATGAATTTATTCTTTTTACTAGCTGTTTGTCTCTTAAAATATGTTAGTAGGTATAAACTGAGATTATACTATAAGGAAGGAAATGAAGTAACTAGAACAGCTAAGTTTAATAACTGAGTTTTAAAAAATAAAAATTAGAAGAATAAAAACAACAAAAACTTGAAAAAACAAAAACTTTAAATTTCATTGTATTAATAGGTCTTCACGGCTCACCTTAGACTTACTAGTATCCTGTGGAGAATTTTTAAATGCAGTGAAATATGTGCCCCGGTAAAATTGCCAGCACTTCAGAACAAAGGTTTTGTAAGTGATGGTTTATAATGCATGTGGGATTTGAAAAGTACTTTTTTTGTTGTCTTGGTGATAAGTCTTATTAAGATGGCATACCACCTTGGAGGCAATAATGGGTTTTTCCATACTTCAAGTTTGAAATAATACTATTTCTTGTAAGAAAGGCACAAAAGGGTTGTTTTTTTTTATCCTCGATGAGGCTGATGCTTTCTGACCCAATATTGTTACAGTAGGATACAGACTTAAAAGAACCCTATTTCTAAGCACAGAAATCACCACTGCCAAGATAAATCACCAATATCCAATCTATAGCTAGATTTAAATCTTCAGTTTTTCATCCTGTTTCCATCACATCCTCACAAGTAAAGCTACTCAGGGAGTATAGTGCAATTTTTAAATAAAACATACTCTTGAGATGACAGAAATCTGTTATCTCAGCAAATCCAAATCAGGATTTTAAGTATATTTCTAATTATACTTCTGAGTAAGTGTATTTTATAAATGCTTTCAGGAATCAAATTTCAGGGCTTACCTTGCACCTCTGAACCTTGCCAATACCTCCAGGCCACAGCCAGGCCCCCACCCCACCAATGAACTGAGCTCCAGAACTGTGTTTTAGAGTCATCAGGTTTTGAAAGCACACACTGTCATCCTGTTAGCTAGTACTTTGTTTAGTTGACTTGCCAACTGAATTACAGCATTTTAAATATGCAGATTGTTATGAAATGTTCTATTGTATGACACTGGATATTAAAGTAAATCTTGCTGAATGCATGCAAAGACAGGTGAATCACTTTAAACAGCATAATAAACATGCACACTTCAATTATTCTAGTGTTTCACCTGTAAAGTATTGTTTCAAGCAAACTAGATTTAACAGAACATCTGCTTTATAGTAGCAACAATTTGTCAACTAAATTAGAATAATAAATATCAAAAAACTCTTGGAATAGACCTACATTTTAAATCTGGCTTAAACAATACAGAAAACAATTACCATCACAAAATCTCCCATAACTGGCTTCTGATCACAGGGCAGAGCATAGAACTCTCCATGCCCAGACAAAGCACTGGGCTCCTCATAAGGACAAATTAGTTTGTGGCAAGCTTTCTATGGAGTTCCTAAAACCTCTTCTACACTGGAGTTTGACTGCAGTATGTGCAATCTTTGACCACGAGCCTCTTCACTCCACTTAGAAATCCTTACATATGATTAATTCATAGGATTGTTCACTCCTTCCCAGCTCACCCTGCCTATCAGAACACCTCCCGGAAGTGGAGGGGCAGCTGGAATCAGATACTCAGGCCATTGCACAAAACCACAGAAAAACGCAGGATGCAGGTCACCCAGTCCAGCCTCCTGCTAGAAGCAAGGCCAACGTCCCAGTGAGGTCAGGGTGCCCAGGGATGTGTCTGGTTGAGCTCAGAAAAAAAAGCCTCTCTGGGCTCCTGTTGTAACCATGTCTACTGTGCCAATTTTTTACTTTATCTCCCTTGTTGCAATAGGTGATGTTGCCCCTTGTCCTTTCTCTGTGCCTCTCTGAAAAGAGCTGGGGAAGACTGCTATTAGGTTCAGTCCACCCCATCCCACTCTTCTCTTCTCCAAGCTAGGCAAAGTTAGTACTCCAGGCTCTTCTCACAGGTCCGTATGTCTCCTGAACCTAGACACAGTATTGTGGATACTGCCTCCCCTGGAAGGAGCAACCTCATCCCTTCTCCTGCTAATGCAGGCCAGCCCATAGTTAGCCTGCATTGCTATAAAGCCACATGTCAACATGTTGATCACCAGCACCTCAGGTACTTCTCAGCCGTTACTTCAGGAGGGAATCGCCAACCCCAGCTGTGGCATGTGATCTCCCCATCCCAGCTGCTGTACTTCAGACTGGCTTTTGCAGGGTTCTGTGAGGTTCCCAATGGCCAGTCTCTCCAGTCTGTTAAGACCCCTCCGAGGTCTTCCCTCATCCTAAGCCACCTACGTAGCCCCAGCTGCCTCAGTTTGGCTACTGGGATTTGGTGGGGTTTGCCTTGATGGCTGTGCTAATATTGAGCTGAACAACATCTGTGGCTGTCACCCAGTTCATAGAGGGATTCCTCCCACCAGGATGGCAGTCACATTAGCCAAGCACAACTTCTTGCAAATCAGTGCTGGCTACTCCGGTGATTTCCTTATCCTCGATGTGTCTGGATACACATCATATGAACGGAGACTTGCTCCATGACTTACTCAGGCACTGGGCTGAGGCTGACAGCCCTATAACTTCCTAGGTCCCTCTTCTTGCATTTTTAACGATTTCATATGCAGAAAGTGTCTTTAATTTCTAGTATTTTGGCCAGGGCCTGGATGTTTGGTTGGCTGTTGTTTTTTTTTCTTGGGGGGCGGGGGGGGACAGTGTGTGTGTTTCAGTTTTATCCTGCTATTCCGAAATTTCCTTCTCATTTTTCTTTCCAGTAACGCCTATTGTACTAGGGCTTAAGGGAAAGTTTAATAACCAAAAAGACAACAACTTTACTGCATATTATTTCATTAGTTTCAGAACCATCCTCACTAATTCCTCTGCCCCTTCTATTTTCATTCTGTATTTGTAGTCAACTACTCTGTCCTTTGCTTTAACAGTTGTTAAGCCATGCCATGCATATTTAACTCTTAATCATTTCTCATTAGTTCATCTTTCCAATTCTTGGCTCACTTTTCTGAATATTAATGAGCTTGTTAAGAGCTTTGTGTGCCTATGGGCCTCAGTCCTGCCTTTATGGAAACTGAGGGAAAATTCCGATTCAAGGGACCAGGCAGTCCCTAGTCCAACTGTGACATCTCTGGATAGGAAGGAGAATAAAATCATCCTTTCTGGTCTTTGCTCAGAGCATTTCTGTCACTTCTCTGAGCCCAACTGCTATTGATTCCCCAAAGATTTTCAGTTGTGGGGCCGACTTCTATTACTGAAGAAATAAAGTGACTTATTCTCTCAATAAAGTGGAGATGCAAAGCAGCAATTTATAAAAAAAAGGAAGAAATATTTTACTTAGGTGTTGAAACATATAGGTTGGTTTATAACTGCTTGGTTAATAAGCATAAATATTGATCAATAGCACAGAGTAATATTAACATAAATGCTCTTTCACATAGAGAGGTACAAAGCTAAGCAAGAAATTTATATCAAAACTTAAAAGAAAAAAATTGGTGATAGCTAATGTGGAATTAAGAAATAGAAAACAAAATGCAAGAAACAGGACAAACAGGCAGGCTTCTTACCTTTTAAACATAATCTCTTGATTCTGTTCTCATTTTAAATTATTTCTTTAGTAGTTCCTCCACTTTACTTTTTTTTTTTAGGATGAAAAACATAAACATCTTTTTTGACCTAGACAAACATTTTAACACCTTTTCATCTGGAAAAAATACTTGCTTTCATTCTCAAATTTTAAAAGTCAAATGAGAAAATCCATTTTTATCCAAGCTCAATTTCATTTTCTCACCAAGTAAATCAGCAAACAATACTTGATAGATAAAAGAAAGTCCATTAAGATACTCAATTATCTATTTCCATTTAAACACCGCATGCTTTAAATACCATGCAGTACCTAAATCACGAGAGGAAATGTTAGCTAGAATAAATAAAATCTAGGGAAGGATGCTTTCATCTTAAAAAATGTTTGTATCAGTTATTACCATAGGTCACCTTCAACTTCTGTATTACAGAAAGCTCTTATTTTTATGCAGAGTCCTACCTGACAGAGGGATTTGTATTTTCCTCTAGGATAAAAAACAAATGGTACTGAAACTCCTGCAAGTCCCCAAGCTCATTCATTATGTCAAAAGAACCAGAATATTAGTGCAGGAAACAAAGCATCTGAAGAAGAAAATGGAGATGGCTACGGTAGAAAAATATTATTAGTGTGTTGTTCATCCTCCCAGTGCTCCCCACGCAGGAGGGGGACATGAATCCTTGAACAGAATTCTAGGTCTGCTGCTCTCTTTTGGATTAAATCTTTCTTCTTTTAAAAAAACGAAGCAAATATGAGAAAAACTGATCTTCTCTTGCAAATAGATTAAACAGCGTGCTCAAATCTTTCACGGTGTTGTCACACATTTAAAACAGTGGCATTAGCCTGAGGTCTATTTAAAATAATTTGCATAGTTCTATATGACTGGCATTAAAAAAGAAACTGAAGGAGGAAGAAAACAGGGACGACTTGCAGGAGTTATTTTTCAAATCCAGGTGTAGGACATCTTCATTGACATGCCTTAAAAACGCATTTTCCATCTGCAGTGAAGATGTGGTCTCAAATATTCTAGGCTGCCTTAGACTTCAAAAGAAGTGAACCCTTCAGATTTACAACATTTTCATTGGAAAACATGCACTTTTTATCTGTGGTTTTAATACACTTTAGAATGTAAACTTTTTTTTTTTTTTGAAATCTTGATATATACAAATACACACCTTTCTGATTACATTGCGCATAAGAAAAGCACAATACAAAAAAGCCTGCTGGAACCTGGAAAACTCCACTGAAATCAGTGAAACTTTTCCAGATATACCGGTATATCATCACTGTCAGTGCATGAAGAATTTAGTTCAGCTTGTTTAATTGCTCAGAAACTGACATAATCAGTTAGTAACACAGAGTAGCAGTGCACAACACTTCATGCATGCTCCAACTCCTGGAGAAAGCTGCTGCTAGTTGGTGAAAGAATTCCCCTGGTTCAGCTGGATTTGTGAATTATTGATTAATGGATTAATAGAATCATGGAATGGTTTGGGTTGGAAAGGACCTTAAAGATCATCCAGTTCCAATCCCCCTGCCATGAGCAGGGACACCTTCCACTAGACCAGATTGCTCAAAGCCCTTTCCAAGCTGGCCTTGAACATTGCCAGGGATGAGGAATCCACAGCTTCTTCGGGCAACCTGTACTAGTGCCTCACCACCCTCACAGGGAAGAATTTCCTCCTAATACATAATCTAAATCTACTCTCTGACAGTTTAAAGCCATCCCCTCTTGTCCTGTCTCTACATGCCCTTATAAAAAATTCCCTCTCCAGCTTTCTTGTTGGCCCTTTCAGGCAGTGGAAAGCTGCTCTAAGGTCTCCTCTGAGCCTTGTCTTCTCCAGGCTGAACAAGGCCCAGCTCTCTCAGTCTGTCTTTGTCAGTGAGGTGCTCCAGCCCTCTGAGCATCTTCATAGTCCTCCTCTGGACTTGCTCCAAGAGGTCCACATCCTTCTTATGTTGGAGGACCCAGAGCTGGACACAGTACTCCAGGAAGGGTCTTACAAAAGCAGAGTTAAATGGCTCAATAAATTGTAACCAAGGTTATCATTAACTGTTGGATGAGATTGTTCAGATGAAAATAAGACTCAAAACCCATGAAAAATTCAAATCAGGCAATTCTGACATCCTGAACAAGAAACTGGCTTGTATACCTTTGTTTTTCTGCATTAATCTAAGAGAGTAAATAGGTCTATCCAAAGATTTCCAAGAGTTTTTTAAAGTATCAAGTCACTTAGCTTCCTAACAACCTACAAGGTAAATAATCTATTATCCATGTTTTACACATGGCTGAATTGACTGGGGTTTGCAGCAGCTCCCATATGAGAAGGGACTAAATAGACAAGGACTCATCAGACTGGTTAACATAGCCACTATAAAAACATGAATAGCACAGAGAAGCATAATTATTTATTATTTTTCAAAACAGAAGCACTAGGAGGAACACATAAGCAGGAAACAAGTTTTAAAGCAAGAGGAAATAGTAGTAATAATAATCTAAGACATTCGCACCTTTTCCAAAGATCTGCAGTTTGGAAAACATGTCTTTGTCTAACCTGCACCTTGGGAAAGAGCAGTGGAAGTATGATGAGGATCAGAAACATGGAGAATGGCTATTAGGTGACAAGAGGTTGTTGGACAATCTTCTTTATACACACACATCATTTGATTATACGCAAATAAGACAATTTCTTTAGAACAGAGATCACCTATGGACTACAGTGACACATAGAGTACTTTTTTAGGTAATACATTTTCATCACAGAGCTCATTACCAAAGAAATTTGTGGAAACCAAAAAAAATAAATTGTTTTTAAAAGGTATTAGGCAAATTTATCAGGGTTTGCACGCACAATGTAAATGTAACCATTCCTCAGGAAGGCCCTAAACTGCCTCTTGTCTGAACTGAGCAAATATGCCAAGCGCATGTTTACCTTATGCTCCTCCTGTTTCTTTTAGTAAGCATCTATTACTGGAAATTGCTGAAGATAGAGGTCCACTTCAGTCCAGCAATTTTTATGCTGTTATCAAAGGAAGACAAGTGAAATCCTGCCCCCCAAAGTCATCAGGTATTCTGCCATTGCCATCACTGCATCTAGTACATCATCCCAAAAGTTTACCCCATATACCACAGTGCAATAAAGTCATGCAACAGCCACAGAAAAAAAAACCCTCAGTCTCCTGCAAAAGACAGCATTAGACATTCCACAATCTGTATTCTAATACTCTTCACCTGACAAGGAAGCACCTGAAAAACACCTCAGCATATTTCTGCCCGTTTCCAAGATTTAAATGTTTCTGGTAATTTGTGTAAGAAACAAAATCCTATTATCCACAATCCACTGTAATTACATTGTGAAAAGGTTATTTTTCATGGTAAAATAATATTCAAAACCCAGTAATAACTGTCCCTGGTTTAGGTGTTCTAAGCTATTAGAAGAACAGTCCTGACAAAAAGAAGTCCACCCAGGTCTGTACAAGGGAGCTGTAGACTGGCTGTAGCTGCACTGGGTAACAAGGTAACATCATTCACACAAGAATGACAAACTTGACAAAACAAATAACAGGATGTAATCTCTATTTACCCCTCGTTCTAGACCTGAACTGATTACTCCTTGCAACCATATTTTTCCAAATCAGCCTTTAATATAATCAGTTATTGTTACATCCCCGCTTGCTGGGAGATGTAATGTAGGTATTTTACAGGTAATAAAATGCTTGCTCTGCAAATGAGAAGACCTTGCATTCAGCAATGAATGAAGTTTCCACATTGGATTCAATCATTTTGACTTTAAAATATTATCTCTCCTTGCAGAATAAACTTTCTATTTGTGTAAATCACCATATCAGTGAACATGCATCATAATCATTCAACTTGCAGCAGAATAATTGAATGTGGGGGGTTTCATCATGCTCATGTAAAAGATCCAGAAGATATTCCTCAACAGCAGTAAAGTAACTCCAGGGAGTGTAGTTATCATGATGATCATCAGGCAATTACTGTCTAGCTACTGAAGGATAAGAGACCTTGAGTTGCATTACTTGCATCATAACACAGACATTAAGAGTTCAATTATCACATAATACCTGCTTGTTTATTCTGTTTTACTACTTAACTTTCTAGTATGCACAACGGGAGAAAAGCAACAATACACACAAAGGGCAAAGAGCAACAATAAGAATATACATGGAAAGACTGCATAATCATCAGGATGCCTTAAAAAACAAAGTAAGTAAAAAAAAAAATAATCTTTACAGAAGACTATCCAAAGCTCTTTTTAGACAGCTTCTGCAACATGTTCCCTGCATTCTAACTTAATAAACACTTAAAACATGAAAAGCTACTCGCAATCACACAACTAATCCCACCGTGAGTCTGTCTAAGGCCTTGATCCAGCAAAGATCCAGCTGTTCATTCTGACTCACTCCAGCAAAGCACTTAACTCGTGCTTAGTTTTAAGCACTTGAGAATCCATCTTTGACCTCAGTAAGACTTAAGCATGATTAAAATGAAGTGTATCTTTAACCTGCTGTGGGATTTGGGGTTTGAGCAACAAGGAGTTTAATTTTTTATTCTGTCTACAAAGAAGGAAAATAGTATTTCTGTAAAATATAATGGTAGTAAAATAAAAATATTCTATAACCCCCTAAGAAACATGTCACTCTATGCATATATTACCATGTGCTGTCAATTAAATGTACGTTTAATGCATACATAAAGTCTACGCCTATTGCCATATGCCTGTGAACTTCTGCTTTTCAGACTTTTTACCTCTAATTATGTTTTACCCTTTTGTGAACAGGACAAAAAGGGACATGATTTGTAATTCCAGTACTTATATGGCTGAGTTGTCTAGATAATTTTTTGAATGCTGGTGATGTGAAGGGTTAACCGATGTACAGGGGAGTTAGGGTTAAGCTGCTTGCTTAATATGTTACTGCTTACTCATGCTTACTCAACAAACGCTCCTCAACACTCATTGTGCTTGCTGGAACAGGGTGGGAGGACCAAGGCTATTGATAAGAGGAAGGAACAGTAACTCGGTTCCTGTTCTTCGGACCCCTAAACCAGCTGAAATCAGCATTGCAGTTTGGACAGTGACTAAATCACCAGGGAACATGCGTGACGACCAGAGGTGAAAAGTTCAAGGAAGACTCTTTACTTCATCTTGAGACCCTCGCCCACGACCACTGGGAGACACTACGCAAGCAAGGACCTCTTACCTCATCATAATACGAGAGGGGATAGGTCATGAATACATATAAGTGTGTTGTGTAACCTCATGAATATGTAATAGTTTAGAGGATAAATATGAAGGAGAACAACGCGGAGGTGCGCATGCCTTTGGAGGAGCGATCCCCCATGCGCCTCAGCGCTGAATAAAGCATACTTACTTTACAACTTTAACGAGTTGTGGAGTCTACCCGCGCATCACTGGGCCTATAGATTTTTTTCCCAAGCAGATCTCCAATTAATTTTATGGAATATTATTCCATTTCAATGGAACGGTTTTGAACAGTTTCATCAAAAAAAAAAAGGATTTTTGTGGTTGGCACTGAATTAGATTGAGACAGTGCAGAGGAAGCACAGTTTCATACAAATGTGAAAGTATGGGCTATTTATTACATCTACTGAGTCTTTAAGAAACATTGTGAGGGTTTGGTTGTCTCTGTCTTCCATAAAGATGCAAAAAAATAACCAAAAATAACATGGAAGGCTGTTGCCTTTGTCTTTAGGCAAAGGTATATGCAGCATAAGATATGTGTACCTTATATTTAACCTCACATATTTCAATTCCTTAGCTTTCAGTCAAGTCTTTTATTATCTTGCAGCGCCATATGTCACCCAACACTTCAGGTGTGTATGCAACTATGCATTAATAACAGTTGCTATTTATAACAATTGTAATTGAGTTTAGGACAGTGTTCTAAGTCCAAAAGATCATCATTGCCAGGAAATGCTTTTTGTGCTGGTTAATCTCACTGCAATAAAGATAAGAAGAACTGGGGTGGAAAGGGAAGGAAAACACTGGTGAAGTAAATCTGGAAGCAAGAAAGATTAGAATGTAAACAGTCAGGACACTGAAAGCCCTGACATTCCTATTCCCTTGGTCATTGTGGCAGCCATGTGAAGAGTTTATATTGCAGTCTCCTAATGCTAATCACGCGGCACATCACGTTCAAAGGATTCACAGAGAGGTTTTTTTTCTCAAAGCCAGCTAATTTGCTGTGAGCTGCACTTAGTTCCTAGCAGATGTACAATGCTGCTCCCTGGGCTGATAGGTAGCAGCAGGCTAGGGAGGTGTTTACTCGGCTTTTAAACTAAAAGGCAGCCTTGCCACATTCACTGACCTCGAAAGTGAAGAGAATTCCAAATGGCAAAGACTGAATTTAATTCGTGCATGATCAATAAGCAGAACTGGGATGTGAAAAGTGCTGAGTATTAAGGGCAATGAAATTCTCTAACCCTAATTTAAAAGATAAAATACCATTTTCACTTTGACGAGACTGTTTTGGGTGCTTTCCAAGAATAGTGTTCATTAGAAACTTTACACTGAATGTGAACAATCACTGCTCTTTGTCAGGCCTGGAATTACGTTGGATGTAATTAGTTATGTTCATATGACTTACTGGCTGTGGTGCATGTAACCCAACAAGCTACCTGTGACAAATCACCCTGAACAATTTCCTGCATTATCACTGAAACCTTCATACTCCTTCTCCCACCCCTATAGTTTGTTGCTGCCATTTGAGGTTCTCAGCTGCATAGGCCTATCTGATTAAGCCTTATGAAAACAGACCTTGAAGGTTGAATGCTGCAGAGCCACAAAAGCAGCAGGCACAAGCATGTCTTTAACAGAGCTGTAGGAACACTTCAAATACAGATTGTAGACTCCCTCCAGAAGGAATCATTATGATCAGGCAATTAAATGGACCCTGTATGATGCCACCTGTCAGAGTTATGGCAGGGAAGATGAATTTCAGTCCTTCCTCTACCTATCTTTTCACTAGCAATTCATCACATGCTCATTTCAAGTTGCTGGCCCTTAAGACAAGAGCTGTAGAGCAGGTGATAAAAAGTGGTTTCATAACCTGTGAAATATATATCACTCTCTGTCTTAAAATCAGCATGAGATGTCACTGGCCTGTACTTAAGTTCAGGTTAAGTATTGACCTATTATATCTACTTGTAGTGTATCCATCTATTGCAATAAATTCAAACCATACTTAACCTAAGATCAAACTTCTAAGCTTCTGCAAGGAAGACCAAAAACCTACTGACTCAGGAGCAGTTATACCCGGACAGAAGATCCTTCCTCACTAAATCAAGAATAATTCACCCAGGACAGTCACTGATTCATTTGGGCAGAGTAGACCATATTAGGAGCTGTCGTGGTTTAAGCCCAGGCCGTAAATCAGAACCACGAAGTCCACTCCCCCCCCCCCCTTTCTTCCCTCCACTCCTGGAGGGACGGAGAGGAGAATCAAAAGAATGCAGCTCCCACGGGTTGAGATAAGAACAGTTTAATAACTAAGGTATAACACAAATCACTACTGCTACCACCAATAGTAATAATGATAAAGGAAATAACAAGCAAGAGAATACAACCGCTCACCAACCGGTACCTCACCCCCACCCTGCCATGATCCAGCCCTTCCGGGAACTCTCAGTTCTACATCCTGGGCATGACGTGCTGTGGTATGGAATACCTCTTTGGCTAGTTTGGGTCAGGTGTCCTGTCCCTGCTTCCTCCCGGCTTCTCCTCCTCCCTGGCAGAGCATGAGACTCACAAAGTCCTTGGTCAGGATAAACATTCTGACCAGTAACTGGAAACATCGGCTTTATCAATATTTTTCCCAGGCCAAAAGTCAAAACCACAGCGCTGCACCAGCTACTAAGAAGAAGAAAAACTGACTGCTGCTGCTGAACCCAGGACAGGAGCAAAATGTTGCACTTCACCAGGGAAGAAATTACAACTCTGCTGGCATTGGGTCACATCTTGCATCATTTCTTCCACTAACTCTTACTTTGAGCTAAACAATTTTAAGAAATCTCACCTTAGTTTAATTTTCCATCTATTTTTATCCAAATTTTTATTGTTCTAAATTTACAGTATAGGTTTTTGTAAGGGATTATCTAGTTCCAGTCAGGTTTTTTTCCCCAGCATTTTCCATTTTCCTTTGAAAGTCCATCTTTAAATTCTGTTTTGATTTCTGCAATTCTATTGAATACTAGCAAGTGTGTTGACAGTTGTAGGCATGTAGCTTTCTAATATTACCTTGCAAGCAAAATGTCCTTTTTCAATTCAGATAAAATCCTCTTTCCTATCGACATTATCCTCTTTCTACATAGCAATATCCTGCAACATAAAAGATGCAACACATGCTGTTTTTTCAGAGATCTGTTACCACAACTACATATTAATACAAACTTTCTGGGACAATATTCCCTTCCTTAGAAATCTCATACTCTGCAAATGTAGAGGGTTAAGCTTTTAACTGGAAGATGGAAGCACATATACCTGGGAGCACTGATGCTGTGGAAAGGAGATTTGTGAAATTACAAAGCAAAACCATAGGTTCTGGCAACTCAAATCTTGATGAAGCAAACAGTGCTGTATTTTTACTGCATCACCCACTTGAGCAGAATTTTAGGGTTTTATTTCTGGTTTCACTATGTGCTGCACATCTTCCTTTTGGCTCAAGTAAGGGAATTTATAGTATCTGAACTCCAGACAATGAAAATATAAGATAAATTTATTGGAATTCATGGTATTTTAGCACATGGCAGGCAGTGCAATAATTATCTCCTGAACTCAGGATATCATTAAGATAAAATTGGAACTGGAAACTACTTGTTTATTCTGAAAATTTCCTTCTACAAACAGAAACAGCAATTCAGACCACAAGGACAGCTGGTAAATTAATCCAAACCGTAACTGGAGAATTAAGTGAGGCTCCTCAGCAAGAATAAGTCAAACCAGACCTGGAGCCATTCAGATGTTTGTGAGCAGTGACAAAGAGTTTGGTTGCCAAGTAATAGAACAGCAGAAGTGCCTGCAAGCTTGCATCATGCTGTGACACAGTTTCAGGAGCTTTTCACCTATTAACTAAAGCTCCCCATTATTGAGAAGCAGCATCCCAAACCCCACTCTGATACATTACAATACCATTGCAGTGAATCAGGTATATTTGGGATGTGCTGCAAGAATTACACTTGCAGGTATGCAAAGATGTCCTGCAAAGCTCAGATCTTGAAGGACCTCCACTAGCCACAAGTTTGAATTTATTTTTCAATAATAATTTGCTTTTAAGCACAAGTTGCAAGGTATGTGACAAGATCCTTGCCCATTTTAATGTCTCTTGTAGAGTGCTGTCAATGGGGTTTTTAAACCCTGTCTGCATGCAAGCTGTCATATCTTATATACAATGTATCCATCCTGATTTAAATGCTCAGACTTATTTTCTGTTGCTGATCATGATATGAAAAATCAGTTGCTCAGATGGTGGCAGGACATAAAACTCTAAAAAGGGGAAGCACTGTCAAAGTGAATCCACTTGCAAATTCCAGATGACATTCGTGGCAAAAAAAAAAAAAAAAAAAAATCCAGCTATTTCTCTAGTGATTTTTAATGCCTTCTAAATTCCTAATTTGGAAGACATATCTGATGGTGAAATACAGCAGGACATTGTATATCATAGAATCATAGAATAGTTAGTTAGGAAAGGACCTTGAGATCATCTAGTTCCAACCCCACTGCCATGGGCAGGGACACCTCACACTAAACCATGTCACCCAAGGCCTCATCCAACCTGGCCTTGAACAGCGCCAAGGATGGAGCATTCACAACCTCCCTGGGCAACCCATTCCAGTGCCTCACCACCCTCTCAGTAAAGAATTTCTTCCTTATATCTAATCTAAACTTCCCCTCTTTAAGTTTGAACCCATTACCCCTTGTCCTGTCACTACAGTCCCTGATGAATAGTCCATCCCCAGCATCCTTGTAGGCCCCCTTCAGATACTGGTAGGCAGCTATGAGGTCTCCACTCAGCCTTCTCTTATATGAATTATTCTTCTCAATATGAATTATTGTCTTCTAGCATTTTGTCAAAAATGTAATTGGAAGTACATTACATGGGAGAAAAGCTAGTTTTTGAGATTATTATGCCGGTGGATATATTTACCTTATGTCTGTGATAAAATTGAATTGAATGCAGGTGCAATTTGATTAATTAAGAACATTTTGCATAATTCACATTGACTCGCAGACAGTAGAAATGAATTTTTTCTCTTTGTTCTTACTTTATTTCTGCAACCTTTGAACAAGCATGCTCCACGTTTATTGTCTTTGGCATGACTGGAGGACATGAGGCAGCAACACATTCAAATTGTCCTTTCCCTCTCCATGCACCAAGATCCTCAAGACAATGAGTAATGGGAACAGGGCTGTGGCTAAATTACTCTGGAGATGACTGTCCATCAGAGAGGATTATCTACAGGCAATTTACCCAGTCAAGATAAAGTTCACTGCATCAATCAACCAGCTTTTTGTCTAATCAACACGGGCTGGACACCTCCCCAGTCTGATTTATAATTCCATCCATTGGGGTTTAGACTAGAGCCTGGGTTCTGCAGAGTCCAGCTCTGCCATTGTGAGACCAGTGGCTCTGTGCTGTAAGCCCCAGACTCCCTAAGCAGCCAAACCAAGGCATTTCTGCTGTATTTTTGAGTGGCTATGCATAAATTACATGCAAGTTCATCATTAAAACATTTCTCATGGAGGTGAGAGTGAACACATACTTGTTTTTTATGGTGGCCTTTAAGCAAGCTTATATTTTATGTAAGTATATTAAGACAAGAGCTTCTTTAATCTCAATATGGTGTATGACGACAGCTGCAGGTCAGGTGTCTGTGCTGACTCCTATACAACATTTCCAGTCATACACTGATTAAAAATCACACATTTTTGCAGAGGGTTTTTTTGGCATTTTAGGATTGAGTAAGAAAATGTGTAATGAGATTTTATATGTATATCCTTTGATATACATGAAGCTGAGAGTCCACAGTAACATGAGCTGACTTTTCTCCAGCTGAGGAACAAGGAACACGGAATAAAAAGTAGTTAAGATTCTTTTTTGCTACTGTGGTATCAGTAGTTGAATAAATTTCAAGTTCATGACACCTGATAGCAATGAAAATGGAGAAAAGTCATAAAGATCATGGTATTATTATCACATGCACCATTACGATTAAGATGAGTGGTAGTACATCAAAAAGCAGGAAGTGTAGTAATTCCTGGAGGGATAGATTATATATAGTGCAAGTACATGCCACCTCACAGAATCACACCTGAGTCCTCACTGGAGCTTACAGGTACAGTTGTACATTCGCACTTCTTGACAGTTTGAGAGGATTTTTCATAAATGATAGAAAAATACTGGACAGGTTTTAAACTGTTTCTGATACGTGAAAAAGAGCTTTGAACTGAGGAGCAAGGAGTTGTTATCTGCCCTGCTGATCTATGCAACTGAAAACTGGAGAGCAAGAACTAGCAGGCAGATATTGCCACCAGCCAATAAACATTAAGAGGGATACAGTTTGTTAAAAGGTGCCGTCACATGGGAATGGTAAGGAGTCTTGAGGAAGATGACTGACAAAGAGGATCTCAAGCATATAAATTGAGAAAAAATACATAGTTTGAAGAAGTATTTGGGTCTCTGAGATGTCTGCCATTTTACCAGAATCCAGTTCTTAAAAAATGATGCATAAATTCTAGGGTATCTGCAAAAGCAGATACGAGAACAGAGCTTGGCACTTAAAATAATCTTCACTCAGGTAGTTATCTCCACAGGAAAGGTTCTAGGAAAAGAGCTTTCCCTAGTAATCTATAGTTACATAAATTATTATTCTTTGATGGACTAGGATGACCGGAACATTGTGTACCACTACCAGAAACAAAGTACTAGCTGGAAAAAAATATGTTATTTGAGTTCAGAGAGAACAGAAAAGGAAAAATTTTGCTTTTTTTTTTTAAAAAAGGGGGAAATGGGAGAAGGGAAAGAGAGAGGGAGGAGCAGGAAGAAAAAGATTAAGATTCTTGATTGCAGGTCCTCTCAGATTCCACAGGACCAGTTTTAGGGACCACAGTTGAATGAATACTTTTATATCCAGAATGATGAAGAAAGGCTTTTATCTAAGTATTTGCTTAAGGTTTTGAAAATAAGAAAAGGTCGAAATATGTAGGTGGGGATAAGGTGAGAGAAACTATATTACCCATACCACCAGTGTATGCAAAGTAGTATCTCCTGCGCAGCAGGAGAGAATGTGGCAAGCACAGAAAGAGCCACAGTGACATTTATTTCAGTCATGCACATGCTGAACAAAAAACACTCACTGGAGGCAAAGCCCCAAGAGGGTTGCTCACAGAAGCTTAGTACTGGACTCCTGGTGCTCAAAAGCAGAGTGAACAGTGCAGGGCTGGGCAGTAAACTGCTTTTGCCAAAAACTTGCCAGTGACGGAGCAAGGAACTGATGAATAACTGCAACACAAGGGGGCTGGGGTCCTGCAGGCTGAGAACATCATGCTGTTTCTTATGCCAAAGGCACATAGGATTCAGGGTGTGATGGTTTCTGACACACTGAGCCAAACTTGTTCCTAACGCAGCTTCATCAATGACAGCAGACTTACTTACATCACAGATGAATTGGAGCACTGTCCTTCCAGAAATACAGTACAGCTGGAATGCTGGGGGGGAAGGAAGCAACCTTCTTTTTGCCACAGGCATGCTGAAGTTTGTTGCTCAGTTCAGTTAACATGTGCACTGAACTTCAGAAGGTTCATTTAGTAGGATATGCTTTTAAAAAACATACACTAAAACTTTCAATTAAAAAAATATAAAAATATTCCAAAGGTACGAAACACTTTTGCAGGACAATATTCAAAATGGGTCTCACCACAAAAGTACTCCTGTGAAGAAGCAGCACTCTGTTCCTGGTGGATTTCTCCAGCAGGTTTGGTTTTTTAATATAGAAACTATTCATACTAAGGGATTTCAAACTAATCAGTTTGCAAGCTGTTCTTAAACATCTACCCTCCTATAAGACTAAAAACAATGTTCAACCATACATTCTCTATCTACATTGTATCATCCTCTAATCACATTTCACCACAAGGGCATAAAAAAGCATGACATCCCACCTTTAATACTACAAAGGTGGGCAAAATTCTCTCATTTCAGTATTCAGGATCACTTAGTGTTAAATTTTCTTCTGTTCTGACATTTATTTTTACTTGCATGGGCCTCCACACCAGCATGTGCCCTCCATGCTTCATCCCAGAACCTATCTACCAATTACTTGATCTTCTCCCTTGTCCAGGTGGCGAGTTAATATGAAACTGATTCAAATAAAACTGAATCAGACCCCTGGATTTGGAGTTTTCCAATTAAAAAAAAAAAAAACCCACCACACACAAAACCCCACAAAAAAGCCCTATGGGAAAAAAAAAAATATTTACTAAAAAAAAAAAAAGAGAGAGAGAGATGATAATTTTCACCTAATTGCAACTATTATAGCTGTGGCTTGAGAAAAATCCAGCTTTTGTGGAAGGGATATAAGAATAAGAAAAATTAAAATTTACATTTTTCTCTTGTAAAGGAGAAAAACTACAAAATCAAATCAAGAACAATCAATCTCCTATTAGGAGACAGTCATTCTTCCCCTTTCTCAGGAAAGCTGGGGCACAAACAGCAAGAATGAAAACAAATGGCCATTGCTTTAACTGTTTGCACTGCTTGCTTTGGCCTTGTGCCCCCAGTTTGCTGAGTTTGTACAGAACCAGAAGTGGATCCAGGATGTAAATCAGTGTGCCATCTTCTCCTGGCCAGTACCACTCACCCGGAACAAAAGTCACAGTTCGAGCAATAGGATCATGAGGTTGATCTCATTCAAACTCTCTGTCCATTCCAAGCAAAGGGACCTGAGTTTCTTCAGTGACATGGGAAAAGCGGAGACATCCCATAACCCATCATTTTAATCAAACTACTCCAGTGCCTTCAGAACCAGCTTGCCTGTAGGCATGTCACAGCTCCCTGGGCTTGAGAAGCCACCTGGAGAAACAGGCTTCTGCCCAGTTGTGGTGGCAACAGTCTGTCTGCAGGGTGAATGCTGGATGCCCACAACAGCTACACACCTAAGTGGCTCTAAGGGAAGTGCAGTCCAGGGGTCACCCATACACATTCATTCAGTATTTCTGCAAAGACTTTGGCTGGCAAAGAGCTGATAAAGGACACCACAAACAAAGAGGCTCAGGACAGAGCTATCAGCAGGAAAACATAGTGATTTATCAAGAAATGTACACTCACATTGTCAATTTAAAATACTGAGTGAATTATCTAGATAGAATCTATTATTTATAAACAATACTGTTTGAGTTCAAAAATACACATGCATACATATCTATATATATACACATAGCTATACACACATATGTACAAATATACACTCCTGTGCATATATACGTGCAAGTACACACATAACAGACTCTCTGTTAAAGCTACACAGAACTTCTTGTGTATCTGTAAAAGCACTCACTCAAACAAAAAGATGTGTGTGCTGAGGAAGTAGATAAAATCTAGTTTTGCAAAACAGTTTTGTACAGGTGAATATATTTCCCAGTGAATATATATGTGTATATATATGCTCCATTTCTGAGTTAAGAAGCCTATTACATCTGAGATGGGTACTCACAGAGTCGTAGTAGCAGACTGCTCCCTGTACCAGGGAGTATTATGGCTCACCTGAAAAAAATCCTAACTGTTCAAATCATGGCTAGGCTCCATTGTAATTTGCTTCTCACTATGATCACCATTTTTCATTCTCTGGTCAGAATGCACATGATTAGACAGAGACAATTAATTCACACTAAACAGTTATGCCAGGAGAGTCCAGCCCATTACTTCCCCTTTGTATTATACCAATTGAAAACACCGATTGATAAAGAGAATGTTTCTGTACACTTTAACAGAAAAATAGCACATTAAGGAAGGAAGAATGCAGCTTTCCTTTTCAGATACAAGACAATGCAGTAACGTTTTCCAGAGAAGGTTTCTGGCCTATGAAGTCATTTAAACTTCATGGAGGTGGTGGTAGGGGAACCACCATGTAGTTCTGATTTAAAGAATTGTCTCACATTCCCCAGCTGCTGCCTTTCCACACCCCTGTCTCATCACTCATTTGAAGAGGTTAGATTTGTCATCAGAGGCATGTCTTTGTAATCAGCATAAACGCTCACATTTACAGTGACTCTTTAAAACAGCACATAGCCTTGAGAATCAGTTTAAGTTTGAGGGAACGACTTCATAGCCCAGCACAAAAGACATCACATTGACACTGTGTAAACCTACATTGACCCCATTTATAGAAACTCAAGAATCATTTTCAACACAGGCTGTTACATTTATCAAAGCTTTTACAAGTTCCTTCACAACATTCCATTACCAATTTGAATTTCCTGCTTGAGCTGAGATTTGCAGAAATCAACAGTATTAATTCTGTTATGATTAAAGTACTCAAGAGTTCCCAAATAAAAGCTATATTTTTTACATTTTGCCCCCAGTTTTAAATATGTATTTTTAGACTTCTATATTTCAAAATATGATTTCCTAGAAGATAGTCAGTATTTTTCCTCTGGCTAAGCACAAAAAATATTAGCATCTCTACCAGAAAGCCCAGTAATTGGTTTGACAATTAAAATCACAAATATCAAGCCACTGAGGGGAGATTACCTAGGTCCAGTAATTTGCAGTTTTGTTTAGCAGGACAGGATGTTTAAGGGCATTATACAAATGGCAGAAAATGTACTATGTAATACCAGTGACATTTTCAGTTATCATTATTGTAAAAGGCAAGAAAGTACATATTGTCAGCTACCATACTGGCAATGGCCTGTGTCCTCAGAGCATTTATTCAAAGAAGATGTTTTTAGAATTGCCCCAGATATCTGGGGCACAAGTTCCTTTACTTGAGAAAATTCAAAACCATACATGAACCCTGGATTTCTGACAATGCTTTGAACTGATTTGATCACAACAGTGTCCTAGAATAAGTAAATGGCAACCCTGGGGGCTGAAGACTCATAGTCTGTGCTACCCTCTCCAGCTTCTCCACTGGGATACACCAGCATACAAAAATACACACATGCAAATGGTGCCTGTTGCTCCCTTGCCAGCACCCATACTGACTCACCCCAAAAACCAGTTCAAAACTGGTGTTTTCTTCCTTGGGCTTCTAATTATTAAGGATTTCATGTTATTTGAATTAATAAAAAGAAAAAATGTGAGATGCAGCCATCACAATCCAGAATCCTACCTGCGGATGGTTAATCTACAAAGACAACCTAACAAAGTGCTTCATCGCATTTTCCTCGTAAAGAAATACTTTGCAAATAGCAGTAGCAGAACAAATATTACAGTTCCACATGGGAAAAAAATCCAAAGAATTCAGCTAAGAATATTGCACATGAATTAAAAGTTATTTTGTTTCCTCCACGTGGACAGAATTGGACGGTTCCTGATAGCAGAAGGCACCAAGTTCAGTCTCTAAAGAAAGTACAGTTTACATTTCTACCCAAACCAAAAAAGAACAGAAATAAAATTATTTTTGTCTTTTACATGTGCTACAGGAATGTAGCAATTTACTGTAACTGATGTGGGGATCAAAAAGGCTTCTACAATTACTGTTTGGGGTACAGATGTTCTTTTAGTGACTCAGTCCCTCTTTTTACTCGTATATCATTGGCAATGGTTTTGCAGCACTTTTGCTCTGCTACTCATTTTTCTTATAGTGGCTTTATACATTTAATTTTCAGTATGGTGGTACGGGTTTATTTATATTCTTTCCTAGTGTTCTCTCTTTAAGTAATACAACATTGGCATTGGCAGGTACCTGGAAAGGTACCAGCCAAAACTGAACATAGACCATAGCAGTCCACATCTGCTGGTGCAGTGAATCAGTTCATCTCCCTTCCAGTAAAGTTTGGACTTGATTATCTTAGAGGTTTTTTCCAACTTAGTTGATTCTACGGTTCTACATTCAGAGCAGCATTTTGGTTTACTACACCTAAGGACTTTGTTCTCAGTTCATATCTGATATAAATAAGCCTCACTGCTGAGGTCTTCCTAGGCTAATGAAAGCAATCTCATTTGTTTTGTGCTCTGAGATTCAGTTTCTTAAGTATCACCTCAGCCAGAGGACAGGGTGAGGGCTAAAAAAGGAGCATCCTCTGCATGGTCAATTGATCTGCAGTACAGACCCCTGTGGGGTTTTGCCAATTTATAAATCTTCTTCCTCTCTGTTTGCAAGAGGTACAGCCTTCATTCACCTTTTTAAAATTCGGAGATTGTGAATACTCTCCTAAGCCCTACATTCTTGCTGTTGATGATCAAGAGAAACAATAGGAGGGCTGCAATTCTCAGAGTTCTTCCAAGAGTGAAGACAGAGAGGGTTTTTGAGAAAATTGTCAGGATAGGTATTTCCTTTTGTTCCCTTCCCAAATCCCTGTAAACGTGTTTGGTGAACTGCAGTTCTCAACAGGCCTAACCCCTACTGAAAGTGTTTTCTGCTGCCTTATAGTCCTGTTCATTTGTTTGTTTGTTTGTTCTCCACCTTGTTCCTTGCATATACTTTCTGTGCTACTTTCTGCAGCCTGCAGAACACATCCCCTTTTCTAAACCCTAGTGCAATTTGCTATTTTCAGCTATGAAGGCAGCCTTCAGATTCTTCTGCTTCTGAAACATTTTTAGTCATCACATTTCCTTTTCTCGCTTCCTAATTTATTTTTCTTCTTAATTTCATTCCTCACCCCACTTCTATAGGATCAGCTTTTATATGGATGACATCTGTGGATCCAAGAAATCTTCAGTGACTCTGGTGCTTGGAAACAGTCATCTATGTCAGGATTACAAGTCATCTCCTCCATTAGATGTACAAACTTACATTTCAGGCAAACAAAGTCGTCTCTCCCTTCAAGGCAGGCAGCAAACACACTTTATCACATAGTAGCCACAAAACCTGATCATTCTCCTTTCTTATCGCTGTAACGATACTGTCCTTACTGGAACTTTAACTCCTGATAAGAATATTCTTATTAACTACTCTATATTTATTACTCAAACGTTTGCTGCTGCAGCATTCAAATCTGATCAGTCTCTTTCTTCAGTAACTTGGCAAACTCACTAAAGTAAAACTCAAATACTAGATCAAGGTCTCATATCTCAAAATTGAACTCCTAAATTTGGTCATAGGAGACCTGCTATCTTAGTGACCCAAACGAAAGCCATCTCCAAAACAAAAGGTCAACAATTTAATCTGCAAAAGTCCTATCGTTACCATCAAGACTTATGATTTTGGACTTGATGCATGTTCCTTTGAATAATTTATAATTAATTTATCATGAAAATTGCTTTTTTTATCATATTATTTATTATCATATTATTTAATATTTTTTTATTCTAGCTCTAGGCTAGAATATGCTGCAAAAGCCATCTGCAATGACTCAGATCAGAAATTCAACAATTTTATGTACCAGTTGTACATAAACAGTAAAAAAAAAAATTACAGTTAAACTCCAAAGAGAATTCAGACATGCAGAATGGAACTTGAGTTGAATTCATTTAAGGTGATACCTCCTCTCCTGCAAAATAATTTTTAATAGCATTCTGTCCTCTTAGTTCAACTTTGTTATCTTGCACAATGGTCACGTACTTTGCAAATCTCTGCCACTTAAAATCTGCTTTAAATCACAGCCACTCTGAACCACGCAATTACCATTTTACCCCCTCATTACTAAAATGTGCTACCTTTATCTTAATTTATTATTCACATATGTACTCTGAAATCTTGCTTATTCCCTTTGGAAATTGTTGCCTTCACTGAGATAAACTCTATTGTGATAGACAACAGCTCTGTTAGCATTTAGTAATCCAGATCAGATTACTAGATTAGGACTGAACGTGCATTAGTATAATAAGACAGAAATCTATTCCAAATAGACTACAAACAAGCCCTACTTTAGAAAATAAATTAATGCAACTCATCTTTGAGAACACCATTCAGTAGAAAACAAACATGTTCTGCTGAGAAAGCTTGAAGGAGAATGTGATTTGCAGAATGGGTAGAGGTCCAGAAAATATTACATCTTGCTCATCATTTTCTCTTTTCTTTATAATAAGATCATTACTAAAAGCCAACATTCACATATTCACTAATTAGAAATAAAAATAAATCATCTGAATTTTTGCTATTATGCTGTAGAAAAAATCTGCTCTGCTTTGGATGAAGTATATAAACTTCATCCAAACTAATGGTCTAACTTTTTCAGGTTCCTGGAGTCTTCTTTTCATAAATTTATGCAACAAAAAGCATGGATCTTACCCTAAGCCTTTCCCCCATAACTGTTTCTAAGGGGTTTTTGCTTTGGGATCTTTCCATTCCATTCTATAATCTCTTATGCCCCAAAGGACTTTTCAGCTCTTTATCCTTGCTCAAGTTAATAGGCTCAGAGGATTTAGCAGAATAATTCTTCGTCTCCAGGAAGTGCTCAATAGTTTCCAAATATGACGACTTAACAATAGGCTTTTATCCACTGACAAATCTCTTGCTCTCCTCCCTCTCTTAAATCAAAATGCAAAATTCAGTTCAACCCATTTTAACTAGTAGATCCATTTTTCAGTTTTAAAAATTAGCAAGAAAACTTTGGCTGAGACGCAAAACAGAATGCTTCCAGTTCTCAGTTCAGCTTTGGGGTTAGAACCCTCCTCTTCCTGTGTCTTGACTTTTCTAAGCAGGACAGCCATGCATATATGCTGGAGGAGAGCCATGGCATGCTCTTGCAAGCTTTCAAGCAACAGAGAATGACCGTTAAATATCTGCCCTGTAGTCCAATTATACCTTCTGACCACATAAATTAGACTAAACATCAAATATTCTTTGAATTAATATATTGATTTGCTAAGATGAAGACTGAAAATAGCAAGTTTAAGTCTGAATTTCTACTAAGTGTCATTTCTCCCAGTTTAAAGTTAGGGAACTGGTCCGTAAGCACCTACTATTTGAGAGGCTTCCCTCCAGATAACCAGTTTGGCTGAAGAGATCAGAACTGCCTTCATGAGTCATAAAAAATAAACACTGCAGAAGTGGGTATCAGTATACAGACTGCAATGTTTTCCCATCCTTCTGCACTGCCTCTCTGTGTGACACTGTGCTGACCTGGGATACAGATGTGAAGGAAAGTGGAGAAGTTTGAACACCTCAGATTTGATCAAGCAACTACATATGTTTGAACACCTAGCAAGTGTTCATAAAAAGAGGAGCCAAGTCTACATCACAGCCAAGGCACACAAGCTAGCTTTCTTCTAGCTGTCTTGTAAGACAGCTTGTTTTGTAAGAAGCTCAGTACAGACTGCAAAATCCATGAAAGAGCAAGATAAATTAGCCTTCATGGAGCCATCAAGGCCTTGCTAGGACCTTCAGGCTGCCTTTCCTGGTGAGCTTCCATCGTTCAGACTCATTCATATATCTTACCCTGTATTGAAAAGAAAAGGCTTGCAGAACTGATGCAACTTCAGCACAGACTTGCTCTTAATTTTCTTGGAATCCATGGTAGCCAACCAGAATGCTTTCATAATTTTAACACATTAAATAACTTTTTGTGTTTTTTGTTCTTCATTTGGATGGATCAGAATCTTCTACTGCCCTACTTGCAATTCTGCTGGAATATTACAATAAAATTAAAAACCAGACTTGAAAAAATATTTCAACTGCCAATTAAACATCCTGAAAAGACAGGTTAATCTCAAAGGACCTCAAAGTTGACAAAGTCATTGTTTAACGCATTTAGATATAAAGCTGAAAGAAATTTGATAACAGCAATAAGGCAGTTCCAAGAATACCATTACCATGAAATAATTACGTCCCAACAGGATTAGAGGTAATCAGCCACACTGTGTCTCAGTACACCTCAGAGAGTGATTATCTTACCATAACATCACCACCCATTGTGTTTCATTGCTTAAATGTGTTCTGATAAAATAACATAGTTTTAAAGTTTATGTAGCTGTTTGTGACAACAGAGAAGCAAGAAAATTGTAGTCATAGTATATTTTCTTTTCCTAGTAACTCTGTATTTTAAAAAAATTAAATCCCATTGGAAATTTACAAACACATTCATTACCAAAATATATTCTATGTTTAGATTGCAACACAAATAATCAAAATTAGGACATTCAAATTTATCTTGCCAGGCTGTACTTTTTTCACACTCCTATGCCTTCAATTTTTGTCACCATTTTAATGTTAGTTAAATATGGAATTTCACTTAATGTGTTTATGAATTCCTAGAATGAAAGATAATACAGAATTGTTTCATAGAAGGTTATGAGCCACGCAGAATATTACTTATTTACTTAAATGGTAAAAAAAATAAAAGTAATAAATCTTAGCCTCTCAAATAAATGAAACTACTATGCCTGATTGAATGCATTTATTTATACTAACAAAAAGTAATATTTTTACAGTATTACTTTGCTATTATTTGTTATGTGCTGTCAGTGTATTAGGTAAATTTAAAAACAAATAAAAATGCATAACATAAACAAGAGCTCCACAGCACTATTCTGTAGTCTATATTCTATATTAGCATGGCACCATATGGGTTTTGCTATGTTTTCTTAAATATGTGCACAGCAACTGACAGTGCAAGTCAACTTTGATAGTGGAACATCAGAGATGCCATGCTAGGCTGCTGATCTGTCAAGCCCAGTATCCCACATACAAGAATCATAGCTAAATGATGTCGCCTATCACTTATTCATCATTACAGACAGATATGGTGGTGACAGTTTACTTGTTCTGCAAATAATCATGTTAGTGTGATCAAGCTAAGATTTCCCCTTTCCTTTATTACTTGAATAAAACATTGGCACTTGGGTTGGCAGTCTAAACTTAAGGAAAAAAACCAACTTATTCTGAGCAAATGAGAAGCCTAGGAATTGCAGAAGCACACTGAGCACAAACAATAAATTACAAATGAAAAGAGATTTATCAAGAGCGGCTACTACTAAGAGAAAAATCATGTTTTGGTCTTCTCAATCTTTCTGAAGACTGGTTTTCTGGCTTATTACCAAGAACTTTAAAGACTATTATAGATGGTTGACTCAGCTATTCTAGAAATTAATTATGCAGACTATAGAAGGAACTTAACTGACCTCATATACTACCCTCTTTTGAATGACTATTTTGTTTTGACTTAACAGTCAAAGGGAAATTAAAATGGTTATCTTTATGACTGCTTTAAGGAATTTTTAAACCCATAACTAAAAAAAAAAAAAAAAAGAAATTTGCATTCTTATAGCACATTACTCAAGAATCTCCAAAAGCAGATAATGTATGGGATTACCTTTTACAGATAAGAAAACTGAGGTATGGAGACAATAGCGAACAAGTCCACCCAGAGACCTTATTGCCTTTTACAAACAGAAATTTCTTCCATTAATGCATCCCAAGAATATGTTCCATTAGTCTACACTATGTAATTTTTATACTAATTTCAACTAGAGGAACTTGTCTTTCATGAACACTAGCATTTCAATGTTCAATAAGCCAAACTGAGAATAAATAATGAAACCATCTTTCTCTCACATGGCACTGTCTTCTTTCAGGAGCCCTATGAATTCATCTATTTTCTGTTCATACCGAGAACATCTAAATGAAGGTGCTAATGCTGCATGTTTGAGGAGAAATCAAAGCTGAAATCAAAGAACAAAATGTCTTACTGTGAAAGCATCTGTCAATTTGTTCTGTGCCATTTTGCAGGCAAAGAAATAAAAGCCTCTGCACTATCAATAAGGCTTTGTTTTAACCCTGCATCACAGAGACTTGTAAATCTACTGTCGTAACTGCTCTGAGATTCTTCTATAGTCAGCCAAAATCAATTATTATATTAAAGGTTTCCAAAGGATTATTATTATTTTTTATTTCTGAAACTATTACATAGAGAGACAATCACTATTATTTAATTCTTACAGTGGAACTAGCATATACCCATGAAACAAAGAAAACATTTTGCTTTACCTGTTTGTTTTTTTCTAATACCTGTAACTGCAACCACATTTGAAATCAACCACTATTTTGGACATTGTGTGCTTTTCATCAAATTTCAGTCTGTAGAAATACTTTCCCCAGTGATCTTCAGAAGTCTGATATAGGTGTCAAAAATCTATCCAGAATTCAATATCTACATTAGTAGTGGTGCCGTTTGGGAATACATCATTCTGACAAGGACTCAAAACACTTATGTAAAGGATGACTGGATGAGAAAAATTTCTAGTTAGGCACAGTAGGACAGATCTTAGCCTGGTTCATATCTTCTCACAAGAGGCACAATGGAAAAAAAAAAAACAACCCACAAAAAAAACCCCAACAAATCAACCAACCAACCAGGAATAAACTGAGAATAAATAATGAAACCATCCTTCTCCCACATGGCACTGTCTCCTTTCATAGGAGCCTCTGAATCCATCTATTTTCTGTTCACACTGAGAACATCTAAATGAAGGTGCTAATGCTGCATGTTTGAAGAAAATCAAAACTGAAATCAAAGAACAGAATGTCTTACAGTGAAAAGCATCTTTCAGTTTGTTCTGTGCCATTCTGCAGACAGAGAAATAAAAGAATAAGAAAAAATAAGTTACTCTTCTAACTCATCTGCTTGCCCATCCCAGCTTCGGATCTCCCTCACATTGTCTTCATTTCCTTCTTTATTCTTTTCTTCAAGCCATTACCATGCAGTAGTCCCTTCTCTTCTGTACAAACCTGTGAGGGTTTAGCTTTTCCTAGCCCCATTACTTCTCAGTTTTTCTTTCTCAGTTTGTTTAACTTCTTGCCTACAATAGCTGATTAGAGTTGGGTTTTTTTCCAGTCTCAAACGACCCAGTTCAATCTAGCTTTTAGCTACCATTAAAAGTCTTAATGTAGTCTCTAAAACTTAAATCAGCTTCCATTCTTCTATTGCTTCATTTGTGAATGACTCCATTCCGCAACCAGCCTTTCACTTGAATTTTTATCTGCCTTTGGTTCCCCTGTGACCCTGTCACCTCTCAATTTTCATCCCTTTTCCTTCTTCACGTTCTAAAGGAGCCTTTTTACCCCTCTTCCAGTTTCCTAGGTGGTTCCAGGAAGTTGCATCCATTATCACCATTTTTGCTGCTAGGTCACTATCTATTTGGATAATACCATCAAAAGGGTAATCACCTTCAGGCTGTTTCACAGAACTACTTCTCTGCTCAGATAGGCCTACCTAGGCACTCTCTCTCTGGTATCCTCTACATTCCAACCAGCCAGCCACAGATGAAGAAGCTTTCAAATCAGTCCTAGAGGATCCTCACTTCCAGTACAGATACTAACAATATCCTCACATGTTCATCACATGTGTGTTATCTTTGACTCAAACCTTACTCTGGCATCTCACATCCAGGCTGATTCTAGGAAGTCCTTTCTCTTATCTGAAGGCTTTCTTGTGCATCCACATGATCAGGCTTTCATCTTGGGTCCCAGCTGCTGAATACAATAAGATGGTGCTCTGGACCAGCATAAACTCTTCACACTACCATTGTGTAAAGATGAGAGGCATCAACATCAGACAGTTCTCTTAGTGGAGAAGAGATACACAGTTCTTTAAGGTATGTCCGGCTGGAGACCAGTAACGAGTGGTGTCCCTCAGGGATCGGTGTTGGGACCGGTCTTGTTCAACATCTTTGTCAGTGACATGGACAGTGGGATGGAATGCGCCCTTCAGCAAGTTTGCCAATGACACCAAGCTGTGTGGTTCGGTTGATACGCCGGAGGGAAGGGATGCCATCCAGAGGGACCTCGACACGCTTGTGAGGTGGGCTGATGCCAACCTGATGAAGTTTAACCATGCCAAGTGCAAGGTCCTACACCTGGGTCGGAGCAGTCCCAGGCACAGCTACAGGTTGGGCAGAGAAGAGATTCAGAGCAGCCCTGCAGAGAAGGACTTGGGGGTGTTGGTCGATGAGAAAATGAACATGAGCCGGCTTCAGTGTGTGCTTGCAGCCCAGAAAGCCAAACATATCCTGGGCTGCATCAAAAGGAGCGTGACCAGCAGGTTGAAGGAGGTGATCCTGCCCCTCTACTCTGCTCTCGTGAGACCTCACTTGGAGTACTGTGTATATTTCTGGTGTCCTCAACATAAAAAGGACATGGAAGTGTTGGAACAAGTCCAGAGGAGGGCCACCAGGATGATCAGGGGACTGGAGCACCTCCCGTATGAAGACAGGCTGAGAAAGTTGGGGCTGTTCAGCCTGGAGAAGAGAAGGCTGCGTGGAGACATCCTAGCAGCCTTCCATATCTGAAGGGGGGCTATAGGGACGCTGGGGAGGAACCCTTCATCAGGGACTGTAGTGACAGGACAAGGGGTAACGGGTTCAAACTTAAACAGGGGAAGTTTAGATTGGATATAAGGAAGAAATTCTTTAGTGTGAGGGTGGTGAGGCACTGGAATGGGTTGCCCAGGGAGGCTGTGAATGCTCCATCCTTGGCAGTGTTCAAGGCCAGGTTGGATGAGGCCTTTGGTGACATGGTTTAGTGTGGGGTGTCCCTGCCCATGGTAGGGGGGTTGGAACTAGATGATCTTAAGGTCCTTTCCAACCCTAACTATTCTATGATTCTATGTATTTTGTTTGTATATATGCAACTTGCCAGATCAACAGATGCCCCAGACAACCCAACATTTTCTCTGCTTCGATATTTTAAAGCTTCATAGAACATAGAATCATAGAACAGTTAGGGTTGGAAAGTACCTTGAGATCATCTAGTTCCAACCCCTCTGCCATGGGCAGGGACACCTCACACTAAAGCATGCCACCCAAGGCCTCATCCAACCTGGCCTTGAACACTGCCAAGGACGTAGCATTCACAACCTCCCTGGGCAAACCATTCCAGTGCCATCTTGTTGCCAGAACTTTATTTCAGAGTTTTATCTCTTGCTAGGTATTTCTTCATATGATGAGAAAAAAATAAAACTTTTAAGAGTGAAAACACACAGACTCCCTAAACTCAAAAGTTTCCCAAAAGATTCCACAGCTGTAAACAGCAATAGTGACTACTTTTATTTCCTCCTCATTTCATCTAGTATGAGTCTCTTTCCAGTGCTTGCTATGTTTTTCCTCGCAAAATAATAAAACTTGTTTTGGAGGAAAAAGGCACTTAGAACTACTGTTAACATTTCTTCGGTATTCTAATGAACGTAATAAGCTCCCACGATAGTTCTCACAATGCAGGGAAACCTTCAAAAACATTAAAGTGACTTTTTACTCCAGCAGTAAGGAGCATTCCAGTTGACTGGTACGATACATCAATATTACAAGTGTTCTCTTACTCCTGGAAAGGAGCTCACAAGAGGAAATAATTATTCACTTTGAAGCTTTTTATTATTTTTGAATGTGACTCAATTATATTATTCTGCTTATACATTTATTTTTTGTTTCACCTAAAATATCACTTGATTTCTGATGAAACCATATTTTCTCACCCAGTGCTAATTTCATTTATAGTGCACTTACAGTTTCTTTGTAATTTAGTGGAAATTGCAGTTTGACACTGTTTCTGTGACACCTAAACTAGCTCCAAAAGCTAATGAAGTCTCCTGACTCTGCCAGAAGTTTTGAGATGAAGAACTCTTATGAGGATTTTTCCTATAGATGATTTCTTTAGACCCTCAAAATAATAATTTTTAAAATTAAAATATATCTCTATCAATTATTAAAGTAAAAGCATAAACATCCTCATATCCTATTTTCAAAACATATCCTTAGTTATAACCCAAGCGATATATATACATTTTCGCAACATAAAGAATGAGGAATCTCACCTCTTAAGAGATAGAATTACACATATAACATTACAAATTATATACGCATTATATTAAATTGCATATCATTTTAGATAGGTTTATATCAGATATTAGGAAGAAGTTCTTCCCTGTAAGGGTGGTGAGGAGCTAGCACAGGTTGCCCAGAGAAGTTGCAGCTGCCCCATCCCTGGCAGAGTTCAAGGCCAGGTTGGACAGGGATTTGAGCAACATGGCCTAGTGGAAGGTGTCCCTGCCCATGGCAGGGGGTAGAAACCAGATGAGTTTTAAGGTCTCTTCCAACCCAAACCATTCTGTCATTCTATGATATTACTGCCTGGAGTATTCCCTGCATCACATAAGTAATTATTTGAGGTAAGACTTCTGCTAAAGTCAGCTTGTTGTCACTATCAGAGGCATCGATGGAGTTTGGCAAGGTTCAGTATATGCCAACTCCCACTTCTGCCAGTGGCTCGCAGTTTAATTTAATCAGTAGATCACCTATGTCCTGCAATCCTCTCTTTCCCATCTATGAAAAGGAAATATGTTACAGCCCTCCCTATACGGCGTTCTGAAATCTAATGATTATGCAAGTGAATTTTTCACATCTCAACCTTGTTATTAATTGAATGCCTGAACTGTAAGGCTGATATGTATTTGCATAAATAGTTGTTTATTGAATCTAACTGAATCAGAGTCAAGCACTTATCTCAATTACACTTTTAAGTAACTTTTAGAGAGGTAAATTATTTTAAGGCTGATTTTTTTTTTAGGAGAAAAAGTACATTGTGTTGCTAATATGAATGACTCTAAACTGTCTGATTCCCTCAAAATATCCAGAAATTATAAGAGAAATTAAAAAGATTACATGAGACTATCAGCAGTAACAAGAGACTTTAATTTACAAACTAACTGGAACACAGGGAAAAAACAAACAAACAAACAAAACAACCCACATTAATAGGAACAGTTTGTAGATTGATTTTCCTATGGAGACAGACTGAGAGAGTTGGGATTGTTTAGCCTGGAGAAGAGAAGGCTCTGAGGACACCTTAGAGCACCCTTCCAGTAGCTAAACAGGCCAACAAGAAAGCTGGAGAGAGACTTTTTACAAGGACATGTAGGGATAGGACAAGGGGAAATGGCTGTATGCTGACAGTGAAGAGATTTAGACTAGACATCAGGAAAAAATTCTTCACTATAAGGGTGGTGAGGCACTGGCACAGGTTGCCCAGAGAAGCTGTGGATGCCCCATGACTGGAATTTTTCAAGGCCAGGTTGGATGGGGCTTTGAGCAACCTGGTCTAGTGGAAGGTGTCCCTGCCCATGGCAGGGGTTTTGGAACTAGATAAGCTTTAAGGTCTATTCCAACCCAAACCATTCTATGATTTCTTACTATCAAGGAATCTAAATGAAACTATATCACAGAAATGCTAAAATAGGGTGCCTATAACAATATCACAGACGCCTGAATACCACAAGGTAACCCATGGACCTCTAATTCATTGGTTATGAGCAAAGAGTCTGATCACATGGAGCAGTTCACAGGTTGCTGTAGCTTTGTTCATGATTAAGAGATCTAACACAAGAAACGGTGTGCTGTACTGGCTCAACACTCAGTAAGTCTACAGTAAATCAGTGCAGACCTACTTATTGTTGGGGATCAGGGTCATAACAGGAACAATTGCACAGGAGGTCACCAGCAAGGCTACCGTTACTCTTGTCAGTCCCAACCATCAGCAAAACCATTATAGCCTCCACATATATTATTTGTTCTTCTGTCCTTTTTATGTCATGGCAAGGCTGTCACCTTCTTTTCAGATACCCCCCCACAAACATATAAAATTCCCAGATTTCATAAACCTTCAGGAACAATCAAAAAGCTTAGTTAGGAAATGCCTAACTACGCCATGTCTCGTGCTACAGCTAGAGGAATACATCATCTGTAGTGTAATTGCACCAGCTGGATCTTAGTGTGGCTCTCCACAGACAGCGACTGATGTTTCCTATGTGATCTTGTGTATTGGAAATTAATAACAATAATCTGGCAAAATAAATATCATTAATTACTTAATAGCCTATTTGGTGATGAGTTTACTGATACCTCAACTATAAGGATAATTCCTTACATTGGTACTAAATGAGCATTGCTACTCACATACAACACATTCATTGCATCCCTTACTGAAATTACCTGTAATAGTGGATCATAAACTGAAACTGTAAAATTCTCCCAGATCACTCCTTTACAATATACAAAAAAAAAAAAAAAAAAAAAAAAGGTATTAAAAAAAGACAAAATGTGTGGGGGAAGAGAGATAGAAAAGAAGAAAGGCTGGAGGACAAAAGGCACTGACTCAAATTCTTATTCACACTGTCCACCAATATGGAAATGTTAGAGCAGAAAAGGGCCTGCTTTGCCCACCTCACGAGTGTCATATGAGTATGAAAAAAGAAAATTTGAGAAATGAAAGTCCTTTTCAAAACTATGTCCTCAGGTATTTTCCTTTTGCAAAACTGGATCTTCTGAAATTAGCTAAAACTTCAGTCCTTTCTAACTGCAGAATCTGATATTCTTTTTTCTGTGCTTCAATTTCGTAATATTCTAAAACTCTTATAGGAAGAGGTTATAGATCATCATGAAATCAAAGCCACAATGTTTTTATACCTCCATCTGTTTCTACCACACTCTCATTTTATGGAAAACATTTTCATTGCATCTTCTTACTGTAATTTCATTGTCTATTTACTTCTTCAAAACAAACTGAGAGGAGAAAAAAAAATTAAAAATATATTCCACAAAATTGTTATTTAGGAAAAGTGCCCAAAGCACTAAAGAACCATGCTTGAGAACTCACATGAAGGATGAGCATTCATTTAGGTCGCTGAAACTGCAGCTAGCGAAATGAGGTGGCAACTCCAGTTCTTTTTTTGACCTTTCAAATCACTTGCTTCTCTGAATGCTTCAGTTCCCCTCATTCATAACAAGAGAATGATAATATTCCATTAAATACAGCCTTTTCTACATCTGAGTTCTTAATCTCAAAGAATTTGCAACCTAAGATGACTAACTCTTGGTATAAGCTTATACAGCATCCAGCACAGTGCAGTCTCATCCTCAGCCTAGGTCTGTAGTTATTAGTGCACTACAATAGTTCTTAAGAACTAAAGGAACAAAAGGTTTGTCATGCCTCAAAATAATATAATGGAAGGTAGTGCTCAGAAACACAAAGATATGTTTCATGAAACTATGAACACCCACATCATGCACATACAGGCACACATACAAGACATGGAGGGGTGTAACACAATATGCCCAGAAATTCAAGTGAAGTGGGTAAGAAATTTTAACTGTCATTAACTATCAGTATGCCTTCAAGGAGCTGAAACAAGTCAGTTGTAAGTCAATGAGCAACAACAGCTAATGTGGAAGCTCGAAAAAAATATTAGAGAAAATTCTACATCTACATTAAAACCCCCTTGGCCCCAGGTAATATAAGCTAGCTAATATAGTATCTCAATAAGAGTATAGAGGTATTATCTAGATAGAGATAGTATCTCTATAAGAATATAGAGACGGATTTTTAAAGCTGAAAAAGAATTGTCAAGACATGTTATGCAATTTCCCTTTTTAAGGGAATTTTAGCAGAAGAATCCTTGTTTTTTAATATTGACAAATCTGAACTGCCACATTTTTATACAAAAAACGTATAGAAAGATAGAAGGCAAAACACAAGGAAAACAAGTTATTCACTGAATTGAGTAGCCTAGTGATTTAGCAGAGACATAAGGCTGATATTCTTTAAGAAATAAAGTAGCAAACTCTTTGAGGCATAAAGAAGTTCTACAGGGAGTAGAGAAGGAAAATGCTACAAAGGATGTGTGAGCCCTTATGACATATATAACAAATGACCAAGCAATGACTAAGAAGGACTGAGGCAGTAAGGGATTTAAGACAGAATATCTCTTTTTTTCTAGCAAGACTATAAAAATATGAGATAAAAAAAAAAAAATAAATCAAATGGCCTGCAATCTGAACAAGCAGTAAATATTATGAATTTTTAAAATATATCTGAAGGATGAAAATCATGCATAAGAACAGAGAGAGGAGAATGGCTAATTGAAACTAGCAAGCAAATGCAGTCTCTCTGGGCTGTTTCCTCAGCTTCGTTTCAGACACCCTGTTTTCCCATATCTGATACAGCAGGCAGGTTGGTTGGCATCATCAAGTCGAAGTGTTCTTTATACTGTGGAACACAGACTGCATTTATATCAGACTTCAGCGTTTACACTCTGCAGTCTTCCATTACAAGCCAGCTGAAAAACACCATACAGTTATGCTATACACATTCCAGCACTCCCTGTATTCTCTGCAATGCAAATGCAAAGCTTTCTGTGAGTTACTGAAGCTTAATATTCTGTTTATTGCCAAACACCAATCATCTAGTTCTAAAAAAATTTCCCATTGAATTTTTCTATGAACTAATTATTTTGTACCTAGTGAAGGTGGAAACAGCCAGTATGGGTAAAATTGCAGAAAGATTTTCCAACACAGTGGGAAATATTTTATTCACACATAATTTTTCAAAAATCCACCAAAATGATAGAAATTTGCTATTCTTTCCCCTAAGAGGACTATGTTCACCATTCACAAATTTAGAGGGGAGAGGGTAAGACAATAAAATTAAAAATCCCAGGTCTACTGTTTCCATATTTTTCTAAAGGAATAAATTGAACTATATAGCATGTCACACTATTCATTTGGCATTAATATTGTAAATACACTCGTAAAATTCATACAAGTTCATCATTTTAATGTCCCAAGTACCTGAATTTTGGAGACTGAGTATCTGAGTTTCTGAATTCAATTATGAAAATCATCAAGGAATTCAATTAGGAAAAATTGTTGGAGCAATCCCAGGCACAGCTACAGGTTGGGCAGAGAAGAGATTCAGAGCAGCCCTGCAGAGAAGGACTTGGGGGTGTTGGTCAATGAGAAAATGAACATGAGGTGGCTTCAGTGTGCGCTCGTAGCCCAGAAAGCCAACCGTATCCTGGGCTGCATCAAGAGGAGTGTGACCAGCAGGTCGAAGGAGGTGATCCTGCCCCTCTAGTCTGCTCTCGTGAGACCTCACTTGGAGTATTGTGTGCAGTTCTGGTGTCCTCAGCATAAAAAGGACATGGAAGTGTTGGAACAAGTCCAGAGGAGGGCCATGAGGATGATCAGGGGACTGGAGCACCTCCCATATGAAGACAGGCTGAGAAAGTTGGGGCTGTTCAGCCTGGAGAAGAGAAGGCTGTGTGGAGACATCCTAGCAGCCTTCCATATCTGAAGGGGGGCTATAGGGACGCTGGGGAGGGACTATTCATCAGGGACTGTAGTGAGAGGACAAGGGGTAACGGGGTCAAACTTAAACGGGGAAGTTTAGATTGGATATAAGGCAGAAATTTTTTAGTGTGAGGGTGGTGAGGCACTGGAATGGGTTGCCCAGGGAGGCTGTGAGTGCTCCATCCCTGGCAGTGTTTAAGGCCAGGTTGGACAGAGCCTTGGGTGACATGGTTTAGTGTGAGGTGTCCCTGCCCACGGCAGGGGGGGTTGGAACTAGATGATCTTAAGGTCCTTTCCAACCCTAACTATTCTATGATTCTATGAAAAATGGACCTGTAATTGTTGTTTCTGGCATTCACTCTGGATTTAGTTCCTGGTATTCACTAGACTACAAATGACTATGTAAAATTCCTAAAGTTTGATCATAATCAAAAAAAAAAAAAAAAATCTTCCTTTTTCTGGTTCCATTAAGCAATCTCAGTTTTGCAAGATGTAACCAGGAAGTTTGCACATTAAATTTCTAGAAGCTCAATTTTAAAGATAATTGAAGAAGAAAATTCAAGAAAATAGAAGGTGAGAGGAAGAAAGAGAAGGAAAGTGGTTTTCACTTGAAAAGAAATAACCAAAAACAGTGCCATGTACAAATGTTTCCTACAAGATGTAGATTTTTGTGGCTTGACCACAGGAGGAAGAGAGGTCAAAGATGCTATTATGGATAAAAAGGATCCCACAGCATCCTCATAGATAAGCTAAGGAAGTGTGGGCTTGATGAACAGGTAGTGAGGTGGATCAAGAACTGGTTGAAAGGAAGAAGGCAGAGAGTTGTGGTCAGTGGGGCAGAATCTAGCTGGAGGTCTGTGACTAGTGGAGTCCCTCAGGGGTCGGTGCTGGGACCAGTGCTGTTTAATATTTTCATCAGCGACCTGGATGAGGGAACTGAATGTACCCTCAGCAAGTTCGCTGATGACACTAAGCTGGGAGGAGTGGCTGACACGCCAGAAGGCTGTGCTGCCATCCAGCGAGACCTGGACAGGCTGGAGAGTTGGGCAGGGAGTAACTTGATGAAATATAACAAGGGAAAGTGTAGAGTCCTGCATCTGGGCAGGAACAACCCCAGGTTCCAGTACAGGTTGGGGGTTGACCTGCTGGAAAGTAGTGAAGGGGAAAGGGACCTGGGGGTCCTGCTGGATAGGAGGATGACCATGAGCCAGCAATGTGCCCTTGTGGCCAAGAAGGCCAATGGCATCCTGGGGTGTATTAGAAGGGGGGTGGTCAGTAGGTCAAGAGAGGTCCTCCTCCCCCTCTACTCTGCTCTGGTGAGACCGCATCTGGAATATTGTGTCCAGTTCTGGGCCCCTCAGTTCAAGAAGGACAGGGAATTGCTTGAAAGAGTCCAGCGCAGAGCCACAAAGATGATTAAGGGAGTGGAACATCTCCCTTATGAGGAGAGGCTGAGGGAGCTGGGTCTCTTTAGCTTGGAGAAGAGGAGACTGAGGGGTGACCTCATCAATGTTTACAAATATGTAAAGGGTGAGTGTCAGGATGATGGAGCTAGGCTTTTCTCAGCGATGTCCAGTGATAGGACAAGGGGTAATGGGTGTAAACTGGAGCATAAGAGGTTCTATGTGAACATCAGGAAAAACTTCTTTACTGTGAGAGTGACAGAGCACTGGAACAGGTTGCCCAGGGGGGTTGTGGAGTCTCCTACATTGGAGATATTCAAGGCCCGGCTGGACAAGTTCCTGTGTGATGTACTCTAGGTTACCCTGTTGTTGCAGGGGGGTTGGACTAGATGATCTTTTGAGGTCCCTTCCAACTCTCGGGATTCTGTGATTCTGTGATCTTAGGGCAATTAAATAATAATGCTCAATTGCTTCACGGGTTAAATTTCGTACTTCCACATTCAAAAGAGTTTGAAGTAATGAATTTTTTTCAGTTATTTCTTGAAGAATATTCAGTAATTTAATTGCTAGATCCAGACCTGAATGACAGTCTTGCAAAGTGTTATACACTAAATAAATAAATGAGAACTAGGAAGTTCAAGACTTTACAGAATTAGCCCTTTATGCCATATTCCCAATTAAAAGGGAGGAATCCCCCCCCGAAAGTAAAATAGAGGGAGAATGTAAAAACAATTATTTAACTAATGTTAATTTAGATTTCTAACTGGAGATGTAGGTATGCCACAAAAGCAAATCACCTTTAGTACTACCTCCAAATAAAACAGATTTGGATGGCTGAGGAAGAGTTGTGAGAGATCAGAGGAAAAAAGCAGAGAAAAGGTCACGCTTCAGCACAGAAATGTTTGGAGAAGCTAAGGTTGCAAATGGTGGCCCGACCAGCCTGATGCCAGCAGAATTATGAGCATGGTGTGGGAAGTCCAGCACACCAGTAAGAACTACGGGCTGTCTTCTGGCATGATACACTGCTGTGCTGAGAAGCTTTAATCCAAGCTAAATTCAAGAAGAAATAGAATCTCTCAGAAGCTTGCAGGACAGATAACTGGAAGTCTTTCATGTACTGAGAAAAGGAGGAGGAAATCTGGCACATTTGTAATTTTTGCATGTTCCTAAAGTATTCAAATATGACATAAAAAATTTGTATCTGACCCAGAGGAAGGTCTTTATGTTGGGTTCATAATTACTGATGTTTGTAGTTCAGCATATTTAGCGTTTTCTATTCAAGGTCCAGTTTTTCCTTGCAAATAAATCTTTTTTTTTTTTTTCCTTTTTTTTTGTCTTGAATGAAGCAGCTGACCTAGGTTTTGGAACGAGGTCTGGTGAAAACATGCTTTGTGCATGTTAACATTTGGGACTGTCTTATCTAGTCATTTCATGCTCAGAAGCAGAGACCTGAGTTTTTAGCAGAGGGACAAACAGCACAGAAGGAAAATCCTGTTGCCATCACATTAAACTGTTCAGATCTGGCTACACTTTCAGTCTCTGAAAATATTTTCTCAGTTAGAAACCCACTAGAATTTCATAGCTAATTTCTCAGCTCTACGCCTCATCTCCTCACAGCTCCTTCAGCCTGAGAGGACTTTGTATGTCTCTGATCCACGGAGTACCTTGACCACTCCTGAGCAAAACCTGAGCCATCTCAATGAAGTAAGAACTTGACACATTCTTCCACACAGCTGTTCCTTTGAGAAGACAAATACTCATGTCAATAAGCATCACACAGTCGGACGGCAAGCAGTCAACCTACCTCTTCTGTACAATTAGTGTTTGCACCCTGTCCAAGGGGAAAAAGGTCAAAGCCAATCTGGGCCAGGATGCAGGGGAGTGAAATTGTGTGCATATAAATGTGTATACACGGTTTATATGTATGCATATGTGTAATTTTGAATATATACATTTTATATATACTGTACACATATATATGTATAGCCATATATATAAATACCTTTGAGAATTCCATTACATGACACTATCAAAAAAAAGAGGAAATTATTCAGAATCTACCTTTCAGGGTGAAAAATTTGTAGAAAAAGGTTTGAGTTTCCCTTGGTGGGTAACGTTTCTCTGAGCATCCCCTACCAGACACTGAGAAAGTCTGCAGAATACATCCAGCTGAGGAATACCCAGCGGCTGCCATTCAAAACACAGAATCCAAATGAATTTAAATATCCTGCAGTGTTTTGCAGATAGATATCTGAGCATTAAGTTTCTTGAAGACAGACCTCCAAGTTCTACCCTACATCCTATTTTAGGTTCATAATCATCCTTCCGGGGCTGCCTGGATTAGCAGTTTGCTCATTATAATACAGACTAGTGATAACACAACTGAATCCTCCCTGTTCTGCCAGGTATCAACAGGAGGGAGGAAATTTCTGTATTTGCAGTCACAGGCACCTGCCCCTTCTCAGATTCTTAGACAGACCCTTGACCGTATTTCTTTTAGCTACCTGCCTGAAGCATCCTGTTTGGCATATGATGCCAGGACCCCTCTGATATGGGCCTCTAAATCATACCCCTTGGCTGACAATTACTGCTGCGGTGTGCCAGACTTGACTCCAACAGAGCTTTTCTTGTGGAAGAAGAGAGGCACTACTAAAACGTCATGACACAAAAAAAACATTCTTCAACACAAAGTATGATGTATTTTCTCTAAAGGTATACAACACTCAGACAAATTGACTTAAAATAGCAGAGACCAAGGCATTTACTGCTTGGCATCACCTCCGGGCTCCAGGTAGATGTGATTTAACCTTGACACACACTGCTCTCTTAGGTACCTTGTTACAGCTGTCCCAATCCTTGGCCCTCAATCAACCTCTAGCAGCTGGTGGTGGCTGCCTATTCCTCTCTCCACCAGCTTACAGCAGTCCAGTCTTCTACCAGATCAGAGCCTATTGATCTCCTCCTGCTCTTTCTTAGCAAGACAGCCTTGCTGCTACTATTAGGACTCTGCAGCTGCAGCTTGCAGATATAAATACAACCACTCTGTTCAAGTATTTCTGGAGTGCCCTTTTTATAGCCCCTTATTTTACATTTCTTGCCTGTTTTTTTGTTTGTTTTTTTTTTTTCTTCTTCACTGTTTCACTATCTCTCTTCTCCATATTTCACTTCACATGATGGATCTCACTCCAATGAGCCAGACAGAAACTATAATCATGACAAATGGTTCAGAGACAGAGGAATGGACATACTGGGCAGAGAGAGGAGCTTGAATGCATACGTGGTCCCAGGCAAGGGATGCAAGCAAATCCCAGTAACTGTGCAGCCCCTGCATTGAAACCAGGGCTATTTTCATCCCTCCTGCCTCTATAGCTAGAACCTATGAACTTTATTACCTGTTTTGAGCTGTTCTCTTCTCTCTTTCTTTCCAGGATACAGAATTCCTCTCAGAAACTAGATTAAAATATATCTTTTAAGAGAAGACATCAATCTTATCCTTCACGCTTGTGTAACTTCCCATAGGAACCCTATGAAAGTGCCACTCTCTCTACCGCAGAAACCTGTAAGTGTATTGTAAACATTCAACAAAGGTGAAAAAGGAAAGCAATAAAAACCCGAGACATGCTGCATTGTTAAAGACCTACTGCTCGTGAAACAATATGCCTAAAGATCATCAAAGGAACGACTAATAGTTTTGAACAGCACCTTGTCTACACTTCGATTTTCAGATTCAGCATTTAGTGATATTTTATGTTAGCCAAGTCTTCTCTTACAAAGAAATTTTCACTTTCTCACAACCCAGGGGAGTGGAGATCACAAAGACTAAATGAAATACCACAGCATTTTTCTGTCTTCATCAAATATTGGGAGTGTGAAATCTACAGAGTGAGCTGTAAACAGCAGATAGCATAGTAGGTGGGAAAAAGTGGGGAGGAGGGATGACTGGATGAACCCTCCATTGCTGATTGAACAGGACAGTAGATTTAGATTAAATTAATTTTCAGTGTTGAAATTATGTTGCAGTAGTGATGACCAGAAGAAAATACTGAGAGCAATAAAATGAAATTCTAAAGATACTGACACTAGTTCAGAAGACAGGATGTTGATGCTGTTTATGTTAACTTCTCCAGGTTTCACCCCTCATCTGCATTATTGTTGACACCTCATGTAACCAAGCAAATAACTCTCAAAGAGCTAGGGAATGAAAGCAAATGATTGCAGCTGCCATTAGGCTCCTATATATTGTAGTAAGCAAACATACCAGCTCATTATGACCTTGATCTAACAGCCCCAGTAGTCTGCTCAAAGGCTCACCGAGTACTGCATTTTTAAAAGTTATTTCACAGAGAATGTTTATTTAAAGTTACATTTCTCTTACCAGTTTTCAATTATAACAAGCAAAAGACTATGGCAGAGAAGAGAGGGAAAATAAAAATGAGAACACAAAAGGAAATCAGAGGCAAGAGAATCAAAAGCAATAAGCAAACCTCTTTCAATAGTCAGGTGCAATTTCAAAACTATTTACAGGTCACAGATAGAAGGGGACACTTACTCAGGTCACCTTAGCATTATGTTAGCAAGCATCCTTTCCAATTTCCTCATTGCAAAATCTGACTTTTCAAGCATATTTGCATGCATGTAAATAAATGACAGGAAAGTCCTGTTGGCTTGTAATTCAGTCACTACAATGAAGCTTCTCACAGGAGCTCTTTCCACTGGCAAAGAGGATACACTGCATCATAAACTCTCATTTATTCAAAGCAATGAATGTCAGGTTTGGGCAATTGAAGTCACTAGAAAAATTCCCACCAAATTTGATGGACTTTGAATCCTACACTGAGTTCTCAGTAGCTATTTGCTTTGGCTTTAATTCACCTGTTGCCCCCTCTCCTTTAGGTGCAGTAGCCATTTGGCCAAATTAACTGTTGTCGGATTCAAGAGATAGATGGGATCGGCTATGTAGCTGCCCCTGTTGCATTTTCATTTTCTACACCTGCAGCTCCTTTCTTAATTTGGAAATTACTTTGTTATACTTAAATTGCTTTCAAAGACAGTCTGTTCAGGCCAGCAGATGTACTAATGAGGGTTCTTGATCTTTAAAATGTGCAAACGGTAATTTTCTTTTTTTCATTTAATTTTAGAAAGATTTTAATCTGTTATTTTTCAGTTTTCATTTAATACTAGAATAAAGGAACAGAAATGTAAGATTCTTCATAGTAATCTTTAATGTATTAGTGGTATTGATCAAAGAGCTTCAGGTGCTGATGTGAATTTGTCACTTAATCTTAAAGGCATGTTTATCTACTTACCAAGAAATCAGAGTGTCAAGCTAGCACTGGTATGAGGCCAAGGGCTAGTACATCTGCTTCCATAGCTGGATGCACTTATTAACGAAAGGAAATAAACAGTCAAATTATATATCATTATGTATTAAGATGTGGACTACTGTTTCTTTTTCTAACTCAGAATTTCCCTTAACTTCATCTAAACAGAACCGTTTCATCAGGGATGGAGCAATGCAAGACAACATTCTGTATTAAATTAGGCAGTAACCTGTGCAGTGCATGTTAATGGGAAGAAAAGCTGCATCACTGGGATTTCTTTCTTTTTTAATTAGATACGATCAGTTTGACAAAAGGACATTGAGTGGTCTTGATTTTCATTTCAGAGAGATGTGATCATACCTACAATATATTTGTCAGGCAATTTAAAAAAAATAAATATTAGATTATTAACTCTTTACATATATGAAATTGGTAAATTAAATCTGAAATGACCTTGAAGAAATAAAAGTTTCAAATTTTAAAAAAGGTAAGTTTTTTAAGGGAAAATAAAATTTCTTGAAGTCTACCATGAGTTTACTGCGTGCTGCAGATTACAGCTCTTCTCACTCATTCCCAAACCCTTTATGAAGATTCTAGGAACTTGACTTCATTCACAGGAGGACAAGATAACTGGGAAAAAAGTATGTCAGTTGAAATATCATGCAAAATCACTGTGACTATAATCTGGCAGTGGTTAAAGAAGAGTGGGGCTGAGGGAAAGGAGCTAAGACAGGGTTACATTGTACAAGAAAGTAGAGAACAGGGATTCTCAAAGTATTTGGTCCAGAGGTTCTTTTTGGGCAAAAACTGATCCATTAAATATTTAATCTAGTCTTTTCCTTGCCACCAGGATCTGACTCTTCTCTCAATGACTTCTCCTCTGGGTGAAATAACCCGTGAAGCAGAGTGCTAGCCCTACTCAGGCTTGGGGAAAGGATGGCTGACTTGTCCCAGCACTAGTGGGGCTAATGGGGAGGTGGTGAGGGCTTTCCCAGAAGCCTGGAGTAGGGAAATGTCAGCTGTGCAAAGGCAAAGGGCAAAGAGGCCTTACTCTGGTGCCAGGGAAAGAGATCCATGAAGAAAATTAAGGGAAAACAGAGAAATACTGTTTACGCAATGGGGGTTGAGATGATGCAACATTTCCAGTCATGTGGCAGAGGTGGTGCTGTAAAAGCATTACAATACTGTGAAAACCAGTGCTGCAAAGTAAACTGAACAGATAAATGAACCAGAAAGGATTCAAAGCACCAGTGAGAAGCACAGACTTCTTATAATCTGACAAGACAGACAGCTATCTTCCATGAAGTGTATTTTAGAAGACTGCAAGATGAATTCAGATGTAGCTCCCGCTTTCATTATCAAGACTTTCATATAATATTTGCTTCTGGAAATTAAAGTTCATAGCATTTCAGAAAAGATATTTGCATATAATAACCTCTGATCTCTTTGCTCTTTCTTGCTGCCTGGTTCCTAATTCCTACAACCAAATCCCAGTCTCAACCTGTACGGTTCTCTCAGTCCTGTTCCCTTACCTGAACTTGATACCGCTACTTATTCACAGCATCTTCCAGCTAACCTGACCTTTGGTCAAGAGACCACACTTCTCCCACAGGCTCAGGAAGCTACAATGTTTTTTAGCACTGACAGGGCTTAAATGTGTTAGCTGAGACTGATCCTGTTTCCATTGAAACAGGAAACTTGTCTCCTTGAAACTTTCCTTCTGCTGTGAGTACTGAGAGTTTTTCTGAACTGCTGATATGAATCATTTTCATCAGTAACTTTGTAAGAAGCACATTGCTCCTGATCTTAAGGAGCCATGTTCAGTTGTATCAACAGTACCCCACTAAAACAGACCTCCAGTTCCCTCAGGATATCCTGAACTCTGATGTACCTCTTCTCACTTTGGGTTAGGAAAAATGCACTTACAAACATCTTTTTACATCTCTGTTTGGTAGTATGAAGCAATGAGACTTCTGCAACTTACGTTTCTGACTATCAGTGTAGTCTTCCATGTAGCAACACTTTTATTTTCTCTATTTAAGATAAATTTCCATAAACCTCCTGCTAGTTGCAATGGAACAGCTCATCAAAACTTCTTAACAGCATGTAATTCACCATTTTTTCCTCCATCAGCTTCAGGATGGGCATAGTCTCAAGCACAAACAGGATTAGAAGACAAAGCAAAGAGGTTTATAAAAGACATTATCACTGGAAAGAGACACTAGGGTTTATAACCTGCTCTCTCTGGGACAATACTTTAAGGAAAGTAAAGGCCTAGAGCTATAAACGTTCTGCCAAGAGTAGAATAAGAGTGACATCCACTAGAAGTTAAGGATTTGTGTTTGAGAAAATCATAATACTTGCTCATATTTTTAAATTTAATAATTCCAAAGATAACAAAGGAAAAACAACTCCTTGTCATATAACTTACTCTTCCCTTAGTTTGGACAGTGGAAGTAACAGGAGAGGAAGCAAGGATGGAGGTGAAGACTGAAGAGTTACCAAAACCAAACCTACCCAATTTGTTCTGACCTGAAGCAACAAAAACCACCCAGTGTTTCTGCAGAATGGAAACCCACACATTTAGTTAGAAGTACATGCCCCCAGATGCAAATGCCATTTGAGCAGCGCTCCCACATATGCTGTCCTTGATGATTTGCCATTTTTTCCCCATGCGAGGGAGATTCAGGCCTGGTGGGCCACAGAGGCTTCCCACTTCTGCATAAGAAGCAGATGTTGTTTATTAGAAATGTAAACCATTAAAAAAGATGCTGAGGAAACTTTAGAAATGGAGCTGTTGTCAGCAGAGATTAAAGTGTAAACCAACAGCATGACATTTATGCACTGCTACTTAAACTGTGACAAATGGTTGCAAACATGATAGTTTCAGGATCTTTAATCTAAATGAATGGTGCTTTTAGCCTACCTCTGACTGGAATTCATTTTGGAAATACAGAAGCATTTCCTACTCAGTTGTGTAGAGAGCTATGCCACCAATGACTAAAAGGGCAGGAGTCACAGTCTTCACAGATCTCTACAGTACTATGGTGTACTGCAAGGACTGGAACAGGCCATCTTTATGTATTTATTCCCTTCTGAGTCCCAAAAAATGTCTGCAAGTCAATTAAGATTTTACCTACTTGTCTACCTTGTAGAAACTGTTTTCAAGGGTTTTTTTCTTCTCTTTCATTTTTCTTATTATAACAACATGTATAATGTAAGCTCATATAAGACAGCAGAGATTACATTAAAATGTCATTTTTTAAAACTACAAATATCTCAAATAGCAAGTTATTAAAAAATAATTTCCATCATTACCAGTTTAAATGTAATATTAACTACTGGAAAAAACTGATGGCATAGGTAGCTTATCCTACTTACACTAAATTTATTCCTGTATTATCCTCAGAGACTCTCAGCTAGAGGAATTGATGATGGAAGCATGATTCTTACAAACAAGTATTTACAAAGTGATTTTTTAGTCTTGTTTATAGTCTTGTAATACAATATTTATAAAATAATCTAATTGCAAACATTCCAAGGTGTTCCTCAGCTGACAGCACAAGAGAACAGTTCACTTTTTTATCCTGTCGCCCCTGCCCTCCTAGCTCCTTGTTCTTGATCAGTGCCTTGACTACACTCCTTGGAGATTTCCAAATTTAAGAGAAAAAAAAAGAAAAAAAAAAAAAGGAGAAAAGAAACAGGAAAAGACATTAGATGAAAACCATGATTTGATTTTTCTTTTTTTTTTTTTTTTTTTTTGTCCCTATAAAGAAACAACTCATCACAATCACAAAAATGTGAATTTGGCACATAAATCAGGTGACCAGCTTCTGATGGTCATAAGCAGTCCCCTTGCTCAATTGCAAGATTTGCAGCTGGGGGGACGTGAGGTGCTGAACTGGATGATGCACTAAGGAAAAGATCCCTGAAAGTTGCCTCTTTAAACCCTGAAGTTTACTCCAGCCTTTTAACGGCTCCTATATTTTTAAAAAGACAATAAAAACAATCTTCCCTGTTTGGTTGTGTGTTTTTTTTTTGAGGAAAATGCAATCTTTGTTCAGAAGATATTCTGATGAAATACTTAACTTAGAACAAGGTTAAAATAAAGTTAAATCTGTTTTCAAGAGCAGGAGCGCAGTGCCATCTCGTGGAGTCTGTGCATCCAGGATGAAACACGCCCCAGAATCCGCCACCTCAGCCTCACTGCCCCAGGAGCACCACTGCTGACAGAACTCATCTTTCTGTGCATGTGCAGTCACGTGTCAGAAAGCAAGTTGCTGGATCTTTGGAAATTGTAAGAATTTTCCTAAGGAACTATATCTGACCAAGCAAGATAAGAGACCTTTAAAAATGCATCTAATACAGATACCAGGGTGGAATTCTGGGTTACATTGCCTCCAAGGTTGTGTCTATACTGGGAGATTTGCACCTCAGTAGTGCAAACAGAAACCAGTCTCAGCACAGAGGCAGTTTTGGCAGGGAAAGCTGTCCTTACTGCTGCCGTAGCACCTGCCACCAAAAAAACAAAAAGGCATTATAACAGTAAAGCATAGGCTCTGTGGTAAATGCCCAGGCACTGGGCTTCCGTGGGCACAAGGGTGCCCATTGAGTCACTCCCCTGTGCAGAACTGATCAACACAGAAGTGCTGACAGAAATCTGCAGCACAGCCCGTGGTTACTCTGTCAGCCCTGCTGGGAACTGAGGAGATAGAACAGTATCATCCCCTCTATTCTCTCTCTCTCTCTTTTTTTTTTTTTTTTTTTTTTTAATCAGTGCCTGTTATTTCAATATATTAGAGCTGAGATATTCAAAGCTGCCTGAGGGGTTGGAGAATTAGATTCAAAATGTTCTAGGCAGTTCTGAAAATTCCTAAGAGAGTGATTTTACAATGCTATGAGTCTGATCCTTCAACCCCTCCTTGTGTAAGGAGCACTTACTTAGAGAAATAGTTTAACTAGTATTGTCTCAGAGCCAAATCTTGACATTTAGCTGCTGGCCATGCTGGTAGCACATTTTTTCTCATGCTCTCTGGTCTACAAGTAAACTCAGAGCAAGCAAAAAGCTGCCATCTTGCCTTTGGGCAAGGTACACTCCTGGACATGAACCAAAAGAAAAGCACCTGATTTGAAGATGCTGTAACTCTGAAAGATTCAAGCTGCGCACATTAAGCAGAAAATAGATTCCTTACATGCTGTGTTAGAAGTGGGGAAGACTTTTATCATTTTGCCAAAAAATATGTCTTGGTTTGTTTGCCTACTACTGTGCTGTGGAGGGGTTTGTGAGCTGTGGGCTTAAAAGCCAGCAAAAGCTAACAGGCACAGAGACAGGAAGAATGAACCCACGCGTCATGAAATTCATTCCTAATGAAAAGATGTAGCAGAGAGCAGGCTGCTGCAAGTCCAAAACCAACGTGCTGAAGATGCAGAACCCAGCTGGGAGCAGTTTCAAGACCCCAGGACAGACACAGGTTATGTGGATAAAAGACAGACTGATGATTGATGTCAGTCAGATCAATGGAGAGATGGTAAAATCAGCTTACCTCTAGTTTTAAAGCAATGCCTAGGACAAACAGGTCCTACTGAAAGTGCACAGTTCAAGGGGGATCAGGTGTGTTGAGCTTTTTGCATGAATTTTCAGAAGAACAAGTGTATGCAAGCATCCTGCTTGTGTGTACGTGTCCGGCAGTCTACCTTTTAATCCTTCAGCTTGTTTAGCCAAGCCCAGCAGAGAGGTAGCAGGCTTGAAGACCCTGCAGTTATCAATACAAACACTTAGACAGCTATGATGCACTTCACACCCCCATCGAGAAAAATACTGCAGCATGAATCAGAGCTCAGTCATAAACGAGCTCCAAAACAGGCACAAAAGCATAGGCAAACAGATTTTAGGAGTTCTGCATTTTGTAGGACTAACGTTTGTTCTAACCCATTTCTCTCTTATCACTAAATTTAGTGGCTGGCTTTCCTTTCCAAAACATTGTATCTCAGGTGGCAAAAAGGAGATAGGGTGGAATGCTGATGTGATTTAAAAACAAGATGAGCAGCGAGATTACACTTGGAAAGGAGCAGAGAGAGCCATCTTTTGAAAGAAACAGCCAGGAAAAGTGAAAAGCATGTCATAGCTCACCCTGTGAAAAACGTCTGACTGTGAAAAGTCCTGAGTAAAGGGTGGAAGTAAATATACTCCATTCATGTCTAAAACAGCACTTCCAGGCAATTTGTTGTATATCCAGTGCACCCGAATGGGTGTTCACACCCCACAAAGTAACCTTGAACAAGGTATAAAAAACATTGTGCGGAAGAAGCTGGCATGAGTTTCCTAAATGCCCTAAGTATCTGATTAGATCCAGTGAAGGGTTATGAACTGAAGAAAAGGTGAGTTTTTTCAGCCTCACTCCCAGCTGGTAATTGCAATCATTCTTACTGTATTTAGGAGACCATGGCATATTGCATGAGGATATATTTTGCTGCGCAGGGTAGAGACAAAGAACCTAGACAGTACTGGCAAAAGCTTGGCGGGGCCTGCAGTGTCATGTAATTCAAACTAAAAACTATGGCGAGCTCAGCTCTGCATTACTCTTTATTGAAATCACTAAAGCTTGGAGGGTTCAGAAGCCTCATTGAAGGCTGATGGGTTCCAAGGGGTTCCAAGAGGTTTGGAGGAGTTTTGCCCATGTCTACTGCTGATTCAGTTCTCTAACACAGTCACTGGATTTCAGTTACTCTTTTCATCTGTCCCTATCCATTAGTCTTCTCTTTAGTGTCCACTGATTCTCAACGTACACATCGATGAGCATCAGAGGATTTTTCTGCAACACAGCTCCACAATGCTGAGATTAGAAAAGGACACTACACCAATGAAAAAAAAATTCTCATGAAGCCTTTGATGATAACATGAGGTTAGTACATTTTTTTCAATATACTTTGGGTTTTAAAATGCACTGTTTCAAACACTTCTCAGGAATGATTTAAGCGTATTAGGACTAATAACTTGACACATATTATCAACTTATACGCTTGTAACAGCACATAATTTTATTAGAAACATTTGCAGGTCTTGCAGAAAATAAAACATGGCTTCAAGTAAGCATGGTTTCAGCCCTGCAGATCAAAAGCTACCTCAGCCAGTGACACACAGTACCAAGCCACCTGGTGGCTTGCAAGAATCTCAGTCTGGATTACAAACAACAAAACAACCCTGATTAATACCATGCTTGGGAAGTGGTGGGGGACAGCTACTTCCCACACAGGCGGTATTTTAATAAATCTCCTACAGCCAAATGTTATACACAGTTTCCCTACACTTTTTAGCGCTTGCAATTTTTTGTTTCTAACTGGGCATTTGCTCACTGTCAGCAACCAACTCCCTTCTCCTGAGCAGGTCATGCTTTTTAGCTCCACACCGCTAATGCGTGCTGGAGAAACCTACATTGTCATTTGTGCCCATCTGAAACCGTGAACGCTGTCAACACTACATCTGACTGTTGCAGCAGTACTAGAGGACCAGTCCAGTCACTAAGTATAGTCCTTGCCTCCAAGGAGCTAATTCACAATGAATAATTTAGCTGATAAACTTAGTCTGCTTGAGAAATACCCATGAGCAGATTTCAATTTCTTCAACCATAACAATTAGCCAAAATATTCTGGAATAAAGATGGGGTGAAAGAGGTTGAGGGGAAGACAGATAAGAAAAAAAACCAAAGGGGATCATACCTGTATTTCTGGATAGGACAGCATGACTTCAGACCCCTAATTTCTATTCCTCATACTCAATGGATGAAATTAATTTGGGCAGAAGAGAGAAAGTCTTTCCAGACCATGAAACTAGTTTAGATCAGAACTATAGAACTAAGATAAATTTCACCGCTTTCCATTCCAAGTACAAGATTGTCTTAGAATCATAGAATCATAGAATAGTTAGGGTTAGAAAGGACCTTAAGATCATCTAGTTCCAACCCCCCTGCCATGGGCAGGGACACCCCACACTAAACCATGCCACCCAAGGCCTCATCCAACCTGGCCTTGAACACCGCCAAGGATGGAGCATTCACAACCTCCCTGGGCAACCCATTCCAGTGCCTCACCACCCTCACAATAAAGAATTTCTTCCTTATATCCAATCTAAACTTCCCTGTTTAAGTTTGAACCCATTACCCCTTGTCCTCTCACTACAGTCCCTGATGAATAGTCCCTCCCCAGCATCCTTGTAGGTCCCCTTCAGATACTGGAAGGCTGCTAGGAGGTCTCCACGCAGCCTTCTCTTCTCCAGGCTGAACAGCTCCAACTTTCTCAGCCTATCTTCATACGGGAGGTGCTCCAGTCCCCTGATCATCCTGGTGGCCCTCCTCTGGACTTGTTCCAACACTTCCATGTCCTTTTTATGTTGAGGACACCAGAAGCGCACACAATACTCCAAGTGAGGTCTCACAAGAGCAGAGTAGAGGGGCAGGATCACCTCCTTCAACCTGCTGGTCACGCTCCTCTTGATGCAGCCCAGGATAAAGTTGGCTTTCTGGGCTGCGAGCGCACACTGAAGCCACCTCATGTTCATTTTCTCATTGACCAACACCCCCAAGTCCTTCTCTGCAGGGCTGCTCTGAATCTCTTCTCTGCCCAACCTGTAGCTGTGCCTGGGACTGCTCCGACCCAGGTGTAGGACCTTGCACTTGGCATGGTTAAACTTCATCAGGTTGGCATCAGCCCACCTCACAAGCGTGTCGAGGTCCCTCTGGATGGCATCCCTTCCCTCCGGCGTATCAACCAAACCACACAGCTTGGTGTCATCGGCAAACTTGCTGAGGGCGCACTCAATCCCACTGTCCATGTCACCGACAAAGATGTTGAACAAGACTGGTCCCAACACTGATCCCTGAGGGACACCACTCATTACTGGTTTCCAGCCGGACATTGAGCCATTGACCACAATGGCTCAAACAGCATAGGACCAACAGGTACTGCAATACGAGCCATTAACGCTGCACTCCCTGAATTAACAATAACATTTTCCAAACTCATGGGATTTGTCATACTGCATGCAAGATAAGCACATCTAAAGGAAGACCTAAAATGACTCAGGTTGGACGAAGCTTTGGGCAACCTGGTCTAGTGGCAGCTGTCCCTGCCCGTGGCAAAAGGGCTGAAACTAGATGATCTTTAAGGTTTCTTCCAACCCAAACCATTCTGTGATTCTATAATTCTATGACAAGACTCTTGTTTCCTCTTCAAAACACATGCAGAACTAAAATAAGAGCTAACTATACACTGACTGCAACCAAGCTACTGCAGAATTACACTGATGTACAATAATCCTGCCCCAGACCCCAAAACACTTAATATTTGATCTATCCCTTATCAGATGACTCTGATGCTGCACATTTATGGCCTGGAGGATGTATATGCCATTTTTTTCTCAAGTCTAATGTCGGACCCGCAATGTCAATTTTTCTAGGGAAGTAAAAGGAACTAAATTGTATTCTGCTGTTAACTATTAATTGCTTTTTTTGTTCAAGTAAAATAAAGCATTTCTTTGATTAAAAACGAGCATGTGGCACTTATGATAGCGTATAAGTGACTGAGAACTTGCTCCCTGACTCATAATGATCATAAGCAATTTTAACACTGAAACACACAGAAACAAACAGCCTTCCCTTTAGTCCTTCAACGCTGAACAGCAATTTCGAATTAAGAAAGTGTCCCCACTCCCTTTCTTCCCTTCCCTTCAGCAGGTTTGGCAGCTAGATTACTGCCACAGAAGCAAGCATGAGCATGTGTGAGCTCTGTGCTATATCAGTAGAAATTTTTGACAGGCTTCTTTATTTTTGTAAACATGGGAGAGGGATGTTTGTTACATTTCTTATATATGTGACGTTAACAATGAATATCAGACACAGTGATCAGTCAGAACTAAAAACATCATTTTAAAGTTCACATTCTAAATGTCCCTTTCAGAGAGATGATTGTCCTGGTTTAGCAGCAGCAGTCAGTTTTTCTACTGGTGCAGCGCTGTGGTTTTGACTTTCGGCCTGGGAAAAATATTGATAAAGCCGATGTTTTCAGTTACTGGTCAGAATGTTTACCCTGACCAAGGACTTTGTGAGTCTCATGCTCTGCCAGGGAGGAGGAGAAGCCGGGAGGAAGCAGGGACAGGACACCTGACCCAAACTAGCCAAAGAGATATTCCATACCACAGCACACCATGCCCAGGATGTAGAATGGAGAGCCCCCAGAAGGGCTGGATCATGGCAGGGTGGGGGCGAGGTATCGGTTGGTGAGCGGTTGTATTCTCTTGCTTGTTATTTCCTTTATCATTATTACTATTAGTGGTAGCAGTAGTGATTTGTGTTATACCTTAGTTATTAAACTGTTCTTATCTCAACCCGTGGGAGCTGCATTCTTTCGATTCTCCTCCCCGTCCCTCCAGGAGTGGAGGGAAGAAAGGTGGGGGTGGAAGTGGACTGCGTGGCTCTGATTTACGGCCTGGGCTTAAACCACGACAGATGATGTTTTGGATAAATAATTGCTCAGGATTTTCTAGAAGGAAGCTTATCAAACCAAGTACCTCCCAGGCAGGCAGCAGCTCAGTCTGCTAGGGACACAACTCTGTACAGAGCTGCTTCAAAGACAGGAAAGATAACTAGACAGTTCTGCCTTGGAGACAGGTCATCAGCAAGAGGATGTCTCCTAGACAAGTACTTGTTTTTGTCTGCCTAGAAAGTCAGTTATGAGCCTTTGTACAGCACCTTTCAGGCAAGCAACTTATTCAGGTCTGCCTACAATGCAGGTCAGCATGCAGATAAGCCTAAACAGGCCCAGGACTATGCAAGTCTGCCTCTCCATACCTTCAAGGATCCCAAGACAAGTCAAGAATTTCATTTTAATGATTTCAGAAGAAAGCCGTTATTTCCTGTAAGAAATGATTTTTCAGTACAGTCGCTGGATATGTCAAACTGCAGTTTCTTTAACAACACACTCTCAATGCCAGATGCAAGAACAGAATTCCTCTTTACAAGGTTGTGGTATTATTCTTAATATAAAAGGAAATGTTGTTTTATAAGATTTGGCAGCAGGTTACTACAGAGAGCAAAATGTCCAAAAGAACAGGCAAGTAAAAATGGAAAAAAGAAAACTGACAGTAGACAAACTAAGAAATATGTGCTTTACCCATATAAACACAGATGTTGGCCTACTGTTTTCTCTCCCAACAATATATGTAACAGCAATGATTGCAGTGGAGGTTTAGGTAGAATTGGCAAAAGGAATAATACGGATTTACAGATCATTCATTTCAAAAGGATTAAAAATTGTAAAAATTTCCAATCAGCAAGGGCTTTAGCAAAGCAATTTTAATCACTCGGCTAGACAACTTTTTCATAAAGATGAAGAGCTTACTTTGCACATATCAAAGGTATGGTTTCAGTGTATTTGTGAATTGAAACAGCGCTCCCATCAGGTAAGCAGAAGTCTTGGACAGAAAGCGGTTAGTGATGGCCTGAAGTGAGACGAAAAAACTGATGCTAATCAGCAGTTGTTCATTATGGAAAGGCTGTATATCTCTAAGAAAGATTCAGCAGCACTCACTGCGACAGAAGAGCACTGGTTTGGGTTGTGGGGCAGCACTTGGCCATTCCAGCCTACAGTGACCCCCTAAGGCAGCTTGGAAGCTCCAGTTATTTTAAATGAAAGAAAAGCACAAAAAAAAAGAGATCTCCAAGACTCAAAAAAGTGCTGTAGATAGATAGTAAATGGGGCACATTCCAGGTGGAAAGCAGGGCAGATCCAGAAAACACAAGGCAAACAGCGCATGTTTAAACTAAAACAAAACAGTTTGGATTAATTCAGAAGACCAGTAAGCCACTCTATACCTGCACAGTCTTTACTGACTCAGGATATGAGACTTTGCACTTGTATTATGCAGGACCACCTGGTCTGCTAACTGTCAGCAGGAATCTTAATGAGTGACTTATCTTTTCCAAGTGATATCCCCATAGGCACACAAAGAAAGGTCAAATTATTTTTGTAGAGGGTTTTCTGAGCTTGATCTTTGGTGTGCAATCTGTGCTATATGTAAACAATTTACCATATAACAGAATCAAGAGAAAAATTATATACGTATAAAACCACAAAAAAAAATATTTAATTCTTATATCTGTACTTTAAATGAGATTGTTATAGTCTGCAGAGCCCCCTAATCTAGATAGCTTAGTCAAACTTACTTTACATGATCCTATCTATATTGCTAGAGCTAAAAATTCATACTAAAAGAATCGTATTGGCATCATTCCATCTTTGTTCAGCACTATAGAATGCTGTTTTAAGCTTTCAGACTGTAAACTCTTTATTTGCCATAATTCACCTATTTTTTATTAAACTGTATTATTCCAGCCCCAAAGATCCACTGAACAGACACAATCACCGACAGCTGTGGATTTAGGTTTCGAAACCACTCTTTTCAATGTCCTTTAACATATTTTTTGAGGAAACCTGCCTCAAACATAAGTAAAAGGAGAGGGACCAGATAATTTTATTCTAAACTGCCTTTCCCACACTCTGCTACTGGGATCAAAGCAGATCCTAAAACACCTCAGAGGTATCTACGGCTGATTTAATTTGTTCAAACTGAAATAGCCCCACGGAGGTCCCCTCCTGCTGAAGATCAGAAAAATATAGTGTTTGGCCAGATGCTACAAAAGGCCTATGCATCCACCTCTTCACTGGTATAGCCTGCTAGTATCTGTTTAAATCTCTTTTGAATCTTTCAGGCTTTTTACAAATGTTGAACAAGATTTAAGTAGGTCTCAAAAGTTTAGTTCTGAATCTTTTATAACTTTTTTGTGTAAGAGTGGCCTTGTGCTACCCAGAGAGTGCCCCAGTAAGCAGAAGCCATTTCACAAAACAGTTCTGGAATACCCACTGCCTTCTCTTATGCTGGAGCAGAGGAGACTGGTACCAGGCAATGCTGGCACTGCGTGACACTTGTGGTTGGCTGTGTCCATGCCTTGGCATGCAACGATGTGTTAGTAGCTCACATGTCTGCCAGGATGCACTGGGAAACATGGACCCAGTCCCACTATTTCTCTACATAACATTGAAAATTTGGCTGTCTTCGTTACAACACACATTTGAAATTCAAATACCTTTATGTTTTTATACACACACATATATTCCACTTCAAATTCTTTCAAAAATTTAGAATATAAACGAATTTACTTTCATGCTGCCTCTAATATCAGTGTAATATTTCCAGCAGCAGCTTGACACTGGCTTCCTTGTGATGTCAGTTTGGAACCAAAGGGATTGCTAAACTATGAGGATGAACTCTTGTATTCTGCTTTTGCAACACTGAGCAATTAGGAAATAACCTTAAAATGCTGCCTACAGTTCGACTTATTATCATTCTGATTATGCCACCAGCTACACTGGTGCAGAGACAGATTAATTCGACTGGTGACAATGAAGTCAGTTCTGACTTGAACCTCAGTGACTGAAATTGAATCTGTCCTCTAATCAAACTTGAACTATGGAATCATGATCACTGATGTCTTCATTAACAGAACCGAAAGTGTTCAATTGAAGTGCTAAGGAGACAAAGTGAAGTGTCTAAAACAGGTCAGATTTTGAGTATCTTCATAGAAGAACACTCAAGAAGCTTAGAAGAGGGAAAGAAACCATACAAACAACTTCAGTTGCAGTTATATTGAAGAAGCTCCAGTAATTATACAGTCAATTATACTTCTTTCATGGGGTTTTGGATATCTTTGTATTTGTCCGCTCTAAGCACTTGAAAAAAAATGTTCAAAATGCATTCTTTAAAGTATCTACAAAATCTTGTGCAGTATAGTGCTCTTCATAAAAGGATATTGTAAAACTATGAGGATGAAAAAAAGCTTGCTTTGTGAGATCTAGGAATCATGGGGAGGGGAAGATGAGCCAAATCAAATCACAATCCTTTTGAAGTGTTTGCAATAGCTGTTCCACACAAGTGGACAATTCTACATCTCGTGATCGTGTTCATTACTGCAGCAGCTGAGTATTTTTTATAACTGAATTATTATTTTTTATAACTGAATTATAAAATTCAATTGCATTTCCTCAGTAGCTTTAGTTCAATTAAAAAAAATATTAAAAAACCACAAACAACACTGGTCTGTGTGGCACTGGTCTGTATGACAATTCTATGCCTATTTAATAACATATGTTTTACTCTTATACTTCTCAGTTACTTAGAAAACTGCAGGGAAGCCAGACAAACAAGATTCTCCATTAGTGATCCAAGCTAATGAGCCTGGAACATAAGACACTGAAAAACAGACCTAGCAAACCATTAGTCTCTGAAAAGGTGGCAAGATTATGGAATGTGGGGTAGTAAGTCATTACACAGGCTGACCGTCATGCTTACAGCACCTGGAAATGAACAGAGAGAGAGCACAAGTTGTTGGTACTTTGTCATAAGAAAAGTCTGAAGAGTCCACGAAGCTTTGCTGGATGGTTCTTCAAGTGCCCTTAAAACCATCAGAGCACACCCCAGCAGTGAGAGTTTGAGGCACGGATTCACACGGCAAAGCACAGAATGGTGGAAGGGTCCCTCCTATTCAGCCAGTCAGCTATGCAGAGAGACACAAGCAAACACAGCTTTCATCAGAGGCCTGGATTCTCACCAACACGTGAATTTCCAAACAGATTGGCAAAGGATCTCAGCCCCTAAAACCACGCACCACAGGTGAGTGTTACAGACATCACCACCCCAACTGCCAGTGAAGTTTGGTTAGGACAAATTTAATCAGCAATGAAATAAGGGAGCAGACAGGGAGAGCTTTAATGAACAAGAAAGACTCAGCACAAATACTGCTTGCAAACCATTTTGTTTCTGAGGGCAGGTATACGGTCCTCATATCATTTCAATTTGACAGAGAAATGAATATGCCTTTTTGTCCTTCTGCTGAATGCAACCACAATCAAAAATTACTTCTGAGACAGTTAATAACAACTTTGAGAGTATCAGCAGAATCGTGTAAAACACCACTTAAATTTGGCAAGTTTAAATGGTTTTGAAATAACAGGTGAATAATATATTTGCATTTGCCTCCGTGGGCAGCCAGAGCAGAGAAAATTACTGTAAGACAATTTTTTTGACAAAAACTTAAGATAAACAACTCAGCTTCTTTTTGTCAGGAGTAACAGAGTGGGTATATATATAAAATGCCGTAGGCAGGATGTCTCTGCAGTTTAACAAGGCCTCTAGCACTCCACCACACAGAAAACTCATTAACACACCGGAGAATCATGGCACAGATCAATTCAGATGAAGAACACAGATTGTAAGTGAAGAGATTGCAAGTGAAGAGATAAGCGTCATGCTAAATCAGGCTGGGTAGAATATCAAGAAGGGACTTCTAAGATCCCACATCATTAATCAACTACCAGCAGTCCAAGGCAGAGCTGGTCCTGCTCTGCCCTACCCAGGGAATTGCACTGTGGTAGCAGACTGCTAGTTCAAAATGTGCAGAGGATATTTATTAAAATCCAGAAGGTTCACCATCCTGCCTGACTTGACTCAAACACATTAAGCCTTAAATCCACCTTATGCTGAACCTCTCCCCATTTAACACACTCTGTGCAAGTCCTCCTTCTCAAAAAAAAAAATCTCTTGTACTGTTCCGTATTTTGACTACTTCTCAACCCTCTTTCCTTTAAATCATTCTCTTAGAAAACCTGTATAGGGGTAAAATGCCATTTAAGAGATTCTTTGATCAACATACATTTTATGGCAGTCACATTTATTAAGAACTGCAATAAAAATGACAATTGCATCATCCTGGGTTTTTGTGAAGGACAGAAGTAGTTGTCACAGACAGACAAAGTCCCAGACAGGCACATAATGAATAACATTCTGTCAAATGCATTATTCTTAACGTTGTCAGCATTTCCAGCCATCCATGCCCTCTATTTGTTTTGCTTTGTTAGATCCCTCTGGACTCTCCCTTGATTCTGTCAAATATGACTGAAATATATCATGAACCTGCTTTATCAGGTAAGCACTCCAAAAGAAGTATTCTGGATATTAACATATACGTGCATGAACTGGAGCGCTGTGGGTTACTCCAGATGAACTTGCACAGCTTTCACGCCTGCTGCCTCTTCATGAGGCAGACCAGCTCACACATGTGCTCATGACACCACCAAAATTCAGGGTTGGTCAATATTCCTCCCTTGTGAGGATGGGAGCATGGTAGCCACTGGAAGTATTTCTGGGCATGGATGGCTGATCTGTGGTTTGAATGCTGGCCATGGCAATATTTGCCAAAGCCAAATCACAAACCAGTAGGTCTTAATGCAGAGTCAGTGGCTTAGATCCATAATACAGACCTGTGCTACTTTTGCCTACAACACATACATCCCTCTCATACATGTAAGCAACATTGTATAAGGAAATATATATATCTATAAATGGGTGTGTTTAATGGCTTTGATGGAGAAGACAAACAATGAAGAGCATAGTCCTTCAAAAACATGGCATGAGGCAAGAAGAGCTCCATGGTATAAGGCTGAAAAATACGGGACCTGACAACATCCATCCGTGGGTCCTGAAGGAGCTGGCGAATGAAGTTGCTAAGCCACTGGCCATCATATATGAAAAATCATGGCAGTCAGGTGAAGTTCCCGACGACTGGAAGAAGGGAAATACAACCCCCATTTTCTAGAAGGGGAAAATGGATGACCCGGGGAATTACAGACCAGTCAGTCTCACCTCTGTGCCTGGCAAAATCTTGGAGCAGATTCTCCTGGAAGGCATGCTAAGGCACATGAAAAACAAGGAGGTGCTTGGTGACAGCTAGCGTGGCTTCACTAAGGGGAAATCCTGCCTGACCAATTTGGCGGCCTTCTATGATGGGACTACGGAACTGATGGACAGGGGCAGAGCAGTTGATGTCATCTACCTGGATTTGTGCAAAGCGTTCGACACTGTCCCACACGACATCCTTGTCTCTAAATTGGAGAGACATCAATTTGATCAATTTATCCACTCACTGGATAAAGAACTGGCTGGATGGCCGCACGCAAAGAGTTGTGGTCAATGGCTCAATGTCCGGCTGAAGACCAGTAACGAGTGGTGTCCCTCAGGGATCAGTGTTGGGACCGGTCTTGTTCAACATCTTTGTCAGTGACATGGACAGTGGGATTGAATGCGCCCTCAGCAAGTTTGCCGATGACACCAAGCTGTGTGGTTCAGTTGATACGCCGGAGGGAAGGGATGCCATCCAGAGGGACCTCGACACGCTTGTGAGGTGGGCTGATGCCAACCTGATGAAGTTTAACCAAGCCAAGAGCAAGGTCCTACACCTGGGTCAAAGCAATCCCAGGCACAGCTACAGGTTGGGCAGAGAAGAGATTCAGAGCAGCCCTGCAGAGAAGGACTTGGGGATGTTGGTCGATGAGAAAATGAACATGAGCCGGCTTCAGTGTGCGCTCACAGCCCAGAAAGCCAACCGTATCCTGGGCTGCATCAAGAGGAGTGTGACCAGCAGGTCGAAGGAGGTGATCCTGCCCCTCTACTCTGCTCTCGTAAGACCTCACCTGGAGTATTGTGTGCGCTTCTGGTGTCCTCAACATAAAAAGAACATGGAAGTGTTGGAACAAGTCCAGAGGAGGGCCACCAGGATGATCAGGGGACTGGAGCACCTCCCGTATGAAGATAGGCTGAGAAAGTCGGGGCTGTTCAGCCTGGGGAAGAGAAGGCTGCGTGGAGACCTCATAGCAGCCTTCCATATCTGAAGGGGGGCTACAAGGATGCTGGGGAGGGACTATTCATCAGGGACTGTAGCGACAGGACAAGGGGTAACGGGTTCAAACTTAAAGAGGGGAAGTTTAGATTGGATATAAGGAAGAAATTCTTTAGTGTGAGGGTGGTGAGGCACTGGAATGGGTTGCCCAGGGAGGTTGTGAGTGCTCCATCCTTGGCGGTGTTCAAGGCAAGGTTGGATGAGGCCTTGGGTGGCATGGTTTAGTGTGAGGTGTCCCTGTCCATGGTAGGGGGGTTGGAACTAGATGATCTTAATGTCCTTTCCAACCCTAACTGTTCTATGACTCTATTCTACGATTCTATGAACAGTTATGCAAAATAGAAAAAACTGTCTATAGAATTATACTGTATTTCTGCTCTTGAATAAACAAGAGAAACTAACTGCAGGTGACCTGCAGGCGCAGAATGATGTTGTGAACAAGTAAGTACTGCTTTTTAAAGGCTTTTTTGTCTCTGAGTGCCTTTTTTTTTTTTTTTTTTTTTTTTACAAGTGCAGTAATTTTGGGTTATAATTTCTATTTAATGGAAATAAATTTTGAAGGCTTCTTGGCTGTGACCACAGACATTATGAGCCACTTATTTAGATTTCTGTCTTTTGTTATCCTGTAATTAACTTGCTCTCTTCATAGGCAGAACTTTTCCAAATTGTCTTCTTCCATATTCGTCTTTCTTTTATGTACTTCCTATTACTACTGTTCCTCAAAAAATAAGGCAAATTAAAGAAACACTAGCTACTAGACCTCAACTATATCAATCAGGTACGTCATATTTTCAGTCTTTTAAATATCGTTAAATGCTTCCTTACAATGGACATCAGGTAGCTTTCTCTGAGTAGCACAAATGCAAATCTCAGGCAAAACCTTACTACTACACACAAAATACTGCCCACTCTTCTGCTTTACATTCATGCAGCCTCATTCTTGCTTCTTATTAACAATCCAGCAAATTGTAAAATAACAGCAATCTTGCGTTACTGCACCTTCCTTGAGGAGTATGCTCCCCCTAGCACTTGCATAAATGTTACCTGAATCAATAACCTTGTAATTAAAGTCCCCAGCTTTTTGGCTTTTTTACAAGTCTCCTTATCTGAAATAGAAAAAAAAACACCAAACCCTCATTTCTTGCTCTACTTTTTCAAACTGCCTTGGAAACAGAACAACAATGATTCAGTCACCCCTTTGTCCTTAACCCCTGAATTAGCTATTGCTGTAATGTCAGTGAAAATCGGTCTGTTTTCCTCTGCAGACACAGCATCATTTTCTTCCCAAGTATCGCTTATTCCTTTTCTTATTCTTCTAGTTTATCACTAACCCATAAATCCTGATTTTGATAATACTAGTAGTAGTTTTGTCTTGGGATTCTTTTTGTCTCGGAGTTTGGTTGTGTTTTTTTTACTTCCAGTAATAAAAAACCCAAAGAAACTGAAATGCTAAGGGCAGGAAAACACTGGTAAGCAAATGACTGAGTCTGACAAACAATCAATTATCCGCACAGCTCAGCTACCAGAACATATCAAGGGTGAAATCCTACCTCCATTAAAGTCAACAGGATTTTTGTCATTGACTTCAACTGAGCTAGAATTTCACTGTAGAAATACTGTATGTGACTAAACGGGAGAAACCCACACAAGAAATAGTGCAAGCTTACCTCAGAACATCACTTCTCAGGAAACTAAAAGCAGCACTTCTAAGTGTTGAAATTAGACAACAGAACTTCCTAGATCATTTACTTATTAAAAGATTATGCAGAAAGAAGATAGTACTATTAGCACTGTGGAAGTATGATACAGTTATATTCACATACTCTAGGGAAAACTATCACTTGCATGATTTTGGACACTGCTTGCCCCAGCATCTGATGATGAAGGGCCACATCCTGCTCTGTACTCCAAAAGAAAGAAATCCTTTGGATCAATGGCACAGCACACACCTGCCCATTCAGCCTCGGATTTCTGCAGCCTTTGCTATCACACTGCCTCAACCTAGAGCTAAGTTTATTGCATTGATATTTCCTTACAGAAATCACAAAAATCTCAAAAACGCTGTCCAATGGGAAATCAAAAATCTTTTCCCCTCTCTCTCCCAAGTAATATAAATAAAAATCACATTGAAAAAGTTTTGCTTTTATGCCAAGGTATGGTACAGTTGCAATCAGCTGATATAGAGAGCTGCTTGTCCATTTTTGCCTACAACCTCTGCCCACAGAGAAAGTGGAACAAACATAAACCAGCCCTTTGCCATTCCAGCAGCTGAACATAGGGCATAGAGGGATGTGGCCCTGCCTGTGGGTACCAGTTGTATTTTCAGTGTTCATGACTCCCAGCCAAGTATGTCAAAGCAGCTGTCTGCCCCAAGTGTGTGCGCCCATGATTAAAGACATATGAGTCTGCTAATCCAGCCCTGATTTGGGAAGAAGGATGAATATTTACACAACAGCACCACCATAGATAAGCTTCTGGGACCATAAAACACTGCAGTCAATCAAGGCTGATCAGGTAGAGGCGATTCATTCGAGAAAACCTACACCTTGACCTTTCATGAGTTTCTGAGTGCCAACGGGCTGTCAAAATTCATGGAGAAAAGAGGTGTAATCAGCCAGTGCTTGTGATGACCTTTTAATAAGTAAATGGTTGAGGCAGGCACAGCTTCTGAACATAATGAGAAATTGGATTTCTAAGCATGTCTAGTGTTTGCCGGGGAGGTGATGAAGTCCATCCCTGTGCTTGTTCCAGCAGCCCTCTCCAACTAATACAGATATACACATACATCTATATGTACATAAAGATCTACATACACATGTACATATACATTGTACATATATGCATACACACACACGTACACAGCTGGAGCAGAAATGGTGACGCCCGTAGGAGCTTGTCCGTGCACCCTGTGCCGGGAGAAGGGCCGTTCACGCTGGCAGACGCGGAGAGCGGCGCCGGTAGGAGCCTCCCAGCCCCGGGGCTCCCACCCCAGCGCGGCCGGAGAGCGCCGCCCAAGACAAGCCTCCGTGACGAGCACAAACCGCCCTACGGCCGCCCGGCGGAGGAGCCCCCGGCAGGTGGAGGAGCGGGGGAGCTGGTGCCGGCCACGGCGACAGGTGGCAGCGGCGGCGGCCCCCGGCTAAAAGCAGCAGCCGCGCCAAGCCCGACCCGCCGCTCCGCCGGCGGGACGCGAGGCCCCGGCGAGCAGGGGCGATGCGGCACCTGCCGCGCATAAAAGTCATGGGGCGGCGGGGCGGCGGAGGGCTCCATGAAGGCCGGCGGGGGCGCGGCGGGTTCGGGCGGCGGACGGCGGCGGCGGAGGGCGCGGGGCTGCGGCGGGGGGCGGCGGGCGGCGGCCAACGCCCGGGAGAGGGACCGCACGCACAGCGTCAACGCGGCCTTCAGCGCCCTCCGCCGGCTCATCCCCACCCGGCCGGCAGACCGCCGGCTCTCCAAGGTGGAGACGCTGCGCCTGGCCGCCAGCTACATCGCGCACCTGGCCAACGTGTTGCTGCTGCAGCAGGCCGAGGGCACGGCGGCCGCCCAGCCCTGCCCACAGCCTATGCCGCCAGGCACCACCGCGCCGCGACCCATCTGCACCTTCTGCCTAAGCGAGCAGCGGAAGCGGGTAAGGGCCCAGCCAATGCCACTCTTGGAGCGCTACTCTGGGAGGGTAGCTCTCAGTCTACACTGCGGGTTTGGGATTGTCCCAGCTCAGGGTTTAGGGCATCTTCGGTGTCCTCTAACCTGTGCTTTTCATCTCTGGCACAGCACCAAGAAGAAGAGAAACGACCCCCTGGTCCAGCCATAAGCGGGCATTGAATCGGCTGAGAACCTTGCACCCATCTTGCGCTGACTGTACAACTGCTCAGGGTAACCTCACCGCACTTGTTCCATATGTTTACTTTTGAATAAGGCGGTCCTAAAAGAGTTACTTTTGAAGCCTATGCACTTTGTTTCACACTGTGACAGGTTTGTTCAGCATGTTTTGCCACTGAAATCCAACACTGTTGAGACAGTTGCACCTGGTGTAGCAGCTATTTTAGTGCGAGAAATGTTAAACCTAAGCAGCCAAGCCCTGATCTTGATGTCTCCTAAACCTGTGGCACATGATGAAACTTGAACTTCCAAACACACAGTGTCTGCTGTCGGGGAAGCTGTCACAAACATGTCATGGCAGCCATCTCCAGCGCAGCCCAGGCTGCCACCCACTCCTCCGGCTGCACACTAATTCTTGGGCTGGGGCCTGATACTGACAGCTGACACACTTGAGAGGTCTGAACGATGCTGGAAGAGTATTTTAAGGTGTTCACAGAAAATGGGAAAACTTACAGTGAAAGCACCCCTGTCTGCTGTACACATAGGACAGGACAGGAAAGTGGAGAAGCGCTACGTAAGCAATGCTCTTTTACTAGTGGTGCGAGTCATGCTGCTCCTTCAAATAGCGTGGGGTATTCCTAAACCTGGCAAGCATGGGGAGGGAGGGTTTCCCAAGAGCTGTCTACATTTATTCGTAAGCCAGGTCATTCCCAAACTGTGCCTGTACTTCACTGATGTAATTTATCTCCCCTCAGTTTATTAACTCATATGCTTTTTCTTGTCTTAGAAGGAAGTCTAAAAGGCAAATATGCATGCTATGTTTTCCATTTGGGATATTAGTGAAATAGCAGGCTAAAATCTTAAACCCTAGTAATGGTGGAATTTTTTAAAAAAAGTATACAGATAGCTTAATTTTGCAATGGTTTTTATAGTTATTTATATTTAATTAGGCCTTAATTAATCTGAACTTGTTACTTTGGGAGGCACTCTGTATTCTTTCAAAGCTTGGTAACTGGTAACTAATTAGATATTACGAAGAATTCTTCAGTGTGAGGGTGGTGAGACATTGGAACAGGTTGCCCAGAGAAGCTGTGGCTACCCCATCCCTGGCAGTGTTCACGGCCAGGTTAGACAGAGCTTTGAGCAACCTGGTCTAGCAGAAGGTGTCCCTGCGCATGGCAGGGGGTTGGAAATAGATGATGTTTAATGTCCCTTCCAACCCAAACCATTCTGTGATTCTATGATTATGATTAACTGTACCACTTGGAGAAGGACTGCAAAGAAGGCTTGTCTTATTCTCCTTCCCCATCTGCCATCTGTTCAGTTCTCCAGCCAGCCTTGCTGGTTTACCCAGACGTGAGGACTGTGGAAGCAAAACTGCATTGCTCACTTCACTTTCTGCATAGTATTTTCTCTTCATCCTCTAACTATGTGCAAAGCAAATTCTGGAATTTATTATGAAGAAGTTAGCAGGAAAATCTTGGTATATCTCTCGCACAATACTTCATGGTTTTAGTTTTCCTTCTCCCCTCCCCCACACACAGTGACCACCTTTCCTTCATCATGATGAAGAAAAATCTGTTGTACCTACAGAACCTGCAATAAATCAATCAATCCTAATCAAGAAAAATACAGAAGCAAAGTTCCAGCAATTTGACATCATACCAGTCTATTAACTCATTAAAATATGTATTTTCCTGGATTGAAAAAAGTATTTTGGTTTTAGAAGGCTTCTATCATTATTTTCTTTTTTAATAGGGAACTTTAAATTGCTGCCAGATTATGATCTTTGTTTTGTTTTGGCATTGATTTGTGAAGCTGGAACTCTTTACAGATTTATACAAAGTGCTTTTTAATTTTGTATATTAAAGGAGTATTATGTTGGCATGTGTGTGGGTATAGATTTCTACAAATGTATCCTCCTGGCTTTTTTTTAAATGAGTTTGAAAAAGTTTGTCTTTAAAAAAGTTGTTTACTTTATAATTAAAGCTCATGTTACAGTGAAGTTCTACGTTCTTATGAATGCTTTAAACCAAAGCATCTGACCTGCTTTACAGACAATTAATACTAATCTATTAATTTAGCTGTATCATTCAGTATGATAAGCTAAAATGGCAAAAAATAATGCAGTTCCAACAAGTTTTAGCCAAAATCTGCAGTGAGTATGTGCTGTATTTTGCAGTACATAAGAAAGACAAAACTCATTATTTCAGGTTTTCAAAATGTGATTGTATTGCAGCTTTAAGAGTTTTACGTGGTTTTTGCAAAAACTGTGTATTTGGATTTAACAGGATATCTCTGTACTTGGTTATTAAAGGAACTGAGTATAAAGAAAGTGAGGCCCACATTTTGCACCACAGTATTAGCTGAAAGCTCACAGCTTGAAAGTTTCATGAATAATTTGCACAATCCTACAGGAATTTGGTGTTTTCACTTTAAATGGGATTTTATCTTCTGGGTTTTGTATAATGTTTATACAAAATTGTCCTGGGTTCAGCAGCAGCAGTCAGTTTTTCTTCTTCTTAGTAGCTTGTGCAGTGCTGTGGTTTTGACTTTCGGCCTGGGAACAAGACTGATAAACCCGATGTTTTCGGTTGCTGGTCAGAATGTTTACCCTGACCAAGGACTTTGTGAGTCTCATGCTCTGCCAGGGAGGAGGAGAAGCCGGGAGGAAGCAGAGACAGGACACCTGACCCAAACTAGCCAAAGAGGTATTCCATACCATAGCACATCATGCCCAGGATGTAGAACGGAGAGTGCCCGGAAGGGCTGGATCACTGCAGGGTGGGGGTAAGGTACCGGTCGGTGAGCGGTTGTATTCTTTTCCTTGTTATTTCCTTTATCATTATTATTATTAGTGGTAGCAGTAGTGGTTTGTGTTATACCTTAGTTATTAAACTGTTCTTATCTCAACCCATGGGAGTTGCATTCTTTCGATTCTCCTCCCCATCCCTCCAGGAGCGGAGGGAAGAAAGGTGGGGGGGAAGTAGACTGCGTGGTTCTGATTTACGGCCTGGGCTTAAACCACGACAAAAATGCTTTCTGAACACAAAAGCAGAAGCTGGCTGTTATGACTTGGCCATCTCTCCTATTTAATGTGGCTCAGTGTAGCATTAACTTCTTCCCTCTTTACTCAGCATAAACTGTTTAATTCAGCTGGGCTTAAAAATTTTGATATAATGCTCAGGATTTCAACTACTAAATAATACTGGAATTTCAGTAGCACTGATTGATGGTGGCAGAAATTAGGCCCTAGAGCACTGTGGCCCAATTATTCATGGTATAAACAGATAACACCTATCCAAAGCAATTATGACAATGATTTCTCTGAGGAATAGACCCCAAGCCTGAATTTAGGTATATGTAATACTATGTATTTAAATGAAAACAAGTGGGGACAGATCCTTACCTTTGCTGAAGTTTATTTATAATGTAAAACTTCTCTACCCCCAGAAGCAAAAAAAGATTCCGGAATGAGCTGTTACTGTGTAGTGGGGTTTCTATAAACTGAGAGAAAAAATAAGTTAATTTCTAGAGACACAGATGAACTAAGTGCTCAGATTTCACACATAAAGAGCTCACTCATAATTAGGTATGTTATTGATTTTTTACTGTATGGGTTTATCTTATGAGTTCTATTTTTTTCATCATTTCATGGAGAGGAATTGTTCACAGCATGCACAAATACATATTTATATGCCAAAATTTTGTCTAAAAGCAAGTACCTTACTTGATGGACAGGCATTGGAGTGCTGTGAAGTATTCCAGAGGTGCCAAGCACCCTCTTGTTCTGGTGAAGACCATGTTTTTTTGACATATTTGTAAGTGTGTTCTGTACATATGAACAGGGGCATGGCTAATGCTAATCCCATCTCTGTTTTCCTGTGAACACTTGGCTATTCAATGTACATTATGCATGAATAAAGCAGAAACAGTGAGATGTACACCATTTGATCTTAGATCCTGTTAAATGATTGTTAAAATATTCCAAGTGTAGTACTTTGCATAAATCATGTTACTTAGCCTGCTATATCACAATATAAAACCAGCATCGATCAAAATGAATAAATGATGGGGTTTGGTTTTAGTGGTTAAGTTTAAACCAGGTTTTTAACATAGTTCTTGGTTATTTATGAATTAATCATAATTTAAGTCAAAGTACTTTCAAATGTTTGCTACTATTTACAGTTCTGTTCTACAAAATGGAAGTTTCCTTTTTAACACCTTCTTGGAAAATCAGCTTCTTTTCAAAAATCTGTAATTGTTTCCAAAAATGTGCTTATATTTGCAAAAAAAAGATAGTATTTTTGTTAAACTATGAACAGTAAGGTGATAGTTCTCTAGCAATCTCAGTTAAGATAAAAGCATTTAATCTTTTTCTTTACATTTTGCAACAAGATTTCAGCAGCAAACATATGTTATGTATATGTATATAGTACTTACACACATGCCACAGGTCTGTCAGAATGGCTGCATAAGACCAGTAGCTTTTAAATCATTTGGGGGAAGCATTCTGATCATAGAATGGTTCAGGTTGGAAAGGACCATAAGATCATCCAGTTCCAACCCCCCTGCCATAGACAGAGATGCCTTATGCTAGACGATGTCGCCCAAGGTCCTGTCCAACCTGGCCTTGAACACTGCCAGCGTCTACCACTTCTTTGGGCAACCTGTTCCTGTCCCTCACCAATCTCACAGTAAAGAACTTCTTCCTTGTATCTAATGTGAATTTCCCCTGTTGAAGTTTAAACCCATTTCCCCTTGTCCTATCACTACAGTTCCTAATGAAGCCTCCCTCTCTGCCGTTCTTGTAGGCCCCCTTCAGATACTGGAAGGCTGCTAGATCCTGTAAGGTCTCACTCTCTTTAGCACTGAGAAAGTCAAACCAAGCATCTACACTAGTACTTCAGGTTGAGCTAGCCAGCCCACACACAAGCCACTTATACCCCTTGTATCTACTCCCATGACCAAAGTTCAGCGCATTGTGCTTCAGGTTTCTAATACAGCACTAAAGATGTGTCCTAGGTGTTCTCATGAAATGGTAGGGCTTGATTTGCAAGCTACACATCTCTCCTCAGCTGCTTGGTGTACACTGGCAGTAGAAAAGGAAAGTGGGTGGAAAGCTTATAAAAACAAACAAGGGGGTTCCTCTGTTCAAGGCCTGCATGACATCATCAGTGTCAAATACAGAAGGAGTTAGAGAGAAAGGATGTAGGAAAGAAGATGGAGAAGAAGAGGTTGATTTACCAGTGGAAGTTCAGCTGTTTCCAGCATCAGATTAAACAAGCCAGTACATGAGTAAGAGTCCATAGTATAAGCAGCCACATTTCCTCATAAGTGACTTGCTTTGGTTGTTATGTGTTTATCACCAAAATGTTTCATGGTACCTAAGGCAACAAATAGGACATCACCACAAGAGGAAAATCTGCTCAGTCAAGTAACTACACTAAAATTCTGCCAAATTTACCCCTTGAAAAAACCTTTTAGTCATCAGAATGATTCTCACTAACACTGTCACAAAAGTTTGCGGCCCTTTCTGGAAGGTGAATAGTAAATAATAAATCTTTAATCATCATATTTTACATTCTTTACATTAACTTTCACAATCTTACATTGGCACATACTTCCCCCTTACACATACACCTCATATAAGACAGTATGAGCCACTTCTTGCTATGGTGAGAGAATCTCACAAAAAAAACCCCAAAAAACTAAAACCTAAATCGGCTGTCTAAATACCACTTTTCAACAGCAAGTAGTAACACCTTGATTGATAGTAAAAGCTAGTGGATAATACAAAGCAAAGAAGAAGAGTTTATATAAAATTAGCTAAAATAGACAGCATGCTCCCAAGTCAAAAGATTGGTGGATATGCTTTGAAAGTTGAAGAAAAGTGTTTCTGAAGAATCAACATGGGGATTGTGGAGGAGGAAAAGAAAATTATTACTGGGATAAAAAATACAGTAGAGTATTGTGAAAATTAAGGGAAAAATACCCATTACTTAATAGTGAGAAGAACTGCACTAGCTGTTCCAAACATATTTCTTAAAAACTTTTTGAAAATCTGGATATACGTAGAGAGCCACGCAGCCCAGTATCTTATTTCAAATGAAATCCTTTACCTATTACAACATAACAGAGTTGCAGAAACCTTGAAGATTCACCCCACTTCTGAAGCTGTACAATAATGACCACAGGCTTCCTCAGGAGTGGAAGGAGGAAGACGGAGCATTGTTAAAGAAGAGCAACCAGTAGCCTACCAAGGAAGATATTCTCTGTGGTGCCAAGAGAAATCCCAGTTCAAGTCCAGGTCAACACTTACCCTTACAAATGCTCTAGTCATTGTAACCCTTTCTCATTCTTCTGCCAGGAATACATATGAGGCATACTTGCTGTCTATTTTGAGATTTCCGAGCAGCCTTTGGTGAGCGGTAGGCATCTCAGATCTGCAAGAACTATGCTGCAACTGAGCATAAGCTGGGCAACTGGGGGGGGGGGGGGCGGGGGGCACTGGTTTTGTTTTAATGAATATTTATATATTCATCATCATTTAGGCAAGCAGGAAAGGTCCTCATGAATTGCTGTGCTACAATTAGGTACCTAAATTATGCCTAATTGAAAGTCAGGGTGGAAGGATGCATGTATTTTCTTCAGCAGAAGGCCAATTTAAGGCAGTCCTTCCTCCAGCTTCTCTTTCCTGACCAGTTGTGTCACTGGAACTTTCTGTTGGCCGTCTCTGAAGATGGATGAGGTAAATCATTTATGTTAAAACAACAACTACGCAACCAAACACCCCTCCCCCCAAAAAAAAAAACCAAAACAAAAGAAAAAAAAAACACCAACCAAACCAAAACAAATAATCCCAAAAGAATTCTAGCTCTTGCAAAGATTTGACATCCTGATACAAGTGAACTATGTCCCCTGGTTATGTGCTAGATACAATGTTCATGTAACTTAAGATACTGGTTGCTTTAGAAAGGCCTTATCTTCTCAATTCATTTAGTACATTCACATCACAGTGGTGTTTTGAGGTTTTAATTAAACATTTGGAAATTGCTATGGAGGAAATTTCAAAGGAGAAGCCAATATAAATAAGACAATTACACTGAAATGTGTGATGAAATAAGTGATAGAAGTAATTCTACTTGTCTCATCCTATTGTCTCTCCTTCACATTATTAAAATAAACCCTACTTTCCAAGCATATGTATGCAGATCATTTTTAAACACAAAAATTACAGAAAACGGTAATTCTTTCAAGAAGAAAATTGAGCTTGGCAGAAAGGGCAGGTATCTGTCAGGCCCAGATAAGATCAGACAGCTGTGCTGTAACCTGAAAGGGTGTCATGAAGTTAAGTTTTCCTAGGGAAATAACATCTTTGGTATGAAAAGAAGCAAAATGTCATGGAGTCTCCAAACAAATAAGTAGAGAAAACAAAAACTCTCAGAGCTCATTTTTATCCAAAATACTAACCCTGTATCAGGAGAAAAAATATAGGGCAAGAGGAAGATAACATCTTTACCAAACAGTAAAAAATAAGGGGTGGGAGGATCATTTCACTCTATATTCTCAAAAAAATTAATCTTTTAGATTAGAATCAAAGGTAAGGTGTGACTTTAGCAACAATAACCATCATAAAGAGCCACGATGATTGTGAAAAGGCTGGGTCACGTGATACCTAGGACAGCCAATGGGAAGAGGGGTAGTTAAAACAGAGACCAGAAAGTAAGCTGGGTGGAAATTTAACAGGAGCCTTGCAATTGCTGAAGGGAAAGGTAGAGCCAGGCTTTTCTAAGAGACACACAATGAAAGGACAAGCAGCAATAATCTCAATTTGCAGTAAGGTAATTTTTTATTTTATTGTTTTCTTACCTAAGGAAAAATGCTGCTCACCACAAACAGGGTAGCACTGGAACGGGTTGTCCAGGGAGGCTTGTAGAAGCCTCCTCCTTAGAGAGCTACAGAACTTGACAGGGCAAGGCCCTGAGCAGTCTGGTCTAACTTTGAAGTCAGCCTTGCTTTGAAAATGGAAGGTGTACTGCATAACTCAAGAGGTCCTTTTCAATCTAATTTTTCCTAGGATTCTATGAAACGATAAGCTTATGGTTCTCTGGAAAGGTAGAACAGAATAATAATAAGAAAATCTTGAAAAATGCAAGGACTTCATGGGAAAAATCTGTACTTCTGGGCACTGTCAGGATCTATTATACCACGTGAGAATGAGGGACATCCAGGTATGCATATCAACAGGAGAGTGAAACAGACTCCTGGAGAAAGGAGTAACTGAACATGCCAATAAAGGGGATTTCCAAAAAGAGAAACAGTCAGAGGAAGGGCTCTGTTTCTATCAGAAGGCTCTCTCAGGTCTATCCTGGGCCTGAATTAGTAAAAAAGGTTTTAATGATTTGGTTTTTGATGGGTTAAGAATTAAATTTACGGGTGATAGCTTTGGAGGATAGGATGAGAATTAGAGATGAACTCAGAAAGAAAAATTAAAGGAGAAATGTTCTTTAAAAGACGCATTTCAACATAGGAATATATGTAGTGTACTATACATGGATAGGAATAATCCACCACACAAACAAATGATGGAGAATGACAAGCAGAAGATAATTTCTGAGGTGTCACATATAACAAACCTTTGCAAGAAAAGTCAACCTTGCACAGGATGCATATTTCATCAAGATTTTTTTTTGGCACTGTTTTCTACAATTATCAGAACTTCCCTGAGTTCTATCTGAAATGTCTGGCTGGGTGGAAAATCTGTTTAAAATCATAACTTCAAGAATACTGTGTGTAGAGAAAGATACAGCCTTAACTACTGTCTGTGCAAATGAAATGACAGAGAAGGACTTGAGATCGTGAATAACAAAGTAGGTAACAGTGACACAGGATATCTGTATCTTATTAACTAATAAACATCTACCAAAGACACCTGCAGTAGTATGAAAAGCAGTTAGGAGACCCTGAAATTTTCAGGGGTAACATTTAAAGAACATGTGGTGCTGCTACTGACTAGAGCTAAACACATGGATATACAGTAGTTAGCATGTAAGAAATACACAACAGAACTTTTAGCATCATAATAAGAGGTATAACAAACTGATTAAAGATATATACATGGGAACGGGAACCAAGCTGCAGGGTAGCAAGGCCCTACTGTGTGCTGTTTGTTACCACTGCAACCAACTATTTTTATTTGCCACACTGCTCATAGAAAATCTAAGTGGAAAAGACAGGCTTAAATAACAGGTGCTGTGAAAGATAACAGGGTGAGAGTTTCTGGCTGATGTAAGAGGCAGTCTCTGGAACACTCACTATCTATACCAGCTAGGTGCTAAGCATCAGCCCTGGGCTAGCCGAGCGTAGATCAGGACCACTGAACCACCAGCAGTGGCCAGCAACACAGATCCAAAGAGAAACAGCCAACAAAAGCAATCTGCAACATTCCTGCACCACACAAAATATAGCTGGATCCAGCTAGACCCAGGATAAAAATCAAAGATTACTTTTCTGCTACATAAAACATATTACTGCTTATTTTAGCATCTGTAATGAGATGAAGCAGAAATAAAATGCATGTAATGGTGTGGCTGTACATTCCAGCAAATGCTGTAACATTGCAGTGTACTTCATTACATGAGACAATTCACTGATTGGCACATTTCAGGCATCACTAACATATAACAAATGAGCAGCTCCTCTTCTGTGCAGAAACTATTTCTTGCTGCCATTTTGATATGTTTGCCTTTACTCATGTGGCCCAGCTTTCCCCAGGATAGGAAACACACATGAAAAAATGACATAACAAATCACTACTGTTAGGAAAACACCACTGCTCATGAGATGTTTTAATTAAGCTGATTAAACTGTTCAATTAAAAGTATTTAAAAGGCCCATTCTCATTTCCATTACAGACTTTAAAGATCTTATGGCCTCAGAGAGTATAAAAAAAAGGAGTCCAAAAGTAGCCATAATGTAAATAAGAATTAGCAAACTTATTTTCACTGGCATTATTTACAGTTAGTGATCTTCTCATGTTGGCTTAATTATCATCTGATCCTAAAAGGCAAATAATTTCACTCCATTACCCTCCAGATCTGGTTCTCTTTCATAAGTAGTTTAACAAATGCCAAAAAAAAAAAAAAAAAAAAAAAAAAAAAAAAAAAAAGGAAGAAGAAAGCTGAAGAGCTTAAGCAATGCAGAAAATGAAGGCTGTAAAAAGACAAGGTTGGGCAATTCCTGCACCAGTCATTTGGAATTTGTTGCCCACCACCTCCATCTACTGAAAGTTATTCTTTGTACCAGCAGAAAGAGATTAAACCTTGGAGGTACCACTGTTCCTGGACTGATATAATAGTTTAAACTAGATCAATGGCCATTCCAAAGGACACATTACACTCTTAGTTGTGGTGGTTAAAGATCCAGTTACTTTCGCCAGCTCTGCTAGCCACTTACTGTGTCACAGAAAAGACATACAGATGAGGCAATAGCTTCTAAAACTGTACAGTCAGAAATTGATGGAACTTGCCTGTCAATATCCAAATTCACTTGAATTTCACAAGACTTGGGTCTTTGAAAATGAAATTAAGGTTTTATGGAAAGAAAATACCAGTATTCTGATGCTGATTAAAATGACAATGTATATAAACATTTAACACCTACATACATCCTAAGATGCTTTTGTGTATGTACTTCTAGACCAACCATCACTTGAACTGCACTAAAATTGACCAGTATTCAAATGAGCAGGAACACAAGAGAACATCTGCATATATTCCAAATTGAGAAAATGATCAAACTAATGCAGAATAATTTATAGGGGTGAATATCAGCTAAGGAGTGATGAACAGAGTGTGTGACCTCTATGCCTCAATGCAGTTGCTACCAATTTACTTCCATTAAGATACTAATGGAAATATACTCCATCTCTGCAGAACAAGACAAGCCACACAGCCAGGACACAGAGAGGAGTAGTCAAGAAACAAGATGCTCTCCTCAGTATGTTTGTTTCTTGTTACAGGCCGAAGACATAGAACTGAAATACACATTTCAGTAATTTAGCTCAAAACAGCACATTCTGCGATTTCTACTGAGAGGGTCCCTGAACGCCCAATTGCTGCTCCACAACCAAATGTCAGCAGAGCAGCTGAGCAATATATAAGCCTGGAAATAAAATGGAGAACTCAGTGCCAGCTGAGGGAAAAATAACAAAACCCCTTTCTGTGTTTCTACTTGATGACATATGGTACATGATTTGAGCCTTCTTGTGACAAGTCAATCTGCTATGCAAGACTGGAATATTACCTCAGATAATCAGAGTATCGTAGAATGGTTTGGGTTGGAAAGACCTAAAAGATCACCTAGCTTCAACTTGCCATGGGCATGCACCCCTTCCACTAGATAGTACAAATCCCAGTTTTTCTAAGGATGGGTACTCCATCATGCTCCCATTTTAGGCACAGACGAAGCCTACAGCTCAGTTTGCCTCAACATTTAAGGGTAGGTTTCAATTTCTAACAACTCTGCGCCACCTTGGAAAATTAAAATAGTACCTCGTGTTCTGAAAGTATAGCTAAAACAAATTCTGTGGCACTGATTAAGTGTTGTGTTCACTAAACTTTAAAATCCCATTATAGATCTTGCTATATTGGTGTTTGCGTATGCTGTACGGTGAGTAAGAAAAATCAGATTTCAGGTGCTTACAAGCATGACAAATAGGCACTGAAGTGGCCTTGAGCACTGTGATGTAGTCACACAGAGGAAATTGAAGCACTCAATATTCTGAGGTGCCTGAGCCCTCTACAGATGGCTCTTGGATACTTGTTACTAATCTAGCAAAGAAAAAAATGCACCCAGTTTTGTTTGGGCTTGTTTTGTTTGTTTTGTTCTTTACACTGGCAAAATAAATAATTTTAATGCAAGCAATATAATGTGCATAATAATAACATGGACACTAAATTGCAGCTATTATTTTAGGTCCTCATCTCTAAATGAAACTAATGCAAGATTTAGCAAGTCCCTTGTAGAGTATCAAACCTCCAATTTCATGAGGTTATCGTACATTTCTGTGTTAATTAGTATTTAATTCAAAGCTGCTGACAGAAAGGCTTGTGATCAGGAGTATTTTAAACTTGTGACTGACAGTAACAGCAGTGCAATCATCTATTGCCTTAGTTGGACTATGTGTTCTGCTCATCTTCATATCCCAACAGTTCATTAAATAAGATGGTATTTAACAACTCATTAAATATGTACACGTATTTGTGTATGTTCATCTTTCTCTAAGTAACTGGACATAAAATTAAAATGCAGAATCACAGTATATGTTTTTATTTTTGTGTCTGTTTCCATCTGGCAAGTAGACCCTTGGAAAGAAATTAATTCACAGATGAACAGATTACCTGAAAATATTTCTATATTATATAATGCATTTAGACATTCACTTTCAGTGAAGGAAGACAATATCAGCAGGTATCTGATAATTAGGTGCCATTAGCACATTAATAAAGACAAATTTTGATCTGTTCTACTGCAATGAAACTATGGAGGTTTAATATTTTTAACTTAAGAACTTCCCTGGTTTAGATTTTCATATTTATGGGGGTGTTACAATTCTGAAATAAAGTTCAGTGTTAAAAAAGTCCCAAAAGATTAGAACAGTGATACTTCTAAAGATTGTCAGGCACTTGTGAGTCATAGCAAAAAATTCTGATTTCTTCCCTCATTTTACAGCAAGAATAATTCTGTGTCTTTAAATAAAATTAACTTAAATTATTTGCGTTGTAGGTCTGATCAAATATGTAGAGCACATAACAGATTGGAACAGCAACTTGGCTATTACTCAGTAATATACACAGGTGTGACCCAGCAAAGGTCAATAGCCAAGCATTTTGTTCAAGTATAGAATGTTAAAAATAGACTGTGTAAGTGTAGTTTATATAAATTAGTGATATACAGTAGCCTTTGAAGGCAAATAGGAGTGAAAAAGTGTATTTAATTACCTAAAATTGAATTGACCTGTACATAACAAAAACATGAACTATGAACAACAAAGCAGTTTTATGAAAGAAATTAAGTTGTACTTTATAAGATTATTAGAATTTTTATCAATTTTGTGAGTAATTGTGTCCTTGATTATTTTATCTGTCTTTCCATACATTCAGTCATCCTCTACAAATGAAGTTTAATTATTGTTTAAACAGAATCTGAGCACATCCTCAAGCAAAATAATAAAACTAGCAATAGCACAACAATTCAGTAGCTCCCTGAAGCTGTACACAGAACCCATGCAAAATCAGATTGTGTCCCAGTGTGCTCCACAACTACACTTTTAGTTGTTTTTGGCTCTCCTTACGTTATCAGACAAAACCAAGCCACCCAAAAGATTAAATCGGGTAACTGTTGTTTGAATTCTTGTTTCTCCCTTAAAGCCAGCACTCAAAATACCTACAGTGCCTTACCAGGAAAGGCAGTGATTCCCTTTGATAGCCAGCCTGATGGGCCTCTCCTTCAGGAACAGAGAGGGAAGAAAGAGGGCTGTATTCCTGCTCACCAAGGAAGAGCTGAATTAAGCTGATAGAAGAAAAGCAGCATGTAGAGGATCGATGGGTTAGTAACAACCAGGACACCCTGATATTGCAGGGTTTGTGTAATGCAGGTCACAGCACAGAGTAAATGTTTCAGATAGGCAGATATCACAGCACCAGTTACATCCAGACCTGGTCCAAAGTGGTAAAATCAACATTATTCTGATATATCCTTCGTGCCTCCTTTCAGTGGAAGAAGAGTTCTTTGAAATTTAACATTAGTGTTAACAACCAAACACCATGACATTTCTGCAGAGGCTGCAGAATCACAAACAAGATCTGGACTAGATCTTGTTAGATCTAGACATGCCAGTCATAGATGCCAACATAGAAGGCCGATTTAAAATTGCATGATGTGGCATATTTAAAATGTACATCAAAAAACCTGAGTTTATACAGGCTGAATTATCACTAATTTTATAAGTACATCTTGTCACATTTTCCATGCAGCTTAACCTTTTGAAAATGCTAGCTATTACTGGGCCAAAAACATCTGTTAGGTTTAGAAGTTTTTTAAATTCAAAATACACTTGGCACTTGTGTTTCAAGTAAAGATTAAAAGCTAGTAAAAAAGAGTTTCACACTGAGCTAAAACCAGCCCAGAATGGTGTTATAACTATGCAGAGGCTACAGGGGATTAAAAAAAAAGAAAAAAAAAAAAAAAAAAGACGATTCAGCAAAGAGCGCTGTTTCCTTTTCAGGATCAAATGAGACCTCAAGATCCAGGAGAAAAAAGGTGAAAACTATCAAAAAACCACACTGGATGAGAATCTGCAGCAAAATTTAGAACAGAATTATTCTTCATCAATGTGTAAGAGAACAGGAAAATAAGCATCAGGGATATAATAAACTGTTGTCAGGCATAAATTAAAACTCATCTACCTGTGACTAAAAATTCTAAACATTGCATTTAGGTTGTCTATTAGTTCCTGCCTGTACATCAAATAAGACAGCTATGTTCCCATTTTAGGCTTCCAGATTAAGACACCCAAGTCTTTCTGAATACTCACCCAGCTGACAACTCTGAAGTTTTCAGTATAAGTGAGACAGGTAACTGCAATGAGGTTGAGGAATGGGTGTCACTGAATCCAAAGTAAAAGTAAAGCTTAATATTCTCAGATTGAATATGTTTAATAGTCACCATTAATAAAGAAAGTCTGATGGAATTTTTGTCTAATACATCTAAGAAATTCAGGCTTGAAAAGAGAAAATACACTGTGTATGTTTTAAAAGGTGGGATGGAATAACTTGGAGACTACTAATTCATTGGTCTGACCCTAATAGTATATAAGCCTTCGGAAAACACTTTGAAAGATTTTATTTAATTTAAAAAAACCCCAAACAAACAAACAAACAAAAACAAACAAAATGGGACACTACCAAAATAGCTTTTGCCATGCTTGTACAATTTCCCAAGAGAGAAAATAGAAAAGGAAAAAAAAGAAAACCAGAACAAGACTCTGCGCCTATCTGTAGGCAAATGAGCATATGCAAGGCAGACATGGAGCCATCATATTTTCTGTAATATTCCATGTGCAGCTGTGAATGCTTACATTAATGCCAGTTAATCTTCAGAGCTATGAAGTGAGGGAAGGGAGTGTTGGCCACGGTACTGGAGTTATGTACTATTCTTCAAACACTGTAACTGAATCCCTCACATCCTCCTGGACTCTACCATAACTGCGCAGATGGAGCCTCACTAAGCTGCTCACTCAAACACAAATGCATAATAAAGCAATAAACATTAGGGGTTTGACTTGGTATCAAAGCAGAGGAACAGGAATAGTTTTACTTAAAGTGCTTCTCATTTAAGTCTTCTAAAATTCTAGGAAATTCTAGCTTCTAGGAGAGTGAAGAGTTCATGGCTTAAACCAAGACTAGCAGCTTGCAATTAAACCTAAGTAAATCTGGTTTACATTAAAAAACAATAAAATGAAAAGCAAAGCAAAGACCCTTTGCAACAGCACAGTCTGACTCTGCTTTTATGTGATGCATCAACTTCAAGCAGCTTTGTAGTTTTCTGAGGTTTTGTATCCTTCCAATTAGGCCAGAACTTCTCTCTTACATCCTGCAAGAAGAGGATGCCTTTCAGCTTGCTTTGGGTTTGGTTTTGTTTTGTTTTGTTTTGTTTGTTGTGTGTGTTTGTTTTTTTTTTGAAAGGCCTGACATTTTTCTCTTTCATTCCTACTCCAACTGAAATTAGGGGGTTTTTCCCCCTTTTCAGCTGTCCAAGCTTTAGAGAACAAATAAAATGAGGATGAAAAATTCTCCTTGCTCAGCTTTTTAATTTGAGAATTTTGTGGTCTTTTTGCCTTTTTTTCTTTTTCTTTTTTTTTTTTTTTTTTTAATTCCTTGATATCTTAGTGTCAGTAGAAGATGTGCCACCATTGAAAGCATCTCTTTTTCCTGAAACCATAGCAGAAACCATCTATCCCTTTGGGATAAACAAGTTGAGAGAAGACCTTCTTATGTTCTCTTTGCCATGACTGAAGTGGAATTGCTTGCACCACCAGATTATAACTTCATTTTAAAGAGGTTTTCTTAATAAATGGAAAGTAGGAGTAAGACTGTATAGAAAGATAGATGGGACAGAAAAGTAAGAGATCCGCAAGAAGAGTAAATTTCAAAAGAGTTCTCTACTTCTTTGTGGATATCATACTCTAATTCTGACATATATTTCCTCCTCATAAAGTAATTCTGACTGCAAACTTCTTCATGTCAGCTCTTTTGAGTTTAAGAACATTTTCACATAATTTGTGACTTGTGCATTCCACCCCTTAAGTGTGGCCCTACTGTTTTGCCAGGGTCCATTCCTGTCTCATTTTATTAAATACCCCTAGGACAGTATTAGTTGCAACACAGTTAGGCAAGGAAGAGAATATGAAATGGAGTCTTAATTCTGAATTCCCTGACCAATCTTCTTGTTCAAATAGAAATAAAGAGCATGGAAGAAATCCAAACAGGAAAATGAGAACACAGTTTTCTGTGCTTATTCAAAGGATAATGATGTCCTAAGGGAACCAATAAAAGAAAATGAAATTGTACAAAGGACACCTCCGGTGCACCTAGCAAATCTTTTAGGCAAACACAACAACAAAAATCAATAGTGAAAAACTATTCGCAAGGATGCTAAATAAAGCAAGCCAGGAACAAGCTCCTTTGAAATGCATATACTGTAAGCTGAGATCTAAGTCTCCAAAATAATTATTCATAATCCAGGTTGAAATTCAATAAAGACATTTACTCAGTATTTAACTCTTCCTTTATGTAACCTGAGTTTATATAAATTATCAGGGAAAGAGAAAACATGGCAAACCTCTTCAGCATAGTACACACCACGTACAGTTTCCGCTCAAAACACTGTTTGCGTTTGCCCAAAAGATGTATGAATGTTTAAGGAAGATAGTCCATGTGCTATGGTGTCCCATTTGCATAGGTGGTTACTCCTTTTAAAGGCTGCTGATTTTTATGTAAGATGAACAGCAAAACCAAAGCATGAGTTCAGAACAACACGGAAGCATGCTGCACCACTTCACAAATACACCAACTACACGAGCGCAAGAGTATTCCAAAATCAGCCTATTCTATGTAGCAAATATAACAGTGTATTTTTCAAATTCTACTGATTTAAAAGGGATAATCAGATGTTCATCAAATTATTGCCACAATTATCTGTTTCTATTGAAACTAAGCATAACAAAAATAGTCTAAATGGGTTTTGCGTAAGTTTGGAAAGAGCTGGGCAGGGAAGTCACTGAGTGAACTGAAATGACGCTTGATGAATGGCAGGAATGGATCTTCAGATGTACTATAAAATGCATGTATTAAAACAAACAAAACTAGAGAACACACATACTAGCACAATACTTAACACGCATAAACCAACTTCTATTCACTAATGATCACAACACACCTATTTAAAGATAAAAATTCCTATATTTTTACACAGTGCTTTGCACTTTGCAAAGTTGAATTATTTTATGAGACCTGCATACTTCAGCAGTATTTAATTTTTAGGTAATCCAAAATTAATTTCAAAGTTCAAAGAGTATCCATACATAAAGTATTGGCATTCCAAGAGGCCGACTCTTAATCTGTCAAAGGATATATCTTAAAACTCACAGCAAAAGCCTGGTTTTAGAATATTTTAAGGTCTGGTCATACAATCCAGTTTATCAATACCAGTAAAGCTTGGCAAACAGAGGCTGTGGTTGAAGTTCATATTAATATAGCACAATGTACCAGGGAAGCCTGTCTCACTAAAAGTTTTTTTAAAGATTTAACAAGAAAAGTTAATGACTCTGCATTGGACCCACATTTACCCTGGAAGAGTTTCCTGCACATTGCCACAGTTATTAAAAATGCATGCAAATACAGAATACACAACAAAAAGTCCTTTTTCAGTACTACAATAAGCATGGCATTTACATTTCAGGAACTGTTGAATGATGACAATGGTAACTCTGGAATTATTTACTGCAATCAAACTTTGTGCCACTAAAATAACTCTTGCACTAAAATATGCAACACTAAAGTAAAGTACAGGACAGGTTTAAGGAAAAAGTCCTCAGTACTTACTATTATTGCATCATATTTTATAGCTTAAAGAGTAGCTCTACCCAAGTCTTAAAACATTTAATACTTAGATTTCCACCTTCTACTCTTCCCTTGAGGTGTGCTTTATCACATGGGTGTACAACTGAGTAGGGATGGTCTGACTGACCTCTCCCTTCTCTTAAAAGTCCAAGATGAATTGCCACTTACTATAAATGATCAAAGTTTTATGGACTAATGACAGTTTAAAATACTTTTTTTCCACTTTTACTGCAATCCTGTCATTAAGACTAACAATCTAAAGTAGCTAAGAGAATGAGTAAGCAAGATGATTTACACAGATGATAGTGCAATGGTAAGAAGTGGGGAAAGATTCTTAGAATTTTTTGTAGCTGAACCATTAAAAAGATTTACACCAAGGTCTTTAAGTGAAAAGAGAGCATTGCCAAAGAGGTCTGGCAAGCTCTTCTAGCAATAAAATATTCTGCCCCATAAATTTAGCCAAACCCTCAGCTTAAAACCTGATTAAAAGCTAGAAAGAACTTGCTTTGTTACCAGAGGTAGCCCACCAACCCAGTATCCAAAGAGACTAACTACAAAAATCAGACAACATAGGAACATTTCTATAAAATCTTCACCATTATTACATGTCCTATACTTTTCCCTGAGGCCACATATAAAACCTGAGGAAATATTTAGCATAAGAAAGCACAGGTTCTAATACAGGACAAAGTTGTGTTGAAATTATTTAGGGCTGGGCACAGTATTAAAACCTTTCTGTACCTGGCTGATCTGTACCTTATGGCAAGACTGACAAAACTCCTGCCATACAGAAGACTCATAAAATATGTATATAACCTTATAAGGTTTTTGTTTTAACTTCTGTCAGAATATTCTTTGATTAGAGGTTAATTCAGAACAAGCTTGTATTTTTTTCATATCCCACTTCCTACCATTTTTGTTCATTAGAAATAGCCTCAGGAGGCAATAATCAGATCTGGATTCATGTGTAGGGCAGGTTCAGAGTCAAGGCTTGATTTATGACTGTACCCGAACATATGTTTGTAATTTGAAAGCAGCAGTATTTGATACACTTCACAACAAAATCTCCGGACAAAGCAACAAAAAGAAAACCCAAGGTTTTCTTTTGCTCGATATATCAGAGCATTGTTTGGTGCTAAAAATGGGCTTAAGGTTGTAAAACACTAGTGTTTTGACAGCCCGTGCTTCAAGATCAGCTGTTCATGACATTTCCATCAACTTGAAATGCAGCCCATCCAGATCTAGAAAACAGGTGTCATCCAGTTTTGGACTTCACCCAGATTCAAAGGAGTAGGGATACTCATATGCTCTTATCCTTACCCTGAAACTCTCAATAAAGTAACAAACTTTAACCAGGGTACCCCAACAGTCAAATTCTAATAGGAAGAAAAGGAAGGAGTCAAAGTGGTGGAGAAGGAAAAGAGCCTGTTGTTTGCTCAGTCTTACTATGCCATAGTAGTTCGCACATCTCTGCTGTCTGAGGCCAACAGGTTGCCACCATTTAAAAAGACGTCCCTAAGATGAATTCTTTAACCTCCAAACAGAAATACATAGAAAGAAATCCACAGGGATAGTAGCCAGGTTAGCTTGCTGACCACTGCCTATGTCCTGTGCAATTTTTCTCCGCAAACTGATTCAGGACACAGCCTTGGGTAACTGGTCCATAGAATCATAGAATCAACTAGGTTGGAAAAAACCTTCAAGATCATTAAGTTGAACCTTTACCCCAAGGACTGCCAAGTCCACCACTAAACCATGTCACTAAGGGCCTCATCCACATGTTTTTTGGGCACTTCCAGGGATGATGATTTCACCACTTCCTTGGGCAGCCTGTTGCAATATCTGACCACCCTTTTGGTGAAGAAATTCTTTCTAATATCTAGTGTAAACCTGCCTTTGTGCAGCTTGAGGCCATTTCCTCTTGTTCTATCACTTGTTACTTGGGAGAAGAGACCAGTAACTTCCTTGCTCCATCCTCCTTTCAGGTAGCTGCAGAGAGCAATAACGTCCTTCCTTGAGCCTTCACCAGACCAAACAACCCACGTCCTTGGAAAGAAGCAGATTCTACTCCTGCTTCTGCTCATCTTTTCCTCAGCTGAACTTTGAGGTCCAGTTTCCAAGTCTCCAGCTTTTGCCCAGGTCTTGGACTACAGACTGGACAGCATCAACATCCAGGTGTAAATTTGTCTCACAGAGTTATCCCCCGTTATCAGCATGGGAAAATAATATAAAAAAATTACAGAGACACAACACCGCATCAAGGGAAAAATCAGCCTACAAGTCTTATTGTCAGTCTTTTATCTCTCCATCACAGAACAAACTCTATCCAAACTCAAATATGATTTATTGCTCTCTAAAATACACTTGGTGTCCCTGGTGGTATTCTGAATGAGATAGGAAAACTGACGATTACTCATGAAAACGCTTGACAATTTTCTTCCTCTTTTTTGGCCAGAATTCTAAGTTTTAGCAAATAGGCTTGCTATTTCAAATAGTAACAGAACTCATCCCAGCGCTACATGTGTTCTCAAAAACATGCATTCACACGTGCATAAGGAAGACTCTAAAGACTGCTATGTCCTATAAACAGGAAACAGGAAAGAACGTGAACTTCATGATGGCAAAGTTTTAACGGAACACAGAGATTTTAAACTGGTTTAGGAACTTGTTTCACATTTGTCAAAAAAGCCATTTAGCAACCATCAACAAGGTGGACGAATCTGGAAAAGCTGGAAAATGGGAGATGACTTGGGGAACAAGAGGATGTTTGGGAAGACATGATGAGAAACAAGTGGAGGCACAGTCTGTACACAATCAGATAGATAAGCTCCCAGCACTGGGAACAATGGCTCACATGAGATGCTTTGGACTGCAGATGCCATTTCACTCCATAAGAGTCAATACTTGTTTAAAAAAAGCTAACAGATTCTAGATGTTTCTGCAGTTTGGAGAGGGATACCTCTTCTGTAAATGCAAATACATCAACTCACTAATAGCAGGTGGCAAGCTTGGTCATAAACAGAATGATTTTACTCTCTGGTCAGCAACCAGACATCTGATCAAGTTGTCATGATTTTTATGTATGTTCCTTTTTCATGGGAATGAAGGAAAAATTACATATACTTCTTCATTCATATACAAAACATTAACAAAATTTTAGCAGGCAACCTTCATAAAAACACAGTACCCTTTTCTCCTCTCCCCATGTCCTCCCACACACCCAGAATGTTGTATAGCAGTCTGGGAAACAAAAACAGATCATGCATCGAAAACCAGTTTTCAGAACAATTCATTAAAAGCACTGAAGAACGCTTGTTGCTTATATATTCTCCCCAGATGCTGTGTTGACTGCACATATACAAGCTCTTATCCTTTACAGACCTGGTCCCAAGAGATTGCATGACAGAGTTAAAAGTGGTGACACATTACTCATTCAAGTACATTAAGTGAGATGGGTTCAGAAGGGATTACAAATGCCGTTTTTGCTACTGAATCTCTTTCACGCAAAGTACTGTTTACTGCACACATTCGTACAATATTCCCCTTTGGCTGCACAATCATTAGCTTTCAGATTTGTAGAACCATTTCAATCCCAAGTATCTTACTTGAGAGAAATGCTGCATAGTTCTTTTGTTTTCAGCATGTTGGGAAAGAGATGAAACTTAATCATAAATAAATGGTTTATTTTCTCCCACGTTCTCCCTCTAATGTGAAATACCATTTTAATATACTGCATATTGATGACTTGCACACTATTGTGATCTATAGCACTTGTTTCACTTACTGTCATTGCAATTTTTTGATTTTGAACAGTATATTTTTTCTCAACTCTGTCCTTCAATTACAGGGATGTCTTCTGTCGCGTATCAATTTAAAGAAAAAGTTATGAAATAAATTTGATAGCATTTGCTATTTTTGTTCTGGAGTACCTATTGTGCCTTTTGCCAGCAGATGGCAGCATGTGGCTGCTTAGCCGGCACGGGCTCTGTGAAAATACCTACAGGGGAAACAAACTTTCAGACAGAAACAATTGGGTCTTTGTAAACCTTTATTCCTATTCTCTCACAGCAAACTACTGTACTCATGTCTCTTAGAAGTCCTTCAGGGACTGAATCAAAGAGTGAAGTTTTCCTTGATTCTTTGTTTTGTTTCTTGTTGTGGGTTTTTTGTAGTTTGTTTTTTGTTGGCAGTTTGGTTTGGTTTGGTGTGGGCTTGTTGTTGGGGTTTGGGGCTTTTTTTTTCAGACTAATGATTTGCAGAAATTAAAAGATTTCTGGAAAGCAGAGATAAGCTGGATGAAGTCGTTTAGTACAGATACTCAGAAAGGTTTGTGAATTTGGAATTCCAGCCCTGTATCTGGAGTTCAGGTATCATTTCTAGCAACAAAACCAGCTCTCTATCTCTGCCTCTTCAAAATTCTTCACCACACAAAATATTTTCCCCTTTATCAAAAAACACACACACATACCTAACAATTTCTCCCTTTCCTACCTGTATAAAAGGCAGTAGCAATATATCTATGAGTATACACTTAAATTTAAAATAACGAATTCCAAAATTTTACTACTCTCTTAAGTGGTTTATATATGGTAATTTTAACAGGAAAAAAAAAACCACCAAATATGTAGCAGATAGGTTTCAGTCATTCTAATTTCTAAATTCCTAAAACCTTGCATTTTCAAAAACACAATGGAGTTTAGATAATGAGTTTTGTTATTTGTACTTTCAATCTGTGGTTTGCTCCTGAGAGTAAGCAATTACATTAGATTATGTGGGTAACATAACAAAAGTGTATTTTTCTCTCCCTTGTATGCAAGGCTTATTTCAATTCATGTGATGTGATTCTTTTAGGTTAGGAAGTTCAGGGCATACTTAAAGCAGAGTTTTCACAGTGTATAGGCAGCCTTCTCTCCCCTACCCCTATTAACAGAGCCTGGATATATCCTTTTCGCTTTCTGACAATCTAGCAGTTCAACAGACATTTGACTGATAATTTTATAGAAGTGCAAAGAATCAACAACCAGCTCATGCATCCCCTGTGTCATGTTGATGCTACAGCCAGAATGACTTGGCCATTTCAAAATAAATGTTAAGGAAACAAGAATCTATTTGGGATTGTTAGTGGTTTTTTTCTTACCTGAAATGATCTCGTTAGCCTGCTGTCCCTCAGAAGCAGCTAAAAATCCACTTTTTCCACACTGCAAGTAGCAGCTGCTTCAGCACTGTAGTGAAAGAAAACCATTCTGTCAAACAATATAGTGCTTTTATGCTACAACATATCACACACAATTGATCTTAATAAAGCAAGGCCTCAGGAGGGCCTTCTAATATGTGAAAGCATATAGATTGCTTTAAAGCAGCAAGCCTATTTGGTTTGAGCTTGTAAGGGTAGTTTGCATGGCTCCCATGCCAGAGGTCTGACAGCTGGAGTGTGCAGCATTGACGGAAACAGCGGCTGTGAAGCCTATGCTCCTGGTGGGTTCATGTGCTAGAACCACAGGGCCCTTTAAGCTTCCGAGGTCTGGGCACCCAGGACTCTCAGTGCCTGTCAGGAGAAGCATGGGCTCACCGAGGCTTCTTCTTGCAGCTCCTTGGATTTTCTTAGTCTCTAAAAGTCCATCAATCAAGGGGCAGAAGTTGAAACCAGATGCTTATACATGGGGACAATCACCACACAATTGTTGCAAAAGACCATGTCAAAAAGTCCAAAATTCCATATGCCTTTGAAATTCAGTGTGCTTTGAGTTGAAGTGAAAAGACAGATGAAAAATTCCTTTGTACTGCGAAGTATATTAATGAAGTGAAATGATGATAGGATTTAAAGACCCCCAAGGTAATGACAGTTTAAATGGTAACAATTATAGTGATTAACAGCAGTAAAAGGTCTGCATAAACTTAATACTATAAACACAGGCAAGCAGATTTCCACTTCTCCAGCCTCAAACTCTGCCCTTATATATCCTCCTTGCAACTATTGTTTCTCAGGTCCTGAGCACACCTTATATTCAGCATGACAACTGATGAAACAATTCTGTATCTCTTTGATAAATACTCTTCTCACCCTCTGATTTTTTTTTTACAACTTCGCTATTCTTTATTATCTTAGCATTAATCTATATTTCCTCATGACTTCTCTTTCCAAGTGTTTCCTCCTTATTTCTTCATGATCTAATAAATTTGATGTATCATAATACTTGGGGGGGGGGAAGAATCTTCTCTGAAGTAGCGTTTAACAAAGATAAGACTAAAAGACTGGCATCAGGATCTAATGTTATTATATATTTAAATACTGTGGATAGGGCATGAGCAGTAATGCCAGAATTCACAAGCTGTCCCTAAAGGTACAAGCCAGCTTTCTCTCCCCTCATGTTATAGACCAGTTTAACATCTGTTGTAACATATCCCAACACAAAAAGATTGTAAGATGTGCTCCACTAGAACTGGAGTCCTAATTTACCTGCTTTCAGAAACATGTTGTTCTGTAGAGTTAAAAATGTAAAGATTACATTCAGTGTTATAGAAAGCTAACACAGCAGAAGTTTAATAGTAGTATAGAATTTTTTAAAGCAGAGCAGATGAGCTTGCATAACAGAAGACTCTTCACAGATAGCTATATATTTATAGGGAGATTATCTATAAAGAGATATTTATATGTAAAATACGTAACAATATACATCTATTTTTTAATATAGATAAATTATGCTACCATTAAAAATAAGTGGAATTTGGCTTAGGTTTGAGCCATGCATGGGAAGTAATTCTGAACACAGAAACATGCAAGAAATTAAGCCACAATTTAGCAGAGCCAAGAAGATAATCATGCTGTTTTCAGCTAATAGAACAGCCATTAAGTTGCAGCTAATAATATCTGATCTAGATAGTTCAAAATGTTTAGGTTAATTGGCAGCTAAATGCAGTTAGAAAATAACAGATCAAAATTTATGAGAAGTCACATTCTCACTCCCTGCCCCCACTATCAGGAAGTAAAAATAGGGTCTGCAAATCAGAAAGAGAATTAATTTCTAGGTAAGTGTGTGAATACAAAGAATCCGGATACTCAATTTTGGCCATGTGCATCTGGATGTGCAACTTACAGTGTTAGCCTTTGGCTTTTCCAAGCTACCACATGTACCATTTTTCTTGATTGATTCAGTGTCTGAGAAGGATTTAGTCTTGTCTTGGATACCCATCTGGAACAAAATGCTCTCTGGCAGCTTGCTGTGCTTCTATCTCCTAGTCTTTCCTCAGACCTTCTGCAAAAGCAGTTTTATATCGTAAAGAAGTTCTCAGAAATTCTTCTCAGGCAAGCTGGTATTTTGTTAGGGCTTTTTTCACCCAAGAGAGATTATGGGACTGCTCACTTAGCTCCACCATCCTTATAATTTGTCTAGGTTAACAACATGTACTACGTACCACATCTTGAGCAAGTTTCCACAGCTGTGCCAAATACCATCAGTGGAAGATTATGGCAATAAAGTAGGCTTCAGTTCATCAGTCCAACCAGATTCCATAGTGAGTACTGTTCTAATGAAGTCTGTTACAAACACAGAAGCCTCAGGCCACCATTAACTTTGGCAAATTGTTGGAAATTGGGTTTATGTGGCAGGGTGATGGAGGTTTCTACATACTTCACACATTATGTACTACATAACCAACATTCCCATAGACGGAAGCTTACAGCTGCTCCACATTAAGAAGAAAATAATTCACTCTTCTGTTTAATCCTTCATAATTTTACTGTTAACTAAAATGTCTCCAATTTTCATCTGGTTTCCATGGTGTATTTTCTAATACTGCCTGCATTAGGCAGCCCTTGTCTGTACGTATATTCCTGTACCTATGAAACTATTTCACTTAACTGTTTATAAAACAACTTCTGACACTGCCAGAAAAGTTCCAAATAAAGTATCTGTACCTTTTGTTCTTTCTTTGTATGCAACAATATGTTGGGAATGAAGCAAAGTCACAAAAATCAAAGCTAGATTGCAAAGAGGCAGACAGAAACCAGCTATGATGTGTGAGTGAAGCTCTGACTGATGAAACTACAGCTGGACTTCAAAGACTTTAGTACAAAAGGTCTGAAGAATTTCTTAATAACCTGGCCACATCCTGAAAGAGAAGTAGGAATTAGAAAAGAGAAAGAAAGATGTGGGCACATGATCAGCTAAGGATAAGCCATGATCAGGCAAACTGAAGGCATGATCTGATGTGGTTTCCTCTGCAGACAAATTCTTGGGTGTGCAACACTCCCGCCTTGGGTCACTTTAGGCAACTTCTTCTTTCAGAATCATGCGAAGAGATTCTGGAAGCAGGGTACACACCACGTAAAAGTACAAACCAACTCATTATTGTCCAATACACAAAAATAATAGATAGGAATAATGAGCTATTCATTTTTTTATAATATTTTATTATATAATATTATTAAATATTCATAATTGACCATCCAATGGTCAAGAAGCTTAGTGCTCCACAGATGACATCAACCAACATTTGCCCGCCAGGCAAATCATGTGAGGAGGCTTTTCTTTATTCATCCTTGGGACAGGCCAGTCCTCAGTGCTGCAGAGTTGCCACCCTCAGTTTCCTTGTTTTCTCCTTAGGATTCCATGTTTGTTTTATCTTTTGAATCCTTGAGCTGCCAACTGTGCCCTTCTCACTAAACTTACCTCTGCAGTTTCACCTTCCTGGTTTTGCATGGCTTTATTCTATGTAAGCTTTTACAGCTCTTTCTACCAGGTTTCTACCAGGTTTTTAGCAGGTTTCTCCAAAGTCTAAGCTGGGGTTACACAAGCACACTGTGTGCAAGCTGGGTCTTGGATCTCAGACAGCTGAACTGCTGGGAGGAGACCTACAGGTCTGACAGGCTGTTCCGGAAAAAAACTTGACATTATCTTATGAAGAGCCATCTCTTTTTATTGTCAGATCATGTTGCTGTGAGGGAGCAGAGAGCAACAACACACACTCAACAAAGAACCTCTTTGCATCTCATTCAACTCTGACACAGCAGTAATAGCAGCGGAGGATTCATTGTTTAAGGAGCACTGATCACACAAAAGCAGACAGAAGTATATAACAGACCTCTTCACTTGTACTAAGAAGCAGCAATAAGCCCACTTATGCCTGCAGATGGGGTTCAGTGCCTATAATGTTTGGTTTGGGTTTTAATGCAGAAATATCAAAAGCTGTTAGTGGCAACGCTGAATGACCTCCTCCCTACAGTCAGTGATTTTCTTTTGATACTGAACACATACCACAGAGTGACTGATCATATTTTGAGTCTCATTAGGCAGTCACAAATAGAAGGAAAAGAGGCACTAGCTAGCGATCTCTGTCCTGATGAGCAATTGCAGGATAAACCGCTGTCAGTCCTCATGGATAAGAACCTGCACTCTCTGGGAATGCATCAGTGTAGGAAAGACTGCTACGTATAACCAGCCTATGCAACATGTGCCAGATGTGACACTGCAGGAAAAACATAGGAAGAAACAAAAAGGCATAATAGATATAACAGCCTCACATGTGGCACTCTGTCTTGTGAGATGAAAAAATTTCTGTATCTTACCACATAATCACATGGTAACTGCTTTATTAAGTTGAATAGCTAAACCATTGTTTTCTTCCTTTTCTCAGTTGGCAGGCCCATTAAAATGTTCAAATATTCCAACACTGTAAATCTAAACCAATTTACAATTGGCATGTTTTTCCTAGTTATTCTTCGTGATCCCTGAAAAGAAATACATTAACCTCAGGACAACGGGTCAGAAGCTGCTGAACTAGAGCATTTGCCATAGGCACGAGTTCACACTTGGACAATTCCCATTCACACACAAGGCTGCTAACAGAAGCTTGTAATAAAAGTAGTTAAGCAGTTTCAAATCCCCTTCAACTGCTCTGAAGAGAAGGAAAAATGACAAATACAGCAAACATAAGCCTCTCACTTATAACTCACTTTTTTAATGTTCCAATGTCCTTCCATTCCTCACAGTTGCCAAACATACTCCATTAAGCACCAGTTATCAATAAATTTAATCTTGCGAATTGGTTGTCCTAGAAAATAAGCTACGGTGTATGTTTCTAGAAAACTGTTACAAATGCTGTAAGCATGTGGAAATTACAATCACTAAACAAAAATTTCTAGTGATTTAAAAGGTCTCTGAAGTAACTTTGAAGGAGTCTATATATGTCAAATACCACCTGCCTAAACTTATGTCCACTGTTGCTTTGAAATGACTGGAAGCAGTGCTAATGGGTTTGACTCCTAAATCCTAAAATGAATGTTGAGCTGAAGGCCTTTCAGTAGTGAGCAGACTACTGAAGATTTCTACTCGCTACACTTATTCACAATCTGGCAACAACATGCCTTATGTGATCTGAGAATAAAGTGGGAACTACATGACTGCACAAAATCCCCAGATACCTGTTATGAAATATTTAATCCTACAAAGCATATTTCCCTCAATTCATTACTTTATTGATGATATTTGCTGATTGAAAAGTTACAGTAGTAGTACTTGCCTCCACTAATCATCAGATCAAAGGCGGCTGTTGGGGGTTTTAATTTTGGTAATCCTTTTGAAGAATGTCTTCCGACTTGAGAAATTCAGCTTTTCTCATCCATCTGGGCATTTTCTTTTCTTCCTTCCTCCTGATTCCACTCTCAGGAAAATTAATCTGTCAAATCTTTATTGCTCTAATTCTGCAACTTTTAAAGACGGCGAAAGCTTTCATAGGTCTTTTCAACTTAGTCTTACAACCATAAAAAATTGCCAGAATTCTCCAAGCAAGAAAAATGAGACTGTGATAGCTTTGTCAAAGACCTGGTGGATAAAAATGAATGTAACAAGACATATATATGCCTCTTTCTGCTGTGAGTGAAAGAAAACCTCTTCAGAGTCACCAGCAGGAACACTCCATTCCTCATCTTCCAGTCACACTAGGTTTACAGCTTTGTCTCCGTATGAGCAGAAGGATGATGTCTCCTATTGAGTCCAGCAGCATCAAATGAGATGACATTGACGATACCAGAAGATGCAATTTTAGACTCCTGTAACCATTGTAGACTAATTGCTTCCAGACTTTCTAGAACAGGGGAGTCTTAGTCTGTTCCAGATCTCCGACAGGTACTGTAACATTTACTACTGCATTTCAATTTTCATGCAGTTATCTATCCCCTAAGCTGGATGGCACAGTAAAATCGGAGGCCAACACAGAACAAACTGCAGTGTGACATTATATAGGAAATGTTAATAGGTCATTCATAAATTACTGCTGCTGTCCTTATGTAAGTCAGTTGGTCTCAATATACCATTTTTAGAAAGCTTGCCCTTATTGAGGCAGGTTTTTCAGAGCAAAGTTAAATAACATTGATGGGAATATATGGCAAACTCAATCGTAAACCCATGGCTGTGCCCCTGGAGTTCTGGCCAACAGTTTCTCCAAGTGAGGCCTCTTTTTCCGCATATTTGTCTGAATTTCAAGTACCTGGTCTCCAGAGGTCACAGATTTTTTCAAACAAAACCCCACAAATGAAAAACAAAAAGCAACAAAATAAACTAAATAAACTACCTTGTTTCAGTGAGATTCCTTAGCCCCTCTGATTTATTCTAATGCTGAACAAACTGAGCAACTTTGCAGCAGGCTTTGCCAGTTCTCTTAAATAACTGTGCTGGAAATCAAAGTCAGCCTTTTTCTCTTTTTATCCATAGAGAGAAGTTGTTTCTCCAGAGCATCAAAACGTAACTTCATCCAAAGTTCCTCAGTGGTTCTGGTCTGAGTCCTAAACAAAAATAAGAGGTTTGGGTCTATTTTCCCTGCTTCTGAACTACCCCTCTCAAGGTAATTTATTCCTCTGAATGAGCAGGCTGATGCTGCTTGCTCCAGGGGCTATAGTGCCTGAAAAAGAAGTAGATATTTAAAACAACACAGGAAAGGAACTATAGGAAAAATTAAAAAAAAGAGGGATGCTGTTTTCAGTGCTGAAAAAAAGTGTTGAAGTACACAATTACTTTCAGAGTAAAAAAATAAATTGTGATATTAGATGTTTAGGGGGTTTTACCTTATTTAAGTCACAAAATTTTACTGAATGTCAAAGGAAACTTTTCATTTGTGAAGCAGGATGAAGATACATTTAGAAGTTTGAACTCACGGGGGAAAGAATAACTACAGGCTGCAATGGTCTATACCACCTATATCACACTTAACAACAGCAGGGCTTACATTACAGGCTGCAATTCTTTGATCTCATAACTGTGGCAGCTAGTATAGGAAATCAGTGGAAGGAATTGTGCTTACTCTCCACCTCAGCTGTCTAATGACAAGCTTACAGAAGAGGGAAGCACAAACTCTTTCCAAATAGCATGACATGAGGAAAGCTTGAAAAATTCCCTGTTTCCCTCAGATATAAAAATGTTTCATGAATAATTGCTTTGGCATTGTAGAAGATGATACAGGAAACAAAGGATGTGTGTTAATTTTCAAAACCAACTGATTGTGTACTTAGCCAAAGAGCATGCATTATTTGTCAGTCTGCTGGAACTGTTCTGATAATGTAATGCATGCTCTGGCTGTTTTTTGAAGAACTTTATCTCATGAGGTACCAAAGGCCACTGGGACATGTGCTACGGTCTAGCTTGGGGAGATTTAGAACAAAGAAAAAAAAAAAAAAGAAGAAAAAAAAAAGAGTAATACAATCTGACAATTGCTGATAATCAATGTGAAAACACACGCAGAGCGCAATGTCTTAATCAGTGATTCAAGTCACTGCCTAGGTGGGGAACGCTATAAATAAAGAGATACCCATTTGGCCAATTTGGTCAGAAAAATCATCTTTTTAAAAAACACATGGGACCTCTTTAAGGAAGACAAAGATATGTTTATCTCTATCTTTGAACAAGTTCACTTGGGCATGTTATGTCTTAATCTATTTATATCCCTGACTTGCCAAAACTCTAAAAAACATGAAAAGTATTATTTCTGTGTTCTCACTTAGAACCAGCCATAACTCACCTTGATACTTAGCAATTGTGAATGTTCTATATAGATATTTTCTTATCACTCCTCATGCAAAAGTTGACGGTAAATAAATTGCACCTTTTTATATAAGAGATTATGACTTAGAAATGAAAGTGAAGTGGATTTGGAAGCGCTCACTGAACATTTTTTTCCCCAATACTAAATGAATGCAATAACAAATTCTAATCTCTCCAGTCACAGTCATCATTTTAGCACGGCTGATTTTTTTGTTGTTCATAATATTATGTTGGAATTTTTTTAAGCAGAATTACACAGCAAATATTTTTGTCATAATGCAGATCTGCTTCTTTTGTCTCCTGGATCAAACATTATCCACATGGTACAGGTGTGCTGATGTGGTTTATTTGTATTCTAGGGGAAAAACAGGAAAAAAATTAAAACCCCTCAAAAAAATCTTCAAATAGAAAACAATATTAGAACTTAGAACCTTAGAGCTAAAGTAAACAGAGTAGCCACTGCATAAATGAATCTCACACAAGGGTCCATCCAAAATGATAAACTATTCCTTTGCAAGAAATTAACTGATAAAATACTATATCCATCTATGAGGAGGAATATGTATTAAAAATTCTGAAGGTGGGAAAAAAGAACACCTGAGAGTATTAATTCAGGGACACTCTGCCCTTAAATGCTATGATTGCTCTATGTGAATATTTAGTATTGCAATAACTCTAGCTAGTATGACTTCTAAACCCAATTTTATTTGATAGCTCTTGTTACCCAGTTACAGATAACTCATTCTCCTTCAAAGCAGAGTTTTCCTCATTACTTTTTCTCATTATATCTTCCAAAATCTTTTACATGTTCTTGTTTTGACATGTCTAGCCATAGTTTATAAATTTTGTAAGTTTAACTATTCTAGTCAATGATAATACATCTAGAATTTAAAATAAAAAGCATTAAGAATTTAAGCAAGTTTAACTTTCTACCAAGTGTAAAGCACTACCATAAATCAGAATTATTCTATGCCTAGAGTATCCCCTGCACTTTGACATAGAAACATATAAAAATATTCTGAGGAATACAGCATATTAAGTAGATAACTTGCTTCATCTGACACAGTTACTCATATGGCTCCAGTTCAAGAAAATTTCTCTGCTGAAGATGTTTATAGATGACTAAAGTCAATGAAGCTGGGCAGATGCTGAAATGCTTTCTTGAAAAGGACTTCAATACAGGCTGCAGCACTTCCCTGAATGGGAACTACTCATCACCAAAAGACCCCATTTGATTCACAAAACAAAATAAATAAAAAATTGCATAATTAAAATAAAGCAAAAACACACCACACAACATACATTACTTGTGATTATTACAGCTGGAATCATGCAAATTTTTCCTCCCATGATAAAATATTATTATTAATGAGAATAGATGCAATCATAAAAAAAACCTCAACAAACAAACAATGCTGGAATGTTAAGTTTGGTTTAGTCTTTGTAAAAGCAGGAACATCAGACACCAAATTACTTTCTAGGTCCTGTTGTATCAATTTCTTCAGTATTTTGCCTGGCATTAGACTTTGATAATTGCTGATTTGCCACTGTCACTTTTTTTTATTAATTCATACTCATAAAAATATTTAAAATGTATTGATTACCACTACTGCACACTTCTCAGTTTTAATTAGTGACCTGCTCTCACCAATCCTCTTCCAGTGTCACCAGCATGTCTACTAAAAATTTTGCTTTATCAAAAGGTTGGATTTGTCCATAGAATTAGATCTGGATGTTCCTTTGTATCTACTCACAGATCTGGTAAACTGTTATACTTCACTTGCTTGGATTTTTAAACTTCTGAATATATTTGAACTCTAGGAACTCAAAAGGAGCTAGCAAGTACTTGTGACTCATCTCTCTTTCAGATAGTTTTCAAGATCAAAAATCAAATTAAAGGTGGCATGGTTTAGTGTGAGGTGTCCCTGCCCATGGCAGGGGGGTTGGAACTATATTACCTTAAGGTCCTTTCCAACCCTAACTATTCTAAGACTCTATAATACAGCAGTCCTTCATAGACTTCTAAAACCAAGGTTTAAATCTGAATTTGTAACGAACTTCTTTAAGGATCTGAATTAAAGTTTGTCAGTGCTACAGCACAGATTTGCTGAGTTAAAGCAGGAGTAGTAAACAGCAACAGCAGACTATTATTCTCTGTTTAGACTAGTCACTACAGAGAAACCCAGTACACTAGCTGCACTGAGAAAAAGATTTTGTGTGTAACCCTAATTAACCGATTTGACAGAAAATTCCAGTGGGAAGGCAATCTCCGTTTGAGACAGAAAATGGGATAAATTTGTTTGGTTTTTGTTTGGGCTCATTTCGGTGTGTTTATTTAATACAGAAAGGTACAGATTATTTCTAGGATAATGAATATTTCATTACCTGCCTTTGATTAGGTTGCTAATTTTCTAGGCAAATTAAATAGAGTCATCTAGCAGGCCTTCAATCAAAATATGACTGGATGTCATGTGGGAAAAAATTAGATAGGCTGAAGAAAGTGATTAGGAAAAGGTTGTGAAGAGGGTAATACATGGTTTAACAGGTTGCACACAGGGTCTGGAAGGAAATAACTAATACAGTTCAACAAAGACTAATCTTGGGACCACTACTATTCAATAAATTAATTCACAATTCCAGCATAAATTTAGGACATTGCTATTGAAACGTGCTGGTGACACAGACACAGTAGGCAGTCAGTAGGGTGAAGGATTTGAGTAACATGTTGGAACAACCAGAACAATAAAGAGAAAATATAATTGTTACATATTCTTGAAAAGGGAAATACAATAACACCATGTTTCAGAGAACATATTTCCAACAGAGAGAGATTAGGCATTCATGATGTTCCACAAGGCTACTAACATCTAAATTTGGACATGTACCCACATTCAAAAAAGATTAATTCTAATGGGAATAGATAAAAGAAAAGCTTCACTAGACTAACACTGGAAATGGAGAGCTATTGCCTGAGAGAGACTGCCTCCTGGCTCAAATAATTAATAGAATGTGAGACGGAATCTGTACCTTCTAAATTTTTGGGGCTACACATTGTCAGAAGGAGGAAGAGGAGCTCACCAAGATAAAGCAGTGACTATAAAAGAACAAAATGTATAAAACCACATATCAAATACAGTAAATCTGGAAACTAGAAGCTAGAAGGTTTTCAAATGCCAGGAGTGAATTTTTGGAATGGCTTCCTTATGCAGCGTGGGATTCCCCCCACTCCTGACTAGCTAATTTAAAGACAGATCCTGAAGAGTTTCCAAAAAGAACCAACATTTCACTGCCTGCACTCTAGAGAGATGGACTGAGTGACACCAGCTGCTCTTCCCAGTCCACGATTTCTAATATTTGGAAACAGAGTGAAGAGTCCTAGGACTAAGACAAAAGTTGATGTCAGTGTTTTAAGTTAACTCAGAGGAATGAGATTTTAGAATTAAATTGAGGTTGACTGACAGATGGGTTTGATGCTAACTACAGGTTTTACTTATTTGTGCTTCTAAATTTCTTGATAAAGGAATAAAAATTACTATTAACTTTATGCACAAGCATCAGAGATCATTATTAATCAGATATTTTTCATTGTCTTGCAGCAGCAGAGATGGTTTAGTAGGACCCCGAGCTCTTAGTTTAGTTTTTCCACAGCTGGCTCATGAATCCATTTCTAGAGAAATTAGTATTAGTTCCTGCCATATACAACTGTTATTTCCTGAAATGAACCAACTATTTGCTACTGTGCCCTAAAATTAGACCAGAAAAATTTCCCTTCCCCATTTAGATGACGTCTGAAGATCATGGTAATGTGCCAAAGCAAGGAAACACAAAGCTCAGGCCTTACATTCTGTTCTTAACCAACTGTACCATCACTTTTCTGGGAAGTAATACAAATAACAATAATCACTTATTATGCACAGTGCTTTTTATCTTCAAAGTGCTTAACAAATATTTACTGATAGTTAATCTGGAAAAAGTATGGTTTAAGGCCAGCTTCTGATAGTTTGTGTGACAAAGTTAATGTCATTTAAATCGAGTCTGTTGGTATTTAATAGGATAGTACAGTATTTTAGTTTAAATGCCATTGTTCCATTAAAAGCCAGCCATAGAAATTCGACTTTCCTTAAATTTATAGAGCACAGCTTTCCATTTGAAAAAATATTTATCTAAACACTTCATCCGAATTTAGTCTGCATAATTCTAACTAATTGCATAACAGTCTTTTCACCCAGCTGTATAATGCAATTCGTCATGAGGAAATAAAATCTTCACTCTGCACTTGCAGGCAGTACCGCCTGTGAGCAGTAGATAGCACTCAAGATGTTTCCATTTACCATGAAGACCCGAGACCGGACCATATTCCCGTGCGGGCCTGGCACAAAGTAAACTCACATCTACATGGGGCTCATCCCTGCATATGGTGCTCAATACAAGAGCTTTGGTCAGCTCAATAGAGCGCTTCCTTACAGTTAGACCAATAACTGGGTAATTCACACATGCAAACACCTAATTTCTGTGCCACAGGAAAAAAATACATATTTTTTTATATATTAAGCATATTCGTAGCAGCATCTAACTATTTTCCATCCAGGATGTGAAGACATCTTTTAGATTTCAATTCTACCATGAAAATCCTAACACATCTTATGCTGATCATTTTATATTAAAAATAAAATCAAATGGTAGCATAACAGGTTGAAGGACATTAAAATAAACACTTTAAAAAGAACTTTTAATGAACTTTTGACTCAGTGATTAACATTATTTCTGCTTTTCTCTGAATCTTTGAATCTGCTGCAAATGAACCCATTTTAAGAGTTGTTCGGTTTATATGCATTTTCCTTTTCTATAGATCAAACATTTTTTCTGAACCCAAATGAGAGAACACAATTTGTGGCTCGATCACATCCACATGATGTGTTTTTCAGGACACTTAGCAGCAGAGCTAGGAAAGGAGCCAGTGGAGTGTAACAGCTAAAAAACCACAGTCACTATCTGGTAAAATCATGGCTGCTCACCAGTGCAGTGAAAGGTCTTGCAAAGCTGTTTCCTCTGGCAAGGATTTTAGTGGTTGAAAATACAAAGGCAGTCAAAACGTAACCTGAACACAGGCCTAGTAAGATGAGACAGGGAAACCAAGAATTAAGAGGAAACTAATCTGCAAATGAGATGCAGGGTTTGGAAACTGATGCCACTAAGTTCACTTGAGTGGCAGAGAGCTTGTGTATCACATTACACATGCATTACCGACGAACAACCACCCACGCTGCCAGACTGGATGCAGGTATATCTGTTACGGTGCTACCGCTCTGGTTCTAGGCAACGTATGCCAAACACGGCCGCTTTCCGTTCAGGTCCTGGCCTCCTGCTCTAAGAACTGTATCTCCCTTTTCAAGGCTGCTGCATTACAAGGTGGCCTCTCCTGCAGCTTGACAGCACAGGAATGAAATTTTCAGGCTGCTTATGCCCATTTCAAGAGCAGGTCCACAATGTGTTCATTAATTTATGTTATTAAACGGATATAACCCCAGAACGACTTCTTTGAAGCCGGATCCTCCAGACCCTCGGGCTCCCAGCACCCTTGGATGCTATTTACCACGTGCAGCATGCCCCTTGTCTCCAGCAGCACCGTTCTAACCCACTGCCCTGCACAGCTCAAGCCTCAAACGAGGAGCCCACCTGAACTTGACACTGTACCCGGGACCACTCAAGAGCACAGACATGTGGTACCCCCGGGCAGGCCGAGGGGCGCATCCGGACCCCACGCCCCTGTCCCACTATGTCTCCTCCCTCACAGCTGGGGAGAAGAAACCCGTTGAGTTTCCCTGCAAGGACCACAGCGTGTGGGTGCCGGGGATGGGAGGGCAGATCGACCCTTGGGAAACAGAAGGTGATAGCAGTTTTCCGATAAAAGCATAGCTGGGAAAGGGACACGTTAAGTCAAATTCTCCACCTGTCTCTCCTTTTGTACCAGAGCATGAGGCCGAAGGCAGAGCCAGGCAACGACGGCTCCATGAGGAGGGGTCAGCACTGGGGTCGCTTCCCTCGAGCTAAACCCAGGCTCTACGCCCGCAGGCCGCCATTGCCCTCTGGGCCGGGCGGTGGCTGCGGGCGGAGGAGGGGCCGCCACGCCTTTAAACTTCCCGTGAGGGGAGCCCTGCTTGAGGTGGTAGGATTTCCTTAGCGTGCGGCGGGAATACTGCTGTCGTTCTGTATTCCCCGCTGTGGTTCGCCTCAACTTCAGTTTGGCCGGGCGGCTACTTCTCCCCATCAGCACCATGGCAGGCAGCAGGGCGGCGGGCTCGCACCACCGGCATGCCGTCGCGCCGCTGGCCCGCGCCAGGCTGTGAGGGGTTCCCCCTCCGCCCCGCAGGGGGTGCCGCGGCCGCCCGTCTGGGCAGCGCGGTAGCGCCGCCACCGCCGCCCCCCCCCCCCCCCGCCTCCTTTTTTCCGCCTCCTGCGCGCTATGGCCGCCCGCGGAGCTGATCGGTGCCGCGCGGCGCGGCGTAGCAGTGCCGGGGTCTCGCCGCTGCCTGCCAGCGCCCCGTGAGGGGGAACAAGCGGGGCGGCGTGTCCCTGCGCTCAGCCCGGCCCCCCCGCTCCCCGCAGCGGAGATGTGCGAAACCCGCGCGAAGGGAGTCGCCTCTTAGACCGGCAGCCAGGATGGTGCACCTGCGGCCCCTGCCCCTCGTCGTCGTCCAGGGCGTCCTCCAGCTCGTAAGTGTCCTTCCCCGCGGCCCCTCTCCGGTCCCCGCCGCAGGACTTCGGGGGAAATGGCTCCTTTCCCGCTGGTGTGAGCGGCAGACGCAGTCTACTCTGAAGGCAGAGACAGAGCTGGCTCCGGGCAGCGCGCCGCGCCAGCGGGGAGCCTCGCACAGCACGGCACCTATTCTTCTCTCTTTTTTTTTTAATATGTGTATATACATACATGTATTAAGTGCGTCCGTGCTTTTCCAGGCGTTTGCCGCTCGGCGGGCTTGTTTGGGATGGTGGGACACGCAGGTAAAGAGCGGCTCCGGGAGCCACCGCGGAGCGAGGCACGGCGGGCGGGCGGGTGCCGAGTACCGCCCGGAACTGCCTGCTCCGGAAAAGTTTTCTGCTGGGCTCAGGTGTTTCTCTTCGTGGGGATGACATAACGGGCTGTGGAGGTCGAGTCACCCGCGCTTCGGGAGCTCCCCTGTTAGTTTCGGCGTGCTGCAGCGCGGGCATGGGGGGCTGCTAATTTTTACCCTGGACTGTAGCACACGTCTGTATTGCGCTACATGTTCCTTTGCGTGCAGCGGGCGATTTGGGACTGACGTGGGTGTGAAATGTAAAGTTGGGACCCCGGAACTGTGTAGGGGAGGGAAGGACAGCGAGGTGCGCGGCCAGAGTCGGGAGCACGGAGGCCAGCTTCTCCCCGAGCCGGAAACTGCTGGGTTGTGGAGTGTCAGTGGTAGAAAAATGGTCCTAGTGCTCGTGGTAACGCGGTGGGAGAGGTTTGAAAAGAGAAGAACCTGTGTTTGCAAACAGTTTTTGCAATCTTCGCTTTAAGAAGTGTTTTTAAAATGTTAATTCGAAGTTATTTGGGGGCGGAGGGAAGTTTTGTTTTCAGTCCCCTCCGATTCGTGCTGCAAAAGTTGTGCCTCTCTTTCCCGTCTGAAAGTATCTGAAAGTTTGTCACTGTAGTCAGTAGGGAGTGTGTAATAAACCTTGAAGGGATTAAACAGCCTCCTTAAGAACTAGAGTCTAATATTACAGTGTGAGTTGATTGATTAGTTTTTCAGGAAGCTTATGTCAAATTCTAATCCGGTTTCGGATTGTGCTTGTCGTGTAATGTTTTTTGCTCCAGCGCTTTATCACAGCAATGAAGTAGCGAGCTGCAGTCCTGCGATAAGGCACCCATTGCTTTCACACTCCTATCCTTTTGGACAATAAAAGGCTGTTTACACTCTCCACATTCTTGCCGCCCACTTTCCAGCCAAGCAACGCGCAGGGGTGAGAGATGGGGAAGGAAAGCAGCAAATGGATTACGAAGTTGTTGAGCAAAAGGAACTAAATAAACCCTCGTTTCCTCGCACTTACAAGCTGTCTCACACTCTCCTTTTTACTTATTTTAAACAGATATAAAAGGGATTGATTGAATCCATCAACAGGAATCGGGTTTGTTACATGATGTTTTATTGATGATGTTGGGAAGTTGCTCTCGGTGGTTTTACACGCCTTGAGTGAAGGCAGCCCAAAGAAGTAAAGTTGCTGTCTTGGATTAAAATAATCATGCATAGTCAGTCCAGGTTTTCAGGTGGATGTGGCACTCAGCCCACTCGGGTATTCCTATTTTCTGTGTTCCTTGTACACAAACTGGCAGAGTTTTAGAGTCAATTAGTTTTATGGCTTATATAAATTAGTTGAAATTATAAATTAAAGCAATGTGAGAATGGGTGAAATTTTGGAAGCATTTTAGGTATATCTGTTAGTAATAGATTAGTATTAAAAACTTGAGTAAATGCATTTTGGCGTACTGTTATCAGGATACCTGGTTAACATCTGGTTAAAGTTACAGCTTATTAGAAATTGAGTTGAGAAATACTTGATGCTGGTGGTAACACTGAATACAAGTCTCTGTGCTAGTCTTTGTTCTCTGGCCAGTATTTGGAAGGACTGGTGGCTTCATGGAATCTAATAAGCAGTTTTAGTAGGCAGGCATTGGTGGTACTAAATCTCAATTAATTTTTTGTTTTGGTTTGTTTTGCTTGTTTAGTTGTTTTGCTTTTTTTGGGTTTTTTTTGTTTTTGTTTAACTGAAGATTGAAGTTGTTAAAATTAACACAACACTAAAGGCTCAGCGTTTCAGCCAAGAAAGAAAACAAGCATGGGTTTCAGTGTTGCAGTGCAGAAACAGACCCTTCATTATGGTGCAATCTTAAGTTTTTACGAAACTGGAGATTTTGGAATGCAAAATGCTTTGGCACTGTATTTTAGTGAAGGTGGAAACACTTGTGTTTTGGGGTTTTTGTTGCCTTTTTTTTTTTTTTTTTTTTTTTTAACTAGATTGAACTTCAAACGTGTGCTTGGCTCTCAGGTACCAAAGTGTGCTATCTACTTTCCTGTTTCTTAAAGATGCATAAATACAGGATAAAACCCATGTGAAACTTAACAAATTTGAGGAGATGCTGAGGGTTATGTCAGGCAATCTCACTAAATTTCAGAATGCAGTGTTAGTTAGATGATTGTTTATGTGCTGTATCTAATACTGACCAATCAGAAGTTCATGTTTAGTACTTAACAGAGTGTGGATGTATTTCTGTAGCATGTTCCTGGATTATTATTTTGATTAACAGGTGATGTACCAGTATACGTGTAGCACAAGCACATACACATTTCTTACACTACTCTGCATATTTGCGTATATTAATGAGAAAACTTGCTGACTTGCTGTTGAGTCAGGTTAAGGTGCTAACTTGCTTCTGTAAAAATGCATTAATGTTCAAAGTCATGTTTACATTATATTGTCAATATAGATGGAAACAATAATTTACAATGCATAGGCAGTACTTGTCTGGGCTGTTAAGAGATAAGAAGTCCAAAAATTGTTGTATTGTGTCATCATTAGTAGGTACTCCTGCTTTACTATTATTTTTTGGTAAGCTTTTTCAATTGTCACGTAGTTGCTGAATATCCGGTTACTTAGCTTTTTATAAATAATGGAATTCAACATGTTGGGAATTGAAAAGACTGAAGTATTAGGATTATATGATTTATAATATGCCTGCTAGTGTTTAAATTAGCTTTATGTGCCTTAAAGGGAGGGGGACTTCTGCTGCTTCCGTGGGAGTATTACTTGTCCTTTTAAAGAAATCTTGGTTAAAAAAAAAAAAAAAAAAAAAAAAAAACACAAAACCCAAAATGCCCAAACAAAGCAAAACCAACCAAAACCCATAACAGGAAAATGCCTCCACTGTCAGTATCCATTATTTTCTTTTCATGCTATTAATTTGCACCTTTTAAAATGTCACATTTCGTAACATTGGTTAAAATAGCTCATATGGGATCTTCAAAATGTGTGGAATTTCTCCCTCTAAGAAAGAAGGGGGTTGGGGGGAAAGATCTGTTCATAGGTTTTCAGTCAAGAAGCAGAATTTGCTTTTTCTAGATACAGCTACTATAGCCACTACTTTCCCTTTGTCTTGGCAAGGTACAGTTACAGATGCTCACAGACAGGACTTGTGGTTCTGTAGGATAACCAGGCACCTTAACTGTTATTCTTGCATCTTTGCAATCTGAAATTGAGGTGCGTTTTCGTGTGCCTACAGTTGTATCAGCATTCCCACCAAGAAACTCTTTTCAAATGTTATCGATTGAGCAGAGTTGTCACCATGTTAGAAAACCAGGAATCAGTTCTTCTACAAACCCTTAAAAACAGGGTGGTTTTTTTTTCCCCCAGTAGTGTTTCTATAGATGATAAATAATTAGGGAGGGTAGGGGGGACTAAAACCCAAACAAACCATGTTATTTTAAGATTTTTCTCCACCAAGGCTGAATTATAGCATTTGACATAAGTGAAATTCAATGACAATTTGTTTGTTGTGGAATTTTCAAGAGCTGAAATTTTTAACACAAAACAGTTTGTCACACAAGCCAAAATTTTTAGAGGGCTTTTGTTTTGGTTGTTTTTTTTAACAGAATTTGAGGTTCTTAACAACTTGAGGTGAAAAGAATATTCGTAACTTGCTAAAGTTTATGACATTGCTTCATAAGCAGAAATAGCTTGAAAACTGAGATGAAGCTGCATTTCCATATAAAACATGTATACCATGTGAGGCATAGCAACACAGAGGTATATTGCTCCTGGCTACTTTAATTTTGTCTCCATAGCCTTGCAAATGTGGTCTGTGTAACATGCCCTTGCAGTGAGAATCAGAAATAGGCACCGTGCAAAACTCTCAACTGTTTTGGAAAGGTAAATGCTTCCCTCTAGTCATCTTGAAGCATGCAGATGAAATTCCATCCCCCTTAATTTCAGGGGGAACTTTGACATGAAATATATTGGGCCCAAGATTTCATTTGGTTTATTTTGGTATTTTTCTAGGTGCTGTAGGCATTGTAAACCCACATCTTGTTCTAGAATAATAAAGTAATATAAGTAACCCAAGGAATGCAGGCAGTTTGAAGTTGACAGCTCAACAAACAGTGGTTTCAGCAGTTCAAGAATTTATTATCCTGAATAAGGAGTTATGTCTTAAGGTGGATGAGGCTAGGTTTAGTTTACATAGGGGGCTCACATGCAACTCGACTTGTCCTTACATCATATCTTTTGACCTAATTCTGTGGAATTGTTGACTGATACTTTTCAGTTTATTTGTAGCTTGACTGGGGGCATAGAAAGGTTACAGACCCTATTTAAAATTTGTACAGCAAGTCTGTTTGACTGATGTCCAGTAGACCGCAAAGTACCCCAGGCTTCCCTAGCACAGGGCGCATGAAATTCAAGTCTTACTTTTTCCATCTGTAGCATGGAAGGTATTTTTCTACTGTTGTAAAGCACATTGGAAGCTACATGTCAGAGATGTGTTATAGGTACTTCTTTTTACTGGTTGTGCATTGTAAATGATGGGGAGGTGAAACAAAGATCAGTGGAGCCCAAAACTAAATTGGGGTGCGCTGATTGGTCCCAGCTTTCTGTTTTGCGTTTTGAGCCTTGGTTTCTGCAAGAAGGGAATTTGGGTATGTGAGTTGAAAGGGGGCAGCAGAAACCACTCACTGGTCTGGACATTCAGGGCATCACAGAGGTACAGCTCTGCTCTAGGTGCCCCAAATTCCTCCTATACTGTTAAAAACCAACACTTCAAAGCCAAAAACATATGAGGAGAAGCAAGAGCTACTTGGCATGGCATGGGAAATAAGCAGTGGGCAGTAACCCTCACCAGTAGTAGCTGGCAGTAACCAGCGCTTAGCCTATGATTAGTGGGTGAGGTGTTAAGCTGTGTTTGGCTCAAGTATGGAATAAAACATTATAATTCTTGGTAAATAGCTGCAATAAGGAAAGATCAGTGCTAGTCTGTGCTTAATGGTCTTAAGACAAAAGCTGTAATTCCATAGGTTTAGGTTCCATCCTCTGGGTTAAATCTTCATCAGAAAGACCAGAACTGCTCTGGTGCTTAAGGAAGCTTTGAGTCTTTCACTGCATATTTGTCAATGTATCAAAACCAAATGCAAGGAAAAGGGAAGAATTTTTGCATTTATCACAAAATTGCTGTGATAAGTGACTATTTAAAAGCATGTGTACTTAAAGGGACAGTGCATTTGCTCTGTTAATCTGCCTTCTAGTCCTGATTTTTCCCCACCTCTAACTACTTCAGTATACCCATTGTGAAACAGAAATACTGGCCTTGAAATTTTTACTAGATCAAATCTTGCAGAACTGGATCACATCTAGCAGAAATGGAAAAAAGAGAAAGTTCACTTTCACATAACTCTTGTAAATTCATCTCAAACTTGATTTCCAAACAGCCTACTCTGAGGCAGCTTTGGCCTTTCACTTCAAATCTTAAGTATGCTTGCGTATGTTTCCTCAACCCCATTCATTGTTCCTGTTCTCTTTTCGTTCCCTCAATTTCCCACCATGTTTGTGGTTGTAGTTCATGCTGTTTGTTTAGTTAGTTAAAGAGACAATCAGAGTTAAAGAAAATGATGAGTGAACCTGCTGGGTAGGTTCTGTTTTCAGCAGAGCATCACTCATCCATGAGAATAATGTTTCACACTCTTAGAGTCCCTTTCCCCCAGTTCAGTACTTTCAGACTTGCGGGTTTACTCTGATACTGTTATCTATATGCATCCTGTTTATCAGCTGTTTCCTTGTTCATACTTCACATGCTATTATTGTACTGTTGTAGCACTGAAAATGTGCTAACATATGTGCAGGGTCATGCAACATCGTTGTGCCTGCACGTGGGATCATACACTGGGTATACTCCTTGAGTAAAATGAACCGATGGAGGACCCTCAACAAAAGGCTGCAGTCCAGGAGACCATGTGTTGCAGCGGGACTCCTCCCAGCATGGAGCATGGACTGGAGCTCTAATGTTCCCCTGCTCTCAAGCTCTGCATACCAGGCATTTGGGATAATGGAAAAACTCTGGGTCCTGTGCAGATACATGGGAGATGTCAGCACTCTGCCAGGTGAGCAAGAGATGAGACAGAGGGTGGATGAGTTTCTGGATGAATCTCACACAAAACCTACGAGGTCTGTAGGTCAAGACTTTGAAAACAGTGTTCATTGGTTTCCTGTAGAGAATTTCCTTGTGGGTTGGTGTCCTGTGTCAGCTATAAGCTCAGTGTCAGTTAACAAAGAGGTTCAAGGAAACAAATTAAGAGTGAGGAGGAAATAAAGGGCTGTGAAGATGGGTCCACAGTTAAGACTAAGTAGTTTTGTCCTTGCAACAGGGATTTCATTGCTGTTATGATGCTCTACTCTCCCTGGAATGGCAGCGCTACTGTAAATACAGAATTTGAATGACTTGGCTGTAATTTAAGGTAGAATTAAAGAGCTGTAAGAGCTGTAGTTCTTGAGATAGGTTTTCTCTTTGTTCCAAACGATTGGTAGTAATAGAAGCTATTATTAGCAGAGAAGTGAAAATGAAAGAATAGGGAGAAATAAAAACCTAAGAATCTAATATTTCTAAAATCAGTTTTTATGTGCACCGGGACCAATTATGGTTATTGTGTCATTACCATGCAGAGTTGAGGCTAAAAATGCTTCTATTTTCTGTGATTATGTAGATTTAAGGGCTTTTTATGGTTCTGATGGAGAAAGAGCTGCTTGTGCTTGAGGCTGACCTGAGAAAAAAGAAGAACTTGAAGTTTGCTGTGGGATCAGAGGTGAATATGAGAGGGGGGGTAGATGGTGGCAATAAAACAGCCTAGTGTGCAGGTGGAATGAGCCTGAGCAGTTACTGCAGGAGAGGGACAGACAGACCAACAGTGACAGGGAATATTTCTACAGTTACACCAGGTTGTGCATTTGAGAGGCTGTGGTGGATTCTTTCTGCTGTAGAGAATTTCCTTGTAGAAAATCCATCTTCCTTCCTCTCATCCCATTGGAGACAATTTGGAAGTGGGATTTTTTCAACAAGTTCCTCTGAGGAGGAAAGCATAAAATGCCTTCTTGAATATCTTTACAATATATTTTAAGATATTTTCAGGACAAAGTGTAATAAGATATTTATTTCATATACTACAGGGTAGAAGTTGCGTTATGAGGCTATGGTCTGCATGGGCACATAGAAACTCCAGTGTATTGCCTTTGTTCATGGAGTTCAACCCGGTCTGGAAGTCAAATAGGGTAGCACAAGTCTGTGCCACTAAATCTTTCTAAGACTGGCAAGATTTAAACCTAAGTATATCTAAACAGCCTCCAGATTTAAATGCAGGAGAAGCTGTACAACTGCTCATTGTAGGCCATGTAGATGTGTATTCCTATGTGCCAGGAACTGTGTATTGCATGTGCAAAACTAAACTTATTTCACAGATTTCGGTGTTTAATTTCGGGATAATTGCAGAATCCTCCTCTTGTACTTTAGTCTGTTGTGGATTCTTAAATTGTGCTTTTAGTTTGGATCCTCCTTGGTTTAAAAGCAAATAAAAATCTCTCTAAGATATTCAGAACTAATAAAGAAGTTGGGAAGCAATATCTTGAGTTAAAGGTGAAACTTCAGTCGTCTAAATTTTTTTTTTTTTTTTTTTTTTTTTTAAAGATTAAAGCACTGTAGCTGCTTTAAAGAGCTACTAAATTTGATTTTAATTGGTCAGTGACAGGGATGTTTTCAGAGTGGCGATGTGGAGCAAGGGAGGAGTGAAGCCCAGTCCTTCTGTTTCTTGAGCAGCAATGTACAGGGGAGAAGCCTAAAGCCCGTGTTGTTTTCCACTCATTAAACTAACAAAATGGTAATCAGCTTTGTGGAAAGATGTGTAGTAGATAATGTTACTTCTGTTGCTGTGGCACCACTGAAGAGTTGTCAGGTGTGTTAGCCTGGACCACTTTAAATTAGATGATTGAAACATTTCTATGTGACAGTCACTGAATTACACCTCACTTCCTTTTAAAAGAGGTTAAATTTTGTTTATTGCTAATTTCAATTCTGTCACCATTCAAAGCAAGGAAAAGACTTGTGTCAAACTTCTTTCTGAGTTGGGACAAATCCTGCGATGCAGCTGCAGTTGTATGCCAGATTCTCCTCTGTCCCTCTGCTGAACCAGTCATTGACTTAGTCTTTCATAGAATCATAGAATAGTTAGGGTTGGAAAGGACCTTAAGATCATCTAGTTCCAACCCCCCTGCCATGGGCAGGGACACCCCACACTAAACCATGTCACCCAAGGCCTCATCCAACCCGGCCTTGAACACCGCCAAGGATGGAGCATTCACAACCTCCCTGGGCAACCCATTCCAGTGCCTCACCACCCTCTCAGTAAAGAATTTCTTCCTTATATCCAATCTAAACTTCCCCTGTTTAAGTTTGAACCCATTACCCTTTGTCCTGTCACTACAGTCCCTGATGAATAGTCCCTCCCCAGCATCCTTGTAGGCCCCCTTCAGATATGGAAGGCTGCTATGAGGTCTCCACGCAGCCTTCTCTTCTCCAGGCTGAACAGCCCCAACTTTCTCAGCCTGTCTTCATACGGGAGGTGCTCCAGTCCCCTGATCATCCTGGTGGCCCTCCTCTGGACTTGTTCCAACAGTTCCATGTCCTTTTTTCTGTTGAGGACACCAGAACTGCACACAATACTCCAAGTGAGGTCTCAGGAGAGCAGAGGAGAGGGGCAGGATCACCTCCTTCAACCTGCTGGTCACGATCCTTTTGATGCAGCCCAGGATATGGTTGGCTTTCTGAGCTGCGAGCGCACACTGAAGCCACCTCATGTTCATTTTTTCATCGACCAACACCCCCAAGTCCTTCTCTGCAGGGCTGCTCTGAATCTCTTCTCTGCCCAACCTGTAGCTGTGCCTGGGATTGCTCCGACCCAGGTGTAGGGCCTTGCACTTGGCATGGTTAAACTTCATCAGGTTGGCATCAGCCCACCTCACAAGCGTGTCGAGGTCCCTCTGGATGGCATCCCTTCCCTCCGGCATATCAACCGAACCACACAGCTTGGTGTCATCGGCAAACTTGCTGAGGGCGCACTCAATCCCACTGTCCATATCACCGACAAAGATGTTGAACAAGACTGATCCCAACACCGATCCCTGAGGGACACCACTCGTTACTGGTCTCCAGCCTGGAAATGTCAATTTTTGAGTTAATTTTGAAACAAACTGCACTGTCTTCTGTGCTGAATGACAAATCCACAAGTCATCTTTGCTTTCCCCTAGCTTGAGTCTCCTCTCTGCTGTAAGGAAGTTTCTGGCCCTCCAAGGAGCTTTTCTAAGCTGCAGTCTGCCATGATCTGCCTGCTTGCCACCTCTTTTTCTCTCTCCCTCTCTGACCCATCCTCCTGAAGTTTTTTCCAAGCAAAGGATGCTCAGTTTCTCTGGGAAAAGCAGCAGCTTCCTTACTTGCTTCTCCTCCTGGAGATGTTCACATAACCCAAAGTACAGTAGCTAGGAGCAGGTAAAATAATTTTCTTCTGCTGCCCAGATTTATTTATTTGGGGTTTTTGGTTGGTTGGTTTGATTTGGTTTTTTGTTTTGTTTTTAATTTAAAACAAAATGCACTGTATTTGCACAGGAAACAAATTAACTCTGGGATAAATAATTCCAGAATCTATTAGTCATCGTAAGTTCACCCCTTGCTGACAGGTACGTGTCCAAGCTCTCTAGTAGCAGGTCATTTCAAAGGCTTTATCAGCTTTGAGTCCTAGGTTATACGACATACTTCTAGAGTGTTTCTATTTAAAGTTGTCCAGTTTCAACTCATTTGTAACACAGCAAAATCTGAGTGGATAGCCGTTACTATAGCAAAAGGCTAGAACATGATGTGGGGACTGTCATACTTTTTATTTTTAAGAAGCTAGTTTTACAGAACTGCAGATTCTGCAGATAGTGCGCTAGTTCTCTATAAACCATGTATTTCTCTTCTGACACCCTCTCCCTATCAAGGTCTTGCTGTGGCAGTGAGCTCAGGTGTGTAAAATTTAGATCAAGACCAAGAAATACAACAAGCTGTGCTTCTACCACATTAGAATTCTTGGGCCACAGAAGGGTTTTTTGGTTTTATGCTTTCCCTCCTTCCTCCTAGAGCCCCAAATCCTGTATTTCTTTTTCTGCAGCAGTTCTGGTAAAACCACAGCTGATGTTTTTCCTTAAAGTTTTAAAAAAGTGGGGGAGCCATTCTCATCCAGCTCACTCTTCAAGCTTCCTCTTACTTTTCATCTCAGTAAAACTCTGTATCCAGTCCTGGCACCTAACTGAAGGTAGCTTAAAATAATACCAAGGTAGTTGAGTGCCTGACAGGAGAATAAATTCACTGTTGAGTTAGGATCTATTTGATTTAAAGTAAATGAAATGCCTGTAAATGTAAGAATGAAAAAACTTGACATACCTCATACTCGGATCCATTTTATGGTATTCACCCCATAATCCTTTTACTCAGATATGCATGATCTATGTATTATCAGCAGTGGACAGCCTAGTGCTGCTGTGACTAGGGAATTCAAACTCCTCATTTTGTTTAACAAAACCTTTTTATGGCTGTTGGATAGGATCTGTTACTCTGCTTGCTTGGATTGAAGGTTCAGTGTCACTGTTTTTTATACTTAATGTTGAACACTGAGGGAAAGGAATGGATTTAAAATCGCTAACTTTGTATTTATGATGACTTTCTGCAGAGATTTGCCTTCTGGTGAGTTTGCAGTATTCTTTCAGTGAACAGCACAGCTGCATTTTTGGTAGGATAACAGGATTAATATGTTGAAAAATACAAATTTAATAGATGTTGTATCTTTGTTGTGTTTTGATGAGTTGCACTATCTTGTCCAGTTCAGATTAACTACTAGATATAGTTTGCAATTGATGTCCATAAAGCTGGTAACTGTGAAGGAGATTAAACTGTATGTTCTATTTAGATATTTAAACTGTAGTCCTCATAACACAAACCAGTAGTCACTTAAGTGACTTGTCTATACCAGTGATACTAATCTCCTGTGCATTGAGGGAATATAGAGGTAAACTCGTCTGTGAGCAGGTATTAGTAAAACCTGCTCTACTGTGAGTAGGTGCCCTATGCCCCAGTTTCTGTCTTACCCACTGCAGTTATTTAATAGAAATCTAATTATCCTTGAGATCACTAGCTCTGTCAGGTCCAATTGAAGCGCACAGAATGTTTGAACAGTTACTGGAGTGGTACTGACATACAGCTGACTGACAACAGCGTCATAGGAAGCCTGATTTTCTTAGGAAAAGGGCTAAAATAATATTTGAAACGGAAATGAATCTGAAAGCCAAAACACACATGCATCCCAGTCAGAAGTTCAGCAGGACCTCCCGGGGTAATCTGATTTCTGGGTTTTGGTGATTGTTGTATAGAGATGTAGAGGCTATAAAAGAGATTTGAATCTTTCCTTACTTACTGTGTAATTCATTTAGTTCAGGCTCCTCTTCAAAATATTCAACTGGAAAAGTAGTAGTAATCACTATTACTGAGGCAAGAAAACGTACACAAATAAAGGCCTTTTGGGGTTTGGTTTGGTTTATTTTTTGTGGGTTTGTTTGGTTTTTGTTCTTCTGGTTTGGTGAGGTTTTTTTGTTTGTTTGTGTTGGGTTTTTTTATTGTGTTTGGTTTTTCGTTTCTAATTCCTTCAGTTTGAGATTAACAACTAAATATGGTCAGGATTTTTCCTGTGGTTCTGGAAAATTCAAAATCATTAAAAGCTTAGTACAGAAGTGATTTATATCACAGCTTTGAATTAAACACCTGCAGTTTGCGTATCATGCCTGAGAATGATGTTAAGCACGCTCCCCACACAAAAGGAGGGAAGATACCTAGGAAGGTCCTGAGAAGAAAGGAGCAGTAGCTTAAAATGCAACCTTTTTAGAAACTTCAGAGCCTTCCTCTGGGTTGCAAGACGCCTTTCACTTAGACTCATGGGCTTTTTAAGGGAAACAAGTTAGCCTAAGGTAGAACAGCTTTTAATAGGCAATAATAATAATATCTCCCTTCTCTCTGTGCAAATAAGTCAGCACTTACCCCTAATTAGGGTAGCAGAAGGGAGGGCTAGGGTGCATCTCTCAAGATGGTATCATATTTATCAAGATAGAGAGTGTTGGACAGGAGGGTGCTCAGTCCCTCTCCCCAGAGGGACTGAAAGCTGCTTGGATCTACCTTTTTGGAGGAAGAGAGAGATTAAATACAAAATTGGTTTGGGTTTTGGTGTGATTTTGTTTTGTTGGGTTTTTTGGTTTGTTTTGGGTTTATTTTTCTGTTTTTTTGGTAGGAGGTGGAATAGGTATTTTCAAACTTAGTGAAAGTGGGAAACTGACGCTCTTGTGCACTTACCAGAAGATGTACTTGCTCCTGTAAGGAGACACTAGACTAAAAAAACCCCTAAAAACTAAACTAAAAAGTGGTGGAGGCACTGCAAGCATTTATTCCTCTTCCTGTGACCTTAGTCAAAGGTGTGTGAAAACCACACCTTAGATTGGATCCTTCAACAAAAACAATTGAGGGAATGTCTAGATTTGTATCCTGAGAGAGCCATACATGGATTAGGATCTCAGGTGCTCAGAGAGGCATGGTGCAAAACAAGCTAAAGGCAGTTTGCCTTCCTAAAACATAAGGGCTACTCGGGTTCATGTGGCTTACAGAATGGTTTTAGAGGTTATAGACTTAGCACCTAAGCATCTGTTATGAACCTGTGGAAAAATTATACTTTGTGTCTCAAGCTCTCCCTGTTCTTTTGTTGGTTTTTTGGTGGTTTTTTTTTTTGGCAGATGGATACCAGGAAAAGCCACCCTATCTTCCTGTGATGTAGTGTTGCTCATACTGAGCACTTCCTAGTATTCTTCCTTAGGTTCCCATGATAATCCCTAGGAATTTTCACAGCTGACAGTATCATATTGTTTAGTAAGTTTTTCCTAATATTATACACAAAGTTTTCCTAATTCCTTCCTGTTATGCATAGCTATATTCTGTCACTCTTGAGACACTTTGCTTTAGGCTGCGTTATTTGCCTGTTCCTGGGGACCTTTTGCTCAAAGAACTACAATGTCAGCATTGTGAGTCAAGGCATATTTTGCCTCTTTATTGATCTTTTTCTACTGGTCATGCATGTTTGGAGTAACTTGCATCCATTGCCTTCCTGATGCCTCCTTCCCCTCCATCCCCCCATTGGTTTTCACAGACCACCTTAATGAAAGGATTCAGTGGAGACCCATATAATTAGGGTTAAAACAAACAAACTAAGCATAGAGGTCTCTTGCAGAATTTGGCAATTTTGCACATGAAGAAAATGAACTAGATTCAGTAGACAAATATTCTGAATAATTCTCTTGGAATGTTTTTTCTACTTCACACTGCAATGCTTTCACTACCAGATCTTTTTATACATCTCTGGGCAGCTTATCTAGGCAGCTTGGTTTTTGTAATGGACATCACAGCAGTCAGCCCCTGAGGATGGGACTATGTGCATGCTTGTGTGTGTTCCAAAGGTGTCAACTAAATGACTGTATTATGCACAAGTTAATGAGCACAACACCAAAAAGATGAGTACAGTTAAAAGGTTTTGATCAGCTCAAAGCTCAGACAAAGCATTCTTATATGTAGCTAGAAACATTACCAGTCTCTCTGACATATTACTTCCATTACAAGCTGTTTAGGAGTACCTTCTGCTTTGCGTACTGAGCTGAGCACACATCAGTGCCCAGTAAATACAGTAGTGGCTGTAGAGAAAAATAGCAGGAATTACACATAAACAGATTGTATACCAAAATATTTTGCTCAGTTTCTAATTTCTGATTAAAGAAAAAAATTCCCAAGTGACATGTTTCTTTGCAAACAGTGATGACCTTTGTAGCCATCAGTGTGTAAGAAAAGCTGCTGTTGAAAAATGCTGTTCCATGTTCTGTTGCTATAAACCTGATACTGCTTCAGATTTCTTATTCCTGAAAGAAATACGTTTAGAGTAGTCTCTAAAATAGTGCTTTTACCTGAAACCACCACCTTCTTCTCATTCAAGTCATCATCTTTAATAGATAAATTTTCCATCAAGAGCTAGACAAGGTGCTTTTTTCATGCAGTAGCCAGAAATAAGAACAGTAAACGTGTGGGAGAAATTCATCAATTTGGCTAGAAACATCAAGGTGCATGCCTATCTGAAGTACCGACAAATCGGTTCAGAGAAGGCTCCAAGTATAGAATTATTGACCCTGGAGGATAAGATACAAAATAACCTTCCTAGGCTGTACTTTGTCCATTTTAAGTAGTGCTTGCAAGGTGAGTAGTTTAACAGTCTCCTCCTCATGAGCAAAATTTAGCAGTAGATGCATCAGAGCTTTTCCTAAAATTTTTTTCCTTTTTATAAATTACACTGCTGTAAAAGTATATTAATGTTCTATTAATTTACTTAATGTTCTGTAAGACAGTATAAATAAGTACAACTGATTCATGTAACTCCTAAAAAGAGAGACACATTTATGTACTCCTGATCTAGTGGTTCATTTTCTGATTGTGGTCTCAATTGCGGTGACACACTGTAGAGTTGAGCCCTCACTATGGTCTGTCACAGTCCTGGAAGCGATGGGGGGGGTCTGTAGTACTACATCCATGTGCAAGGTGAAAGATTCAGTCAGTAGATCACGATCTTTTTTTTTTTTTTTTTGTTCTTTAATCTTTGTAAATACAAATACAATTCTTAAAAGTTAAATTTGAGATCAGTTCTTCTTTTGCATGATGCTAACCATACGTCTGTGCTGGAATATCTTTAAGTCTATTAGGCAAAAAAAAAAAAAAAACAAACCTGTTTTCTTAATGGTTTTGATCCATTTATTCAGGAAGTGTGCTGTTTTCCAGACAACTCAAATAGGAATCAGTCTGCGTCTAGCTATATTACCAAGCAAAGAAGAACATCTAGTCCTATGGCACAATCCGTGGGAAGTTAGCAGATGAAAGCTGTCCTTTAAGTCTACTACACAACACAAATATGACTTTTGTTTAAAGGAATATGTACGTTTGAAACAAGGAAAAAATACTGCCGAATTCATTTATATGCTTCCATTCAAAGTCTGTAATTCAGATAACTTTGAGTCATCATGTTTAAAAAATAAGGCTGCTAGGAAATACTATTTCAAGTGGATCATATAGAGCATTTTAACACAAGCATTTCTCTGAAGGAAAGACAGTGTACTGGAACAGTAAGAGAAGGGTGGTGATAGTGCCTTTTTGGGTACCCATGCTTGTTTAACCTGGTGAAGGAAGTCCACCCTCTCAGTGATGTTGCATAAATATGGGCCTTGAGGGGCAAAAGTACACTACTAATACTGGCAGGAAAACACTAACTTAAGTACTCAGCACCCATCAGCTTCAGCTGAAGAGAAAGTTACGTTTTCATTAATATGGAAATTCTGCATGTTTTAATAACACCCGTCCTTTGGGTTCTTCAAACCCAACAGCAACACCTTTGAACAATATATTTTGAAAATAACTTTATAATAAAATTCGAAGCAAGTAAGATTGTTGTAATCACCTTCTTTGGGAAGATTAGTTCTCAGGCATTTTATTTTGTCCATACTGTGTTTTCCAGCAAACTACATCAAAATTTTTCAGTAATGATAGTGATAATGAAAATTTAAGCTTAGAAAATCCCTTTGTGAATTCAGGGTAGAATCTTACAGAAGAATGGGACTCTGTTTGTTACTGACCTCCAGCTGGAGTACAACATGTGAATTGCTACCTTTTGAGCCTGAGTCCAGCTGCTTTTTCACCCAAATGGTAGTCCACTTGTCAAGGCAGTTAATGTCCCAGCTTGGAGACAGAAATGCTTGGGAGACCGTGTCAAAAACCTTGGTAAAGTAGATGACATTTCTCTGCTCTCTCCTCCTCTGCAGATCTAGTCTTTTAATAAACACTTGGCTATCAGTTTAGTCAAGCATGGTAAATTTAGTAAATCCATGGTAAATCTATGCTGGCTATTCCCAGTCCTGTGCCCAGATATGACTTGAGGAAGGATTTGCTCCATGATTTCCCCAGGGTCTGCCGTGAGTTTGAGCAGCTGGTAACCTTCTGGTTGTTCTTAGCCTTTTTTGAGAATAGTCACTGCATTTGGGGTTTTTCTCCCCCAATCTCTAGAACCTTTCAAACTTGATAGTGAACAGCCTCATAATAACATCAGCCAGCTCTTTCAACACACTTGAATGATATTGATCCATCCTTGTGGGCTATGTATGGTCCAGATTGTTCAGGGGATTACTGACTTGAATTCTCTTCTGTGACTGACAGTAAGAATCATGCAGGGAATGGAATCAAAACTTCAGTGGTCTTGAATTAGTTGCGCTTAGTTGTTGTGCAAGAGTCAAATGCATTCCTTGGAGTTCAGTGTTATCTCCTGAGATAGGCACCACTGGTTTTGTTTAGTGATGGATGCTAAATGATCATTAGACCAAAATTTAAATAATCATCTGCAAAGGAAGAGTTGTCATTCACAATTTTTTCCTCTAAATTAACTCTAGAAGAACATGATGGTTCACTTCAAGTCTGTTAAGGAGATCTAACATTACTTACAATGGTAGGTCTTGAGTTTGGTCTTCTGTTATTGGAACAGAGAATGGCCTTGTAGAGGCAGAAAGAAGTGTTCCTTGTGAGTGATGATGCTCCTGGGGGAAGCACCAGTGTCCACTCTCATGCTGACTCTGCAACACCAGTCCTGTATGAAATGATTCGTTCTCCCATCTTTCTTTATTCCTGTGTAGTTTGAACAGAGTATACTTTTTCCAGAAGTCTACATCATCGGCACATAAGATTCAGCAAAAATTTCAAGAACAGCGTTAGTGTGTGTTAGCCTCCTTTTTGGAGTAAAACCTCATGACCAGCTTGCTTAAAATACTGATTATTATGTTCTTTGATGTGTTGTATTTTATCAATACCCACAGATATAGAATTAATATATGCTTAAAGCAGACACAGGAAGATGATTTGTAATTCTTTGTAAATCTCCTCTTCCTGAATTTAGTCAGTGTTTTATGGTTCGCCAGCATAGAGGTAAAACTGCCATCCTATGCTTTGAGTCAGATTACCAACTTTTACTCCTGCAAAAACAATTTGCATTTTTAATCATCTGTTAGTTTGTGTCCTACATATTAAGGGCTTGTAGATAAATTATTAAATTGCAAAAATCTAGATAGGCAAATGAACCTCAAAGCAATTATAACACCTGCAAATTTATCAAGTGCAGTGATATTTTTCAGCTAGGGAAAGAAATTATCATTAACCATTGTCAAGCACTTGCGGTTTTCTGCCATACGGGAACTTCATTCTCCCCTCAGATTGTTAGCTGATGTAGTGACAAGCTGCAGGGAGATGACAGATTTAGCTAAGGATTTGGAGTCTGAACACCTGTGTAGTGTCATGCATTTAAAAATAGAACATGACAGCAAAACATATCAACCCTGTAACGTCCAAATGGAAACCACAGGGGTTTTTCTTTCTGCTTTTATGCAGAGAAGTAGCTTTCAGCCATCACTGTCCAAGTAAAAACACAAAGCAAAAGGTGTTTTGTTGAGGTCCAAAATAAATGGAAACAAATTGGAGTGGTAGGTGCAGGTGCACCAAACATACTCAGTAACCACCATTGCTTTCTTCTCAGTCATGTTCTAAATGGCCTGCTTCTTTGAGGGGTGCAGATTGTGAATGTTTAATAGCCATTTCTTCAGGAAGCACTTCATGATGGGTTGGAAGAGGACTGTCGAGTAAAGGTATTTTGCATACCTTGACTTCTGTGTGACTCATTCAGCCCTCCAGTGAAGCTATCAAAAAACAACTGAAACACTTTTTGTTTTGTATAATCTTCTTTATGGGAGAAAAAAAAGCATAAACCAAGGGCAAAAAGATAAAAACAGTCTTGCTTGATTACTGAGTTTGATGTATGTGTTATACTCTCCTCTGGAGGAGCCTACGTCATTGACAGTATTTGAAGGGAACATCTCTACTTCCCATCTCCTTTAATAGTATCCTTGAAACATTAAGACTAAATCAGTTAATCTTGTTTTTTTTACAGAGGAAACTAGGTTTCCCTGTCTGTCTGAGACCAAGTCCGCTGCAGTCCGTGCCGGCTCCCGGCATGGCTCTGCTTTCCTCCAGGGCTGAGCACAATTACTGGGCAGCACTGTGGGGCTGCAATGAACTCAGTTCATCCTCCTTTTCCCATTACAAGTGGTAACCTTCCAGTGTGTGTTCTTTCTTCAGCAAAACCTTTGTTTTCAAAGGTTTTTCTTCCTATTGAGTGCAGTAATTTTGAGAAGGGGGTTTTGGCCTCTTCTGTTGCAATCCTGTTAACTGTGTTAAAAAGGATGTTTATTCAGTGGTTTGAGACAACAGTTCTATGTGATTGTGTGATGGGGAAGTAAGGAAGGTTCATACTTAGCTTTTATATGCTCATTTATGTATGTGAAAGAAATCTGCTTTAAACTCAGATAAGAATTAGCAATGTGAATGATAAAAGCTATCACACATGAATGAGTTGCTTCTTAAACTCAATGAAATAAATTAGACTCTGTTTAAGAGCATCTGGCACCCTTAGAACCTAGTTCATATAATGATATCTCTGTTTATTAAAAAGAATTATGTAACAATATGGTTGATTTATTTCAAGATGATTGGCTTAGCAACATAATTGGACTATGCAGTGCGCCAGAGAAAGGGAAAAAAATCTTTAATTAGCTCACTCATTTGTGGATGGCTGGAAGCATTGCACATCATGCTTTGCTGCTGTAAAGGTGTGCAGCAGTTGGATCCTGCAAGGAACCTACACTTTTCAGCTTCCACAGAAAGAGTCTTCACACCTATGGGGCCATCAGCACCAAGCTGATGTTTAGGCACTGGGCCCCAATGGAAGCCCACAGAAACTAGCAAGGAGTTTCCTTTGAATCCAAAGAGCAGTCAGTGATTCCTTGCAGGCAAAGGGGCCGTCCTGGAGAAACAGCAAGACAAAAATGTGGCTTGACGATTAAAGCTCATCTTCCCTCACTGTGGTCTCCCTTTTCCCTTGCTGAAACTCCCACCTTCCAATTCCCAAATACTATTAACATACCAGAAAATTAGCATGCTGTATCCAAGTTTTATAGTCATCCTGGTGCAAAGCTTTATTTCTTCTATTTCCAGGGTGACTGCTTGTTTATGAAAAGTATGCTGTTGCAACACTGACTGCTTTACGAGGTTACCACCTCTCAGCTGAGACACAACAGTATTTTTTTTTTATATTACTAGGATTTTTATTGGTGAACTTACTAGTAACATAAAAGTAATGAACTTATTTATTGCAATGTGTTCAAATTACTAAATATACAAACAGTATTTTCACAATAGCATTTGACAGTGGTTCAAATAACTTTCAAGATCTTTCCAATTTATTTCAGTTCCAAATGCAGCTTGGTGTGTCAGCCAAGAGTCTTGCGGGCAAGTTACACTTAAGTGGAGTTAATCACATCAGCACAAATTGTTTCTGTACTGTAGTTTTACACCAGTTTAAATGAAGTTAGAGGTTTAGATGTTGATTTCTCTTGTGCTGTTAACTTATGATGTTCTGAGTCCTAGATTATTTATTTTTCCATTCCTGTAATTGAATGCCAACTCCCCACATTTCTCCCACCCTTCAAAGCACACAGAAAACAAGACAAAAACCTAAATTAAAATCAGAGTAAAGATTTGACTTAAAACATAAAAGAAGAAATAGGGCTGAAATTCCATACTTACTGCACCCTGTTGTACCTAGATACCACTGCACATCTGGTATGTGAGATAATGCGCTGTTTAGAGACTGTATTACGAACACAAAAAATAGGAAATGAGCTTCAAGTCTTAACACTACTTCACTACTGGGAGCAAGTAAGGTCCTTCACTCCTTTTGTAGGTTGTGTGATTTGATTCCCTCTGTCTGTTTGCTCTGTAAAGAATATTGACATGGAGGAAACCAGAAAAAGAATGGTTCTGTAAGAATTATTCTGTGTAGCACAGCTGAGAAGGGGTTGTATTTTTATAAAATCCCAGTCTGTATACCAAGGTTTAATTGTAATATTAGCCACAGCAAACAGTAAGAGATACTTGGTTTAAGCCATGGGTAGAGCAATAAAAGCCACATATATCTTGTCCATTCATTTATCACTTAATAAAAATAATTAAAACTAAAGGCAGTTGTTAGCTATCCTTGACCTGCAGTGGTGTATCTTCTGTCAGGACTACCTGGTATTATAATTTGCTTTTGTCACAGTCACACATGTCAGTTATTTGCATGAGTCTAGCCTGTAGCTGTGAGACGGGAGAAGCTGAATCTGCAGCCAACATGCTTTCCAGTTACTTTGTGCTGAAACTCATGGATGGCTGCATAGGTCTAATTTCTGGTAGGGAATGTTTTCCTCATACAGTCATGCAAAGTGCAAGATGTTTATTACAAAAAATGACCTGAGTATAGTATACTTAGCTCTGGACTTAATATAAAGGAAATCTAAGGTCTCTAAAATGTAGAACATCAGACTATATCTGGCCTTAAAGTGTTTACATTCTTCCAAATTAAATGATTTCTCTTAGTTCTGTGTGTACATACCTGAATGCCTATTCACCAACAGGGGGGAAGGAGAGGGTTTCTATGATAAGCTAGGACACACAAGAGGAGACTGGCTATCCTTAATGCAAAGCCTGGCATTAGTGATGTGCTCCCAATGTACAGCACCAGGTGGGATAGGAGCAATGAGAAATACAATAAGCAGGGAATCTTTGGTGTGCAGCCAACCCCTGGTTCCCAGATTCAGACCTGAGCAGGAGCAGCTCTCATGCCTTGAGAACAGAGGAACAATTGAACATCACAGTCTGGCTATGAGGCCAAGAAGGAAGCATCCCAAACCAGAGAGATGAGCAAACCAGCAGTGTAGCAACTTCTCCTCTCTCCAATCTGTGCTACATTTATCCTAAATAGTGACCATAAAGATGAAAGCAGAAAAAGCAGCTAAGTGAAGCATGCTGTTGGCACCTTGGAGAAAGCATTTCCTCCTGAGTATTGAGCAACAGAGAAGTGCACATCAAAATTGTTTAGGCATTTTGATCCATATTCAGCTATCAGAATTCTTGCTGAAATTCAGCTGAGCCCTAAGCAAAGTTGAACATGAGCCACATACATCTGATCTACACTAATAAGGTGTTGCCCTTTCCTGGCTGGACAGAGATCTGCCAGGATATTTCTGGAGCATGATTTGGAAATAGCAACTCTGTTCAGTGAAGTAGTGTAGTGAAGTAGTGTATTCAAGATTCTTGTTCTCTGAATGTAGGTGATAACAATTCTTGTTTCTCACTGTGAGTCCAGCCATCCTGCTTTCCTCTGTACGTGGCTTGTGGATGGAAGAAGCTGCTATACCTCAGACAGGAGCTGGAAGGTTCACTGCTTCAACCCTAGCCAAGAAGAACAGATGAACCTGATTTATTTACAAATTTCTGAACCAGAATCCATAGCAAACTACTGTGCATATACTCTGGCTAATTTGGTGGTCATGCTTTGTCCAGATTAAGTTTGTACTGGTGGGTGATCCATACAGGGAACTGGCATGGGGCTGTGCTGCCTTCATTCTTATCCCTGCAGCATTGTGGGCAGGTAGGACAGACAAGCCCTTCCTGAAATGGTTCTTCACAAGCAACTGGCACTTTCATAGGCATCATTAGTTGAAATGTTATTTGATGTAACACGGTTTATTGGCCTCAGAGATGGATAAAATTACATTTTTATTACAGATTCATTCATGCACATACATATTTATAGACTTCAGATAATCTCTGAAATCGATCACATAGGGCAACACGTTTCCTGTTTCTGTAGAACCACCTTTTGTATCTACAGGGGGCAGTTTAAAATATTTACAACAGAGCTAATTTTTTGTCTGTTATATTCTTATTACCGACTTTGGTCTAGGCAGCAGATACATTTCGGTTTGCTTCCTTCTTTGATCTACACACTCTGCATGAAATTAGAGACAAGAAGGAATGAATGGCTTCTTAAGTGTGACTTCACTTACACGTCACCAGTTCTTGAACCTTCTGCTTACCAGCTCACATCTCATATCTGTTGCTTTAACAACCCGTTCTTCCTAACCCCATTTTGTTTGGATTTAGAGATTTTTTCATGCCACTTGTTACCATTCAGTCCCAAACCCATTCATAAATTGTGATTAGGTTTCTTATGCAAACTCAGAATTTGGCTATTTAATGGAAAAGACCTTATTTTGCACTAAACCTTTTCAGACAGTACGTGAACTGTGCAGTGACCTGTAAGTCTTACTTGCAATTATGATTCTTCTGAACTGGTTTGTTCTGGTTTTTAAAAAGTGGCGAGAACTGATTACCATGAAGTGGCTTTTTTCAGAGTAAATATTAAATTAGCAAACTCCATTTTGGAAGCAAATTCATTATGTGATAGGGAGAGCAAGACTATGGTCAACTGAGAAAGTCCCCAAAGAAATTTGAACCCTGAGGTGCAAAAGGAGCACTTTGGTTTTGTTATCATGCATGGTCAAGTCCAGGAGTAGGGATGTGGATAATGTAGACGTTATCTAAACTTTGCAGGGAAAAAAAATGAGAAAGACAAGTCAATAGAGCTGAGCTGAGATTTCTTGTTGGATACTTACGTAAACTGACCTCATCATGTTCAGGCCTTCCCAGGTTTTGCAGCCAGAGGTTTGGGATCCAGTTGGCTATTACAGCACATGTATCCTCTGATATTTGCATTCCAGTTTGCATTATTCATGCTAACAAAGCAAAAACTTTGTACAGTTATGCTTTTATATGGCCTTTCCTCTAAAACACCTTTAGTAAACATCCAAAGAGATACCTTGTTTCTAGGATTGTACATTTTCTAGGGTATACATTTTGGACATGTGTGCCTTAAAAGCTATGTGCAAGAGTCCTATTTCCCCTGCCCCCAGTTCTCCCGTGGGTGATTTGTGTGCTTTTGGTGCTTGTTTCACCAGCTGCAAGCACCCTGCTAGCACAGTTCTTTCATACAACCTGAAAATGTTATTCTTTATATGCCAATTGAAATGCATCAAATGCATGGTGGGATAAGACCAAATTAATACTTAGGGTTATGTGCACAGTAATTCACAGTGAAAGAAAGATTGAAAGATATAAAGATGTGTTGAATATATTCCCTTTTTTGTTTGATATAGATAAGGCATATGTGGAGCAAATAGGTTTGAAAGTATATTTTTATACGCAAATGACAGCAATTTGTATTAACTCCTATTGTGCTAGAATGTAACATTTTCATCTGATGTAATTCTGTCTTTCTTCAGATCCTCTCTGTTCTTACAGTGCATGTACAGAGATCTTAGATATTAAATATCTCAGTAAATTACGGAAAGTGAACAAGCCAGGCATATGTTGTGACATTCTTCCAGTCAAACTAGGTATCAAACTCATCTCTTCTCCTTTTTTTAAACCCAAGTCATGGATTTATTATATCAGGACATATGATTTACCAGCTTATAATTAAGACCTGTTAAAACTTATGCAGTGACTGGATTTCAAATTTGTACCTTGTCATTTTTAGAGTGTGTCAAACCTATAATTTCATTTTGGAAGTAACATTTATCTATACCTACCACTGGTCTAGAATATGACTAATTCTGATTTGTCTGTTTTAAGAATCAATCAGAAAAGCTAAGGTTTTCTATTTAAAAACAGTGCTAAGGAATATGCTTCTGTTTTAGAAAGCTTTTAATTTAGAAGAGATTTGACCAACTAATCTCAAACTGTTCCACAAATCTTCAAAGCACAAACAAATTCAGGCTGAAAGGAATTCTGTTTTTCCTCTTCTCAGGGACATAAAAGATGGCTGAATAAATTAAAAGGGATTAAAATTGGGTTTCAATAGGACCTTACAGTATGAAGTCACTGTTACTATACCATTATGCAGTGCACAATGGTTGCAGGCGTGGCTGGCTGCTGCTAGGCAAAGGCTAATATTGTTTCACCTTAAAACTTAATAAGAAGGCAGCTTCAGTCAATGATTTTCTCTTCTTCAAGAGAGTAATTCCTTTAGGAAAGCAGCATGCATGCATGTGTGTAGGCAGCAATAAAAAGTCTCAAAGTGCCCTAGTGTGCAACCTCATGCTAAGTGGTTTGAAAAGAAAAGAGATTTTAATTTAATTTAGGGAACTGCAGTGGTCTGCTACGCATACTGCGGGGAGGAGGGACGCTGTGAGCCAGCACGCCACTGCTCCTGTGGCAGGGGCGAGGGCAGACGGCTTCCAGCTCCCACACCCGGCTTCGTGGTGGGGAGGGAGACAAACTGCAACAAACCGCAACCCTGCCTTCCTCCCGAATCAGTGCAACGGCATTATCTCATCCAGAGCAGGTGGGGAAAGGCAGCGAGAAGGGGGTGCCTGTTACCCCCAGCAAGGGATGGCTGTTCTGCACAGTCCTGGGAAGGTGCTCACCCCAGCACTAGCCAGGCCTTTCCCAGAGGGCCTCCACTACGCTGAAGAGATGTAGGTGGAGGAGCTTCTCCCCAGTGTGTGATCCTCACATCTCCCTGCCGGTCGTCTGAAGCAGCCTCATCCCCAGCATTTGTACCCCTGCCCTCATCCCGCAGCACATAGCATTTCTTGTGGAGTAGGAGGTCACCTTTTCCTGTGTATCAGTCGCAGTCTAGCATGCTCTTGTAATTCACATGTGTTTCTATCACAAAGCTTTTAAGCAGAAATATTTTTCTTGGGGACATGCTACAAATATGGCTTGGGGCTGACTGTCCGCTTTCTGGTGCACTAACAAAAGTGCACATGGGATGTAGAATTTCCAAGAAAGAACATCATGCTTGAAGTAAATGATGGAATGTGTTTTCAGGAAGAAAGGTTTGAACTTGAGATTGAGTCAATCCCGCTTATCCCTGCTGAGGGACTCTTGGATACATCCACACATGTTCTTCAAATACCAGGAGGGTTCAAGAGCCATCATGAAGAGTCCGTGGATAACCCCAGTTAACAGAATCTTTAGCAGAAGGGTATTGCCCAGGGACTTGGGGTGGCCACAGCTTTCCCAGGCTGTCAGCACAGAAAGCACTTGTGGCAGCTCTTTTCAACCAGGAGCTTTGCGCGCTGAACTCCATGGTATTCCTAAGCTATGGTTAAACTGCAGTGTGACAGTGATGTGAATTGGGCTTAGCCAGGGACATGGCAGCTCAGCTTGGCCCTGCACAGCACTGCAGCCACACAGCGTGTCCTGCCATTGCTCCCGCGGGTCGCTGTCAGAGCCGGACACATGCCAGGAAAATAGCTGCATTTTTTTATTCTTTAAAGTGAGCATTTACTCCCTGACCCAGCAGAATCCTGCCCCTCTGACAAGACACACTTAACAGAGAAAGCTGAGATAAAATCCAGAAACTTGGAATTTGTTCAGCTTGTTCTCCTCTTGCTACAGTTGCCTCCGATTAAAGGCAGAAGACATCTTCCAGGAATGGGCTCTTCATCTCTATCACGTTAGTGACAGGTTGTTAGGGGATTCAGCCTGCAGTGAAGCAACACAAAGATCTTATGCCTTATTTAAATAATGGTGTTCATTGCCTATTAAAATGTAACTTCTTGTTTTAAAGTAGGATTAATTAGAATGTACAAGAATGCAATTGAGTTACATTTTATGCTTCAAGCCAGTGCGTACTTTTCATAACTCATTCCCAGGAGTAATATGAAGGGCAGAACAGCATTCTCAGTTCTGCCATTAAAAGCACAAATGACTGTAAACCCCATTCTTTTCAGAAACTTGGCTCAAATATCACCGTTGTTAGATTTTTCATAACATATTACTTTGGTCATTAGTGTTTTGCAAGATAATTGTTTCAGTGATCTGACTTTTGACAGTATCCAAAGTGTTTGAAACTAGTTTGCTGCAGCACCTTTGTCTTTTCAAGGCCATTTGGGGCTTGTTATTTTAATCCTTGTGCAGCCTGATCTATCACTTCAAACATCTGTCAGCTGTGCTTTGTCTTGGAATTGATAGTGATGGTGTTACTGATTTTTCAACAGCAGCTGTTAGAGGTTCATTAGTTAGACTCTCAAAGGGAGTAGATAACTGTAATATTTTTCTTTGTTAATCATCTCTTACGCGTTGTAATAATACAGAGCTTGAAATCTGCTAGAAATGCACAGTTTCTCTCTAACTTGCCAGAAGCATCCTTTTATTCCTTTAATCTGGCTCGATTATTAAAACTCTCTTCTTCATAATGCAGTAAAAAATTGAATAATGGCACATGAGTAGGAAGATAGAAAAATCAGCTTTTGCTGTGTCGTATTTAGCGCAGAGGGAGGTCACTAAGGGTCTCGGAGTTCACATCCGAAAATGAATCGGCTCCATAGAGGAGATTAAGAGCCGTTCAGTAATTGATTTTTAATTTTAAATTTACAAGGCATTCAAAACCTTGATGACAACTTCAGTAAAACCAGGTTCATTTCTAACAGATACAGCAGTTTTCTGTTAATGCATTTTCCCTACCACATAAAATAGTCTTAATGGTTAAATATGATTCTTAAAACATTAACCCCCTAAAAAAATCCTTGCAAGCTGGCTTGTAGCAGCCTGACTCCTGCTAGGAGCTTCGAGGGACCTGAGCATCTGTGAACCCTCTTACAAACTGAGAGCATATCAGTGCTACTGCTGGTTCGACTGGCAATGCTCACCAACAGATAATTACAGTTTGAAATTAGTATTTTAATGAACTGATCTCAGCAAATGTAAAGCGAAATCTCCCAGGCATTAAAGAAATAAGGAGGGAAAATTATTAACTGTAAAGTTCAACAGACGGATGGTCAGCAGGTGCTGCCTCGGCAAAGGAGTTGAGCATTCTGTTTCAATTTTTGGTAAGAGGCTTGTTCAGGTCTTAGTCCTGTCAGCTGTCGCTGTTCCGAGGGACATGGTTTAGTGGGACTTGGTAGTGTCATGTTTACAGTTGAACTTGATCTTAAAAGGTCTTTTCCAAACAAAATGATTTCTGTGAGCAGTGTCTGCAAGTGGCACGGTGACTTCAGTGGAGATTGAAAACATCTGGGACATCTCACAAGCTTTCCAGGTGAACAGGAATGTCTTCTAAAAATAAGTAACTGCCAGATCTTCATCTTAAAAGCAGAAGTCTCAGTCATAGAAGAGAATACGTGTGTCCGTAGAGCACCAGTGAAGCTCAGTGCAAAACAGATTGCAAGAGTGCAGCCTGAATTTCAAGGAAAGGGAGAGGGTTGTGTAGAGAAGAGAACCAAACAGAGGTACCTGCTTGAAGACCTTTGCCAGAAGCCACATCCCCCACCGCAGACTTGAGACGCACTTGGACAGCCAGAAGACACAGGCCACCATAGAATCACAGAATGGTTTGGGTTGGAAGGGACATTAAAGATCATCCAGTTCCAACCCCCTGCCATGGGCAGGGACACCTTCCACTAGACCAGGTTTCTCAAAGCCCTGTCCAACCTGTCCTTGAACACTGCCAGGGATGGGGCAGCCACAGCTTCTCTGGGCAACCTGTGCCATTGTCTTACCACCCTCACAGGGAACAACTTCTAATATCTAATCTAAATCACTCCTCCTTCAGTTTAAAGCCATTCCCCCTTGTCCTAGTCTTACTTTCCTTCGTCCAAAGGCCCTCTCCAGATTTCTTGTAGGCTCCTTTAGGTACTGGAAGCTGCTTAAAGGTCTCCCCTGAGCCTTCTCTTCTCCAGGCTGAACAACCCCAGCTCTCTCAGCCTGTCTCCGTAGGAGAAGTGCTCCAGCCCTTGGAGCATCTTCATGGCCTCCTCTGGACTTGCTCCATCAGGAACCCACATGGTCAGCTTAGGTTTCATCTTCTCCCTTCCAGTTACCAAGGTTCGAAACTACTCTTGAAATAAATACACATTGATTTTTGAAGTCAGAGTTCAGCTTTTAGCCATCTGTCAGCAGAAGTCCTTCAGAAGTCCCACTTAGCTAGGTTATTCCAGTACTGTGTCATACACTTCAACGATCTTTTTATTTTATTTGCTGAAGGACAGTTGATCTCTAGCACAGTTCAAGACACCATGTAGCCAGTCAGGTGGATCACCAACCCACTCCTTGGCAGCGTTTCCGTGTCTGTCCTGTTACGAACAAAGATTTGTCTTGAACATTTAATGTATTTATATTTATTTATATGCATATATATATAAAAAGTCTAAGTTTTCTGCGTCTATCATAACTGAATTCAGTATTTTTTGTACAAGACAAAAATGTTTTCAGGTCATTCACAGAATGGTTTGCATTTATGTTACTTCTCCACCTTTCAGGAAGAGCTGGATGCATATATAGCAAAGAGGAAAACTACGTAGTAGTTTCAGACAAAACTGTAAGAGTCATTACTCTACAGATGTACAAATGGTGGGTTACCTATTTTTAATCTCAGAGATCTCTATTTCAGAGTTAGGGGGCAAAACCCAAACAAGTAGGAAGAGGTTAAGTCTTCAAGAATGGCAGTGGTGCACATTTTTTGGCAAGAAGCATTTCTCAGAATGAATTTTCTGTTCTCAGCAAAAGGGTAGATCAGTTCAATGCGTGGATAAAATTTAAAAGCTAGCTATGTTCTAAGCAATTTATCCAGTTGAGGCTGGAGGGAACACTTCAGATGTAGCTTAAAACTTCTTATCAGGGTTGTGCGAAAAGGCAGCACATACATACTTTCCACAAATACATTTGTGAAAAAGGAAATCTTTGCAGGCTTTTCTTTTCATTTTCACTCCTTCTTCCTCCCCAGTTTTGTTTCTTTGCTGAAGTGCTGTATTTGTAAAATATTATTTTGCTTTCTCACACAAATTGGAGGATTTTAAAGTGATTTTTATATTTCTGTAAAATACAATACTGAGTTTGAAGTATCTGTTTTGTTTAAAACTGTGCAATGAAATCGCATCCTGAGTTGAATCCTTCTCCCAAAATACCCCTTCATTTTCAATTTGTATTTTTGTCCGTGGGTTATTTGGATGTTATCATCTCACATTCTCATTAAAGTCAAGATTTCTACCTGTTGCCTTCCCTAGCCCTTAGTTGTGTACAGATGTAGGCAGAGATCTTTCTCTGTCAGATCTTTTGAGGAAAAATGGCAAAGCGCCTTTCAGCAGTGTGCCAGGAGCCACACTTCATTAGCTTCCTGCACACCTGCCGTGAGAGCAGAAGAGCAACTTGCCACATTATAGGGAGGAAAAATAGTGCTGAGTCGCACATTGGCTTTCATGTTTCCAATTTATGTTTTCTGACTTACCTTCTGTGACAGTCTGAAACTCTTGAAAGGCAAAAGGCTAAAAAGTGAGAGAAAGCTTCAGGCATACCCTTATTGTTGTGTCTGTTTCAGGTATTTAAGTGTGTACTTGTGTTTAGCAGTATTAGTTGACTTTCAGACAAGTATTAACGTTCACAATTAATAGATTGACGCACAGTTTCAGCCTACCGTTCCTCATTTTCTTTCTGTTACTTTCCTGTCACACGACTCAGACCCTTTCCCCGTGATGCTGAAGAGCAATGGCTATGGAGGAAGCCCTGTCAGTGGTCAGTGATAGCAGGATGCGGTACAGCAACGATCACTTCCCTTCTGTTGGCGGGGATGCTAGTACAGCATCCCTCTGCAGGGGGGAATTTCTCTGTAGGATTCATTTACAAGCAGAAAATTTAATGGGCTGCAAGGTTCAATCATAAGGCCTTTTTTGCTGCTGAAGCAGCTTGTCACTTTAGTTTTAACTGTAGGAGACAGGACAAAATTGTTAAAGCAATCCAGTTTTATTAGCTATTGAACAGGGGATTTCTGTCCACCTTTCCTGAGCGAAAGACAGTAGCAGTAGCTGTATGAGCCTTTAAAACTTTCCAAATTGCAGCATCCCTGACGTGACTGGGAGATTTTCAGATGTCTGTGCTCTGCTGTCGCCCAGCTATGCTGATCAGTGCCTATGACAGTCCACTCCCTGCTCTGCTGTTTCCCCCAAGTAAAGGATATCTTTGCTGAAATCAGGGTGCTGATCCCCATAGTCCCTCTTTATAATCCATTCTAAAATGAGAGAGGAATCAAGCAGGTGAACTCTGAATTTATGACTTACTTAATTTTATCTTTGCACCAGAGTGTTTCAGAGTCTGGCATTGCCCACAGGAGGGAGGAAGCCAGTCACAACTTGCTGGTGTTTATTTATTTACAGTTTAGCAAGGGAGAGGTTGTACAAGTGTAGAAAAGTGTTTTGGGTGCCTGAAGAGCAAGGGCATCCTCAGTTACAGCATTCAGCCTCCTCTGAGTATCCACATCCCACCACCAGCATGGGTAAATGGTGACAGCGATTTCTGTGGAGTCTCTTCATTTACATGGAAAAATAATTAATTCCCAGCTTTTGACAAATGCATAATGAAACTGGGGTTGCTTAACCAATAAAGCTGACAGCAGGACCTTCAGTAATATTCAGGTCCTGCTTCTGCCGGTGTGCTTCTTGCACCCCTGCTTTCTCCCAGGCTGCAGACCACAGACACCGCTTCCAGAGCCACATGGAGCACAGAGACCCCGCTCTCAACCACCAGCTGTCATTTCTTTTGTTTCTGAAAATTGACAAAAGGAAATCCCTGCTCACTCAATTCCTTCCCACCAGCTCAGTGCTAGGTGGATTAAATGCCACATGATGGCTCATGGGCTCCCCATGGGTCAGACCGGCTGCCCCCATAGGTAGTGGGCATCAACAGGACTGGGGGAGCACCATCGGCAGGTGCTCACGTACACTTCTTAACTTAGAAAACCAATTTCTAATAAGCAGCTTCTATCAACTCCTCTGTACTTACGTAATTTAAAGTACACTTTCTGAGAAGAAACACAAACTGCAGCCTGTGAGAGGATGTTACATGCTGAGTACAAAGCAGAGTACACACTCAGTTTTCACTTGATGCAGCTTTCTGTTGTCAACATGAACTAGCCCTTCACATTGGCACAGGGGTAGTTGTGTGGGAGCTGCAGCTGATAGCAAAGTCAGGAGGAGGAGAAAGCAGTGCAAATTCCAGAAGCTGTTTGGAAATTAAAGATTTGTGATTCAGTACAAAGCAAAATCTTGTTTCCGGGGGCAAGCTGACCTGTGCAGCTTTGTTTTCTCAAGGGGAATCCAAAATCTTCCCAGCAGAATACTTGGGAGAAGGGATTAAAAATCAAAAATTCACAAGCAGAAACCTGAGCATGTGTTTAGGCAGCTGAAGATCGAGGCATCCTTAAGGATGTTTCTGTGTGGCAGCTTAAGTTGTTAATTCACAGCTTTCATTCCTAGCAAAAGCTGTGATGATAAATGCAAGCTAATCCACCTGACAATTATGAAAGCACATGGGCTTATACCATCCTGAAAAATAAGTCTGTGACTAGATGGAACAAACGTGGCTCTTCTGTACAGGCCTGTTGAAAGAAGATGCTTAATTCCCGAATTCCTTGAAGCATTCCTGACAGCTACCACATCTGCTGCCATAAAACCCATCATAGCCTCTGCCTTTGGGAAAAACGTATTTAATAATCAGTAAAGTTCAAACTCAGCTTGCTGTGATGAATTATTCGAACCCATCAGCATTTTCTTGCCAAAAAAAAAAAGGCTATAATGGAACATAATTTTATATTTTTCCATTTAATTGATGATGGGCTGAGTTTTTATTAATCTTTCTGGGCTCCAAGTGTAAGATGCTGAAAAAGCTAATATGGGATCACTGTATGTATCTATCTGGTTAATATGTGTGCTTTGCAAAATTGGTAAAGCCTTTCAAGACATAAATTATTTCAAATATGATAAATGTGTTGAAATTGTTGAATTTTCAACCAGATAAAGCAGAACTATTTCTCTTCCCTCCCCATCCCCTTCAAACTGAGGTTTTGTGCAGCTGCTCAATGATGCTGCGTTATGGTGGCCAGGGAGGTTCTGAGATGACATGAGGAAGCCTGAGAAGTGCCCTGTGCTGCTGCAGCAGTGACAAGAATATAAACCATGAGCTACAGCCTGAGGGATGGAAGCAGCTGAGTGAGGGGACCCCTGGAAGCCTCCCTCATTGTGGGTTTTTCACAACTGGGGGTGGGAGGAGGTTACTGAGTACCACCTTCTTCCTACCACCCTTTCCTCTCCATCAGTGGGATAAAACACTCACCAGTGAGCAGCCGAGAGGTGCTTCAGAGCTGTTTATCCCAACAGACCTATTTATTTTAGCTAATTACCAAGACTGTTTAAATGATTCCTGGCAGGGTGAAGCTATAGAAATGATTGTGGTGATTGACGAATAACCTGGGTAAAATTCCCAAAGCATCAAAATGATGAACTCCTGCACACCTGCTTTGCCCAGCAAGTTCCAGACAACCCCAAATTTATTTGGACAAATAGAAAAAAACTGCAGCATTTACTGACACCTGTGTCACATCAACACAGGCTCATTTCTCAGAAACAGTTGACAGGGAGCGTTACTTAACCCTGTGCTTCTCTGCCATGGTCAGGATCATTCATGGAGAGAGAGTTTTTGAAGAGCATCTTTCAGAGGAGCGCACAGGGAAAAAAAAGTGACTTGAAGTTTAAAACTCCATGAATATAAACCACATCATGCTTTGGTTTGAGCCACTTTTGTGGTTAACATAGCAAAAGGAAACAACAAGCCGTGCTGTGAATTCTGTGCATCTCGGCGGGTCCAAGAGTATGTTTCTTACAGGAAGATATCTACAGTCTAATGGAAATTTTAGGGTAACCAGGTGACATTTTACAGCCTGTGTAATACAGAAAAAGATTAGGTATTTTCTTCTGTTTGGAAATTGATGGTTTGGAGGGAATGGGAAATGCAGGTGCAGCAGAGAACTGCAGCAATAGCCATCTATTAAAATGCATATGCTAACTTCCCTAAGCTAGTATTTTTTCAAATACCCTACGAGCAATATTTGCCACTATAGGGAAGCATTACAGTGAAATGGGAAGATGCTGAGGAAGTAATTTTTTCCAGCATGTGCTGCATTCTTTCAGTACAGATTTTTTTATTGCCCAGAAATTGCTAACCAGTGTGAATAAACAGCTGAACAAAGAGCATCGGCCCATCCTTGCTAACAGCAAAAACCTGCTGTCAAGCGAAGGAAAGGCCTTTGTGATGTATAGAGGAAAATTAAGCGTTAAGAGTTTGGTTCTCATATAGTGCAGAAAGCTTTATTCAAAATAGCAAAAAAAACCCAAATCCCTGCACATGCACAAAAAAGGTTTTACATTAAAATAGCACAAATATTATTCACATTTCTGAACAATGCCCCCTCAATTCCTGCTCCTGAGCTGGGTACTGAGCAGAGCCAGGAGGGCCTTTGTTAGACACCTTCATACTGAACATTTGCAAAACACAACAAATGTGCGACCCTGCCCAGTCCCCTTCCCTGCAGCCCATGGAGCTGAAAACTTTGTCAGCCTCTGAATCTCCTTCCAGTATCGAAATCAGTGAAACAAGAAGTCGGATGAAGCAAGAGTTAATGCTGAGCGAGATCGGAGAATCCTGCAGTCTACAAACTATTTCAAGGAGAAGGAGGTAAAAAATGAGTCAGGTCAAGTGTCAGGTACATCTCTCAGCAGTAGCTAGTGATTGCTGTCTAGGCGTTAAAGGCAAATATTACATACTTATAATTGAATATATTAATGATTTCATGTTCCCATATTATAAAAGCTGTTTCATTGCCACGTGAAATAGTCTATGTTGCTGTAGCTCTGTTTCATTATCTTATGATTACATCTCATTCAGTGTAACACATAAATAATTAAAAGCAGTAGTTTAGCGTGATGCAACTCTGCAATTCCACCATCATGGTTTTGAAATAATTGTGCCCTAATACATTAACAATGTGACAAACCCACCTAGTTTTAGCATACATTAGTATTTCCCACCCCTCAGCCATCCCAAACCTTACACCTGCATATTTCTTCTTTTTATATCAGAGCCTTCTGAAAAAAGCAGTTCAAAAAGCAATACTCCGCTATCTCATTCGGAGTGAAAGCCCCCTGAAGAAACATACATTGAGTATTACCAGCAGCACATGACTCAATGCCCTCTAGATGTCTTCATAAAAGGAGAGAGGAGAAATGCCAAAGAGCCATTGCATGGATTTCAGTAAACATTGCAGAAGTAGCCCAGAAGGATCTGTGTGCATCCCTGTGCCCTTGCCAGAGGACAGTCAGAGCTGGGTGCGGACACCAGCAAAATTAGAACTTCCTGTGAACGGAGTGGCTTCATTTCTATGTATTTCTACTTAAAATTTCCAATGGCAGTTCCCTCCAGCTCAGTTGCTAACAGCAGCACCAACCATGGGTGCCCACAGTTTTGGGTGGTCATTACCATTTTAAGTAGCAGATGCTTTTGCCATGCAAACAGAGAGAAAAGTTTCTGGTATCTCAGCACTGCCAGGCCCCTGCTCCCAGCTACAATCTAGAAACACAGCAGCAAAGCCTCTTCCATGCTTCTAAAGGCCTCAGGTCAGTTTTGGGGTGGAGGATGGGCAAACGTGTATCAGTTCTTGTTTCATGTGAACAGGGTCACTTCTCTGTGGCAGGGGAGTTATTTCCCTGGCAGTGGCGATGGCCAGCTGTTCTCAGCATCACCCCACTGATTCTGAGATTGGGAGCAGGCTTAAAAGTGGCTGAAGATCCACGCGTAAACATGATATTGCTTCACCAGGAGCTTTCCATCACAGCGGAAATGATGCTTCCCCCAGCATCGTTATGACAGCGCTATTTTGTGCTGGTACAGATAAGCATCTGTCACTGTTTCCATTAGAATCTCCTATTTTCTTGGGTTCATAGCTCGGCCATAAAAAATGTAGCATAGAGGCAGAAAGTTGACATACAGGGTCTCAGGCTGAGAGCAATTGCTGTTGTCTGTTCTTCCGCCCTTCCTAATCTAAAGAAGAAAATACTGTGCTTCTGCAGAAACACACCTGACCGCTGCATTTCAATCCAGCTGTAGATCTATTTAGCAATAGTAATGGTGATGGCCACCTTTCTCAGCATTTGAGTTGTGAACATAGCCACAATGGCCACCCTTCAACATCCAATCTTAATTACTGGCTTAAGGATGATGAAGGAGGACAACATGGCAAGTGGGTTTGGGCGCTAGTGTAGAGCCTATTGCTAGAGAATACACCCCAGTGAGGAGTAAGCCCTTCAGAGCTTCTGATCTTTGCCAGATATTGAAACTAAAAATTAAAGATTATAGAAACAGAATATTCTAGAAGCTGAATACTGCTAGGAACTAAAGGCGTAAAAGACCCCTTTGGATGAGTAGCAGAGGGAAAAGCAAGCCCAGCATTGCAGTTTCCCTAGTGAGACAGGCAGCACATCCCACCCAGCATCAGCACTCAGTGTTTTGATTGCTTTAGGCAAGCTTCCACCCCATAATCCTGCTGTGGTTGCCTGCCGGATAGTGAAAGCTCCATCCTGTGTGGCAGCGATACTGGAAGCCCTCTATCCGGACCCTGGCACTGCAAGATGGATAATAAAGTGAGCAGCATTTGGCCAGGAGGAAGAGGCAGCAGCAGTTTCTCACTGGGGTGAGGGCAGTTCGTTCTTTCCATTTTAAGTGCCTTTTCGTTCTGTTCACACATTTTGTAAGAATAATTGCAGCTGAAAAAGTTTCTCTGTACATTAGGATGATAGCATAAGGCAGTCCTGAAGAGTGCAAATCCTGAAAAGCCATTATCCGAAACTTACAGTCAACCCTTAAAGGAATTAAACAGGAAAAGTTATATGGTCATTTCTAGCCTGCTGAAATACAGATTCTGCTTCTGACCTCTTGAGCGTTCTGCATTTTCAACAGGACTTCTCTCCCACAGTGTGCAGGAAGAGCATACATGAGCAGTGTCTCTCTACCTTAAATTGGAAGTCTGCTGTTTCCTTTCGGTGTTTCACTCTGAAATCTAACACTGTTCTATTGCTAACAGAAGTAATTACTTGCTTTCCGATTACAGACAATTTTGCATCAGACTTAGCTTGGTCTCCTTGCATTTCTGAATAGTGAGATGTGTGATACGGCTGGGATTGCTCAGAGCTTCTTGAAGGCTGGGCCTGGCTAAATGCAGGCAGCTTAGCAACTGAAGCCAAGAAACCAAAAATAAGATTACCTTTGTTGTCTGTCTCAAATTAAAAGCAGAAATGGGCATGCTAAGTTGGGAAAAATGGAAGAGGCAACACCAGGAAAGACAAAAGTACAATAAACAGTTTAGTACACAAATACAACACCAGAAGCAGCTGAGCAAGGCAGGATTTTAAGCTTAAACCAGTTGACAGGTTAAGAGAAGAGAAGAAGAAAAGGGGAACGGGAAATGCTGCTGTGCTGTTTTGCTCCCATCTCTCAGCAGAGGTGCCACTTTGCTTTCAGATCTTCCAGCTTCCGTGGGCATCTTTCTGTTTAACAAATCTGCAAGCAGAGGGTGTCTGCTCCTGCACATCACAGCCCTCAACCTGTCCAGAAATTTATCCATTTGTGCCAGTGGACAGCTCCTGCTGAACTTTTTGCATCTTCTGACAGCTATTTGGAGTAAAATTCTTGAGCTTTCATGGGGCAGAAGATGGTGCTGGACTGGTGCAGACGCTACTGGTGCAAAAATAAGTATTAATGGCTCTCTAGTATCTTGATAGTTTTACACAACTCTTTCTTTCTGCTTTGAAACAGGTATTTTGTGACACTAATCGAGTCGTACAAGCCACAGACGTGCTGGACTGGGAAGACAAGGATGCTGCAGAGACACTCGTTGACAACGTGGTCCATTCCAGGATCATCAATCCTTTACGCCTGTTTGTTAAGCCATCTCCAGTACTGAAACACGGCCAGGTGTCCTACTCGGACAGTATAGAAAACTTTTGGGATTGGTTGTCCAACATCACGGAGGTTCAGGAATCTCTCACACGAACTAAACGCAGACCTATAGTAAAAACTGGGAAATTCAAGAAAATGTTTGGATGGGGCGACTTCCACTCTAACATCAAAACTGTTAAGCTGAACCTCCTCATCACAGGGAAAATCGTCGATCACGGCAACGGGACCTTCAGTGTTTATTTCCGACATAACTCCACAGGTTTAGGAAATGTTTCTGTAAGCCTGGTGCCACCTTCCAAGGTGGTTGAGTTTGAATCGTCTCCACAGTCAACACTGGAGACCAAGGAATCCAAGTCCTTCAACTGCCGAATCGAGTATGAAAAGACAGACCGCGCTAAAAAAACTGCCTTGTGCAATTTTGATCCTTCAAAGATCTGCTACCAAGAGCAGACTCAAAGCCATGTCTCCTGGTTGTGCTCCAAACCCTTTAAAGTTATCTGCATCTACATTGCTTTCTACAGCGTAGATTACAAACTGGTACAAAAGGTCTGTCCCGATTATAATTACCATAGTGAGACTCCGTACTTGTCCTCTGGCTGATGCGATCGTGGGTAATTAGAGATACAGCATCACTCAAAAACACGCATTTCCATTAACCTTTTGGAGAAGAACATGTTTTCCTAACAGGTTAAAAAATCCTTAAAAACTGTAGTGGTGTTTGTGCTGTATCGTAGATAATCAAACTTTTTAGGTAACAATAATTTTCCTTTGAGACTGTTGCATTTTAGCTCTCATCATTAATAAGGCAACTACCAGGCAGACTCATGACAAAATTCAAACAGAATTCTGTCTGTCATGAACATTGATCTTGAAAACCAGTTTTGTAAACTAGACTTGATGGTAGAGATGTCTTTTACTTGTATCGGATCCTGTTTCTCACTGGGGATGTTAGATGATGACATAAAGAACAAATGATGAAGCAGACTCTCACATGCTTATATACAAAATCCAAATAAACAGATCTCCCACTAATTTAATAAAGAATGTTACACAGGGCTCAAGGAATCAAGTCCAAATACTAAGAGAAAGTGCTATTTCTGGGACAAAAAATGTTAAGGAATCTGCATTTTTATGAGTTGTAGTAGTTGTACGTATTCATTGAAGTGAAGAGTGGGTAGTTCTTCCTTCAGCCTTCTTACCTGTGGATATGCAATGATGTAATTAGACATTGATGAGCTTTAGTTTATTAGACCCACCAGGTGTGCAGGTTTGGTGTACATCACCCCGGTTTCGATTTTTCTCCACTGTTTACATTCACACCAGTACAAGTTTTACAGTGATAGAGAATACACTTACCTTGGAAAAAGAGAATCTCTGTTTAAGTCTGAAAATTATGGCAGGGGCTGGCTTCCATGTACAGGAAGCATTATTTTGCTGTCTAGCCCTCTTAGCACTGTGTTGTAGCAAGGATAATACATCACAGCATAAGGACAATACCCAAACAACAACAAGCTTTCTGCTTAATGGCATCCAGTTGTCTTCCTTAGCATTGCATTGCAATTAAATCAAAACATAAGCAATGACAAGTAAAGAGAACAACAACAATCTATGCACCTTCACCTCATAAAGCACATTTCAAACAACTACTATCAATGTAAAAATATTCAGTATTACATACAGCTGAAGGACTCCATTTAAGTGGTGCACACCCAGAAACGCCTGTGACAGCTTGGGAGGACTCAGTTGTGAGATTAACTCTGATTTCCTTGGTAAAGACTCATACTAAATAAATAAATAAATAAATACCATTAAAAATAGGTGAGTAACTGGCTAATTTGTTTTTCTCTTTAGGTGACAAATCTAAATGTGTGGTTTAGTTTGATCAATAATCTCAATGTTTTCCTTCATCTTATTTCATACAGAGTCTCTCTTGGTCAAAATGATGTTTTTTAGTTTGTCTGTTACTATCAATTCCTACAAGATGGTCTACTTTGTATTCTGTATAGCGTGTCCTCGTCCTGGCTGTATATAAGCTCTGATTTATTGCAATGAGTTCAGTGGTTGGTGCTTTTGTAATTTAGCTGTAAGCCATGGTTTTATTGCCATCTATTTTTACTCAGAACTGTAGGCAATTAAAAGGAAACCCTACATGCTATTTATTGTAGAGAATGTGGAAAGTATTTATGTATATACACTTAAATATGTGTACATATACAGAATATATGTGTACATGTATTTGTATGTAAATAAAGAGAGTTTGCTAAATCTGGCACTTGCTTGTGGCATACTTGATTTTTAATATTTTTTCTTAAATGCTGTGTATATATATATATGCACACACACACACACACACATATATATATATTAAGGACACAAAGTAAAACTAAGGCACTGGAACATTTTTCCCCATTTTTTTTTCCAAGAGATGAAGTAAGTATGCGCTGCAGTGAACTGTGCTACAAGCCTAGGCAGAGTAGGTTCAATAGCATTTCATATTTGACAAATGAAGTGCATGTTTTGACAAAGTCACGAACTGTTTAGTAATTGTGCAGGGTGCATTAGAAGTGAAGGGGTTGGTCTAAATTAGGAAATGCCCCCCCATAGGAGAACGCTGGGAGAGGCAGCAGCACGCTGCTGATTCAGCCCTTGCTCTAAGTTACCTTCCGGCACAGACATCCCCTCACTGCAGCACAGCCACATCCCAGGTTGAGCTTTCCAGACCTCAGGAAGACGAACCAGGGCCTTGAGCAAACACACATCACCCTGTAAACACCCAGAGGGCCTGGGCTGTCTGGGGATCCACATGGAAAGGCTATTAGGGATCAAGGTCCAAGTATTTTAACAGGCTTAACACTGAGCTTCTTGAACAGGAAAACAACATGCATCCAACTGGCAGCTTTTGAGTTAAAACAACTCTCCGGCTCTTCAAGCGAGGCTCAGGCTGGTGCCACACCATGGGAGCAGCGTTGGGTATGGGCAGCAGCAGAGAAAGTCCTCTACAGCAGGAGATGGTGAACCTGGACCCATCTTCCAGCAGAGCACTGGGAAAAGCTGTCATCTTCCATATCTAAGTCCCACCAAGGAGTTTTCCTGCTCCCAAACCTACAGACAGAGGAGCCACCACCACCAAACGTGCTCAGGTCCCTCCACACCCAGGAAACCCGGCACAGTTCAGCAAAAGCTGGTTTGCTGAGGTTACAAAGGCAACGGCACACAGGAAGGAGGGGCTGCCTTTGGAGACTTATTAGTGGGTGCTTTAGCATAATCCGAGTGTTTTCCCAGGGAGAACCTTAACCTCGGCAGCAGCATCTGACCAGTTTTGCAGCACTTGGAGCGGGGGCAATGGGGAGAAGCTTACACCTTGCTCCAAGCCCCGGCACAAGGCAGGGGCTAGGCAGCTACAGCAGGAGGGGTTTGGTAGCAAGGCTTGCTCCTTCTCTTCATCACGATTTTTCCTATCAAAATACCTTAAACTTAAAAAAACCCCAACCTGTAATGCTTTTTTTCTGATCGATTTTAAGAAAAACACTGCAAAAACCTCACAAACTGCAGTCAAAATCAGATAAAAGAAGTTAGTTGCACCTAAGCAAGATACAATGTAATGAATAGAAGAGACAGACTTCATAAGGTCAAATTTTGCACTGCCTATATAAACAGAATTAAATTTGTTTTAATTTCACACAGAATAGGCCATTAAAAAAACAAACAAACAAACAAAAACAACCAACAAAACGGAAACCCCCACCATTTTCCTGTGAAACAGGTGACTGTTTTAGACAAGTTTCAGGGATTCTTCCTCTCATGACTCTTACTCAAAGGATTTTAAAGTAAAAATCTGGAAGATAAAATACCATTTTCTGGAAGTGTCCCAAGTGGACAATAATGACTTATAGCAACTTAATCTGAAAGTTTTCAATATACATACTTCAGTTTAATATACACCTTCAATTTAATTCAAATCTCAACAGTACAGTTGTGCATGCACGCATAGCAATGCAAATACGCATTTAAACTCCTTACTAAATACACTTCCTATTGCTTTTCCCATCCCATGGATATACATATAAAAAGTCGCAATAAAAAGCTAACTCATGATACCACATGAGCGTTGGCACTCATGCTTGAGGCAGCACACCGCACAGTGCTGCAGGAACCGCACGCACATGAGTGCTTCCTTTTCTAATCATTTCAACTGGAGCAGGGAACTAACTTAGTCTGGGGGGTTCTTTCCCTTTTTCCCTCAAGAGTTTCATACCTTGCATCAGGAGCCTTTTCATCTCATCGTAATCCTCACCTGTGGTCAGATCCTGCTGCAGGCTCCTCGGCCTCTCCCGTCATTGCAGTGCTGTGATATTGCGCTGGGAGCCATGGCGCTCCCCGGCCTTGCTGCCTGCGTGGCAATTCCCAGGCTCTTACGTGAAGCAGATGCTACAGCAGTGAGCAAGGCAGGAAAAAAGGCAAAAAGCCAAGCATTGTTTGCTGTGAGCTCCCCAGGGTCGCTACATTTTCTTTTTAGGGAGGATTTACAAGGCAGTGCTAAAAGACCAAACAGCTGAATAATCCTGATACCACTGCAAAAACTCTCATAGGAGCTAATCGAAGGTGTTCAGTGCACATCAGCATCCTGTGCTTTCTGTTAATTCAAGGACATTAGAATTTGCTATTTGTTTTATGCTTTGCTGACTAGCCTAATCTAGATAATGTTTTATTTATAGTATAATAATGATCCATCATTACCGCTGTCCCTATTCAAATATGCACAGTTGAAAAGACAAAAACAAGTCACAATATACAAAGTAGCTCAATGAAACACAGGGCAATCAAGTAGATTTTTAGCTGTTGAGTGTCTTGTTGAAAACTAGGCTTTGCCAGTCCCATCGCTTTCGTCAACACCTCTTGCACACATCTGTCAGAAGCGGCCTCCTTCTTTGTTTGAAAACTAAGAAATAAAGTGACATATTGGCAACTAGCACCAAACTGTACTGAGAGAGTATTGTCTAGCAGTTAGTGTCATCCCCTCGACAGGCTTCCAAAGAAATCAAAGGTTTATATCACATCCCTGCTGGATTCAGGTCCCTGGAGTTAGTGAAGTTAAACCACAACTCACCAGGCAGCTCGCCATTGCCTGTGTAGCCGTGCTTGCTGCATGCGAAGGAGCACACCAGATCCACAGAAGAGGGATCCAAGGGACTGGTTTTGCAAAAGAAGAGTTGAATTGTCACGAATTGTCCCTGCTTCAGTCAAACCACACCTCACCTGGGGCGGCTGCTGAGCAAGGGTCAGCCAGACCTCAGCAGATCTGGAATCGGAAGGACTGAAAGCTGACTGGAGTCTGCTGGATGCTGACGGCAGCACGGCACAGCAGCATCTTCCTGCAGAGACTGCTGTAACCATCCCCATCAGGCCCATCTCCAGCCCATAATACCTGTGAGTTTTCAGTCAGGAGCAAGCCTGCGGTTGCTGGTGCTCTCCAGCAAGAACCCCAGTCATCTAGGCTAAATTCTGAAGGGAGAGAAAAGAGTCACCAGAAAATGCTTTTCCAAGGACATAATTCAGTCTAACTCAGCTCAAACCCAGCACCAGCCTCACCCCAATTAAAAAGCCATTATGGTCACGGCAAAACAGGGGGGTTTCGGGGGGGGGGGGGGGGGGGGAAAAAAAAAAAGCAAAGCACTACCTACCTAGACAATGGTAGGACTCAAAAACAAGACTCCAAAAGAAACACCAACACCTTCCTATTCAACAGCAGTGAATCAGCCAGCCAGGCCTGACGGGATTGCTTGCACTGCTCTCCGGTTTTGTCAGGTCAGAACAGAGAAGAAAAAAAATCCATTAGTTCAGGGACTCTTGAATGTATTCTTTTCATTGTAGGAAAAATGCACGTCTGCAATTCCTCACCCAGACAAGGGAAGCTGAATTATACTGAGGGAGAAGAGACGTGGAGTGTTTCTCTGCTTATGTTAAGAGGCTCAACTACCTTTCCTAACCAGCTTTAAAAAGGGAATGGCTTTAAACTGAAAGAGAGGAGATTTAGATTAGATATAAGGAAGAAATTCTTCCCTGTGAGGGTGGTGAGGCCCTGGCACAGGTTGCCCAGAGAAGCTGTGGCTGCCCCATCCCTGGCAGTGTTTAAGGCCGGGCTGGACAGGGCCTTGAGAAACCTGGTCTAGTGAAAGGTGTCCCTGCCCATGGCAGGGGGTTGGAACTGGGTGAGCTTTAAGGTCCCTTCCAACCCAAACCATTCTGTGATTCTCTGGAATGAGTAACATGGGAAACAGAGCTGGCACACAGGGAGGCACCGTGGTCTCTTCTGGCAGGACTTGCAGCTGTCAGGGCTGAGCCCTCAGGGCAAGGGGACACAGCTGCAGCTGAGCATGGCCACAACCGAGAGGCAACTGCAAAAGCTGCATCTGAAACATGTTCTCAGACATCCCACCACTCACCTTGCCTCTTCAACTTTAACTCTTGTTGGGAAACAAGACAGTTTTATTACCAGCTTGAGCCCAGACTGGCATCTCACACTTCCACCATTATCCTGCGCATCTGCCCTGGCAGCTCTACGTTTTAGCCCTTTGGATGCAAATCCCATTTCTCTGTTCTTTTGCCTCATTCCCAGACAGTATGTGGCTCCTTCATCATTATGCAGTCAATTAAGCTTTGGCTACTTTATCTTAACAGCTCCAAATAAGATGGTGATCTTCCTGAAAGGTGATACATTATAATTGGCTCCAAATTGGCAAGAAAGAGAAGAGCGAAATATGAGACTTCAAGGCTATTTGAACTAGCCCTGAAGTTTAAAAATGGCCCAAAATTCCACATAGTTATCAGGGTGTTTGCTGAGCTATCCTAGTATTGGTCAGGTTTGTATTCTCTGTTAAAGCTGGTGTTACTTCCCAGGAAACAAGACTTGGGATCTTTTGTTCTAGAGGATCCTACAGATACCAGCGATGCTGCAGCTTCCAAACACAGGTGATGAAATAGATGCACCATGCTCACTAGCACCGAGCCACATCAGGGGAGAGAGTGAAGGGTGCAGGAGCCTGACACAGACACATTCCAGGTGCCCAGACGCTATAGGTGTTCCCGATACACGTCAACAATTTTTCAGAGTCTCCATCTCAGACAGGCAAGCTCAAAGCAAACAACTCCCTTCCTTGCAGCTGGGGCTTGGGGACGTCATGGTAGCTTTCTTGCATTGCTGTGAACCTTGCTTTCATCTCTGCAATTACAGCGATGAACACCTCAGCAACTAGGAAAGCAGAGTCTCAGTAAACACCCCAGGTACGGGGTTTTTACGTGGCGGGTAGCAGTCACCCTGCCCTTCTGTCCCCATTCCAAAAAACCCTGATGAAAAGCCAACAGAACTGACACTCTTCTGCCACTTCTTCTTTGAAGGAGTCCCTGAAGCACACGCAGCAGTGGCAGGTGATGCTTAGCAGACTTGCACCATTAACCTGGGATCTCAGCACAGAATATTTAACACAGATTTCTGAGCAGGTAAACCAAAGGATTAAAAATATTATACGTTACCATATTGAAGATGATAAGCATGCTTATTTATTATATAGTACTTCAGACTACTTAATTCCTATCCACTTCTCATGTCAGATGTATTTAACCGTAACCTTTCTGGCTTCAGTCACTGAAGATTTGGATTAGCTGAAGTACTCAGGGGAAAACAGGATGCCTGCTCACCCAAGCCTCCTGGAGGTGATACCATACAGGGTGATTGCTCTGTCCTGAGGGAACACTCTCCCTCTTCCACTTCCTTCTCCTGGTTTTAAAGTAAATATACCATAAATACTAGACCCGCAGTGCTTCGCCACAGCCAAACACACCCTGGCTGCTGAAAGTAAAAACAAGCACCACAGATGAACAGCGTGGACAGCAAAGCAGTCCACACCCACTGGGTCAGCCAAGCTCATGGGTGTATGAAGACATTAAGGGATACTTATGGTACTTGGTAAAAGGAGCGGAGAGAGAAATGTGTATGTTGATTCACCATACCAGTTACCTTTAAAACAAGCACAGCCCCTTACTTAAAAAATGAGTACTGAATTGCATTGCCAGAAGCAGATTAATTGCAGCTTCCAGGAAAAACTCTAAGCTTATTTCACAATGACTTTTATTCCCACTTGAATTAAGTTCCTTATGTTTCACCAACTCATTTGAATTTTTTGAATTGGTTTTGCATAGTATCATTTACTGATGTACTATCTTTAATTACATAACACACACACGCTCTCCAAATGCATTATTAATGAAAGTGGTTTTAATTAAATGGCTCTCAGCATAATATTCAGTCATTAATTTCACATGCTCAGGATGTGGAGAGATTCTATTCTGATGGTCTGGGAAAACTTTGTACTTCAGATGAGGGATACTTCCAAAGTGATAGTTTTAGAGTGAAGTTGAAAATCATTATAAGCACTGAATTACCCTCTCAGCAGCTGGTACCGCAGTTCTGCTCCACTGGGTATTATCTATTCTTCAGCTCAAGTGCTCCTTTTGCTCTACCATGCTTCACCACTGGTAATTTTAAAATGCCCCTCACTGGACTCACGTATATTCCATAGTGAATAATACCAGAGTTATCTTTTAAGAACAACTTAGACAATGGCACTAAGGCTGAATGCTCTACAATAAAAAAGCTCTGCAACCTCCTTTCTAATTATATATCTCCCACCTGCCTCCACTCTTAAACTTCTAGTGCTCTTTGAAGTGACAAAGAACCTTAGAAGTTACAAAGAGCATTCACCTTCTTGGGGATTGGGCTTTCATAGTCCTAGACTTTTGTTTTTGAGTAACAAAGTCCATCCACAAAAGCTCTCATTAATTTCTTATGTTTAAAAGCCTTCTTCACAGTGGTAAGGACATGAAGAGAGGAGTGGCTCTAGCCCATCCCATTCTCCTGCAAGCACAGCATCCTGGATCACGTCTTACCCACCGGTCCCTCTCTCTGCTTCCGCTCAATTTCTTGATGTAAAGCTCACACTTCTGGATTCCTCTCTCTCTCTCTCTCTGCTGTACTGCCCTACAGCTGCTGTCCTCTTTGAGCTTGAGGTTGGCCCTTTCAGCTCAGCTCCTGTAGCCTAACGGCACCGAGATACTGGTCTCCACTTCAGCCAAGCTACAAAAACCTTGTGAAGACGACAGACAGGGAGGGTATACGTTAGAACAAATGCTCAGAAACCTTCAATCAGTAAGATTAGATCAATCCCTTACTTCCTTGGGAACAAAAAAGACAGAGAGAGGACTTTAGCTAGTAAGTAAGTTCAAAACCTCATTAAAAATCATAGTGAGAGACTTATTTCAGAGTCATCGTGTTTTAGCATGCTGACTGGAAAAAAACAGAGGGTAGACCACAGCTAGCTATAGGCTAGCTGTGGCAGAATCTGTACTTACAAAGCCTCCCCATTAAAGATGATTGCTTTGCAGAGTTTTTAATGGAAGGGGGAACACAGAGAAATCTTACAAAAATCTACTATGTCACAAAGATACTATACATGGACCTCCGCTGCATTTAAAGTGAATTTAAAAGAAATAACTAATATTTTGATATGACAAGACTAATGACAATATATGCCCACATTCCCAGCATTTCATGTCTAGATAAAACATTGCTCCATAATGAAGATAATTGAAAGTATGACTTTCATCAATATTTAATTAGCATTTAGTGCTAACTCATTATTGCTGTACAATTAATTTGACATCTTGCAGTATGGCCTACACAGACTTCCTTCTACAGGGTTCTTTTATTGGTGGGACATAAGTAACACTAGACACGTGTACCTTCCCTCAGGCTTCTAGAGGACTATGAAATATGGAGAATATGACTGATGTTTTAATCTACTGCAGAACACAAAAGATTAATATTGAAGCTCAAAATATGCCCATTTGGCTAGTGCAGTTCTGTAATAAGGGAAATATTCTACTAAACTAACATTTTTCAGAAAACAAATTGTACCATCATCACACCCATCTTTTCCTCCCCAAATCCCCTGGCTTATGTACCCAGTGATAATTCAGTAGACCAAAACAGCATTGCCTTACGTTACCAATTTAAAATTGTTACGGAAGTTTCCAGATGATTCCGTTGAAGTGTGTAGAAACCTGTACAAAAACATGGATCTTCAGATGATCACAGAATATGAGATGACTCCTGACTGGGATATGCTTTACATGAGCAGATGGACAAAGGACAAAAGATGCTTCACAGCCATTCTGTCAGACCGAGATCTTAGTAGGAAACATGATGCAAACTGCAGTTTTCTTCCTACATCTTTGGAGCAGTGGCACTGACTCAGAGGATGCTACACACAGTTGGTAAATGGGGTATCACCACCATGAAGGAAGAGATGCAAGGAAGCACGTAGGCTAACAGAATTGACTGAAGAATGTTGAGAATGCACTGCTTATATTCCCAGATGTTAAATGAAGGAATTTTCTGAACTACCTTGATTCAAGGGTGAACCCGTTCCCAGAAACCAAAAGCAGCCGTATGCATGCTTAGTTAACACCTAATCTAGCATTTCCAAACACAGGGACTACAGTTTGTAAAACTGTATGACAGGATTTGAGAACTCCTGCAACATGTTCAGATTTGTCACTTACTGGAAGTTTGATCAGTTTAAAGCATCTGAAAAGTTTGCCACACTTCCAAAATTTGAGATTACTCAAATCACTATTGCTTAAATCATTATTTCACTCCACTTCAGATATTTGAATGAAATATTTAACAAAGCTTTAACGAGTGCTACAATTTATGAGCCGGTACTAAGAGCTGCAAGTGGGAAGTTGTAAGACCTGATTTAAGAGCCACTTTCCTTCATTTTGCACATACTTACTTTTGTCATGGAAAAAAGAAAATCCCCTCTGGCTGATCAAGTTTCAGAATCATCCTCACTTCTACATTTTCAAACATGTACTACTTGCAAATTTTAAGGAAAAAATGGTTCATTCTTAATGATTTTCAAATTAAGGCAAATCTAATGAACAGATTCTATAGCTTTGTTACCTTTGACAGCTAGTAAGACAACAATATTCATGCCTAGCATGCTAATATCACAACATATTTAAAGACCAAGTAATCACTAACATTGAAAGTGTTTCTCAGCCAGCTTAGCAAATACCATTTTTGACATGCAGGCTCTTGCAGGTGCTTTTGTTCAAATCCCTTTACCAGGTGCCACAAGGACACACATCACTCAGCACACAGTTTCTGGGCAAGGATCACAGAAAGATCCTATTTCCCTCTGAACTCTTCCCGCGGATCTTCCCTAGTGCCATCGTACTAGCTCTGCCATATAACTACTCAGAAACCAGTCTGCTGACCACAGCACTCAACAAAGCCAGAATCTATTCCTTAGTGTCATTTCTCTTCTCCTACTCCCTTTGCAGTTGTTACTCAGGAGAGTGGGAGAAAAAAATTTTGCAAGTGCAAACAGAAAAGAAGAGTACTTGGCCTGCAGTGTGGAGGTGGCATCAAGTCCTTCCAGCTCAAACTCCCTGGAAATAAAACCACTCACCATCCATGCACATTCTTGAACTGATATATTTGAATCTTTGACAAAGACACAAAAGAGAAAAATCCACACCATAAGCAAGCTGCAATTAACACAAGCATGTTCACATATATTTACATTACAATTACAGAACCAGTTAGGAAAAAACCCAAATGTTTCTACTGGTGGAAAAAGAACTGATAAGACAGCTGAAGAAGCTGAAGACTAGACAGATACAAGATATATACTTGCTGTGAAAATAACCAGTGATCCAGACTCAGATACAGTTTTTACTGCTCAATGTTAGGTCCTACTGCCCTGCTGGAGCACTGGTATGGACAACACAAATGCCCTCCTTCACTTCACCCTCATTATTTAAGCTAAAATTGCTGAATAAATATCTTTGACAGCCACATACAAGTATACTAACTTTACCCAGCCAGCCATGCACTCTCCTTTCCTCTTAGGCAACACAGTTCCTCTGGGAAACTGGCACTTCCTTTATAGATGTTTAAACCCTGTTTTTCTGCAGGAATAGAAGCAAGTTTTGACAAAGTTTATAGCCTTACAGGAAGCAAGTAAAGATTACAAAACTATGCCAGCACTACTGATGGTTCTATGATAGGAATCTCTACATACAGCTAAATAAGCTGCTTATTTTTATTACTGATGTGGTCTCAGTAGCACTGAACATGGCTGGGCCAGCCCCAGGCTTTGTGGTTGCTTTTAAAGAATGAAGCAAGAGGAACATTCACGCCCATAAAAACTTCCTTACATTTTTGTAATTCATGTGAAAACACAAACAAGGATTATAGTTAAGCACGGTCTCAGCGCAACAGCGCCTTCCTTTACACATTTTTATCTGGAGGAATTAGGAACAAATGTTTCGTTTGCTCCCTGCAAACAAGCAATAAGGGAAGATTATGGACCTGCTGACAGTACTGACTTAAAGCAAATACAATGAACTAGAGTAAATATGACTGCTCATAGAATGGCTATGACCAAGAGTGCAGAAATTATTATTACACAAAATTAGCCCAGTTTAGAAATGCTCTTGGGTTTATACCGCATGGAGTATCCTCAACAACTGATGTTATATACATAATCATTTTTACTCCCTGAATATTTATGTTGCCTGGCTCCATGTTCTCCCAGATGCAGAAGAATGCCCAAATGATCTAGAACCAAGCGGCAGTTTGGGCAAGATTGAAAGCTGAATACAAACGTATCATTTCACCCGACCTTCCTAGCATGATACCTGTTTATAAATCAGTCATACCGATTTAGTATGTTTGCAAAGTTCCATCTTGCACAGTGCTTATTATAGCCTCAAGGTATTTTTCGGCACTAGTAGCTTTAAAGCATCTCCTTTGCACAAAATCTGTTTCAGCTGATTATGCTGCCAAATATTAAGTTCTATTTATCCAAGCTGAATCTTTATTTCCTGTCAATCTATTATGAAGTTTTGTCCTACTGTCCTTTTTTTCCCCCAACTACTGAGAAAATACTTTTTTTGATCTCAGTTCTTTCCTCTGGATGAGCATTTGTACCAGAAGAGGCAGGACTAACTAAGCAGAAACCAAAATTTTATTTATTTGGGTTTTTTTGAGACTCAAAGGTTGGACACCAGCAGAGCAGCATGGAAAGCTTGAGCTCCTATGCAGACGAAAAAAACACAATGGCTTTCACAACCTTGTGCTGCCGATCTGAAGCACAAAATTAATATGACAACGTATCTGGACAAATCCCCCCATGTGTGCGTATTAGGAGTAAGACAAAACCAAACAAAGGACAACATAAAGGAGGCATATAGAGACTCTAAAACAAAACCAAACCCTCTGAAGAGTAAATGCCCTAGAGGATTCACCTGTTTTGCCATCTTGCAGATCTAAATGTTTTCCAAAGCTGAGGTAGACTCCAGGAGGAGTTAAGGCTCCTGATGACAGCTTTGCAGCCCTACAATTCCCGCTGACCTACTGAAGAGTAGCTGGGAAGAAACTGCTTTACAGAAAAGAGCCAGGATCTGGGTTGTGCTCAAAACATTTCTTATGAAAAAAGTATATTGAACTACGTAATGCATCTACCAGACTCTCCCTGAAAACTGAAACTCTGAACACCCCTAAGAATGAACAGACAAACCTGGTTTGCCCACGTCTACAAATTGCATTTTTTTCAGAAACACTGGAGCTTGAATATGCAAATTATAAGAATGTATTAATTATCATTAATCATTCCTTCACAAAGACTAAACTAACTGGAAAACTAATTTGAGAATATTGAAGTACATGACAGAAAGCATTAAGATTCATTAAGTTTCAATTCTCTGGTCTGTCAGCTTGTCAAGAGTAGATGCCTGCTATTCTAGCATTAAGAAAATGCAAAGTGTTTTACCAGTAATCTAGTATACACAGTTTAACCCCTCTTTGTTTAGAGATTTACTACACCTGATATGATACATTTTTGGTTAGCAGGCACAGTTACAAAGAAATTTCTATGTCTGTTTCTCTCAATCAGGGAAATTGAACTTGCTGAAATATCATTATAAAGCTTTTGCAGGTTCACTAGTTATTTTGCATTTAAATTATTTAAGAAGTGCAAGCACACATTCTGAAAAACAGAACAGAAAAACAAGAAGGCATTTGAAGAAAAAGTTCCATTCTAAAAGATATCTACACTGGTCCATACCTACACCTCAAGTTCACGTTGACCAGAAAAGCCAGTAAGTACTCAACAAGTAGCGGGCATTATTTGTCCCACTGCTTACAGCAAAGACCATATCAATACCTATGAAATAACAGCAAAGAGGGAGCTTAGAAGCTTGTCCATAACACAGACACCTCAGCAATCCATATCAAACACCTTTGATTAACGTCAGCTGCACTTTCAGCAACCAACTTTGCAGCTAGCCTTAGTGAGCAAACCTTAGGCATGTTTCCCTGAATGCCAGTCCTTACCACAGCAGCAGGAAAAGAGGAAAACTAATTTTAGTCCTTCTGTTGCCCTGGGATAATCCTCCCCAGGTAAAATGGCATAAGCTTTTGTGATCCAGTGTAACAACACGCAGTCCCGCTCTAAGGGAGAAATTAAGCCTTGCTAGTGGAAGAACTCCCACATGCGTGTGTCCAAAAGGAACAGCCACCTGCAAGATTTGACAGGGACAAGATGCAAAATTTAATAGTTCGGTTTTTTGTTTGGTTTTTTTTGTGGGGTTTTTTTTCCTCCTTTTAAAACATATGGCGTGGGTTTATGGAGCACATCACAGCTCTTAATCTAGGGATGGCAGAACTACCCTAGCAAGATTTACTCTTTGCTGGCCACAGCAAGTAAATATTTTGGTTTCATTCTTCAGTAACATGTAGATAGTTTGATTTAAAATGTCAAGACTTGATAACCTTGACACAGCTGGGTTAGAAAATTGGGTATGTAATACACAAGATTTTAAAGCCTATAGAAAGTTACCAATTTAAAAATAGAAAATTTAAAGTTTACTTGGCAATTGAGGTTAAAAAAGGCTACCCTGCACTTAAAGCTTGCACACTTTCAGAAATCACCCTATTAGATATTTTTTTTTTGCATATGCTTCAAAATTTACCTTTATTAACTGAAATGGCTCAGTCAACTATGCAGTGAGAAATGCGGGAAGTCAAAACCCATTGCTGCTTAAAATGCAGCACAAATTGCCTCCACTTTGATCAGCAGCGCAAGGTTTGACATAGTGAAGTTTATTTTCTACATGGCTATCACCGCCAATGCATGAAACATGCATGAGTTTGGCAGAGCGCATATTTTCACTCATCATATACATATCGTTGATTGAAAACCAGCACCTGCACAAAAATATTGTTATGCTCCAAACTGTACTAGGAACACAAGACAAAAATGTTAGTGTCAGGTAATGTTTTCAGACGAATCCAAATCCACACTGCTTTACAGGATGACCACCATGATTGCTACAGCTCTAAGTGTCCTTCAAAATACTTTAACTGAGAACTCAAACTATTTTTGGTAGTTTCTCTATAAGCCAAGGCCGGGCAACTCTGCAAAATTATTCTTCCCTCCTGAGCACTGAATCGCAAGCTCGTTTCTGTTATTTATACTTAATGTATGAGAAACTCAATTTTACAATTAAAGCATCAACTTCACATACTGTTTAAAATATAACTTATTAGACAACCACTGGCATGCCACCTCTATTCCAAAGCACTTGTGAATTGTCACAGCTGAGTCTGGTTTTTGGTGGATATTCTTTTCTTAGATGCAGTGCTTGTAGTGGAAAATGCAAGTCCTTCACATCACACATTTGCAATGCTCCAGCTTCTGCACTTATATTTCTTCCAGCTTTCTCCGAGATAACAAAGAAGGAATCTTCAAAATCAACAACAATAAAAACATGTTCCTCTAGTGGAAAATTACCAAGAAGTCTGTGGAAAGATAAGCTGTTCAAACCTACTCTAATTTTAATAGCAATTAAGAGCATTTCCTCCATTACCACACCATCACAGCCTTAAGTGCAAAGTTACTTGTGTATTAATGGAAGTAGTGTGATCATAAATATAATTGACTTAATAAATATGGCAAGTAAAATTTGTAGTGGAATGGGTAACACTTTAACAAATACCAATTGTAACAGAAGTCATCTGAAACACAGAAAGACATTAAAAGGTTATATTCTTTCATACAGATCATAGCTAAATTTACTGAATCCTTTACTAAACAAAACAAAGCAAAAACCACACCAAATATTAAGTTAGGCAAGATTCTAGAATATATCAGAATTGCTGATAAAGTTAAGATGCAAGTTGTTGTGATTAGTCGATAACTACTAAGTTGGGCAAAGCGGCACAAAGACATGTTTTAATCAGTACTTCTCAGCTGTGACTGAAAAACTTTTCTTCTAGTAGCTGTAATGGGGACTGCTTAAGCTGGCATTAGACATCAAACTACCTACAGCATATGGCAGGGCTGGCACTTCTGTATACAAGAGTTGCTTTTTGTTCTAACAGCGTATCTTACCAATCAAGATTCATTATTTGAGCTTTCCCCTTTTAAAGAAAGAAAAGGGCATACACTGGACTTACAATGAGAATTCTCAGAAACCTGCTAGAGTTACTAGTAGTATTTTAGTTAAACCAAGATTCAGATAAACTGACACCATAAAATACTTTAAAACAATACTTTATTTATTTATTTATTTTATTTATTTAATACTTTAAACTAAAAGGAGGAAAAGCTTTATTTACACCCAAAAGACCATCGGAATTTTAGAAGGAAAATAGGTGCTTTTTTCATCAATGCCAACTGAATCCATTCTGCTGAATTAACAAAGAAAACTTTTGAATGAGAAGATATACATCAAGAAAAAATACTTCAGAAAGACAAAGGATAAAAATACAGCTTTCTAAAATAAAAGAAATAATCAAGCTTAATATTCTTTACCTAGAAGCTGAAGCTCAGTTGAAAAATTTGGACTTGCACAAATAACTGATTGCCATTCACAGGAGTAACTAGTCATGTTTTCCTTGGAAGTTACTGAAACTGCCTGTTAAGGTGCAAGTTACACCATTGTTGCTGTTAGCCCCATGAGTAACTTCAAGTTCAATCACTGCAAAGTAACTTAAGAGATTTATGTTTTAAGCAAATGTGGAGAACTTTATGTGTACCTACACACAGAACAGCAATATGCTATGCTGAGGTACCCACAGAAGCCTTATGATGACAGTTCTGTATCCTTATTTGTTACCCAAGTCATCTTAGGAAGAACTGCAATGGTTGACTGTGCTTGTGTTTTCGGCATAGCCTAGATAACACGAAACAAATAATTATGTTTGTTCGAACAGCCTGCGACATTTTTTTATGAAGTGACTTACCTTGACATTACTGTTTTCTTGAGTTCAGCACGTCCAAAGTCAAACACATGGAGGAGCATATCAACAGTCCTACACATCTTTGCCAAAATACCTATAAACATATTAAACCCCAAGAACTACCAATAGAGATTATTCCTGCATACCACTTCTCCCATAACAAATGCAAGCAATATTCCTGTTGTATGTAGTCATATGAGCCTATATTCCTTGACAAAAAACAAACCAACCAGTTTTTGACAGCAGGTGGAAAAAGAAACCAAATCTCTTCAAAACTATGAAGTCCACCTTCATTACCACAAGATCAACTCTTCTTCCCACCCAGTATCAGTTCTGACAGAGTCTGTGTAAAGGCAGTCATTTCTCAGGTAGGCAAGTTATAAGCTGTTCAGACCTTGAAGTTATTTGAAGGTGTCAAAATGAAAAAATGATTAAGTTAGTGAAGATCAGAGCAAGACTGCAATATGATCCTCCCCAAAAACCGGTTTCCAAAAGACAGCAGTGTATTTCATGCTAGACAGACTGACAATGCTGGTAAAATTCCTTTCTCAAAAGGAGAGAAGCAAAAGTTAGCAACTGTGAGCATATACAGGAAATAAACCAAGTACAAGCCACACAGACACATTCTGTATAAGTAACAACTTTATTGTAACTTGATGTGCTGAAACGCAAAAATATTTTCAGCAACAAGGTACAAAAAGTATTTCACCATTAACATCAGCTGATAAAAAAAGGCTGGATGGTTTGATACAACTGTTTACATATCTGAATTCTTTTCATCATTTCCACCCCAAAACAGGTCTTAAGTCATTTCACTGGTTTAATTTCTAAAATAGGACTCATTGATCTTAAGCCTTCAAAAACCAGGTTAAAATACAGTGAAGTTCCTTGCAAAACACCTGAAATCGTGAATTCCCTTTACAAACATAGTCCATTTACTGTAAGCAGAAGCCAAGTTATGAGACTCAGTGTTTTGCTAGCTAAGGAGCTAAGCTCTGCACTAAATGCACTATCAACACCAGACAGCAGACAGTTAACATTCCATTTGTCAATTACAAAAAGTAAATCCATTACACTTAGAAATTTTAACCAACTGTAAAATCCAATGAGATTGAACAGTATTTCAGGTAGCAATATCTCACATCTGCAATTCACTGTCTTTCATGAAACACAGTTTCAAATACTGCACATGGTTTTATTCTCCCAAGGGAGAAACCTTACTATAAGGATTTAAAAGGAACATAATCTCCATGTAGATCTTCTACTGACTTTCTGTGCAAAGGTGGATTTTATACCCAATGTTTAGAAAAACATCAGACTAGAATAACTTGTGAAACTAACTTTGTGTCCATGATTACCACATTTTGACACACACTTATCTTGTAACAGCAAGTATTTTCACATTTTCACAAAAATGTACCATTACTCAACTTGTATCTATAATACTTATTCCACTTTTTTGTGTAGTTTCTACCTCAGTGAAACTGAATTTAGTTAGCAAGAATCAACATGCAACAGAGCCTAAATGGGCAATTTGTAACTTTTCCATCTCAATTGTATATCAAATAGCATATTCCACCTTTAAGATTACCTTTTAAAAAAGATCTTGTGTCCTGTTAAATATTCCCTTCATTACAACGGTTTCCTAAAAAGGCACAATGTGTTCATACTTCTGCATGCAGTAAATGGACTGAGAAATAAGGATCATTTATTGAAGCGTCTTCCACCCAAAGCATCTCCTTAGGAGAGGTTCAAATGAAAAAAAAAAAAAAAAATATATATAATACATAATAGCATTTTAACAGCAAATTGAGTCCTTATTTTTAGAAAGTCATTCTTGACAAAAAACACCGCACAGTCATACACACACACGCACGCACACACAGGACACATGCAGGTTTCTCCCCAGAAAAGTATGGAAGCAATGGTTCACATCTATCTGAGGGAGTAGTGTTGGCAAGCCAAAACATGGCACCTTCATACATTATATTCCTAATACATATATAAAACTAAGAAAACCCCTTAAGATTTCAGCCTGAAAAAAACTGTCCATTTGTATTAGATAGTTTTATATCTGCTGCACTTAGAACTGACAACTGAGGTTTTGAAGGGCAAGCTCTTGAGATGTGGGGAATAAAGACAAGCTACTGACTCCAAAGGAGAAGGCTGTAATTACCAGCCAGCCCTGTTCCAGTGAGAACACTGCATGTAGTTAATTAAAGAATAAGAGGTGAATAATTAGTGCACTCAATAATACAGCAACTGTTTCACTTTTTTCGCAAGAGCTGACAGAACTTCAAAACATAAATAATAAAATTATATCTAAACAGATCAATTAACATGTGGGTTGTTGGGTTTTTTTTTCCTGTTAGTGTAATGTATGATATACATTGTCTGACTTGAAAAGTGGACACTCTACAACATAGGTAATATTACAGCATAGTGTCTGACATTTTTTGGTACAAAGTGTGCCATTAAGCTTCTACTAAAAAAAATTTCATAAAAGCCCTTAAGCTTTCCATTTGATTACTGTACGTTGATATTTTTGAGTAAGCTGAACTGGACAACCATTACAGCATTAAATATTCAAGTCACTTTGTATGTTAGAGCTGCAAGTTTTACCAGTGATGAGTATGAGGATATATAGTCCTAACGCATTACACAGTGCAGCAAAAACATCACTATTTTGGAGAGAACAATTAGTTTTGTCTTACTGTGAAGAATGCTTATGAGATCTTATTTTAGATATTTTTAAATTGATAAAAGGATAAATCTCTGCAAATATATAATTTGATGCCTTATGTTCTATTAAAGTTTCTGATTTTACATTTTATCCATCATAAAGATTTAGTTAGAAGGTAAGAAGAAAATGCATCTTTAGAGGTTATTTTATTGCTCAAAATGGAACTGAGCATTTTTTCCAATTTACCTTTGCTAGTGGTATCCTAGATTCCAGAGTATAAAACTACATACTCTTTCCTCTAAAAATTTCCTTCAGAGCAATTCAGATGAATCCCAATGAAATGAGGATGGAGATACCAATTTTAAGATAGTAAAAAATCTGAAATTCTTCCTCTCTCCTCCCTGCATAACTTTTTTTTAATAGGCAAACTAACCCCCTTATGCAAATATGTTCATAAATTAGGTGAGATCTCCTCCCATTCCCCACTGCTAACCCAAGTCTTCCCCAAAAAGTATAGCATATTATCACTATTACAGTAAACTCAACGCAATAACTCAGGAAACATTTAGAAGTGTGCACTACTGCAGACTTTTCCTCCCAATTGTAAACAATGCTATCAAACACTGAGGATGTTGGTATTAAAGCTAGGGTTCGCATCATAAAGAACTGGCCCATGACAAGCAGTTTATAAATGTTTCATCCTTTTCACATTATGCAGAATTTCAATACCATCCACAATGCTAGTACAATAACTGAAATGAAAGACTGAGCAAGTCTCTGCTTGCAAACTCCATCTGACATTTCAGGGAAATATTCCTCTTGATGTGTACATAACCTTCTTAGGTGTTAATGAAAGCTGTGCACATAGGTCAAGATGGGAAAAAACCCTTCAAAACTTTGCCATTCACATGCCTGTTTCAAATAAGCAAAAATATTCTGTTACTTAAACATGAAAGCTTGCAATAGCCACCTTCATTTGAGTCTTAAAAAGACATGCTTTTCTTTTCTAACAAAACTAAATCCCATGTGGCTGTGGGCATCTTAAAATGTATCTAAAAAGTTAAGCCACAATTACCTGTACCTCATTAATTCATCAAAAGCAAAATATATATGTACCACACAACATACAAAAGTTACACATTAAAAGTGCATATTCAGAATCCATTTGGCCCATTTCTTCAATTTACATTTGGTCATTCTATGCATCCTTTACTTTCCTATGTAACCATACACATGGGATATATTTTTTTTCCATATACAATACTATTCTGTTTTCACATTGAACTCTCTTTACCTCTGTTCAGTTCTGCACTAAATGTAAACTAATGATGGACCGTAAAGAAACACAAGCAAGAGGTTTATTCTGTGTTTCTTTTTACCATTTGGACAGCTTTGACACACACACAATAAGCATTACAAACTGTAATGAAAATACATTTTTGGGCCAAACTGTTGCATATTTGCCCCCACAATGAAAAATAAATTATGTTCAAAGCAGTATATTGCCATAAATAGCCTGTAAGCATTTGCTGAAGGTAAACAGGCTCTCCCCATATTTAACACTTGCCTAGGGTACGTTTTGTGCCTCTGATTCAAGTGCTTTTAATGAGAGGCTAGTTAAAACCTTCCAGTTTAGCACAGGACCAAACTATAATCTTTTTTTTTTCTCTTCTGAAAATAATGGAAGATCCCTTTCAAAAATTAATCTTCAGTTATCAACTTTACTGCATTATGGCGCTAGTGCAATCCTGCAGAGCCTAGTCAAAAAGACAAGGCACATTAAAAAATAATAATAATAATAATAAAAAAATCAAGATACATTAGACTATACGGACTAGAGTCATTGAAGATAATTTAAGGCCTTTCAGTGAATTAATCAGTCTAATTTAAAGCTGAGGATTAAACCATAAATTATCCATCTGAAAAGCAAACAATAGGCTTTTTCAGCTTCTGTTCTGTGGACAAGGATAACAAAAACTCTTTTTATGGTTTGTGAGAACACCTCTGGACATGGAGTACAGTCAATTCAGTTCCTCTAAAGTTCATGGAAGATTTCATGACTGTTTTAGCCGTTTGCGTGGAATGCCAAACTGTGGACACTGTGCAGATGCTAGTGCGCGAAAGGCCTCTGCTACTAAGTGAGGGTGGGAGTGGATCATGGACTTCCAGCCTGCTGTTTCCATTATGTCTGTTGCTTGGCTGAAAACAGAAGTATGAATAATAGTCACACAACTTTACAAACCAAATGCAAAAATACACAGTTAAGAAGAGCAGGCAAGACAACTACCGCAGAAAAGCAGATGACCATTATGAGACAACAGACTTCATGAATGCTGGTAAGGATGCCATTGGAAAGAAACAGCAAATTGCAATTTGGGTATACTAATACCATCACATGTAGGACATAAGGTACTTACTCTGCTTTACTTAGTACTGGCAACACATTAGCTAGAGGCCTGCATCCAATACTGTGCACTGTGTTAAGATAACCACCTTGAAATTGCTCAGGAAAAACACAGTAAAAGTGAGAGGAAATCTAGAAGAAAGTGAGGTCCAGTGTAGACATGAAAAGCTAGGAAAGACATGGTAATTTCATTACATAGAAGGGCATGCTCAATTTAGGGAGAGAGAAGGATGACAAGATGAATCAGCCAAAACAGCAGCAAAAATGATGTAGTTCATATGTTAGAAAAAGCAATGAAGACAGATTAGCTGCCTGACTACAGAGCCCTTCACTGAGAGCTCACAGTTTCACTACCAGTGGAGTACACTTGAGAATATTCACTCCTTCTTCAGTACAAAATCATGGACTACACTCAGAATGGCTTTCAATGGACACTATGGATTCTTAACTTAACATAGAAGCAACAACAAATTTCAGCAAGTATCCAGGAAATTAAAAACTATGTATTTTATCAATGTATATGTTTACTTTTTTGTGAATATAGATTCTTCTGCACATAGAATCATAGAACAGTTAGGGTTGGAAAGGACCTTAAGATCATCTAGTTCCAACCCCCCTGCCATGGGCAGGGACACCCCACACTAAACCATGCCACCCAACGCCTCATCCAACCTGGCCTTGAACACTGCCAAGGATGGAGCATTCACAAGCTCCTTGGGCAACCCATTCCAGTGCCTCACCACCCTCACACTAAAGAATTTCTTCCCTTATATCCAATCTAAACTTCCCCTGTTTAAGTTTGAACCCGTTACCCCTTGTCCTGTCACTACAGTCCCTGATGAATAGTCCCTCCCCAGCATCCTTGTAGGCCCCCTTCAGATACTGGAAGGCTGCTATGAGGTCTCCATGCAGCCTTCTCTTCTCCAGGCTGAACAGCCCCAACTTTCTCAGCCTGTCTCCATACGGGAGGTGCTCCAATCCCCTGATCATCCTCGTGGCCCTCCTCTGGACTTGTTCCAACAGTTCCATGTCCTTTTTATGTTGAGGACACCAGAAGCGCACACAATACTCCAAGTGAGGTCTCACGAGAGCAGAGTAGAGGGGCAGGATCACCTCCTTCAACCTGCTGGTCACACTCCTCTTGATGCAGCCCAGGATACGGTTGGCTTTCTGGGCTGCGAGCGCACACTGAAGCCGCCTCATGTTAAGTTTCTCATCAACCAACACCCCCAAGTCCTTCTCTGCAGGGCTGCTCTGAATCTCTTCTCTGCCCAACCTGTAGCCGTGCCTGGGATTGCTCCGACCCAGGTGTACGACCTTGCACTTGGCATGGTTAAACTTCATCAGGTTGGCATCAGCCCACCTCACAAGCATGTCGAGGTCCCTCTGGATGGCATCCCTTCCCTCCGGCATATCAACCGAACCACACAGCTTGGTGTCATCGGCAAACTTGCTGAGGGCGCACTCAATCCCACTGTCCATGTCACCAACAAAGATGTTGAACAAGACTGGTCCCAACACCGATCCCTGAGGGACACCACTCGTTACCGGTCTCCAGCCAGACATCGAGCCATTGACCACAACTCTTTGCGTGCGGCCATCCAGCCAGTTCTTTATGCACCGAGTGGTCCACCCATCAAATTGATGTCTCTCCAATTTAGAGACAAGGATGTCATGCGGGACAGTGTCAAACGCTTTGCACAAATCCAGGTAGATGATGCCAACTGCTCTGCCCCTGTCCATCAGTTTCGTAGCTCCATCATAGAAGGCCACCAAATTGGTGAGGCAGGATTTCCCCTTAGCGAGCCATGCTGGCTGTCACCAACCACCTCCTTGTTTTTCATGTGCCTTAGCATGTCTTCCAGGAGAAACTGCTTCAAGAGTTTGCCAGGCACAGAAGTGAGACTGACTGGCCTGTAATTCCCCGGGTCATCCATTTTCCCCTTCTTGAAAATGGGGGTTATATTTCCCTTCTTCCAGTCGTCGGGAACTTTACCTGACTGCCATGATTTTTCAAATATGATGGCCAGTGGCTTAGCAACTTCATTCGCCAGCTCCTTCAGGACCCGCGGATGGATGTTGTCAGGTCCCATGGACTTGTGTGCGTTTAGGTTTTTAAGATGGTCGCGAACCAGATCCTCTCCTACAATGGGCCTAGGGTCTTCATTTTCACAGTCCCTGCGGTCGCCTTCCAAGACTTGGGTGGTGCGGTCAGAGACTTTGCCGTGTAATGGAGAACATTACACTGGTTGGTATGCATGCCACATTGACACAGGATAAATTTGTAATTTTGAACCAATAATTTACGCATCAATCCCAGGTTTCTACTACCCTGCATTTTCAAAAGCCTTTCATAAGCACCCTCATCCTTCTTCAGGAATACTGTCAAGCATAAAATTAACAGCCAACATCTGTACCATATGATCTCTAAATAACCTTTGCACATTTCTAATGCAAGCCTTTAATCTTCTGCTGTAAGTCAGTAAAGGTAAGTGCCTTGAGAAACAATATCAAAGTTCAGACTCCCTGGTGCCAAGTGTTAGTAAATTAAGCCAGGCCATCTCATGTTATTTCCCTGATTTATTGCAGATGCTTTAGCTGAAGCAAAGATGACCAGCATCTTTAATAGCAATGTGCCAAGACACAAGTCAGCTCAGTAAATTCCAAATCACTTGAAAAGGAATACATCTGCTAGTTTACATTGTTACGTATGCTGACTTATCTTTATTAAGTTTTCTACTGGTATTTCACTATTTACCTTCTACCACTCCCTTTTCCATAGCATGCTCAATCATTAGGCCTGTGAAGATTTTTGTTGTTGTTAAAGGAGAAACACTAATTTTAAAGCAACTGGTACAATATACATTTTAATTTCTCTGGAGATTCTGACAATAAGATAAGTGCTCTGCTTTGTTTCACTGTTTCAGCCTACTGCTGGCTATTCTGAAGCTGGCTGTCTTCTATTCTGTGATTCACTTGGGCTGTTCCAAATACATGCTGCAATTGGTCTTACAGTCTAAGCCATATCTTCTTGACCTATTCCCAGCGTAGGCAGAAGCACTTACAGAGCCAGCCAGATCAGAGGGACCTGATTAGTTGCGTGGCCTCAAGAGTACTAGTGCTGGCATGCGGGAAGGTGCACAAACGCTGCCAAAGGCAAAAAGAGCAACTGCCCTCCTTTCTTTGGAAATACTGCAGACTCATATTGACCTAAGCAGGTCATGAAACCACACTGGGGTTGTCACTCCTCCGTGCATAAACCTGGTTAGTCAAGAGAATAGTTCCATTTATAAAGGTTGCTGCCGCCATCTCACAGCACTGATACGAGTGGAGGAGAGGAATTAAAACTAGCTATTGTTAGGATCTCACATTGGAAGACAATTAACTCTACCTATCAGTTAAAGGGGAAGTCACAATCATAACTGGGGTAGCATCTGCTGAATCCTACTTTACTTACAGTCAGTGACTGGCCTCAATAGTGTGGACATGAAGCAACAGTTCTTAAGATCTGCAGTCTATTTAGCAGTGTTTGTACAGAACATCGTGAGGCAGAAAAACTTACTTGCTATTCCAGTTTTTCCCATCTTTACACCCAAGTTGTCTGAGAACACTGCACCTGTAAGAAAGAGCCATGCTCATGATGAAAAGGTACACAAAGCGTAAATACAAATATATGTACAGTCTCAAAAATATTACTTGCCTGTTAATGAAGTCTATTGCTTGTGCTTTTAACTGTTCAGCGCTGTGCAAATCTGCGAGGATAAGAATGTCAGCAACATTTTCTACCGAGAGGTTACTACAGAGTGCTTCCTCACACATGACCTTCAGCCGTTCCAGTGCATACTGATAAAAGAAAAAACTACACTAATCATTCTTCAAACACATTTTTTCTATCAGTACCTCTACAGTTTTTACGACAGTTCCAGTCATGAAAGTGCCTGGTGCCTCTCAAGCTTAACATCAAACCAGTTCCAAACAGATAATTCTAATTCAATATGCTGCACTGAAGAGTCCTCAAATGGTAAGACATGTATTAGGTTTGACACAAACTGATCAAAAGCTTTACTAGGAGAACTTTAAAACAAAAATAACTCACTCAGAAGTTTTCATTTTCCTTCAGTTTGGTAGGGGAGGAAGAGCAAGAAACAAACACAGGCTGTATAATTATATTAGACGTGTATCCATCTCAAAGTGAGGGGCAAGAAATTATACAGTGGTAACATTCACGAAAATGTCCACTGGAAAATACATTAAACTAGCTTATTCCAAGTTGAGTCCTACCCCCACCTCTGAATTTCTTTATTTCTTCCATACCTTTGACACAGCCTATCAGAAAGTTGATGTAAAAGAATTGCATTCTCACATTATAATCTGCATTAATAAACCATGCTTCTTTTTTGAAGGATGTCATAGTCTGAACAGGTTTCATTCAGCTGTATACATTACTACTGAGAGCTTACCCATCCCATTTAGTTTAGCACCCTCCAGATAAGAGTTTTCAAGTCTGAAAAGAATTTTAGACACAAGTGGTATATATTCAAAGTTGCCACTTATACATTTGTATTAGCAACTGTTGAATGCAATGAAGAAATGCCACTCAAGTCAAATTACTGGGCTAACTTCTATGTTTCTAGACCTATGCATTTTTACTTCCATTTTATTTCTATAGTGCTCCTCAAGATACAGCAGTGTAGACCTGTTCTAACTGATATTTATTTACTCTAAATAAAGGTATTACCTGGTAGGTATAATGCCTTCTGTAACATGTAAAACACTAATTTTTTTTTTTTAGATTATTATTTCACATTCAAAAGGAATAAAGTTTCCATTTTTATTTCCAGATATTGCAGACAATCCCACCACTGCAACTTATAATATTATCTACATTTATCAATTATGCCCTAAATAAAGGCCAGCATTCATAAAATATCATCGCTTCACATTTCTGTTTGGGTATACTGAAACTTGACAAAACACCATCAGTTTTGGAAGACAAGATGCTGGCAATGAGAGGCAAAAAGAGCAAGAGTGGCAAGTTACCAAAGTCAGGTCAAAAGATCTTGAAAACTTAAGAATCCATTAAATTGCCAGAAAAAAAAATTATATTTTTTTTTGAAATCAACTACTGGTATGACTTATTATCTTAAATGTTTTATATTAGGATTGATTATGAGAACAGGCAACTTTCACCACTAATATTTTACAGGTATGATTGTTCAACCAATACCAAAACTGCAAAGGTAGTTTAAGAAATTGCCATTGCAGCTTAGAGTGAAAACTTTGATTACACAGTGAGTATCTTCTGGATTCTAAACTACTTCTGCCTCCTCAGAGAAAGACAACTGTGCGTCCTCTGAGGATAGCTAAGTAAAATATTAACTCAAGCTGTAAGGCAGTGAAGAAAAAAAAATCAGGCATTGGGATCAAAAGTTAGAAAACTGTAAATTATGATAGGGAATAATCTCACCTTAATTGCTGTGCTGCTATAAAGCCCCTTTATCTCAAATACCATAGTAGAAAAAGTATTTCACAGAGTGGCAATTTAAAGTAGACAAAGTTCCAATAGAGAAGAGGTGAAAAGCTAAAACTATTTTGTTTGTAGGGAAAACAAAAAGATGAAAGTTCTGAAGTAGCAGTACTTTAGTAAGCACAGTTAATTCAAACACTTGCATATATCCTCTTCAAGAGCACAAAGATCTAGGACACATTTTATTCAAGACCAGACTTCCAAGCATATTAATGGTCCCCAATCTCTGTCTCAAAAAAAGAAAATTAAGAATTGGGTAGTAAATATAATTAATCTGAAACACTTCTGGTCAAGAAAGATTTATCAGCCTTCTATTGCTAAAAGGCTACCCTTTCCCTTCTTTCTCCATTTCTGATGAAATCTGTTTCTCATATTTAAAAAAAAAATAAAAATATACATCAATCTGAAAAAAAGTGGTAGGGTTTTTTTGGTTTTTTTTTTTTTGGAAGAACATTCCACAAGCAAACATGAGGGTTGAGAACTTAAAAGTCAATAACTTACTTTGTCTGCAGCTGCTAACAAATTGTCAGCCATTTTTTCAAGGTTTGGTGCTTTTCCTGTGTAAATGAACCTCATCATTTCTTTAAAAACTTCAGGATCTACATCATTTATCTCTACACGATTCTGGTAAAAAAAAAAAAGAAAACTCAATAAATGCCTCTAAAATTTAGTTACAACTTTAACATATCAAATATCATCTGATGAACACTACAAGTTTTCATTTGCCATCCATCATGCAAAACCCTTACAAACTTAAGTTAGCATTCAACAATATTAAGCAGGAAGTAAATAAAAATTAATTGCTCTTAAAATCACATAGAAATCAGTCAGGAACGCTTCAGGAATAACTGCAAAATGTCCAACTCTGGACTATTGCATAGGCTGTACATAAAAAAAAAAATCAAGGCACAGTTTCAGAAGTATTTAAAAGTGCTGCTGAGTTTCCAACCCAAAGATGTGCTTGGAATACCACAAGTCAGAGCACCCGACAAAACAAAGTGAGACATTTTGGCTCGACTTTGACTGAGTCAACACAGCCTACGTTTGGTTCTCAGAATCCAAAAAGCAAACAAAAAAGCCAACATAATTGACATTATATGTGCTGAAGCCCGTCCTAATAAAACTGCGGTATTACATGCTTGACTCCACCCTCAAATAGTATTCCCTATAAGCAACTAACAATGTAGGAAATTATTTCAAAGATGTGGAAGCAAGCACCAGACTTCTGAATGGAATACATGATAGTACATGAGATGCACATGTTCTGGTTTCCTACCCACTGAACCACAAACAGTATTTACAAGTAAGACTGTACTAGTGATTCACTGTTAACATGAAGGTGGAGGCCCCCAGCAATGGTGCATTACTGAAGCTGTGACATATCTGGATTTCTTTCAGTTCAGAAATCTCTATAAAATGCTTCCAGTATTTCAAATCTACCTGTGAAATTTTCCAGATTGCCTAAGTGCAGGGAAGAAAAATGCCATGCTTGTGAAACCCAACTGTACTTCCACCCCATATTCATCCAATGTATTTGTTCACATCAGTGGCAACCTTGCAGCCTCCAAGACTAAGTGATGGTCATCTATTACAACTCTTTAGTGAGCTGATCAGTTCCTTGCTTTTTTTATGGATTCTGCCTATAAGCAATCCATTTTAGATATTTTTCTTCAGGTAAGACACAAACAACTCCTCACTGTGGGAGAGATCAAGTGCATAAAAGCAGCAGCAGCCCTCTGTGCTGATTAACTAACTATCCATCCAAAACACACAGGTCAAGTACCTGCAGAAAGTGAATGAAAAGGAGAACTTCACTGCCTCAGGGCTTAATTTTTAGTCATAATTCACCTGTTGTTTCTATGTCTCCTAGCTACCATATAAAATGTTTTAATACACTATAGCAAAACCTTAGTCAAGTCAATCGCTTATCTGAAGGCATAAACTAAAGCAAAAAGGGGCAGAGATTACTAGGTCAATTACATAAGTAGCTACTGTTAGAAAACCCTGACTGATCTAGGGTAGGTACAAGTACTTGCAAGAACAAATCCTCCAGAACCCTTCCACATTCAACCCTAACTGTTCTTTTTACACAAGGAAATTCCTGCAGAACTCACCAGGAGAGCAATCAGGAGTAGTACCCTCCTCCACTCATGCACCATCATACAGTACTCATCTTCCTCAATTTGTAATACTTAAGTTTTCTGCAATTTTTCCCTTTTTCACAAGATACAAATATTTACATGTGAAGTTTTCAGTAATGCTTACCTTTTTACTTTCCTCCATTTCATGTTCAAACATTGCATTAAAAACTGGAGATCGCGCTGTATCAAGAAAAGTAAATATTGAATATAGCCAAACTTAAAACTTTCAGCAATTTAAGTTATGAAGTAATAGCAATACAAAAGTAGAAAGTACCTGCAAGGACAGATTTATGAGCTTTGAATTCTTGTCCTCCTACATAAAAACTGCAATCTGTAAATCTTGTTGTTTCCCAGAGATTCCCTAAATCTTCTGCTAGTCGACATTCAGGTACCTTCAAAGTGTTTGTATTAGACTGTCCTGATATATTTACTGAGTCTTGGACCACGCTTACCTAACAGAAAATCACAGCAAGACAACTCCTTCATAACTGAATGACAGTAATAATTATATTACAGTACCTATTGCTAGAATTCCAGCAATTTCAAAGCAAAGCAAAAAAACCAGTGATGTTTCTGGCATTAGGCCAGAACCATAAACCAAGGCTTTACAGTTTACTTTTAAGCAATATAAAACAAACAGGGCTTTACTTAGAGACTAGTATTTTGTATTTATCCAACCAAAACAAGCAAACAAACAAAAAGAGCAGAATACCACATGCCACCAGACAGACAAGCCAAAGTACCAATACGGCTCTTGGGATATCAGTGGGATAAAAAAAAAAAAAAAAGTTAACTCTCTTTCAGAGATAACAGTTCACTCTTTACACATTTAAGCAAAACACATACAATATAAAATTGTAAACAGATCATCAGGATCACAAGGTCACAGCAGAGTTTTAAGGGTTTAATCAATAGAAATTCTGATTATAACTTTAACTACAGTAAGTTCATACTTCACCTGCAATGTGATAATGAAAACTAAGCGCAAGTAACATAGGTCCTCCATTATTTCATTTTAATGTATCCAGCTGAGGCTGGAATCACCAGTCATTGTTTTCCAAACAAGATTAAAAGCCATTATTTTAGCAATGTAAGTCAATGAAGTGTAAGATGGAATAGGTAACTTCAATAGTGAAATGCATGCTCACAGGATGTCATTTTTGTACAGAACTAGTTAAGAAAACTGAAATATGTGCATTTGAAGTGAATATATTGCCATTTTCCCCCATGTTTAAATCTTTCACGTAAGAAGAGAATAAGAAGAGAACAAGACAGCAGCATTCTTACATGCTTTTTTCAGATATCTTTACATATTGTTTTAATGTATGTTGGGAAAACAGAAAAGCTCAGCAGGTTTTACTTCTGTTACCTGAGATCACACGCCTGAGAAAAAAAAAAACACTTTTGTAAATAAGAGACATACTACAAGATCGTGATCACAAGATCTCCCAAATACAGAACAATAGGGTTATATATAAAGAGAAAATGCTGATACTGTTAAGATCAGTGCTCAGTTTGATTTCTAGAGGCACAGCATCTGGAATAAATCTAGCATAAAACAAAACAGCACAGCTAAGCTTCACAGAAAGTTGAAGCACAGCAAATGAAACTCCAGATCAGAAGAGGAAGATGATCAAATTAGGACAGCAGCTTGGGAATTTGAATCATTGCCTAATTCCCTGTTTCATCCCATACCCCCTTGTGATTAGGAGGAATTCCTTTATATTCTTCCACCTTTTAAAGGAAAAAAAGTACCCCAGCCACTGTGAAATTTCAGGTTTACATTAAGACTATACATTTATAACACTAAAAATCTACAGAGCTATTGCGTACCTGATTTCACAGTTTTCATACACGGAGTGATTTCAAGAGATATACATACACACAAAGTTTCAGCTTAGCAAAGCTAGTCTTCTGTTGTCAAAGGAGAGTTCTGCTTCTTCAGAGACTTGACTCAAAGTTCCTGATCCAAGTTGCCTGCACATCATCCTCTTGTTGGCTACAGACAAGGGCCTAGGAAGGTCACCTACACATTCTTTATGTGTAATTAAATTGGCCTCTGATCTTCCAAACTTCTATTGGTTTCTAATATACATCAGTAGTTGTGCAACACAACAATTTGCTATGATCCATCCTTTAAAGATATAACCCAAGCAAAATTTTAATTCAAGTCTCCTACCTCTGAGAGGCCTGGCATGTATTGGCTATAGATAGCAACAAGTTTGAAAAATTCTAAATACAGACACTTACAGGAGTCTGATATTTCATATCTCACTTGTCCAGATGTTTTTGGTTTTGTTTTTTTTTTTTGTTTAAATCAAGCTGAAATCCAATGATGTTAATCCCACAAAACTACTGAAACCTCATCTCAGGCTGAGTAACACCTGATACAATTCTTACTTGTGTTTATAAAGTCACTCACAAGAGCAAAGGTATGTCTTTACTGAACTGAAGGATGATGAGAAGATGTTAGCACAGCAGCAATCCAGCCAGGATTTTCAGGTACTCCATCCAAAAGGTCTGATGTATTTTACTGCTTAGGAAGCTGTCCAACATGCAGCTTTTGTGCAGTTTACATACTTTAGGGGCACAGGTCCTATTTGCACTGCATTCTCTCACATGTAAGGGTATAGAAAAATGCATAAACTAGGACTCGTTCAAGTTTTGTGAGTGATGACAGTTAATGTGGATAATGTCTATTATTTTTTTGGTTATGAATCCATGGTGATCTAATAGTAAAGATAATTTAAGTGATACTGCAGACTACTTTCTTGACATAAGCTAGGAAGAGATCTGTGAAAGCACTCACTAGGAAAAACATCCCTGCAGAGAATTTATTATTCTATTAGTAAAAATACCTGCAAGACTTCAGTAACTGTAGGTTATATGGAGCGTGCAAACTGAGTGAAGCATATCAGTTTGCTTAAAAAAAATTAAAATTACAAAGTTGTATTTAATCAGGAGGTCACTTGTCAGTGGCAACACCACACTGTGCAAAGTATTTAACAACCCTTCAGTTTCCAATCCAAGGACATAGACAAGAACACTCAACAACACAGAAGGAATATCTTTGCTGTCAAGGAGAACCAAATAATCCTGCAATTCAACAGCGAGAAAAGAGACAACCAGCACAGAAGATACCCACTGACCTTTACTAAATACCTGCTATATCTGGTAAAATTTAACAACATAGTTTTAAGAAGTGGTAAGTCAGTCTTCCAACTAGGATACAAGCAGGAAGGCAAACACAGAAATTACAACTTACAGTTCAGTTTTAAAGGACAAAAACTTCAATCTTGTCTATGGAAACAAGTCCTTCAAACAACACCTAGTTCTTCAGGTGTCATTAGAAATGACAGAACACACCTGATTAAACTAATTTCAAAATTATTTGGATTTCTGATGTTTTTTTCCCTTTACCCTAAAATAAGCCAGAAGTTATTTAACATGCTCACTGTGAACAACTAGATGTTGTACTTTCTTACAGCATTTGTAATCAGGGTAGGTCAAACACTTCAAAAAAGCCATTCGCATTAAAACATCAAGAAGTTTTGTAGCAAAACACAGCTATATTTAAAGATTAGCATCAGGATTTACATAACAATGTTTCTTTCTGGAAAATTCAATATTTGACAAAGCAAAAACTTTAACATTAAATAGTGACCTATTTACAAAACCAGAAAACTGTTTTTATGAGCTATTCATTTACATCAAAGTATTCATTACAAGGAAAACTTAAAATGAGAAAATACTCAAAAGTATCTTTACAGAACCATAAGACACTTGTTACATCAGCTTTTATCACCCAAATAATTGTATTCATAACAAATTTATCATGCAGTTCATTTAACTTGTCTAAGTGAAAATAAGATGCACTATATTTGCAATATCTAGTCTCAAGGGCCACATTTCAATTATTCTTCCTACACAGCATAATGACATATAATTAAATTGTAATCTTGCCAAGACAATTTTATATATTTCCTGTAAATACACAGATCAAAGCAAACTTATTAGCAGTTCGAACATTTATCATCCTCCTAAGTCAGTAATCACTTTATGGCAGCAGAGATAACCAGCCAACAAGTATTTTACACTGTACTTACACTTTCTCTAGTTTCCACTTTTAACATTGAGTAAGCATTTTACTGAATTTTAATATGACAATTTAGGTTACAATATAACTGATAAAGAAGTGACCCATGATGCACCATGAAGTTAAATATATACCACAGCTCTCACTATGAATTCTCAGTATTAAGCAGTCCTTCTACAGGATACTTGTATTTGTTCAGAAAGCAAAATGTAAAATCACTATTAAAAAAAAAAAGAAGAAAAGGTATTTCATTTACTGGAAATATCTGATCATTGGTTAAAACCATCAATTATGATAGTATGAAAATATAGATTCTGATAATAAGTTGGGGTTTTTATAATGCAAACCAACATGCAGACATTGTTTTTGCTTATCCAGTGAAAACCAATCCTGTAATTCCAAATACAACATCTTTAAATAAAAGTGACCTCAGTAAAAGAGTACTTCTACAGAGAGCATGTGTAAGCCACCTTTTACAGAAGTAATCCTAAAGTAATCCTAGGAGATTCACAGAGAAGCCCAGTAGTTTACAAGTGATCAATTCAGACTTATTCTACACTTCAGTATACACGTACAAAAAACTCCAAGAAATGCAATGCAGACAAAACAAGTAAATGTGTATTTTACCATATTTATAGTTTACAGAAGAAAACTTTAAGATATCACTGTTTGAATCAATGTTAACCTTTATTAGAGCAGAAAACATTTTACTTAAAAGTTTACCACTTATAAACCTATACTCACCTCACAAAATAACGTAAGCTTGTCATCTGGTAAAAGACCGTTGGCTTCATCCAGTAAAAAATCTCTTCGGATAAATTTCTTAAAACCCCAGTCCTTGCCTTGCACAAATCGATATGCTCTTTGGCTTTCTGATAAAATACAGTCAATGTACAAATAAAGCAAATTAAATGAAAATATTAGCAAATAGCAACACCTAAATTCTATATTAAAGCCAAGTGTAAATCAAAAAATAAAACCATTTAGCATGTTTGGATCATGTGTCACATTAAGAAAACCCATAGCTATTAAAAGTATGTTGTAATAGCATTATTTTATGAAACACTTGATAGAACTTAATAGAGCAAAATTTGCAATTCAAACCATATCACCCCCTTAGATGCTATCTTAGGCACCATCCAGCAAGAAAGGAGTTTTTCAGCTGATGTTTAAGAATGCCAACGTGTCAAAACAGGAATTGTTCACAGGGAAGTACCATTACAATGAATTTGTCACCACAAGTACATTCTGACAGCACTTCTGCAGTTGTCATAACAATCTGTTTTGACTTCCTCCTGAAATGGAAAATCATGTTTCACAGGCTGAAATTATTCTGAAATATGGTAAGAGCACTAAAAAAAGCAAAACAGAAATAAAGGCTTTCAAGTAACAAACTTTTTTTTGATCATAAAAAGGTATTATTTATATTTATCTTTGAGCCATAGTTAGGATAATTATTAATTTTTTTTTAATCCATCGGATTTGCTGTGACCACACAACCCTTTTTTTCCAGTTCTAATGTTCACAGCCCACAAAAGGGTTCCCAAGGTCATATTAGTGCAAATACACATGTAATTCTGAAAGATTAGTTATTTTAAATGGCAGGTTCTCTATAAGGTGTTCAATTGTTCCACAGGGAAGAGCATTATATATTTCTATGTGGAACTAAAACATGGGAAAGAGGTTATTTGGGAATACCTTTGAGAATATCTGTAAAATAAATCACATTCTGAATCAGATTTAGAAAGACTGTTCAAAATGAAGAGAGCAAGACTACTTCTGAAATAACATGGAGTTGGGCGGAAAGGGAAAAAAATCTCAAAAAGAGTTCTCTAAGATAGAATTTTTTTTTCATTCCAAAAAAAGCTGGACAAGAAACATGCCATCATATTTCCATGCAATTCCACACAAAGCTGTATGGATAGATACTTTAGCCTTTTAGAGAAGAGTTAAAGTCAGAAATTTGTTATAAAAGCAACGTATTTTTCATTACAGAATCTGTTAAAATATAATTCCTTCTACAGCATCTAAAATAAAGGTACCAGGAAAGTCAGACTTCTGTACTCGGTAGCATCACTGAAACAGAAGACCATTTAACACACTGCACATGCTAGAAAACATATGCCCAATACATTGTCCTCACTGCCAATAGCTGGAAAAATTATATTCCTAACAGTTTTTCCACTAGAATTAGACCAAGAAGAATATATTGTACAGGTTTTGATTCTATTTTTTTAATACAGTGAAGAACCACTCAGGAACTGACAATGCAGGAGGTGTCTCTATCACACATTCAAACAACAACAAATCCTCCTTATGCTGCAGAACACAGAAGCAGAGGGAAATACACTCACTAAGTGCAGTGTGGGCTTTGAGGGCAGCAGAACAAATGTCAAATACTGTTCGCATTTAAATTTGTACGCCAAAGAAAATTGTCATTTTAAAAAATACCATTTAGGTTTTCTGGCATCTGTATTAGCATTTTCACATTTTTATCAACTTGCCAAAAATCCATAACAAACCTCAAAACAGAATGAAAACATAAAACCAGGAAAAAAATTAAGAGGTTAATTTTTTTTTCCTCTAGATTCAGCCCAATTCTTTATTCTGAAAACTTAGATTTTACTGTTATCAGCAACAACCAGTGCTAAACCCTCTGAAATTATGTGACCAGTAGCAATTTAAGTATACAAAACCCACAAAAATAAAGCAACATAAAAGCATAAATGTGGTTCTTTTCCTCCTAATAAAGCTCAAATGTTACTTTGTTATATATTTTATACACAGCTTCATCATTTGAAGCAGTCTGTGCGTGAATTATCAATTTACAAAGGACATCTGAAGTCGGGCATCATTATACTGTATAAATAAAACCACAGCATTTCCAGAAGCAGACGGAGAATGGCTGGAAAGTCCAAGAAATAAGATTTCTGTTGGTAATGCTTTTACAAATCCACTCGTAATACATTAAGATTCCCTTACCCATTGCTTTTGTTTCTTCTCTTTTAGCGTTCAACAGGGAAAATTTGAATTTTGCTCTGACTTCACTTTTTGGACAACTGACTAAAAGCAGGTATAATGACAGGTAGTCTTTGCTTTCATCATCTAATCCCTTTGGATTTACTCTCAGGCACCTGAAAGGAACATAGAAATTGTACATTTCTCAACAGTATCCAGAATAAATTCAGAAATATTTTTATAAAATACAATGATACATGCTACAAAAACGAACGTTTCCCTTATGACTGTTAAAACTTTGAAATTAGAACCAATCTGTACTGACAGTAAAACTTCAAGAAATACGAGTTTTAATATTTATTTGCAATTGAATTTTGCAACTTTTGTGAGTGGGAAAACCAAACCAAAAACTCATGAGAAAACCCAAACAAAACCCACAAAGCAGTTGCTAGAATAAAGACCTTACCACTTCATTTTGTCATTTGGCCCTGATGAAAAGGTAGAACTCTTTAAAACTTCACCCATTTCTTCTCGGCAAAAACTGAAGTTATTAATGGTCCACATGTAGGAAAATTTTACTACTTTAACCTGAATAAAAGATGCAGAGATGTAGAGACTGTCAATAAAATTTAACTTGCACCAACTGTTAGATTGTAAGCATAGCTCAGTAATTTTATTTTTTATTTTTAGTTGTAATTATGACTAGAAAATAAAGGCGCTGGAATTTATGTAGATTACCTGTGTGTAGCACCAGCTTTCAGCCACAGGTCCACTGGACATCTCCCCAGGAGGAGGTGGGGTAGGAACCCTTGACATTGCCACTTATTGCAGGTTTATAGTATCAAGACAGCAATCCAGACTTCAGTAATTCTCCTAAAAACAGTAATTTAATACATTTTGTTCACCCTTTTTAAGTGTGGAAAAAAATATCCATTGATATCCATATTACAGTGTTTACTAAACGATGCAACTGAAAGAGGACAATGGCTTTGCTATTTAGACAAGCTAGATGTCTGATATTAATGACCACTTGTACTCAAAATCCACAGGCTGAATCCTCATTGCAATACTTCATAAAAGCAAGCACCTGTGCATCATACAATACCACTAACAACCTTACTCCAAAATCACCTTTGCAAATTACCACCTTGATCACACCAGTTGTGTTACAACTTTCTTCAGTATCTTCTCCTTTGATTTGGAGAGTAACTAGAGCCCTGTGAGCACTCAGTTATTACTACCAATGTATTAGTTGCCCACACAGGCATAATTCAGTCCAGGAAGAGCACCTAGCTACCAGGTTCAAACAATCCTGGGATTTCTCAAGGGAAGGAAAGAAATTAAACTTGCATTCAAAGTATTTTCTTCATAGATCTTTCATGATTGCCTTGTATGTTTAACACCAACAGATTTGACTACAGAACTATAACATGTGTTTGTTCCTTATCAAAGCAGAAAACTGAAAAACAGCTTAAGTCAACTCGCCAAACCCAAAGAACTTTCTAATAGCAAATAAAGCAATACTGTTATGGATTATCACCTAACAGAGCACTACAATTTCTTCTGCCCATCAGAAACTGAGTCACACGCCCAGATTCATCACATCTAGCCACAGACACCAAACTAGCAGCCTACTTGTGCTAGTCTTGGCATATAACTAATGAATGAAGGCAGGCCTTTCAAGAAGATAGGTTCTGGGTTACTGGGCTGACTCTCCTTTAGGCAGGGTTTGCTGTCAACTTTAGACAGGTTTCTGCCAGAAGCATAGCTTCTCACTTAAGCAGCTCCATTAAGTTGCAAAAAGAAGTTAAATTAACCCTGATCAAATCAGATGAAAGCCACAATTGTCTGCCACCAAGTATTTTCTCTTGGTATAGAAAGTTTCTTTAAACATATCCTGCTATCGCTGAAGCACCATCAGAATATACAATCTTCCTGCAACATTTGAGTGTTTCCCCATAGAGGTCTTTTTACTTGTGACAGAACAGCATTAGTTCTCTTACTCAAAAGATGTGATTGCACATCACTAACCATATTGGAACTCTTTCTTTAGGGATAGGCAACAGTTAGAAACAAGGTTTTATGCAAGCATTTGTAAGAACATACTACAAGACGACATGTAATTCAGTCACAATGTGAACAAATTTATTATTCCTATAGGGAAAGAATTCTCTGCAAATCGCTATGAACCTCGGTAGATGTCTTCCCTCTTGCCTTTCTGGGGCTGCTTCTCACTTAATTTGGTAAGAATTAGCCATTCCCCATTAAATCCTGCTGGCATGGGAATCGCTCTGAATCATGAATGTATGAAACCTTGAAAACAAAACTAATTCTCAGTTTATGAGATGAGGAAGCAGATGCTATATAATCAGATCCCATACTGGATCTCTACTAATAGACCTACTATGACTAGAGAGATAAAAAAAATAAATAAATAAAAATCAGTGAATAGGTCCCCTGCAAGACATGGATCAGAGACACTGACATAATAACAAAATAAAAAAACAACATAAGTAAACATAAATAAAAAAATAACATTTTTTTTTTTTGTAAGTAAAACTTGTTTTTATTTACAGCAATCATCAGTACTTAAAAGTACTTTCCATAGATGAAAACTAGAAACAAACAGCCACCCTATATTTAAGGTAATGGAACTTGCTTGCCCTGTGGTTTTTTTTTTAAGCAAGAATTGCGTTATTGTGGAAGCTGTGTTTACAGAGATTTTGTTTGCAGGTTTACAATTTGTTTTGACTGTCTGTACAAAACTATGTAGAGTAAAATTCCTGGGAAACATACATGTGAACATCCCTCTTTCATAAAGCAAATATTAGCACTTACATTACCATTATTTCTGGGCACAGATCCTATTCAGTGGTAACAACTGAAGCTGCTACCTAAATACATGATGGATTTTAGATAAAACCACATCCTGAAAGAATTACAACAGCTCACCTCAGCTTGCTCTTCTTCAACTCCTCAGTGCTAAAACCAAGAAGAAATATACCCCTATTCCTTATTCTGTCATTTGCATGAGATGCACAGGACTCCCTCATCTTTCAGTCCATTAGACTGTTCAGTTTCCAGTAATCATGAAGAAGCAGCAGATCTGAGCCTAGTTTGCTCTGAAAGGGTCTCTAAATTGAAAAAGACTGAAAATAACTGCTGTATAGCAAGCTCTTTAGAAAGCATACAGTGACCTTATGCCAGGTACCAGTGCTTATCTGCCCCCTCCTGTCACACAGCTAAATTGCCCGATTCACTGACAATTTAAGCAAGGGTGGGTATTCTCAATTATTTTCAGGTGTCTTCCACCCTGTCTTTGTACCTGCTCTACCCAGGGCATTTGTACTTCACAGGCTGCTTCTACCTGCTGCATGGCTTTTTTTATTTCAGGTTCTGACAGAAAGCATGATTTTACGTAAGTACCCTTTACCGATCTTTCTGAATTAGCTTCAGCATTTTGTTAAGTTTCCATTTACAGCATTAGAACTAGAAAACTGATTTTCATGAGCTCATGATAAGCCTTTGAGGAACAGATTTAGACATCACTTTTTTTGGCATGGATTTACCAAGTCAATCAAATTTTTAGATTCAGAAAACTGGGAGAAAACAGTACCTTTAAATACTTCATATCATACTGTGAGCCTGTGTTGAAGAGCTGTCTTTTTTACTTTTTAATATGCCTGGATGTGTAATTAAAAAAATAAATAAATAAAAATGTAAGAAACCAACTAACAGCAAAACTGAACAATGCAGAACAAATACACAGAGCATCAGAGGCTCTCTGTCAAGACATACCAAAGACTGCCAGGAACAGGAGGGAAACAGTTTAGCAGTACTGCTCATCTGCCCCTCGCTTAACCTATTAATCAGTATTTGGGTGAGGATGTAGGGATATTTACCAAAACTACAGGGCTAAAGAGAACACAAGCTTCAAAGATGCTATCCTGAAGTGTAGAGGTGTTTGGGGAAGGAAGGATTTTTTTCAGACCCCAGACTGCCGCTCAGACCAAGCAGGCCTTGCAGGCCAAGAGCCTTATCCACTTCATGTGTCCAGTGATGGCTACCAGGGCAAAGTGGACCTTACAAGGGCAGACTGAATGTGAGGAAAAAAAAAAATGCACTTACACATTTACCTCTTTGTTCTATGTACTGTACTCTGCTTGGGGAGACGTCTAAATACCACTTTGAAGAAAATGTTTAGGAATCATTGATTGGCCACTGCCCTCATCTCTGACAAAAAGGTTTTTCAAGTACCAAGCCCTCATCATAGCCTATTAGATTAAATGGTTGGGAACAAGACCCAGCTTCAGTTCACAAAACCAGTCTCAGAATGACTGGGCAGAATGAAATGAATGAAGTGCAGAAAGACAGACCTGTTATCTGCAGGACAAAACAACTCATGCTAGAACCTGCACTTATTTCTCTGCAGGCTATCATGAACAAAGCACCAGAGGTGACAGGACATTATCAGGTAATGCCTCCAAGAGTTTTCAGGCAATGCCATACTTGTCTGGACTTGGCTTAACAAACCAGTGTGGCCATTTTGCCAGGCAGATGTGTTTGACCAGAGTAAACATGCACTGAGAACAGTAAAACAAGTTTTAATGGATGAGGGTAAAAGAAGTTTCTGGTTTTCAAAGGGAAAGAGATGTGTTTTTAAAGGATGTCAAGTACCTTTGTTGTTTGGTTGGTTTTTCAATGAAACGATATACCCATACTGAACGTAGCTCAGTAGTCAGTGATGATTTTAGTCTCTGAGATGCTGCTTTCATTGTCTAACTTCAAAAAACCCCAACCCCAAACAACAAAACAAACACTCCCACCATCAAAATAAAAATTAAAACAAAACAAAAACAAACCCAAAGCACACAACCAACCAAAACAAACCAAACACAAACAGAAGAAAAGCTCAAAGGTATTTTACTTAACCTGCACTCCCAGACGCCAAACATAGAATGAACAGATTCACAGAATGGTTTGGGTTGGAAGTGACCTTAAAGATCATCTGGTTCCAAATCCCCTGCCTTGGGCAGGGACACCTTCCAGTAGACCAGCTTACCCAAAGCCTCATCCAACCTGGCTTTGAACACTTCCACAGATGGTGCAGCCACAGCTTCTCTGGACAACCTGTGCCAGTGCCTCACCACCCTCACAAGGAAGAACTTCTAATTTCTAATCCAAACATGATGGCCTTATTACTTGTACTGGTCTCTTAAGGAAGGTATTGGTTTTACCTGCTAATCACTCTGCCAACTAGACCGGTCCCAGTTAAATTAGGATCTTCACAGAGCTGGGTACCACTTGCAGAGCAGTAGTGGATTTGCAGACACACAGATAATAAAAGAAGGGATTTCTCAAAGCACATTTTATTCAGGAATTAACTAAAGTACTCTCCTAGTCAAAAATATACTTGTGTTAAGATTCAAGCCATGTAAGTTGATTATCATTAATTACCTGCACATGAAGCGTAAAGAAAGCATGGGCTACCTCCATAAAGCATTTATGCTAAATTTCATCAAAAGCTGTATCAGCTCTCCATTTTCATAACTTTTAAGAAGAGATCTTAAGATTCAAAGCTACCTCATACATCCATAGAATATGAATTCTGTAAAACACTATCTTGCTCCCTTTCCCAAAACTTGAGTAGTTGTCCATGTTATTCTAAATAAAGTTTCTTTTCAACCTCTTAGAGCAACACATTTCCAGGTTGTTACATCGTGTGTTGGAATCATCTCAACTTTTTCACTGAAAAAATTACTAGCTCATTAAGAAAGTACCACATGCATATGAACACAAAGAGGAGTTTCCTAACCCCCCAAAATAAACCTACAAAACACTTCATAAACCTATTTGAAGAATTGTCTAAAGTGTTAATATGATCTTTTGCCAGCCCCCACATCTGAGAGCAGAAGCTCAGTGTAACAACTATATCCTAATAGTTCTTTCAGAATAATAATAGTGTAGTAAGTACACACAAGCAGGTGCGCATGTTAACCAGTGACCATAGAGATAAATTCTTTGTATTTCAATAAGGTGTTACAGTCAGCAAATTACTGGCTGGAACAGCTAAACAGTCTTCCACAGGGTATCCAACACACCCCAAAAGTCAAATCCAGCCTGCCAGAACCTAACCCACACATCAGTTCACCAAGCAAGCCAGTGACCCTGTCCTGTTCCCTCAAGAGTGAGAAGGAAAGCACATTAGGAAGTTGATGATCAGCTCTTGCTGACCCTCTTTTGTCTGACATCCCTTCCTTCAGGAAGGGATACCCTCACATGAGTGAGTCTGGCACAGTGTAGGCTTTTTCTCATGTCCTCTCCAGAAACTAGACAACAAAGCAACATTTAATAGTAATGTCATTGTGCACTTCCAAACCATGACAGCACAGTCTCCACAAAGCCCCACAAAGAGGCTATGGAGCTTGTCGTGACTGAAACATCAAACATCTCTATCCAGCAAACCCATCAAGCACTTAACAGCTAATGCAAAAACTAAGAGTAAATTGCTGTCTAAGAGTGAGTGGTATTAATATCATTTAGCAATCTCTAAGGAAAGCCTAAAAAATTACCATACCAGGAAATTCCACATACATATTACATACTCCATTTGAATGGTGAAAGTCTCTTCTCAAACAGGACTGAACTTCTCAAGAAATGCAAAGCTGTTACAAATTAACTTTTTTACTCCCCTCTTTGGAAATACTGGCATTTCATCACTGGCTGAAATAAAGGATCACCTTCTGAAAGTTAACTGCCAAATAACACCCTGTTCCTCCAACTTTTTATTCCTAGTAAATATGTAATTCAGAAAGCAAATATAGTTTGTCTAATTGCACAGCCAAAACTTAAAATAAATCTAAAGTGAATAAGCCTGCCATTCAATAAAAGCAGCTTCCAAAACCTCATTCAAAATAAACATTGTCTAGTTACAGAGGTATTGATTTAATTTCCTCTCACTAGTGAGCAATTACATAGTATTATGTAAGTATCATATATAATACTACCTATTGCTACTTGTTACTCAAGGAATCAGTTTTGGTTTTTAAAATACAGACTCAAACAACTGGGGAAAATACTGAATTTTATCACTTCTTGGGTGAGAGAGTATACATTTATGAAGCTAAAGATGGGGAACAAACCATGTCAAAATAGTTAAATATGAAGTGAAAGACATTTTAAGGCCCAACACAAAGTTACTTTTGCACCCTTAACTGAAGCAATATTCCAGTTGACTTAAACAGTTCTAGGTATCACCAACTTATGAAGGGCAAACTTTTTAAGAGCCAAAAAAGCCATGTCCCTTTCTCCTTGGCCATGGAAAGATTTGTGTAACAGCCACCCATCACCTGGGTCATGCCTATGCAGTAGCATGAAACTCTTGGCGCCCGAATGCCAATCAAATCCACAGGAGACAGATTCACTTTCTCATCAAATTTCAGAGACTTAAAATACCCAATCAAAAAGAATTTTTTTTTTCCTCCCTGTTTAAGATTTTGTGTAGTAAGCTGATTGTACTTACAAAAATTTGTAAGATTTTTACTAGTAAGTAGGCAAAAAAAAAATCTAAACTTTGTAAAAGACAGGACTGTTTCTTAACATGATTTGCATGTCTTCACAATTGATCTGTTTGAAAGAGTTGCTGCATATTTCCTATAGCTAATGATTAAACTAAATTTTCTGCTATATGATACACAACAAAGACTATAAACATTTGAAAGGTCTATTAAGCTTAGGCAGTTTTCTAATTTCACATAACCATAGAATGGTTTGGGCTGGAAGGGACCTTAAAGATCATTTAGTTCCAACCCTGCTGCCAATTTGTTCAGTATCATCATTTGCTTCTCTGGAAACATACTCAAGATATACTTACACAATTTAAATACAGTGTCAGTATTTACTGAATTTAATCCCTATCACTGCAACATTTAACTGTATTACTAACACTTAGACAATTGCAGTTATATATATCCACCCCTAAGTTAGAAAACATATAGGTTAAGGATATACTACATTCAGTATTTGTAGTACTTCTAACATATGAACTGTTTCCTTTTTAGGGCAAGCAGAAGGGAACAGCAGTTGGGTTATGCACAGGAAAACCCTAACTGAGGAAGTGAGAGATATATTAACAGTTAAAAGGAAGAATTTGGGAACATTTTTTATTTAGGACATAGTATTCAAAAATGCTTATCTAAGTTTGTTCTTGAACCACACCATAGCAACCAAGTTTGTACAAACCTAAATCAGGTTTGGGGGCTTAAATCATAAGCTCTGGCTGCTCCTATGTGCTTCACACTGAAGATCTCACCCTTGCCAGGCCCCCAGTGCTGCTGGAAGCTATTGCACTGCCAGGAGAAACACACACACTTCAGCACCCAAACCACCAGCCAATTCCTAACCCTCTCCACAGCCCTCCAGTGAGAAAAAACACTAACCCTGGATGGGACTGTGACAGTTGAGAAACTACATATTCGTCCCCTGTCACCCCTACTCCAGGGGCAGTAAACTCCAGCAGAGATAGGGAAGGCAGCTAGGTCAGAGACATCTTAAAATAGCTGCAACTAAGACTCCAGAATTTAAAAGCACATCCTCAAGGGGGTTCCAGCAGAAGAGTCCCAGCAAAGAAGAGCCAGGCAAACCCCAGCACATGTGAAATGCCCAACTTTTCAGGAGTATGGTGGTGTAGCTATAACTAATAACACTGAAGTCAGTAGTTCAAAATTAGCAAGATTATACTATTAGTTGTAAAAACTGTCGAGTACATGCAATTTTCAGGCTTTGCTCTAAATTTTATTTCCTATCCCAACCCATTGAAAAATACAGTTGAATTTTACCTCAGCTGGGAGAAAACATAGTGCCCAGCAGAGAATTAACTGTAACTGTCTAGTTTACATCTGCTAAGCTTATTAATAATATCCCGGAGCATTAGCCTTCCGTTATTGTTCTGTACTATAGGAAACCCACTGCACCCCTTATTAGATAGTCTAGACCATCCCCTATGGGAGTCATCTATGCACTTCCCTGAAGAAATGCAGTACACCGTGACACCACTTGGAAAACTATTTTGTTCAAATAATCTACTGATGTTTGGGGCTTTTCCTGGTATACAGCCAAAATGATCTTTTGCCATCCTTAGTTTTACTCCATTACTCTTACTCAAACAAATCACTGGCATATTAAAGTATATTTAGTGAAGACTTTTTTTACCCCTAAATAACTTCACTTACACACAATTAAGAGTTCACCAAATTGAAAATGCTAATCTTGGCTTTCAATTTTGCACATGAAACAAGTATCTGTAAAAACCAACAGGAAGTTGACTTCAAATTGTAACAAAAACTATTTTTTCCCAGCAGATTCAGTTAGTTTGGGGTGGTTTGTTTTGGTTTTCCTTTCTTTTTAAATTCCTAAGATTTGTGAAAAGCACTGGACTACACTCTCTGGAGACAGATGCTTTCATTTGCTACAGAGAAGTTGTAAAGAGCAACAGGAGCACAATGCTCTCCTCATTAACCTCTGCAGATGGTTATCACCTGGAAAGTCCACACTGAAATGGTACAACTGCTTTCAGCAGCCAAAAGCTCACAGATGTTACCAGGAGGGCTTTTGATAATTCACTTCTTGCAGTGTTACCTATCATGGCAAACAGTGGACACATTTGAGAACAGAGCTGCACCTTTGTGGTAAGTTTGTGAGAGGTACAGTTCATACAGCTCATCATCTTATGCCTTGTGCCAGACCAGTCACAAAGTGTATTATACTGTGCAAAAAACAACTGATACTTATAAGCTGGAAAACTGAGAGAAAAAAACAAAACAAAAAACCAAACAAGCAAACAAAACAAACAAAAAAAAACAAACAAGCAAACAAACAAAAAAACCCCACCACCTACACATGGTCTCCCAACCCCAAAACTCAATTCTGCCAGAGGACTAAACTCCATTTGATGCTAGTTCACCCAAACAGTCTTGAAACTGAACTAATTTCAATGGACTGGGTATTAAATTTCATCCTCAGCTGATCAGACAACATTGTAGGAAAGACAGGTAGGTCAAGAGGTACAGCTGCACACTCCCTTGCTTTAGTGACTATTAACTCAGAATCTCTGAAAGCATAGCTATATGAGAACCTGACGAAAGCCATCAAGGCAAGCAAAACTTGACTTGCAGTCTCGGACTGCAGCTGAACAGGCTCACATGCAGAAAGATAAAAAAGAAAATCCTAAAAGTTCATAGAATACCTCCACCTGGAAGGGACCCATAAAGAATGACTGAATCCAGCTCCCAACTTCAGTCCAATAGAGGCTGGTTTCTGAAGTTCAAAGACACACAATTTCTCCTATTGTTTCAAAAACATTGAGATTGTTTTGTTTATACTTTTAGATTTAAAAACAATTCCAAAATAATCTTCTTAAGTTACCATTTTCCATAACAAAAGCAATTCAAACCTCTTAAGAAAGACCAGCTGATCAAACTCAGGAGCTGTAAACTTTTAAAATTATAGATTAGAAAGAGTAAGTCCCAAGACCAAAAGCAGTATTTACATTTCTTTTACTCAAATGTTACTTCTTTGAAATTAGTTTCAGCATTAAAAGATTTCAATAGCTTTCAACTTTCACAGAACCATCTAATGCTTCACAAGACTACTCAGCAATAACCACTTCTTGCTTCATACCAAACCCCACTGCTTCTACATCTGCGGAGGTGGCAGAACTCACTGCTCTATTTGCAACCTTGGACTGCAACACAGGATGAGAGGGAAAGGGAACAGGCAATGGTGGTGCAGGTTACTCTATATCAGGCTCCCCACTACAGATCTTTCTTGAAAAGGATAGCACACATCACCTACTCACCTAACAAAACTTGTGCAAACTCTCTGAGGATTAAAACTAAGACTATATTCAAAGCAATAGGAAAAATGCTGTCTTGCAAAAAAGCCCTAGTTACCAAAGCATGAATGCGTAAAATCTTAACTCACACCTTGTCAAACAGGCTGTTTGCTCACATTCCCCTCGCCCCCCAGCACAGTCTCATTATGCCATCAGTTTGTTCCTCTGCAGGTAATGTTTAATTCAGTTTAAAAACAACAGTAAGGCAAACAGGATGGCATAGGGCTATCAGAGTGGCCTGGCTAGTCTGGGCATAGTTAAGCAGATTTTATTTTGACAAAAGCAACAGGGTTCATAAAAAGGCAGTAAGTTCTATCACACCAAAGTCTCTTTTCATAAGCTGCTTCAGCTGCCTTTGAGAAGCTCTTGCTGGCAACATACTCTACAAACCACCACACTGTGAACTACTACTGCAAGTAGCTGTCTTATTACCAGAAGCTGTTTCCAGAAATTGTGCTGCACAGGCTGCAGACCACCGAGGCCATCACCCACTGACATCTAAGCTCAAATAACCCTAACATTCCTCCTCTCTTTACTGATACCCTAGCACAGTTGGGCTTGCAAAGTCCTCCACTTGCTATGGCAAGTAAATAATTTTGTTTCATCTTCAGTGCTGTCAAATAAGGCAGACCTAAAGCAGATGCAAGTCTGCTGTTTCTTGCCTCCCTTCAGGAGACACAACCGTGCTGTGAATCATCCTGATGATCCAGTTCAGCCACAGAATACTCCTTTCACAAAAAAAACCAGAAGTTAAAAATGCAATTTAATATCAGGAAATCAAAAAGTCAGCTAACACCAAGCGATGAGCCCATCTTCATAAGTGAGTCTGGAAACCTCTGTGAAAGCTTAGACACTATAATTTATTAGTTACCCAGAATAACATTAGATGATTCTACTGCCATGTATTTTTTCCTCACCACTCACCACCACTCAGTGAGTAGAGTCTCACAACTACTGGAGGGGGTGACACATTTCCAAATAAAACTGGTATTTAAATTATTAAGAAATTATGCCTGGTCTGTGAAACAATAGTCGTATTTCAAACTACTGATCACAGAATAAAGGTTAATTTTGCTTGATAATCTTATCAATACAACTAATCATAGCAACTATGGGTACAAAGTTTACCACATACAAATTTTATGCAGGCTACTGCCTACACAAGGTTTTCTTCCACTTCTACTTGTATTATGATTTCCTCACACTCCTAGCCCCCACCCAATTCCCTCCAACCCCCTCCCTCCCCTTTTTTCTTTTTTTAAGAGAACAGCCACACTTTAGGAAAAAATCACTGATAAGCAACACAGGAAATCCCCTAATCAGAAGCCTCTCACAGGAAGTAATAGTATTAATTCAAACCTTCCAGATGTATTTACTGCATTTATTTGTTTTCCCCTCAGATCAACCACCTGCCTGGTGTATTTTGTAAATCTTGCAAAAAATGTGTTTATGCAAACTTCTTCAGTATAAGAAGTTTCAGTTTCTTACAAATCACCCACTGCAACACAAATATTCTTCAGCTGCCATTTTAAATTTTAAAAGTTTGTTTGCTATATGCACACAAGTAACAAGCAAAATGTACCCCGATGTATTCTGCAGAGATCAAAAAAACATCGAAGCTGGATTTTATACATTCTATTCAGCTGAAACCACCACACATCAAATGCAGTACCAGACCTACGAGTAAGATCACACCAACTTCAACGCTCAATACAGCAATGTATTATATTAACCTACAATTATGCAAAGCAGCAAGGGATTTTAAACAATTTGATTTCTACTGTAACATTTCCAGAACTGTAGTAGTATGCCGCACATCTCTAAATGAATTCGTACAAAGCAGAACTTTCCAAATGCATTAAAAAACACATTTAAAATAGGTATGTATGCAAATTGCTGCAATTAATTTCACGCACACCACAAACACATTAGCTGACATGACTGTATTCTGTCCTCTGTTACAAGAACAGTTACTCGATTTCATAAATAAGTATCAGTGTGACCACTGGTACATATGATGCCTATAGAAAGGAGTTAAGAGTTTAATATTTTCATGATATATTGCTCCCAGAAGCTGAAGCAAACTATATTAAGCACTTGTTATCTAAATTTGTTACAAACAGTTCTGATTTTATGTTCAAGATTTTTGATTATAAACAAGTGACTCTGAAATTAAACTCTGTTAACAAGTTTCCATCTGTTTTAAAACTTATGAAAAATGCCATCAAAGACTGCTGTTTTGTTGCTGAGGTAATGTCTGCAGATTAAGTAATTCAGAGCCCCATTGTGTTAGATGCTTCATACAGTAAACAAGTGCCTCTTCTAAACAGCATTAAGAAACTACTAGCTAGCTAATCTGTATCATTAGATTAATACATTAAGCAGTCAAAGCAACAAATTACTTATATTTAGATTTTACTTCAACTTAAACCAGTGATATTTTTCCACTTAGTCCCTGTATATTGAAAATGGCTGTACTTCACAGGCTACAGGCCATGCTGATGGAGAAAACAGATCCATCAATTAGAAACTGAATATGAATAAAGAAAGCCAGGAAAATTAAAACTTTTTGGACAAGTAGTTTTCCAAAGAAGTCATCAGCAGGGAACACAGAACTAGAAAGTATGACACCAGAGGAGAAAGTTGTATCAGCTATTCCTCAGGTCAGAATGAGTTCAGCACCTACATGCAATTTCAGTTTTTCAGGAAGCAACAACTGATGCAACTAACCCCAAACCCTTCTAAAGACACACAAGCCTAATTAATTTTCAAAGCATTTAATACACAAGTAAACAAGTCATTTGAAACAAATCGAGTGCAAGTCATCACTGCCCCCGATTCCCTTCTTCTCCATTCGTAACCTTACTTACGAATTCATTTTGCAAGTCACTTGCCCAACTGGTAAGCGAGCTCTTGGGAGGGGATAAACATTAAAGGAGCAACACGGAAGGAGGCCGAAAGAAACCTTGCCTCCCAAGTTTCACTCAGTGATCTCCACTGCACAACAGAGGCAGGTATAACAATAAGAGGTTCCCACCTCATGAACTTTGGAAGTTTCCCAACTGCTGGAGACATTTATTCCATAAGTAGCAACGCTGCCTACGCCAAGAGCTTCTCCCTGGCACACAATTACTTTTTCTTTCTATAAAGCAGCCAGTTAAATTACACATCAAATGATAATTCACCTTCGAACTGCTTAGGAAGTCAAGTCACAATATAGTGCAAAGAGCAAATGCCACATAGATGAAGGCAGGCAGAACTGACAGAGACTGTTCACTACTCCATTGACAAAGTACCACTAATTAAAGGCTCAACAGCTGTCTATTCTAAAGCAATCCTACAGCAAGAGTATAAGCAAACTAGAGCTTCAAATAATGCATATCAACTAAGTGAGCTGAGATCTGAACTTAGGGGAAAAAAAAAAACAACCAAACCACAACAAAAAACCAAGCAAACAAACAACCAAACAAACAACCCCACAAAAACACACCACCAAAACCCTCACAGACACACAAGAAGCAAATTACCATCTTAAAAATGCTTCCAAAACTCAACAGCTTCATTCCATATATTCAGCAATGAAATCAAGGGAGAGCACACTTAGACACTTCTAATACTAAAAAAAAATAAAATAAAAAATGGTTACAAGTACACGCAGCAGCCTCTTTTATAGAGGTCAGAACTCAACACTAACCCTTCTCTGCTTTTACCTAGCATTCCACACTACATGGAAAAAAAAAAAAAAAGTCCACTTTGAAATTATTTAGTCCATCTTTAATCCCTGAATAAGCAGCATGGGAAAGAAAGCAGCTTTTTTCATGAAAGCAACTGTCAAATTCCAGAAGTAACATATTACATTTGTTTAATGTCACCTATTTTGGACGATTTCCACAGAAAGAAAAAGTAAGTAACCAATGAAAAGTGGCAAGTGTGATACTTTTCACAAAAAAATCAAATGATAAATGGCATATGGGAGATACAAGGCAGCATCAAAGATAAGTAATCTAAATCAGGGAATTTGTACATGTGAGGTCTCTAAATTATTCCATGCCAACAAGTTTCTGACTCAGCTGCAAGAATATCTCACTTTCCACTATATTTCCTAAATGCTATATGCAAAAAATATTGACAGCTAACATGCCTGCTTGCAAAGCAATTCCTTGTAAAGAAAAAAAACAAAAAACAAACAAAAAAAAACCCCTTTACAGTTGATACAGAACCATTTTAAACTAGGTTAACACACCCACATCAGGAAGCTATTAAACTCAGGTAAACTGGAACCAGGAGACTTGAGAGTTTTTCCTCTTTAACCTCAACTCCGACACTAAACTTCTGCTGACGTTTTGCCCCACCAAAGTTGAATAGCTAAAACATTACCAAGATTTGAAACACTTACACAAAACAATACACACTCTATAACATAGTATACACACTGGTTAGAGAAACCCACTCAGCTAGGGTGACCATCTTCTCTCAGTAACAACTACCATATCTGCATTGCACTATGTTAAGTACCTCCACCCCTCACACAGTTGCAACGATCTCTTGTAAGCAAAGCACAAACTGAAGGAGAGACTTCCTACTGTCCATTTGAAGGGGCAGTACCAGTGGGAGCCCTTTTGATTTGGGTGGAACAAGAAGTAATTGAAAAAAAGGTGTCATAAGGACAAACTAGAAAGTTTCTCAAGAAATCAAAGCAAGGAAGAAGCCTCTTGTGAATATGCATGCCTTTTGCAGAGAGAGGGAAAGGAATCATGAGCTAAGGTATGAAAGCCTCTTGGAGAGCAAATCTCTGGCATGATGGTGCAGGCACTAGACAACCACTGAGGCACAGTCCTTCTATTTTATCTCAAAAATGCAAGGTTTAGGACATACACAACAAAACACAAGAGCCCATGTGGCTACCAAAATGCTCTTCCTTCTCAGTCCAGTGAACTCTATAGAGTTAGAAGAGGGCCCCTTCAGCTTCACTATGCTAGTAGACTTCTGAAGCTGCGCAATTCACGTAACTTAATATAACATCAGTAAAAGAACAACAGTTGATCGTGTGACAACCAATGCAATGGAGATGGTTAAGAAGAGCTAGCTGTCAACAAAGTGCTCTGACATCCACAGTGAAGGAAGGCCTAAATAAGGCGGGAATGGAAAAATGCTGACACTTTTCAACACCTTCATGTTTCAATCCAGGGTGCAGTATTTTGAAGACCACATTATTTTATGATTACAAGTATTAGGTTACCGCTTTTTATGGGTGTAATAATCTCATTTACATGTCCTTACTCTTAACCATGTTTTGCTAAATACACAGGAAGCAGAAAGGGCAGCATGTTGTAGACTGCTTTTCACAAAGAGACAGAAATACCTACAAAGAGCCTATGAGCCTGTCACAAAAACTGTGAGAGAAAATAACACAAATATCCACTTGTTCTCAACAGAAAGAAAAACAATCAAAAAGCAAACCAACCAACCAAACTGGGATGGTGTAGTTTTGGCAAGAGTGTCCTAGTTTCATTATATCATGACAAACACACACAGAAGCCTACTTCTCAGCATACCCCACAAGCAGGTGATATTCAATATTTCTATTTGCAATCATTTCTACAAAAGCATAGATGTAAAGAGAACATAAGGTAGAGATGTAAAGAGACTGTATGAAAGAGTGGGAAAACAACAAATGTAGCCAAAAAAAACCAAAACAACAAATGTAGCCAAAAAAAACCAAGGAAGGGTAAATAAAAAGATAAGTCAATGAGATCCACATGCAAGTTGTAACTACACTACCTATCGCTGTCCTCAGCTATTTATTTTCCATTTTAACTTCTGCTGTTAGTATCAACTGGTTTCCTTATCTTTCCTGTATATTTGTGTTTGATGCTTTCAAAGGCCCCAAAATTAACAGACAAAAACAACACAGAGGAAAAAAAGGAGAGGGGAAGAAAAAAAAAAAAAAAAAAAAAAAAGTGTTTTCTGTTATTTCAACTGAAAATCCAAGAACAATAAACTGTATGCATTGACAGCTAAAATTGGTGAATTAGGCCAAGAAAAAACTGATGGCTTTTCAAATTTATTTTATACTTGTCTATAGCATATTGAAGTTTTTAATAGCAACAAGTAGCTCACAACGCCTATGCAAGTTCAGAATGTAATGCTTTATTTTCACTGACAGTTTAAAAGCAGACTGTAAAGTAACAAAGTTAAAAGTTTGGCAGAAAGCTGTTTCAAGGCAACATAACACCAAGGATATTTCTGGATATTTAAAATCTCAAGTTTCCAGAAGAGAGTTAAAAGTAGTTTCTGGTGATGTACCAAAGTCTGCCATGTTTGCAGTTTTATATATAAAAGGCGTATTATTTAGAAATTATTTTCCCTTTCCTGAGCAAACATCCACTTACAGAGTGGGGAGAAATACTGTGCAGTAGACACACACTGGAAATCCTTCACAAACAAAAATTTATGTTTGTGCTAGTCACACATCTCAGAAGTGACAGTGACTGCTAAGTGTCTCTCTAAAATTGGCTTTTTACTTCCAGAAATAATAAAGTTTATACAATAAACAAACAAACAAAAAACACCCCAAAAAAAAAAAACCAGCAAAAAAACCCCACAACCCTGAAAAAGGGAACAAAACTTTTTTTTTTTTTTTTAACAGTTAAACACATGCCTTGGCCATCATACAAATGGCTCAGCTTCAGCACCACTGTGGTACAAATTCCTCTAACCATATGGGAAATCTATCAAAATAATGCATTCTGCAGAACTGATAAGAATAAGGAATGACCTAGCTTGACTCTCACAGATTGTTCTCCCCGGCAGGAGGTTAGAAACAATCCTTTTTGCTCAAACACTATTTTTATAACTCTCAACACCATTTTACCAAACAAGGTAAGAATACCTTCACAAAGCAAAGCTACATTTTAAAATTGGCTGTTGATTTTAGTATATTTCAATTAAAAAACGATCGTGAACTCATCAATAGGGATCACATTGCTTTCTTTGTTATGCCTTTTTCCATTCGCTATGCTCCTTCTCAACTACTTGTGCTCTCAAAAAGCCTTATGATGCAAATTTCACCAGACCCCTGTGAATTTCGGTAGATGACATCATCAGGTGAAAACCACTATTAGTCAATGCCGCTTCCTGACCACGCATAAAATGGTGCAGACACCACAGATGAATCAAACACGAGCTCTTAAAACATTATTCACTTGCTGCTACAGCTTCTCCAAAAGTTTGCCGCGGCTCGAAGAAGGGAGCCAAACCCCTCATTTTATCTGTTTCCCCCAGGATGTGAACTTCCCAGCACAAACTGCAGCTTAGGATAACAACAAGAGCGTACGCAGAAAACAAGATGTTAACAGCCAGTTTCGCACGACGGCTTCTCGCACCGTGCAGCCGAAAGCACTCATGCCAGGGCCTGCAAGAGCCCATTAACAAGCGCGTCCTGCCCAAGGTATGGATTATATACGTGGAAGCAACACCAGTCCCCAGCCTCCTCCGTCCGTGCGGCCCGGGCCGAGGTGGCTTCGCCACCGCGAAGGCGAGGCGCTGAGTGGTAGCGGTACCCCCAGTCCCTCAGCAATACCCCGCGTCCCCGTCATGGGAACGGCCCTGCAAGGTCGCTGCCCCGGGCATGGGGACCCTGGCCCGCCCCGCCAGCACGGCGATGGGCAGGAGAGAGTGCAACAAAGGCCTGCCCCCACACGCAACCCACCAGCCAACAGCGCTCCCCTGCCGTTTCTCCCCACCCCCCCCAGCCCGGGGTGGTACGTACCGGAGCGCGGCGCTGGCTGGGAGACGCGGCGGGTCTCATACTGCCGGGGCGGGGGGAAAAGGTGTGACTGTCACCAGTGCCCGGCGGGAGGCGGATGCGGCGAGGCCGGGCGGTGGCGGAGCCGCATCGCTGCCCGCGACAAGACCTGCTGCCGCCCCTCCCCCTCGCTCGGTACCTCGCGACTCCCGTGCGGCCCCGCTCCTCCTACTACTGCTACTGCTACCGCCGCCGCCGCCGCCGCCGCACTTCCGGGCAGGGAGGGGTCACGCTGCCGCACGCCGTGCCGCTTCCATCCGGGACCTTCCGCACGGTCCCGCCTCCTCCCCCGCGGCGCACGGGGCGGGGCGCGCGGGTGGCTGGTAAAGTTGGGGGTTGGTAAGGTTATAGCTGGGATGGTCTCCAGCGTCCTTGTCGCTATTTGGGTACTGGGATGCGGCGGGCGTGTGGTGTCCGGGGGCCTTGGAAAGGGCTCCGGGTGAGGAAGGGACTGGGGGGTGGTGATGTGGGTAGCTCAGGCGTTTGTAGTGTGAGGTTTTGGTGGCGTCGGGAGTGCTGCGCTGGAGCAAGTGCCCGGGGATCACTCCCACTGACCAACTGGCTCACGCTACGGGGCGGAGATAGGGCTTCCGAGAACTTCTTTCTTGTTAGTTTGTCTGTTTCGGATGAAGTTGACCTGAAAGTGACATTCGTGAGGGCCATCCTTCTGCCAGGTACCAGGACATGACAAGAACCAGCACTCTGTTAACTGCACCCCCACTTACAGTGCTGATGTTGAGTTCTCAGCACCTTACCTGGTGCACAGATCTGCTCTGCGCTCCTTGCTGGCACAGGCGTGGGCTTCGAGCCCTTCACTCCATAGCTCCCTGGCTGGGGCGATTCAGTTCCTTCCCACATGTGTTCACCACCTACCAGTTTCGAGAGTTGTCGGTCAGATCTGTTTCTTTTAGCCCAGGTGGGATGAATTTCCCTAAATCATTGACATATCTTCCTAGTTGCTTCTGAAAATAAATGATGTTATAATTGTAAGTTCCATATACAGTACTGCAGGCTTCTTTGTGGAGGATTGGAAATAAGCAGTATGTTTTGTTTTTCTAAGGGCCAGGGCTCTAAGGAAAATACCATCTATAAAGACAATTAAGACTCAGTGACACCCTAATTGCATCCCTTGAGAATGAGCGCTAAGAATACATATACACAGCGTTGTGCTGTGTAAAGATACCCAAGCTACCAAGGTCTCAATGCAGCTGCAATTAGTGAGGCACAGAGCCCTGGATAATTCATCCTGCAAAGGGAAAATGCACTGACAGGGCCATACTGCTTTTGATATTACTAGTTCACTGAGAACTATTTCAGGAACCTGTCCAACACTGAGCAGTATTTTCAGGTGGCTCAACATTTTTTGTTTGGAGTATCTTTCAAGCCAGTTCTTGTAGGAAATACTACAGACACAACCAGGACTTATTTCCTATAGCTGAACAGGATGCTTGGGGGGGAACCAGACTGTTACTTTTAGTATGGTCCATTACTTGGAAGAAATCACAATATACCTTTGTTGGTTGTATGAGACACATGTAGAGCACAGACTATCAGGATTCTTGGTATTGTGGGCTGAATAGTTCAGTGCTTGGAGACACTTGCAAATGTGAAGTGAAGAATATCCACTCTTTTATGAGACAGAATTCAGTCTCTGCTACTGGAAATCAGAGGTGTACTCCTATTTGTAACTGAAGAGTCTGTGATGGTTATGATTTAGGGCAACTTAGCACACCGGAAATGCAGTGAGCCAAGTGAATCTTTGTATATGGTAACTAACCACCATCTTCCTTAAATCCCCCTCTAGAAAAAGTCTGCAAAGATGGATCATTAACAGGAACTGTGAAAAACACCAGCATATTTGTCAGCAGACAGAAGGTGAGATTACAGCTCATGCATCCCTTGGGCTGAAAAGTTCGTTTGCTCACTCTCAGATATATAATATTATTGGGGGGGGAGGGGGCAAACGCTACAGAAGGGTGTGTAGATGGTTGCCAAGCAAAGCAACTACCACTTTCCAGATCTGGAGTCTCCAGTCAGTTTTAACAGAAGTTTATTTTCTTGTACTTTTCATCCACTGCTCAGTTCTATTTCCTGCTATTCCCCCTTGGGTGCTCATTTTCATACCCTGAGCTTGTTTCTCACCTCAATGCTAAATTGAAGTGCACTGTATAGTACCAGCCTCTTGTGTCACATTGAGGTGAAATATTGTCACATCAGGATGCATTGGTATTAATTGTATTATGGCAGCACTTGGTGTGTCAACTGAGGTAAGTGGCCCTTTATGCCAGACTTTTTACGAAACATATGAGACAAACACAAAGTTTGTAATCTAATTAGGCAGCACAGAAAGTATTAGAGAAAAACAAGATAAGGTGAAATGATTAAGCACACCTACAGGACAAAGATTTTGTCAAGAGACCAGAGGATCAAACTTTCCTGGATCCAAAGTGAAAGCCCTAGATTGTACTTTCTCAGACTAGATAGGAGGCCCCACAGGAATGTGCTGTTATAATATAGACTACTTTCTGGCAGAAACTTGGGGGTATTTATACTTTTCAGAGCTTTTAAGGAGAAAGTGCTGTGTTACTTTATTGTCTAAAAAGAGATTAAAGCTAAAAGAAGAAAAACACTGTTGTAGACATTCTTTCCTCCCAGATTCCACTGGGACAGAGCAATGTTTCCACTGCACTGTGGTGGTGCCATCCTGCATTGGGAAACCCTCGTATTTAGAACAGAATAAAAGAGAATAGAGTAGAATAAATATTTCAGTTGGAAAGAACCTCAATGATCATCCAGTCCAACTGATGATATCCTTGGACTACAGTCAATCTGGATGTCTTCTCAAGGGCTGACTTTCAAACACCTTACCTAATAATTCTTCTGGGTTTCTTTATACAATAATTTTACTTATGAGTGCTCCTAGAAAAAATAAGGAACCATGTTAACATACAGTTATAAAAGGATTAGTATTTGGAGATTTTAAGTGCTCTAGTCTAGGTAAGCAACACAGTCTTTCGTCTTTTCAGGGTGATCAGGTTTCAGGCTGCTGGGACTTTCACCTTAGATAAACTTTTTGAAATGCAACTTCTGTCTACTGTGTATTAGATACCAGATTTGCCGTGCTTCTTTTTGAAAAAGAGAATTTATTCTGGGTTATTGGCCAAGTTTCCTCACCCTTGTTTTGTGATATGAAGTGAACTGCCTGAATTCAGTTGCTATATATGATGGTGTTAACACTCAGAGCATGTAAAATAGACTTCAGTATTGGGTATGTGAGCAGTCCCACAGATTTAGGGAAAGTAGTTGCATATATAAACATGCGTTTAAATGATTTTCAGGATAAAGTTACAAGTGGAAGTCATTTTCTACCCAATAGGTAGCCACATTTCAATGGTGAAATTATATATCCTAATTACAGATTTCTTATAAACTTCATTGAGATATTTTTGGTGAAAGGAATCACTATACGCACATGCATATGTGTGTAAGCACATGGCTAGAATGTTTTGACGATTCACAAACGATTATGTCATTAAAATGAGCTTTTTGAAAGAAACTCAAGACAAGAATATTAATCTCATCCATTTTTTTAACCAAGTTAATTATTTTTATTAACTTGTGCTAGCAAAATCAATGGTAACCCCCCCAAGACGGTGTTAGTGTCACATGCTTTCTGTTTTCCTTTCCTGTCTGTTGTCTAAACGAGAGCACTTTCTGGAGGAATCATGATAAATACATAATATTTTATTCTACCCTATTTACTTTTAAAAGAGCAAGTAGGCAGCATTGCAAATGTATTGCCAAGATGTCAATTTGATGGGTGGACCACTCGGTGCATAAAGAACTGGCTGGATGGCTGCACGCAAAGAGTTGTGGTCAATGGCTCGATGTCCGGCTGGAGACCGGTAGCGAGTGGTGTCCCTCAGGGATCGGTGTTGGGACCGGTCTTGTTCAACATCTTTGTCGGTGACATGGACAGTGGGACTGAGTGCGCCCTCAGCAAGTTTGCTGATGACACCAAGCTGTGTGGTTCGATTGATATGCTGGAGGGAAGGGATGCCATCCAGAGGGACCTCGACACGCTTGTGAGGTGGGCTGATGCCAACCTGATGAAGTTTAACCATGCCAAGTGCAAGGTCGTACAGCTGGGTTAGAGCAATCCCAGGCACGGCTACAGGTTGGGCAGAGAAGAGATTCAGAGCAGCCCTGCAGAGAAGGACTTGGGGGTGTTGGTCAATGAGAAAATGAACATGAGCTGGCTTCAGTGTGTGCTCACAGCCCAGAAAGCCAACCGTATCCTGGGCTGCATCAAGAGGAGTGTGACCAGCAGGTTGAAGGAGGTGATCCTGCCCCTCTACTCTGCTCTCGTGAGACCTCACTTGGAGTATTGTGTGCAGTTCTGGTGTCCTCAACAGAAAAAGGGCATGGAACTGTTGGAACAAGTCCAGAGGAGGGCCACGAGGATGATCAGGGGACTGGAGCACCTCCCGTATGAAGACAGGCTGAGAAAGTTGGGGCTGTTCAGCCTGGAGAAGAGAAGGCTGCGTGGAGACCTCATAGCAGCCTTCCAGTATGTGAAGGGGGCCTACAAGGATGCTGGGGAGGGGCTATTCATCAGGGACTGTAGTGAGAGGACAAGGGGTAACGGGTTCAAACTTAAAGAGGGGAAGTTTAGATTGCATATAAGGAAGAAATTCTTTAGTGTGAGGGTGGTGAGGCACTGGAATGGTTTGCCCAGGGAAGTTGTGAATGCTCCATCTTTGGCGGTGTTCAAGGCCAGGTTGGATGAGGCCTTGGGTGACATGGTTTAGTGTGGGGTGTCTCTGCCCATGGTATGGGAGTTGGAACTAGATGATCTCAAGGTCCTTTCCAACCCTAACTATCCTATGATTCTATGTATGGGTGATTTTACCTTAAGTAAATGCAAAGCATGATCTAGCTGATAAAAATCATATGGAGAGTTTTAAAAGAGTATAAAATTTCAGCAGGGAAGTATTTAGTCTTTTCATAATATAGTGGCTTTGGAATTTGAATTTCTTTGAGGAATTTTTAAATTCTAGAGTATGAAGGCATTACCTAATTTAGATTGATTTTTCAACCTTAACTTCTTTCTATTATTTTCCTTCTAGATTTTCTTCCTGAATAGGAAAATAATAAAACCTGTTAAGCTGCAACAAACAACTAATTTCTTACGAGTTAGTGATACGACTCTGAAATTTTTCAGTAACATTTCAACAGAATGTGTGTTCACTTGAAAAGGTCAATGTTTTGAAACCAGCACTCTTCACTGTAAAATATATTCTAGTTTTGGCAGAAAGGTTTTAACAAAGATGCAATTTCTTCTGAGGGAGGAGGGTGATGTATGAGTAAACAGTGTTCCAGTGGCCATAGCAAAGAGCCTGCCAGTGTTGGCTGAGTCAGATTCAGGTCTCGATCTCCCAGCTTTCATATCACAGATAAAAACTTAACCACTAAGCTACTGGCTGATACACAATTAGCATCTTGCCTGTTCTTCTCTTTTTATGCTTTGTATAAACAAACACTAATTTTAGCAGAGACTTGAACTTGGGACTTCCAATCTTTGCCTTAGCTCAGCAGCTGTTCTGTGTGAGCTTCTTTTTCTTCTTTCATTCAAAATAAATAAATACTTAAAACATTTTCATGCGAAATGTGAAACGTAAAAACATTTGTTTCTTAACTTTCAAAAGGCAGCGTTTCCCACACAATTTTGGCTTTTCAAGACTTTTTAGTTCAAGGGACACATATAGTTATAGCATTTAAAACTAATATAATAGAATTTGCTTTCTATTGTCATATTCCTTTCCCTCAGTTTCTCTTTTTGTGTTTGCTCTATTTACTGTTATGTTTTACAATAGATAGTAATGACTTCAAAGCAGGTATCATGTCTTCCTATGGATATTTCTTTAATGCATAGTGGCAGAAAACTCACTGGAGATTGGTTGCAGCATTATATGGCATTAATTTTTCTGCAGAATGGCAGGCTGCAAATTGCTTACGATCTTTGTTTAGCTCCTCCTCAGTGTTCTTTAACACATTAGCACCATTTTCTTGTCCAAAAATATTTCCAGATTCCTTTCTGTCATCCACCTCTACAAATCTTCCATTTTTTCCTTATTTTTCCTTCATGCACTTTCAAGTCGTTGAATTCATATCTGCTTGAACTCCACAGCTATGACTGTGTGCCTGTGCTGTGTGTCCCAGGTTCTTTCTACTCCACTGCCATTGCAGTGTCACTGAAGATCACAAATAAGGTAGCAAACCAGTGATATTATTTGATATGCTTTTATTTTTTTATATATATATTTATATTTAAATATCTTTTTATATATTTTATTTATATGCTCAATAAGACACATACCTGACAGCTACTATGGCTTCCAGGTTCATATTCCCTGATGCAATCATGACATGTTTACAGTTCTTTCAAATTAAAGAACCCTTTTCCCCTGACACACATGTACAGTGAGACTTTCATAATGAAAAGTGATAGGCAGTCTAAATAGAGGAATCAGTACTGCTGGCTGTGTATACAATTAAAAACAAGAACTTAAACAGCCATTGTGCTTTATTCAGATTTATTTAGAAATACAGTTTCTCAGACCATACTTGGAAGCTAAACACATTCCTGGATATGGTAAAATTTGTTATAAGATCTAGTGGGAAAGATGACTCTTTTGGGGGTAAATTTAATAGATTCTTTTCAAAGCTTGCTAAAGCATGAGAAAGCTTTTAAGTTCTTTGCAAATCAACATTCCTCTCCTTTCCCACAGAACAATAAAATCAAACCGTATTTTTAAGTGTAATGCCAAACCTTTCCTCCTCTACTACCTTCTACTCTCCAAAAAGTAATCAAACACAAAGAGGCATACCCTTCTACAGATTTTTTGTTAAAGGGAGTCTGGAAACTTCTTTTTGCACCAGAATGCAATAATAAATAACAAATTCTGTTTTGTGGCTTATACTCGTAAATTTGATAATGAAGCCAAATGCATAGACTTTTCCTCATTTCAGTACCAAGTAACTGCAAAAATGCTTTCAGAAGTCACTTGCGTAAAGGGAAGAACAAGCATGAGTTCTGAATATTATGTGGGCCCCAAACATCATCACTTACAAATTCAAATAAAACCAGCATCTGAACATGATTCAGTTGGCTCAGAGAGAACACAAATAGATTCACAGAAGAATCAGTAGATTCTTCACTGAATGAAGATCAAGTTGCTAAGGCATACCTCAGTTCAAAATGTAAGGAAAACAAAATGAACTTCATTATCCTTTTTGTTTTTGAAATTCTGTGGTTTTGCCTTTTGAAATCACTTCCTGGTTCCCAGCTGATAAACAAAATCCTTAATTATACTATTCAAGAGTACTTTTCAACATCAATATCCCCCAAATTCTCTTGATTTTCATGACAGGACCTGGCTCAGTTGTCTCTATGCAGAGTAAAACCCCAGTAGTCCTTCTAACTTACTGTTTTATAGGACTTAGCTCTTCTGTCATGCTTTGCAAACCTAACATTTTTAGCATGGAGCACTAAGTGTGTAAGTTTTATTAATGATTAAAGTAAACCAGCACTCAGTCATTTCAGTAAATGCCTATTTTTACACCTGCCAAACATACAGGACAAGTGACTGGATATTTACAGATTTTTGTGCAATTGATATAATTTACCCATGGACTCAGGAGGTACACATGCAATTGCCTATTTTGTTCCATTCTGCATATTTCAAGAAAAAAAAAAAAAGGTGTTATTCTGTTTCCCCCCCTATTGTGCAAATTTTTGTACATCTGGAAAACAGTGGATTTGGGAGAAATGTTAAACTGAAAGCTCAGTGCTTTCATCTTTTATAGATAAGTTGACCTCCATTCATAAGGTTAATTAACCTTAATGAAACATGCTTTTACTGTGTTTGAAACAGCATTTTTGTTTGACCACAAACTACTTCCCTCTTCCCTCATTTTTTCCTGAGAAATGCAAGCATTCTACTGGCTGGTTTTTTATAATTTTTTAGTTTCACCATCCCCCCAAAATTATAATTTACACAATTTTATTCATCACTGTTACCTATACCTGATCTGGTCTTTTTAAAGTTTAAGAAGTTAAAATGTAAAGATGCAGCTATCCTTCAAATAAAATTAATTTAAAAGGGTGCTAGACCATATACTCTATATAATAAGCAATACTTATATATATATATAAAATATGTAATAGTAATAAGAATAACATAACCTGTTCAATAAATATGAGTTTTGATTGGGAAGTCTTCTAAGCAGAATGGTTCCTGTGTTTTGCTGAAAAGATGTGGGCTCACTGAATTTCATCTCTAAGAAATATTGGATAGTTGTATAATAAGTAATTCGCTGTTTGTTATGAATAGAAGTAAAGATAGATACCAAGCTTGAATAGAAGGATAGATACCGTGCTGAAAACATGGAACAGCCCCATGATGATTTCTAATGGAGTTATGCTTAATATAGCAAATTTTGATGTAGCTAACTCTTTTGCTTTAATACAGTTACAGGTGTTTCTTGCCTATTTCTGTTTATTTTGGCATCTATTTGATTGAACATCTTTTTGCGTATCATTGTGTGCTTTAAGTAGTGTAGTCCTCATTAGCACAGATTTTGCACTTTTGATGTTTTCATATAGTTAATTCTTCTTTCTGGCAAGCATTTTGTGTCTCAAGACAAATTATGATTCATAAGCCAAAGAGCTTCCTTTTGCTCTGGGATTCAACAGGCCAGCATGGAAGTATCCTATTCCTAGAGAAAAACTACTCATGAATAATGTAGTATGACTACAGCATATCCCTCAGTGGTGGAGATCTTTTGTCTGTGTAGATAGCTTAAAACTGGTGGTCAGGAAAAGGTTGTTTAAGGCAGATAATGGTCTTCTGAGTCAGATTTTCTCTGGCATAGAAATATATAGTGATAAAACATTAGAATTATTTTGGAATACTGTAATTGGATGCAAACTTCGACTGAGATTTTATCTTTCAACTCCTTTACCAAATTTACATAACACAAATGTTAATTAGTGAAGAAAATTATACAGTAAACTGTCACACATTATGCTTAGACAAAGTCAAAAATCCCACTTTTATCAAAAGGTGGCTTTTTTTTTTTTTTTTTAACAGTCTATTGACACCATTGATTTGGAAATATGTGAAATTCTCAGTACTTATACGTCATGATACGGTGTATTTGCTTGCAGGTTTCATTCTGTATCTGTTCATTAAAATAGAATTTTCAATAGTTTTCTCATACATATATTAAAAGTCCACTTTTCTTGCAACTCAAAGTTGAGCTGTTTAATTTCTTTTGACTTTTTCTTGTTTTATACTTTGATCACTTTACATTAAATACTTGAAGTTTTGAATCTGATATTTTCATGTGGCTGTTCTATGCCTGAGTATCTCTAATGATTTCAACAGAATTATCCAGAGTGGTATAGAAGCTGGTTTGATAATGGTCATATCCAAAAAGCAGGAATTCACTATGGAACAATTGCAACATATTATATGTAAATTCAGAAAATGTAAATAATACATCAGGACTCACTACTTCATAAGTCCTGGTGTTAAAGACCAGATAGCTAATATTACCAGACTGGACCAGATAGTTAATATTACCAGGCTGGACAGATACCTTGCACTTCGGTTTTTAAGAACTGGAATGTAATATATCCTTTCAATTTTAGTGTTTCAAGGTGTTTTCACAAGCATATTAGGTAGTTAATTAAAAAGAAAAAGGTTAAATATGTTCATCCCAGATAACTAGCTTAAATTGCCTTTAAGTGCCAACAGAACTCGAAGTGTGTTATCTCAAAGTCATTGGCTATCATGGCTAAAGAATGTCTTCTAACAACACAGTCAAAGTTCAGATTTGTCATCTAAAACCTATTTGGTCCTGCAAGTTTTAGGATAACAGAAGATGACAGCAGCATCTCCTCAAAATGAAGAGATTCAAAGGAAGCTGTGATCTCATAAACATCGAATGGCTTGAGGCTGTCTGAGATTCTCTGAGTCATAGCTCCCTAATGGTAATTTTAAGGTCACTGCTGAATATGGTCAGTTTATTTTGAGAGACAAGAAACAATACCTGGCAAGAAATAAGAAGAGAGATCAATTGGCACAATACATACATCTAGTTCAGTTAATCAAAGTGCCTTTGAAATACGTTTGATTTGTGGCTTTGGTGTTCTGTTGTTCTAGATATCAGTTCTAATTTTTTCATACCATACTCTGTGAAGGAGTCAATGAATTCTGTAACATCTGGATAGAGGATGATTTAGTTTTAGTACTTTGATCAGTCTTTGTTGACAAAGCTTCATCAACGATTACTGAGATTATTTTTTTCTATGTACTATCATCAGTGTGTCTTCTCTGAAACCTCTTTCAAGCACCTGTATGCAAGTGGTTATTTTGCATCAACAGGGGAAAAAAGGAAACCAAAAAGCTCAAAACACACTGGGGGAAAACCTCCCATCTACAATTTAAAAGAGGACTTCTATGTCACCTATGCTGAAAACAGGTTATGGTGGCATGTTTTGATTAATATAAAGAAACCTATAGAAGTAGATACTTTCTGAAGTGTTACTTCTGGTCCTGGGAAAAGAACTTGTCTCTCCAAATTAAGAAAAGAAGAAATAAATAGGATTAACCTGCAGAATGCAGGCTATAGAATTTCATTAGATAATTCTCATGTCAAGCCTAGTTACACTTCACCAAAGTCATGTATTGCTAATAAGCACCTCAGTTTTTATTTCCAAGATTTTATGCAAGGAAATGACCTTTCACATATGTTGAGACCTTGGAGTTACAGGCTAACTCAAAGCCTAGAACAGTGGGGGAAATTTTGTGTTGGTATGATATCTTTGTCAGAACAACTGTGTAGAAAGTGAAGGAAAATAGATCTTTGTCTATAGAAATAGCTTCTATAGCTGTCTGAGAAAGTAGAAAGCCTAAAGAAAACCTAAAGCTAATGACAAATTTTTTTTAACAGGTGGACTATATATGTACACAGATGAAGATAATATTTTTAGGCAGTGAAGGCAAATCTGCTTCAGGTTAATTGACTTTCAAAATGTCTGATAGGAAGCTCATTCTAGGCAAACTAAATAATCATCCAAGATATGATAAAGATGAATAATTTTGAAGACTTGTTTTCTGTAGTGAATCCCAGCTATTAACAACATAATCCCTTTTCCAGTGAGGGGAAATAATTCCCTTTTGCTTGCCAACTGGTTATCTCTGTTAATATTACCTTTCACTTGCTTCTAGTTCCTTGACTACTCATGTGCATAGGAGGGGATAGGCCTTATCTCATAACCATGTGCACCTTTCCTCAAGTGCTTTTACCTGAGCTTTGGAATTTCGCTTTTGTCTACCTAAACAAGCAATCACAAGAGGAACACTTAAAAAACAACTAGTTCATGAGAGTTCCTTATCAGAGGCAACTGTATTTACTTATGAAAAATGTGGATGGTGACACTGTGTTTCTACTGGCTTATTTAAAAAGAGAAGTCTATCAATATTTTTCTTTGAAATAAATAGAAAACTGTTTTACATTCAGTTAGCCTCTTATCAGAGTATTTCAGTTATTGAATGGTCAATATTATTCACTCTTCTCTCTGTGCGATGAATAAGGGAGTACAAATATGCAACAGGACTTTCAGAAAAAGTACACAAGAAGAGTGGAGGTTTGTGCAAACACATTTGTACAGATAAGGGATGCCTCCGAGGACTTGACCACAGGACTTTAGAGTGTAGTGCTGCCAGAATCCTGGGAGTGATTGAGGGTAATACTAAAGGAGAAAAATCTGTGCTCCTGATAGTGCAACATTTTAGTTCATAGCGAAGTTGCAATTATGTAGTGTGGCATGCTGGTTAATGAAGCCTTCATTAGTTCTTTTTAGACCCAGGCAACCTTGGAATAATGCTTGTTTGTACACTATTGCTGACTGTTGTATTGTACCTGAAAGAATGCAAGCTAATAATGGTGTTAGTTCTAGCCATGAAGATACGGCTTACGTTAAGCAGCAATGAAGGCTGAAAAGCTGCAGCGTTTGAAGCTTTTCCAATTCATATGCTATAAGGAGTCTTTCATGCAAGTAATAAATTGGAGGTGAAATACAAGTTGCTAGAGAAAAGAGTGTGGATGAAGACAGCACAAATCTATATGCATGACTCAGTCATTTGTCACAGTTGTAGGATTTCTCTAATAGATAAAGAGCAATTCGATTGTAAAGCTTGAGCTATTACTATTAAGCACTCCCTAGATGAAATCTGATGTCATTAACAAGATTCATGACACCTACAACATGGCAAGAAATTTAATTAACAAGACAAAAATGCAACACCTACAGACAGGCCACCTGGTCACCTAGATATCCAGACCAGAAAGAACCTGCAGCGTATTAGAAAGAAAAATTAAATCTTACCATAAACTGACCTAACCATGAAAACAATGATGAAAAAATGAAGATAAAATTGAGGAGCAGGGTATTTATTTTTTCTTTTTTGCCTTTTTTCTTTATTCCTTCTTCCTTTTGCTATACATTTTTCTATTTTTTTAATTTTTTTTCTTCTTGTTTTCTTTTTTCCATTTTTCTTTTTTTCTTTCTATACTTTCCCACTGAGAAACAAGGACACAAAATGATTGACACTTTTACTAGGAATAACTCCTGAAATGCTGGAATGGGTAGTGTCTGATGGGAACTGTGACCTGAGACAGAATGAGACTGTAGAGTGAAAAGGATCAAAACATTAATAGCCATTAATGCAGAACAAATTCAAAATTTCAAGGTGAAGGAACTGGAACACAGAATAGGCAGACTCTATCTGAGAAAGCAGACAGTGCCGTACAGTGTGGAGGAGGCAGGCAAAAGCCAGGAAGTAAAATGCTTAGGCCTAAAATATTACTGAGACTTGTGTGGGCAAAGAAAGTATCCCAGGGTTTGTTCCCTAAAGAAAATGAAAGTTAAAGCACACACAAGCAGATATAGCAACTATCAGGAAAGAACACAAGTTGTGTGACAAGATTGTCTCCAAGGTTCTCCATATAGAGACTTATTATCCAGATAAAGCTGACTGCTACTTTTACCATTCTGCGATAAGACCAGTAACAACTTGGGTTCTGGCTGACTGGTGGAGCTGCAATATTATTCCAGCAACAATGATAAGCAACTTATATGTGACCATGAGAAGAGAACTTCAGCATTGCTGGAGCAGTGGACTGGCTGTCAAAAATTAAAACCTCACAACATGATATATTGGTGCCTGAACTTTTTAGCAAGTAGCACAAAAACCGCTTCTTTCCAAGAAAACTGGCTCCCAAAGCAGATGAGCAAATCTCAGATGAGCCATCAGCTTGCTCCACCATGGAAATGTTTTGCTTTTTTCTAAAATCAAGTTATGTTATTTCATCTTTTTTCTAATTTTTAATTTTATTTTAAAGAGCCTTCTAAAACATTTCATAATGAAAAGCCCAAAACAAAGAATTGTATAACATAGACACAGAATGTTTCTACTATTCCAAAACGTGTTGACTTCTCTCATTACCTGCCATTGTTTTCAGAAAAAAATTGACTTGATATCACAACTAGCTTTGATTCCATTCAGTATTTTGGCAAATAAATAAGTATATGGTCAAGGGAATGAAGGAGCATGTACTAAAAGAGTGAGAAAATGTGCCTTGATAGTGAGTAGTGGGCAGAATTCACTTCTCTGGAACAATTAACTGATTCTGCTTTCCACATGAGAGACCAGACAAAGCCTCAGTTTACAAAGCTGTCTAGCAGTACCAGAGAGTTTGCAGATCCTCTGTTTTTGAATGCTGATGAAAGCAAAGCTCTTTGTGAATTACTGTGTTACTTTCACACCTCACATATCTACAAACCCCAGGAACCCCAATCTTTATTCTAACAAACTCTCACAAGTGACACAATTATAAAAGTAGAACATTAAAACAAACATTAAAACATAAAAACATTAAAACAAACATAACAAAAATTAAAATTGACAGGATATAAAATGTTCTCAGTTCAGTAGCTTGGATATAAACTAAAATCTAAGGAGACAGCACATGTTTCTGCACTTGAAAAACTTCCCCCAGAATCTTCTTTAAGGGACAGCTTGAAAAGACAAATTGTACTGGAGTTTTTCAATCTGTCACAGTAAAGGACAGCTTCTGAGCTGTAAAGAGATGCCGTCAAATGAATAATATATCATTTTATCTGAGAATTTATAAATCTTTCTAGTTTAGTTGGTTTTTTTCTCTTTCTTCAAATGCCAGAAATACACCATCCAACTTTAATCCAAGTACATACTACCAAAACAATCTTAATCCAAACAAAATGTTGGAGTACCTCAGTAGTTGAATTTTTTATATTCTTCTATGCTACTTCTCTCTTCAAAATTAAAATGTCAATATAAAGCAAAGTCAGGAAGATTTCATACTTTAATAGGAAACCCAGGTCGAAGATAATAGCCCATACTGAATGACACTGGAATCCAAGCTCAATTGATCTCATTAGCAAAAAGTACAGTACATCTTTTGTGAGAAGAGAGAGTAAGACCCTACACAGTAGGTTCATCTTGAGGCTAATGAAAAACTCTGCCAACCTCTGACTTAAAATATGTGGATTTAACCTGGGAGTTTGTTCTGTTTATGAGAAATCTGTGTCCATGGACAGCAACTGGTAGAATCTCATCATGCTTTGACATGATGTGCATAAAACTGAAAAAGAGCACAGTGTTTTCACATGGAGTGATTAGGCATAAACCTTATTTCTATGGTGGCTGCTTATTCAGTGTTCAAAAGTGATTATCTGTAGGGTTGTACTTTCATACAAACTCTATTCTAGCATGCTGCCACAGGTGATAGCCTTTACAGTTTGGTAAAGTTCTTAAAAACGACCACTTTAAAAATCGTTTTCTTCTTATTGTGATTCCTTTTGGCAGGAACTGTGCTAACTGCAGGTTTTATTTTCTTTTCCTTGAGGAAGGTTCATATATATTATTTTTCAGTTAAGTATTTAATGGAATCACTAAGACTTTCTGTGAAGTAAGCGAATAACAATATTCATGTTTTGTAAATGGGGAAGCTGAAGAACAGAGAAGTAAAGTGACTTTCATGGTGAGTGGTACCATCAATGGCAAGGCTGGGAATATAAACCAGAGATCTTTACTGCCAGTTCCACTCTAATTAGTGGAGACCACTGTTCCACAGCTGACATGCCCACACAGGGCTACATAAAGATGTCAGCAGAGCAAAACTAAGAATTCACAAGATATGAAATGACAAATAAGAACACTTATGTAACTTCCAGTTCCAGTCTATAGGCGCCTGTTCTAGTCTATATCTTTTCTACCACCCTGTTTTTCCTCCTACTCCAGTCGATGTTGAGCATCATCTTTTTTTCCACAGATACTGAGTATTATATCATTGCCTGATTCCAGTTCAGCTGCATGTGTCTATCCTACCCCAAACACTAGAGCCCATTCAGACTAATAAGTCTAAATAGATTTGTTTGAAAGTGCTGGCTGATTCATAATCCCATCATAACCCTTCCCTACTATTCCTTATTTTCCAGTAACTTACTTTTACTTTTAAAGTCACTATTCTGTGGTTTTGCACAGATAAGTGATGCATGAAGTCACCTTTCACAGTTTAATGCAATTTTATTGTCATAATAGTAGAAGGTGATACTTTGGGAGTGTTTTGGAGATAATTGAAAAAATGCAAATATTCTGTTTCTTTTGAATTTTCAAAAATTAGAAGTGAATTCAAGAAATGGACACATAGAATTCAGCAAATTATAAAAAAATAATTTTTTCAAAGAAATTGTTATTACAGTGAGAGGATAGGAAACCTGTAATGTCTTAAAGGAAAGGAAATGTGTGATGGAGTTGTGAGGGTATGTAACACACAACACCTTGCCTTTGGGATGATGATTTGATGATGTAGTAAATTAGGATTTTGAACTCCTAATCAGAAAAGTGTCTGTGTTCCAGCTGCAAACCATCATGCATAAAGTGCATTTGCTAGTTAAGATGTGTCTGTCTTCATGTCGCAGTAGAAGACCATCATAAATGTTATCATTGGTCTGTATAATTCAGCGCAAGTGCAGTTTACCTCCATGGCTGATGTGGATCAGGTTTCTATGGTAAAGTGATTTGATTCCATACAGATCTGGTGTTAGTGTTTGCAGAGTCATGGCTTGAGTTATAACGAACGGTAATGACCAATCTGGAAAGAATCCAAATGCCATCACTTCTTTTACCATGGTAGAAGTCTCAGCCAAATATAGTTCTGCTTCATATCTCTTTCTGGCTCATTTCTTTGACCTGCCCATGAACAGTTTTCTGAATATGGCCCTTAGTTATATCTTAGGTCATTTAGGTGGCTGTTCATTCCCAGTTGTTGGTCTGTTTTTGCTGCTCTGTCTTCCATTTCCTTCTGAATGCACATGCTATGCTGTTCTTTCTGCCTCCAGTATAAGATCACTCCCTCTCAAAAACCTATCTGCCCATAGGATCCTTTTCCCAGGTGACAGGAAGATTCAAATTGCTTGTACTGGGGATAGGCAAATAAGTCAGTGAATTGCTAGGTACATTCTCTGATTGTTTTAAAAGTTTTAGTTAGAAGAGCTACTTCCTGAACTCTTACTCTATCTGCCCTTGAGCAGACCTAGGTATTTCTTTTAAAAACATACTCTTACAAACTTTACACCAGACAGCAACCTTAGTGTGCTGCCCCTTTACCAACGTGTTACGTCGAGGAACCCCACATAGCAGCTTGTGTTACTGTTTGGAGGAAGGAGGCAAGCTGCTGAAATGAGCTAAGACATTAAATAACAAGTTTCAGCCCAGAGTAGGATTTTTCTGCCTGAATTATAAAGCTGCTGTAATAGGAACTGTAAGGAAAATTCAAACAGGCTATTAATTGTAGCAGTGCCAATATATTAAGCTGAATAAGGTTTGCTAAAGGTATGTACTAAGCAATTTCAGTTCCTTTTACTTGCTTCATTAGAACTGAATTCTTCGTAGATGCACTTTCAATAAATGTGTGTGCTGATTTAAGAGCTCCTGTATTGCAGTCAGTCACCTCTGCCGAGGCTCAGAAAGTACTACATTCCTAATGCCACCAGGAACCCATCTATATTTCTGGAGTGACAGGAGGATCCCAAGAGTTGGCTGTACTGGAGGCTGAGATCAGCCTGACTGTGAGGAAATGGCAAAAGCACCCCATTGTGACTGGTCCAGAGGCTCCATGCATCCTCGGCATAGACTACCTCAGGAGAGGGTACTTCAAAGACCCAAAAGGGTATCAATGGGCCCATGATCGAGAGGTGGACTTAACAATGGACACTATTGCCCAGGTTATTCATGAGTGTGAAATGTACTGCAATTAAACAAGCCGAACAGTTAAAGCCTCTCTGGTATGGAGGACGATGGCTGAAATATAAATATGGGGAGGCCTGGCAGACTGATTATATCACACTCCCACCAACCCGCCAAGGCAAGCGCCATGTGCTTACCATGGTGGAAGCAACCACCGGATGGCTGGAAACATACGCTGGGCCCCACGCCACTGCCCGGAACACTATCCTGGCCTTGAGAAACAGATTTTGTGGCGACATGGCACCCCAGAGAGAATTGAGTCAGACAATGGGACTCATTTCCGGAATAACCTTATAGACACTTGGGCCAAAGAGCATGGCATTGAGTGGGTATATCACATCCCCTACCATGCACCAGCCTCTGGGAAAATCGAACGATAGAACGGGCTGTTAAAAACTACACTGAGAGCAATGGGTGGGGGAACTTTCAAGCATTGAGACACACACATACCAAAAGCCATCTGGTTGGTCAACACCAGAGGATCTGCCAACAGGGCTGGCCCAGCCCAGTCAGAACTTTTACATATTGTAGAGGGGGACAAAGTTCCTGTGGTGCACATGAAGAATTTGCTGGGGAAGACAGTCTGGGTTATTCCTGCTTCAGGTAAAGGCAAACCCACTCGTGGGATTGCTTTTGCTCAGGGACCTGGATATACTTGGTGGGTAATGCGGGAAGATGGGGAAGTCCGATGTATACCTCAAGGGGATTTGATTTTAGGGGAAAACAGCAATGAACTCAATTGTATGCTGTTGCCTGCTATGTAATACTTTTATAGCCTATCAACTAGAAGTCTACAGGGCACCAGCAACTGGCCCTGACTTCCCTCCGACCATCATCCCAACAGAGAATGAACTTTGATAGAACCAGACGAGTTCTACAGTAAAGGAACGATCAGCATCAGCAGGCAATGATCCAACACTGCACACAGCCTCTCCTGCCCTGAAAGACTGTTACAAGAGATGGAGCCCCACATCATGGACTGAATGGACTCAGCAGCCTTATAGGGATTGGTCCATGCACTAAGATAACAGTGCACTGAAATGAGAGTGAGGGTATATTGAAAATGGGGGATCTGAGCATGATGTGAACGGTATGGAATAAGGGGTGGATACTGTCCTGGGTTCAGCAGCAGCAGTCACTTTTTCTCCTTCTTAGTAGCTGGTGCAGTGCTGTGGTTTTGACTTTCGGCCTGGGGACAGTACTGATAAACCCGATGTTTTCAGTTGCTGGTCAGAATGTTTACCCTGACCAAGGACTTTGTGAGTCTCATGCTCTGCCAGGGAGGAGGGGAAGCTGGGAGGAAGCAGTGACAGGACACCTGACCCAAACTAGCCAAAGAGGTATTCCATACCACAGCACGTCATGCCCAGGGATGTAACTGGGAGTTACCCGGAAGGGCACGCTCTGCTCTGTCGGGCTCGTTTTCGGTGGGTGGTATCATATCCTCGTCCCTTGTTATTTCCCTCATCATTATTATTATTGGTGCTAGCAGTAGTGATTTGTGTTATACCTTAGTTACTGGACTGTTCTTATCTCAACCTGTGGGAGTTGCATTCTTTTGATTCTCCTCCCCATGCCTCTGGGAGGGGGGTGGGGAGTAGAAACTGTGTGGCTGACTTGCCGACTGGCTTAAACCACGACAATTATTAAGATGAATCCAGAACAATGCTTATTTCTGTCTGCCCAGGAGCATATGCAAGACAGTAACTCCTCACTATTTCCACCTTTAGGTACCTACCACACCACCTTTAGCACTTCAAGTTCCAGGTGTTTTTTCTTAAGAGATCCAAAGACCAAATATAAAAGCTGTGCATTATGGCTCCTGGGTTACCAGAAGCAGGAAGCTATTGTAAGATACACAAGCTGAGGATCTGGCCTGTAAGTGTCAGTGATGTCCATCAGTACGAGAGTGTTGTTAGGAGGCATTTATACTGGCACCAGATTTGCACTCTCTGCTTTGTTTCTTGATCATTTTCTTCACACTGAAGTCATGAAGTGTTTTTCTTAACTGCTATTCATTACAGTTCTCTCCTGGAAAAATATCAGTGGTTTAAAGGTTAATAGAATGCTGATGTCAGTGTAATTAGAGCAGAGGAAAAACATTTCTATAATTACTGTTAATGCTTTCTTGCTGTTCAGCCAGTAAGATATGGCCCCCAGTCTGAGGCGGAAGGTGGGTGTAGAGATCGCTGTAAGCAAGAACTTGTGACAGGGTGATCAGACTAGTCACTTTGGAGCATGTTGGAAACTGGTTGTTAAGCAACCCACCTGGGAAAAATAGAAGCCAGAATGTCAAGGATGAGAATGTCATAAAAATGTAGTTTATGGAACTGGCTAGTCTGAGAAACATCCAGACATATAGTTAATCAATTTTTTTTTTTTTTTTTTTTTTTTTTTATTTTCACCACACTGCATTAGAAATAAGCCTATTACATTTCAAAAACAGTGATAATTCAGAGCTGTCCACACAAAGGAGTCTGTGATAGTGATTGGGACAGGGCTGGAAGTTGGTTGCACCCCGATTGTTATTCCTAAAGCAGTTTGTTGGTGCTGTGCCTGATCATGTGCACCAGTGGCTTCCCATGGAGTGAGTTAGTGCCTGGAAGTGCACTGTGAGGTCTCCGTTCTGCCTCACTAGGTGGGACTTGGTGTTTCAGAGCTCACTAGATTAGCTGTGAGCAAATGGAGTAGCTGAGTTTGGGAGGTTTTGTGTTCTGCCAATGGGAGACTCTGCCTGAATGGGTGAATAAGAGCCCCAGCTGTACTATTCTGGGGTACCCTAGGATAGAAACAGAAGTCTCTCCCATAGATTATTATTACATGCAGGTAATCTTTATGTGACCTGCCCAATAGCAGTTTATCAATAAGAACAATCCTTCCTACCTAGCAGGGTGCCCTTATTGAATGAAAGGACATAAGGCTATATCCTGGCTGCCCTGTGCTCTGCATGTTGTTGGCCTCCCTGGCAGTGCTGAGGGAACTGTGTCAGGCCAGCTACTATTGCCTTGCTTTCAGTGCCTATATTCACTCTTGGTCGAAATTAAGATATCAGGCTATGTGTGAAGTCAGAGGTTTTGTTGTGAGACGAAGAGAGCAGTTGTGTGATAAAGTGTCCCAACCACAACTATATTTGATATAACACATCCCAAATCCCTTATTACCCATAATGACTATATCTTTCTTAGCTGCACTGTTAGTTCAGGATGTTTTTGTTTCTTTCTTTGAAAGAAGGGAAGATACACTTTCAAAATCTGTTATGTTATAAATCTTGCCATTTTGACTTCAAATTCATAGATTTCTGAGCTCCCACTTCACATTTCACTGTCTGTAGTTTGTCCTGTATGACTGACTTGATCATGATGGGGATTGCTGTATTTTGAAGAACTCATACTTTTTGACAACTTTTGTAGAGAGCTTACTGGTCGGTGATACTGTTTTAGCTTAGTTCACTTGTTTCCTGTCTGTATTATAGGTGCTTCTAATTGGTTAGTTATAATATGCTTAAACAGTATCTAAGATGGGCCTAAACACTTTAATTCACATACTTTTGCCTTTTGGAAACTTTTAATGGCTGCCTTCATAAGTTTATTATTTCTATTTTGCTAGTTTCTAACATGGCTTTTTTGAAGATCATCATCTTAATTGTAGACTGTGGTCAGCAAGACTTACTGGCTGAGGCCTCTGTTCCTTGAATGGCTTCCTTCACTCTGCCTGTAACATGTATACAAAGCCATAAAGTGGAGTTCCCTTATTAGCGTGTAACAAAATTTTCACAGGGCAGTATAATCTTGCAATGTATATAAATGCTTTTTTGTTATTTTTAAATGTAGATTGAAATCAAATTAATAGTTATTCAAATATATATAATGTTGAAAGAGCATAAAAAGAGAATAATTTCTGCAATGTAGAAGTTGTTTCAAGAAATATCAAGAAATTCCTTTAAATGTCTTCCAAATGGCTGGTTTATATGCACACACCTGATGTCACCCACTTCTGAGTGACCAATCCTTTGATTTCATTCAGAATTGAATTCTTTTTTTTCTTCACACACAAAGGATTTATTTTTTTTATAAGTATATGTATATGTATTTAATGGACAGAAGTTCAGAACTGAGGTTTTTTTACTCAAAGCTTTTTCTTTGCATGCACATAAGGCCTTAAGAAAAAACTATTTACAAATAAGTCATCATATGAGTTTTGCTAACTTTAATGGACTTGCATTTGCACAATTATTAATGAAATTCTACACTCTGGTAGATCCAGAAATCATCAGGCTACCACTGAGCAAGCTGACGTAGTGACAGGTCTGAGTGTGTTATTGTGAAGGCATACTAACTTCCTTCTTAGAAGCAAAGTAACACTGCTAGCATGGCACTGCGCTTAGGCTACTTAGCTCTGTCCCACAGGGCTGGCTCATTCAGTAGCAGCTCAGGTGTCTCTGTGTCCTGTAGTATTGTGCAGTGCAGACATGCCCTAAGAAACTAATCAATGAAGAGTAAAAAAAGAATAAATTTTGCTACTGCTATTTTTACTATCGAACATTTTCCGGATGCCCTATGGTAGACCCCTCGTTAGTCACTTCATACCTTCCATGGGTTACAGAAGATGTGGATTTTTGAAAAAGAGTTTGAAAAAAAGTAGCTATATGATTCAGTTCAGAGCTGGCATCCCCTGGAGGAGCTTGGAATGAGAGAAGCAGCAAGTACAGGTGAAGGTCAGAAACACTGGAGAGAAGTGGGATGATGTGGTAATAGACAGGAGCAGATAACAGTAAAAGTTTCATTGCAAAGGAAACAAACATGCTAGATTAGGAGGAAGATAAGTAGGCCTTTGCAACTTCAATCTTCTCCTTTCCAATTTAACATATGAAAGTGAACATATTCTGAATGCTTATGGGGATCTAAAACTGAAAAATAGCCAAGGTTCATTCCTGACTTTTTTTCAATGTTCCACTACCTCCGTTTTCACTTTGAAACACAAGTGGCAAGCAAAATTCTCGTAATGTGATCTGTACATTTTAGAAAGGCATGTCCTCCAGACATGATTACTACAACAGCAAGTATTCCTTTCTTGTATCGCATTACAGTGATCAAGCCTCGTGTACGGACTCAGAATGTTGTACCAAACTGCTCCTAAGTGACTTTAGTGATTTGGAATTGCAAATAAGTTACAGTTTAGCTGTACTAAGTCAAATGTGTCCTTAAACTGTGTCCTTGAGTATATATCTCTGTAATACTTTTAAGGAGATTAAGTATTTGACTTTTACCTGGTGGTGTAGTAGTGGTAGTAGTCTGTAGTCTGCAGTCTGCATTAAATTGTGATCATGGTTAAAAATCTGAGACCAAAGATCTTCATGGTCTCAGGCTTAGTACGGGCCTTTTTCATATAGGCAAAACTGATTAAGAAGAATTGTAACATCTGAAGACAGTGTAAGTTTTGGATGAACTTTCAGAGAAAGGTTACGATCTTTGTGAAGGCCATCCTCTACAAGGAAGAATGGTGGCAAGCTGCCTGACCAACAGGCAGTAGTAGTTATCAAGAATAATAAATTCCCAGCCTTCTCCAGGAGTACCCATGTGTACTTCTGAGGGATAGTTTGCCAGTGGGTTGGAAGCCATGGTATTGGTGTCTAAGAACTCTTACACTTAGAACTCTTAGGGCAACTAAGATGATTAAGGGAGTGGAGCATCTCCCTTATGAGGAAAGGCTGAGGGAGCTGGGTCTCTATAGCTTGGAGAAGAGGAGACTGAGGGGGGACCTTATTAGTGTATATAAATATATAAAGCGGGAGTGTGACGAGGATGGAGCCAGGCTCTTCTCAGTGGCAAACAATGATAGGACAAGGGCTATTGGGTACAAACTGGAACACAAGAGGTTCCACTTAAACTTGAGAAGAAACTTCTTCTCAGTGAGGGTGACGGAACACTGGAACAGGCTGCCCAGGGGGGTTGTGGAGTCTCCTTCTCTGGAGACATTCAAAACCCGCCTGGACACATTCCTGTGTAACCTTATCTAGGTATTCCTGCTCTGGCAGGGGGATTGGGCTAGATGATCTTTTGAGGTCCCTTCCAATCTCTAACATACTGTGATACTGTGATACCTTCTTGAATCTTTCTTTAACATGCCTTTTTCCTCTTCTTATTTCCATTGTCCTCTGCTTCTAGTTTCCCTTACTCCCTTATTTGTGAAGACACGGTGACACTATGCAGCTAATGATTCTTTGTCAAGTCCTTGAAAACAGTGTGTGCATATCTTGTTCTCTTTATGAGATCACAGAATCACAGAATCATTAGGATTAGAAGGGACATCTGAAGATCATCTAGTCCAACCCTTCTGCCAAGGCAGGGCCACCTAGAGCAGGTTACACAGGGATATGCCCAGACATCCAAGCATCTGAACGTCTCCAGAAAGGGAGACTCCACAACCTCCCTGGGCAGCCTGTTCCTGTGCTCTGCCACCCGCAACATAAAGAAGTTCTCCCTCATGTTGAGGTGGAACTTCTTGTATTTTTATGTATGGCCATTGCTCCTTGTCCTGTTGCTGGGCACCACTGAAAAGAGTCTGGCACCATCCTCTTGGCACCCGCTTTTGAGGTATTATATGCATTTCTTCTGTTCTCTGGACTAAACAGGCTCAGTTTCCACAATCTCTCCTTGTAAGAGAGATGCTCAAGACCCCGATCATCTTTGTGGCCCTCTGGTGGACCCTCTCCGTTAACTCCTTGGAAGTTTCATTTAGCTTGGTACAGTATCGAAAACAGTGGGTAACCTACAGAATCCATATTGACTGACATAAACTTCTTAAAGGAAAATATGATATGGATTTAATGCACATGTTGATGGAAAACAGCATTTCATTTTCTTAAATTCACATCTAATGGCATGGAACTTCCAAGGACATTTAAAACAATGGGATAGTTTTAAATTGCATGAGTGAAATCACCAAATATCTTTAAAACCAGTAAGTGTTCATTATCATTCCTCTTGAATCTGTGAATAACATTTTTACTTAATTTTTAAATGCCCATACTGCAATATTTCAGCAAGAGGGATAATTTGCCCACACAAACTTTTGCAGTTTCATGGTGAGTAAGAATAGTAATAAGGTAATAGTTTTGCTACTGTAATTAAAGGTGAAAATTATTTATTTTAAATTTGCAAATATTTTCAGTAGATATTGGTCATAAACTTACAGACAGCTGTATAATCACTTCAGGAACCTACACTAATTTTCAAAGGTCAACGTACTAGCATAAGGAAGGAAAATTAGATGTAATGTACTTAGGTTTCGTAATACCTATTTTCATAAGACTGCTATCAACAGCTCTGGTATTGTAATGAGAATTGTCAAAATAGGCAAAAAGATTCTGTACTTTTTGTTGTAATCTGAAATTTATCTTCATAAATATTTTTTTTTTAATGCAAAAGTCACTCCACCTGCAACTATTTTCTCCTTTACCTTTTCTGTGTCTAAGCACCTAAGGAAAAATGTGTTTTCAGTTGTTTCTGTCTAAGCACAATAGTTACACAATATTTTTCACATCAGAAACTTACAGAGCTCTTAGTGATATATTAAAAAAAAACCCAACCAACCAAACAGGAAAGCTGTACAAAGGAGAGGAAAATTTAGCAAAATACATGGGACAAAAACCTGTTAATAATATTTCTGATAGGAAGCAATGCCTTCTGTGCTTTTAGACTCACACAGTTTCCCTTGCCGAATGACTGCCCTGTTTGCATGTGATGGCTTTTGCCTCTTTAGCTAGAAAATGCTGCTTTTGTAGTATTAATAGTGCGGCCAAATGATTTAATTGCAGGAAGGTTTCCTGTAATTGGATAAGAGTATATTCCCCTGGCTGAAAATTTAACTTGTGGCCATTTATAACCTTTCTATTTTCATCTGAAACATGAATCCTTGGTCTTTAAAAGGCGAATGCTGCTTTCTGTTAATATTCCCTTATAACTGAGAGGAGGGGTTGATTGTTCAGTGTGTAATTATGGATCAACAATAGGCCTCTAAGTTTCTAAGAGATACATGCACTTCTACCACATTCTTTTCTGAAAATAGAATCATAGAATCATAGAGTGGTTTGGGTTGGAAAGGACCTTATGCTCATTCAGTTCCAGCCTCTCAACAATGGGCAGGGACACCTCCCAGTATACCAGGCTGCCACTGAGTATGTTCAGTAGCTCTATAGATCCCCTAACATGACTTAGCTGACCAACAACAATCAGTAGACCACACTTTGTGAAACACTACCCGAAACTATAAAGCTACATGAAATGCAGACATCAGTAGGAATTTCTGCCACAGCTGTATTATGTCGTTAAGTACTGTAGTTTCATGCTGTTTCTTGATCCCCATTTAACGGAATGTTCTTATCTATAAAATAGTAGTAGAAATGGTAAATGCAACCACTGTACTTGAAATAAGGATTTTACTCAACAGCATGACTGAGAAAAAAAGTGAAGAACTATTTCATATTTTTCTGGGCACCAGCAGATATTTGTTTCCATACTTTTCACTGCAGGGATATATTTCTTTTCTTCTGTATATGAGCTTGTATCTGATTATAACAAAGTATTTTTTAATTTATATTCCTAGCATGCTTCATTATTATATAGCCAATGTTCAGTATATGTCATGAAATTGCAAGCTCTTTCTCTCCTCAATCTAATGCAACTAAGAAAGGGCAATTAAGCTGAGAAAAAAAATGAGTATTTCACAAATTGCAGGAACCTGAAATGCCCATTGTTCACAGTCTCATAACTGAAATAAATTTTTATTCATAGAGGTTATATTAGGTGTACGGCATGAGTCTGTATCACAGTGAAGACTCATTTTTGATGGAGATAGCTATTGTGTAAATATTCTTCAGTTTTAAGACAGGGAGAAGAGTATAAACCGAGGATCAAATACTGTTAAATGGCTTCATGTTGCTATTTAAGGCATGAGGTCTGTAGCTAGTTACAGATTTTGATGGATGCAGTGCATAATTGGTATTTTGCCTACAGTACAGCATGAAGTAAGAGAGCTTATTCCAGGGCCTAAGTATTGTACACATGAAACTGTCCAGTGCTTTAATTAGTAGCCATTCTGTCCTTACTTTTCCTATGCAATATTTTACAGTTTCCCCCAAATGAGTTTTAACTTGAATTGAAACAGCATCTCAGGTACAGATTTGCTGTAGCCATCACTTTCATTCTTTTCTTGTGTATGCGGTGGACTGCAGGTTTTTTCAATGATACTTGGCTGCCTCTGTCACTAGGCATTTAACCTTTATTTTTGAAAGTAGATGTGTGAGAAGGCCTTTCGTGAGCTAGCAGAGCTTGCTTTCGAAACTCAGTGAGTTCCCAGTCATACAAACTCTCTGCAAGATTAATTCAAGTCAATAGGGGATTTAAAAGTGAAAGGGGAGAAAAATCAGGTCAGCAAAAAATATGAATAGAATGATTAAATCAGAGGGAAATGCTGCTGTAAAAGACAGAGGATTCCAATTCCAGTTATTACAGATTGGGAGGCTGAGATGCTTAATAGCAGGGAAGAGGAATATTGCTTGAGAAATGAACTGAATTGGCAGAGTGCATCCAATCACTCTCCTTCTAATAGAATGTTTGAATATGTAATATAATGTGATACAAGTGTTTGGTCTCTGCTTTTTAATAGGATTACTGTGAATGTAGCTGCAGAGGAAAAGATCGTTTGTGTTTCATCTGTCCAAGGGGCTGAAGTGTCTGAGCATGCATTTGATACTGTGTATTTTTGTGGTTTCTGTTTTAAAGTAAGGCTGTAAAAATCTGAGTGGACCTAGTTCATCATGTCCTATTCAGGAAGGTCAATGTTAAGTCCTGGTCAGTGCCAGCATTCATATATTACCAGTTATACATTGGTACCAATATCTTCCAGATGATGGTTTGCTGTCTTTTAAGTCCTAGCATTTATAATAGTAAAAATCTTCCCAGCTGCACTGAATATGGATATAGATGGGAAGGAGTGCTATTTAGGCATTCTAGGAAGAGTTAAAGTTGAAATTAAAATTCTAGCTTTTCTTAAAACCTCTTTATAAGAGAAGTAACCAGTCTTGTTAGATTGTGCTGTCATGTGGGGTTTGGATCATGTAAAGTAGATGTTCCCTGGGGTTTTGTCATCTCCAGATGAGATAAATATTCTAGGCATGTGATTGGATTGACTTGTTACAGACACGCACAAAATTACAAACACAACGGAACCCCAAACTTCATTGGGGAATCTGGTCACTACTGCAGTATAAATATTCAACAGCAGGAGATGAGAGACTTTTATATATGCATGCAGCATGACAGCATTTTAATTTGGTTATTAGATGATACAATACTGTCACCCCAAAGAAACTAGAGTTGAAAAAGCCTATGCCAGCTTGTGCATTCCCCACGCTACAGGGAGGAAAAGCTATCTGAAGTATCTGAAGGCACAGAAGCAACAGGGAATGCCTGGATTAAAGTTTGATGACAAAGGTACACATACCCTGAAGTTCTGACTTATATCACTGTCATCTGACACTTTGGAGGGCTGCTCCGCAGAGTATGAATCGATGACATGCTGTTTACTCCTTCTCATGCTAACTCCCTGTGTGGGCATGATTTGTGTATACATATATGTATATAAATAAGTGGACTCAGCTATCATCACTGCATGGGGAGTGAGTGTAGAGCAGCCAGACACCCAGAAATTTCTAAAACACCTTACTGTATGCTAACTTCCTTATGTAGAAAGACCCTCCCCTAATCAAATTAAAGCCACTATAATTATAAGTGTCCATGGAAAGGTTTCATGCAGTTAAATAAACTGGAGTAAAACATGTTAACATTCTCATTTCTCCCTTTGTCGGTGAGCCTTAAATATCTTTGCCATTTTTAATAACAGCCTTCATAAATCCTTTGTGAGTCCAGTTTCCTGATGTCAGAACAGGACTGGGATCTTCAACCCATATCAAAGTTAACTTGTGGGATTTTTCTTTGCTTTCCTTTTCATAGTTATGGATGCTAAGCTTCAATAATGTGCTTAGCACTGTAAGAGGCAGTAAAAATGACACTTCCTGGCCCAAGGAGTGTGCAATCTAACAGTAGACAGTGCAAACTCTGCTGGGAGACCTGGAAAAGGTGCTTCTTAGAGAAATGTTTCTTTATTTAAATAATGATTGTGTGCCTGTCAACATTTGCATTAACATTGGTTAGTATTCATGGCTTCAAGAAAGATGAGATTTTAGGGAAGGGATTTGGCTTCTGCAGATTTTATTCTACCACATGCAGAGGGATCAGATCACTTGACCATTGATGCTATAGTCATATAGGTTCCTTCCTTTTTTTTTCATGTGGTATTTAAGCTTGCTGGTTGATCTGTGCTCCTTACATTTTGCACACTGACTAACAGGCTACTCACAAATGCAGAGGAGTTCACGTCCTGCCAAATGTGTAATTAGTGCAGTACCCTAGGCACTCCATTGCATATTAAGGAAATTTTGTTGGTCTTACATTGATGTCAGATATTGCTGTACCATAAAATCATCTCCAAGAAAATAAGCTTCTTTAGTCTATGGTTTTTAGTAAGTCCTCCAAAGTAAAATTGATATATTTGGGCTCTTGCTTACTCTTTCTTAGTTATGTGGGTATGTGTAGGATTAAAATTTCTTTCTCTATTGGTGATCTCTCTTCTAGTTAAATAAGTATCTTTATTTTTTGAAGGGACAATTCTATTAGTAGCAGAAGGTGTCTGAAATCAAAAGTGAAAAACTTTCAAGCGCAGTAACAATGCAAATTGTTAAGCTGTTTTGAGGCTGATTTTGGGACAGAATATGCATGGGGAAATAATTTGGCATGCACTTAACTTTAATCTGGAATAGGTTTCAAAGCATGGTGTCTCAAATCTGGGTCATGCAGTAAAAGTGAAAAAAAAATTGACATAAGGCCCAAGCCAATGAAATTCACACCTTAGGAACTGGAATAGGACTAAAGAGACAACAAGAGGGTCTTTGGGGTAAAGCTGATTATTATGACAGACTTCCCTTTGCTCTGATTCTTTTGCCCTGTTTGAGCTTTTGTTTCAGATACAGATTCTGTGCTTGCCTGCTTGCCTTGATTCTAGAAGCAGCTGAAAGCTTGTTGTTTCCCATTGCACATGTAAGAAATCAGTTCTCAGCACAAAATAACTGTTTTTTTTTTATTTTGATTACTCTAAAGAAAATGGATCTCCCTTTTAGGGTAGCCATGCAGTCTTTTACTAAACCTGATGGGACACATCCAGTCCGTGCTCTAACAAAGGAGTATGTTAACTGGCAAATTAGTAATCCGTAGCTTTACTTGGATGGTAGCAATTACTGTAGTCATTTTTGTCATAATTAGTGTGAGAAGATTAATTATCAATTTCTCCTCAGTCTATTTACTCTGAAATAGGCACTAACCATTGATAATGACCAATTTCTCCTGGCCTCCTTGGTATTACCATTCTTTCCTATGTTAGGAAAGGCATCACCTGCACTGTGTGGCTTCAACCCATAACACTATTGTTCTTTTGCAAGAGCTTCTGTAACTCATCTGTTCTGGGTTCAGAGAGTGCTCACAGAGACTGGTTTTGCCTGAAGATGTCATGTAGTGTTTTAAATGAGTGTTCTATTGTCTCCTATACAGTGGTTGAGTGGGAGTTCATTTACAGTGCACTGTGGGATGCTTCTCTGGGATTGGGAAATCCTTAGCAGCAATTCAGCTCGTCCTTTGCACCCTGTCAAACTTTGTTTGACAAACATGTTGTTTCTTTTAAACTTGTATATAGGCTTCTGTTTACAGTTAACTTTTTTCCTTGTATTTCCAAACTACACTTTCTTGTGATTTCTGATTAGTTTTTCAGTAGAAATGACATCTCCTGGGAGGCTATGTTTCTAGCTACTTAGCTCTAGAAGCAGGAAATTGAATTAGTTAAAGATGAGCATGTTCTGATAATGTGACATACAGGCTTTGCCGAGCACACCTGGCAACACACACCTTGCCACAGCTTCACACCTGCCTGGTCTGAAACAGGGCGGGCTGCAGGTCAGAGCACTCTTTTTGACCAGATCATGCCTCCAAAGACAGCAAGTCTCAGCTTGATGCGTTTCATCTCAGTGTGCCTATGGGTATCTCAGGGGAGGTTTGCAGGCTTTGACTTGCCAATTGCTTAAGCTATCCCTTTGTTGTCAGGCAGCACAAACTACTCGGCAGATCTGAGCTGGTTGCATTTATTCCATGGGTTGCACACTGCTGTACATGTTTGAGCCAGATGCCATCAGCCCATTCTCATGACTGGGTGAGAAATCTTTTTCAACAGAGGCCAAAGAGAAAATACTAATATAATGTGGGAACAGAGCTGGTGGCTCAGCTGTTCTAAAATGAATCACCAATTCAAGTTCAGTCCTTCATTTTCAAGCTGGCTAGGGCTATGAGTGTGAAAAGGCAATATATTCAGCTGGTACAAACGTGCCTCATTTCACTGTATCTCAGCTGCTCTCCAGTGTGAGGTACATCCAACTTCCCATGACTAGATTAATGATTCAGTGTGAGAGTTTTGTGGGTTATGATGAAGGCGGAAGTCCAACGCTGTGAGAAAAAGAGGAGGAATCTTCATTTTTGGAGAGGGTCAGGGAGGACAGATTTTGAGATGTGGAAACAGAAAATAGAAAAATAGAAAATCTTCACTGCTCTACATTTGTGAGGTTTTGTTGGAGAAGAAACTGAGAGCTAGGATTTGCGAAGCGGCTTCCTTATAGATTGTATTTTTACTAAATACATGCTGTTGTTGACAAACTGTTTTATTTCATCTGCTAAAAGTAAACAAATTCTACCCTGTAACAAGCCAGATTCAGCATGACAGCAGATCACTGCAGCTACTAAAACTTTGCTATGACATATCCACAGTTAAGAGCTGGTGTTTTAAAAGATATGTATAATGTGGTTTTCTTTTATCTTGAGAATTGACAGGAGAATGAAGTTTTCAAGCATTTTTCTAGTTACTGTTAAAATTTAAATCTCACAGTGGTGGTTAGGTATTCCATAATTAGCTAGGGAATCATATATGGCTTTATGTATTGACTTTTAAAAGTGTTTTGTCACTTTTTGACAATCATTTTGGGACACACGGTAAAGGGTTTTACACCCTCAGCCTTTATGGTAGCACCAAAGCAGAGACCAGCTGGAGGCTAGAGAGTTTACAGTGTTGCAAGTGAAAGCAAACAGTTTACAGCTCAGAGCTGTTTGCTGCAGTGAGCATTGTATTTTCCTTAATCCAGAGATCATAAAATGGCACAGCAGATAAAACATTTGATTTGTATGAAATATTAGAGTCTGTGATGTGTGTCAGTCTGAAACATACATACACGAAAGGGATGCATGGTGGTAGCAGTAATCAGTTTTTCCTTTCTGATTCTGGTGATCCTTACAAGCTTGCCTGGACATCTTGTGTGAGAGAAGAGAGCTCTGTTGATGTGGAACAGCTAGAAGCATGTCTCAGAACTTTCCAGATCACCTAGAGCTGTAGTTGCTAATGGGTTGTTACCTTCTCCTCTCCCTTGTCTTTGACTTGCAGCCTCTGCTTGTCCTTGCAAAAAACATCAACTTCACAGTCTCAGTTTGCTTGCAAATCTCCTAATGTTTGGCTTGTTACTGCACCCTAGAATGGTTATAGTGAAGCAAGGTGGTCAGTGCAAGTTGTTATCTGGCTGTGCTTTGTTTTAGTTGATATTAAAGAAGATTCAAATAATCTAGTAAAGCTTCCAGCAAACCATCACTCATAGTTTAAGAAATCCTATTTAAATGGTCCATAAGCTATCTCCATGCTGTAGGGTTTCCAGCAACAAGGAGATAGAACTGTTAGCAAGGCTGTGCATTCTATTGGACAACTGGTCTCTGAAATTTTTGGAGGCAGATGCAAACAGAGAAGATGGAACATCTTCTTGTGCCCAGAGGAGCAGCCAAACATTTGATGTCTGAAATTTCTCCATCCCCCACCATTAAAGTTCTACAGTGATTTCCAGAATCCAAAATTGAACACTCAGGTTCTCTACGGTGTAACTGCCTCTACTGAAAATTGAGTTGACACTGCAGAGTGTGTGTGCATATGCATGTGTGATATGAACCTGAAAGACACATGTCTACATGAGAGATAGTTGTAAGATTTGCCTTTTTAAAAGCAATTGCCATTATTGGGAGAAATGAAGGGTGCTGATTTTACAGTATTAAGCTATCCTGCTGTATAGAGGGAAAGAAATATGGCATGAATCTGTGAAAAGCTGGAAAATTTGCAAAGGAAATATCCCACAGTTTCTAGAGACAGCAGCTGTGCTGTGACATACAGACTGATGTACCAGTTGTCTAATCAATAGGTTTTACTTTTAGGACTATTATTTCTTGGCAGCCAACTTAATGTAATTAAGTATGTTTTTCCTGTAACAAGAAAACACTTTATGTGGTTGAGGAAACAGCTGCAGTACATTGAAGAGCTCATTTGCATAAATATGAACATATAGCCACAGAATTACAAAATTACATATTGTGTAGGATTACATGTTAATGGCAAGGATTATAAATACCTATAGGGATTATAAATACCTGTAATGCCCTTTTATTTAAAATGAATATTTAGACATTTTGAACATTGAAATTGACTATTTAAAAGTGTGGCTGTTTAGTCTAAAAATAACTTCGACTATGACTCTGAACTGGAGATCTTTGCATCTTTGCTTATTTTCTATTTTGAGCTTTCTTCAGAGCTAGAGAGGCATGGGGAAGCCTTTGAAAAGAATTTCGAAACTGGAAAAAAATTGCCTAATTTCTTTCAAACTTAAACTGGGCGCCTTGTTTTTAAATTCACAGATAAGTTTCTGAAGCACCCTAGTGAAACTTCTTGTGTATGAACTATGTAACACAGAAACTAAATCCCAGTTTGCAAGTAATATGCGGGCTCTTAATTCTGGGGGTATTTACTGAGTGGTTACATGAATTATATGTGGAATTACAGCATCACACTGGGACAGGTGAGCTCCTTTCTCATACAGATGCAGCTTGGCAGGTACACCTCATGAAGAGGTTGCAGTTTAACTGGTCTTTAGCCCAATGTTTTAAAAGACCAGTTCTGGATTGGCATAAGACAAGGAGGCTGTAAACTGCACACACGTCTGCTGTGGGGACAGAAACCTTTAAGAGCAGAATACCATAGATTACTAGAGCCAACAATCATGAGATCAGCCCTCTGCTTGCCTACCCAGAGCCCTGTGTGTTCATAGTGCAGTTGGCATAGTAGAATGCTGAGACAGTGAAATGAATCCAACAGAAGCTTTTGGTGCTGTCCCCACAGAAATGTGTTGGTTTGGTTTCTTTGGTGTTTTTTATGCAGATTTGATTGACGTGGTTGTTTTCAGCTGACAGATCTAGTTGTGCAAATTGTTCAGCTCTTCTCAAAGTAAGAACAGAAGAATGCTGCAAGTGTCATGACAGCATGATGAGATGAGCTCCAACTCATCTACTCATGATATTTCAAAATATGTTGCTACATTTTCCTCCAGTTGTTCATTCTGCCCATCTGCTGAATGCTACATTTCTTGCTGGCAGTAGAAAATTCAGCTTCAGTGCCCAGAGGGTGATGTTTTGCTTTTTTCTGAGCTGTTTTTCGCTGACAGTTTTGACTTGTATCCAAACTTGGCACTGGAGCAACTCAGGAGCATGAACATGATGTGCTGAATGATATTGCAGTTCTGAAAGCTTGCTAATTTCAAAAAGGAAGCCCTACTAGGAAGCCCTACTTCTGCCGTCTTGGTTTCATCCTTCCACCAGCCTTCAGGAACAGATCTAACATTAACCAGAAAGAAAATTACCAGTGTTTTTACCAAAACAGCAAGGGTTTGGTAGCTGGATAGCACAGAGAGAAGCAGAGGGAGGAGGAAGAGGGAGGGTACCAGGCCTGCTGTGGAAAAGTTACTAGCCTATTCAGATTACTGATTCTGCAACATGACCCCACTGTTGCCTCCAGCAAGGAGATGGTAACCGAGATCTGGAAGGAGGAATTGTCTAAAGCTCTCAGAGCCATCTTTAGCTTTTATAACAGCAGATCATTGTAGCTATTGAATGATTTGTTTTCATTGGCGCTTTGAGCTTTGAGGAGATAAACTCTTCCCAGTCAGCTGATACATTCTTGTTACCTTGGGAAGAAGGCACTGGGCCTCATAGGAGTACACATAGGAGTCTGTTTTGGGCAGGGTACAGTGTATCACAGGAATTCTACTTCTGTGGAAAGAAAACAGTAGAGAGAAAATGGCATGATTTGGGGGCTGAGGCTTAGTCTGTGTTTTCACACTAGTTAGCACACTGGATGTGTGCCTGAGGATGCTGTGGTCAAGAGCAGGCAGACAGATGAGTTCTGTCTGCCATCTGAAGTGCTGGGACACAAACTGCTTTAATTTAGAATGATTTAGAATGTGTCTAGATGTGTTAGGGTGGATGTGCAAGACTTTGAGAAAACATAGTCTTAACTTCTTTGTGCGGAGGCCTGTGAAGTGGCTGATGAGCCCATTCCATGTGGCGTGTTTGAGAAGATTGTCAGTAATCTCCACAAAGTGTAATACATAGTCACCATAAAAAGCAAAGTGAAAATGTGGTGATGAGACCAGACTGAAAAGGAGAGACTGGAAGGAGCACAGTTCATACTTCACATAAGCTGCCAAAGGCCCTGAAAGGGCAAGGTGCATGAGTATAGGTTTGGTGGTTAAGCACTCTTATAATGAAAGCTGCCACCTTCTCTTTCAGAACAGTTGAAGAGACTCTTCTGGCTTTGTGTCTGAATCTGAGCAAATGATGGTGATAGGCTAACCAAAAAATGAATACCTTCTTGGGTAAGTTTGTTTGTTTTCATTTAAAAATTGTAAATGTTTGATCACACAACCTGCTTTTTTTATGACACTGCAAATATAAAGGGATTGCAATTGTGTTTAATCCCACTGAAGTGAATGAGTTTTCAATACTGGGAATTAATGGGACTAGAGTCAGGCTTCTAGAGAAGTTCAAAGACTAAAATGCTAGCAATGATTGAAAAGATAGTTGGATGAGGCCAGTGTTTCTGCTGAGGGAGAATGTGAGGGACTGAAACGTATGGGAAGTGCTGATAGAAAGACTAGTCATCAGGGCAATAAAGAAAATATCTGAATACAGCTCTTACTGACCATGAATCTGAGCAGTGAAAACATTTCAGTCATGCTAATTTCTCCACATTTAGATTGGAAGTTAGAATTAGAGGTGAGTCGTGTAGCTATCAAGGTCTTGTATTTATTAGAAAAAATATTAATTTGTATTTGAAATGCATTTTAAGTACAGAGTTAGGGAAAATGCTTTCTTCTAGGCAAAACTGTTTTAGGACATTCGTAGAATGCCTGCCCTCTCTAATTTCCTTTTCTGAGATTAGGAGCTACACAGTTGCAACAAGATAATGAAAGGCAAAGGAATGCATGGGTTGGGGAAGATTAGGAACTTTCTAATACAGCTCTGCTACTAAGAAAGGGTAAGAGTGCAGATCCAGATCAGCTTAAGTTTATTGGTTCTGGGACATGCCCTCCCACCCATATATTCCTTACCTCTTTCCTTGTGCCAGCAGTGATGCACAGGAAGCTGATTCATCTAAAATTTCCTGTGTCAAAAACAAACAAACAAGCAAACAAAACCAACTCATGAGGTGATGGAGCTGCCTCCTTATTAGCATGCAAGTATGTGATAAGCAACCTTGTTTCCTCAAAACACTGCTGTTACCTCTGAAACTACAGTCTGATGAGACAATCAGTGGAGCTTCTGACTATTTCCTCTAATCCAGACTGACTCTCTCATCACGTGAATTAGTGATCCAGTGTGAACTTGCTGTGCTGGTACATATTTCTTAAAGAATATATTGACCAGTCTCCACTGGCAGGCTTCAGGCTAGATCAGATGTCACTTCTCTTTCTCCACATTGCATGAAGCTGGTCCAAAAAGCCTAAAACTCACAAACTCTGTCATGTATCAGTTTGCCAGAATGTAGACCCATGTACCAACATGAGATCCAGGGCAGACTTGTTCTGGTGGGTAATGATGGAGGGCACAGAGCTGGTGCTAAGTTATCATGGAAGAAAGGCACGCACTGCCATTCACTTGGGAGGAAGCCTTTCTCCGCTGGCTGTGTCAGCAGAGCCTTCTGCTGGAGATGCAGCATTTACCAGCAGCAGGAGCTTCTCCGCTGGCTGTGCCTGCATAGACACTGCTACTTGGGTTGCACAGGGGCTTTTCCTGGCAGGCTGCAATTACCAGATTCCTGGCTTGGTTGTAGCCAGGTGCAAATGCAGCATGAGGCCATGGCTACACAATCACTGCAAAACAAATGTTGTAATCGAGAGTTACCTCTCTGTTGTAAAAGAGCTGTCTGCATGGCTCAAAATGATTAAAGATGCCTGCTCTTAATTTGCCTGTATTCACACTGCCCACGGAGCTGTGCTGGGAAGGAGGGAGTGTGTTGGAGGGTTTATATTTGTGTCTGTAACGTTGCAGGAAGCACGTACAAAGCTCCCTGATTCTTACATTCCTGCCTTGATGCTTAGGTGCCTTCAAGACTTGATATAATTTCAGGGTCAAAAGTTTTCCTTTAACTTTGCTGTGTTTTTCTTTGATGCTGGACTGGGAACAATGCTTCTGTGCTTGACCTGCATCTCTCAGTGTGATTTTCAGGGTTGAGGAAGGTTGGTGGATGCTGAAAATTCCTGGTTTAGAATGGCAAGTTACTGGGATGAGTTGGAAACCTGCAGAAGGGTTTGGGTTTGGTTTTGGGGTGAAGCAGATAGACTGGAACCCGTCGGTATTTATAATAAGCTAAAAAGACCTATTCTAGGAAAGGAAGAGACCAATAAAAAGGTATGGGAATTAAAGAAAAGAAAACAAGTGATATGAGAATATGAGAAATGTCAGTTGAAATGTACATATGAAAGGTGTATGAAATAACATTACTTAACATACTGCCAATAAGTTAGTTTAGAGAAATCAAATGTACGTATAATGAGGAAAAATGAGTGAAGTAGTAGCAATTCTCTTGTTACTCAAAAAGGGGAGCAGCAATCTGTATATGTATTCAAAGAGCATTAATCTATTCAATATGCCTCCTGGGTACTCTTATAGCTCTTACAAGCTGCAAGAAAGTATATCTGGCTTCAGAAGAGGATGCTTATGCTTTTCAGATGAACTTGCTGAGACGAATAAACAAATAGGGCTGGGAATATGGAAATGATAGATTGCTAGAGTCTTTTTGGAATTTAAACATGTGTATTACTCAGTATGGAAAGACTGTCTAAGAATTGATGGAACCCAGCGAACTTACTGTAAAGATTGGATGATGAAAGAATGATAACGTGTAAGAACTGAAGCTGAAAAGGCACACTAGTTAAAAGAGAGGCTGGAAAAGCAACAGGATTGTGTCTTGTTCTCCAAGTTGTTTGAAATTCTCAAGCATAAGCTTCTTAGGTCTGGAAGAAGACATGCTAAAGATTACCAGCTGATGGTATTAGGGTATGCAAGGCATTCGGAATGGTAATTACCATGACCTCATACATAAATAATCATTTAATAACACAGCTGATTTCTGGAGCCTTAACAGTGTGCTGTCAGTATAGAAAATACAAGAAAATTTCTTGAAGCAGGAAATGCCTTCAATCTAAGAACCTATATTGAAAGAGGCTTTTAAAAAGAAAAAAATAAAAGCAAACATTATCATGTTCCATAAAAAGGTAATGAAGTTGAGCAAGAGATGCTGAATAAGAACATGTAGGTGGGTTTTCAGATCCGGCCAGTGTGAAATGCTAATGGTAAGCTCCTAAACAGAGCAGGCCAGATATTTGATGATACTGGAAAATATCAGCTCCCACTAGATCACAGCATTCTTGGTACTTTTTCAGGTCAGCTGATTTCTAATTAGATTCTGAAATATGAACATGAAATGTTAATTTTAGACATATTTGTGTTTGCAAAGTGGGACTTTATGCATACAATTACTTAAAATTTCTGTTTTGTTATTTATTACTCTGTTGTCTGGAATCTCACAATTTTCAGGTTAGCATCAATTCTGGCAGTGCTTCCAGAGCTAAATGCAAACTGTACAACATCTCTATGATGTAAGATGGCAATTCGCTGTGCGGTTTGACATCATTCATAGCTTTAGCATTTGCAACTTGATAACCTATTTTAACAGTATTGTTGAAAAGGTTCTCAAATAAACAATTCTGTGACTTAGAAGTCATAATGAATTTACATCATGTGTGATAAGGACTTTTAATTTTTAATTTAAATGTAATTCCAGTTGGAGTGCCTCTGAAATCATTAATGGAGAGGCAAGGAAAAGTCATGAATGCTATTAATTTTGAGCAGGAGGCTATTTATAGTTTTTGGTGCCCACTGTCACAGAAGACTTGCTTTAGAAAAAAAAAAAAGAGTTTTTAAGAATGGATCCTTGGTGCAGGTTTCAACATGCAGAGATATTTTTAAAGGGACAGCACATATCCAGTTAAGACAAGAATTTAATGAAACACTTTAACGCTTGATTAAAATGTATAGATTTTCCTTTTTAATATACGCATTATCTCAGTTGCGTAGGATACAGTTTACGGAAGTGTTAAACAATGGAGTACTGAGTACAACAGAAGTTCACATGCCTGTACTAAAATTTTTTATCCTTTCTCACGTAACATTTAAGAAGTGTCTTTTCTGAGAGCAGTACTCAGCTAGAAATGGATTATCTAATAGTGTGGGTTCGTTTTTGATTTTTAAGCAGAAGGCGAAGTATGCATAAATATATTCTCACGCTATTCTGTGAGCAGCTGCAATTAGATAAGTTAGATGTAGGATTACGTAATTTGGGCCAAATTTTGTAATAATGATTTCAGAATTTGTTTTCATAACCTTTTGCTATCTTTTGACTCTTAGTTATTACTGAGAGGGCACCAAGAGGGTTGGTGACTATTCTGTTCAACTCATTTTGTTTCAGAGCACGAACCATTAATGTGTGCATAACATTGTATGTGAATTCCCCTGAGTTCCCTTGCAGGATAGTAAGCTTTTCAAAGAGCTTACATTGTACTGTTGTTCTACAGGAGCTGTTTTGTTTTTTTTTTCCTAAAGACACTATTTTGTATGTTAAGATGTAACTTCTTTATAGATTGCATTGTTCATTGAATTTTCCAATTAGGGTCCACATCAGCTGAAGCCTGTGAGAATTCTCAGTGAATTACAATGTCATGTTGAACTGCAGCAGTTATGAAGGTGCTGTGTCAGAAGGTACCAAGCACTTTTCTCAAGTATGCATCTGCAATTGCATTTATTTTAGAACTTGAAATTGAGGTTTTCTTAGAGCTTTTTTCTAATCTGTGTTTTTCAATCTCCTCTCTTTTTATCTGAGGATCAATAATATATATTGTGTCCAGAGGGTACATTTGTTTGTGCTACAGAACATCTGGTGAGCTGTCATTTCCAAGCTCCTGGACAGCAAAGCCAAGCTGACTTTCTGTAGATTTCTTTTTAAATGTCACTGACTTAATTTCAGGTTTGGAGGCTTTTGGGGGTTGTGGGGTTTTTTTTGTTTGGTTGTTTTTTTGGTGGTGTGGTTTTTAGTTTTGGTTGGTTTTTTTTGTTTGTTTGGTTGGTTGGTTTGGTTTGGTTTTTTCGGTTTTGTTTTGGTTTTTTTAATATATTCTTTCCTAGTATCTTGACGACTACCTTTCTCTTTAGAAGTATCTCTTCATTCATTTAATATTTCAGTATAACTTAGAGCTTTCAACATAGCACTTGAAGGGCTATACTCCTCTTACTCCTTACAGATAGAGAAATCCTGTAATATGATTCGGAGTATTAGAAGGTATGCTGTTGAAATAAATCACTGAAGGGGCTGGGTGGCTTTGCATGTGATCAGTAGCTTATGAGTGACTCCAAAAATTATGACATCTGGTCATTGCTTTGACTCCTCCTGGCTTGGTGGACTCTGGGTCAGAGTCTGCGTACGAGCAGGATGAAGTCTCTGCACTCCTTCAGGACATGATAAGAGTACCACTATAATTGTCAAGTAGATCATGGGCAGTTGGATAGTCCTCATAGTCCTCAGTACCCAAGTGACAGCTGGAAGACATTGAAGTGAGGAAGACTTAGTTCTGATTGCATGTAAGCCTTCTACTCCCCATCTGCAGTAAGGCTGTGGTATTTCTGCATTCCAGTTTAGATGAATCACACCAACTAGTTCCTAAAGCAGGTACTGCATTCGGATGTCTCATTTTTCTCTTCAGATTTACATCATGGTCATGCAAGTGGACTTTGTCCTCTATGGTCTTCTCAGGTTGAGAATTCTCTTTGATTTCCAGAGGCTGTTCCTCTGGGCTGGACATGACATTTGTGAGCCCATTAGCTCATTTTACCCTGATTCAGGGATTGTATGCTTCTTTTCATCCCATTATGCTCATAGTTACACCAAAATCTTCACCCTGCACTTCACTGGGGCAGCAGTAGATCAGAGGCAAGCTACAAGTAGCTGACAGCAGCAGAGGGAGTTCCAGCTCCCTTTAGAAAAGCACATAAGTCCTCATCCTTCTTCTTCAGTAGTGCTTCACCTACACTGAGTGTCAGATACAATAGAACTCTTTAAATGATGTTTGCAGATAATTACTACTAAATCATTCACTGCTATAATTCAATCAGTTTTTAAAGTCATGAATAAGACTTCTGATGTCTATAACATAATTCGTTTCAGAAGTACTACATCCATTTTGTTGCTATTTAGCTTGCGGAAGTGAAAAAGCTAAATCAGCGTTCAAATACCTAACTGTAGAGTATTAATTGGGATTCTAACCAGGATCTTTTGTTATATCTTATATTAGTAATTGATTACAGGAGAAAATTGATAGCATTCTTGACTCCAATCCAAATTCTTCTCAATTAGAGATGGCCATATGATTTCACAAAATTGGGAGAGAAAGGGAAGTGATGAAGGTGGGAAATCCTGACAGCTGAGCTGCTCCTGACAGGTTTCTGTTCTCTCATATCTGTTTTTTTAGGTCCAGTCCCCTGCTCTTTGCATAGGCCTGTTCTAACCACGGAGGGCAGAAACCTTGAACAGCGGGTGAAGTGGGAATGAACATGGCAGTGAGAAGTTCTTGTAATACTAATAAAAGGCTAAACTGATTTTTATACTGAAAATAGTAAAAAAGTCAAAAAACTAACCAAACTTTTATCCTTTCCATCCTGGATAATGGATCCTTTTTGAGAAATACCTTAGTCTTGAATCCTGCTTAATTTAAACTGAGCTGTATTAAACCTTTCTAAAATACCACTCATGTCACTGGATTTTGCTGGAGGATTGGGGAAGAGTGACTTGCCTCATCTGAAGATGGGTTCTTAGTACAAACTGCTGTTTGAGTGAAGTGAGTGTAGCTGAATAGATCCCCCTTTAAAGGCAAGTCTATTTATCAATATCCTGTAGACTACTTCCTTAGCCATAGAGGACTCTTGTATTCTTTCCTTCCACACTGAAATCATAGTAACAGTCCAATATCTGGTATAGAACTCAGTTAATTACCAGAAGCTGGAAAGCCACTTCTCTTTATAAACAGAGTTACTGCTGAAATAGCTGATATACATTTTTTCCTCTAACATCTGAACGTGAACGCGTAAGGTATTCAGTGACAGCAGACTGACTATGGAGTTCACTCCAGTGTTTGATTCAGACAGGTCTTGGACTATAGTGTAAACAAAGTTTAATCTTTAATTTTTAAATTAAGTTTGTATTTGTAAGACTGAAAAACACGATTAAATTATTGCATTCAGGCTTCTCCAGTAAAGTGCTTTCTAATATCTAAGCATCATATTTGCTATATTTATAATATTTATCTATTTCTGAACTTGAAAGCCCAAATAGTTCTGTCCGTTGTAAGTTCAGAAATTATTTGCAATACTTTAATGGCATTTTGCTGTTTTCTTTGCTTAAAATAGCAGCAACTGATAAGAAAACATGAAAAATCAGAAAAGCAAAAATACTTTTGTCACTAATCAGCAACATTTCAATTTAGGGTGATGTTTGATCTGTATGACTTGTTATTGACGGAGGCTGTTTTAATAGAAATAATAACAGAAACTAAGAAATATGATTATTTTCCCAGTGATATTTTTAAAGAATCTTTGGAAAACTATTTTGAAGCACAAACGATTAACTCTGAGCTCAAATAATTCCTGTGGAAATGAAGTAAAACTATATTAGGAGATTTATAATTTAAGAGATCTTTAGTCTTGTAACAATGGTAAAAATACAGCCAATTTCATGTTCCTGTTTGGCAAGTTTTTGACCTCAGTGTTTTAATCAGATGCAAACTGATTCTGTAACCTTGCATCAGAAACAGTTTTCTTTTGAACATGTGTTGCAGTGTAACAATGGAAGAGTATGTGAGAAGGGTGCAAGGTAAGCAAGAAATTTATTTCATGGAATAGTCATAGAATAACCTGAATAATTAGCCAGATGGAAAATTTAGTATTGATTTGAGCAGGTCTGGCTTTGGACATATGTAGACAGCTGCCTGGGGCAGAAAAATCACAGCTTTAAGTTGGGGAAATGGATTTTGCTGTAGGACAGACTTAGGTTGTCTCAACAGTGGTAGAAAAATAGGTCCTTGTAGGTTTACCCGGCAAGGTTTTGGTAGCAGGGAGCTACAGGGGTGGCTTCTGTGAAAGCTGCTGGAAGCTTTCCCCGTGTCTGAGGGAACCAGTGCCAGCTGGTTCCAAGACAGACCCACTGCTGGCCAAGGCTGAGCCCACCAGTGACAGTGGTAGTGCCTCTGGGATAACATCATTAACAAGGAGAAAAAACTGCACAACAGCAGTTGCAGTGGGAGAGAGTGAGAACCTCTGAGAGCAGCAGCTCTGCAGACACCAAGGTCAGTGCAGAGGAGGTGCTTCAGTCACCAAAGCAGAGTTTCCCCTGCAGCCTGTGGTGCAGCCCATGGGAGTCCATGGTGGAGCAGATCCCCACCTGCAGACTGGGGAGGACCCCATACCGGAGCAGGGGAATGCCCAAAGGAGGCTGCGACCTGAGGAATCCTCCCCTGAGGAGGAAGGAGCAGCAGAGACGAGGTGTAATGAACTGACTGCAGCTCCTATTTTCCATCCCCCTGCACTGCTTGGGGGGAGGAGGTGGAGAAAATCAGGAGTGAAGTTGAGCCCAGGAAGAAGGGAGGGGTGAGGGGAAGGTGGTTTAAGGTTTATCTTTTACTTCGTATTATCTTGCTCTGATTTGATTGGTAATAAGTTAAACTAATTTCCCCAAGTCAAGTCTGTTTTGCCCATGTCAGTAACTGGTGAGTGATCTCTTCCTGTCTTTACCCCAACCCACAGCCTTTTGGTATTTTTTCTCTGCCCTGTTCAGCTGAGGAGGGCAGTGACAGAGCAGCTTTGGTGGGTACCTGGCATTCAGCCAGGGTCACCCCACCACAGTCCTCTGGGCACATTCCTCCTGCTAACCCTGGATACCAAAAATAAAAAACCTTTTTGGTCCCAAGATCAGGCAGTCCACATGCCACCATGACTAAGATCCGCATCCTTCTGCAGTAGCCCGCTCTTCTGGAGGGAGGCTGCAGAGGAAAGGATTCCTGAAGCAGGAATATTCACTCAATTTCTTCTGCTCTTCTAAGAACTCCAGAGAAAAAAATGCTTCACAGACTAACTTACTGATTGATTTTGAACCTACCCACCACACACTGACTCAGAGAAGTTGCAAACTGGGAAATGACCTTTTTTCAAAACAAACTGCATATGCTACCTCTCTATTTTTATAGTCAGATCATGAGTTCTAGTAAGGACTTGAAAGAAATACCTGTTCTTTACAATTGTGGAATCTTAAGGAAACCCTTCCTTTATACTACATAGAAAGGGAATCAAAAATAAGTAATATATGATTTGACAATATAAAAATACTGGTGTCTGTGAGCGAGAAGCCTATCTGCAATGACTTAGGATAGGGATTTTAAGCCTGGATCTGTTTTGTTACAAATCTGTTTTTGTAGCTAAGCTTGCACAGAGAACTTATTCCAATGGATCATTCTCTCTGTTACCGTCTCTAGTCTTGCTCTGTTGTACAAGAATTCGCAATTCAAAATTGCTGCTTTTTGTGACTTTTTTTTTTTTTTTTTTTTGAAGGTGAGGAATGAAATAAGCTCACATCAAAGCTCTTCTTTCATCTATTTTGACTCTCAAAGATGAGTCAAAGGACACCGACACATATGCTTAAATCAGATCCACTGTTGTGAATGCATTTGGACCATCCATTAGAGATAAAGACTCCATAAAGGAGGCTGACAAACTAGCCAGACATCTGATTAGGCACAGAATAATTTCAATGGCTAATCAAACGAATGAATCCTTACTTGATTACATCTCAGTTTTGTATCAGCTAATCATGAAACCAGAAAATACACTAATGGATGCTGGTTTCTTACAGCACCTGTTCACAGGTACAATTGCTGTAATTTGGGGAGAAGAAGGGAGGGGGCAGCACTAATTTCCTAATCAAGAGCTGAAACAAGTAGCAAGCTCTAATATTCTTGATGCAACAGGTCGTTTTTATCTAGCTAGCAGAAAACCAGAACTTTTCTAGGATACATAGTGGAGATAAGTCGGCAGTGTGATGCTGGGATAACTCCCCCCATCTCACAGTGTACTTTTTTTACGTGTATATGCTGTTCCTCACATGGAGAAAAGGGAACTTAGGACATTGTTTAAAAAATGAGATAATATGATCTCTCTCCCACCCCTCAGGTGTCTTTCCATACTCACTGCTCTGTGGATATGAGCAGAGACAAGAAATGTCCCTGCAGAGAAACAGAACAAGTCTGTAGTCTGTGTGTTTGCACATGTCCAGGTTCTTTCAGTACTGGTGTCCTTGTGTCTCAGGAGCTTTGGTCTCAGATACAAATATCTCAAGTTATCATATGGGGAAGATACTTCTGAATGCTGTCACCGAGGTCTTCTACTTAAGATACAATGAAAATCCTTAGGAACCAGTGCTTGGAGGAAATACCATTGTGCTGTATGATAGTACAGAAAGCAGCATTCCCTGCCCCAGAAAGCCTACTGTGTAAAACTGTGTATGTTTTCTTTCCATATAAAAGGATAATGAAGAGGAAATACTGGAGGAAGAAAAGGAGATTAAGAACATTGTGTTCTGCTTTTAACATAGCCTGGTTTTTGTATGAAGATAAGAGTTTTTGTACTGAGTTATGAACACGATCGGACATCTACTATCACAATGAATACAACAAAGCAAAACAGTTCTCAAAGTTTTTATTTGCTACGCTGCCTCTGCTAAAGGATCCTGTGAGAAACAGACTGAAATAAAAGATGGGCCCTGATTCCTGAAAAGTTGGTCCTACCTTTACGGGAAGCTAGCCTTCTGCTGCTGTATGGCCTCACAATTTCACTAGTGCGCTAGTGTGCATTAGGATGAAACTACTGCTAACAGAGTGCAGTACTTACAGGAATGGCTTTAAAATATCTGCCAATCAATACTGTCCAGTTCTTTGAAGAACTATTAATTTAATGCTACTTACCTACAGATTAAGTGTCTCTGAACTGCCTCTAAGAAGAGAAAATAGAGAGACCAGATTCCCTGATCCCTCAGAGCAGACACTTGTATTCTCAGGATCGCCACATTGCATAAGCACAACAATAGCTGTATTCACCATCATAAGCAGGATTTTTTTATTTGTGACATGAGATAGAGGTTAAGAAAATGTGGGGATTTTTATTAAAAAACTAGTAATGATATTTTAGAGAAATTTCAGAGGTCTAGGAAGGAAAATGTTTCTTTCCATGCAGTCAGACTGATAGTCTTCCCTTCACATTCCTGGCCTCCTTATACCTTTGTGTGGTCTTTTGCCTCTTTTCTCACCTGCACACATGAGGGTGCTATCTTTTTTGCCATGCAGATCACAGCTTCTTTCAGTCATGTATCCTGAATACCATACTTCATTGCTCTTCTCCCTGTCCTGTTATCTCTGTATGTCTCTTGCCATGATGCTCTAACCATTGCGATAGCACTAATAATTTAATTTCTTCCAGAACTCCGTCATCCTTCATCAATACCTGGAATATTTTCCCAGGCATGAGTCTTGAGGTAATTTCCATCACTCGGTTTCAATTAATCTTCTCCACATTTTTTTTTTATGAGGAACTGAAGAATCATTTCTGAACTTACTTTTCTAGAGATTCTTGAAAAAGGAGAGGAAGCAAAGGGATAAGGCAACTGATAAATATTAGTTGACTTTTTTTGCCTTCTCTCCCCTTCATCTTCTTGTACATTAGGAAAGAAACAGGAAGAAACGGGAAAAGGGAACGATTGCTATTTACAGATTCAAAAGGGTATGATGTCCATGAGCACTGTCAGTTGCATACTTGCTCCATGCAGAGAAAATAGTCAATAGTCCACTGGCATGCCGACTGAATAATATCTGTTACACAGTACCTAGGAAATGGTGATCATGGACCAGAACCTCATGTGCTAGCTGTTCTGTTAACAAAAGAATCATAGAATCGTAGAATCATAGAATAGTTAGGGTTGGAAAGGACCTTAAGATCATCTAGTTCCAACCCCCCTCCCATGGGCAGAGACACTTCACACTAAACCATGCCACCCAAGGCTCTCTCCAACCTGGGCTTGAACACCGCCAGGGATGGAGCAGTCACAGCTTCCTTGGGCAACCCATTCCAGTGCCTCACCACCCTCACAGTAAAGAACTTCCTCCTTATATCCAATCTAAACTTCCCCTGTTTAAGTTTGAACCCGTTACCCCTTGTCCTCTCACTACAGTCCCTAATGAATAGTCCATCCTCAGCATCCTTATAGGCGCCTTCAGATACTGGAAGGCTGCTATGAGGTCTCCACGCAGCCTTCTCTTCTTCAGGCTGAACAGCCCCAACTTTCTCAGCCTGTCTCCATACGGGAGGTGCTCCAGCCCCCTGATCATCCTGGTGGCCCTCCTCTGGAATATGTGCAATTTGTGATGTTTTTACTGGTAGTTTCACATATTCCCATTTCTAAAATTCTGTTCAGTGTTGAATACCTTTTCAGAAAGTTCATAAAGAAAGTTCACATAAAAACATATTTAACACACATACAAGACATAAAGCCTTATTTTAAAAGAGCTTCTTGTATATAAAAAAACCCTCCTTTTTAAACCAAAATCCTAAAAACATGCTGCAAAGTCTTAACGAAAACTCTCTTGTAAAAAATTAATTCCAGCACTTCTGACATTGTTTCAGATGAGACTTTAACTCTTGTGAGGAAAATTCAGGATTCCAAATCTACAGAACTGGATTTTCTTGTTATTTTTCAAGTACGTGCTTTAATTTCTACCTCTAATATGTAAATTGTTACATCATAGCTATGATATGCATTATCCACACTGAAAATGATAAAAAAGTTTAGAAGATGGTCACCCCTACCAGAGCTTACATGCAAGGTATGAGACAGGAAACAACAGATGGAGATGGACAGATGGTGAAATGCAAAGAAACTACTAAACAGTTGATAAGCATGACGGCAAACAGTATCAGCATACCAGCTGCCTAACATTTGTCCATTAGCAATGTCAAGCCAAGGAATAGCAAAAGAATGGTTTTGAAGAATAATAGGATAGCTCTGTGGATGACTGGGGAAAACCATCCCAAGTGGGGATGGCAGCATAGAATCATAGAATCATAGAATCATAGAACAGTTAGGTTAGGAAAGGACCTTAAGATAATCTAGTTCCAACCCCCCTCCCATGGGCAGAGACACTTCACACTAAACCATGCCACCCAAGGCTCTCTCCAACCTGGGCTTGAACACCGCCAGGGATGGAGCAGTCACAGCTTCCTTGGGCAACCCATTCCAGTGCCTCACCACCCTCACAGTAAAGAACTTCCTCCTTATATCCAATCTAAACTTCCCTGTTTAAGTTTGAACCCGTTACCCCTTGTCCTCTCACTACAGTCCCTAATGAATAGTCCATCCTCAGCATCCTTATAGGCGCCTTCAGATACTGGAAGGCTGCTATGAGGTCTCCACGCAGCCTTCTCTTCTCCAGGCTGAACAGCCCCAACTTTCTCAGCCTGTCTCCATACGGGAGGTGCTCCAGTCCCCTGATCATCCTGGTGGCTCTCCTCTGGACTTGTTCCAACAGTTCCATGTTCTTTTTATGTTGAGGACACCAGAACTGCACACAATACTCCAAGTGAGGTCTCACAAGAGCAGAGTAGAGGGGCAGGATCACCTCCTTCGACCTGCTGGTCACGCTCCTTTTGATGCAGCCCAGGATATGGTTGGCTTTCTGGGCTGTGAGCGCACACTGAAGCCGGCTCATGTTCATTTTCTCATTGACCAACAGCCCCAAGTCCTTCTCTGCAGGGCTGCTCTGAATCTCTTCTCTGCCCAACCTGTAGCTGTGCCTGGGATTGCTCCGACCCAGGTGTAGGACCTTGCACTTGGCATGGTTAAACTTCATAAGGTTGGCATCAGCCCACCTCACAAGCATGTCAAGGTCCCTCTGGATGGCATCCCTTCCCTCCAGCGTATCAACCGAACCACACAGCTTGGTGTCATCGGCAAACTTGCTGAGGGCGCACTCAATCCCACTGTCCATGTCACCGACAAAGATGTTGAACAAGACCGATCCCAACACCGATCCCTGAGGGACACCACTCGTTACCGGTCTCCAGCCAGACATCGAGCCATTGACCACAACTCTTTGCGTGCGGCCATCCAGCCAGTTCTTTATGCACCGAGTGGTCCACCCATCAAATTGATGTCTCTCCAATTTAGAGACAAGGATGTCATGTGGGACAGTGTCGAACGCTTTGCACAAGTCCAGGTAGATGACATCAACTGCTCTACCCCTGTCCATCAGTTCCGTAGCCCCATTATAGAAGGCCATCAAATTGGTCAGGCAGGACTTCCCCTTAGTGAATCCATGCTGGCTGTCACCAACCACCTCCTTGTTTTTCATGTGCCTTAGCATGCCTTCCAGGAGAATCTGCTCCAAGAGTTTGCCAGGCACAGAGGTGAGACTGACTGCTCTGTAATTCCCCATGGAACAGACTATCTAGAAACTCTGCTAATGGCCAGTGGAGGCGGGAGTTGTCATTTCCAGTGAGAGGTAGGCTACGAAGGGCATAAAAATGAGAACAAGTAATTTACATTTAATGTGACCAAGAATGGGTCCTGTGAAGGGACAAAAAAGAGAGGGTTAGCAGGGTCACTGCAAGAAGCAGGAAGACTTATTGTGTAGATGCAAATGAGGTAAACCTTACAATTTTAAGACCTCCCCTTCCCTCCCAAAAAATTGAGATAATTGCTGAAAGCTGTAAGTCTGTACAATTCCTACCATGTTCTTACAAACAAAAGGTAGTTTCACAGTTCCTGTATAGAAAAAATCAGCAAGACTTTGACACGTCCATCATAGCGTCCCATTTTCAATGTTTGAGTGACAGACAAAAAACATCAGAAAGGTCAAGACAAGGAGTAGCCGGGTCACATCTGGTGGAGTTAGGAGGCTAACAGCAAAATTTTAGTCATCCCTACTGTAACACAATACCTAAACATTTGTAAGGAGATGTCAGGGAGGAAGGCCAAGATACTGTTTTGGGCTGGTATAGACAAGTACAAACTGGCGAGGTGGATATCTGTGCTATATGGATGACAGTCCATATAAAGAGATCATTTGAATTTTGCTTATGGATATAATTTCCCAGGGAGAAGAAAAAGGGACCAAGGCTAGGTGTTAGGGAATCTCTTTGAAGAAGCTGGAGTCCCAAGAAGAACAACCCTTTAAAGGATGCACTGAGTGAAGGCAGTGATGGATGTTGGTGGAGGGCAAGACTTTATGAAATGTGGTAACTTACGTTGTAGTTGGCTACGAAACCAGGAAACTCCCTTGATGGTTAAATGACTCCAAGAGAGAAGTTGGACTTACACAGATATTGTGGGTTGGTTTTTTGTTGGGTTTTTTTAATTTCTCCGTGGTATTTTTCTTTTTTTATGAGAGACTGAATAGCAGTCTTTTTAACTGCAGCTGCTCTCCCTTCTCAGAGGTGTTTTGAGAGTGGAATAGATTAAGGATTTAAACACAGGTGATAGCAGCTTTGCTTGGAATGAGCAGAAATGTAATATTTATAACACAAGCATATTGGCCTTTGGGTGGATAAGTGGTTCATAAAATTCAGTGCAGCATAATGTGAAGTAATGTAGCCAATTACTAAAAGAATAAGCATGAAGATTGCCATCTAAATAGGAACACAACATGAAATTCATATTAAGAAAAGAACCTTGAAGGGACTGCAGATAATAGAGTAAACCATTAGCACTATTTCCTGGTAACAATAACAAAAATGAAGAAGAGCAAACATGTTTCTGAAATATAGCTCTGGCAGTGTGGTGTATAAAGCTGCAGAAATTATGCTGGCATGCTACTAGTCTCATTAGAAAACAGCTCAGTTTTAGACACTTCATTATAGGAAGACATTGAAAAGGTGCAGCAGGGGGCAATCCAAGATGATTTAGTAACCAAGACATGATTTATGAAGAAAGGTTGGACATATTTCTCCTCTGTAGCTAAGGAAAAGGAGATTAAGGGAGGAGTCTTATGCAAGTATGCAAGATCCTGGATCAGTGCTAAAATACAGTTGTTATGGTTATGTGCAAACTTAAACCAAGAGATCTTGGTTTAATGTTGGGGATGTTGTTGTTTTTAAACAGGAGGAAACAGAGCTTTATGTAAATGATGGAAATGGAAATAACTTTCTATCAGCTCACATGACAAATATTTGAGGAACTGACTATAAATGTGTGTAAAAGGGATTATTGAATTTTTTCACCTTATTTTTTAAAGGAATAAATCATGAACTAAGTATTAGTTCTTAAATTTGATACATGCTGATGAGAAGCCCCCATACAATAGATAGATCTCTGTGAGCTGAGCACTTAAAATTGAAATTTCCCAGAAGCAGAGTTTTCCTTTCAGTTATGGGGAAAAAAAAAATAAAAAATTTGCCTGTCTCTCAAAGGAGACAATAATATATAAAATCTAAAAAAAAGGTAATCAGGTTCTAAATTCATTAAATTCATTACAGCTGTGAGTGTTCCCAGTATGAGCACCTGGATTTCCTCTTTTAAAAATAAATCAGGTTGGAACTTTTCTTCTGAGATCGAATAGGGAAAATTGTCCAGAATACAGAACTTGAAGACCAGAATAGATTTAAATATATATGGCACTTCTGATCACGTAGATATCATTTCTTCAGTTTAGTCCCTCAGATAATACTGCACGGGTAGGCTTGTATAAATACCTTCAGCTGACTAGTGGCATTAGATTTTGTTTGTTCCCAGACCTGCAATTTGCTCAGATTACCTCTCTATTGATTTACAGTAAGCGTGATCATCCTCTGCAACAAGAAGGGGAGGGAGTCTGTATGCATGGACACTTTTTCCATAGAGAAGAGTAATGCAGCTCTAGCCATACTGCTGCTCTACCTCTTCCCCTGGCCCAGCTCTGAGGTTTTTTTCCTGATTAAGTGAAATTGTTGGTGAACAGAGGAAAGTGGTCTGAAAAGGTGTAGGAGAGTGGTAGAGTTAGAGATGTATACCACCTCAGAGCTTCTCACGGAACCAGAACGTCAGATTTCCCTATATTCCTTCAAATGGGAAAATGAGATGGTTGCCTCTCCTTCCTTCTGGCTAAACTTACTTCTGGATAAATACAGCAACATACTAGTGACATACAGATCCTACCGTAAGTGATGACATAAAAGCCAGTAGTATGCATACATGTTAGGAGAAATGATAGAAGAACGTTTTGAATAAAATGTGTAACAGAGATTGAAAATCTTCTAAAGGATGAGTTCTGGCAGAAGAACATGAAGATATTCTAGATCTTAATTTAATGAGCTGGTATCAAAGTTCTGCACACTCCTCGTTTGTATCCATTAAAGTAAATTTGTAAGAAAATAAAAAATATTACTCTGTAGTGAATTCATGTGAGGGGAGCACAATAATTCTGTTAACTCTTGGTGATGTGATGCAAGCTATTCCCTTCAATGGGACAGATATGAATAAAGGTCTGCAGGAATTATTCCAACAGACTTCCTTAAATGCTTTCAAGCTTTTCCTCTCAAGATGGTGAACGTTTTCTTTGAATTAGTGACTGCATTATTTAGCCTGTGGGTTTAGAAGCAGCTAAAGAAACAGATTTTAGCACTTGTATCAGAATTATGGTGAAATGTGCATTTACTGTTCAGCCCCTAGACATTAAAACCTTGGACTGTGCCGTATGCAGCCAGTATTTCACACAGATAGTTGTGGTGACAGTGAATTTGCAGGGGAATGCTTGGAATGCTTGCATATAATCCTTCACAGCAGTCTCATAGACTTGGAACCTGTTGCCGTTTATTTTATTGGTGCTGGAGTAGACAATTTTTTCTGAAAACAGGGACAGGTTGTTAAAGATTAAAAATGGTATTAAAATGCCCTATTAAAAAAAAGCAAAGTTGCAATCTCTATTTATGGAAGAAAAATGTTGGGTGGGTCTTTGCCACTTTATGTCTATTTTCTTGTCTGGTGGTCTGGATTTGGACAGTGATGTCTGGAGAGGAAGAACAGATCAGCTACCAGGAGGGAACTCTAATTGCATCCACAAAGGTGTGACTTTAAATGAAGCTACAGGTGTATATTTGTAGCATATATTCTAATTCAGGGAAGCACCACCATAAATATTTATAAAAAAACCTCAAAACAAACTAACAAATGTAAGCCCCCTTTACTACTGTTGGTAGCCGTGGAGACTAAAATGTTTTGCAGGTGCCTACTTGCTAGTGAAATACAGTACTCCAGCATTTGGGTTCCACTCAGCCCTGAAGGACTGCCTTACTATTTTCTCTTCTTTGTTTATGCTGCCAAGACTTGGGCCATTTACTGTGATGCTTTTGTTTGTTGAAGTGGTTGTATTTCCATCCAAGTGCTGCCAACAAGCAGACAAGTTAGGCTGCTGCTTTTAGCAAAGCTCCTTTACCTCCTTACCAAGCATTCTGTCTGGAGCTAGCTCCAAAGAGCAAGTCGCACATCCTCTGTGTGTGTGTGATCCTAAAGATGTACCAGTGAATCAGGCGCTGCCTGCTGTACCTGAGGCTTACATGAACTAGGCTACTGCTGCTTGCTTTCCCTTTGGGACTGGGATCTTGACATGGACTTTCAGTTCTCAGCACTGGTACCTTTGTGATGCTAGGTGAGTTGAGTGAGCTTTTCAATGTGATTATCAATCAATACATCTAGTGACAACTACTTAAATGCTTTTTTCTAAGTACACTTTGTTCACAAATTTCTATATATGTAAAAAAATCTATGTAGATTTTTTGGTTTTGGTTGGTTTTTTTTTTTTTTTTTTTTTTTTTCTGAAATAACTGTAATATGCCATGTACTGTTATCATTACGATATTTTTATATTCTCCATGTCCTTTAGCAGTTTTATGCAGGATATGGGCTGCTTAATGAAATGTGAAATATACACTAAACCTATTTTTTCCCATGCACTGAGATAATAAGATGTTACATTACTCACAGGTCCAATTTTAAATTTAAATATAACTTCATTTAATTTTACTTTGCAATCAGGTAAATTATAAGAGAGAATCAAAACAATATGCTGTAATTACATTTGGAAATTATTCCTTTTGTCCTTCAAGAGTGTTCTTTCTGTTTAAGATATTGAAATTTGGTGTCTAAATATAAAGTGCAGTAACATCTGGTACTAATTGCTGGTTTAAATAATATAGACAGATCTTCAGGCATTTCATGCTTTTGAAAGGAGGCTTTTAGTACGATGTTCTGAGTCAAAGGTTATAAAAAAATTCATGCCATTAAAAATAACTAATATTCCACTTGTGTTCTAGATCTAAATGTTCTTTTACATGAAAAAGATTGTGTACTAAAGTATAGATCTTAGCCACTGTCCATCATATTTGAAATATGATGGCAGTCAGGTGAGGTTCCCGATGATTGGAAAAGGGGAAATATAACCCCCATTTTCAAGAAGGGAAGAAAGAAAAAGAAAATGGAAGACCTGGGGAATTACAGAGCAGTCAGTCTCACCTCTGTGCCTGGCAAACTCTTGGAGCAGATTCTCCTGGAAGGCATGCTAAGGCACATGAAAAACAAGGAGGTGGTTGATGACAGCCAGCATGGCTTCACTAAGGGGAAATCCTGCCTGACCAATTTAGTGGCCTTCTATGATGGGGCTACGGAACTGAGGGACAGGGGCAGAGCAGTTGACGTCATCTACCTGGACTTGTGCAAAGCCTTTGACACTGTCCCACATGACATCCTTGTCTCTAAATTGGAGAGACATCAATTTGATGGGTGGAGCACTCGGTGGATAAAGAACTGGCTGGATGGCCACATGCAAAGAGTTGTGGTCAATGGCTCGATGTCTGGCTGGAGACCGGTAACGAGTGGTGTCCCTCAGGGATTGGTGTTGGGACCGGTCTTGTTCAACATCTTTGTTGGTGACATGGACAGTGGGATTGAGTGCGCCCGCAGCAAGTTTGCCGATGACACCAAGCTGTGTGGTTCGGTTGATACGCCGGAGGGAAGGGATGCCATCCAGAGGGACCTCGACACGCTTGTGAGGTGGGCTGATGCCAACCTGATGAAGTTTAACCATGCCAAGTGCAAGGCCCTACAGCTGGGTCGGAGCAATCCCAGGCTCAGCTACAGGATGAGCAAAGAAGAGATTCAGAGCAGCCCTGCAGAGAAGGACTTGAGGGTGTTGGTTGATGAAAAAATGAACATGAGCCGGCTTCAGTGTGCGCTTGCAGCCCAGAAAGCCAGCCGGATGGTTGCATATGTGGAAAGCACATGTGAAGTGTTACTGCTTATACGCCCAGTGCCATGGCTCACACAGGCTTGCTGTTCTCAATTGGCCAGGACTCCTCAAACATCACAGACAAGATGAAAGGAAACTTCCACTGACACCAATTTTGTGTGGATGCTTGTCAAGGCCCTGAGGGCTCTCATAGGCCTTAATAGCCTGTCTCTCCTGGAATGTCACCCCTGGCCCTGCCTCTGGACCCAGGAGCTCCATTTAAGCTCAGTCCTTACCTTTGCTATGGTTCAAGTGTGTCTGTTTCCAGCCCTACCTTCTGGATGGACCTTGGACCCACACTGTAGGCAGCTTGCCTCATGGATGGGTGCCTCAGATGTGTGTTATAGCTCCTTCACAGCCTTGTCTTTGGTCTTTTGGACGTTGAACTTCTGCAGTCTTGTCTTCAGTCCTGTCTCTGGCCCTGTCTTCTCTCATCCCTGACTGGTCCTTGTATGGACCCTGGACCTGATTTATAGCTTGCCTTATTTGGGGTTGTTGATGGACCCTGTTAACAGCTCCTGGCTCTGACACCATGGTCAGAACCTGTTGGACTGTGTCCCTGTGGGAGAGTTGTAGAAAGTAATGTACCACTGATAACTGAACCACTTATGGCTATGAGAACAGCAATCTTCAACAGCAGGAAGTATTCATCTAACTCTCTGTTGTTAGCTACCACTGATAGTTGATGCTAATGAAAGAATGTAGTAACTAGGTGACAGTAAGGTGGTACTACGTTCTGCAGGCTTGTGATGAGTTGATTGTGAGGATGATGAGTTGATTGTGATGATTCCTCTGCCAGCAGACACTAATTTTGTCCATCTATCCTCTCCCACTCCAGGAATCTATCTAGTAACTCTTTTAATATGGAGATCCACAGCTTTATTTAATTGTAGGAAGCATGTTTGGTTGTTTCAGTGTGACACCTACTGCTTTCATATGATGTTCCCTAGATCTTACACTGAAGGAAACATACAACAACCATTCCCTTCTCATCTCAAACTGGTCTGTTTGTCTCCTCAGCTAGTCTGTAGCAGAACCTAGTGGGCCTGACTCTTTTCTTTCACACTAGATTTATGCTACCTAATCATACTTATTGCAAAGGTGCTTCAGATTTTGGTTTTAATCCACAAAGAATTTAAGCATATGCAAAACTCTAAAAATGTTAGGAACTCCCCCAAATTTGAGAACTCTCAAAATTGAATTAATCCCATCTATGCAACAGCTTTCTCTCTTTCTAGTATGGGAAGGATTGCCTGAAAATTTGGTTTATGTTTTGCTGTGAAGGGACTGAATTTTGTGACATTTCTGACGTTTCCGAGGCATGAGTTAGCTTGCTTCTAATCTGTTCAGCCACCTGTATTAAAGAGCTACGAATTCAACCTCACAGAGTCCACACGACCTACAAATAATTCATTGTCCCAGTCAGCAACGTTTATTAGTATTCTTGAAAGAATCTCCAGCCTCCCCATCCCACTGACCTCAGGCCACCTTCATGCAAACCTGCACTGCATTTGTTGTCAGAAATTCTGAGAAACAAATCTAAGCAAAACAAGTTATCATCTGGTCTCTTGCTGGTCTGTTCCATACTGCTTCCACTTAGGCACAGGGTTGAATTTCAAAACTAGAGGGAATTATGAAATGCAGTAGTAGTGCCTCATGCACCAAAAAGTCATAAACTGATCGATGAGAGAATACACTTCAGCCCTGGTAGAGAAATAAATGCACTGATCCAGATGCTACATGCACTTTGGCTCATTGGCTTTAGACACCGAGATTTTCCACTGCTATGGAAAACTCTTCCAAACCTATCTGGCAGTAGGCCAGATCAAGTCTAATTCTTCTTTTTGTAGCCAAAATGCACCATCTGACGTCTACACATTGGACATTCAAGAGAGAAACTTGTACTGTCCAGCATGAAAATACTGACATGAAGTATCAGTTGTGATAAAAAAAATAGCTCGGCATCCCCCACAGTGGAGGGGAGTACCCTCAGCTTTCCAACAGCAAATCTCTCTCTCTGAAGCTAGCCAACCATCACTAATTAGTTCCTGTGCTGTACTGATAGCTACATGATCACTCTGAATCATGCAAGAGGAGGAGACATTAAATCATCTATACTTACAGTCAAGCATCTGCAACCAAATGAACTAGATCTGCTATCCAACAGCTTTTAGAGAAGCCTTGCACTGATAAGGAACAGTTAGATCAAGTACATCATGCTTTAGTTTAGAATTAGAGACAAGTCTTAGCTACTTATGGGATCTTTTTCTATGCTTCACCACAGTTAAGTAGGAGCAGAGTAAGGGAGGATATACATTTGAGACAAAACATTCAGCTTTGAACTCAGGGGTAGCATAACAGATCAAAAGCTTTTTTAGCCCTGGCCCCAGAGCACTGAAACATGAAGGACACCAGCATTTTGAAGGTTGGATTTTTTAAAGAGATCAACCTGTGGCCAATCCATGAAAAATCTGACCAATTCATTGTCCTTTACTTTTGTTAGGGTTGATGAAACTTTCCTGAGACAATCTATCATGAATGAGGCTTGTAGTTTTAAATTGGCCAAGCAGCAAATTTGTTTCCTCACCAAGTCTCAGGCATATGTGAGAATTCTTGTTAGACAACTGAAGGTGAGCTGAATTTGAAATATATACATACATAAATATATAAACATATAAATATATGAATATATCTGTTCTTAAATAAACCCTTTGTGAAGGGTTTGCCTGGAAAACCCTTAAGGAAACATGCTGTCTTTTCCTGTTGCCTGGAAGAGGGGGCTTGCAGTTTGTTACAGATTTGTAATGACATCTTTAGTTCCACCAGGTGTAGTGGCCTTGATGCTGATTATTAAGAAATGTCTATCAGAATATAGAATTGTGCTAAACTTTAATACAAGAGCAGATAAACTACAGATACACAAGGAAAGAGCTTGTGAGAGAATGAGAAGAATTTGCATGTCTTCTGCAGCCAGTGTTACCACCAGTTGGTTGGTATCAAAAATTTCCAAGGGCTGTCACCAGGCTAAGCACCTTAGAGAGGACTGCAGTTCAAGTGAGGCTCCTTTTCATCTCCAGGCTTCAGAGTAGAACCTGGATCATCAGAGGAGTTAGTTAGGAAAAAATCCTTCTTTTGCTTCTACTCATAATTTGATAAGACACTAAAAAGTGTATAAGTGTTAAATCTCCCTTTAAAATGTAGAATTCTAGTCAGGAGCAGGACTGATTGATATGAAGGTAAATACTCTGTTTCAATAACGTGGGCCGTTTCTCTACAGTGGTCATCTGAATTTAGAGAGATGAGATGTCTCCTTTTTTTAGGAGATATGAAATCATCTTTCTGCCTTGCTAAATTTCATGAGGAAGCTGGTAAAAATATATATATTATATTATATATATATATTTATTTATATTATTTTTTATTATATTTTTATATATATATTATATATATATATATTATATATTTATTCTACCATTATTTCTAATAAGACAAAAGAATACTTTGGGGGAAAAAAAAAAGAAAAATAAATTACAGGTAGCAATTAATGACAACAACAAAAAAAATCACATCAGTTTTTAACTCTGCCACCTGTTCCTATGTTTATTTTTAATACATTTTAGTTTGAAATCTAATTGTTTAGGCAGTGGTACTCCTGTGATGATTATTATTAGTTATCTAACAATCATTCACATCCTGTTTTATTTTTAATGCTTGCTGCGTTATGCTCTGCTGATAGTATATTGTTTCAATTGAGTTTTTTCTACTTCTGCACATGGAATATAGATTATTGTTTCGCTTCATTGGATCCTAGGAAGGTCTGTTTTTTATGATTGCTGAAAATCTGTATACAAAGTAGAAGATGGCACTGCATATTTCAAAAGAGTCATTTCAGTCACTGGGTCTATGGTAATGAATGTTGGTGCTTTGAATGTTCTGATAAAGATAACACCACTGTTTCAGGATGCGTGAATCATCACACATTCCTGTGTAGTGGCAGGAAAGAAGTAGACACTGGTTTTCTGTTCTTTTTTGTTTGTTTGAGAAAGTAATTACAATCCTGATCTTAAGGGTCATATTTGTCTAGATCACTAAAACCTTGACACCAAAGTAAAAATTAAATGCTTAAACCCTAAACTGAATGCTAAATTGAAATGCTAAACTGAAATCTAAGCTCATGCATAACTTGAGTGCATAAATGTTCTCTTAGATTGCTGACTTTATGAATTATTTTAGAAGCCGATTGGAGATGCTTAAATTTGCACCCAGTTGTCCATTTTCTTCTTGATTGAGCTTTCTGTGCTATTATTCTAGTTCTTTGAATGACCCACTCTAATTTTCTTGATATTCAAGCCTCTGTGAATACCTAGACATCATTCAGGTAGTTATTTCAGCATATTTTTATGTTCATTCTTTCAACAGTCATTTAAGCCCCAGTGTGACTTTTAGCAAATGCTTCCATCTCATTTAACTCAGTTCAGCTTAAAGCACACAATTAAGTTAAGCTGTGATGGTTAATTTTCTCTTGAGCTGGGGTTTTAGGTTGTGGGTACATGCCTTCTGGGAGTAACTTTTACCATTTGTAGTGCCTGGTGGCACACCACTTCCTCAGCTCTATTTACCGCCATACATCAGGTGAGCATTTGTGTGTATTTCTTTATCTAGTGTAAGGCCAAGGCACCTGACTTTGTTAAGCAGTTTAAAGGCTGACTAATTCACTTGCTTTGATTGAAATGAAGGTGGTAGAGCTTTTTGAAGTGTTTAAATGTACCTGTTGGTAATGAGAAATCGGCTTATGTTGCCCAAATTAGAAGCTTATGAATAGTTTTCTTCCATTTTGTTAAACTGTATTTCAACAACAGAAAGAATGTCACTGCTTGACAATCTCATGCGTGTTCAAGTAAGAAGCTCAGAAGGTGACTACCTCGGACAAGGATGGTGAGCAATGTTGGTGCAGGCTGGGATCAGTACTGCCTGCACAGCTGCATGTAGAAGGGAATGTAAGATCATAACTGCAGGTTGCAGAGAGTAATAAGAAGCTTTAATATTGAGTAATCAAGACAGTCAGTGGTTTTGGAACGGAAAGTGGATCTGTATTTTGTATTTCCATGAGGCTGAGGGACTGCTGGGTGCCACATTTCTGTCTGGTTGATTTCTGGAGGGCTATGAAGACCTGAGATGTGGTCTTTGCAAGCTTCCCTACAAACTGAAGGTATGTTTTGCTCTTAGGATTTCAATATAATTAAGATTTGAGCAGTTTCTTGCCCTGAGGAGGTTTATTTATCTCCATTGAGTAGATAAAGATTTAAATACTGCTTTTCATGTTACTCCCTATATTTGACCTTCCACAAATTGTGTTCCAAAGAAATGTCTTTCAAAATACATCTTTCAAGTGTAGTAATGTTTGTATCAAGTTCAGCTGAAGCTTCTGTTGCCCTGGAGGCTAACTGAAATGTGGGTCAAGTCTGACATCAAGTGGTCAGACACACTCCATTCCCAATGGGGCTATTAACATAGTGCTGCTCCTGGTACCTCCCCCCTTTTTCTCTCCATGTGTTTGTTGGGTATTTTTTTCACTCCTGCTCTCCTGCCACCCCGTACACACATGAAGAATCATATCAGTCTCGCATCAGATACTGCAGCTGCTGGATCTGTCAACAGAATGATGGGATCATGTAAATAAAGTCTTCTTGACATGGCAGTGCATATAAGACCATTACTCACTCTGCTTAGTTTCCCCAATATATTCTAACAAGACCTATGTCTTTTTAAAAACACTTCCTAGCTCTTAAGAACCAAGTTCTCCATCTGTGCAGATTTTGAGGCTTACCAATAACTGCAAGAGCACTTAGCTGCTTGTTGTTAAAACACATTGCAAACACTAATTCCATTAATTCTTATTGTTCCATTCTGAAGGAATTTAATGAAATTACTAATTCTATGATATAGGAGAGGGAGTGGTGAGAGATTTTAAATCTTTGACACGAGACCTTAAGTTTTCCTAGGTGCCTGTCTCCTGTCTTGGGTCCAGTCCTCTGGCATACTGAGATGCCACCTTCATGCTTTTATGGTATTTGTACTCATATTGACTCAGGAGCAGTTCAGAAAGACAAGGTTAATGTTCAGTTCCTTCTTTGTGCTCCCTTCCTCCAGGGTGAGGAGTTATCATCATTCAGTGGCCACAGGCACATTTTTCATCTTGGTGATCGGGAGACTTTGGGTTTGTTCAAACAACGACAAATGACAGGTCGTAAGCTGCACAATATAAACTTTTTATCTATCTGCACAATTGATTCCTTTTTCACTGGAATATCAGTGTGGTTCTATACCCTCTGCATAAAACAAGGAGTACAAAGATCAGCATTTCTGCATACCTTATAACTGAGTCAGCAGTGCAAACACAAACTTTCTATTTCTCCCATAAGTGCCACAGCTTGATGAGACATCACATTTGTGCCTCTGAGCCTCTCAACTCCCTATTCACAGATGGACACCATTGTTTAAATTCAGAGGTGAAGTAATTTGCTTCACTGTCTTTCCTCCTAATGCAAAAATGGCTTTTTATTTTGGAGCAGTAGTTTCACAGGGACCTTAAGCTGGCATAAACAAGTAGTTCTGCCAAAAAATACAGCCCTTACCCTGGTTCAGCATGGCTGTTTCTGCAGCTCCACAGTGAACGGGATTGGGGAATTCTTATAGGGAAAAAAAAACCAAACCAAACCAAAAACCAAACCCCAAAAAAAAATCCCCACCAAGATTTCTGAACTTGTAAATTCAGTGATCCCTTGTAATTTAATTCAGTGCTTAATGGTGGCTTTATCCTCTGTGAGCAGAGCTGCCTGCTTGATCTGTTTTTCTTATGATAAGAAGTAGGTTTTGTGTGAGGTGACTGATCACATGTTCGTGTTTCCAGTATGCTACCTGTCTGTCATCTGTCTGGGCAGCCCAGATCATGGAGAGAATAGGTATGTGGTGTCTCTGGTTTAAACATCCTACAGACTGCTTACCTGGAATGGTTTAGAAATTAAGTGAACTATGTGATCAAGCTCTGTGTTTAAAAACCAGTGCTGTAACTTTTTATTTAAACAGGCTCTATCTTAATGTATATGGGTATGTTTCAGTTGCTATCAATCTAATTTTGAGTTCATTATCTTTAGTCTTCTGTAATTTCATTGCCTAGAAAAAAATGTGGTGAATCCACTAAATGTTAAATACAGACTTTTACATATATTTTCATAGATGGCTCCTACTAAAAAATAATTACTACAAGAATTATTATAATTTAGAATTGTTTCTATTAACATAGTGTGTGATTTGTAGTAAGTCATTCTATCACTGAAGTCCCAAATCACGCTTTGACTAGTCCCAACACATACATATGAGAACCATACAACAGTAAGATGGAAGCCTTTGCCCCAAGGAGCTGGCATTTTAAAAGAGATGGAAAGGATACAATATTCAAGCAAATAACCACAGAAGGCAGAGTTCAAAATATCCCCTCAAAAGTATTTTCAGATCACTTTCCAAGTTGTAAGCCACAGGAGGCATGAAGTGTCATGGCCGCAAATTCAGTTCTGGGTAAAAGTAAGTTCAGAGTAAGCATCCTTTCTTTTACAATTCTATTATGGCCATCTATTTCTAATAAAATATTTCTACTGTTTCATGCAGTAGGCATTTTAACCAGATACAGAATTTTTTATTGAGTAAAGCTTAGCCACTGCAGAAAATGTATTGACTAATATTGTGGAACATTTTAAAAGGACATTTTTGCAAGGCATCTATCGGTGCTAGACTGATAGGTACACTAAAGCTCATCATTGAAAATAAACTAGGTGGCCAAATGGCAGAGCTCTGGCAAGCTACGTCTTATGAACTTTGAAAGGAATTTTGGCCAGAGTTCACGATTGTAGAGTTTATTGCAGCTCATACAAACTGTACAGTAATTTTAGACAAATCTGGGCATTTTTATACTGAACAGACTATTCAGCATAAGTGTGTGCATTTTTAGCAAAACAAATCATTCTCTTGTTTAAAAACAAAACCAAAACACTACATATGTTGCAGAACTATACTTGCCATTCTTTATTTTAAAGTCATACACAAATGGTTTGTTCTGCTCTGATTAGCTTATTCGTTAATGTTGGATATGAAAGGCAGTTTTGGGGCATTGTCTGTCAACTTAGTGGAAATTAGGACAGTGAGTGCCTTCAATAGTCTTTGTTCATTAAACCATATCTCTGCAGATGTTCAGTGTTTTAATATTTCTTTAGCTGTTTCAAAGCATTCTCAATTTTTCAGTTAATGAGAAATGTGTGACTGTATACTGTTCACGGAGTCATTTATTAAAGATGCAAAAGAGTTTGGCTTGTTACTCAAAGACTGACACCTTTCCTCTGAATATATTGTACCTATAAGTGCTAATACACATTTACGAGCCCTCTAAGAGTAAAATAAGTGAGTTTAAATGATATACCGAAATTTTTGCTCTCAGGAGAGCTCTGTGAGCATCTTCTTGCAAACAAAGAAATTATTAGTCCCATGGAGAATTCAGCTGTAGCCAGCTGTGATTTTTGTGTGAAGAAGGATTCATATGTGGGTTCCCACTGCCAGCTTTTAGCTTAAATTACGATAGGTGTTTACCAAAGTTTGTATACCCCTGTGTCTGCAAACAACTAATCCAAGGGCAGGTCATGTTTCTTAGTTTAAACATCTGATACCTTTTAAATCAGAACTGCTAGCTCAATGGCAGACTGCATCCTGTTGTAGATGAAAAGCTTTCTCTTAGTTGTGAAGTCAACAGTTCTGACTGTCACAGTGCTCTTATCACTTGCAGAAATTTGACATTTATTTAGAAATTCAAGCAAAACCAGTTGTATATACTTGAAATGCACTTTGGAGTAACGGGCCTGCCTGGGGATGACAAATGAGAGCTCCAGTTCACTAGCTGGGGAAATGTACTTTATCTGCTTCTCTTTCATGAGCTTTCTGTTGATTTGATCAACAAGGTACTAGTGCTACTCCTTAAAACTAATTTCTTCTTCAAATCATGCACATCATTAGCCAACAGGATGGATAGAAAGATGGTGAGGTAGTTGTTTGTGATTCTAAATAGATATTCATTATGCAAGTAACTGTATTTTGTTAGGTTTCTTGATTTCCTTCTAACTACAGTTTGTGGTTTTTTACTTTAGCAACTTCCAGTTTGGTTAGAAATTTACATATGTACAGGTACTGCTGTTCTTTCTGGATGATGTAGTGTGCAAGTGTGTTCAGAAGTCCATTTTCATCAGCCTTACCTAGTTGACCGAGTCTTATCTTGAAAGTACAGATAATAACCAACAAGAAAGAGAAAAAACCCAACCTACCCAACCTTTGAAATATGTAGAGTTAGTTGTTTACAAAAGGAGAGGTCATGATTTATCTTGCTGCATACTATCATGTGTTGTTTGTATTTACCTATAACAATGCATTGCAGTGAAAATTAAGATAACACTACAATGTGTAAAAATATTATTTGGTAGTAATAGTAGTAGTATAACTGGCTACTGGTACAATATGCTCTTTATGAAAACATAAACCAGAAAACAGACATAGGTTGGTAGTACAAAAAAAGGGGCAGTTGCAGTAGTTCAGTATATTAAAAATGATAGCATACCAGATATGGCAATTACACTAGCCATCAATCTTCAATAGTTTGTGAAGAATACCGCTAAAATGCAGTGAAGCTTTACAAGATTTGTGATCACAGAGTGTAAAATATAACAGATGCTACAATATTTAGATGCCTGCTGGCATTTACTTTTACCCTACGCAGCTCATTTCAGTTATATGAAAATTTTATGTGCTTTGTAACCTCACTGAAAGAGAAACATATTTATAAAGGAACTACAATGGAACAGAGCATTTTCAATATATATACTACTTGATCTTTTTAATAAGATAAAAAAGAGAGAAAATGGCCAGTTAGATTAAATTACTATCAGTTTATTACTAAATTACTGTTAATACAGAAGCTTTGATACATGCGATGCCTTCTAATCTGGACTCTTTGCCAGATATGTATCACTTGGAACTGTCTGGAGAGTCTATGCAGCCATTGTTCAGCACATGTTTAAAGTCTTTTGGGGGTGATCATTGGAAGTCAAAGCTAATGAAATGAGACAGGAAAAGAAAGTTCTTGTGGTTTGCTATTCCTTTCAGCTGGGAAGCATGACGAACAGCTTTCTTTGTGAAATGTGAATTGTACGTAATAGCTGCCAAGGCTGCTGCAGTCTCTTGTGAGTCTGAAGATTACTGGAGGACTGTAAAATCGGGGCCTAGATATACTTGCTAATTAATATTACCTTTTGGAAGGCTGCCCAGAAGCACTTCTTGGTATCAAGCTGTGTAAGTCACCATGCTTCTCTTCTTGTAGATGACTGTGTTTCGTTTTATCACATCCCTATGTTACTTACCTTTTCCTAGCTTCCCCTGAGGCTACTGTATTACAAACATATAATAGCTGAGTATGTCCAATGTAATTTTGGTAATCACTGAACTTGCACTACAAAAATAAGTAAACTAAGGTGAAAGACCAATGACATCCTCTCTAACTTGAGAAGTGCTCCCAAGGCTTAACCTTGTAGATGTCTGACACAGTATTTGATCAGGAGGAAGAATTCACTCAACCCAGACTTCCAAAGGGACACCAAGACTTGCAAAAGCATTTGAACTGGCAGTTTGTCCATATGGCGTTTGGCTTGGTTCCTTTTAGGTTTTAGGTTTCATGGACCGGTTTCCTATGTGGTAACCTGCCAAATCTGCAAGTGTTAGGCCTGTTTTCCAGGGTGTGAAAACTGGCGTTTTTGAAGAGCCCTGCTCAAAAAGCCACAGTAACTCTTTTATACTTGTAAGTTTTTTATCGTTCTTATCAATAGTATTTTGATATTATCAAGAGGAGTCTGGCTCTTACTGAGGTTAGCATCCAAAATTTTTCTTAATCCAAAAATTTGACCTTTCACGAGCTCTGCTTACAACACTTAGACCATTTGTATTTGATGTTTTGCAGCATTTTATTGTTTATAGTTCCTGTTTATGAATCAGATCACTTGAAATACATGGAACCAAAATATTTTTCTTCCTTTACTAGCCCATAAATCGTAATAGAGCAGAAAGCATGTTACTTTCATTGAGTCACCTGGAAACAAGATATACTTGAGCCTTGGAGGATATTTCTTCAGTGAGCTCAAGTTCCTTGAGCTTTAAAGAGACTCTTCCCTTCTGTACACATTTAAGGTACTTTACTTAACTTCAACTTGACAATACACATGGTAACGAAGCTACATTATTGCTATTCATCCAAGCTGCATGTTCTGTAAATCAAAGCAGTATCTTGAAGTGATGTTCAGAGATAGTTAAAAGCAATTTTGTGGTTAGACTTGTTGTCTACTTCACCTTCACCTTCTCCATACACAGAAACAGGTGTAAAATGTAAAAACACAGCTAAATCTGCTAAATCTAAGGTCTGTCTTTTCTGCTGCAACACAAACAGCTGTTTTCTAGCCTCAAAAACAATCTTAGGAAGTTAGCAAGCAGCATAATACCAGTCTGTGCTTCTGCAAAATCAAACAAATTTTGTTCAGATCAATATCATAAGGCATATCAATTTCCCTTTCAGGTGACTGAATTTGGTTCTATGCATGTCAGACAATATTGGAGAGTGTATTCATTTTAGTAATTTTGAAATGTAATCTAAACTTATTTGAAAATACAGGTGTTTAACAGTTGTTTGTGGTTAAAATATATTTTTATCATAGTTAGCATTGAAATTGGTGAGGACTTTTATTTAAGTGAACAAGGATCTAGATATGCAAATCGGTTCAGAGAACTTTTATCATCTGTGGTATTTCTTATTGAATTAAAAATATTCTTGAAATGCAGACAGTTATATGAAATGTGAAAATATTTTTTTTTAATAGCCAGAGAATCGAAGTCAATATCTGAACTCATGCCACCTCACCTAGCATATGAAAAATACAATTATGCACAGAGATATAACATGTCAGGGCTGTCAGATGTCACTCCACTGCTGGTGACTGCAGTGTGTTTGATGGCTGTGGTTCACCTGATTGGAGTGAGAAAAGTTCTGCCTGCAGTTTCTAGAGGCCATAGTAGCTTCAGGCTGATGGGATGTCATCTCTGCCCTTCTTATCGTTGCTGTCCCTTGTGCTCCATCCAGGCGGTGCTTTGCCCAGGTGGCACTAGCTGCAGCAGCAGATGGCATGGCAGGTGGTGGTCACAGAAGTTGGAGAAGCTTTTTGATATTCTTCCCGGGTGCCCCAGTTCCTCCTCCAGAGCCTCATCCAGTAAAGGTGAAGGAGATCTTGATCCTTGCCCTCCAAACAATCCCAGCTCCAGAAGGATTCTTCCTCCTAGGATGCAAGTGATGTCCCTAGCATCTTGACTCAGACTACAACCACATGCAGCTCACTCAACCATCAGCTTCCTTACTACAACTAGCTATAACTACTTGTATGTACGAGTGGCTACTGGTAGTTGCTGTATGGTTAACTGGCTATGATTTTTGGGTCTCACTGCTACCTAGTTTTAGGATCCATCAAGCTGATGAGTGAGATATCCATCTCTAGTCCTTGGGTTTCTTCCATTTCCTCAGTCGAGCCCCAAATCCTCAGGATCTCTCTCGACTTAGCCTTCTGCCTAACCTCTACAAACATCTTGCTTGGTAGCTGTGCTCCAGGAGATGTACGGCTGTAAGGGAGGTAATGCAGTATGTAGTGCTCTAATTTTGGATCTGCAAGTCCTGTCCCCTGAGCATCTTTCCATTGCCTTCAATGGATTTCGCATGAGGCCTTTATTCAGATAATATGCTGGAGTAAATCTGTTACTCAGAGATGACATCCCAAGAGGTACAGTTTGCCTTGCTTCACATTCCATGACAAATTCATTCTGAATCCTTTTATTATTAATGATAGACAGCAAATTCTGATCTCAGGGTTCCTCAGGTAGTCAGTGATATCTGTGTAATTTAAATCAAACCTGCTCTCAGAGGTCTAAAGGAGTTCTAAATATATCAGTGCAATTTCCATGTGCAGCAGGGCAAGCTAGCGCATAGTTACAGATAAGAACCAAGAACCTTAGAAGTGCAAGAGGTGTAACTAACCTTTGCTAATGAAGGCTATCATACAAATGGCATTTGATATTTGTGTGTATCTAGTGCTATATCTGAACAAGGTATAGTTGCTCAGTGCTTAATGATGACCTTTGTGATGGTATAGGCCTTTCTTACTGAAAATAGGATAATGAAAGTATTGCACAGATTCAAGCGTGTGATGGGTGCACTCAACCCCCTTAACCAAACTAGCAGTAGATTGGTACAGGCTCCAAAAGACTTAAAGGGCTGAACTGTAGCTGGGCCAAGAGCTCCTCCAGGAAACCCGTAAAGGAGCAGAGTGAACCAGTGAGCATTGATGCATATGAGCTTGGAACACCAGTCATGTGAGTAACACATGGATAGCTCATTATTTTTCCAAGATTTATTTATAAAGGAACAAAGAAAGTCATGGGTACAAGGCGTCTCATGCATACCTTTCCCATCATATGCAATTTGACTATGAGCCAACCACTTTACCCCATAAATAGGACAGTCTAAGTGAGCCTTTTTTGAGCTTTCCCTGCTAGGCAGTGTGGCTGCATGGTGGCAATCTCCCCTTGAGTTGGGATGCCTCTCAAGGTTTGAGATTCCTTACCTGAAACTGAAAGATCCTTCCTTACCTAAAGGCAGGGAAACCTCTTACTCGCAACATATCCTCGGTAAATTGCTGGTAGCATGCTAAATTAATACTAATGAATTACAAATAGTTCGTTCTTTCAGCCATAAACCATTGTCCAAGCCTGAGACTAAGACTGGACCCAGCAGCACCTAAGCTCCATCAGGAGTTTAGAAAGCAAGGGGGTCCACTTGGAACCTCATGAATCAACGGGAGGGACTCCCTTACCCATCTGGGTGTTTGGTCTCAGAGGAAATCTTTCTAAATCAATTCTAACTCAATTTTCCTTTGTATGTTTCATCCATGGGTAAATAATAGTGTGTACCTTGTCACTGAACTTTGTTAAGTCACATTTTTATAAATTCATATTAAACCCACTTTTGATAATACCTTTGATGGTGATTCTTTAAGTGACCTAAATCACTCATTCACAACAAATTGGAGTTGTTGGCAGGATATTCACAACAAACAGCAAAAAAGTTCTGCCTGTTGAATAGCAACGACTTGCCCTCTCTTTAAATTAGCTCAACCTTTCCCACTAAGAAAAGTACTAAAATGGTAACTACTTGCTCGGCAAACAGAGTAGCAGCAGAGAAATTGTTGCTGTTTGTCTGTATAGTTTCCTATGAGGCTGTGCATGCCCCAGAAATGCAATTCAGTGGAACTAGTCAATAGAAATTAGCAAGTGTTTCCTAAAGTGAATTTTATTCAGAAGTCCCTGATAATAAGTATAACCTCCTGTGTTGCCATTGCTCAAAAACAGCTCTCTGCTGACACAATTCTAGTAATCTGAAAACTTCAAAACCTGCTTGAATTGCTTGTAGTTTTTTTTAAAGCTTTTCAAAGAAGGTGAAGTTCCCGACGACTGGAAAAAGGGAAATATAACCCCCATTTTTAAGAAAGGAAAAATGGATGATCCAGGGAATTACAGAGCAGTCAGTCTCACCTCTGTGCCTGGCAAACTCTTGGAGCAGATTCTCCTGGAAGGCATGCTAAGGCACATGAAAAACAAGGAGGTGTTTGGTGACAGCCAGCATGGATTCACTAAGGGGAAATCCTGCCTGACCAATTTAGTGGCCTTCTATGATGGGGCTACGAAACTCATGGACAGGGGCAGAGCAGTTGACATCATCTACCTGGACTTGTGCAAAGCATTCGACACTGTCCCACACGACATCCTTGTCTCTAAATTGGAGAGACATCAATTTGATGGGTGGACCACTCGGTGCATAAAGAACTGGCTGGATGGCCGCACGCAAAGAGTTGTGGTCAATGGCTCGATGTCCGGCTGGAGACCAGTAACGAGTGGTGTCCCTCAGGGATCGGTGTTGGGATCAGTCTTGTTCTACATCTTTGTTGGTGACATGGACAGTGGGATTGAGTGCGCCCTCAGCAAGTTTGCCGATGACACCAAGCTGTGTGGTTCGGTTGATACGCTGGAGGGAAGGGATGCCATCCAGAGGGACCTCGACATGCTTGTGAGGTAGGCTGATGCCAACCTGATGAAGTTTAACCATGCCAAGTGCAAGGTCCTACACCTGGGTCGGAGCAATCCCAGGCACAGCTACAGGTTGGGCAGAGAAGAGATTCAGAGCAGCCCTGCAGAGAAGGACTTGGGGGTGTTGGTCAATGAGAAAATGAACATGGGGCGGCTTCAGTGTGCGCTCGCAGCCCAGAAAGCCAACCATATCCTGGGCTGCATCAAGAGGAGCGTGACCAGCAGGTCAAAGGAGGTGATCCTGTCCCTCTCCTCTGCTCTTGTGAGACCTCACTTGGAGTTTTGTGTGCAGTTCTGGTGTCCTCAACAGAAAAAGGACATGGAACTGTTGGAACAAGTCCAGAGGAGGGCCACGAGGATGATCAGGGGACTGGAGCACCTCCCGTATGAAGACAGGCTGAGAAAGTTGGGGCTGTTCAGCCTGGAGAAGAGAAGGCTGCGTGGAGACCTCATAGCAGCCTTCCAGTATCTGAAGGGGGCCTACAAGGACGCTGGGGAGGGACTCTTCATCAGGGACTGTAGTGACAGGACAAGGGGTAACGGGTTCAAACTTAAACAGGGGAAGTTTAGATTGGATATAAGGAAGAAATTCTTTATTGTGAGGGTGGTGAGGCACTGGAATGGGTTGCCCAGGGAGGTTATGAATGCTCCATCCTTGGCAGTGTTCAAGGCCTGGTTGGATGAGGCCTTGGGTGACATGGTTTAGTGTGGGGTGTCCCTGCCCATGTCAGGGGGGTTGGAACTAGATTATCTCAAGGTCCTTTCCAACCCTAACTATTCTATGATTCTATAAGGCACAAAGGCTAATGTAAGTTTGCATTAGGAGGTTTTGCTATTACAAGGCAGTGTAAGATGTCAGTAAGGTTGGGCTGTGTTAGAGCCAAAGATTTTGATAAAATTATTAATAGTATCCCTGTGAGTCCAAAGGTTTTTGTAAAATCATCATTACTGTCATGATTCTGTAGACATGGATGTGATACGCATCAGTTAATGTGTACTTTAAGGTATAATATACCCGGAGTGTATTGCACATATAGTGCACGTGATGACTTGAATTATCAACAGCCTGTGAGCATTCCCCAAATAGTATCTTTCAGTGTTTATTCATAGGATGGTATTGTGCTAGGCCAAGGAGACTGTATAAATAGATAACAAGTTGCTAGCTAGATTTCTCTGTTTGAGAGGTTTGTAGAAGAAATTCAAAGTAATTCAGGTTGGAAGGGGCCATAGGAGGTCTCTAGTTCAAACTCCTGCTCAAAATGGGATCAGCTCTGGGGTCAGACCAGTCTGCTCCAGGCTTTGATCCATCTGTTGACCAGGGCAGCCAGATCTTTTTCTTCAGGGCTGGGCATTGTTTGCATTTGTGTCTGGAATTTCATAAGGTTCCTGTTGGCATATTCATCTATCTTGTCTTAGTCGTAAATAATGTCTCCGCTGTGTATGCTTTGAATTTTTCTTGTAGTTTTTATAAGCATCTTTTAATTTTTCTATTTCCTTTTTAGTTTGCTGACTCATTTTCCAGATGAAATCAATTCCTTATTGTCAGAATTTTTCTTTTATCCAATAGTTCTTGGTTTCCTTTTAAAACATTTTAGAAAGTTGATGCATGTGAGCTGCAATTCTGGGTTGCTGCTAAGTACTACCCATGTTTTCCTGCCTTCTGAAGAGAGGAGTTAATTGCAGGAGTAGGGTAGTTACATTGGTGTTGGGTATTACTCTTATGGTTTCTCTCTTGCAATCTAATTAACATTTTGAAAACTCCAAGCATTACTTCCAGTTCATAGTTTGTGTTCATGTATATCCTGGAGGCAAAATACCTTATTCTTGACCAAGATAATTATGTGGCCTCCCTTTTACCAGAGTAATTGATTGTCTCCTATCATCACATCTCCTAACATCTCAGCAGCATTTGAATAAAACAGGAAAGTGCTATTATTTCTGTTTTACAGATGGGTAAACTAAAATCGTATGAGGCTTGAGAGATCTGATGCACCAGACTAATGCCTTTACCACTGGTAATAGATCAGTGATTACTTTAGCCTGTTTGATACTGAAGTAAGTCTGGTACAAACTGTCAGCTGTATGAAGCATGCTTTAGGGTGGGAGATAAAATCAATTGATTCAGGAGCTACAGCCACTATTGAACAGTGTGCATACTAAGTTAAAATAATGCAGATATAGCTGCCTCAGTCTCCTCCACGGACTTTCAGAGAGCTGGGATTATATACATAGACCTCAGTCCATAAATGGTGAATCTCAAAAAAACCCATAAACAAAACCAAAAAAGGGGGCAAGAGAAAAACCTATTCATTGAATATAACATCTTTTCTGAACAATGTTGGACTTATTTTCTGTTGAAAATAGCTTTCTTCTTCTGTACTGTAAGCTCTTTTGGAGAACAGCCATCTGTACATTAAAATTTGTTAGACTGTCTAGCACAATATGTCCTAGTCTGTACGGTCTACTCCACTACTGAAAATAAGGAATGATACTGTGATTTTAGGACAAGAAAATTAATAAATAGACAAGTAGTAACTGTAAAGGGTAAATTTCCTTTGCTTTTAAAGATGTGCCAGAGTGGAACACCTAAGGAGGACTGAGAGTAATCTGCAAATGATGCTTTTTGTATTCATCGGTGTAGGGATGACTGTGATACGCTGAGAAATGCACTCCCCTTGCTGTCAGTTACAGTGTATCATTGCCTGCTGTCCTGTGCAACTGCATCCAGTATCATGATACGCAGTACCAGTATGAGTAGTGAAGGCTGGTTGATATTATATTAGCTATCAGCAGGAAATTGTTTTGCTTGTGCAGTCAGACGATAAAATACAATGAAGACTCTTCAGAAGTATTTGACAGTGATTTAAAACAGAGTCCTAAAAAAGGAAGGGTATCAATACCACATACAACAAACAGAACTAATAAATGTAGGAAATTAATTTATTACCTGCATTTGGCAGCCTCCAAACTGAAGGTTCTTGTTAAAATGCTGAGTCAAACCCAAGAAGCATTATTTCTTTAAGATGTTTCTATTGTGGCCTGAAATGTGGGCAGCAGCCAGAGCTGGTCTTCAAATGAAGTTATGGAGAAGTGCTGGATCTGTGTGAAGAGCGGAACCAGACAGACCCACAAAACTGACCTCAAGCAGCTGGATAGCTTGCTCTACAAATGTGCTCCTGGCACATTTCTTAGTTTTCCTGACTGCTGTCAAAATGTACACTTCAATTTAGGCCCACAGAAATAAAGAGAAGTGAATTAATGACGAAGTAGCTAATGAGAAATGTCAGAGTTTCTAATAAATATTATTCAGAGAGATTTAGTTTGATTCCTTTTCTGATTTTTTAGTGGAAAAGTCTATCATAAAAGAAGACTGGTTAAATTTGCTTTGGTTTTTCTGTTTCATGGGTGGACAACCACCTACTGAATCATTAACTCTGTGTGTGGATATATATAACCCTCAATCACCCCACACCACTGCCATCACAATTATACTATAGGCAGGGTAGTTCATCACCACTAAGTGATGAAACGCTGCAAGATCCGACTCTGACCTTCTTATTCATGGGTATATATGTAACACCAGGAGGCTGAAGAGTCCAATCAGATTTAATTGCACTGATTGATGATATTAACCATTTCCAGTGGCCCTAAAATGTTTGGACTTTTTTCCTCACTACTAGAACTGCAAATAGAATCATAGAATAGTTAGGGTTGGAAAGGACCTTAAGATCATCTAGTTCCAACCCCCCTGCCATGGGCAGGGACACCCCACACTAAACCATGTCACCCAAGGCCTCATCCAACCAGGCCTTGAACACCGCCAAGGATGGAGCATTCACAACCTCCCTGGGCAACCCATCCCAGTGCCTCACCACCCTCACAATAAAGAATTTCTTCCTTATATCCAATCTAAACTTCCCCTGTTTAAGTTTTAACCCGTTACCCTTTGTCATGTCACTACAGTCCCTGATGAATAGTCCCTCCCCAGCGTCCTTGTAGGCCCCCTTCAGATACTGGAAGGCTGCTATGAGGTCTCCACGCAGCCTTCTCTTCTCCAGGCTGAACAGCCCCAACTTTCTCAATCTGTCTCCATACGGGAGGTGCTCCAGTCCCCTGATCATCCTGGTGGCCCTCCTCTGGACTTGTTCCAACAGTTCCATGTCCTTTTTCTGTTGAGGACACCAGAACTGCACACAACACTCCAAGTGAGGTCTCACGAGAGCAGAGGAGAGGGGCAGGATCACCTCCTTTGACCTGCTGGTCAAGCTCCTCTTGATACAGCCCAGGATACGGTTGGCTTTCTGGGCTGCAAGCGCACACTGAAGCCGCCCCATGTTCATTTTTTCATCGACCAACACCCCCAAGTCCTTCTCTGCAGGGCTGCTCTGAATCTCTTCTCTGCCCAACCTGTAGCTGTGCCTGGGATTGCTCCGACCCAGGTGTAAGACCTTGCACTTGGCATGGTTAAACTTCATCAGGTTGGCATCAGCCCACCTCACAAGCGTGTCGAGGTCCCTCTGGATGGCATCCCTTCCCTCCGGCGTATCAACCGAACCACACAGCTTGGTGTCATCGGCAAACTTGCTGAGGGCACACTCAATCCCACTGTCCATGTCACCAACAAAGATGTTGAACAAGACCGGTCCCAACACTGATCCCTGAGGGACACCACTCGTTACCGGTCTCCAGCCGGACATCGAGCCATTGACCACAACTCTTAGCCTTATCTCAAATCTTATTCTTATCTCAAATCATAGTTGCTTGAAATTTGAACATTTTTCTGTATGCATTCAGATGTCATATAAGGCACTAGATGTGCCCTGTACATTTAAATTTAAATCTGGGAAAATAACAAAAGTATTTCTTTTGGTTTTAATTTGAAAATCTATGTTCCTTTCCTAGCTGTTTTTAAGGAATGTAGTGAAGTTATATTAATTGAGGTTTGTCATGAAAATAGTACAGTCTAAACAAATCTCAGAGAAAGAAGAGATTATAAATTTTTTCTAATTGTAAAAATCTATATTGGCATCCAGACACTGAGTTATGTCATGCAAGGCAGTACCATTGGTAGGCAAAAGTGTAAGGATTGCTAGGACTTGTGTGCCAGCAGCCATGTTTGGTACAAACAGCACTACAGCCTCATCATACCAAGCAGTCCAGTGTAACCAGCAGTAAATTATTACATGAAGAGCTTTTCTCATCCCTCTTTTAGATTGGGGGTCCATCAGTGCACTATGTGTCCTGGTCTTTTGTGGCCAAAAAGCACAATCTCACCGAGAGAAAAAGAGGCCAAGTAAACTGTGCATTTGTTACAAATTATTTAGTCTTGCTTTATGAATATTTTGGGTTTTTTTCTCATCTCTAATAGTTCTAAGTAGTTCTGGAAACTGTATTCTCACATGCTACAAAATTGCTAGTTCTATAGAAGACTTGTTTGCTGCTGAGAAGGTAGTTGTTAAGAAATAGAACAACCACTGCTGATCCCTAAAGGGAATTGCTTCTCCCACTAGCTATTATCTAAATTGGATGTTTTCTGGAAAGACGAGCTGAATAAATAAAATAACACTAGCAAAGCCGGAGGATTCAAAGATTCTGACTCCTCCATTTTAATGTTAGTGTAACTCCACTGAACTCAGTAGAGTTATTCTGGCTTTAAACATAAGCCCTGGAGTCCAAAATGCTATGGGGAAAGACGCTGTCTGCTCCCATTTGAACAAGTGGACGGCCACAGCATGACTTTATTTACATAAACTGTCTACCAGATGGAGAAAAACCCTAGGGAAAGGCAGGCACTCCCTTCCCCCATCCCTCCTGAGATGTAGGATGTGGAAGAAGGCTCCATTGTATAAAAATGTCTGCCTGTTTTCTTCCTGTGGCACGCTAGGAGTCGCTGTATGCATTTCAGAATTGTTTGCTGAAGTAGGAATAAACTGTTTAAGAGGTGAATGACATTTCAGACCAGAGGGACTGAATCCCCTTGACATGGATTTTAGTCAGTGTGTCCATGCACTGCTGGACGTGTACTGAGAACACTTTTTCATTAGAAGCACTTCTTGTTTGGAAAGAGAGAAAACGGAGTTAAGGTTCTGCCTTTTAGCTACTCCATACATTGAAACCATCTGAGATGTGAGCTTTGTTAGGGTGTGGAGTATGTTTGCTCTCCAGGGATGGGAAAGGCTCACTGGGGGTGCACCTGCACTGGGAGTCAGCAGACGAGCGAGGAAAGAGAAAGAGATGCTCGCCTGTTGGATATTGCAGTTTTAGACATTGATATGGAGTTAACATGCTCCTTTCAGCGCTGGTTTTTACTCATAAGATGTTGTCTTACTATGTGAGCCAGTGATGATTTTTCTTTATCTTCTAAATATTATTTCCTTTGTTTCATACAAGGCCTTGGAGTTTGTGTGAAGTTACACTGTGTTTGGAAGACACTAAGGGTAGTCAGTGATACTATTATTCGAATGGGTTTGAACTTTTACATTTGCTAGCTTTAAAACCTGTTATGTTTGTGCTGCCTTTTGTTGCTGTAACATATCTTTTGAAGGAGTCCTAAAACTATGAAGAAGGTGGAAGCTGAGTGTGTTTTGATGCCTGGCACAAGGCTGCTGGAAGGGCTTAGTTTCTGTTGCTGAAATGGCTCATTTCTGCTGCTGAAATAAGGGAGATATACTGGGAGGAAAAGACAGACTTTGCACGAGTGAGTTTAAAAGCCTGTGTGGACTCAAGTCTACAAAGCTATGGAAGCAAAACTGGATTCTGCCTTCCTGAGAACAAGGCCAATAGCACAGCATCAGCTCTTCAGAGTCCGTATTGCCTCCGTATGACAAAGTGTTGTGAAGGGTAGGGATTTCCTACCCCCAGATCATAAGTTCAGCAGGAACCCTGCTCATTCCTGCAGATAGCAAGCAGGTGCTGGAAAAGTAATTATCTTCCCGCTGTCTGTAGCCCCCAAGGCAGCCAGTTCAGCCAACTTGCCCCTTCATCCTCCTCACAGCAGACAGCAGTAGCCACTGTGTGCCTGTCCCTCAGTGCCAGGAGCCAGTTGTTGAGGGTGATGGCTGGAGGGAATGCAGACCACAGTTACCTGGGTGTAACTAAGACTTAAGGGATCATCCTTCAGGACAGCTGAGTACTACCTTCACTCAGGTACTCTGAAGTTTGCAGAACTACAGTTCTGGTGCTTCATTCTTACAGCTTAAAGACTCTGAGTTTGAGACTCAGGGTAATGTCGTACTTGCAGCTGCCTGACCACATTTCCTTGCTCTTGCTCCCACAACAGCTTCAGCAGAGGTCAGCAGAGAATTTGATATCTGATATGAATGTGGCTGTTTAGTGAATTCTAATTTGAAACTCTTAGGGCTTTTGTTTCTATTTGGTTTTCTTTCCATCAAGTCATTTGTCTAGGATCTCTGTTTCTGGAAAGAGGCAGGGTGAAGAATTTAGTCTAATTCACCATTTAAATTCCATAAACAAGACAGAAATCTAGTAGCAGACAGAGAATATGTATTGCAGCAATAAAACTTCTCTGAAAGAATTGCAGCAGCAGCTAGGGACTGATAATAAGGATTTCTTTGCCTGTGAAGTAACTTTTACAGGCCTAGATTGGCTTGATTTTCATTTAACAAAACCACTACATTAATTGTTATTATATTGTGAAGAGGAAAGACTGAAAACTCTTTGGTTGTCTTCATTAATTACATCTCTCTTTAGCAGTACCATTGCACTGAACAGAGAAAAGGAGGAGAGTGACTTATATTGAGTTTCATTTTTAAAGGACAATGTGCATTTTTAACTGGGCTTAATATGTAAACTTTCAGGTAAAAGATGGGCTAAAAATATTTCAGAATTAAAACATCAGTTGCAAACCACTGTCTTCCAAGCCGGCCTATCCTAAACCATACGCAAACCACCTACAAGGTACAGATTAATTGACTTGCTAATTATACAGGGTAGGGCGAGATGCTGAGAGAAGTGGCTTGAGATGGACAATGCTGTCTAGTCTTCATATTCTGGCCAGGTTTCCAGTTGGCATTTAGTTTTCAGAGATACGGTCTAAAAATTTCATTCAAGAACAGGACTTTCGGTTTCTGCGAGTTCAGAATCCATGATTCTTTTCTGAGCAATGTCATCTCCTGCTTCTAGGGCTAGAAAGGATAACAAAGGCTAGGATCTAGGACTAAAACCAGTTACAAATGTAGGTATACACAGGATTGTAGTCTTATTTTTCAGCTGCACTGTGAATCAAGTCATAGCAAAGATCACATGGAAGCTGAGGAGTTACTTTTGGAAGCAAAACATGTATAAAAAATGAAAGGTAAAAAGAAAGTGCTTCTCTATGTGAGAAATGCTTTACCACATACTCTTAGAGCATTTGGCAACTGAGGACACAGATGTGGCGTACAGCATGGGAAATCTTCAGCAGTACAGTTGGGGATGGACTATTCATCAGGGACTGTAGTGACATGACAAAGGGTAACGGGTTCAAACTTAAACAGGGGAAGTTTAAATTGGATATAAGGAAGAAATTCTTTACTGAGAGGGTGGTGAGGCACTGGAATGGGTTGCCCAGGGAGGTTGTGAATGCTCCATTCTTGACAATGTTCAAGGCCAGGTTGGATGAGGCCTTGGGTGACATGGTTTAGTGTGAGGTGTCCCTGCCCATGGCAGGGGGGTTGGAACTAGATGATCTCAAGGTCCTTTCCAACCCTAACTATTCTGTGATTCTGTGTGATCAGAATCCAGGCATGCAAGATTCACTGATTTAGTTGGTGGAGGAAGGCTCTACAGAGAGGCATACCATTTGCTTTTACCATTTTAGACCACTTCTGGAAGTGTCCTGTCAGCCTCATGTGACTGCATAGTGCAGGTGGAAATACAGCCCTGCATAGGCAAAGAGAAAAAAAGCTGTCCTGATCTGCTCTCATGATCTGCCCTCAGCCATGCCATCTACCAGAGTCTGTAAATTGTTGGTGTCTTGAAAATGAGAAAGCACGGAATTCCTCAGGAAACAGGACTAAGCCTATGTTGAGAATTCACAGTGATATTGTAAAATACCTGAGTGTGGCATTTTAATGCTCCAACCTTATTGAGAAACAGAAGTTATAAAAAAAAAAAGGTATTTAAAGCATAATGAATATGAGGAACTTAAAGTTTACTTGTATTAGAATGTCTGAGCCTTATATTGATACTACATGCCTGGCTCCAATTAAAGTCAGTAGCAGTAGCCTACCAAAAAGATTTGCCTTCTCTTTATATTTTAAGTTGTTGATGTATGTAGTATTAATTGTGGTAAGTTAGTACAGAAAAACAAGCTAATTCATGTGAATAGACTACTTGCCTTTGGTTTCCTGGCTGCGTGCCTGCTTGCAGTTTCATGCTTAATCCACTGCTTCATTTTTTATTTCTCTCTTACCAGCAATTATATTTCATTGGTGAATGTTGTAGTACAGAGTTGGAGGTGAGGGCTGCTTCTTTACCTGAGAAGCAATGTTTCATACTCTGTATCACTTCTCAGTGGATAGAAACTGGAAAAGTAGTAATTTCTCATTTCATTTCCAGCATAATTTATGCTGAAGGAATAGTGCTGTCAATTTCTGTTGAGAGTGGTATGTGGTATGTTTTGTATCCAAAGGCTTGCCTTGCTTCTGTGTCCTCTCTCAGGTAAGGCAAATACACAACTATGTACTTCTTGGCTACATAATTTTTTAGCTTTCCTAAGGGAGCAATGACTTACAATTTTCCAGAAAAGAAATGTAAGCACAGAGCAGCATAACTGGTATCTGTGCAAATCCACAGTTCTGTTTTTTTGTAAGTCACCAAAACATAACACCTAAAATGAATGTCTGCAAAAATTTCCTCTCTTTGTTTCTTTAGCAGCAAACTTCAAACTACCAATTGCTGTAGACATAGTAACTGGCATGATACATGGTATTCACACCCTATAATATATGCATATGTCAAATTAAGATGAAGTGATGGTGTTCAAGGTATGGACCATGTTAAGCTGGAATGCTACGTAGTTGATAAGAAGATCTTCAAGAGTAAAACTTGATTTTAAAAGTTTTAAAAATAAAACGTTTTTTATTTTTAAAAATAAAAGTTTGAAATAAGTGGTTAAAAAGATTAACTGAGTTTCAAGATTGCTCTGGGTTTGTTACAACAGCTGATACATGCAATGATGCTGAAATCTTGCAAAATTGCTACTTGCTGACCTGAAGATCTGCTAAACAGAAGACCTTTATGAATTGGAAATTACACTCTGCAATACTTTCTAACTAAACAACATATGAAAAGTGTTTGAAGGTACTGTATTTATGACATATTGATCAGCACCTCTGTTCAGCTCCTCTTAACCACTATTTATAGAGACAAGCAATGTCAATTGGCGGTAGAAGTCCATTTTATACAGAACAGGTTTTTGTCACGCTTCTCTTCCCCCCTCCAGCAACTGGAAGCTTACTTGGAAATCTGTAATTGTTTTGGCCAAAGAAAGGTTTTGTGTACTGCATAAGGCGTGGGACCCTGGTCAAAACCAATTGCTGAATTATGTATGAATTTATGATAATAAGATATTAATCCACAAGTTCCCTTGCTGCAAACCAAACATCTCAGTATCCAGTCAGCAGTTTTGCAGGGTGCAACATTATGTGAAGCCTTGTGCACACAATACATGAGGCAGCGGTCGGTGGCAGTTAAACACTGTTCACATCTTTGAAACCTAATTTAGTAGCTATGCTGGCACCCCACACTCTCCTAAATGGGAAGGTGTCTGTGTTTCCTCGATGCCTGGTAGTTGACGTATTTCAGTGTATTTTGTTTTTTCTGGTCCGTGGAAGCCCATCCTTCTGTCCTTATCAGCCTGAGTGATCCAAGTCTCCCGGATTTTGCTCACTGTCCGTCCTGTTCAAGGAAGCATTTCAGATGAGAGTAGGACTGTGGTCTGGGAACTTGCCATCACAGTTATTTTCCCAGAGAAAATTCACTTGCCATAGAATTAAAACATCCCAACTGAAAATATAACAGAGACTGCTCCCAATCCATTCTCCCTGTTGGACTGGCAACACACACAGGCTTCCTGGCTTCTTGGTATCGTTGGAAACCTGTCAGGCAAATATCTCCTACTAGGGCACTGGGGACTGACCCAGAACTTAATATGTTCCCTGACTGCAGAGTATTTTGGGAAGCTTTGCATTTCTGGTTCACTGCTGGGGTTTCTGAAGGCTTTTGAAAACACATAGAAACACTGAAACAAAGTGAGCTTTTGGTGGTCTCAAAATGAAATTTTAGAATTTTCATTTCTTGTATATGGTTTTGGGTTGGTTTTTTTTTTTCAAAATTTATGTGGGAGGAAATACCCAACATTTCCATTCTCTAGATATTTTTAGTCTATACTAAAATTATTTCTCTCTGTGCTTTATATAGGCAAGATAACCTTATATCATTAGACCTTTAACACCTAGAGGGAGTTGTTCAAGCTCAGATAGCAGAAATTGTACATAGATAAAAAAAATATCTGTTTGCCATGATCACTTGTGAAACAGGATATGGACAGTCAGTGCATTAAGGCTTCCAGAACTGAGAGAGAGTATCTCAAAAAAAATGTGTCTTAATTTTCACCTTCATCAAACACTTTTGCTCTTAATGCTACCTCTCATCTGGGTCAATGCTTGTGTGCAGATGTGCAGATAACTCTGAATTTAATCTTCAGAATTTTTCATAAAAAGAGAACAAATCTTTAAAGTCACCTCTTGCCTAGTGATCTCAGTTTTAGGAACACCATGGAAGTCACTGTGGAAATTGCCTTATGAACAGTTATTGATTTTATAATGTCTGCAGCAGGGTGGCTAATCTTTAGCTACTTGGAAATCACGTGACATAACCTCCCATGACTTTGATAGCTCTTATGGTCTATGGTGGGATTTGTGAGCCAGGATGTAGGGGATACCCACTAAGGCTTCCTCATAGCTTTATGTTATTCTTTTTGCAGTGAGTGAGAGCCAGATACCTGTGTGGAGGAACATGCATGGTGTCTATCCTCTTCCTCATGCAAAGTAAGTTGCTGCTTCTTCCTCCTGAAGCCAGGATGTCTCTGGAGGCAGTGTCATGGCAGAGACACTTCTCAGGCTTTGCCAAAGTCATAGTACCTCCAGATCACTTAGATGTTAATTAACCTTATGCCTTTCTGCCAGTGCTGCCGTTATTTGTAATGAAATGAGTATTGTATTCAGGCATCCACAGTACCCATATGCCCATGCAAGAGTCTGTGAGGACTCTCCCAAATATAACAAACAGGCAAATCCCAAGAATAGCAACTGCCAGAAGCATGGAAAATAGTGCTCAGCTTTCTTCTTCCAGCTGTGCACCAATAACCACTACTGTGAGCAAGGCACGTACCTCTGGCCTGCTTTGCTCTCCAGACATTGAGGCACACAACAGCAAAAGTCACACCAGGTAGCTGGATTCTTACAAACATCCTGATCTCTGTGTCTGCCCAGTGGGAGCACTGGTTCCCCTTCAGCCATTCTAGGATCATGATAAGGCAATATAAAGTTGATTTTCTTAAAGGAATGAAGCAAACTTGTATTAAGCACAGCTTTGCTCTGTTTGGTGTGTCAACAATTTGTTACGGTGATGATAATGTTGTCCCCTTAGCTTCCCTATTGAGCTGGTGTAGTGTAGCCCTGATTATTGCAAGAACTGTCCTTTTGCTTGGTGGTGCAATTAAGGCCAAGATTCATTGCTGGGTAGATTTGGCCTTTTCTGTCAGTGGCTGTGATTTGTACTAGTTGTGCTTTCCACATTGTGATGTCCTGGCCCCGTGAAAAGATACAGGCTTGTAGCATTTGGAGAACCAAATTGGAACCTCTGTTTCATATATGTGAAAACCAAAATAACCCAGCTATTGCTTTTTCTTTGCAGGAGATAAGTGAATGGCCACATAAACTGTACAAAAGAGCCAAAAATTTCCTAACAACATGCCACTACTCTATTCCGCAGGTCTTGTCCTGTGAACACGCAGGTGCTGTGACAGTAAACACATTGTGAGTAATTCAGTAGGTGGACAGTAGGGCCATAACCAAATTGCTGCAGTAATATGTATACACATTTGCAAACCATTCTGAATGGTCTATTAGATGGAAAATTAGATTAGAGAGAGCAATTAAAATGGTAAACCTCTAAGAAACAGTTATATATTGTTGCTTTAAAATTGGAACTGAGCATTTGAGCAGTATGTATCGGCCACATCTCTTGCTTTTTATTAAGCATAGAGGAATTTAGAAAATATTTCATTAGCATTAAATCTGATAGATCCTTTCCATTGAACAAAGTGAAGCAACTGTAATACAACACAGCTAATAGTGTTGTAGTGGTGTGAATATTAAAATATATAAGGTGCTTCAGCTGGGGTCCTATTGTGCCCAATATTCATATTTTAAAGAGGTTTGGAAGCTTCTCATTAAAGATAATGAGAGTTGCCAGGTGTCCAACAGCTCATGAAATGAAGGACCAAGTCCAAATTATATCAATTATATCTTTTAAATGGATTTCTATTGTCTTTTATACAGATTTCCAGTAAATAAATGAATACAGTAAATAAATGAATACTTGTTAACCAGACCTCTGCTACTATGAGCCATTTAGCTGAATAAACTCAAAGATATTTTGAATAATACCTTAAATATGACTATATTTACTATGAATATGCTATAATTTATATAGGATAAAGATCTCTTTTAAGTTTACTGTTTAGGAATGGGTTTTATCTCAGTATTAATGGCTCTTAAATATAATTTTATCTGAACATTTAATCTAAATTAGTTGTCTTCCGAGGTGATTACCTTGCTTATATTTTTTCTTTCTTTCAACTGGACCATACACTTCCCGCAGCTTAGTTTGCTGATATTTGATTTGTGGTGATACAGATCATACACAAGCTGGCTTGTTGTTTTTAATGAACTGGATGTGTTGTATAATAGAATTGCTAGGTTTGTGTTAAATTACAGCTTTGGGACTCATTATTGTGAGATGTTATCTACTTTGAACTGGCTTATTTTATCACAAAGAAAGAAATTGAATTTGCTTAAGATGGCAAATGCAGCAATGGATGGCTTGGTTGGTGAGTGTTTTGGGGCACCCTGTTGAGCTGATATATATTTTATCTGATCTAATTCACATTCTGCCCAGAAGATGCATACACCCATACGTATGTCAGAGTCCATATAGAAAAGCTTAAAGCAAACAGCAAGCACACTGTGTTGTTGAATTGTTAAACAATGCTCTTTAGCCATTGCCGTTTGACCGCTTCAACTGTAAATTCATGAGATCCTTTCCTTAGGGCATTTTGTTCCAATTTTCAGTAATGTGCATGTGGAAACTAATGATGTGTTTCTTTCTGCACATATTTAGCTTCTGCGTGCAAGTATTTCAGCACATACACAGAAGTAGTTAACAGGCATTGAAATTTAAGTGTGTGCAGCAGGATAAATTGTGTGAAAGCCAAAAAAAAAATGTTTCCTTTGACAATTGCAGGTTTGGAAGATTAAGCCTCTGTGTGTCATTCCTGGCATTTCTTTTGCTTTGAAAACATATTGAGCTTTCAGCCTAATGTAATGATGATATATGGGAAAATGAAATTATTTTGTTTACTGAAATAATTTTAGCTGCTCTGTGCAACAATGTAAAAAAGCACTGCTGTGCGTTGACAGAAAATACAGACAGGATGAGCTCTTCTACTTGAACTGGTTAAATCAATGAAGAAGGGGTTCAATTCACACGCGATTTAAAGGAAGTGTTAAAGGAATGTAAACTGTTATAAACTGGTGTGGCATATACTTTCAGTAGACTTCTCCTTGGCTGCCTGTTACAACAGTGCCAGCTTCTGTAAGTATGTTGGGCATTGGGTATTTTAGCATATAATAAATATCTTAGATACGAACAAATTTTGAAGTGATCTAAGTTACTAAGAGAGTTGCTGAAATGTGTTTGCCCCTACTCTTGCAAGTTCTACAGAGATTAAAGCAGTGTAAGGAGTGGTACTCAAATAGGTAGGAAAGTTTTCATCAAAGCAATGGGAAGCTTTCTCCACCGATACAGTGTCTCGCCTCCAGCTTGCACAAGCTTACAGAAAGAGCAGTTCAGGTGTGGTGTGTATTGCTCTAGTGCTTCCCACAGGCAGTAAATTCATACTGTTAAAAGCAGGAACTTGGAGTCTTCTAGGAAGGCAGAGTAAAGGGAACCTGCACAGAGAAAGTGGCCAGTGCCACCAGCTCCCATGAGCCAAGAGCAGATTCTGTCTTCTTCTTGCTCTGGCTTTGACCTCTGAGTCACAAGACAGAAAAACACCCCTAAGAATGTCTTGGAGGCTGCAGAGGCAGCTGTCTCCAGATTTGTATATGGGTATGAATCCAGCTGAGTGACCCCTTGCAGTGCAGGCGGATCACTTTGGCACTGCCATGTTCATTCCTGGCTGTCAGAGCTGGTGCATCCCCCTGGTCATTCAGCACACCATGCAGGGCACACAGCATTTTGCAGTGATGCCTGTAGTGGCTAGGGGCTGATTTATTCTCTTGGCCCACTCAACACTGTGCATACACATCTATCCAGAGCACATGTCCTGGCTTCTGGGAGCACTGTTATACCAATTTCAATTTTTTTGTGTAGAGGTGTTTAAATCGCTGCAGCTAAAGTCAGTATTTTATGATAAATGAAGGATTTTGGTAGCTATGGGGACTCAGATGTAAAATATCACCTTAAAGTTTGTTCTTGCCAGGCAGCAGAACCACCTCCTTCCAAAATAAAGCCTATAAGCAACAATAAATATTTTTCTTTCAGAGTGGGCTTAGTAACTCATTTTAAATGATTCTTCTAAACTCTCTGTGATCCAGCATCACATGCTGTAGAGGTGGAAAAAATACCAGCTGTTTGCTCTCTGCGTTAATATTTAGGGTGGGCTGTAATGCTGAAGCTGATATTGAACTCTGTGCAGTTAATTTGCTTTTGTTGAAATAACCTTTAAATTATCCTTCCCTTAAACAGACTTTTTTTTGCATACTGTGAGTGCTCTGTCCCATTCAAATCCGGTATGCTGGTTTAAATCCTTTCTTACTTCATCTTGGCCACGATTATTTAATGCATAAGATTGTATATACTGTATAACATGAATTGTTTCCTCACTTTGTTTTCTTGGCTTAAGAAAGTTCCATTTTTTGCATGACCTTGGTTCTGGAGGCCTTGATTCACATGACATTAGCAGCTTTATGGAGTTGCTTTATAGTTTGCTTTATTGTGGAAAACCAGAACAGTTTTACTGATAGAATTTACTGTTCATTTTTTCCCAATTGTTTTTGGCATATGTTCATGTTTTGGCTTTTACATCACTGTTACTAGTAATTACCTTGTTTCCATTATTTTTCTTTAATAGAGAATAAATGAGCTCGTGATATTTTTCTTCAGTAGAGTCTGAGCATATTTAAGATATCTCTTACAATGTGGAGAATACTGTAGGCATGATTAATAGCACCATCATTGTAACATAATTTAGTTAGAAGGACTTATACAACTGATAAACTGTCGTGCACTTCTACTAAACTGCAATCTAAGTGAACTGTACTTCAGGTTTTTATATCCTCATTTCTGTCTTCTGTAAAGATATTACTGTAAGATTCATACAACTGTCTTTACAGTCACACTATAAGCAGTGAAAGTTAAATCAGTTCTTGCATGAAACACTGTTTCTATAAAAAATGAGTGATTATAATTCTGTAAAAGGAATAGATTAGTTCACTAAATACATTCGTTGCAGACAGAAGTTGTGACTAAATGGAATATTTTCTAGAATAAAAAGAAATTTAGTTTAAAATAAAGAAATCTGTCCTTGAAAGATGAGGGAGAATTTAAGTGTATACAGTAGATAATGCCTACAGAAACTTGCATTATAAATAGTTTATGGACCTCACATTTATAAATTAATCAGAAAAAATCAATATATAAGTCAGAGACTAACAAAGGACCTTTTGTTGGTAATTAAAAACAGCTCTGTCTTCTAATTGACCCAGCTCCTTGGGCCAATTGAAATACTGCATTTTAATTTCATCTGTGTGGAGTTTTACATGAAATTACCAGTTCTGATGAAATCTTTTCAAAATGTAGTCACATAAACCCAAGATTTTTCTTGGTCTTCACTGATTTACTGGGTTTTTTTGGTAGAGAATATTGTTGAGCTAAACTTCCTATTTGAGCTTTGCATTTTGCAGGGATATTCTATACTTAATTTCATTTTTCTTTATTGCTGAACCTCTGTAGCTGTTGAGCTCAGGCTGTCAGTCTAGCCTAAGCAGCTTAGGTATCCTCTAGCAGTTGCTCTGCTGACCATACCCCAGCAGGTGAATATACTGGCCTGGGGTACTGCCATGTAAAAGTCTCTTCCACCAGGAAAAGGAGGCAAGCCCTGCTCTTAAGTCCCTTTCCAACTCCTGCCTTCAGGAACTCAAGATAACCCTGGCACTACTTTTCACCATCTCCATCAGCAGGCACTTCTTATTTTCATATCACCCCATTATCTGTCACCAGCTTTGTCTAACTTATATCCTTTCCCCTTTTTATGTTACCAGACTGCTGCTTTGCCCTACCTGGTGGAGAATCTGCTTGTTAAGAGAAAAACTATGCATCTTTTCAAGTAACTCTAACTTGAAGACTGCAGAGCACATGTCCCAGTCAGAGCAGTGGATCACCTTTTAGAAGCCATGAGTATATCATCCAATCCACTGAGCTGGTCATCTGCATTATTTTGCCTTTCCTTTTCTGTTCATGGTCTGCTGTATTTGCAGGCACTAAACATTTCAGATGAAGTTGTTTTGCTCAGTGTGTAGCACGGTGGGGCCTCTGGTTTTGTGACAAAATGGAATAGTAAATAGATCTCCACTAAATTATTGATTCTCATTATGGATTGTTATCCTGGCAGTCTGAGCAGGGTGCTTGTCCAGAAATATTTATTGTGCATATTAATTAGGGAAGGATGACCAAAAAAGAAAAATAAAAGATCCATCATCTCAGTACTTCTTTTTATCTAACTTTTCATCTGGTTTGGCTCAGCTGGGTAAACTGACAGCTACCTTGTTTCTGTATTCTGACCTCTAAACACGGGTGCATGCATGTGGCTCTGCACTTCAGCTGGCAGAGCTGCAGAGGAAGAAATAGTGATACTTCAGTAGTGATACTTCATCTGTTCTTGCTGCTGTTTGTCCACCTTTGGCAGTTTCCCTGGCTTTATGCCGAGTCCTCATACTCTTTTATTTCCTGTATTACCGCGGTGGAGAACAGAGTAAGTAGCTAGTTGGTAAGTACCTAGTTTTGGCTTAATGCATTGATTCGCAGAAGCTGAGCTGTGTAGACTCAAATACCCATGTAAGATATTATCTAATCGTTTTTGTACAGAAGAAGCTCTGTAAAAGCTGTGGTTCATACTATTTCATCAGCTTTCTACTGAAAAATGGAATGGGCTTAAAATTAAGATCCCCTTACATAATGGAAGTCATAATGAAGGGCATGGTTCATAAATTTCAATTGTTAAATTGTCTCAGTGGGAAAGGTGGCTTGACATTCCCATATTTTAAGGATTTAAAATCCACATTCAACAATAATGGTAAAGAATTTAATTATCAGCTTATATTAAGATGGAATACAAGGGACATTTCAGCTCTTCTCTTTGTGAGCCATAAGCCTTTAACTGAAGATTTCTCTTACCTCCAAAGACCCAGATTCTAAAGGTATTTTTACTGGGTGCCTGTTTGTAAAAATTACACCTTATGGATCGATTTAGCAAAAAAAAAAAAAACCACACAAACCCCCCCCAAAACCAAAACAAAATGAAAAAACCCTAAGCCATGTGAAAAATATGAAACCTGATTTAATAATTTTTGTAATGTTTGCATTTACACAAAATATTTTCCAGGAGCACATTGCATGTAAGGCCTCATTAAAAGGAGGTCACTTAATGGTCATTAGGAAAAGTAACTGGTAGTGCTCTTGTCAGAGCTGAGGCACCTGTGCCTTTCCACTCCAACATACAGCAACTCTTTGTGGTTCCTCAGAGCTCAGTGTATTAAATATGGCAACATCCATAACAGAGCAAACGTTGCAGTTGCCTGTTATTCAACACAAAACTGTTGTAGTTTATCTGTGCTGCCTAAGATTGAAAGTCCTACTATGGTACAAAAATCCCTGTATGGCTCTTCCACTTTGGGGGATGGAGTCTGTGGTTTTCTCTAGGTTTGGAAAGCACTGATCACATTGTGGGTCCTATTGTAATATAAATAAATAGTAATGACAATAATAATATTGTAATGTTGCAGAAAGTGATATTGTGTTTGTAACCACTGCTGAAACAGAGGTAGTGAATGATGACCGTGTTTAGCCAGACTGCTGATGCAGGAATACAGAAACTGGAAAGATACCAACCAGCCTGATTTAAGACTTGGAGAAAGTACAGAGCTGTGAGATTGATAGCGCAGAAAGAAATCTTTTGGTTGAGGTCCGTGGCCTGCATCAGAGCTTTTGGGATTGATAGCACTCAGCTGTATCAATCTCACAGCAGCAAACACGACTATTCTCCGTGAAGAATGGGCCGTATTGAAAACCCTGACATCCACTAGATTGAGAACTGCAACATGAGTAAGGAAGAGTAGAGATAATACAGTGCTGATTCTTCACGTAGTTTGTTTTGCAGCAAAAAAAGCCTCAGTGGCTATTCCAAGCTCAGCTCCTGGAAGCAAGTCTTTCTGGAAATAAGCATAAAAGTACACAGAAGGCAGAGGATCTGTAAGGGAGAATGACTACTTAAATAAAAAGTGGAAAAAAAAAGCAACATATTTTATTGTAATGTTTACTATTTTCCATTTGTGTTTCATTGGATATTTTGGATATTACATCCCAGCCAGTTTCTTGCTGCATCTTCTGATCAGAAACTGGTGGCAAAACTTCTTCTTTGTTGTATCTTGTGTTTCAGTTCTCCTTGTGTTATGAAGCTTGTGAAACTGAAAACCAGGTCTGATTTAAGTAGGCAAGTCTTGCTTCAGGTCTCTGGGATTATCTGCATGAATTGGCTTGCATTTATTATTTAATATTTTTAATAGAGCCATATATTGTCTTTCAGGAATCCTATCCTATATGACATTATTCCATCAGCAAATATAATTTACCCACTCTAACATTTCAAGGGATGTCGAAATCACTTTTTTTCCTGTGTGGATGAAGTTGCCTTAGCAAACGTTGCTGCTCACAACACTACCAGATACACTACTAAGTGAGCATAACTACTTCTTGTGTGAAATGATTCAGATAGTAGCAATCCACAAACAGAGCCATTAAAGGACAAAACCCAACCAGTAAAAACTGTTGCTTCATTTCAACATTATAGAAATGCATAAATAGTAAAGGATCACCCCTGAAATGTGGAGGTTATTTGCTCTTGTAGATTGTAGTAGATTGTAAATCCTTAGATTTGTAGATTGTAAATCCTTACAATCTACTAATGTGTTTTAGATGCTCAGCATAAAATTAGGGAAACAAGCAAACAAAATAATTTTTTAAAAGGTTGGTTCAGAAGTCTGTGAAAAACGGACTTTTACCTAAATTTATCTTCTGTAGAGTCTGAAGGCAAATGGAAATGTTTATAGTAAGCAAGGAGTAGCCAATTGCTCTTGTTGGAAGAAAGAAATTTGTGATTAAAAATAGAGGAGGAAAATGGAAACCCACGAGGATGTTTAGGCAAAATTCCACATTTAAACAAAATGTACATTTAATTATATGTGCAATTCCAGTGAGTGGTAAGCTAATGGAAGTGGCATTACTTGGAGTTCTCATGCATGCCCAAAACATCAAAGATGGGGATATTTATGTGATGGGCCTGTGAGCTGGATGCTAGGCGGCAGAACAGTGTTGACTCCAACATGAGTGTTATTAGAGAGCTGATAGTCTTCACATCTCAAACCCCAACTGTGATATTGCAAGAGTTCTAAATGGATGAAATTAGGACAGGTAATTTATGAAATTAATGCTGATCATGTCTTCAATACAAAATTCTACTTCTCCTTCTTGGATTCCTTCATAGCATTGCCCAACTTTACACCGTATGTTTGCACAGTCCTGTAAATTAGATGTGGTGGAACTGGGTTCTATCAAGAATAGTGATGGGTGTTGAGGCAGATCTGCTACCTACTGCAGCTTTCCTCGCTTATAATTCTGGAGGTCACTGGGTTGCTAATAATAAATGAAGGCAACTTGGTAAAATAGCTGAAAAGGCCAACACAAGAAAGGGTTAAGGGCAAAGTAAGTCACCATGCTAAATATCATCTGGTAGGGGCAAACCCAGGCAGCTGCTGGAGAGGTTAATTGTGGCTGTCAAGTCAGCTAGAGATCTTAGTGTGTAAATAGAAGAGTGGCTCAGAACGAGCTGGTGCTTCATCTAAAGGTCAATTAGGTACACAAGAGACCCTGCTGCTACCAACTTCAAGTCTTGTTATCCCACAGTGATCTTGCTAGAAAGGTGCTCATATGGCTGGCCTGAAAGTGGGTGAAGCTGAACAGGGAAGAGGGTAAGGCTACAGGCTAGTTGTAAAGGTGGTGTGGTATGATTGTTCCACAGTACGCTTTGGTAGTCTATGTTGTAGGCACAGCCTTCTTCATGCTGGTGCCACTGGTTGCTTAATAAACACTTCAGAGTACTTTAAGACCCATCGACCGTTCTACTTTTAAACTGGCAGGTTGCCTCTTTTTTAGATTTTAGATGCCTGTATTCAGGCATCCACTGTTTTGTTTTTTATCTGGCTTATCTTTGTGCACAAGGGAGGGCTAGCTGATGCAGCTTGCTGATTGTAACTTGCCTCAGGACTGCTGAGTTTGCCTTTTTTGAAATTATAACCTCAGATTTAGGAAATATGGACTAAAATAGCTCATCAAAGTATGCAGATGGGAAACAGATGATCCTACCTTTCCACTACGTAGACTGAACTGAAATTTGTGGAGTGTTCAGTTACTGAGTTATCTTTTCTTATGGAAGCATTTGGAGCTTATATATCTGTTAGAACTGCAATAATTTTTAAACATGCTTCCACTGAGCAAAATTAAATATATTAGAGCCTTGATGGTTTGTATTGTCCTATGCCAAACTAAAGACTCAATGGAATTAAAGGAATTAAAAATGGATGTCAGAGAGAAACAGAGTTAACATTGAACACCTTCATTAAGATCAATAAAAAAATTATTGTTGAATGTATTAACAATGTTCTGGAGACATAAAATGAAGTGGTTGGTTGGTTAAAATCAAACATTGAAATGCTGCTAGAGATCAGAGGTAATATAAGTACCTGAGAATATATCACAATTATAGCAGCAACCTCATAATTAAAACCTTTGTCTCAAGTATGAAGCCTTTTGCGTATAATAAGATACCAGAACTCAGAACTTGTGTAGATGAAATGAAAAGTGGAAGCAGATATGTTAATTCTTTATTTTTAGGCATTTTGGTAAAGAAACCAACATTAAAGCTCAATTCAGTGTATTGCTTTTTATTCCCAAAACTAGTATCTGTTGGTTTTGCACCAATAAACACATCAATCAGAAGGAGAAAAATAGAAAACATTATTCAATGACCCAACAGAACTCTATAATATGAAGATACTAATGAATAAAAATTGATAGATGAATGAGAACCATGATATCAGATAAAAAATGTAGTTTCCAATACACTGCTTATGGTGTTTGAACAAGGTTCAGAATTTAAGTATGAAGAATTATTCTAACCTGACCTATTTTTAAAGGTCTTCTGAAGCTCTTGCCATATAAATTTATAGCACAGTACTGAAATATTGACATGAGGGGGAACCCCTAATTAAAAAAACACATTAACCATCAGGAGAAGTATGTGAATTTTCCCCCACCTTTGTTAAAGATTCTAGGGATCCTTTTGCAGCACAGTATAACCTGAATTATCATATTAAGTGCTATTTCTCATTGCAATGGTGTTACTGTCTTCTCATGTACCTTGCTCACTTGATTTTGATGCCTGTTCTCCTTATGTATTTTCATTCCACATAAACTCATAAGGTGTTAACTGTCCCAGTTACAAGGAGACTTTCTGAGTAAATCCAAAATAAAAATCCAGACATGGCCAGGCTTTCTTAGTTCTGATGACAATGATGCATTTTGTATACACAGAGCATTATATTGGATTTTTCTTTATATTTATCTCTGCTCACATTAACAATATGGAATATCTTTATATTCAAACAAACAAAGAAAAAGACAGTGTGGTGTGCGAGGCAGGATAAAATCTTTCCTATAAGTCAGTCATAAACTAAAATTTATTTTCCATGTTCTCAGTTAAAATAACAACAAAAATGTCTTAAATCATCTCACTTTGATTTGAATTAAAGATACTGATCCAGTTCTTCCAGCTTCTGTAAAATCTGACACCTCCTGTCCTTTAAATAGGCTATTTTAAAGTATGACAAGTATTTCGGAAAGATGAATTTTTAGACTACTAGAGCATAAGATCTGGTGGATTTTGTCACCAACAAATGTTCTCCTAAAACTGCACTTATCCTGAAAAGCTGATGCAACGATTTTATGCTTTCTAGAAAAATCAAATGGAAAGTTTCTGTTTTCAGTGTAACTCCATTGACTTCATGGATTTTCTGTTGATTTATGTGAGTATGAATGAAATCAGAAAGGGCACAGTAGAATATGTTGTAGTTTACACAAAAAGGATTTATTGCAAGGGCTCATCAAAAGAATTTTTCAACATAATTTATAGAACTGTTTACTGACTATAGCTGACCTTCAAAATGGCTATTAAATATTCACTCTAAGGACTACTCTGTGTATTTAACTAAAACCTCAGTTTATAAAGGTTGTCAGTACATTTCTACTTAGTGTCTATGCTTTCCTCCAAGTTTCCATGGTAGACAAAAATTAATAGCTAGAAAATACACATCTTTTCCACTTAGAATTAACAACAAGAAGTCCAATAATTGAAGAATAGCCTTATTTTATGACTTTAAATGTTCAGAATCAGTGTGCTGGATTAGGCAATATTTTATTCTTTCTTTCTGTGATGTGTCTTTGTAATCATCATGTCTCGTAAGAATTTGTCCTGACTACGTTTTTTGAAGTACATTAGATACCGTTAGTTTGTGTACCACTTGTGTGATGGAGGTCTAGAGTAGAATACCTTCCCTGCAGTTTTGTTAAGAAAAAACTTTAACAGTGTTCTAGTTGGAGTATGATACTGGCATGCTTTGGTAGGGTAGAAATACCCTTTGAAAAAATGCTAGAAGGTGTTAGCTAATCCTTTTCAATGGTGCATTTTTACAGCCTAATCAAGATAAACCCCAGGAGGGAAAGAGAAGTTTGCGAGATGGATCTGTGCCCCGTGTGGTTTTTCAAATGGATTAAAAGTCCATTTTGTTAACAGAGTGCAGTGTAGTATGAAATAAACCTGAAAGCATATGGTTTTGCCCTGCCGGAGAGCCATAGGTTGAAGTTCTGCTGTGATATTCCCAGTCCCAACCTCTCTCCGCCAGGAAGCTTCAACAGTGTTGGGCCTACAGCTGGAGCTCACTGTTCCTGTTGTTTTAAGGCTACATCAGTGGCAGTGAGTTGGATGGGACAGTGATGCCAAACTGACTGAGCAGAGTTGATTATCAAGGGCTGGAAAGGGTGAGGTTGAGATTGTTTCACTGGAGGTGGCACATGTTTTTCTGTGAACTTGAGTCTTTGCAGACTGGCAGGGGAATATCCCCTAGGTTGTACTAGGGATAGGGTAGGATGCAAGGCGGTATTTATGGTCTGCAGGTCAAGAGCTCACGCCAGGCTGTGTGTGGGCACCATGCTGTGCTGCTGTAGTCACCTTGCTTCCTGGCAAGGACAATCTGATCCTGCATCTGCTGCCAAAGCATTGGCCAGGCATGGCCTTATATGCCTGTGGGCAAAGAAAAATTATATTCCCCATGTGCCACTTTGATAATGAGGGCAGCATACGGCTGTAGTTGAGGTACTTGGGTTTTAGACAGCATTTCCAGCTCAAGTGACCATTTCCCATCTCTGGTATATACCATCTTTGGTATTCTTCTAGTCCATTCCTCTGTGATCACTGTGGGTAGTCCTTGGATGGGGTCTGACAGTTATTTGTACGTTACATTTCATTAGGGAAAATTTTCATACACTTTTTCCCCCTATTAATAGAATAAATTTTTCTCTTGAAAAAAAAGGAAGAGTTTGATCTCCAGAGCTGCAAGTTCATCTGCACTCTAAAGGTAAGTTCTGTTTGATCTACCAGTCCGATCTACCAGTCCTGAGACTATTTCTGGCACTCAGCCTTTTTCTTGAGCCTCTGCTCTTTTCCCTATTGCTGCCAGGGCCATGAGAGATGGGTTTTGTTTTCTTTAAATTGAAGTATGGTAGCATGGTTCCCACAAAAGACAGCCAACAGCATCTCTTACCCAGACCAGGGCAATGCTGACATGGATATCCATTCAAGCTATTCAAAACATTCTTGCCCATGTTGCAAACTGAGCCCAAGACTTCCTTACATGCACTGCATAAAATAGCCCATGTGTTGTTCCCTGTATTTCTGTTGGATTTCTCAATACTTCCTCCAAGAGCTTCAAAAACGTTTTAAATTAAGTCAGTTGCAGCTGCTCTGTCAGGAATTCACTAAGCACTGCAGCCACTGAAGCAATTAAAAAAATTGCACAGAAGGTAATTAAAAGCCTTACTGGTTCTTGCTATTAGACTGACATTTTAAATGCCTCTAGATGCTTTATTGTGCCAATAACCTATTTCCCTAGTCTCAAAGAGAAATACAACTGACATCAGTAATTTACTAAAGTATTCTACAGGTATCATAACATTCCAACTAGAAATCTGTATTAAACCATTGTGGCTTTCTGTTCCACACATACTTCACCACACAACTTAATGAAACAGTGGTTATTTGTTAATGAGCATTGGAGTTTAATCTCTTATTCTCATTCCCTATAGTTAGCTGTGTAATATTTTTATTACTTGTACACAAAGAGATGCTTTCTGTTTATCATGAGCATGTGGGCTGGAGAGAGTCAGGCAGAGATTCTCCTTCTTCTGTACAGCAGCAGAGCAGAATTCCTGGTTTATTGTGCAGGGCATTGCAAGTGGCCTTTCTCTGCTATGATGAGCTTTACTTAATGAGCAGGGCTGTACAGTATGTGACTGGCTGCTCTCCACAAGGTCTGCAAGGACATAGCTGGGTTTCTCAATGCTTTTCCAGTCTCAAGTCCTGTGTTTGCAGACAGGCTAATAGAAGAAGGTCCCTCCCAGAGACTGGAACTAGTCCCCACAGCTGAAAAAGTTAGGCTGCCTTAGTATATCCCTTCCCAAACCCCATGTTTGTCCAGAAAGGAAAGCTGGCAGGATATTAGGCAGTTCACTAGCTTTCAGTTCAAGGGCCAAGCAGATACTTCAAAAGGATGCAGGGGAAATATTTCATAACATTTTCCCTGACAGCCTCAAAATGTGAACACGCTAATCCAATGACTTTCCAGTGTGAAAATGAACTACTGTTACTCATCCCTGATAGGAAGTTATAGGAAAACCACATGACAGACAGGAAGGTAACTGAACGCTGCTTAAATATTTTTCCCTTGATTTATTTTGTAGATCCCACTGGGAGATAAAATCAGAACAGATTTCAAGCATATTACACTTATCTGTAGAGCATACAGAAGTAAGACTATACCAAACTGCATTGTATTATGAATGGCATAATGTCTTAAAGTTTGACAGAAATTTTTCTGATGCATAAACACAAGGAGCATCATTAATGCTGAACTTTCAACTTTGATTCCATTTTCTATAGCCTGGTAGCCTTAATACTATGTAACCAGGGATACTTTGAAAGGGATTTCAGCAGTAAACAACCCCACACATATTTCTGTGACCCGTGAGAAAGCCTACACAGGCTGGCTTTCATTAACCTCTGTGATGTCTTTTGAATCATATCCTGCTGATCAGCGCTACAAGTCTCTACAGTTCGCATCAACAAGAATGTAAACCGGCAAAACTCTCTTGGCACTAATCTCTGAAGCCATATCTAATTCTCTTTTTTTTAATGAGGCATTGAATTATTCCATACAGTGAGATGCCTGTCAGTTTTCAGCATAGCTCCATGCATGCTGTTATGCCACCAGAGATAAACAATCAGTAGGATTGATCAAGCAGGCGATCCATTAAACAAATCTGAGTAGAAGAAGAATTTGCGCATGCACTGCTCAGGATGAAATAGATATTTTTATAAGGTTGCATAATGAAAATAGGTGATGTGTGCGTAGTGACTGGCTCATTAATAGAGAGTTAACTTTTCTATAAATGTTTTATTTTCTAGAATTGCAATGGGAGGAAGTTCTAAGAATCAGAAAATGGAGATCCATGATCATTTCCCCCATTTTGCCACAGATTTAGCCTTGAGAACAGTTAGTTCCTTCTCTGTATAGCATCTCTGCTCTTCTGTTATAGGAACAACAATAATGGCACAAGGTGCACCTCCTTAGGGCAAAGGTGGCCCTTCTTTTCAAAGGGAGAAGGCAGGGTGTAAGTTACGGGCTTCTTTGAGAAGCACAAGGGCAGGCAGCTATGGTGCTGGCCATCCTCTGCCACAGCTGGACGTCTGTGAGTGCAGCAAGGTGTGATGTACGCGAGAGTCAGCAGACAGGTTGTTGCAGTTATGTGATACTCATTAACTAGTTGTATAACATATATGTTTTTCAGAGGAAAATGGTGTCAATGTAGTACATAGTTATAAAAGAGAAGACACGCCAGAAAGCACAACCTGACTATACCCTCCTTATGTCTGCTTCTAAACCATCCTACCTATACTTGCCATCATACCCATGAGCACCAAGACAAAATACTTAATAGGTGCTTACTCATACCCCTAGCATGATTCATGTATTGCTGGCGATATCTGGATTGCTGCTTAATAATCTTTGCCATGATCTCATACCATTAAGCCAGTAGTGCTTCAAGCACTTCGGTCAGTCAAATCTACTCTATTGTTCATTAAGTCAATGGGTTTCTGTTGAGTTTGAAGGTCAGCAAGTAATAAAATCAGCCATTTTATTACCTGGTTTTGCTGAATCCTGGTTTAACTGTCACTGTTTAAGGCCAAGTGGTGGATATATTGATTTCTGCATTTGCCTACACCATAGCCAATACATCATTTCTTTTGGATTTATTTATGCTCAAAGGAGTTCTTAGCTGCTTTACAGATTTGGTTTTTTTTTTGGTTTTGTTTTTTTTTAATCATCTGTCACAAAAAATCTCACAAAATACCAGAATTTCATTAAAAATGATTCTTGTCCTCTACTTGGGTGAGGCTGTACTGAGTGTCTTTTTAACAAGGTAGCAAGAATTCCTTTCTAGCAAAAGCCTTTGAAACCAGACTTTAAAATGCTCTATCATCTTTGCATATAGGAAAGATCACTCTGAGAAACAATGATTCCTTCTGAGCTTCATACCATGAAAGAATAGCACATCTGAAGTCACTGTCCAGCTGCTTGTAATGGCTCTTGTTGCCAAAAGTCATCTAACTCCCCTTCAGACTTCTGGCTGAGCTGTTTGTGGGATTTCTCCAAGTGAATCATTTAGCATGGGCAGCTTTAATAGCAATAGGTTCTCACCAAGCATGCGGGGCAGCACAGCTGGGTCCAGCAGAGGACACGTGTGCACATCGTAAGGGAGTATGATTTTTCAGGGAGTAGAAACCAAAGCTCTTGTGACAGACTTCTCTGCCTAGCGGTGTAATGTTTGATGCTCGAAAGCTAAAGCTTAAAAACACTTTAGGAAACATGTAGATTGTTAAGTCTAACAGTAATAGTCTAAGAGTGCTTGGGTGGGAAACCTGGCTGTTTAGGTGGAATTGTGAAGTTGTGAGCTAATTCACTGCCATGCAGCGTAATTTGTGATTAAGGTTATCTGCAGGATCTAACCTTTTAGTAAATGCCAGCTGCATAATGACTGTCAGTTTTCTCTCCTCAGATATTACATTGCAGAAGGTTCTATCTGACCATAAGAATCTATTTAATAAGACTCTAATGGGAAATGACCAGTATCTGAGTATTACAGATTAAAAGTGACAATGCTAATTGACTGTAGAGGTATCTACATGAAGAGCAACCAGAAAAATCATTTAAGTCTAAATGAAATTGGACTAATTTGATATTTGAAAAAGCATTACATTCTTCTTGTGTTTGGCAGTGTGAATTAATTGGTCTGTGTAAGGCAGGACTGGTTTCTATGTAGCAGTAGGCTAAGACTTTTGGGGAGTGAAGAACACAAACTTGGGGAGTTTAGAAATACATTAAGTTCAGTAAAATTAGAAATATGTGGAGAAGTTTGTATTGTATGTAATTTTTATGGTGAGGAATTAAATTATATTTTGTATTTGCTGAAATCAAACTCTAGAAAACATTATTTGATTGTGTGCGTTTGTGATTGCTAGTAAAACAAATGGGGTACACAACCACATTTCTACTCTGAAGATGAAAATTTAATTACTTTTTTCTTACCTTTAAAAAAAAATGCAAATAAATAGAACAGAGAAATAGAAAATCACAGTTATATTTTATGAGGAGTAATTGGTAGGAATTATAGTAAGAGGAAAATGATCATACATGTCATATGCTTATCTCAAAATTGACTTAAAATCATTACGTATCAGATAAATGCATGTGATTAATTTCTCTACAGTTTGCTGTGCGCAAATCTTTAATTTCAGTTAAAGAGGTTGCAGTACAAATTAATTTCTCTACATTATTTTTTACAGGTCTAAGAAGGGAATGAAACGTGTAACATCAATTCCACACAGCGTGTTACATGCACAAAAAAAAAAAAAAAAAAAAAAAAAAAAAAAAGTGCAATATTTGCATATGTAGATGTATAAGAAGTTTTTGAAAATAAACATTAGTCATCCTTTAAGGTCTTAAGTTACCAAGAAAAATTCTCTTCTAGCATGGCTCTATGTCATTCCCTATAGGGAAAAACAGTTGTAAATATACACAAAAAGGCTTACGGGTTCAATACATGCTGCCATTGCCCCCCCCGCCTAAAATCTACTGAAGTGAAATGTCTTGTGTATTACAAGAGCATATGATCTACCTTGCCAGTTTTATTTTAATTTATTTTAATTATTTTTTATTTTATTTTAATTTTTTATTTCAATTTCTTTTATTTTAATCTGTTTTTAATGTAAAAATTATATAAAATTTTTATATTCTCTGGTTGTTTTTTTAACCTACATGAATGCAAGGAAAGCTACCAATGAATTAACTACAGAATTAAGCAAGTTAGTAGAGAAAAGTTGCATATGTGCTAGAACTCAATATGTGAGCAATTCTGCTGAAGTTCGAGGAACATGTGGCATGGTTCAAACCAAATGAATCCATTAAATCTTCACAAAATCATCTGCTTAGTGTCTCTGGTGGAAGGGAAAGAATGAGAGAAGCATGGTAATTTTACAAGAATACACATTGGAATGTTCTTGGCTTCTCACTGATCCTGCTGTATCCCCAGCTCATATCTGAGAATGTATGCATTCTGCCAGAGCTAGGAAAGAAATTAAGATGGGAAACAGGCAAACAAAAAAAATTGTAATTCTTTGAAATACTGTAATTGTGTTATTGTACGATTTTCAGATTAAGGTTCAGGTATTTATTTTTGAGGTAACATTTTTCTGTGATCTGCTTATATAATGCATAGGATTAAGGCAAAGTGAAGACTGTTCTTAGAGTTCAGAATGCAGATTACATTTACTTTTATACAAGAATTGATAGACAAGTCATGTAGCTGCTGCAATGTAAAATCATAGAATCATAGAATCGTTAGGGTTGGAAAGGACCTTGAGATCACCTAGTTCCAACCCCCCTGCCATGGGCAGGGACACCTCACACTAAACCATGCCACCCAAGGCCTCATCCAACCTGGCCTTGAACACCGCCAAGGATGGAGCATTCACAACCTCCCTGGGCAACCCGTTCCAGCGCCTCACCACCCTCACACTAAAGAATTTCTTCCTTATATCCAATCTAAACTTCCCCTGTTTAAGTTTGAACCCATTACCCCTTCTCCTCTCACTACAGTCCCTGATGAATAGTCCCTCCCCAGCGTCCTTGTAGGCTCCCTTCAGATACTGGAAGGCTGCTATGAGGTCTCCACGCAGCCTTCTCTTCTCCAGGCTGAACAGCCCCAACTTTCTCAGCCTGTCTCCATACAGGAGGTGCTCCAGTCCCCTGATCATCCTGGTGGCCCTCCTCTGGACTTGTTCCAACAGTTCCATGTCCTTGTTATGTTGAGGACACCAGAACTGCACACAATACTCCAGGTGAGGTCTCACGAGAGCAGAGTAGAGGGGCAGGATCACCTCCTTTGACCTGCTGGTCACGCTCCTTTTGATGCAGCCCAGGATACGGTTGGCTTTCTGAGCTGCGAGCGCACACTGAAGCCACCTCATGTTCATTTTTTCATCGACCAACACCCCCAAGTCCTTCTCTGCAGGGCTGCTCTGAATCTCTTCTTTGCTCATCCTGTAGCTGTGCCTGGGATTGTTCCGACCCAGGTGCAGGACCTTGCACTTGGCCTGGTTAAACTCCATCAGGTTGGCATCAGCCCACCTCACAAGTGTGTCGAGGTCCCTCTGGATGGCATCCCTTCCCTCCAGCGTATCAACCGAACCACACAGCTTGGTGTCATCAACAAACTTGCTGAGGGTGCACAGCATGGAGGTGGAAAACATCAAAATAATCAACATGAAAGTGAACCATAGAATGCATTGAACTTAAATATATGGCCTAATTCTCCTTTTGTGCCAGTTTTCGACCAATATAACTATTGCAATATAAATAAAACCAACAATAATTTCAGTGATTTCTGTGCATCTGGTCCTTAGATAAGAGAAAGCATTTAGACTTTGATTCTGTGGTCTTCAGTTTGAAATAAAATGTACAGTGTTTTTCTTGCCTTTGATTTTTTATTATTAAAAATTACTTGTCACAGTGCTAAAGAAAAATTGTGTAATTATATAAATACGGTAGCCTTGGTTAACTTTGACCATAACGGCCTTTGAGATCTTCTGTTCCACAAACTCATAGTGTTTTGAAGCTCGCCTGCACAATTCAGTCAAACGTAGATATCATATAGCTGCATATTTATATTCGTTATTCAACATACCTATTTGAAGTCATACCTTTGCATTCAACTCACTAGTAACTTGGACTAGCATTCTTGTGGCCCTAATTATAAAACCCTAGTGTCAGTCTTTTCGTTAGTAATCCGTAAACTGGCACTTGTTCATTCTTGATATGGGGAGGAGTATTTTTGGAAACCTGGCTAGATGAGCAAGTAATTGGGTACATATTCTGCAAAGGGCAAAGTTGGCCATGTTTTATTACAGAGTACTGGTTGACTAATGGCTAACTTGGTCAGTAAAGTCATTTGGTTTTCTTTCTGCAAGTACTCTTGACTATCATGCAGTTAATTTACCCTGTCCTTTAACCCTGGCTTGCCTAGGGATGAAACTGTAAATTGTGTTTCTTACATCATTTTATGGTGAGCAGTAGTATGCAGATGTTTTGCAGAAGAAAATTTGAGACCCTCATCTGTATGGTCTGGTTTATAAGGTCAACTTCAGGACCCTAAGACCAGTTTATGTCAAAACAAGCAATTCTCCTGCTCTACCTGCTCTTTGCTTCTTCCACATCTGGACTTCAGATGGGAAAGACTGCTCTCTGCTGTACAAATTATACCTAGATAATCCTGTATCTTAATACTGGAGATGACGTAGTTAAAACAGAGAGAAGAGGTTGTTTCATGTATTTTTATGCTTTTCTGTTAGCACAAGATGTAATTGTAGACAGAAATAAGAATACATTAGCACAAGAAGGAGATCTATATGAAATTACAAGACATGGTTCCTTGAAATTATATTTATTAAGCATTGTGGGTGTTTTAAAACTAAAAGAATTGAAAAAAATCTTGAAATATTTTACTTTCAAGGGTTTTAGTCCGTTTTAAAAGAAATCTCTTAAACTAAATGTAATTCAGGTTTTATTTTATGTTTGTGCCTCATGATATAGTGAAGGGGCAAAGAGAGGATGACTACAAAGGTAAGAAAGGTTACTTTTTCTGAAAATCACCTCTATGGAGATGAGTGTGTGTCTGCACAGACTTGCATGAGTAGCTCCTGCAGATAAATAATTTTAATGAACAGCATACAGGTAAATATTTTTTAAGACCACATGAAACAACAAAAAATAGTTCTGGGATTTTTTTTTCCTGTTTTATCTTCCTGAGTCTATATAGGAAAAATGCACATATCCATTTAAAAATATGATTTACTTTTTATTTTTTAAACATCAATATTGTGCCAGAATCATTTTTAACCTAACTGTAGAATCCATCACTGTCAACAGATATAAGAATGGCTTCAATATTTTTTTCTTTCCAGCAACTTTCCATTTTGACATATAAAGAAGAGTAATTTTGTAAAATTCTAAACTTTTACAAAGGTAAGAAATGGCAAAATAATAACAACATTTGTCTTCTGTCAAGAAACATTGACATGGTATTACTACAGCAAAATTGGTTTGTGTTGTGAAGTGTGTCTCATAGATAAATCAGATTTGAGACTTTAAGCTAACTAAATTGTACTTTAGTACTGATCTCTATAAGAATATCAAGACATATGATACTGAATTTATGGGTTTTTTCAGGTTGTTTGGGGTTTTTTTTATTATTTTTTACAAAAGTGGGATAAGACACTAGTTTGAAAAAAAAATATTTCCTGCTCTTTATTTGCCTTCACTTTTTTTACACTTAAGTCTCATATGATTCGATATGTCAGCAAGCAAACACTGTATCCTCAGCCTTGTATATAAAAAAGCAGAGGTGAGGTAAATCTATATATGGATTTATTGAAAAATGCCTTTTCCTTGTCAGATTAAATAGATATCATTCCAGCATTCAAGAATAAGTACATTTATATTTCCACATAATTCAAATACATGTGAGACACACGTAGCCAAAATGGATTTGTAAAATCTTTATAGGCATATGACATTTATCAGACTGTGCTGAATACTTCTGCATTAGGTGTACAGCTTGACGAAGGACTTGCAGAAGATTTGGAAGTACTGCTTCTCATGGTCATGCTTTAGTGAGAGTTGTTAAGCTGACATCTGGCTGAGCATCTTCTTGCTTCAGGGCATCCTCCACATGGTCTAGGAGGTGCTAGGCCACTTTGCCAAATGCGTGGCTTGATCTGGTTTCTTCATGCCTTGCTCTGCAGAACACCAATGGCTTTCCCCCATGAACTTGAGAGGAACAGCAGCAAATAATTAGCAGTTCTTCAATACTAGGAAATATCCATCTGCTCTTGGCACAACTGTTTGTCAACATATAAATAGCTACACTGCCAGCAAATGGAGCAATTTTCTTCATCTGGCTCATGCTTCCTTTCCTCCCTACGCAAGTGGTATTTGCAGTTTGGTTACAGGAATTAATATATTCACCGAAATGTCAGTTCTTGCCACATTATTTTAAAAGGAGTAATTTCAGCAAATAAATGGAAACATGCAGATTCACTGAAAGTTTTTTGTCTTTTTTTTTTTTGGGGGGGGGGGAGGGGAGTGTCACTGGGGTGCACTTTCAGACTCAAAGATGGGCAAAGAACATATCCGTTGGGCTGTGTTTGATTTTGCATTGTGTAATTAGTTACCTGCTGGAGCTTCTTGCAGTTTTTCCATTTGCTTTTATAAGGGCTAATCCTAACTAAAGAAGAAAAGAGTCATTCTGTGACCAGTGAAACTTACGAAGCTTCATTTCCTGCAGCTCCCTCCCATGTGGTTTCTCTACTGTCTAATAGCTTGGTTGAGTTCACACTGCAGGTTCTCCCACAGTAAGATACCCAGATTAGTTCCCTTTCATTTGACTTTCAATTTTCACAGAACAAGTAGAAATTTACTTTATATTTAACATAATGTGGAACTATGTTTCATTTCTTAAAAAAACACAGCCCACATATAAAAACATTGGTGTTTTAGAGTAGCTACAGAACTGTGTCTCACTTTGTCCCAATTAACTGATGATCATAAACACTATCAGCTGTGTAATGGACACAGTGGTAATGCTTACATATATCTGTAATTGCTTTTGGTCCTGCCATTGGGCTTTCTGAAACACTGCAGCATTTTTAAACATTTGGAAGAGGCAAATAACTCATAGTTTCCTCTCCTTCCTTCCATAATTCTGTTTAATTAGGTGAACATGCAAGTGCAAGTGACAGCTACTCTCAGTGTCTGTTGAATGCTGAGTCAATGAACCCTAAGGCTTATAATCTAATCAATATATAACATAGTAAATGACTGGTAAGTCTGTTTCAGTAAGTTCAGTGTTTGTTACATTTTTGGACTCCTGGAAAGTTTAATCTCTGTGGTTTGATCCTTTGCAGAAGACTTGTGAGTCTGACTTCAGTTAGCTTTGTTTAAATTCAGCAAAACTCCATGGCTTCCAGTTTTTCTCTGATCAAGATGCATTGGGGAGAACAGGCAGAGCATGTAGCTTTGTTTTGACTTGTCTTATAATGCACTTATTAAACATATCTGTACTAGTGATATATTGATGGAAAACTTTTACAGAAATAAAAGTGACAAGGCTCCAAGGAGTTCTCAGGCTGCAATCCAGGTTGAACTGAAATTATCTCTTGAACAGTCAGGTATTATTGCATAAATGTTGACAGATCCCAGCTGGCCAAGCTCTGATCTCAAACCAGTTTCATTCACTTTCAAACCCACTGGCTTATGCAGTTTCTCTATTTTAAATTGGCACCATGTAGACATTCTCATTTTAAGAATTAAATGTTTGTGTAAAGCAGTTTGGGAACTGAATGTTTTGCAAGTTTCTTCTTCGTGTGATGTGGCATAGGTGTTTAGGTTTCTGAGGAAAATGACAATATTGAACAGAAAAGGACATAGGCATAGTCTTTTATAAATGGGCATCCTTGTCATTATAGATCTTTGCAGATGTTTAGGTTCATTATCAAACTCCTTCCTATTATAGGAAAGTAAATGTAATCTCCATGGGCTGGATGCTTTCTTCTATAAATTGCAGTCAAGGTAGTTTTCTGTCATTTGCAGGCACTGTGTGCTGCAGACCCAGTCTCTTAAAATCCTTTGAGAGGAAATGAGAAGTGGATAGAGGAAAAAAACCTGTTGCATGCTCCTGCTGAGCTGATCCTTCCAGACTGACTAGCCAAACACCAGAGCAGCCCTGCAGAGAAGGACTTGGGGGTGTTGGTCGATGAGAAAATGAACACGAGGCGGCTTCAGTGTGTGCTCACAGCCCAGAAAGCCAACCGCATCCTGGGCTGCATCAAAAGGAGCGTGACCAGCAGGTCAAAGGAGGTGATCCTGCCCCTCTACTCTGCTCTCGTGAGACCTCACCTGGAGTATTGTGTGCAGTTCTGGTGTCCTCAACAGAAAAAGGACATGGAACTGTTGGAACAAGTCCAGAGGAGGGCCACCAGGATGATCAGGGGACTGGAGCACCTCCCGTATGGAGACAGGCTGAGAAAGTTGGGGCTGTTCAGCCTGGAGAAGAGAAGGCTGCGTGGAGACCTCATAGCAGTCTTCCAGTATCTGAAGGGGGCCTGCAAGGACGCTGGGGAGGGACTATTCATCAGGGACTGTAGTGAGAGGACAAGGGGTAATGGGTTCAAACTTAAACAGGGGAAGGTTAGATTGGATATGAGGAAGAAATTCTTTAGTGTGAGAGTGGTGAGGCACTGGGATGGGTTGCCCAGGGAGGTTGTGAATGCTCCATCCTTGGCGGTGTTCAAGGCCAGGTTGGATGAGGCCTTGGGTGACATGGTTTAGTGTGGGGTGTCCCTACCCATGGCAGGGGGGTTGTAACTAGATGAGTCCTTTCCAACAAGGAAGTCCTTTCCAACAAGGTCCTTTCCAACCTTAACTATTCTATGATTCTATGGGTGTTAGTCACCCAATATCCACATGCCAGGACACACAGGCTTTGAGAATCATTTAAAGAAATTACTTTTGTGGAGTTAAAGCTATGACACGATCTTAGCATTGGCCAGTCTGTGTGCAGTGTCTTGTCTTGTTGCAAGAATTTGGTGCTTTTTTTCCCAAGCTGAAGATGACCAGCCACTGTGCAGGTATGGTGCTGGTGATGACTGGGGTTTGAGCTGCCTGTAGAGCTGTTCTTGGCCTGCAGATGTCCTGCTGTTGCTACATTTCTGGGCCTCTGGTGGAGGGGCTACTTCATGAGTTATGAACTAAGGTGGAATTTGGGTTTACATACACAAGTGGCAAGACTGAGATTTCCAAATGAGCTTCTATATAGGTTGCAACTGAGAGCCTCCAGAAATAAAAGCACAGGACTCCTGTGGTTCAGCTTTCGAGGCTGGTAGTAGCCACTGATATCAGCGTAAATTTGTCTGAATTTGGGACACTTAGGTCCCAAACTAGGGAAGCACTCAGATCCAATTTGGCTCACTATTAAAGAGGTAGCACTGAACATTGTGGATCCAGATCATGTCTGCATAACAGAGTTTGAATATGTTAATTTTCTCCTAATCACAGATTTGTCACATGCCACACATGCTACTTCTGAGATTTATGAGAACCTGCTTGAGAGGATAGTTGATGCTTGTCACATCATTGGGATAACAGTGGTTTAGGAGCTTTTAGCTGTTTAAATAGTATATTGAAGAAATACTTGTCTGTTTGTGTTTACCTGCTTACTAGATATTTATTGAGAAGATTCTACCAGAAAATCTTGATTCTCGGTCTAATAACGTTAATGATAATCAATGTTATTAATGTCTTAATGTTATTAATATATTAGCATAAACTGTCATATAGTAGTAAAGTGACAAACACTATTTCCTTCCTATTAGCAATTGCTGCTGTAAGTTTTGAGCAAGACAAGCTGAAGCTAACTCACCTTACTTCCATCTTCAAGAAAAGCAGGTGATGGTATGTATTCATGTTGCTGGGTATGTGCTTCTTCTCTTCATAGTGCTGTTTCATGGTGTTTGGAGAACAGGGGGTGCTGGTCACGCTTCTTTTGATGCAGCCCAGGGCACAGTTGGCTTTCTGGGCTGCGAGTGCCCATTGTCAGGTCATGTTGAGCTTCTCATCATTTTCAATAGTTTGTTTTTGGGGAGTCGTAATCATCATGAATAAAATAGATTTTTTTTGTAACTGTTGCCCCTTTTTAGTTTTCCATATGACAACTGTGTTTTAATTTCTCATTCAGACCAGCAGGGTCCAGTGCAGAGTTATGGCGCATGTGCTATGAACAAGCTCCACACACAGAGGCACAAACATAATTCTGTCTGTACAAGGCATAGTGGCAGCAGAATGCTTCAACATGATTGGAAAACAATACCATACAAAAGAATTCTTTTTAAAGGTAGATACTGTGTTTTTAAGGGGTTTTACTTTAGTAAGCTTTATTAAATTTCGGTGGACTTTCCTCTGGGATATTTAGAATTTCCAGAAAACAAATGATAATATTGTGTGCATTTTAAAACAAGAATCTCTCGTGCTCTGCTGAGAGAATAGAACTTGTTTGGTCTATGTATTTATTCCACAATAAATAAAACCCTCAAGGAGTTTAGTTATAGACTAGGTATACATGGGCTTGATGAAAAGTTTAGGTGTTATAAAATGCTCAGAACGAGGCAGATTCACACCAGTGACAGCTGGTGATCACAGCAAGATGCCCCAGGCCATCCAAGAGGTTGTGAAGTCCACGCTCTGTCCAGCCCCAGTGCAGGCCCTGTCTGCTGGGGGCTGGTGTGAGGATCTTGTGGCACTCCTGCCAGGAGCTTGCAGTTCCAGTGTCTGGAAACAGTGATGGCATGGACCCATTTTTACTGAAATCCTGCACTAGAATCTAAACCTAGAATAATTCAACCATTGTTAACCTAAATATGCCATCTCATGTTTCATTCAGGCTTACTTCACCGTGGTTGTTTCTCACTGATTGCAGCTGAAATGAAGACAAATCAGGCTTATTATGTTTAAGGGTTGTGAATATTTTTATTTTTGGTTTCTCAGTGGTCCTGATTCTAAAGTGGTAGCCATTTCCACCAGAGTAAATTGGGAGCAATCACCATGCATCTCGTTGTCATTCATCCTGCGGTTAAAGTAGACTCTCATTCATCGGAGTGAAAGGTCCCTTGGTCTTGAATAATCAGTATAACATGGTGGAGTATTTAGTGGAGCAGGGACTGAAACACAAGTCCATCATTTCCATAAGTGCCTCAACAGGTGCCTGCAGAAAGTCGCTGCTGCCACTTCTTGCTTTCTCTCTCTTCTTCTGTTTACATAAAAACTGAAGCAGGGAGAGAGTTTCATTTTTACCCAGGAAAGAAACTTGGTGTCAGGTCACCATAATGGAAGATTTGGGGTATAATCCCACTGGAGAAATCAGGTGTTGATTCAGATACCTGTGAGATGAATGAGTTGAGCTTCTGGAAAGGCTTTACTTTACAAAGGAGGCAAGCTGGTACTTTCAGTCTGGAAAATAACGTGATGGGCGGATATGACAAAAAAGTATAAAATCATAAGTGAGCAGGGACTTTCCAGCCTTTCCTCCAAAACAAAAGCAGATTTAAAACAAAAGGAGCTTTTTGCATTTGTTTGGGCTTTGTGTTGTTTTGGTTTTTTTTTCCCCAAACTTGTGATTTAACTTTGTAGCTCCTTGCCAGAAGAGGCTGTAGTAGATGTTGAAGGTTTAAGTATGTTTGAGGAAGACCAGACACGTCCATGGGAGAGAGATCTTTTAAGGATTAGGGAATATGGATAAATTACCCTTCAAATAGGAATTTCAGGAACTGCAGGTTGTTGGAGACTGCAGTTATGTTCCAGGAGAGGGTACGGTTACTCCTGCCAATGTAACGAGCTGCACAGAAAGAACTGCACTTTTCCTGCCACTCCCAGGGCTGCTGCCAGAGACCAAGCCATGAGTTGTAATACTCTTGGTCTGAGCAACCTAGCTGTATCTGCATGGATAAGGAACTGGGGAGGGTGCCATCTCCTACCTTTCCCCACCTGTGAATCCTGAGCTTGGGCCAAGCCCTCTTGCAAGATTGGGTCCCTGTGGGGCAATCCAGAGCCAGAAAATCCTCCAGATTATACACAGAGAGCTGCTGTGTGCTCAGGGGAATGTGAAGTCTTTCATACTTCTCTGCTGTTCACAAGCAAAACTTCACATATATACACATCCCCCACAGAAGCGCTTACAGGCCTGGGGTACCTTCAACTATAGGCAATAACTTTAGACTTGCCTACCTAAATCCTTTCATTGATCCATCCCTAGAAAGCATTTCAAGGTCACACAAAGATGCCATGGTAAAGATGATGGCTGAAATCTGTCTTACCCACTGGAACCATCCTACTCTTATGATTATTGGCATAAATGTCTTAATCTTTTCACAAAGATTCAGCAACCTTTTAAAAAATAGGTTTATCTTTGGTAATGTTTGCTTTTTATTTATGAAATTCCTAACATAAATAAAGTCTGGTTAGTGTTAACCTGAAAACACAAGGCTTTAAAGACATTTTTGTCAGATCATGGTAAGAACAACCTTGATGCGGTTTGCCAAGCTTTGCATTATAATGTATGTCATCAGTAATGTAAGTTGTTATAATTTACTTCTGACATTAAGCTCTTGCTTTTGGGCATATAGTTGCAAATGTATCCTATTCACTTTCTTACTTTCTAAATGCCCTTCATGTTTCAGTAAGACAATCCAATCAAAACTAAAGACCAAATGCACTGTAAAACAAACCAAGCATACAAACAATTCTTAAGCGTTTCTCTTATGCGTTAGCTTGCTTGCCCAAGGCTTCTAAACTTCTTAAGCTATGTAATTGTGAAGCACACAAAAGTTTTTAAAGGAAACATTTATACCGTGTATTTCATATGGTTTTCAGGTTCAAATTTGTATAAAGAGAATCACACAGATAAGAATTTATCATGAATCTAACCAGCCTGGCCTAAGACTCACCACTATTGAACATTCTCGTTCAAAATGGTTTGTTCTGGTTTTCTTAAGTGACAATTTAAAATAATAAGTTTTATGATGACAGCACTTTGGATGTGACTAATTGTGCTAAGAGATATGCAATCCTTGATGAAATGAAAGTTCCCCACGAGGAGAGATGCTTTAGTTTAATGATGGTCATAAAGCCAATTTTTAAATCTATAAAAGTCACTGATTTTCTGTCTTTAGCCTTAGGCTGAATTCTATATTTTGCATGTACTTTCCATCAAAACCATTTCATGTTCTGCTCATAAGGGCAGTATATGTCTGGTTTTGCCTTTTAACCACCCATTACTACAACGCACATGACTTTTTTTTCCACCCAGAATTCCTGAAAAACACCTAGAAATCCATGGCAGGAGTTTGGATTTTATTAAAACTTGATATTAACCTGTCCTCCAAAGGCAGTGACGCCACAGCCCCTTTGCACCGTTGTGGCAGTGTGACCGTGAGGTCCCTGCTTTGGTAGTGGCTGCCTCAGTTTGCAGAGTATCCATATTGCACCATTTGTTTCATCTGGCAACTGGAACAACCACTAGGGATATTTGCAATCCCAATGTTAATGTCTTTGTTGCTGACTGAAGCATGTCAAGGAGCAGCAGCTTAGAGACTTCCAGGATGGGGTCTCCATTCACAGAGATTGTGGACATGTGCTTGCAAAATCCCTCTCAATCTCTGGAAGAAATCACTCCTATATAAAGCCACCAAAAAGAAAGGGTCATGTACTAGTTAGGAATCCTTACTGACTTCTCTGGTTTGGGGTTTAAGCTGATAAAGAAGAGGATTGGATTTTCCCTGTGTGATAACCATTTCCCTGCCCTCCTCAGCTGCAAATAATTAAGTGAGTTTCAGTAAATGTGACACAAGATCAGATCCCAAGAGCTCCTGCCAAAGAGCACTTTTAAGGCATGAATTAAATACAGGTTGAAGTACTTTTAACCAATCAGCTGGTTTCTCACAGAGAAACGGGAGCTTCTTCATTTAGGAACCTGACATTTTGTCCAAGTTCTGCTGAGCAGAACAGATCACACCAGTTAACGTGGTAATGAAGAAGTGATGGTGGTATTTGCACTCGACTTGTACGTCAGCATAAATTCTGTTACTTGTCCAGATCCATACAACTTCCCTGAAATAAAGCATATTTCAGCCCCATTAACCAATTTAAGATCTAAAATGAAATGAAATCAATTTAACTTAAATCCATCATAACCAAGCTGGCTTTAAGAATTACTTTCTCTAGGTCTGTAAGGATACTTCCAGTAACTGTTCCAGCAAGATAATGTATTCTGGGCTTTTTAACACGCCCAGCTACCCACAAAATTTTAATTGTAAATACTCAGATCAGATATATGGACTTCCGCTTTCTTAATGTCACTACCACCCATGAAAACCTGCAGTATTCCTGCATTTGAATTTCAGGCAATAAATGAATTTTAATGTGTTAAAATGGTACATTTATAACTTAGCCGCCAACACAAAACAATAAATGGTTTTAAAAATAATTACTGCACTTTAGAACAGCCATTATTTCAAACAGTGGATTTCAGTTGTGTTCACACTGCGCAGTTAAAAACATGTTTAGATATTTTCACTTCTCAACAAGATGGTCACCCAAAGTGGATGTCTGAGAAATAAAAATTGGAATTAAAACCTTGAAGAGAGGTTATGTTTGCCAAGTTACTTGTGAGAACTGCATTGTGGTTCTCAAGGCTCAGCCTGCTGCGATTAGCCAAATAGGTGTAGTTTCTGCATAATAAATTAATTCATTTTCTCTCAACACCCATGTAGCCAAATGTAATACTGAACCTGTTTCTATGGGGTCACCTTTGTGTGACACCCCTGTATTGGTGTCATCAGAATTAATAGGAAAACTTGCCTTAAGCTTAATTGGTATTTTAATGCCTACGTTTTTAAATTACTTGAACACTTTCTTAATTAAACTGGAACATTAAAAATGAAACTGCTCTTTATTTTTTGCTGTTTTCTTCATATTAAAAATATTTCAAAGATAATTGTAATCCATATGGAAGAGTGCTTTTTGTGAAAAAAAAAATTAAAAATCTTGTACTTGATACTACATGTTAATTATAAGAAAGAAACAACTGGGAAAAAAATGTAATAGGTAGTCCAAAGGCCAGCAGTGATTTCACCTGAATGACTGAACATAGCAATTGCTTCCCAGCTGTTTAGATTCTAATCTCATTGTGGATTTGTATTGCTTTCACTGACTATATCTTTAATATCTACATGGACAGATGCTGTAGTGGTTGTTAAGACATTTTAGGAAACTTGCATCTTCCATCACCATTGTCACAAGTTAAAGGTCCAGAGACCTTAAGCTGATGGTTCAAACTCATTTTGCCAAAGCAACAGAGTGAAAAAATGTATCTTTTTCTTTTACTGCTCATTTTAAAGAAAACGAAGTGAATGACAAATTCAACATCAGTAAAGTCATTCTGTCCCTCAGCTTGCAATGTTTGTGGAGCTTTGTTTAATGGAAAACTGAGATCATTCTCATTTATGGATTATTTATTGTGTAGATGTTTATTTTAATGTCTGTCCTGTTCTTTCATCCTCACTCACCATCCTGAAATTAACCATATTCAGCAGATAAATCATATACCTTTGTTCACTGAGCAGTGTTACAGTTAGGGATGGAAATGTGTTATTGAGCTTAAATTAATGTACGAATTCACTAAACATTTGCAACCTCTGTGCCCATATTCGTTAGAGACAAAACGTTAGCCAGCTGCAGTGAAAAAGTAAAAAGGCTTTCATGCTCCAACACAAGCAACCATAGTGACTTCAGCTTCCAGCTTACACAAGCCTACCCCACTTTGAGCTGTAGTCACTGAAAATTAAATAACTTTCTACTGATGGCTTTAATCTGGTCTCATCTTTTTCAGGTATACCAGTGCCAGTTCAGAGTGACTCCACTTTGGCCTGTGTTTTTTCTAGTTTTATATTGGCATAAGGAAGACCAGAATCAGACCCCAGTTTCTCTCTGATGTGTTGAACCAGTTTTGGCATCATGCAGTTCTTCATACAAAGAGCCAATGGCTTACAGCAGAGTAGCAGGCTGCAGGAGGTTCGCCTGTCTTTTCTTCTGAATTTATTTAAGCTTAGTATTTGCTTAAAGAAAAAAAAACACTGCTAGTGCCAATTAGATAACTGGATCATTCTTTTCCTTCCATCGGAAATTTCGTTCTCTTTTATTTTCAGTTCTAAAGGCCCAGCTTCTAAAGCACACTGGTGCACATCTGATTAAGTGGGCTGTTTGTGAGACTGAGCTCCGAAATTATAAATATCCTCTGAGTTTGTAAGCAGGTAATATTCTTCAGAGAGATTTTCACTTCTCCGCTTTTAAAATGGGAAACAAAATGGAATTTTCATCATCAGCTGAGCTCAGAGCTATTGCTGTCTTTTCTCTTCTAAACCTGCTTTTTACTCAGTTACTAGATCAACCTCCTTCATGAGCCTCTTCCCAGGAGAAGCAGCAAAAAAGGCAGAATTAAAGGACAGACAGAGTAAGGGTGGTTGTTTGCCACTTGCCCAAGTTTTGTCTTCAAATAGAGCTTCTCTTTTCTTCCATAAGAAACTAGAACAGTTGATTACATAGTCTACAGCCCACGTCACCCACAGTAGCTGCAGCCATGTGCCTTCACCCTGCTCACCACAGACCAGTGCCTGTTCCTGCATCCCAGCCTGTGATGCATGTGCCATACCGGTCACCACATAGCAAATCCTCTGGGACGGTTTGTCCCATACCACACACCCCAAAGTAAGGGTGCTATCTTGTTCCTGGGCAAGGGACAGAAGCTGGAGCCACTTGTTCCTTTCCTATTGATAAAAATGGGAGAAATTCTGCTGCCTTTAGTTGTTTTCGAGGCAGCGATGTTTGATGTGCTGGTTCTTGCCTCTGGCTTTTTCCTCCTACTCTTTACGCAGCAAAATAAGCTGGAGCGCTCAGAAAGGGCCTCTGTTTTCCTCCCAGTTAATTACACAGCTGAGTCCATGGTCCGTGGTAAAACTTGAAGAGCTTTAGAGCATGAAAGTTCCTGCAACCAGTTTTTCTGGCTGTTTGTGGTTCAGTACCCTATCGAGTCAGCAATTATTTTAAACCTTTATTGCAAGTCAATGCAAAATAAAGGAAAAATTTCAGGAAATCATAGAATGGTTTGTGTTGGAAAGGACCTTAAGGTCATTCAGTTCCAATCCCCCTGCCATGGGCAGGGATACCTTCCACTAGACTAAGTTGCTGAAAGCCCCATCCAACCTGGCCTCAAGCTTCTCCAGGGATGGAGCAGCCGCAGCTTCTCAGGGCAACCTGTGCCAGTGCCTCACCACCCTCAAAGAGAAGAACTTCTTCCTAATATTTAATCTAAATCTCCTCTCTTTTGGGTTAAAGCCATTTCCCCTTGTCCTATCCCTACCTGCCCTTGTAAAAAGTCCCTCTCCAGCTTTCTTGCAGGTCCCCTTTAGGCACTGGAAGGCTGCTCTAAGTTCTTCTGAGAGCCTTCTCCTCTCCAGGCTGAACAAGCCCAACTCTCTCAGCCTCTCTTCATAGGAGAGGTTTTCTCCATAATTTCTCTGTAATCATTTTTTATGAGCCCCTTCGGCAAGATCCTGCTCTACATGCAAATTCACATGAGCTTGCTGGGTTTTGTAGCATTACTGGGATTACTGCTCAAAATGCTTTTACCGTTATTTCAGGTGCTGGTGGCATACCCTGGTAATGTTTGCTTTCAGGAGAAAAGGGCACATCTACCCAAAGACAGTCCTGTCCAAGCAGTGCCTGGCACTGCTGGCAGAATTTACCCTTCTGTGCAACGTTGCCTCTTTTTGCATTTGTAATAATATGGCTCTTTAACACACTAGAAAAAAGGTTCTGCATTTAAAAATGCCACAGGAGCGAAGATTAAGAAAGCAAGTGCAGACGCCCAGCTGTTGAAAGGAAAAGGAGTATGAAATTGGGGGTGGGGGACAGAATTAGCATTCTCCTCACATGCTCGCTGCCTGCTCGAATCACAATGCAGGCATTATCAGTGAGGGTTGAATCTTTGTATTATTTCCAAGTTTCCCCTATTGTCAGTCATTGTGACAAAGTGCAGGACAATCTGACACAATGATGAATCACTCCAGACACTGAGTTTTCACATGGCTGTCACAGGATCTCAGTAGGCTGTGTCACCTGAAAATGCCACAAGACTAAAACTGTGGTGTACTTCAGAACAAAAATGGAGTTTGGTATAAACTCCACTGATTCAGGACATAAACATAGGAGTCTGGAGGGATGGCTGAGATTTTCCTCTTACTTAGGAAATCTCTGCATTTTCATCCAGAATGAAATCAGGATCGAAGCTTAGGATTTATTAGCATGTCTTGCATGCAAACCAGGAAGATATGTTTGGGATTTTTATGTTATGGAATAGAAGGATTTCTATTCCTGCGTGGAAGGATTTGTACTGTGTGCATTTTTTAAAATACTTTGTTAAAGATGTAATACCTATCAAAGGGTATTTTATCCCAATAGTTTCAGTTGCATATATAAAAATTAGTTTCTTGTACTTACTTTTTTTCTGCATGGTAAAGTTATCTAGCATGCAGTTTATTTTCTCTGTGGGTCAGGTAAGATGTAGCTGCACTGATAACTGCTTGATATATAGTCAAATGCAAATATGCTTGTTTAAGTACATGCCTTGCCTTCATGTATATTTGCTTGTGGGTGCTATTGTGAGTCTAGCCCAGAAGAACATTGCTCTCTCCCACATTATTATTCACAAAGGCAGCTTTCTGAGTTATTTCTGTTCCCGCACAATATTCATGATAGCAATTTGATACCTTAGCAGTTTCAAGGTTATCAAGTGATTGAAAATCCTACTGCTTATTTCAAGGTGTTACATATAAACTGTACTGCCATCCATTCTAGTAATATAATAGTTTTTCTTAATGCCTTTCATGAGCTCCTGATTTAAAGTGTAAGCTAACTTCAGAAAGGGCCTATCAGCCCCAGACTTTCCAGTGCTGCTCAGCTGCTGAATACAGTCCTCTGAGTTTGTACCGCTGCACGTACACTTAAGCAGGCAATATTTAATCTCTTTCAGAGATATTGATACATCAGCTCCCAAGTGAGGACACTGAACCACGGTCATAATGAGAAACAAAGAAATGGCTATTTACCTCATGTGTTGAAGGGCTAGTGCTCCTTTGATATGAATCTCATGAGCAAGAATTGCAGATTGTACATCATGTGGATTAACTTTATTCCAAAGAGCCGCTACAGAGCCATATGATACTGTAGCGTTCATTAGCAATGAACAAATAAATGCCATTGAATGGTTAATGAGGGCATTGAAGAAAAGCCCATCATTTCTCAACCTGTTTTGGGGGCTCCCAGCCACCCACTGAATTTTGGCTGTGGATGTAGTTTGGGTGATTTCTGATTGGTGAATAGTGTTGCTTGATGGAGTTTACATGGTGGCATCTGCTTAAGTAACAGATGTCTGTGCCACTAAGGTGCTATGTTCTCACTTTTTATATAGAAAGAAATTGCTTCTCAAAGAGTTTTTATTGTCTTTATGCAAATTAAAATACAAAATTCCTCTCCTTAAAGGATCCTCATTATAACAAGAACCTTAAATAATCATAAATACATATGCAGCCTCATAAAATCTTTTTCTCTTTGGATATCAAGGAACTTCCTTCTGCGCTGCCAATTGTGCATGAAATTAGTTCTTATTTCAACTACCAGTATGAAGATACTAGCTTTTATTCTGTGAAGCCCCACTGGATTTCTAAACAAATAGTGCAGAATAGTTGTTTGTGCCAAAGTATTTCAAGGAGGAAATTTTGCATTCTGCTTCTCATGCAGTGCTGAAGAGTAAGATAGAGCTCTGTACTTATTCCCCAGAAGCCTGGTGACAGAAATATATATGTTTTTTATCTTTCCTTTGCCAATTTTATTTGCTAGGCAAATGGGTGACATCTTTAAGGATTCTCTTTTTCTTTTAACCAGGGATTGAAATCTGTGAGGAATCATGCCTAGAAAAATGCCCACAGTTGCCAGCCTACTTCGGGCTGAGCGTTAAGGTATACAAGTCCTTACGTTCCTGTTTCATCTCACATCATAACTTTGCATCAGGTATGACTTAGTGACCTGTGCAGCACTAGATTCCCTATCTATTTTGTTTAATTCCAGTGACAGGGAGGGATGAAGGTCCTTTATTCTCTGCATTACCTACATATGGACCAAGCAAGATGTCAGGTAACATGGTACCTTCAGGCAGGAAGAAGGGGCTGCTAAGGGAGGCCATGGCCCCAACCCAATTTGTGCAAGAGCGATACCAGACCCTGAGGCAGGTAAGACTGTACTTTAACGGGATGTTTTGGGATTTTCTCCTGGCTGCAAAGTTCAGGACAACAGCTCCTGTGCTGGACAAAGTGATCCTTGATGAGGAAGTCAAGATGAATGTGCTAATACCAGACTAGAGCATCTACCAGCTGCTTCCAGGACCTTTGCAAAAAACTGCATGGAGTTCAGTCAGCACTGAAAAGCACCTACCTGTCACCTCATCGCCCTTAGGCAGAAGAAATTGCGCCACAAGGACCTCTGAGGTCAGCATCATTTGCCAACCCCATGATGATTTGGCTGCCCCATTCCTCCCTGCCACACAAACAACCAGGGCAACCTGGGCAGAGCGGTGCCTGGGGGATGTATATCTATCCACCTTGCCTTCCTTCATGTGGGCTCAACAATCATCAAACCCATGGTAAGCTTGAGAAAAATGACTAAATTCCTGCGGAAGGGGGAGCCTGGATTGTGTCCGGTCTCATGCACTTTGTGCTTGGTTTTGTCCTTTCAGAATATGTTGTATTAAAGGAAAAAAAATTGAAAAAGAAAGCGTAGAGAACAGAAATGTGATTCTTTATTTTTTTCTGACCTGTGGGATGTGATGCTGTAGGAGTCACAAGCCAAAGTCTGTTCAGTGTTTCAGTGGATAAACCTTATTTTAGATAGATATTTCTGATATGACCTTTTCCTAACAATATTTTTTCACATATCTATCCGGTAGACTGAGTAAGGAGGTGGTGGATGTGCAGTGTATTTTTAACCTGGTGGCAAGAACATTAACAACATAGAAGGGTGCTTTATTCTACTGCTAGCGCTGGCATCTGTTTCACAAACATTACCAAGATAATCACATTCTTCCTGCATCTGTTTTGCTTTAGCTCACACAGATAATTCAAGGGTAATGCACCTTGTCTAAGCTAATTCTAAATATATGCCTCAAACACAACAAAAAGCGCTTGGTGGGTATTTTGACCCAATGCACTACATCAAAGTAACCAAGTAAGCTGTAAATGCTTTGAATACAATTGGACAAAAATTGGCATTTCTCCAGCCATGTTTCTGTCTGGCAGTTATTTGAGTTTTAAACTTTCCCTTTATGTGAATATGTATCAAATTGCAGTGCAACCTGTGAGCTATTCAGGTGCTCAAGTGAGAGCTGTGCTGAGAGATAAAATACACATTGGACAGTGTGTTCTCATGTCTAAGATGAGTCCTGGAACTGAGACCTGACCTTTTCAGGTAACCTGCAGGATATCAAAATTGCCTATATGGGGCAACACCTTTGAGATGGTGCCCCTGATGTGGGGGAACTTGGAGCTGTTCAATGGGACTTTGACCTCTGGATGCAGACAGTAACTCCTGAAAAATGGAATCGTGCAGATGATTGGTGAAAGTGAGGTTAAATGAAACTAGCAAAATTGATAAACATAGCAAAGGATGTACTTAATAAAAACAGAATGTTTGTTGCTCATTGAAAGTCAACAAGAGGTCACATTTCTGGAGACACATATCAAATTCTGTTTTGTATGGTTAAGAAATATCAGTGACCATTAGTATCAGCAGCTTCTTTAGGTACCATGATCAGGTAATAATCTAAGGTGTCCAAAGCTTGAAATGACTCCATTAGAGCCAGGAAGGAGGAGAATTTATGAAGACATCATTAGCATTTCCTTTTCAAACTTCATGCAAATTTCTTGGAGGGAACATATGCCGAGAGTCCTCCATTAGCAGTTGGAGCCAAGAGGAGTCTCTTTCTCAACAGTGGCTACTGCCTGTCATCTTCTAAACAGTATGTCATATGGTTTTAGAGAGCTAACACTACATTGGACATCATTCTATTCATAAGATTGATTTCTTCTAAACACTTTAAAATGTTTTTGAATATTAATTATTTTTAAAATATCACTACTCCCAATAAGCAGTATGATAAATCCATTTAAAAATAAATTATTAGCACTCTTCCTATTTTCAAATGTATTCAGACTTTATCAGTAAAGTTTAATTTGTGTTTGACTGATGTTGCAGTAAAATGCTCATCAACATAAAAGAACAAAGTAAAATGAGGATTTTTCAACTGACTCCTGAGATTGTATAGACAGCAGAGACCACTCTGAATCCCTCCTAAACAAAACCAGCTTGTATGTAGCAGGTCAACATTTAGAAACACAAAATGGCAAAGAGGAGTCTGAAACAGGTCTTCATTCCTCATCTTTCAATGCTAAAAAGGAGATTCAAGCATTTGAAAGCAAAGGCATCAGAAAATGAACAGAGAAAACAAGTGAGTTTATCTCCAATAGGAAAATTATTTAGTGCTATTTAAAGTGATCCACTTTAATCCACTGGTTATTTTCTTATTGCACTAACAAATACCCGCAAAACTGTAACACAGATTGACTTGAAGAGAGTCCTTGCTTTATTTTGGGTAACTGCAGTAAATGGCAGGGTGTTTGTCCCAAGGTTAGGAACTGCTTCAACAGTAAAAGCATCCTGGATTTGATTGTACACTCAGTATTGTAGCATTTGATCATATATCTCACCAGCACTGTAGCATTGGGTTTTGGGGACTAATTTCTAATTTAGCCTGGTATAAGTGTGAGTTAATTTATACCTACTTTATTTTTCTCTGCTCTCACTTGTTCACATCACTGATATTTTGCTTTCCTGCCTGTCTCTGTTGTACTTACTGTTTTTCTATCTATGTATGGTTTAATTCAAGACTTTTTATAACATTATTACTGATGGAATTTTATTGGCTTTTTTTGTGAGGAATTGCAGTAATTAATCATTTAAATTAAAAGCAATATGTGATAGGAAAACTTTGAGCATGCTTAGTGGTGGTCAGATATGCAGTCTTGCCTGCAACCATTGGTGCCATATGTGAGAATTCCTCATGGCCAACAGGAACAAAGAGCAAACCAGGACGAAAGGCTAGGTATCTTCAGCTTGTAGGAAGAGACTTTAAAATGTCTTGTTGAAGCATGCACACAAAACACTGCTCTGTCATTGGGAATAACAGGCAACAAATTGATACAGTCTTTAGGGAACTGAAAATGAGAAGTATAGGAAACAGCAATTAAGCAATTTCAAGCCTAAATCATAACAGCGCAAGAGGAACTCCCCAGATGCCATCACAGCCTTTCAAATAATCACTGGATAAGTTTTGCCAAGAAAAAATAAAAAAAGAAAAAAAAAAAGAGAAAAGAAAAAAAAAGATAGCAAAATCAAGGCGTACACTCAGGAAAACACAGAACTGCAAAATCAAATTAATGAGGGGAAATCCCCAGTGGATGGAAGAGGAAAGGACTTAAGGACTGCACAGTCCCCTGAGAAAGTGACGCAGGTCACATCTTTGCAGGGAGGAGCCATGCAAGAGTCATATGGCCACCAGCCCTGTCCCTGATCCCTGCTACTGCCTTTGCATGCTGTGCCCTCCCAGGGACCTCCTTGTTTTTGGCATGGGATTTCTGTAACTGTGGCCGTGGTGGAGGAGATTCACCCTAAATGGGTGATTCAGGAAACTGCAGATATCTCTTCTGGGAAGCTTCCCTGAGAGCCTGCTGTCCTCCTAAGTCCCTGCAGCCTCTCCCCAGGCTTACACCACATCAGTCTGATTCCCTCATCAGAAAACACAGCTAGATAGCCAGAGCATCCAGGAATACCTGCACCTACCCCATCCGAGCCAGCTGGTTTGGGCAGCCTGGCAGCCAAAGAAATGTCCTAAGCAGAAATTTAACAGCACTGCTGCCCCTTTTCTAACTCTCTGCTTGGGAGTTCATGTTTCGATCATCATAAGCAACAGTCCTCTAAATCTATGCGATTACTCAGATTTACCCTTCTAAGCAGTCATGCAAGGGAAATAATTTTGTTGTCCTTGATGAATTCTCTAGTACAGTTTAATACAGAATCCCTGAGTCTCTTTGCCTGATGATGAAAAAAATACTGAGGTTTAACAGGCTTGAAATTGCTTATAGTTTTTCTGGTGATGACCCGAGTTGAAGTCCTAACACTGCTTGAGTGTGTAAGCCTCATTTTCTGAAAAGCAACACTGTCCATGTGTATATGCGGAATTTGAGAGTTTTATCCTGAAATCTTAAATGTGTTTCCAAACTAACTCCATGACTAAGGAGGAGTCTGACTGAGGGTTAGGCACTGCAAATACCTTTTATCTGTTTGTGCAGTGTCCGGAATGGCCACAAAATGATGTTTATTCCTTTTGAACTACAAAATTACTTTGTCTGTTCCCAGAAATCTCCATATTTCAGGGAAAAGCTGGATTTGCAGACATGTGCTGATCATCTGGACAGCATGCGTGTGGGAGGGTGCATGCTTTCTGAAGAAACAGGACTCGTGACACATGGGCACATTCTTAGAATCTAATGTGAAATATGTCTTGCCAGAAATGTGTCTTTTCAGGACCAGTAAGACCATGATGGAGGGAGGTCTTGAGCATCTGTTTATCTTTTATAGCATAAGCAGAAAGTCGTGAAAATCATTAAAAACAAAACAAAAATCCCAAAACAAATAAGAGACAGCTAACTATATGAAATCCCAAATCTTAGCTCCAGGTAATGCAATCATCTGAATATCTATTTCTTCCCATTTGCATGATTAATTGACATCTTGTTATCTGCTCATTAGGGACACTGCAAGTCAGCATGGAACAAAATAAACACTTCACAACAGAGAAAAGAGTCTCTAATTGTGAATTATACTGGAAAAAAAGGGGGGTTTTAAAAATACATTGGAGGAGTCATCCTGTGTTATATGCAAGGTAAACGAGATTGAAAATTTCCCAAACTGTTACTGAAGAGTGTATGTAGCAGCCTGTGCTGTTCTCACAATGCTGCTCTGACTTTGCTGAATTCCAGACTTCACGTCTGGCCAGTGATCTGAATAGCAAGAAATAGTCACAAAAAACGTTTTTAAAAAGGTATTCATGCTTATTGACCTATGAGTCCAGAAGAGGGTATATCTTGGTTAATTTATACACATCTCTGAATGCTCAGGTTTATGTGTGGATAAGATTTCAAGTAAAGAAATTTCCTGTCCTAATGATGGAGGCTCTGCTGCAGAGTTGTTTTCTGTAAATATAAATGCTGCATATAGAGCAGGAATATCTAATCTGTAAAATATCTGCTTTACTGCGCACTTTAGAGGTAGTAGTGTTGACAGCAGAAACCAGCAATGGTCCAGCATGCAGAAATCCAATGCTTAAACTCCTTCTGAAAAATCCTCAGGTCCCTTCTCTCCATGTCTGCAGGCAGATGTCTGTCAGTTTGATAGGACCACGTGAGTGCTGAGGACAGTGCCTGAACAAGTGCTTTTGCTGGACCATGGTTATCACACAGGCCATTACACTGATGTTGTAGATTTGGAAACCAGTTAGAACATGCAAACTAGCCTGAGATACTGTGATGCAAGGAACTGGCAAAGGACCAAGGTTCCTTCTCTTCATTATACTACTGTGGGTCCTGAGTACTCTGGTAATAAAATAGAGTAGTAATAAATAATGATAAGTAAGGAAGGGAATTAACAATGAACTTCATACAACAAGGCTAAAATTATATCCCCTTTATGATCAGAGTAACAACACAGAGTAAGAAGCCCCACACAATGCTTTGAACCTGTAGGGGTGGTGTGGCGAGGATGACTGTGATTAAGGAGTAGATGGCTGTGGTTCTGCCTAACTGTGGGAACTTCCTAACTCCCTAGGGAGTTTCCACCACAGCATCATGTCTCTCTGTGTCCCTTGCAAAGGGAACAGTACCAGGAAGAACAGGCAGCTGTTGTGCCTTCCCATGCACTGTGCTTGGCCAGGAGAGGTAACAACCGATTAATACTCTTGCACATTGTAGCAGTGGTATTATGAGATTTTTCTCTCTGTTGCAGCCTGACAGCTCCAGTGGGAATTCTGAGCTAAATGGCTTTTTCTTTTTTTTTTTCCCGTGCACCAGAGAGTAATTTAATTTGTTTTCTCTCTTGCTTGTTTTCCATTGCCACAGCAGAAAGGACAATGATAAAGGGAGAAAGCAGGGAAGCTGCAGCAGTGATTTTCCATTTTATTTATAGTGACGCTATGTAACAAAATGTAAAAATAGATCTCATTGCTGACAGTTTTGTTGCTTCTTGATTTCAGGCTGGCACTTCGGACCTCCCACCTCCACCTCCTGTGAGCAGCAGTGCCCAAGCAGAGGGCTCGGGCAGAGGCCTGCATCCGATGAATAGGGCGACTCGCAAGAAAGAAAAGGTGCAAATAAAACAGTGAACAATTTAGAGTTTATTTTTCTTGGAGGAGACACCTCAGGCTAAATCTTCCTCTCCTGAAACTGAAGTCAAAGGGATGAGTCCAGTGAATGATGGCAGAAGACTGGGAACTAGAGATATAGCAAAATCCTCCCAAAGGAGAGTATGAGAAATATCATTTTAGCTGAAAACAGAAATGCCTGGCTTCTGTTACAGCCTTTTCCAAATAGTACCCTATTAGCATGACAGGTGAGCAATGAATCATGCTCTGTGAGACTTTTTGATCAAAAAAAAACCCTTACTGAAGGAGACAATGAACATTTCAAAATCAATGGCCTGAACAACCAGCAAGGTATCAGTGGTGATGACTGCCCACTTGAAAAATAGCAAAAAAACTCCTACTGGAGTGCAACCTGAACAAGTACATCAGTATTACAATCAGTAGTACCATTAGTTTTTCTTTTGAAAGCCACTGGTACAGAAATGCACCTCTTATTCACAGCACTGCCTGGCCATGCATCTTACTTTAGTAATAAAAAAAAGTATTTTAAAAGCATGTAAGCAAATATTGAACGAGAACAATCAAATGACAAAGGAGTCAGAGAATGACCATGACTTGTTTTTAACTCGGGGGAGGTGTTCACAAACCACAGAGAGAAATAACATGCGAGTAACTTTCCAAGTAAACAGTACTTAATGGACATGTCAGCCTTGCTTTTTGTTTTTTAAGTTTTTTTATTGCTTGTGGCTGGAGGAATCAGCTGCAACACCCGTTTTCATTTATACTGCAGGTGCGATGGGAGTCTGCCACACTGGGCTACACTTTCGATGTCCTGGAGGGACTATATGAGAGAATGACTTTGATGGATTGTAGCTGCACTTGAAACTGAGCTAGGAAAGATTAACGTGTCTCAAGCAGAGAGATTGCACTCACCTGATTTTTTTTGCTCTGATGAGATAATTTTTCTAATTAACCTTGATAACATTTCCAGACACACAGGCCTGTACACATGAAAATGGAAATAAATTTTCAAAAGGACATTTCACTTCTACCCATGTTTTCTAGCAGTGAATACAGAATTTTAACACCTTGGTTTCCAACTGATTCAGTTGGAAGACTAAAGCTGAACCTGCTTAAGAAAGCAGAAATTGCCCACAAGAGCCTTTATCCGAAGTCCACACTTCCATAGGCACCAATGTGTTTTGTAAACACTGTTTGAATAAGGAGAGTAATATGAACTTAAAAGTAGCCTTACAGTGTCAGACGCTAATTTCTCTTTATTCCCCTGTTGATGCTAATCAAAGTCAGTGATGCTATCCTTTTCAAGCATGGTCTGAATGACTGTAAAAATGTTTTGGAAGCCAGAGCATGCCAGAACCTGGCCCTTTGGAAATATTCAGTGTCTGACCTTTGCCACTTAGGAACAGGAAGAACCATCTCATAATCCTGCTGAATTCACATGAAAATCAACCTGGAAGCAAAATGAACTATTACCCCTGCTCTCACCTGCTTTGTTCAGTTTAGAATTACAGTTCTTCAAAGTTTCCAGAGTTCCCTTGCTCTTGTCTACCTTTACAGCAACACAGATTTTCTACTGCATAGAGCTGGGAAAGCAGTTCTCTACTTCTCAAAAGAAGCCATGACACCTGTGAGAAAGAACAAGTAATTCTCTCTTCACCCTTTCGCCGTGCCCTTTGAACCAACTGGGGGTGACCCAAGGCAAGTACCACTCTGAAAGGCTTTCCTGGGGGGCTTGCTGGAGGTAGTGTTTTTCTCTGCTACCTGAAAGATGCTAAAGCTTGCCAGGAAGGCAATATGAAAAATAATCTAACACATTATCTAGGCTTCATAAACCTTCATACAGGCAGAGGAACTGAGAAACTGTAATATAGGTAACAGCCTGTATTTTCCCCAGGAGCTAGGAATCTATACTGAGGGAGAAGTTTTAGCAGGATATTTGGCTACAGTTAAACAGAATTTAAGAGGAGGCCAGTGTATATTTGAGTTTTAGGAAGATAGCAATTTTAGAGATACCACAATCTCTTTTATCTCTTCCGAGGTGCTGCTGGTACCTCAGCAGCAATCTGCCTTTCCCCTTCTCAGAGAAAGCCTATCCCAGCTTTTGCTGCAGCTGGTTTTGTACAAAGCCAGTAGTTAGTTGACCACTTTAATATGACTTTATAGGTCTTTTAACACATCTGTTAAAAGATGCAGTTGTTCTGGGTGAGCATTACTGTGTTAGGCAGAAGTGATTGCTCTGTGGGATTGGCTTTCTTTACCTGTAGCAAGTTTATTGCATTATTCTTCTCAAAAAAGTCTATGACCATTTCTTAGCAAATTTTTAAAAAATTGTAAAATAAAAGTGTTTAAAAAACTAAAACATGCCAATGCTCATAAGTTATTTACTTTAAAACTCAGTTGTGCCATTGTCCTGAATATGCTGATGAGGTGCCATTCACCCAAGCCCCAGAGACAGTCTTCATGATGGTTCACAAAATAATTTGCAAAACTTCTTGACTTCATATTGCGTATATATTTATTTTTTTTTTCTTCATGAGTAACATAGTTCTTAAAGTGTACTTTGTTCTTTCAGACATGCTTTGGTGAGGTTTTTTTTTCACTTTGCTCATTTCTAAGGCATACAGTCTTTCTACCTTTTCAGCCTTTGCCATAACTTTTGAAAGACACAGGCAGAGAAAGAACAGATGGAAATAATGATAATTACTTACTTTGAACATTGCAAGAAGTGCATGAGGTGCATCCAAAGTAAATGGAAAGACTATTAATCTATTGTACTGATATTGTCTCCATTACCATAGGATCTGAGCACCTCAGCAGCTTTCAGGAATTTATCCTCAGGACTATGTGAGGTGGGGAAGCATATTTTTCCCCATTTCACTGAGGTAAAGACAGACTTTTTGTGCTTCCCACAGCCATACACACTGATGGAGCAGGAATTTGAAGCTGAGTGTTTCAAGTCCTTTGCCTTGATGGTAACCTGATCCCGTGTGACCAGCAGAATGGGTGGGTTCTGGATCCAGATCACCCTGACAGGCATCTGTCATCTTTACTTCCAAACACTTCAAGCCATATGTGGAGTATAGTACAAAGCATAATGACCAAGTGGGCTATAACAGCTATTTAACGGTCTCACAAGCCTTAGCACACCAAAAGTTGGCTCTAGTGAAGCAAATCTCTAGAAATTAAGGCAATATGAATCATACCAAAATCCATGTGACTTTTTTACAGCTCACTAAAAGAAGTCTTGTCCCCCTTAAATGAAATGTATGTTAATTACTGAACGGGGTGTGAACAGAAAACCACTTACAAAGGAACTTTACTACACGTGAATAACATGACTTGTATGATAAACAGGAGCAAAATGTGTGAGGACATCTCACTGATGTTTCTTGCCCACGTTTCACTGCCCCAAGCACCTGGTCCTATGACATCTATCATCTTTGATCCACCTGCCACATTCCTGTTCTGGCTTGCTCTTACTTTCTCACAGGACATTCCTGGGGTTTACCATTCAGCATGTATTGGCATACAGAAAGTCTTGTGCCTTGACCTCCTGGTACCTTTGTCCTGTTGGCGAGTCACTGTGCTTATGGCTTGCCCTCCTGGCTGCATGCACCACAGCATCCCTGTAGCACTGAGCAGCTATGAAACTCCTCCACGGACCCACAGCTCACACAATGACCTGCAACACTCTGGTGTTGGCTATGAAGTTCCCTCATAAACAGCATTGTGCAGAACAGTTCAGGATACAGAGTCCTGGGTTGTGATGAAGACCTTCCTAATTTAAACAATGTGTTTGGGCTAATCTCAGCTGAAGATTTTACTCTACTAGAGGAGTTAATACTATATGCTAAGTGGTAGATCTCACCTGTTACGTTTTGCTTCTGGATGAAAGCAGTGTACAGTTCTAGTGACAGCAAACAGAGTATCACCAGCATTCATGGAAGTGATCATTTGTGAAACAGGAGGCAGGAATATTTGGTCTAAAAAGAAATACAATGTTTTAAACAACACAGAGGACATAAAATATTATTTTGGTGTTAAAGGCTTGATTGTTTAGGTTTTGAAGAAATAAAATCAGGAATATTATACACGCGGTCATCAAATGTATCTACGCATCCACTACATGTGCAGTACATGAAAAGTAAAGTTTTCAGGCATAGTGTGCAATACATATACAATAGCATAGATATTCATTTGAAGTAAATGTGTAAAACATATAGTGCTCATATAATTTCCAGGAACTATGTAAAGACAGCGTGAAGGGCTTAGCTATAAGGATTGAAATAGTAGGGAGAATTCAGAAACCATAGTTAAAGAACTTAAAAAGAACATCTGAAAAGATGAACCTTTTGATAGGATTTAAACTGCCTATGGGATTCAAGAGCTTTAATCAACAAAAGCAGCTTATTCCGTCAATGTGAGCAATAGCAGAAGAGACATCATCAGTAAAGAACATTGTAGAAAACAATTTCTTCAGTTTAAAAAACTGTTTAGAGAAATCTGAGACTCCTCCCTTTGTCTGGTGACCATCTGGATGGATTTTGCCTTGGAAAGCCTGTCTTGAACTTGAAGCAAACAAACATTTGTTCACATAGTAGGAAAGAAAAGATTGAAGCAATGTGCCAGAACTGGAAAAGGCGCCGATGCGTATCGGTATATTTACCCAGAGCAAGAAAAATGTGCTCTTTGTTTCTGGGACATTATCTTCAGTCCTCTTGTAAAGGTCTCCTTGACCATCCTGCATAGTGCAAAGTCAGGGAAAAGATACTTATTTTTTCCCGTAAATGACATCTATTTCTACGACATATGTTTGCACTCAAAGGTCTGTTAGCAGAAGACTCTCTGGACAGTGCTATATTAGAGTCTGTGAAGGTTAATTTTTGTGTTCCTTAACAAGGTTTTAGTCACCCTCAAACCAGTTTGTGTTCAGTGGCTCCCTGCAGGGAGCACATGCTGCCCTGGCCTGGCAGCACTGCTGGCACCCCAGCCCCGGAGCACCGCGGGGTTTCTGGTGAGCTTCGCAGGACCAGTACCCAGCGAGGTGGGGGTGCCAGATGGCTCCTGCCCTGCTAGGCCAGGCTGCCAGAGCTGGACCCTGGCTGCCATTTCTGGCAGCTGGCTGTCACACTGATGGACTCAAAACCATCAGCTGGCGTCGGGGCCCTATCCAAGACATATAATGAGGGATTGATAGTAAACTCCATAATGGGGAAGAATAATGCAAAGAGGCAAAAATGGTTATTTTCCTCTTCCTTTAGGGTTAGCCATTACAAATTTGGGTGGCATTGTTTTGGATGAGCCCTGGACAACTCTGTCTCTATACTGCAATATATTCAATCAAACACTCATTTAAATAAACTGACAGTTCAGGTGTTGGTTGTTTCCCATTTCAAGCTATTTAGCATCCCTGGCTGTTTCTTCACTAACTGAAATATCTGATATCCTTCAACAAAAATAACAGTGACTGCTAACAATATACTTAGCAAACATAGATAGCAACTTCTATGCTCTTCAGCATTCCTGACAGTTAGTATTTACTAGATCTCTGAAGCTGACTTAGCCAATGCACAGAGGCAGGAGGAATGCTGCATTTCATATTTCTTCTTTTCAGAGCTTTGAGTACAGTACAAGTAACCTTTTCTACAAAGTCAGCTAATACGATCCTTCATCTTAGACATGTATAATTTGCAAATGTAAAAGCGATGGGTCATCACATTTGTATGAGTCCACACATAGGGTAAAAAGTTTGAATATTTTGGAAGGAGCTTATACATACTCCACAAAGGACACTGATAAAACATATGCTGCCTCTTCCTTATTTGTGCATCATCGTTGCTCTGGCAGAAAGACAAATGCATTGCCTGACTTAACAGCAAGTAGTTTAAGGCTAGTTTGTTAGCGTACATTTTGACAGTTTAATGTGCATTTTTGCGAGTGCAAATATAGGTGTATCTAAAAGATATACATGGAAGATTTTAAGTTCAAGATGAAACACCTTTTCCTTAGAGATGATTTTGATTTTTTATTTTAAAATTACCTTGAAGTGAACTATGAATTAGTGTTAAAATGAACAGCAAAGGTTTTTTAAAAAGGATATAGGTTAGAATGCTTTAAATTTCAGTAAAATCTTTCTGAAATGTTTGAGCAAATTGAAGGCACCTGTTCAGGCACATATTACTTTCCCACCAGCACTGCAGTCTGAGAGCCGAATTATTAGGAAAGTTCTTTTGCTGGATTTCAGACAAATCACTTTAATGTGCCAAAATTGATTTGGCATGAAATCATCAATAGACCCTCCAGAATACTAATAGCATTAAAGGCAGAGGCCAGGACTGTCAAACTTGCTTGGCTAAAGTTAGGCTCATAAATTAGTCATTAGGCATCCAAATTAAAGTCTTCTGCTTCCAGATGTGCTCTGTGTCCTATGGTCCATCTGAAGAGTGACACATGGGGGAACTGGGAACACTGGGGACAAGGGGAAGAGTTTATTTAATGGCTTCATCTATTGCTGTAGTATTTTGTAAAAATGCTGTATATGCTCAAATGCTGTGGTAGTTTGTAAACCACCCAGGTACTTTGTAAAGAAGTAAAGTTCTGTGCATTTATTTTTTAACAAATCTACAGGTCTTGACTCTGACCCACACATCTTTCTTCTCATCTATTGGAAACACAGGCACAGCACAGTGCTCTGGACAGAGAGCAAATTCCTGACAGGTGAAGATGATTAACCTCTTCTCCCAACTCCACTTTCTACAGCCCTCATGGCCTTGGGTGAAACTTCTCCTAGTCTCTGCTTTCTTGTCTGTAATAAAACAATGATGATGCTTAATTTCCAGGTATGCAGTGAACATCTCTCATTGTATTGAGCTACTTTCCCTGGAGCACAAATTTTCTGTAGGATCTTTGGCATAAAAGTACAGAGCAACCGTCTTCTCCCAAGTAGTTGTATTTATGGAATTTAAGAGTGTGAAACAGCATTTGGACCAGGTCTTTTGGCAATAAGATATGTAAGGCACTATCTCGGTAATATCTGGGGACAGGAGCCTTGGGTGACATAAATCTGCTTTTTTTAACTTTAGTCAACTTGAAAGAATTTCCTTCGGTGGAGGTATTGATTCAATTCAGCTGAGGTCCAGGCCTCTGCCTTTTCAGTAGCAACGTTTCCTAAAGTGACTGGGACAAGTACAGTATAGAAGGAGATCTTCAGCCAAGCAACAACTCAAGGGAACTAAAACTATCATAACTGATTAACAGAAATGAAAGCTGCTCAGGAAAGAATATGAGTATGAATTTAGAGCACAAGAATTAATTGAGAAGGGGATTCTCTTTGTACTTCTTTTAGTAGGTCAAACAGTTTATTCACTAAGATGCCTTTGAAGCTGCTAGCAAAAAAGGCATTACTGGAAAGATGAAACGAACCACTGAATGAAGTCATCTGTTTGTCCTAAACCCTACTATGCTGAGTGAATTAGTTGCATGGTGAATAACAGAAGCCTAAGCCAAAGATGCTTCATTAGCCTTTCCAAAGAGAGGGCAAGAAAGGGATAGCTGTGGCAAGGGAGGAGCTGAGGGTAACATGCAGCCTTAGTGCAAGAACAGGGGCATAGTGCTGGAAGGTTGAATTGCTGCTTTGTTCATGCAGCTGTGCATGAACTTCTGCTTTTGCTGCAGAAAAAAAGGACTGAACACAAATTTGGAGCAATATGCTCTCTTCTTGATGGCATTCCTTTAATGATGGTGCAGGGCAGGTGGAAGTTACAATGACATTGTGGTGACTTAGTAGATGGTTATTCAGGTAGCCATGAATTCAATGGGAGTTTTTAAACTGATTTTAATGGAATGTGGCTCACAAGAAAGCAAAGCAGATGTAGGCACAGGAATTGATCAGTAGCATACAGGAAAAAGACCGCAACTCCTGCTGAAGTAAATGGGAGGAAGGGTTTTCAGTAGTGACATACAAAAACATATCGGAGAAAAATAAATGTGCATGCAGAGCAAAGCAAACGCAGTGTTTGGTTTTTGATAGCCTTTGGCTGCTTGAAGATACTGACAGTAGGAAAATTCACTTTTCAAACTTGCCTCTGCTTTTGATGCAGAAAGACAATTTGGGATGTTTGTCCCAAAGAAAGCAGGAATAAAAGAGGTATTAAGATCTCACAGTCCTGTGCTTCCTCATCAGAGAGGAGTTGTGGCATATCATGCCGTCCTCTGCCTCCAGCATCCAACCTTGTACCTATGGAGTCACTCATCTTTTGATGAGGATCAGTTAGGTATAAGAAATGGAAGAAAATAGGATGCAGTCACAGAATATGGCACATTTTGTGAAGTAAATTGTGAAAACAATAGTTGCTTTGCCCATATTTTTCCTTACCTATACCTCCAAAACAAATCAAAGAGGGCTTTCTTTTTGTCATGATGCTGTATTCTGTTGTATTTATTGTATTTTCCAGCCTAAAGTGCTTTGTGTGTGAGATTAAAAAGCTGCAAGTCTCAGGCCATCTGGCCAACCAAATGGATTTAGTGTACAGGATCACTGCCAGATGTATGCCAGTTGTAAGTTTAATTTTTGAACATAGAAAGTGCCTGAGGCTCTGTGTCTGTTATGCAGAGGAAATCGCGCTCCACTTTTCCAGAAAAATCCAGATACATTTTGAATCAAGGTGTATGGCCTTTTCTCCTTCACGTGGTTTAGGGGTGTATTCTTTGTTTCTCATAAAGAAAAATTATAGCAAGAGAATTTTTCATATGTCTTACATGTTATGTATGTTTGATCACATCTGTCTGACCTTACGGAATAGTAGGGAATGCAGCAATAAGTTTTTATAAGGAGCTGCATTGAAATTGTTTACTTGAAAGATAAAATTTCAGAAAGTATTTCTAATTAATTTGCACATATATTTATTTATGATCAATTTGGAGAATACATATTTTTTCAAGTATATAATAGGTTATAATATCTCAGAAGTGATGTTTAATTGATCTATTTAAATGAGTAAAGGAAGATGAGATATTTCTATCTTTATAGACTGTAAGAAGGATAAAATGCATTGAATTTTTTATTTTGCAAATGCTCTCACTTAACAAGGTCTACAGTACATTTGAGATAGTAATTGTGAAAATGAGGAAAGGTGTGCACACAGATAGCTCTGGGCTTTGATAAAAGGTCTACCGAATTTTGTTCAAAACACACCAGTTGAAATAAAGGGTAAAAGCAGGATTTAGGCAACAGGAAACAGTGATTTGCAGGTCTGGCTCTCCTGCCTAACATGCTGCTGTCCACATCAGTGTATTTCTTTGCAGCTGAAATACTGAGGTTGAATTACTTTCTCCTAAACAGACCTGAAGGCCCAATGCATCAGAATAAATGTTTTGGGAAAAAAAAGAAAGACTTGTTTGTCAAGGCAGAGTTACTCTCCGCTGTCTGATGGAACAGTAAGGGAGGAGCTGGTGAATGTCAGACATCCATTTGCAGTAGCCAAAGACACCTGCAGCAGATCTTAGTGCCCTTGAGAGGCACAGCATGTGGGACTGCACAGCCCACTGTGCTGATGGGATCTGGCAATTTCCATCACAGTCAAGTTAAAGTATATGTAGACAAAAAGAAGTTCAAATGTTCAGAAAAGGAGAGTGGTGGCAATGTTGCTGCCAAGAAGCAAAGCCTCTGATAGGAATTTCATTGCAAATGTCTCTGACACTAAAAATAAATCTCAGTCTTCCAAAACAAGGGCTGCATTAGCCTTGAAATCAGCAGGTCTAATTGTATTCTTGTGCCTGGAAATAGACAAGATTTGGTTAGCAGCTCAGATTGGTATCTTAGCAGCTCAGACGATAACCCATCATCTGAAAAAGGCTCCATGTGGTTTTGGGTCCAACTTTCCAATGAACAGCCATAAAAGAAAAGCTGGCACTGTAATTTGTAGTTTGTTTTATTCTTGAAAGTAATTTTCCCTGTGATATTAGCTGTTTTTTAATTTTCCTGCAAACTCATTCAGGTGGTGGGAATCAAGGAAACCAAACAAATAGATTTCATAAAGTAAGGAACAGCAAATTGAGCGAAAGTAGGATTACGAAGACTAAATCTTTTGTTCAAAGAGTGATTAAAAAGCATTAAGTTGGATGAAGTCAATCTGGAGCTTAACTGCATGAACCTTCTGCCCTGTTTTTCTTCTGCTTGGTTTTCCATATATTAGGAAATTAAAGGAGAGGGAGAGACCTCTTGAGGACTGCTGAGGTGGGGCTTTTTAAAAGTAATAGGCAAAATCAGTTGGACATAAGCTCTGTTTCCTGGTTTCCAGGGAATGTAAATTGTCCTGGCCAGCTGTGTCTGAGAACAGCAAGAATAAGTTGAGTGCTCTTTTCCAGCAGAGGACTAGGGCAATTCACACCCAAACATATGTGCCTAGGGGATTCCTCCAGGCAATGAAATTCAGGGATTTGTAGCCTCCTCTCCCCATGGTTTAACATAAAACAGTTCCCCTGCCCAAAAGCAAATACAGCTGCAGTTCATTGCTGAAATAAAGTGACAGGGTAATTGCTATTTGCTTTGTATTCAGAATACCTTTTTTTTTTTTCCTTTTTCTTTGGTTTTAGATTAAATCAGCACAAGATGAGGGCATCCAGCTCTCAGAGCAGTGTTTGCCTTAAAGAAAACTACTTAGAGGAGCACAGCTCCCTTGCAGGAAAAGAGCAATAATAGTATGAAGTAGGAGTTATCAGTGGATGCTGTATCATAGCCATGGACTTATATCAAGAGAGACTAAAAATAACAAATAGTCAGGTTTCTGCACTCAGCTTTTGCACAGCATTTGGAAAGCTCTGAGTCTTTTTTCTGCACTGTGTTTATACAGAAAGATCAAGGGTGGGGAACAGAGTATAGCTGTAAGCATAAATGAAGTCGGTATATCTTTTTTCCACAGCTTTTCCATATTTACTGACTTAATTGTTGTCTTCTGTTTAGACTGTGGTTTTAAATTAATTGCTAGTTTGATTTAAAACTAATTGTTAATTTCAAAATCACCTGTTTCCAGCCATTTCCCATGATGGGCACTTTGGTCTGTGCATTTTTGTATCCTCCCTGTTTGGCTTGATGACATTTCCTTTACCTGAAATATTTGTATTTCTGGTCTTTGATGTCCTTATGAACATGGTAATTTTAGTCTTCTGAAGAATACCACCCTTGGGCAGCAGCTCTGCCCCATGGCTCTGCCACATGGAGCAATGGCTCATAATGGAGCAATGGCTCATAATGGAGCAATGCAAAGTTCTCCCAGTGCCAGCAACATTAAACCTAGTTGTACTGAGCAAAACATTTGCTCTGAAGCCTTTTGCTTTCCTTGGATATTATTTTCTCACTTGATTTACACTTCCCTTTCTAATGAAGACCAGAAGGAGGAGTTCCCCACACCCCCTTCCGAAGGCACTTGAAAAGAGTTTGGAGGAAAGCTATTTTCCTTCCAATAGTTGTTTTTGATATTTCATCCTCTTCCTCATTCTGTGACTAGGTGAAAATGGGGATTTTGGTAAACAGGAAGTTCTCCTTTCCCCCAGAGAAAGCTAATAAATAGTCTAGTAGCTGAAGGGCTGAAGACACTGCATACCTCCTCAGTCTGTTCCTTACCAGAGACTGAGCTTAGGTCTTGGCAGTGCAGGGCCTGGGGTGCCTAATTGTCTTAATGTCCACTCTTCATTTCCTCCAATCATTCTTACTTCTCCCCTAGAATAACTATTATTCCCATGGAAATTTGCTTAATCCGCCATGTTACAAAAACTCTGTGTGGTTCTAGCTGAGAAAGTTGAAAAACTGAAACAGAACTTGAGTTGAAGGAGTTGGTTAGCTCCAACCACAAGGGATAAGCATTTTTATATCGTCTTTTTTCTTTCTATTTCAAGTACAGTGGATTATCATAGAATAATAATATCCTCTCAGAATTGCTTTCCCAAGGGGTGATGCTGTATAAATCATGAAAACTAGACATGGAAAATGTTGAGCAGGTCTCCTGGTCCAACCATCTGCCAGGAGAAGATTGTTCCCTGCAGAATTTTCTCCATTGCTCTGGTGTAGCAAGGTAGCAAAGAGGTGCTTTATTTGCAAAACAGCTCCACACCTATTTATAGTCCTGCAGAACTCATTATCTTTAGTTACAGAGAAATTACTTTACACCACTGTTACAGAATAAGGTCCCTCTGTCTATACTTTCACAGCTGAGTTTGCCCACATGCATGTCCCTAAAGCCACAATTGTGAAAGCCGATATACATCTGCAGCTTGATAATTAAACCAGAAACGTATCTTATCCACCACAATCACATATCCTGCCCTTCCGTAACACACTGATAACCAACTGGCAACCACCTGATTACTCCCCCATGAATAATAGGGAGCACAGCAAAATGTTCCTCTGTGTTTAAAGCAGAGAAGTGGCATTTCCAGATCCTCTCCCTCTTTGCCAGAAGCTACCAAACAATAAAATGGAAAGGAGAGATATAGCTTCTGACATCTGTCAGCGCAAGTAGCCTTTGGTTCAACCTGGGCTGTTATAAATATTATATTAGAAGTATTAGCAAGAGCAGATTGGATTGCAGCAGGTCCAGAATGAGACAGCCTGAAGGCTGGCAATAAAGCTGGAAGAAATGAAATGGTTTGGCATAGGTATGTTCTGCTTTGCATTGTGTAAGGAATGAAGAGGAATGGGGGAAATATTTCTGCCTTGATTCAGCTCATCCAGAATATCTATTTAGAGGAGCCACTATCACCACCTTGGCAAAGATGGACAGCCTCCGCATGAGCAAACACTGACATATGACACTGTCCTCACAAAGTCTATTTAATTACCCTCATCACTCTTTTATGCTTTTCTGGGCATGTTTCTCTATGTTTAATTAAGTTTGCATCACTAGTGGAGATGGGCTCAGTCTGGGAGTGGAGGTTCAACTTGCACAGGCTTCACTGAGTGAACCTAGGCACATCAATGAGAGACAGAGTTTGAAGACATTCAGGTACTGAAAGATGAAAAAATAGTCACTATCTCGTCTTTGTTTCACACAGTGAGAGCTCCCGAAACTGGCAGTTTGTTTTTACTCTCAGCTTTAGACACTACAACGATTTTTTTAAAATCTGGTTCAAATCTGTATCTTGGTCCCCCACCTGCATTTTGGAGAGAAAATTATTTCTCTAGCCTGAACTTCTGTGAGACACTAAAAAAATTCTGGCAGAGGCCATGTGAGTTCCTCAGCTAAATAGGAAAATTCATTATATAAGTTGAAATTCTGACAATTTCAGGGGAACAAAGAAAATCAAAATTATGAATATATCTCATACCTTCCTGTTACTGCAGTTTTAGGGGCTACTTGTAAATAAAAATAGTTCATCAAAAACATTAATTTTTCACGTCCATGAAGTTACTTAAAAAAGGGGGGGGGGGAAAGGCTAAACCAAAAATACTCCGATATTTCTCCTCTAGCAACAAGAGAACAAAGCAGGTGAAAATTGTTGAAGAGGTGGACATTTCCACACCACTAGAAAAACCCTCTGCCTTGGTGTACACAGGGCATCAGGGGAGAGACATGCCAGAAATTGGCCTAGACCATATTTCCCTAGAGGCACAGAGAGATATTGAGGGAAATCACAGTCATTCTGTATCATGTGATGGAGAACTCAGGATCTATTTTTTCTCCTCATTTTAAGAATGCTACAGACTCGACAGAAACCACATGAGAAAGCTGATGAAAAGAAGAGTAGGGAGAAATCATTCCAGTCAATACTTCTGAAGTGTGGGCTTGCATCATTTGCTCTGCAGCCTTTTTATCATAGCAGAAATGCTCATATATGGGAGAATAGCCTTAATCATCTTGGGTAGAAGGTTATAAAATAAACAAGTATATATTTAATTTCCCTCTCTTTGCTCTCTAGAAGGACTTTCCTCCCATTTCAAGTTGGAGGAAGGTCTGAAGTCAAGAGCACTCATTTACAAAAAGGTACTTGAAGTTTTCTGTTTAAAGATGTGCAGTTGCACAGCCTCTTTGAGCAACTTTAAACGGGTGCTGTGAATGGCAACTTGAGAAGCTGCTCTATCATTAGCTTCCACCTGAGTGTAAAAAAAAATACACTGTCTGACCTTAGGTGGATAAGAAACACTGGCTATCAAGAAAATGCCAGTAAAATATCCCCAACTGCTCTGGTACTGTTAACCACTTCTGGCATTGTGCCTGCCTTACAAAACACACTAAGGACTATCCTCTGCAGGACAGGTGAGGCATCTACACACCCTACACTGTAGTTATGATGCCCATCCAAGGATTGGAAATGTTTTTCTGTTGGCACCCTCCTGGACTATCAATTTGGCTGGTTTGAAACATCTGGGTGTGGTGCTTTCCTCTCAATCTTGACTCATCTTGGTGCTAGCAAATAACCCCATCACAGATGTGTTTTACACATCTGTAAAAGCAGACTGGTGCTCCTGTCTTCCCAGGTGACACAGATTTGTGGTGTGAGATGCTCCTGCCCTGCCTGTCACTATACCTCACCGAGCTGTTGCCCACCAGGCAAGACTAGCCCAGAAAAACCTGCCCATCACTCTAGCACCATCCCGCTGGGATGATATTCAGTGTGCAGCCAGCAGGTCTGGCCACAGCACCTCTTGCTGTCACTTTGCTGCAGACCATTGCTATTTGGGGGTGTATTTGTGTCCCACATGCAGCATAGGGTACATGCAGCCATTTGCCTTCTCTGACTTCTTTCACAATCGACACTACAATTTGTGCTTTGGCCCTCTTCCTAATGACTGTATTATTAGCTCTATTTTCATCCGCTCTCAATTGTTTATTTTGCATAGAGTTATTTATTTTGGCTGCTCTACATATCACAAATTGATTAGCTGAACCAAGTCTACAAATGCTAACAGAGAAAGCATGTTGAGCAGGGCTTTGTCCACCCAGTATCATTTTCACCCTTGCAATGTGCTGCTGCTCCCTGCCTTTGCTGGCAGCCTGACTGCTGTCCTACTGCACTTCTGAACGTACAGTGGCACAGGGAGAAGCAGACTTCTCAAAGGTCCTATTTTATTCTGGCTCACTGAAAATCTTTGAGGGAATGAGGAGAGGCAGGATATTAGGATATTCCCTAAGAGCAAACAAAAGCAGAAGGGAAAATTTGTCATGGTCTAGGGAAAATCAGAGAAGGGACAAGTGGATAGAAGGAGAAATAGGTGATCTCCATTCAGCTATTCTCTTCCCACTAAATAAAGCTGACAAATTAAATAAAGCTGCCCATCTCCCAGGTTTTGGAAGAGGAAAGAGCACGGGTTATATGCACGTGTAGTTGCAAGAAAGTCCTAGCTAGAAAAGAGTTTTATAACAATTTTACCCTGCTCCCAGCCAATCCATGGGTTTAGCATGCTGGGATCTCTGGTGGGCGATAGCCCACTTCCCAGCAGAGAGAAGTCTATGGAAGCTGCTCACAATTTTTAATGTTGTTTAATGACACAAAATCAATTGGAAGTGGTTGCTGGTTTCCACAATTAATTTAGGAGATCTCTCAGAACATGAGAAAGTGGGAGAGTTTCCATTAGCCCTGGAAATCTCATCAATGATAGGAAAATGGTTATAAACAACCCTGCACTCCAATAAATGTATTAATAACCTTGTCCTCACTCATTTCTCATGTTTCTCTAAGACAATAGTTTTGTCACCAGTAAGGTCATACCTTGGTCTCAATTCTACCCTTTCTTTGCACAGACACAGAAACCTCCATATGGTTGTGAACTCTTTAGCAGAGCGAGCTCTAAACCATGGCTCATGGTTGCTGCCCCACGAGCTATCCCTGGTCCAAGGGGCAGGAATTGCAGATGGCTAATCCCCCCCGCTGTGGGCCCTGCCCCATAGTGAGAGGCACTTTATCCTAAATACAAGATAAGAAGCTGTCCTGCCCTGCAGCTGGGTGGGAAGGAGCTCCTTGTCCTGGGTGCATGCAGGGACTAGAATGGTCGATGAGAAGGTGCAAGCTGATTTTGATGGCCCTGATGCCATTTGCCAAGCCTAACACTGCATGGCATGAAGTGCCCTTTTTCTGCCCTTGTTTTGCTCAGATCGGGGAAGTGTGATGCCTTCTTCTAGCTGGATTCTCAAAAAATAAAGTTATTTTTTGTGTCTTTTAAAAATCCCAGGACTAAGCAGAGGTAGCAACAGCCCTCACTGCAGCTCAGTGCAAATCAAGAGGCTGTTTTCAAATTTTGCAGGTTCTCTCCAGGACTCCACCTAAGTGAAGTCAAGGCAGGGTTTGTAATGCACAATTTAATCAGTGAATTTGTAGATCTCAAAAGGCATGCTTAATTTAATATTGTTTCTAATGGCTATTGTCTTCATGCTTGCCTGTTTCCCCAGTGCTTTTCTCTTTTGTAACTACTTGAATGGGCATTTCCAGGTGCACTGCATATATTAGCAAGCACTTTCATTTTAGTAATGAGTAAGACACTTTCAGTGTTTATTTCTTCATTGCCCTAATACTTAGTTTATTAAAGGTCCTGATTCTACTAAAGGAGAAAAATTAACATTTACCACTTGTTTCTACCTCATTTTCCTCTTATACCTGATGATGTCTTTGAAAACAGAAGTGTTAAATTACTTACTGGCCAGGGTCAGACCAGATTTAAATAATCAGAGAAAAGTAAACTAGATGGGGATGCTTGGTCAATGCCTGTCCTCACTCCTTATCGGGATGACAAGTAAGAATTTGTTGAACTTAAAGCCTGGTCGTCAGGACCTTGAGGCTATTTTAAACTCTGAAAGGGGTACCTGCAGTATCTGTTTCCTACACTCCATTACCATCCCTTAGCATTAATGTGCATTTTCCCACTCCTTGCCCTGCAGCCTGGGGACTTGTGGGATGTAGGAGGCAGAGCCTTGCCCAGCCACCCCAGGCTGCCGACTAACACTGTGGCAGAATTTCAGCATCAGCTGACAACCTTCATCCTGCTGCTGAGCAGGATTTATTATACATGCTCAACATCCCTTTGCCACATGCTAGTCTAATTTTCAGGTTAGCTGTTTGTTAGCATTATTACAAACATGGCTTCTCATCTTCTATTAAACGGTACTGCAGTCGCTGAGCTTCCCACATGAAGCCTGTAAGGAAGCACTTGGTTCACTAAATTACCCTGAAAATGTCAGACTTGCTCTGTATTATCAGCTGTATGTCCTACATCCTCTTTATTAGGATTCTGTGTCTTGAGGGTTCTCTGTGGCATATAGATTTTTTAAAATACAAACCAGTGTAATTGCGCTGTTTAAAAGAACATTTAATTAATCTGGATTCATTGCTTGTATGGGGCAAGTTAAATGAAAACTAAATAGAAAGCATATGATTGCATGTTATTAAGAAGAGCAACTGCTCCAGAGACCAAACTCTTTTAACTCAACATTAAACTGAGCTCATTTCATATGCACAGGTTAGGAGAACATATTTTGAGAAGATCAGCAGAATGGTTATGGGCACTAAACAGCTTTTAACAAAATGCATCTTTCATGGAAGAAACCTTGCCTAAGCTAGACATAAATATGCTAATGACAGGAATGAAAGCTTCGCACAGATTCTAGGTAACCTTTTAAAAATGACCGCTTTTATAGTGTCAGATGTAAATGATAAGATTGGCTTTGTTTATTATTTCGCTATCTATAAATTAACAAGGGCCACAATGAGCATAAAAATAAAATTCAAAGTATTCTGCAGGCTTGAGTCGTTGGTCACATCATGACTTTTTAATGGTTTTTAGGAAAGCAAAAGAAATCGTAATGAAAATCTCTGTTACACGATTTCCCATTCCCTACTCCATTTATGTTAACGCTGTTGGTACTATCAAACTATTTTAAGAAAAACACTCACCAAATTTCCAAGTATCCTAAGCTGGTTTTTAAAAGGCTACTGCACCCATGTCCTTCTCCAATCCAATGCCTAAAATTCACCTTGTCTATGAGCCTACAAAGCCTTCACCAGTTCTATGGCATTCGGTGGGCAAGAGCTGCTATTTTTTACATGAATCACAGCCATCTCATCATACTTCTATAGCTCTCAACTACTCTGAGGTTAGGATTGCCTTTGGTATTTTTGTCCATCATTTGGAGGAGGAATAAGGGTTTGGATGCGCATCACTGCATTGCACTGGCTGGACGTTGTAGCCCTCTCCCCCCTGCTTTCCTGTGCATCCTCCTTGCCTGTTGATTTACCTGTTACTAAGGTTAAAACCACATCTGCTGACAAGTTCTAGCTCAAGCCCTCTTCAGAATGTGACAAGGATGCCACATCTATTTTCCCTGCTTGCAGGTGAGCATGCACAGCTAAAAGAGGCAGCTCTCAGCAGGAGGTTCATGACTGACAAACATTAGAAAAACTAGAATTATCTGTTTCTTCCAATGAAATAACTTAAAATCAAGCTACTTGGCATGGTAGCTTCTGGTGGGACCAGCAATGTGTGTCCCTGGTATGTGTTCCCTGAGCACTACTGCCTTTCATGCAAGTAATGCATGTCAACGGTGAGGACATTGCTGTGAGAAGATTTTGCTCACAACCCTTCTCCCAGTCACAGGGAGAACACAAAAAAGAGGCTTCTCACATATGAAGTAGATGCACTCAGATGTGAAGCTGCACCATCTCCCTCCAGTCTGGCTCCCCTGCCCTTTCTGGAAGGAAGTGTTGGTCTCCCTATTCTGCCTGACTTCCCCAGTTCCAGAGAAGCTTTATAAATCCCCTGGGCATGAAGATCCTTAATGGCCAGAACAAATATCTATGTCCTAAAACTGGCAGGGCTTAATTCCTCTGTTCATCCATCCCCTGAGCAGGCGTAGGTGGCTCTGCTTGCTGCCCTTGGTGCTCCTAGCATGGCCCCAGGGCACCTTTTGGTGGGTGCTATAACCCATGACCCTGGGCTCCTCCAAGGGTTTGGACTGCCAACAGATGTCACAGCACATGCCCCCAGTTAACAAACAGAATAACTTTTGCCTGTGCGTTAGGCCAGACATGTCCCTTTACTTCTATCTAGGTCAGCAAGAGCCTTGGGAGTATAGAAGTGTGCTCTGAAAAAAAGAGGAAAAGATCTTCCTATTTTTAGGTTGGTTTAATTGATTTTCATGCTTTTTGTAACATCTGAGAGGAAACTCTTCCCCAGGAGCGTCACTTCCTCCGCTCACCCCTCTTCTGGGGAGACCTGTGGTGCAGGAGGTGACTCTCCTGCACTGCAGCCAGTGCCTCTCCTGCACTGCAGCCCAGGCACAGCACCAGCTCTGCTTCTCTTGGGGTACCTCTGTCACTCATCTCTCTTGTCTTCTCAGTGAGCCTACTTTTTGTCTGTCTATTTGACTGCAAAAGAAACGGAGCCCTTCCATGCATTTCTAATATGAGCATGCAGAATATACAACATGCATAATAATACAACAATACAAAATGCATAATAATGCAATTATATACATGGGAAACTGAATTATAACACACAAATGGAAACAAGTAAGGCAGACTTTGAGCAACTCTGCCTTCCAAATGTAAATGTGCTTGTCCAGAGGTCGGGCTTGTAACTTCTGGGTTTGGAACCAAGCTCCTAAATGGAGACCCTGCATCTTTCTTGTTCGTTAACACAATCCACCCCTGGGACACATCAGTACAGCTGCGGCTTTGAGATGAGTTGTAGCTAATATAGTAATGAGCAGGGATGTAATTAGCAACGTTGGAAGGGCTGCTGTGGGCAGATGGGAGCTGAAAAGACTGTGCTTGTTATGAGACAGGCCTTTATACATATTGGCCTGGGAGTCTAAAGCAATGTGTGATGAATGACCTTATATATTGATAAGCCATTTGAACAGTAAACCATGGCATCTGTGTCCCTTGCTTTGGTACAGGGCAGTTGTTCCCTCTCTATAAATCATGGCAGAATGAGGTTTCCCTTAGTAATATGGGTTAACCTTTCCTGCCAGCTAATCTGAGTTAGCTACCTGAGAGTTTAAATCACCTCTTCATGTGAAAGGCAAGAAGCCTCAAATTTCTCTGGCCATGGTCAGCAGACCCCAGTTTCTTCCTTAGAGCAAGGGCTGTCTTCAGGCACAGCCTCAAAATTTCCTCAAGGTGACAGGAAGAGTAGCCAGGACCAGACCTGAAGAAAACAGAAATACTGCAAAGTTTATGCTGCAAAGCCTCTGCCTTTGGCAGAGTGCAAGCTTTTAGTTGGTTTGTATTTTAATCATATTTTTTTATCCCACATGCCATTAGCTACTGCCAGGCATGCAGCATTACAGCAGCACATAGGTACTTGAGTATTTATTTCATAGTTTGCCTTCTGCCCTGGCAGTGCACGCCTCTGAGCAGCAGTTCACTGGACTTATTTCAGGAAAGATCCCAATCCCAGTAATAGCTTCTGATGGAAATATTCTGTGACTGCTAACTCTCAAGCTTTCTCAGGTTTTGTTTTCCAGAAAGCTGTAATTTCAAGTAGTCTTAGCATAATCTCTCGCACTGAAAAACCCAAGAGAACCTATTTTTCGGACATGTACACCAAAAAGCCTTTTACTGTGTCTTCCCTGGGATTGAATGCAGGACATCAGGGTTTATGCTCCCATGGGCTGTGCAAGCACTGCTTTCAGCAGCCTAATACTTGCCCTGGGCTTAGATGTCAGTCATTATTAGGAAAGAATGACACTCAGGAAGAAGAGATTTAGTGTATAAAATGGGTAACTATACTTCTGCACTGCAATGTCTGGTATAGTGTCTCCAGTGATGGTCATTTCAGCTTGGGCTACAACAAGCTCCAAATGGTTGGACTGTCATGACTGTTTATTTAGTGTTTCTTCAGCTGTGGTTAAAGGTGGGGACCCAGGGAAGAGTATCCTATATCTCCTATATGTACAGGGCAAACACATATGATAATTTTCCTTTTTTTTTTTCCACCTATTTCTGCCCAGGGATCTCCTGCACTGGACACTGCATGTTCCTCCGCAAAATAGTTCTCGTCCACTATGTTGCTGTCTTCTCTTGAACCCACATAAAGGTTTAACGTGTTCCTCTTTCAGGAGGAATTCCAGAGGTCACACCGCTGCCATGGGAAGAGCCATTTCCTTCTTCAGGGCTTACAGATACCAAGCAACAGCAGCCATGAGGGAGATAATTTCTGTCAGCAAACTCATCCATGATCACTGATCCTAATTTATATCAAATCCTTACAGTCCTCTTCCATAAATAATGCCCTGAACTTCACATAAAAAAAAAAAATCATTTGTTATTTATACAACAGATGCATCTAAAAATCACCTACCGAGATGAAGACTCAATTGTGCTAGGCACTATAAAACAAGCAGTAATCCCCAAAGAGCTTTTAAAGTAAGGAATTGATAGTTTAGATCTCCTAGGAAGACGAGTCACAGTGAATCTTTAAAATATATTTCTATGCAAAGCAGAGAAAGTTGTTGGGCTTTCATTCCCTTTAGTTCTTGATAGCACAGATAAAGCACCAAGCAAAATAGCTGTGTGACTTTGCAACTTGAATCACAGACAGAATATGTGTGCAGATTTGGCCAGAGGCGTTCATTGACTTCTAAGCAGAAATTTCTTCCTGAATCAGGAAAACGGTGAGCTGGGCATTGCTCCTCGCTTAAAATGTCAGCCCCATAGTGGCAGGTGTGATTGCTGCAGGCTTCACAGAGAGGAGCTAAACCCTTTACCATAAAAGCATATTACTGACTTCTCGCTGTTGCACCATGTTCATGGACATGCCCCGAACAATCATTTTTAGAGTGGCTCAACTCCTGAGTTTGCCTTGGTGTGCGGTGAAGCAGTTTGTTCTAAGCAAGTCATGTTCACTATCCTAATCTGACATGAAGCCTGATGGAAAAATCTGTGATCGATTATAGCATTAGGACAAAGAGATATGTGAGGAAAGCAATGCAAAAGAACAGATATCAATCACCGGTTCACAACAAGCCTAAAGAAGGTAGCTGGTGCTATTACTGAATTTGAAGGCAGTGTAGCACATCTTTTTGCTGTTGTAGGTAAACACTCCAAGCTGCAGACTGTTTGTCTTACAGACAGACCGATTCGGTATGAAAAGTGGATTTTGAAGTATGGATTTTGTTGGAAGGGGACAAAATGAACTATTGGTTTGCTACCTGGAAAACAGTGTAGCATGTAATGAGTGTTTGCAGTGGTTTCACAGCTGCTTATTACTGTTATTTTTAAGAGTGTTTTTTATAGTTATAATTTTTAATTGATTATGAAGTATATGGTGGAACAAATTTGTATTGAACAAACAGCAGACACAATCAACAAACTTTAATGTTGAGTTAGCTTTTTGCTTGTTGCTGGACAAGATCATACTTCAAAGCAAATTAAAAATGTGAAGACAAATTCTGATTGCAATGCAGGCAACAGAAATCTTCCTGTCAGCCTCAATAAAAGCAGGGGTAAGTTTTCAGTATTGGTCCAGTCCATCCAATTCACGTCTTTCTGTCTTTATCTAATCTAATACATGGTCATAAGATAAATTACAAAAGTATATGATAAATTGCATTGCTATTCATTTTTTGCAAGATTGCCTATACTCTGGCCACTAATTCATCTCCGACAGGATCTATTGTAACATACCAGATCCTTGAAACAGCCTCCGAATACTATAATTTCATTTTCTTTAAGAAAACAAAGAGATTGTATCTGCTTGCCCTCACCAAAATAAATGATATCTCATTGCCACCCTGCAAAATCATAGTTATAAAAATATCAAAATGTATTTATAGCATTAGAAGTCTCAAAAGTATTAGGTTCTTATATTCTATTTGAGTGGAAAACTATTACATGATTTAGGTTGAGGAATTTCAAGTGGCAAAGGATGACAGTTTATGTTTAGGGATTTCAAAGAGTCATTAATTTGGTTATTTCTGTGTTTGGTTTTTTTTTTTTTACTTTGTTAGATACTTGATAGTACAGATAGAATACACAAAACTGAGTGAGAAATCTGCAGTATGCTGTAGTAACTATTTCCGGTGCTTAATTAGAGCAGTTCAGCTCTCCTGTACAAAAGCACCATCCTGAATCACTCCAGTACCACTTTGGACCCAGACATTCATGCATCTCTTTTAAGGCAACTTATTTTCCCTTACACTCATCAGATCCATCCCTACCTTCCATACAATCTCTGCTGGGTAATGAAGGATGGCAGTTAAGTGCCTCTTGATGTGCAAGAAAACTGTGAAGAGTTGAATGTCAGGTGTTGGGAGGTACAAGCTAAAGAAGGCTGCCTTTGAGAGTTGTAGGAGACCTCTCCGTTGCCACTAGTGTGAAGGAACTGGAGGCTGGTAGGACTGCAACACAAAAACTGGTGTCAAGACCATTGATGGTAGACACTTTTGGTCCCACCACCAGCATGAGCTGTTGGATGAGCTAGGGTGGTGTTGGGCACTGGACTTTATCCTGAGCCAGCCCCATGTCTCACCCCAATGTCCCACTGCTCTGCTGCTGTGGAAGGGGGGAAGCAGTAAGCTGATGGCAGTTTTGGCTGAGGAGACATGTTAATGCCAGCCCACATAATTGCTTTCTGCAAGTTGGCATTGCCACTTTGACTGCCAACAGCTGCCTTCTCCTCGTGCTGCCATAAATCACTGTGAAATGGTGCTGTGAACCATCCAACAGCTGCTGAACTTCACCCAGGAGATTGCTGCACCTCCGTGGTAAGTGAAGTGGTTTTGCATATCAAGATTTTAAAGTAGTTTGGGACATTTTGAGATGGAAGACAGTATTGATGTGAAAAGACAATTATTATATTTACTGCAGAACCCACTATCCACCTCATGAACACAAGAGCGGTATTCAAGACAGAGCATGTATTGCAGGTTAATGTGAAAACCCGGCCTTGCTGGTGGAAGGAAAAGTTTTCCCCATGATTTCAGGGAGGTGCAAGCTTCATCCTACACTGTTTAGGAGCAGTTGAGTCATAATAGTTACATCCAACTAATTGGACGCATTGCTATAGGCACTTAAGAAATATGACAGACAGATGCATTCAGATAGATAGTTATCCTTCAGTGTAGTGAGCTGAAGTCAATTACGGAGTTAAATTGTGAAAGATTTGACCTGATGTCATTTATATCTCAAGTCATAATTAACAAAGTTCAACTCTATGGCAATTTTCTTTTAATAACACTTAAACCCCATATAGAGCTCAAAGAATTGCACAGACATGATGAAGGGTGGCTTGAGTGGATGCTAGAATTTTAGCATTAGTAATTAATCCTCAAAACACCTTTGCAAGGCATATGGGTGGCATAATTTCTCTTCAGTTTCTTCTTTACAGAGAAGTGGGTTTTGCCAATACATCCCCAAAGTCCATGGCACCTGGAGATAAGGACTGAGGCTTCTTCAGCTGTTAAACCAGTGAACACTCAACTCAGCCGTGCTCCCATCTTTTTGTCTTGGTATAATTTTAAATGTAACCCAAATCTTTAGAAAGATTATGAACAAATTGCTTGTCAAGTGGCCCGGTTTTTTAGCAATTAGAAGCTATGCAAATGCAGAAGAAAAAGTCTGCCATAAACACAGCTTCTGCTTCTAAGATTTTCATGTGGATGAAGGATTAATCTCATGGGGGGGGGAAGAAATGTGCTCTTGGACTAAGACCTTGTAAGCCAAGATTCAGCTGGCTGCAGATTTTTATGGTCAAGTTTTAACTGCCTGTAAAGCAGGGTAAAATGGAAGTGCTGACAAAACTTTTAAACTGCAACAGCGGAAATGGCGCCGCAATAATTTATAATCTACAGGCAGCTTGGATTTATTATCACAATGACAAATGCACTGTCATTGTTAATAGGATATTTCCCAGCAAGGACTTCTTGTTATGCAAGCCAGGTTCACTATGTCATGCAGCATGATAGCAATAAAGTCTACAAGAATTTGTAATGAACTTCAATTACTAATAGATTATGGTTAATGGGAAATATGTGCAGTAAAGATATGGGTTTTTATATGCGCCTTCTGGTACTTTACAAGGCAATGATTTATGCTACAATTTATGTTAACATTCTCCAGTACGAAAAAAAGCCTAAATTGGTGGAATGCCACTCCATCCATAACAAATATTTAAGATAATTCTGCACATCATGTAAATGAAGATGTAAAATTAGATATTAATCCATTTCATTTTACCATTTGTATTTTTATTAAAAATGAAGACTTTACCCTACTGTGTAATGACATTAAAAAATCCTATCATGGGCTGCAAGCATGAATTACACTGATGCAGTGTAATGGCGACAGCAACTGAGCTGTAAGTGCATTTGTTCAATTTGCTGTTGTAATTAACAGAGCAGTGAGAGTATTTTTCTACGTATGTTTTAAAGTAACAGCCCTGAAACCGCTCAGGCAGGTATGTCTGATTCACAGGGCGTATACACATGATGACGGGGCTCCTCTGGAGGGAGTCAGCCTTTTCATTCCCCATTTTTGTTCTCCCCCTGCCTTCCCGTATGGCACTGCTCTAACCCATGCCTGATCTGTGGACATTGGGCTATTCCCTTCTCTGCACAGCAAACCTCCCGCAGGAATTACTTTGGGAAATAATCACCTGATGCAGCATCAGAGCCATGAGCTCATGTCCCTTATCAGAGGGACACAGGCCCAGGTGTTTGACTGCTATTTCAAAAGAGAGATGTTGTTGTTCCTCCTCCTCCACTCCCTTCAGCTTTTTTTCTCCCGTAATTGTAATATAATCTGCATATTTCATCCCTGGCAGTGTTCAAGGCCAGGTTGGACAGAGCCTTGGGCAACATGGTCTAGTGTGAGGCATCCCTGCCCATGGCAGTGGGGTTGGAACTTGGTGATCTTAAGGTCGTTTCCAACCCTAACTGTTCTATGGCTCTATATTCCAGATTTATGTAAAAAGGAAGGAAAGAAAAAAGGATGTCCCCAGTTTAAAAACAAACACTGTTCAGAACCATCTCTGATGGTGGAGGGCATGCACTGTTCCCGCCAGTGCCAGGGCACATCAGGGACATCGGTCAGTGGGAGTGGGAAAGAGGCAGCCATGAGGGGTGAGGGGAGATTGTGAGGGGAGAGATCATGAGAGGAGAGCATAGGCAGCCATGAGGGAAGATCATGAGGGGAGAGGTGGGCTGGTTATGAGGGGAAACCATGAGGAGACAGGAGGGGTGGTCATGTGGGGAGAGCAGGGGCTGCCATGAGGGGGAGGGCAGATTGTGAGGGGAGGGCAGGGGCAGCCATGAGGGAAGATCATGAGCGGACAGGAGGGGTGGCCACAAGGGGTGTGGGGAGATCAAGAGGGGAGAGCAGGGGCGGCCATGAGGGAAGATCACGAGGGGAGTGATGGGGCAGTCATGAGGGGAGATTGTGAGGGGACAGGAGGAGTGGTCATGAGGGGTGAGGGGAGGTTGTGAGGTGAGAGCAGGGGCAGCCATGGGCTGTGAGGGGTGGCCACAAGGGGACATCTTGAGGGGAGATGAGGGGTGGCCATGAGGTCTAGGGAGAGCAGCTCTATAGTGTGGGACCACTATGAGGGGGCAGATGAGGGGTGGCTGTGACTGAGATCATGAGGGGCAGTCATGAGGGGAGATCAGTCTGCCCTAAGTAACATGGTTTAATGGTGGGCTTGACAGTCCTGGGGTTAACGGTTGGGCTTGATGATCTTAAAGGTCTTTTCCAACCTAGTTGATTCTGTGATTCTATGATGAACATAGAATATAGATGCAATGTTAAGGATTGCATTTACCCAGAGTCATACTTCTGCAATATTTTTACACTTCGTATCTGAAGCATATATGTAGCTGGAAAAGGGGATCCAAACACGAAGAACTTGCAGGATATTATACCAGAAAACTATTTCTGATATATTTTTAATACAGGTGGCCTGATGCCCAGCTTGTGTCCGTCAGTGTTATTCTGATTTAAGATCATTGCTCTTGGTGAACCTCGGTATAAAGACTATAAATTCACTTGCCGGGGTGCAAGTGAGGAAGATGCATCCTGTTAGCCCACACATCCACCTGCAGGTTTGCAAAGACCAAGGCTTGTTTGGGGATGTGCTTTTGGAAGAAATTGCTGCTGGTTGAGATAAGGCAGACTTTCTAAGAGGAAAACAATTAATTCAATGCAGAAAGCGCATAGGTAAGTTCAAAAGTGTATAAATGCCAATCCATGGACAGGCTGGACTCCCCAAACATGCTCTGGAATAGAAGTATCTCGCTGTAGAATTAAGGGCAATGCTTGCATGAAAATGAAGTTCTTCAGTTGGAAGTTGTGTGAGATATTTACAAAAACTCCTTCAGTATTTATGCTCAAATAAGCATAAAATTGTTCTTCCCCACACTCATTTCCTACTAAATAATACTTGCAGTCCTTACTTCTTGGAAATCTGTGTGTTACAAATTTAATATTAAAAATAATTTATCCCTTAAGGGTGCTCTTCTGATTCAGTTTTTCCCCAGCCCCTTAACAGCAGCAGCTGCATATACAGAATGGAATTTATTGTATCTCTTCCCCCAGATTTTTAATGAAATTCTCCTCAGAAGCAAAACGAGTGGAAGAGGACCACTCTAGCATGTCTGCTTTTAGATACAGAGTTTTTTTCTCCAGCCTGGGGTGAAAGTGCCTTTTCCCCAAGTGAATTCTGCTTTTTAAATAAGATCCCATGCAATGCCATGCACCCAGCAAGTACTCTTTCCTCTCTGGCCTCTCCCTTTCTGATTAAAGAGGGGAAGGAACTCCCATGTGCTTTCATACTGAAACTCAGGGGGTTTGTGTGCTCCAGATCATCTCTGTTGTTTCTTGTCTTTCCTGCTCTTTCTCACATTTTCAGAACAGACATCCCAAAAAACTCTAAAAAGTTTTTTTCTTGTATTTTTTACCTCTGCTAAAGCAGAAAACAGCAGGATCTGCATATGCATCTTGTTACTGAGTTTTGTTGTTGGATTTTGTTGGGGTTCTGTTGGGTTATTTTTGTTCTGGCATTTCTGTGGCTCCCAAATATATGTCATTCCTGACATGACTGATGTGGCAATATTCAGGGATCACCTCCTTCACAAGCACCGTTTAGAAGAGGTCACTGACAGCACAGAAGTGCTACAAAAATAATTGCAACTTTAATTTGTTTCCAATTAGAAATGCATGCAGCAATCTGTCCTAATGAGAGATTTTCTTTCTTTCCTGCTTCAGTATGTCATCATAGCAGCTCACAGATATACTGAGGTCTTCTAATGCAGGAATCTGTACACAGCACTGTGTTAAAGTGGTAATAGATTTTCTTCTGTTTAACAGCTAAGGAATATAACGGAAACATTCTAAAGTACACTGGAATTAATATTTGATCACTAGGAGAAGTGCGTGTTTTGAATAATTCACCCTAAACCAGCTATTAATGCACAATATAGTCTCTTGAAAATCACTTCAAATCATTAATAATCTATATTGTATCAGAAATGTACATGCAGAAATAAAACATAATTTCTTGCAGCTAAAACATTACCTAAAGTAAACCATTTCAACATTGAATCAAATTATTTCAGTGGCAGAAATCACACCTGTCTCACGGGATAAATTGAGTATTCAGACTATTGAATTCATTCAAGCAACTATATTGTATCCCACTATGCATTGTGCCTTGTAGAGAGCATAACACTTCTTAAAACCATAAAATCATTCAGCAAAACACATGCATCGACTACCAGAGTAGAGACAGCCCCACATGGAGAAGGGACTGAGGAAGCACCTTCTTGCTGAACATCCTATACAATATACTAAACAGATTTAGCTGGCACAACTCCACTGAAAATGAAACAAATCCCACTGAAACCTGTGAGTTTGGCATCAGCGTTTATTTTTACATCTTCATTGTTACAAAGCTCACAAAGCACAAATGGCCCTTGCTTCCAGGCTAGAGAAAGGTTCGTGTGGTAAACTAAAAGTATCAAAAAGCCCTATGTGACAATAGTAGCTGATTCCTAACAAAGGCTTTGCGTCAGGGCTCACTAGTGAAAATGACCTCTCAAGGGCAGTTGTTACCACTGCTGTGCCTTAACCATCTTCAATCGCATCCCTCTTGCAGTGCCAGAAGGAGCTGGTACACAAATCACTCTGCAGATGCAACATCATGAAAATAAAGTAAAAATGTAGGAAAAGGGAAGGGAAGCAGTGCCATTAAATGGAGTTGGCTGCAGAGGCAGGAGCAGGCAACCACTGCAAATGCAGAAGGCATGAGGCCACTTTCACAATAACTGGAGGCATGAGATGTTCAAGTCACAAGCTCAAGAAATCCCACTTAGCAGCCATGCACATGGTTGGTCATTCTGAGCCTCCACTCTTGCCAGCTGCACTGAGAAGTCGTAATTTGCTTATCTGGTTTGTAGAGAGTTTTTAAATGACGATGATGAAAAGGTTATAGATCTTGATTATTTCTCAGGAAATAGACAGGTTTCTCCGGTGCCTGAGTGGATGGTATGAGTTACATCCGATTATACACTGTCTACCCGATAAAGCACAATTAACTGCTTAGTGAGTTACACATTCATAGATTGGTACAAAATTAATCAGGTATTAAAGCTCACTCATAACAACAGAAATTAATACTGATTTCTTAACAGGCTCAAAAAGTAATGTATCAATACTGAAGTAAACTAAGCCATTTCTAAAGTATGAAAAATGTATTTCAGCTGTTAACAGTTTGTATTTGACTATTTGCTTTAGATCAGGAAGCAAGAAGAGGTTAACTCACGGCTCAATCACTATTACACTCAGGTTGTTATTAAAAAGTACTTTCCCATCTCTTTCTTGACTGCATTCAGGCTTTCTTAACTCTTCCATTACCTGACGCTTTAGTTCAGGAGGAGCAGTTTTAGAAAACTCACAAGTTTCTGTCAGGAAGTCCAGCAACATCTCCCCATCCTTGTTCGCTTCAATAAAGCAGCTTGTTATGTCCACGTGGGATGGGAGCTCATGAAGCTGGCACTTCAGCCCAGCTGAATCAAGTATCCTTTTTATGTCAGCAGAGGAAACGTAACAGCAGAGATCATCTAAAGGGAAGGAAGATCCGTACTTCTTCCATAGCGTTTCCCAGCCACTGGTTCCTGAGATAAACCACCAGAAAAATGCTCAAGCAAAACCGTAAGATTTTTATCACCGATTTTTTTTAGCAGTTGTCCTCATTGTGAGCAGGATCTTTTCAGAATTGGAACATATGTCCTGAGACATGGTGGAGATGGTTGCCTCCCTGCTTCCGGCTGCCTTGGGATTGGGGGTTGCAGAAGGGGATGGGCACGTTACTTAGACTGGAGCTTCAGCACCCCTCACCAAGCCCCCAGAGACAAGAACACCTCAGTGCACTTAATCATCCTCCCTTCCACTCTCAACACACTGCACCTCTCTGCTTCATACACATAGGCAGTACCTTGCAGTGACATCCTTTTACAGTCAACATGCTGAACACCAGCTACTCAGTTCCATCTCCATGATTTAAACTATTCCCTAGGTTTCTGCTGCGGTTTGGAAGACCAAATCCTCTCCTATCCCTTCACCTAATTACGTGGTGGCTGAGCTACATTTGAGCTTCATTGAAACACTTATTACCAGTAAACTATCTGCTATGTGAACTACATGGGGTACAAAATCCTGATCACATTGTCCATGCAGCTGGATGTATGGTGGAGAAAAGGGTGGGATGGACAGAGCCCAGAGTGAAACTGCACCATCCTCCCAGCCTTCAGCCTTCTCTCCCACCATGCTCACATGCTGTCAGGCATGGGCAATGAGAAGGTTGCCCCTCACCTCAAGACCTCCACAGTGCTGGCAGAAGGATGTTTTGGTTGGGTACTATTCGTGTGTGCAACAATGAAGAGTGAGGAAGGAAAAGGCCTCTGTGGCACTGCAGTCACCTAGAGAACCGAGCCCAAGCCAAGCCCATGTTTTCGCATGCACCTCTTCTCTTCTCAAGGGACATTTTACAAAGAAAACAAGCTGGGTGAGCTGAAAACTCCCCAGATATGCTGTCACATCTTTATTTTCCCTCAGCCTGGATTTCTGATTCAGCATTTCTTCTATAAATCATTTATAAAAGGATCACCCAGAATGGCTGGACCGGATGAAAATAACTTTGAGCCTAATGAGCAGCTCTTGAGAGTTATGACAATAAATCTCCATAACTACTAAACCCAGTTGCTCGGCAGTTTTGCAAATGCTTTATCTGCAAACAGTTATTTATAGCCAAATAAACAGTTTGGTGTTTAGAAGAGGGGCTACAATATTTTCTTTCACCTGGTGGAAATTGAATGCAGATTACTAATTGCAGAAAATTTGCTGGTGTCAGTGTTGTGTGACTCGGTGCCATCTCTGAGCTGAGCAATTATACACTACCTGAACGCAGCATTATTATAATAGCTCTCAATAGGCTCAGCATATGGCACTACTTTTGTTTTCAAGGCAATGTAAACAGATTTTTTAAATATGTTAAAAATAACACCACATAGCTCTTGCAACTCACCTGCTCTCCCGGCAGGGACAGAGCAGGAGGTACTGCAGCCTTCATCAACAGACCAAGCCCTCTCCTATCAATCCTATTCCCTGTTTTTTAATTAACACATCCTAATGTGTTTGTGTTGGAGATGATGTTACCTTCATTTTTTGAAATGAGCTTTGTTCTGCTTATCTTTCAGTACCTCTTTTTGCTTCAGTGCTCATTTTGGTAGCACTTCCTCCTTCCCCTCTCTACTCCTCTTTTCCCCAAGGTTTTCCCCTTCCTTTCCCCTCTGCTATTCTGAGCCCTACTCGTGTCTCTCACTTTCTTGCTGGGCCCAGAAATTTATGCTCCATTCCGCTTCACTAGAAAACACAGAATTGTCTGGTCCAGAGAGGACTTCAAGAACTTTTCATTTTCAATGTGATTTCATAATGTGATTTTTAATCACATTAATTTTGAATACACATGTTCCTCCCTGTGTTCACATTTCATGAATATCCAAAGGGACAGGTTAAGCAACTGGAAAAGAGTTTCAATTAACTATACACAGGTAATCAGCAATATTACGATCTACTCCACTTCAGCCAAAGAATGAGAACAGTTCTTTCAAATAATTTAAAATCAGATAATTTAAAATAGGAACTTCTTGTACTGAGATGCTTTAAAACACTTTAAACTAAGAATAGCTTGGAGACAAATAGTTTGAATAAATTCAGGTCAGAGATGTGCCACTTCATTGCAGATACTTCATGAACACAAAAAAGGAACTTCATTAAACACATTGCAGTTTGCAGACATGGCCAAATTCAATGAGCTTAAACCTCTGAACAAATAATATACCTGACAAAATTATCAGATGTGACTGTTTACACAACTGAAATTTCTATAGCTTGTGAAGCAAACTAAAGGCTTTCTAGAGTCACATTAGACCCCACCATTGCAGCATCTCTAGCATACTTTGCCCACAATAATAAAAGGTCATAGTTTACTCTGCTCCCACATTTTCCTGCTGGATTGACCACAGAACATCTCTTTTGAGACCTGAAACAGTCTAAGAATGCTATTTTCTACCCAAAATGATGAAATTAAGGAAATGGGCAGTTTGAGAAGAAAATGAACCATATGTGCTCTAACACCTGCTGTATGGCACAGCTGAGCCCTGTCGTAGCTGTTTGCTTAATGCCGCAAGCCTCCAGGAGTGAGATAATGTGATACCCGGCCTGAAAAGCCTTTTACAGAAAATAGCTGATGCTGAAGGAGTTCTTGTGAGTGAGAACCGCTGGATGGAGCCTCTCGCCTGCTGTGGGGCTCTCTGCAGCGTCCTTCACTGGCCAGGCTGTAGGATGGGGAAGGGTAGAGGGTGAGAGAAAGATGTTTTGTGTCCTTGGCATGAGTTTTCTGGCTTACAAAGCCTTCTGCTTTACAACCTGCAGCATGGAGCTGTGCAGGTATATATAGTGTGCAGATTTCAATCGATGTAGATGAGTGGACACCATTTCTTACTCAGTGAGTTCACCTCTATTGGTGAAAAAATGTTATAAATGAAAGAAAAAAGATGTTATAAATAAAAATGTGCACTGATTTCTAGATGGCCTGTGTTGAACTTGCAGGAACCACAAAGCTCCACATGGTTCTTGCCCAATTGAGCAGCACTGGTGGAGCAGCTCTTACCTGACACCAGGATAATTAGGAGCTTCGCCTGCTCTTCCAGGAGGCTGTGGAAATACCGGATAGTTTCTGAGACATCTTTCACATAATACAGCATCTGGAAAGAGCAGAGATACTTGCAGATACGGTGAGGTCCTGGTGAATATTGTAAGTGGCACCACTAGGTAAAAGAAATCAAATGGGGGAAATCTTGACAGAATTGCAGCAGGACAATAGGACACGTTAGCACAACATTGGGCAACGGACTCATACTGCAAGCTCGTGGCTGTTGATGCCGTGCCTGCTCTCTGGCTCTCCCAGGACTAAGTTTATGGTCATTTGTTAACCTGAGATAAATAGATTTTCCTTTCTTAGCATCGAAGATGACTTGTAATGGCTTCAGTAAACTTGGAAATACAAAGGCAATTTCAGGGAGAGGACACCCACCACTTGGTTATCTGGACTACTGTGCCCAAAGCTGCTTTGCTGTAACTCATCTTTCATTTTTGCAGTTCACTTATGCTTAAGTGCTTTAAATTACAGGGAAATAAACTCACTTTTCTTCCCCTTAGAGTGGATAACGAGGTCATATACTTCATGCATACTTTTAACCGTCAAATCTTTGGCAACATTTATTTTGCAGAGATTTTTACCTGGATCATGTGAATGAAGTCCCATTTTTTGGACTTCTTTTCTGCACTCATTCGACTTTCATATTCATAAGCTGTCTCCTCATGCCAGATAAACTTTACGTTCTCAAGGTTTGATGTTGCAGCCACATGCTCTGAAATATGGGAGAAGGCAGGACAGAGTCATCTCAATTGCAAATACAAGACTGATTTCCATTTAGAGCTTTTATACATCCAAAAGTCATATTTAGGTAGAAAGATCTTGTATCAATTTAACCCAGCAGTGGAACATTTAAAATCTTGAGAACATATGTGAGAAGGGGGCTGTAAAGCTCTTTGTAGGATGAAATCTGAAGAGGGTCTGATGTTTTTCCCTTTGCACCCTCAGCTGGGCTCATCCAGTCTTTACCTGATAAAAAAAAACCCAACCCAACCCAAACCAAACCTAACCAAACCAAAACCCAAACAACTCTTCCCCATGACTGAATTTCAAGATGTGGGCTGGGATAAACAGTTATGAGTCCATGAGCAGCACATTCCATGCTGAATGGGGGAAGAGTTGATGGCCTCTTCACTTAGGTGCCACACAAGCCACACATGGCTGAGCAGAAGCCAGGCCATGGCAAAGGGTTTTCCAGAGACTGAACAAACGAGGGTGGATCAAAGGGGGGTTAATTTTGGAGAGAAGCACAATTAAAAGCTCAAGAAGGGCAGAGAAAGTAACTGGCTCACTCTGGGAATGTGCCATGGGGATGGTGGGACAGGGAAGAAGCTTTGCTCCGTGAGCAAGGAACCATCACTTGACATTTGTCTTCTGCTGCATCCAAATAATTTTTCAAAAGCCCACAGTTTCAGCCAACTGCTTCAGGTAAAAGGCATAATAGCATTTTAAAGCAATGAGAAGTATAAAGAGTGACACATGGCATGTTTTCATACCTTGATACAATGCATATCCAGCACCAGAGGAAAGCAGAAAGCTGGAGAAGGAGTAAGTTATGCCAAGGCCCTGGCTCACTGCATTTCTTTGCTTTTTGTGGTAGTAAAACTGAGAGATAATTTCAGAATCTAGAGGATGCCAGAATATTAATGTCCATCTGCTGGCATATGGAGCTCATCTCACTGCACTCCTGCCTGGAGCTCAGGATTGCTCCAGGACAAAGCTACCGCTGATGTGATTCCTGTGCTTCACTGGAGTTAACATAAATTTAAAACTCAAATGGCCCAAAGGCAGACTGAGCCTTAGCTACAGAATACATGTTCAAAACAACATGATTTGCTAAGACCAGGGCCTTTACACCACTAAGCACAATGTTTCTCCTTTAGGGCTCTGATTAGGACATATCCCTGTTGGATATATGAGAAATGGTCTATCGGTCCTCATCTCCTCTCTTTTATGGCAGAAAATGGGCCACCCCTTTCGATGCTGCTACTATTACTCTGTTTGCTTCCATGTATCAGTCACCAGCTCTGGCACTTGCAGTTCAGATTTAATTTGCTGTTTTAAACTCAGGCTTCATTCAGCAGCAGTTCATATCACCATCACAAATAATCTGGTGCAATCTGGTTCAATTCAATTTCTAGAAAGTCTGCAAGGAGGTGTTAGAAAAGCTGAATCAATTGCCAGGGTGGGCTTTTAAAGTCAAAACTTCAGGAAGGGCAATCTCATTTTGATTATGGGAAGTTTCTGCCCAAAGATTCATCTGAAGCTAAAATGTATCACCCTAACCATTTTGAAAGTTTTTCCTTAATTTTATTAAATTAATTTTAATTTAATGCCCTTGCTGGGTGCCATCAAAACTTTAGTGCCTGCAGTTGTGCCATACCATGCAGGCAATGTCAATGCATCTCAGTTGTGGGGCCACCAGCACTCCAACTGCAGTCACCAAGGGGCTTCACCTGGACATGGACTGGGAATGAAGGAATACCACAGCCTGGCCATGAGGCTTTGAGGAGAGCCTCCATTCTACAGTGCAGCCTAAGAGAAACCTCAATTTGTAATCACTGCACGTCCCAGTATGACATTTCTCCTGTGAGCTTGGCTTCTCCTTCCCAAGGTGAAAGTATCTGTTTAGGCAGAAAACATAACTACTGATCCTCAAAGGTGCAGATAATGCTTCCAATTCTCTCTGGAAGAAATTAGGGCTCAGAAACCTAATTAATGATACCTACTAGGGACATGATTAATTACCAAACATGAAAGTTTGAAGAAAGAAATTTAGATTAATATTTCATTTCTAGTTTAACATAAAACTTAAAATAAGGACAACATCTTGTATTTTCCTTAACTTTCTTCTGGAAAGAAACTCACTGAAGTAGGATAGGACTGCCAGTTAATCAGTGGTAGGCCCACTAAGAAGATTCAGCACAAATCCAGTCTCACATAGCCTGTGGTGCATGGCCCAGACAGGACAGAAATGTTATGTGCAAGTGCTCAAACTGTCTTTTAAACTGAGTAGATGATCTGTTGCCCATCCTTCACCATCTCAGCCTGGAGCAATGTAAAAGCTCCTGAGATTTTGCACAAGCCATCATTTCAAGGATCAGGTCCATGTAATACAGAGACAGATGTAAAAAAATGTATTTCCTGGAAGCCTTTGGTGCTTCTGGTGACTGGGAACTCCCTCACTGAGGGGAGAAAGGGATTGTTACAAGTTTTGTTATTTCTCCTTCAACTTCCACAAGTTGCTTCATACTGAGAACGCTTCATTTTTAAGGACTTAAGCAAGAGTAAGTGTTGGAGATTTATGGCGTGGTTTTATAATCTGTTATTTACTACGGTTTGGAGCATTTCCAACAGCTCGGACTGCTGATGAGTTTCATTCTTTTCAGCCACATTCATTCAGCAGCTGTTTTCTGGCAAGGTGTGCTCTGCTCAGGGCTGTTTACAGCCTGTACCCCATAGGTGGTGTCACCTCCATAAAAGACCACAATTACCTGGTAAGTTAAAGCCTGGTAGGTGTTAATCCAGTGATACTCAAACTCTGAATTGATATTTAATGCTCACTTTGTAGGGCAATTTGACCAAAGCACCCCGCTAACATTTAATTCTCCTTAGAAAACTCCTGTCTTTCCTTCACGAATGTCGCTCAGGCCTTGGGACTGGTGGAAGGAAACAAGCTCTAAGCCACTAAGCACACAGCAAAAGTCTTTCCTATCCCTCTTGCTTTCCTTTCAATGTTTTCTAATTCAAAGGATGCCAAGTGATTTAGTGCAACACTGTGAGGTTTAGCTAACTGTTATTTGTAAGCAATTTTTAAGAGATATGAGAATTACCATGAGACATGAGAATTTTCCCTTTGATGCTGAGGAGGGATCCTGATTCAGTGCAAGTTGAAGGAGAAACACTTTCTGAAATGTGCAGAATTTACTCTATTCCCGTACAATCACCCATCAGTTCCCACCTAGTTTAGCTTTTTAAGTTTGTCTAGCCCAAGCATTACCATGCAGAGTTCTTCCCAGTGTGAGAAATTAAGATTTTAATGAGAGCCTGAACATTGTTGAAAAGCAATGATGGCAAAAAAGCATAAAATAGGGACTTTTTTTTTACTTCTAAGAGTCAATTCTGACAAAGTATCTGAATGCAGGGTTATTTTAATGCATTTAGCATACTTACTTAAAATTTCATTTATTTAATGTAAAAATACCTTTGTACTTGAAGATTTGGTCAGCACTTGGTTCTATCACATGGTTGTTGATGGTGATCCCTGGGTATCTGGCTTGTACTTTTGAGAGTATCAGCAGGTCAATCTCACCTAGGGAAGCAAGCAACATGAAGTACCAGATGAAAGCAAAGCTCAGGCAACTGCTATCTCCACCATGATCACATCCCCAGTTTTGAAGACTGATGCCTGCCATTCACGTACAGAAAATGTACCACACAGGTACATGTAACTGCTCTGCATTCTCACCAGATTGCCACTGAAGGTTTAGCTCTAGGATTTGAGAAAAATTTCAGTATCAGTCCCAAATATCTCTATTCCTCATCTCTGACTGCCACCATCAGTGCCAAGGGAAAACCAGACACATTCATGTACATGGCTTGACCTCCTATTTTCTGGACATGGCCTAACTTCCTAACTTCCCTGGGCAGATCCTAAATGGCTTTGATGGTACCAGTTCTGACAGTCCCAAATCACCAGCAAACCTGGCAGGATTTCTTAAGAGTCAGCATGAGAATTTTTAGCCAAGTGCCTCACGGGTTACCAAGTCATGTGGGTGAGGGAGCAGAGAATATGTGTTTACACTGGAATCAGAGCCAACATTCATGTCTGTCTTTACTGTACTATGACTTTTTCTATAAGTATGTGCACATACCATCTGTGTTTATCTAACCCTGTTTGCAGAATATCCCAGAGCTGACTACTTTTTTTAGTGAGGAATAGTTCTCTCTGGACACTGTTCACACCAGCTGCAATTATTTTACTGATAGAAGTACCAATAGATCCAACATTTCAAAATTTAAAATGAGCTGCCATTGCTCTTGATCACCCCTCCCCATCCACAATATAGGAAGCAGAAAAAATAACAGAAGAATAAATTAAGGTAGAAAGAGTGAAACAGAGGGTAGCTGTGGTGAATAACAGATCCAGAGGCTGTGTTACAGACAAATACTAAGCTTTGTCCTGAAATATTTACTTGTGCTTGCACACAAGTCCATTTCATAAAATTCTCTGCAAATGAACTAAATTATGTACTGATCACCCAGCAAACCCTGATGGCCAGACAGGCCCTTACTGAGGGAGGGCCCCCACTGTATTTGCACAGCCTGTACCCATCTTCATGATTTTCAGTGCTCCTGGGCTCCTGCCACTTCAGCATTAGCTACATTATACAGAAGATTTGAGGTACAAAAAGAAAATATCCTGGATTAAATAGTCATAATGTGTTCGTCAGAGCTCAATCCAGCATACCGGCTCTTTCCCCGGGAGGGTCCTTCTCACTATGAAGAACTCCCTGCCTATTTCTGACCCCACCACACATCATCACAGATCAAAATCCAGCACCCCATCTGCTCATTAATGCCCTGAGAATTTAACATAAAAAGTGAAGAAGAGTTCCAATTTTTCAAACTTACATGTCTTTCTTACAGCAACTAACAACACTAAAATTTATGTGGCATCTGATTCTTTGAGGGAGAGAAATTGAATTTCTGAAGCAGCAGAAATAGCTGCAGCTTTGCAACCACTGCAAACCCTGTATTCTGTTGAAAAATCGGAGCAAAGCCAGTCATCTGCTCACTGCCGTTGTAGAATTTGAGAACCGAGAACTTGCAATGAACTACTAGAATATTTTGATTTTTGGTTCCTTTACCAACTTTCTGTAAAAGGGATTAGCCCTTTGAAAAGACTTTGCAGGTCCTGATAGAAAAAAACTGAATTTTGAATTTACACATGTGGTTAACATATTCTTCTGTTGCCAAACCACCCTTGTATTGTTTTTAAACAAATCCTCCCCCCCCTTGATTCATAATTTAATCCACAGCCTTAATTGACTTCGGTTAGCCCTTTTATATGCAAACAAGTGTCCTGAGGCATTTTACAGTCCAATCTGTGGCAGCTTGCATTATCAACCATTTGGCAATTAGGCTATCCAAATTATTTAAACTCTCCAACACAATTACCTTTTCAAGGCTACTACTATGTTCACCATTAAGCTTCTAATTAAACATTTTACGTAACGGAATAGTTTATAGCACAGTTGCTACTTTATAGCAGCACTGATGACTTTTATGGTTTTTAAAGGTACAGAGTGCTGTGTGCTGGAGTGTGAACTTAATAAGGCAGAAGCTGCAGGCAAAGGCAGGTGCTGCACATGGGCTGGTGTAATGGGATATGATGCTACATTAAATGGTGTGCTTGTCTCTAGAGGTGGGTTAAGTGGAAAGGAAATTTTCCTTCCATGCTCCCTCCCTGCAAATCACAGGGGCAGATGAGGCCAAGGCAGCAGCTCCATCACTGCCCTTCAACACCATCCAGGATTAGCTGGGGAGGGGTTGGGAATTTGCTTCCCTTACCTCCCAAGATTCGGGGATGAGAACAAGCCAGCAAACAGCAGGGGGTTTGGTGGTTTGGGGATTTTTGCATCACAAAATGAGTTTTGCCTGCATATTATCGCTTGAATGTCCACTTAGCTGGAATGTCCCTGGTTATGGAGTTGAGTATCTCACAATGTGTTCCTGTTAAAAACAACACTTTTTTTTTTGGCAGAAGAATAGTTTTCTTTGTGTGGAGAGCAATATTGCTACTCTGTCACATTGTCTATTTTATAACTAATGCCCACCATTTGCATACAATTATTTTTACTTATTAGGAGAGATTGACAAAGCTGAGATCAGTCTTTGGAGATGGTATGACTAAAGCATTTAAACTAAATTAACTGTTAATATAAAATTTAAGTTTGATGACTTAATGGGCAGAGCAGAATTAGAAAACAGAGGCTTTAATTATGGGGAACTTAAGCAAGAATTTAATGAGAGAAAGTCACTTGATGTTCTTCATATTGTTTTTCCACCCAGTGAACTCCAGATAAGAAATTTATTTCTTCCACTTTCTTTTGGATTTATTCTGGAGCTTATGTTCAGCTCCAGTGTTTTGGAGAACAGTAGCTCCAAGAGGGCCTCGTGCATTGACTGTGGTCAGCAAGTACATGCAGGCAAAACAGCGCTCAGCCTAGGCTATCAAGTATCAGGGCAGGAGGCAGCAGTGATGGGGAGTTACCGTCTCGGTAAGTAGGTACAGGGGAGAGTAACTGTAATAAAATTGAAAAAAAAATGAATTTTTTTTTGCCAATAAAAATTTAATATTCTGAGGAATCTAAGACATCCGGGGGTGGGGGTGTTGCACAGAAGTACTACGGGGCAGTCAAGCCTCTCTCTGCCCTCGAGAAGCGATGGTGTAGAAGGAGGCCTCTCACAGGGAGAGGGCGGGGAGGCACAAGCTGTTCCCAGATGATATGGCCACACACCAGCTAGCATCACCTGTTCCCCGGAGCTGACTTTTCAAGAAAAAACTTATTTCCTGCTCTGCTCCTTTCTTCAATTTTTAATCCTCTATTCTCTGGGAAAAAAAAAAAAAAAAAATGCATATAGATATTGAAGTCCATAGTGTACCTGCTCCACCACCAACACTTAGAATATTGATTGCAGACTTCCCGTTTCCAATACTGAAAAACATTATTTATACATTTTAGGAGAGCTATCCAGTACTGGAGAGTGTAACATGTTTAAAATCCCTTAGTAAGGCTTTGGCAGAGCCATCAAATCCTGAGCCCAGAGAAGGACCTCCTCAGGGACAGGGTTTAACATTGGCTGCCTGATGCCCAAGCCAGCCCACAAAGCAAGGGGTCCAGCGAAAAACACACACTGGAGCAGGACTGTTATTCAGACACGTGAAAGAGAGACTAAATATTACCTAAAAAGATTACTTTTAAAAGGATGCTCACAATCAAACTTAATATTAGAACATAATATATATAATATTATAGTTGATTCAAGGCAAGCTGTATTTGCATGCAATGAAACAATTCAGCCTCATCTCCTTCCTGCTAAGCAGGACCTGTCCTGAAGGACAGCCATTCAGCGATGTGTGCACGTGAAATCTCCAGCCAAGCCCTAACAGAGACCCACAGACACCAACAGGATGGCCAGTGGGGACCAGCAATCTGTCTTTTGCACAGAGCCCCTTGAGGTCAGCCAAGCCTGTCAGTGCCATTCAGCTCGATGTGACCACCTCCATGTTACCTCCCTATCACAGCTGGCAACTGTCTCTCCATGAACTCCTGCATGCACTGGTGCTCAGTCGAATTCTCCAGGAAGAGGCGGAAAGACTGGAGGTATCTGTCAGGGTCAGTAAACAAGCTCCTCATTGGCGATGCCATGTTGGTGGCTGGAAGGGTGCAGGATGGGTCAGGTTGCTCCTTGCAGCTCTTCTTGCAGATCTAGGGAAGGAATAACAAATGCTAGAGAGGTAAAAACCATGCCTGGACTTTGCTCTGCATTCTCAGCTCTGCTGCTGCACTTTAGAGCACTTAAAAAAGTATTATGCAATTTTGAAATAAAAGCTGTAAAGCAGGTTTGAGCAGCAAAGGTAATATATCATCTTTAATCTGCACAGAGGAAATGCCAACATTTTTTAACTGTGCTGACACAGGACTCTGTTAAAACCCAGTAAAAAGGCCTTTAGATGGTTCTTAAACATAAGAAAAAGTCCCCTATTTCTTGAAGGCATGGAGAGGCTCCAAAGACTTGGTCTGGATTAGAAGAAAGTGCAACACACATCTCCATAGATGCTGGCAGATGTCTCTATCTGATTTTTTAATCTTTAGATGTTCTTAAAGGGAATGTTGATGGTGGGGTAAGAACAATAAAAACCTTATAAATGCACTCTTTATTTTTCTAGTTCCTCTGAAGATAATGGTACGATTCCCACAGGCTAAGTAGTTACTTCATGAAAGCCACGTGAGTTACTGGAATGGATGTTAAGCTAAACCCAGTTTTACAAGTTGGGAGAGAGAGAGGCAGAGCATACTACTGGGAGACATTCACCTGTACTGTGAAAGCTCCACAGAGACGTGTTCATCCTCTCTCAAACCGCAGTTTAAGTCTGTCATGTCTTGTACTAAATGGCAAGGAGAAAGAGGAACCCTCTTCCTTCTGAAGGTCCCACGCTTAATGATCGCAGCGCATGTCCCCAGTGTCTCCTACAGTCTCCTCTGGCCTTCCTGCAGTAGTTACATCCCAGCCACCTCTTGATATTTTTATTGCTCCCTTTGGACTGTCTCCAGCCAAACCCTGTTGCTGTAGAAATGCATCAGCCAAGGGTGAAAGCTTCCCACCTGCTGACACCCCCTGGCTCCCAGCACAGCTGGGATGGCTTCCCTCATCCCACCGAGACCCCACACCCCTTGCCTTTGCTCACCAGCATGATCACTGAAGTACAAAGCATGGGCTTTTTCCAGACTACTTCTCTTGTTCATTTGAATTATAATTCTGTCCTCTGTTGTGCTCAATTATCTCCCAGCAACAGTCCTGTCCCTCCTCCCAATCATAAAGAGGAACACAAAGAGTAGTGGGCTCGGGTTCCTACTCATCATTACCTCCGTTTCTGGCAGTGAACTGCTGATAAATTTTCTGACTAACTGTGCAACCAGTTTTCCACCCACCCAATAGCTGTCTCATCAACGCTATGTCTTCCTCGCTTGCTTGTGAGAATATCATACCAGATGGTGCCAACCCTAAAGCCTCCGTCTAGGAATGCCTCCTTCTCCCCTGTACACCAAGACAATTACACCACCGCAGAAAGATGGGCACAATTTCTGACATCTCCACATTTCCTGGCAATCATCTCTTTCTGGTGCTCACTCTTTCCCGAAGAACGATTTCTTCTAGGGACAGCTGTCATGCTGAGCAGCTCCACCCCAGCTCCTCCTCCCTTTTCAATGATAACATAAGATGCTTGGCTTTGCCCACTTTCTTTTGCTGCTCATAGAATCACAGAATAGTTTGGGTTGGAAAGGACCTTAAGATCATCTAGTTCCAACACGTTCCATTAGACTATGTTGCCCAAGGCTCTGTCTAACTTGGCCTTGAACACTGCCAGGGATGGAACATTCACTTCTTCTTTGGGCAACCTGTTCCAGTGCCTCACCACCCTCACAGTAAAGAACTTTTTTCTTATATCTAACCTGAACTTCCCCTGTTTAAGTTTTAAGCCGTTATCACTTTTCCTATAGTTCCTGATGAAGAGTTTCTGTCCAGCATCCTTATAGTTATAGGCCCCCTTCGGATATTGGAAGCCTGCTATGAGATGTCCACAAAGCCTTCTCTTCTCCAAGCTGATCAGCCTCAACTGTCTTCATATGGCAGGTGCTCCAGCCCCCTTTTCATCTTTGTGGCCTCCTTTGGACTTGCTCCAACTGTTCCATGTCCTTTTTATGTTGAGGACACCAGAACTGCACACAATACTCCAAGTGGGGTCTCACAAGAGCCGAGTAGAGGGGCAAGATCACCTCCTTCGACCTGCTGGTCACACTTCTCTTGATGCAGCCCAGGATACAGTTGGCTTTCTAGGCTGTGAGTGCACACTGCCGCCTCATGTTCATTTTCTCATCGACCAACACCCCAGGTCCTTATCCACAGGGCTGCTCTGAATCTCTGCCCAACCTGTAGCTGTGACTGGGATTGCCGCAACCCAGGTATAGGACCTTGCACTTTGCTTTGTTGAACTTCATGAGGCTGGCACTGGTCCAATTCTCAAGCGTGTCAAGGTCCCTCTGGATCTCACCTCTTCCCTCCAGTGTACCAACCAAACCACACAGCTCGGTGTCATCAGCAAACTTGCTGAGGGCGCACTCAATCCCACTGTCCATGTCACCAACAAAGATGTCAAACAAGACTGGTCCCAACACCGACCCCTCATTACCGGACATCACTCATTACCGGTCTCCAGTTAGACATTGAGCCATTGACTGCAACTCTCTCCATGTGGCCATCCAGCCAATTCTTTATCCACCGGCTTGTCCATACATCAGATTTATGTCTCTCCAGTTTAGAGACAAAGACATCTTGTCTCTAAAGATATGCAAAGATGACACAAGGATGTCTTGTGTCTGAGATAACATCCAAATTGTGACATTTTGGTTTTGCATCCCATGAAGCCTCATCTCTAAACATCCCAAAGGTTCCTGCAGGCAGATGCACAGTGAAGGTTTGCAGCAATGCACTTCCTCCAATGCATGCAACCTCCAGAGAAGGACCCAAGGTGTGATTTTCCACCCATACTACCTCCAAGGCAGACCCAGTTTTTGATTCCTTTGTTGTTCCCCACCCTCTCAGTCACCAAGGTGACTTTTTTCAAGAGAAAAAACAGCAAAACCAAGCATGTTAAAGAGCAATGATGAAATAGGACTGACAACTTGGAGAAGGGAGAGCTTTAAAAACCTTTTTGGGTCCTGGATGTCCATGAAGACTGGTAGGAATGACACGGGAAGATGATGCTCCCCCCAGCCACAAAGCTTTCCCTTCGCTACCTGCTTCAGTGAGCCTGGTGCTGTTAGGTAACACAGGCAAACCAGCTCGTGCATCAGACAGACCAACAAATTGCAGATGAATTGACTGTATGGTGGGGGGCCATCGCTTGTCTCACAGGGCAGTATCTGCCACTCACGTGCACGGAGGCCAGCAACCCCTCCTTCTCACAGATGACCAACACTTGAATCCCCAGCAAAATCTGAATTTAGCTGGGGAAACCAAGTATGAATTTTGCCACACAGAGTAAGGAAGCAAACACCTGGACATACATCAGGTGAGAATTACTTGCTGCTAAACCACCCTGAAAATAAAGTGGTATATTCCTTGTTTACCCATTCCTCTGCTCTGCCCAACACCTCGCTTTTACTTTAAATGCACAAAGAGGCTTTGCCATTTGCCACTAACATATTTTACTACATTCGATCTTGAAAAAATATTTTGCAGTTAATAAGAGGAGATTTAGACAATCAACCTTTCTTCTGTGCCTCCCTCTATTTCCCATAATTTAATTTGCCCATGTTCACTGCTTGGCGGTCTCTAATGAGCAGCTGAGATTCATTTTCATGTTAGATGCAGCTCAAGATATTTGTCTCATTTCTGTCATTATGCTTTTGGCTGTTTGAATTTGCCCCATTTGTTTCACTTACGTGTTTTGCTGTTTGAATTGCAGCCAGTTAACTTTAAAAATTAGTAAAGAGAAGGAGGAAAAGGATTTTTTCTGAATGAGGCTAACGGAAACTTTTGGATAATCATGTTCATTTGGGCATGCTCCCTTCAGTGATAATCCAAATTTAAATACAGCTCCCTAAAAAGATTGGTAAGTTTTGAAAACAGACTCTGTGTTTACACTGCACTTACTTGATCTACCCCTTGCTTGGGCTGATGCTAGCAGAATCAAATCTGCTTTAAACTCACCCTAAACCCCTTTAAAACCTTCCCCATGAAGATAAAAAACGAAGTGTGCGTGCCCTCAGCTGTAAACTATTTGCAGCAGGATCTTGGGCTTACTAGCTCAAGATTACATCTTGCCCCTGAACACCGGTAAAACAGGGATTCCTCTTGGAGGAGTTTAACTTAATCTGTTAAGCTTGTGTTTGCCTCGCAGGCAGCTGTACTTACATGCAAGTGGTCTGTGCCTCTTGGGGCTGCGGCCTCCCAGGCACGATGCCGCTGCGGTGCTCGGGACACGCTCCTAGCTGACCAACTTCCCAGACGCCACTGCCGTCCCACCCCCCGGGCTGCGACGTGGCAGCATGGAGGAAGTTGTGCCGCCTGAGAAAGGAGCGGCAAACATCATAACCTCGTGCAACGGCAGCTGCCTGCAGAGACAGTGGGAGCAGTTCAAACCCTGCCCTCCCAGCACCCTTTGCACAAACCCTACGGGCTGTGCCCCAGGGCACGCCTGGCACAGCCACCAACACCCTGGGAGTATTTAGACGCAGAGCTCTACAATGTGTTAATTACTCTCTGGGTGAAAAATAAAGCACTGCAACTGGTGTATAAGAAAAGCAAGTCTTGATAAATTGGAAATAGTTGTCTCAGCGTGTGGCACATGGCAATGTGCAGTATCATTACAGTTTGCCTATAGAAGCCTGCCATTATAGATTACTTTCCTTTTTAGCTCGTTTTCATGCCAGCAGCTGACATTTTGCTTATCCTTTACTTTTCATGGCTTAAGCATTGGGAAGCATTTTCCAAGATGTGTGCACCCTCCACAGCCCTGTTAGGAGCATTTTTATCCCACAGAACACAAGTGTGGAAGAAAGCATTAGCCCATGTCTGCTATCACACTGCGATTTGGTGTTCAGACCATTAATAAAAAATTTGCCCTGAGTGTTCCTCAAATTATTCATTGTTCCTTCATGTTTAGTGTGAAGAGGTTGGTTTGGGTGTTTGTTTTTTTTTTTTTTTAAGTTAAATGAAGTTTCCCTTGGGGCCTGATACAGAGAAATGAACTGTTCATGGAGAAATGAACTGTTAATATAACAGAAGTAATATAAAATAATGCCAGTAATATGAATAATTATTCTTTCAAATGCACAGTTACAGGAAGAATGGATTTAATTTGACATTTAGCTGAAAGTTTACTGAAATATAGATTTCATATCAATAGTTAAACTTGTTCAGCTAGAACGATGACTGTGTGTGAAGGTACCCCACTGTATGTTTTTCTCTGTCTGTACACAGCACCATTTCCAAACCACTTTGAGGGGGGGAGGTACAAAGCTGTTTGCCAAGCGGCAAACCCAGAGCTGCAAGGCCACAGTGTTTCAATACCTTCTCGTGGTCCCTTGGCAAAGAATGGCGCCAAAGCCAATCAGGAGGGATGAGCAGACCCAGAACTAATTTGCAAATGGACAATCACAACTTTATTTTCAAAGGCATTTTAGGGGAAATAAAACCCCAGCTACTCTGTGAGACAGCTACAAATTGAGACAGCTTCTCTTGGCTTGCGGAGTCCCAGCTAACACTCATTTTGCAGCAAATGGTTCCCACCCAGGCTGTGGCTGCTAACCCTGCTGCAGCAACAGCCGCGCAATGCTGTGCAAAGTCCTGTCCTGGCTCTGTGCTGGTGATAAGCACTGCTGTTCAAACATAGCTGAACAGCAAGATCAGTGGTGTTTTCCTGGCTTTCTGTGCAGTTCTGGAAATCCAGACTAATTGGCATCATCAGAGCTGTGCAAACCGGTAAAAAAATATAAACTCTGTGCATCTAACCCATGCTTTCCTCCCTCTGCAGTTCACTAAGTATGAGTTTTCTAAGTGCCGTTTGCCTTTGAATATAAAAGCCTAAGTTTAGAGAGCCAAAAACTAAAATTATATTCATCTGGTCATTTTAAGTGATACATTAAAAAAAAAAAAAAAAAAAAAAAAGTAAAAAGTGCTGCTTGTTAATTTGCTTTTTTAATTTCCCCTGGAGACACATTTTGTGAGCTCTAAGCCAAATCCCAGCCATTTCAGTTCTACATAGGCTCAGTCCTGCCCTGGTGGTGGGTAAATGGGGAGGAAAAATGTTGCACCATTGCCTAGACCTTACTTTCCTTGTCTCCCAGCACCTTCCCTTCCCAACAGTGTCTGTATGATGTGCTGTAGAGACACCTGTGCCCAGGGCAGAGCTGTGCTGAGCCACAGGCTACAAACCAGCAGAAAAGGGCAGGAGGTGGGTGCTGGCATCACTCTGCAAAATGGCAGAGAAAATTGTCACACCTCCCTCAGGCGGATCCAGAGTTTTGCGCATTATTCTGGTTTTACATTGTCTAACATCATAAAATCATTATGAATTCATAGAATGGTTTCTGTTGGAAGGGACCTTAAAGAATATCTAGTTCAAACCTTCCTGCCATGGGCAGGGACACCTTCCACTAGACCAGGTTGCTCAAAGCCCTGTCCAACCTAGCCTTGAACACTTCAGGGATGGGGCAGCCACAGCTCAATATTTAGAAAAGTTTTTCACCTCCCTGTGCCATTTTACCATGTGTCCTCCTGTATGTCCACTGTCCTAGATGGCAGGAGGCTGGGTTATTGAAAGAAGATCCCACAAGCCTTGAAGTCACCGATATATGGAAAATAATAGTTTTTGTGGATTAAACATCTCTCTGTCATGATAGCTCCGGGGACAGTTCACATCTCTGTAGATAATTGGCCAATAGTGATGTGGTATAATTATTAAAACACAAAGTTGTAAGATGAGTCCACGTGGAAACCTGTCAAGGACCCAAATAGTTGTCACTGGCCCCTTAGGTGAGGAGAGAGCTGCGAACAGTCAACATCTGCAGATTATTTCCTACTCTGGAGTGCATCTGCATGGTTTTTGGCTGAAAATTTATTCTCTGGGAAGGAGGAGAAAGGATTTAAATGTTACGGTTTTGATACAAATGAAACATCGTAATTTCTCCTTCCAGGGATGCTGCGAGTGATGCTGGGAGACAGTCCTCACTGAAGGAGGAAAGGTGCAGGGGAACATGCCCTGCCACATGCTCCTTGGGAGGCCACCAACCCAACGTCAATGCAGGATTTCCCATAGGTTGTGCTTCAACAGCCTCATTGGTTCCATGGCAGAAGTAGGAATAAGCAGCACAAAAGCACCCACTGAAGATTTAGAAAACCTATGATAACCGATTAATCAATTGATGTCTTCAGAGATGAAAACTGCTAAAAAAAGCTGGATACAAGCAAGGTGTGGGGGCTGAGTGCTATTTACGTGCGAAGACGGTGTTTAAAGCTGCATGGTGCTGATTTTTATCTTGGAAGATATGGAAGTGCTGGAACAGACCCTCTGTTATGTGCATGGCTGCAGTGACCCTCACTTGGGTGAAGACCCATCCCTTTAGAACAGGGACCAAAGCCTGGAGTCAAAGCTGAGCAAAGCTGAGCTTGGGAGCAGGCAGGGGAAGGATCTGAATGTCATGACCCACCTGCGTCAATAAAACCCAAGAGTCCAAAGTATGTGGGTCAGATGTAGGAAACTGGGTTTTCAAGAGACAGCAGGAGTGGGAAAGGTGGGGCAGGAAAGACCTAATTTCTGTCCCTTCACCATACCTTAGAGCATCTGTTTATGAACCATATGGCTGAGCCCAGAGATCCAAGAAGTTTATTGGGCTTACCTCTGGATCTGATTTAATCACACTCAGCCAGCCAGATAAAAGCAGAAGCTAGACGTTGCTTAATGTCTAAAGAATTATTTCTGCTGTCTTCTAATAAAGCACGCTGATGTAAGCTGGAGTTGATAACAAGATCGCTGCAGTGGGGTAGCAAAATCTCATTTTTCAGGACAACTGAACTGTCAGTTCTGCCAAAGAGCAGACAGGTTATTGTTCATGCTCCTCCAAGGTTGCTTTTATTAAAATGGAAATTTCCAAAGCTTTGCATGCATACACAGGCAGCTACAGATGCAAACACTCCTTCAAGGAGAAAAGAGAAAACACCCCCTTCGTCCTGCAGCTCATTAGTTGCAGCAGCCCTTATAAACCAGGGTACCCTGGGGAAACTGCAGCACAGCTGTCTCTGTGCTGGGTAAGAGACACGTGTCTTCACAGCTCACATCCTCACCATGGTTTTGAGGTGGGTTGGGCAGGTACGGCAGCCTCAGGTGTGTGCAAGGTGCTCCCCTACAGCTGCAGCCCATGAATTTCCCACACAATTTGAGCGAGAGTTTGCCCTCCCTCCTCAAACCCAGCATAGGCATCATCACCTCAAAACTGGGCCTTTAGTTTTGGGCTACTGCAGCTCTTCATACAGGAGGGATGCAGCACACCAGCCCCTCTCCAGCATGACCACACTCAAAGCACTGCGTTTCACCCCTGTGGGCAGTCCTCACCCAACAGAATAGAATGGACTGGACTAGCCTAGAATAGAATCGAATTTTGCATTGGGAGAGACCTACAGTGATCATCTAGTCCAACTACCTTACCATTTCAGGGCTGATCATAAGTTTGAACATGTTATTATGGACATTGTCCAAATGCCTCTTAAACAATTTAAAAAAAAAAAAAAAAGGTGGAATAAAATAAAAAAGGCAAAAAATTAATGCCTGGCTGTATTTTCACTTGTTGTTGTAATACACAGAGTAACTGCAACAGGCCTAACAGGAACTTGGCTACTGACAACAATTGATTCAACAAATGTGTCCTTTTATCTTCCCAAGTGCTTGTGAGGAACAGATTAAATTTTTACAAGTGTGTGCCTTAGTTAAAATAATTTTGCTTTTTCCCCTCCCTGAAGTTAACTGGATCAAAGACTGTTTGTGAAATATCTCATTATGGAACACTCCAAACCTGTTGCTTGTCATTAGCGAAACAAATCAGTGCCCTATTCCCAGACTGAAAAAAAAAAAAAAAAAGAGTATTTCAATTAGTAATTTGAAACTGAAATTCTTAATTAAATTAATCTCGGAAAGAAACTCAAGTGCAAGGAATTTCATTCCTGTGTCTGGGTTTGAAGGTGGTAAATGATGGTGCACACCTCCACTGACTGGTGCTTTTTACCAGAAAGAGCTGGTAGGAAGTGATGCTGCTGGAAATCAAATCACGCAGTTTCTGCAGCTGCAGTTTCTGCAGCTCTTAGCCTGCAAAGCCACGAGGCAGTGATGGACCAGACATGAGACCCCCAGCCTCTCTCTGCCCCTGAGTGCTATGCAGCTCAGTTTTTCCTTGAGACTTCAATCTCTGACAAGAAACTAGTTTCTGTGCTGAAGAAGCATGAAGGACTTGGCGAAGACCTGGCTCAGCTTATTGATGCTATGGGAAAACAGAATTATGCCAGGGAAGAAAAACTGGATTTTCTTCTTTGCCACTTTTGTTACTGATTTAGGTTTCCCACACATTTTAGCAAGCAGCAGTCGTTCATTACAAAACATTTTGGAAGCATTTTACCCCTATATGGGAATAATTGTTTTCTGTTTTCAAGATGCAGAGATACGAGGACAGAACTGACAGAAGCACCCAACTACCTACACATAAAAAATACCACCTTGGACATTTTTTTTTCTCAGAAACTGTCACATGGGGCTGCCCCTGGAACCACGCCAACTTAGTGCAACTTCAGACCCACAAAGCCGCATAGAAGTCAGGCAGCAGTTAATACTTGCTCATGCTTTAGATAATTTCCGCTTGCAACGAGAACAGTCTGTTATTTATTCTGAAACAAATATTCCTGGCTCAGAAGATCACTCCCTTTCCCGTACCTATGCAATATCCACGTGCAGCTGGCACCTTCCGTGTTATTAATTTCCCTTTACCTCCTCCTCTAGCTGTTCCCTAATGAGCTCGCATGACGAAGAGGATCTGAACAAGCCGCATTTGAAAAGCAATCAACTGAAATTAGAAGGGCTTTCTTCTAGCCCGTGTCTTGGAAGCCATCACTCCCCCCGGGCACATGGCACTGACGGCTGCTCGCACTCGGCTCTGACATGTTAATGTAGGGAGCGTGGCTGCTGCCTTTGCAGCATTATTTTGACAACTGAATATTCCACTTGCAGCTCCTCTGCGTGGTTCACATGCCTCCTAAATCTCTCTGCTTGAAGTGTAATATTTTCTTGCCATTCATATCTCTTCCTGTGGGAACTTATGATGAGCTTTGGAAATGGCTTAGACACACTCACTCCCCTCTGATGGAGTAGCTGTGTATGACTTTCATAGTCATAATCTTCACATTAAGATGACTAAAAAAACATGTATTAGGAACACTTCAGATGTTTGTAAGTCATCATTCATCCCAAACCCCAGTGTTTAAATTACCCTGATGTCATGAAGAGTATCCTTTGACAAAATTTGTTTTATTGTTTGTTTTATTATCTTTAAGTCTAGGAGATCTTGGTCTGGACTGGACAGCAGCTGTCAGTACCAGCACAGGGGTAGCATTCCCACTTGGTGTCTGTGCAGCCCAGAGCCTAGGCACCACTTTGATCATGGAAATACTGTGGTGACATACATATACGAAGCATCTAAAATGATCCATATGCCTTTTTGAAGAGTTTCTCCTTTCTGGGACAGATAAAGTTGTCCTGAACGTGGGGCTTCACACCCAGCAAGTCCAGCCCCTCCGCACTAGCCAGTTGCCTTTGCCTTTTTCGCTTTCAGCCCCAAAGTCTTCTTCCCTTCTGCTGACTTCATTACAATGATGTGATGTTCTCACAGGTTACTGATGAAAATATGCTTGATAACAGAGGTTCAGCGAGCATCTGGACTGCCTGTGTGGGAAGCCAGCTCAGCAACGCTGGACTTTCCCAGGGGAACCGTGTGGCCCCAGATGTTGGGCACAGATGGGAGGAGCAGCTCAGCTCCTCCCATGTTGCTGTTTCTCCCAGGCCTAACAAGAGGCCAAAGATGAAGGAATAAGGAATAAGGAAAATGAAGACCAAGTACTCTTTCAAGCAGCACAGATGTACATGGAGGGCTGCTCGCTGCATGACCTCTACCTATCCAGTCCTTGATTTCAGGAAGCACACCCATCAGAGTAAGTTTTAACACAACATGTAACTATTAACCACAAAAAGACTTGCAATTAGGACCACTGAAATAGGCAGAAATTTTTGCAAAACTGAGATTAAGAATAATTTGGCTTTTTTTTAAATGCCAGATGTTATGATCAACTACAGTCATGTGCAGTTAGACCTTTGGACACTGCTATTCAGAGTGGAAAAAGAAATGGTCTGTGACCCACCAGGGCCTCGCATTGCCATGCTCTAGCTTGGCTTTGAGCATAGCCATGCTTTAATTTATACTACATTTTTTCCTGCAGTTTGAACTAATATATTAATTTCAGAGCTGAGCGTACCACCTACTGCCAAAAACAGTTGCAAATGTGGAATTTCACAGTCAAATACCAGTACAAAACCACTGCTTTCTTGCTAGCACTTATCAGTGCTAGGTACATGGATCATGTAAAAGCCCTAGGCATAGTACTATAACATTGCTCAAGTGAAAATGTACAAGAGCTTTTCATGGACAGTGCTGTCATTTTTATTTTTTTTTTAATTACAGCTTAATTTGGAGCCAGAAGAAACCTTGACTGGATAGCTTCTGCCTGCAGAGTACATTCATGTTTAGCAGGGAATGCTGAAAACACCATCTTAAAACTTCCCTAGAAGTAAAAGTACTGCATATTTCCCACCCTCCCACCCTTCTCTTATTCCCCTCCCCCCCCCCCCCCCCCCCCAGGAAAAGTCATTCCCAAAGAAATGACTGTTGTTTCCTCAAGCCTTAAACTGAAGGTGTACATATTTGCAGACATGAAGAATTTTGCCTGAAAAGGTATTTTTCAGAAGGTTACGTGTGGGAGAAGAGGACTGTGAAGGATGCCTGCAGGTAGCCTGACTGTCAGTTTGCAGCAGGATGGACCTGGAAGGAGGCAGCTTGGTGCTGTCCGCAGCTACCCGCAATCCCTGATCACATCGTTTGAGCTTCTTACCCTGTCACAGCCCAAGTAATTGACATTCCTGGCATGATGTCCTCTCCTTTTCACTTGCTCTCCTTATCTATTGCAGTGCTTCCTGCTCTCCCTTCCCTTTCTGCCCTGCAGGCCCACAACTGTTGCTTGCAATAATTTTTTTTATACCGTTTCTATATCTCGCCTCAATCCAGGTACCATTGCAGGCAGTTTCCATGTGTCACTGCTTCTTTCAAGCATCATATCCTCCTGCATGGTACTGACACATCCAACTCAGCCAGCCCACTCTCTCCTTTGTGCAGTCTTTATATTGCAAGTTATTTAAACTCCCAGCTATTTTCCCAATTAAATAAACTCAGGACCTGTTATTGTAAAAGTAGCAGGATTTTATTAGAAAGCTATATTGCCATCTTGTTATTTTGATCCCTATTCACCTCTCATCTTCCCATAGACGAGGCCTCTGAGTTTCTTTATATATATGTGTATTCATGCTTTTATTGAGCAGAAATCACCTTTGCAATCTCTACTCTGAGAAGAGCCTGCTCTGCAGATCATATTCAGTGTTTTACTTGGGTTTGATTTTGTGTCTGCTCTGACAAACACATCATGAAGTTAATAGCAAGAAAAGAAGGACTTGAGGATTTGGCCCTGATTTCAGTCATAGGAGTTCATCTCCTTCTCATGCTACAGACTCTTCTCTCCTTGTTGCAGCCACATCCAAATTCTAGGAATATCTTCTGGATTAGATTAAGGAAGGGTGGGTATGGCACATGAAAATGCAAAGAAATCTGAAATTCATTAAAGTGTAGCAGTTATGTCAAAGATAGATAGTTGTAAAACTACACCATCTTGATGTAGTTAGTGGATTTTACTAACCATGCCATTCAGAGCCCAGAGGAGGGAGAGATGGGCTGTGGTGGTACCCCCTGGCTGTGGGATTCTTCCTGATAAAGATAAAGCTTCCTGATAAAGGGATAAAGCTTCCTGATAAAGGGTTAAAGCTTCAGCCTCCAGCCTTCAAGCAGGGAAATGCAAATGTGGTTCAGTTTTGGCTTTTTGGAGGCAAATGTCTGCACAGCCACAGGTGAATAAAAATGTGGAAACATGCAAGAATCAACAAGGCAGCTGATATTTTTATACATTTTTTAAATATTTTATATATATTTTTAAATAAATATGTATTCATTTTCCACTCTTTCAGCCTGCAAATGAAAAACCCTGATCTGGCATCCTGTTCCAGCCACTTGCTGTCACACACAGTGCCTCATCCAGACTTGAGCTGCATCAGCACATAAGTATGAGCTTCACAAAGGACACAACTATTTTGGGGGTGCCCACAAGTCCAACCCCATCTGTCAATTAACAAATTTAAGCAGAGCATGAGATGTCAATCAGACTGATGCCAACACAAAGAGAAAACCTGTCATTTTCTCCACTGCACTACAGCTTTTTCCCCAAGGCATGTACCACCCTCAGGAGCATGGCATAGGGGCAGTTCTCATGGATCCTTCAATTCTGACTAGACATAGGGGTAGCAGTTTTCACAGTAGCCCCCTAACCCATTGGGGGCCAGATCTTATCCCTTCCCTTCCTAAACTTCCATGGGCTGAGCTGGGCAAGAGCCAAATCTAGCCATGTTTTAAGCAAGAGGAGGAGACTGTGGCTGCAATGGCAAGGTGAGGACAGGGTCTCAGCTGTGGGTGTCAGAGGTTTAATGCACTGCTGCACTGTGGTCCCCAGCCCTGCCCACAGATCTGTGTTTAATGGTGGGAAACATCACCAACATATTTGCAGCATCATTCTTTGCTGCAGCCAAACCCTTCCCTGCACCAAACCCCACAGCATCTCCTGGGCCAGTACACTGTGTCCTGGAGAGTGTTTTTCAACCCTTTCCCGGGCTGGATGGTTCTCCATCTGAATTCAATGCTTTCAGAATCTGGGGGCTGCCAGGGTCGGCAATACTCTTGGCAGCAGTGGAGGAATGAGTGGGACAGCCTACCAGCCAAGCACTCCAGATGGGGAAAAAGGGGTAGAAAAGGGGTTTGGACAGCTGGGGAGGGGTAAGTGAAGGCTGTCCCAGTCTCTGCAGCTGAGCTTGGTCTCCTTTGCATACCAGGACCCAGCACTTCCACAGCCCCTCCAGCTGTTCCTGCTTTTGACATCATAGTCAGGATTTTGGAGGGCTTGGTGGCATGTAAAGAGCCAACCTGGCCTTAGTTTGAACCCGCCAAAACACACACATCAAGAACTTCCCCAGCAGTCTTAAAAGGTGCATCCGCCATACACAGTGGCTTTAAAAGGAGCTTAGTGTAAAACTTTGGAGCCACCTTTTCCAGATAGAGGGTTTACAGCATGGGAACAAGGCAGAAAAATTGAGGGAAATGGTGGTTGCTGTTGTTATTATTATTTAAAATTCTTATGTATTTCACCTTGATATTATTTATTGCAATTTGCCTCAAGGATTTTCTCTCTCTGGAGTAAGGAAATAAGATCTTCAGCAGTCATTCAAAACCACGGGCACATCTCTAATTCAGGCCCTGGAAACAGACCCTCCTGTAGCCAGGGAGATGCAGCTGTGCCATCCAAAATACATACTGAGCTGCTGGGTGTTGTAGTAACATGATAGTGACGTAAAAAGCCTTGATAAAAATATGCCTTATTCTTCCATTGATCAGTGCTGGATGTGGCAGGTTCACTGACAGAAGTAACCTACCAGACACCCAAATGGTGGCTGATTAATTTTCCTGAAGTTAATGGAGAGAGTGCCTGTAATTACATATGGCCTTCTGTAACTTTTCAGCTTTTGTGATGAAGTAGAAGACAGCATCATGGCACTTACAGCTATTGATTATTTAAACTAATGGACTGAGACTGATCGAATCTACTGCCACAGGTCCAGGCTGCTTCAGCCACGGTCTTGGGGTCCAAGGAGTGGGCTTTTCACCTCAGTGTGGCACTGCATCCAAATATCTTGGGACCAAAGCTGGACAATCTCTTGTTTGTACACACAGAGCATTGTCCCTGTAAAGGCACAGGTTGCTAAGGAAAATAGTTCAAAACTTTTGAAGATATGATTTAATCTGAAAAGAGGAGAGAAAAGGCTAAAGTCTAAGTAAGTGCATACAGTATACAGCCTATATTGGTATCTTGCAGATATTATGGGTCTTTGTGAATTCTTGACCAGATAAAAGTGTAATGACCGCCAGGCATAAACACATGAAATTTCTATGTTAAAAGCCCCAAATGACTCATGTTTTTCAAAGCTTTTAGAAATCACACATTCAAACAACAAAAGTTTCCATCTTACCTGTCCAACAAAGATATTTCTTAGCATTGGAAGTATGAACCATATTTAGGGCCATGAAGACTTGCTGCCAACTCTCCTCTGTGGTTCAGACCAAGGTTTGTCCACTGAACAGCTCAGCCCCAGATAGGAAGACTTGTGCTCTTCTGCCCTGGCAAGGCTAGCTTCCCTCCATGGCTGATTTCCCATGCAGGCAGTGCTGTGGAGGGTTCTAAGGCCTTAGATTGTTCCCCTGAGGATCTGTTCACATCTCTGTTTCCTCTCCTGGTCCCATATGATGTCAAAAGTGCATTCATAAAGAATAAGCTACTATTTAATGGACTAACTCTACTGCCCATAGGTTGTTTAGAAGTAATGTAATTTTCTATATATAATGACAGTTGGATCAGTCACATACTTTACAATATCTTAGTTATTTAACAAGCAGCTGTACAAAATACAGTCCTGATATGAACAGGACTGGGGAAATGTCCCTAGCATGGGCAAGACCCCCAGGCTCCATTGCTTGCCTGTGTCTCGGGATGTTTGTGGTGCCAGGGTATCAGCCTCTCTGCTGCTGCTACTCTAGGTGGACATAGGTGTCCCACAGTTCTCATGGCAGCACTTGAGGACATCTCAGCTGTCCCCAGGTACCTTGAACAGCCCGTGATGTGTGAGACCACCTCACAGCCTCCCTTGCTACCTCCCTTCCAGGCACATCTGGTGGCTTGGTCACTTGCCCCTGAAGGAGCTGCTGTAGGTCAGGCACAATTCATGCCCGTTTCATCACAATAAAACCACAAAGATCAATAAAAATGATCTTTGCCATGTGGTGGTGGTGTCCACAGGTTGGAAGCCCGTTTGCCCATCAGCAGGGCAATGCTGACCTCTGCTGCCTGAAACCAAAATTATGAAAAACTACCTGCAACAGCACCAACTTAGGCAGGTGGCTTTGGTGGAGTGGCTGTAACACCACCCAGATGTAATACGATTTCCATGTCACCTGACCTGAGTGAGCACAGGTTTGTAACTTCAGACTCACAAGCCAGATCTTGAGGAGATGCTATAAAAGCCAATCAGGCTACAAGTCGGGGCTAAGCCCTTTCCCAATGGTGATGCTGGCAGCAGGGAGATAGAGCCAGGGTCAGTGTCACCATGCTTGGCAGCTGATGCTGACATGTACACCCCATCCAGTGCAATGGGTCGGGGAGCTAAAAGTGGAGCGACTGCATTACAAAGCAATTGCAATCCTGTTGAGCCCCTGACTCTTACTTTTCCCTATACTCATCAGTCACTTGAGTCCTCTGTGTCTCTATTTGCCCAGCTGCAGATTAGCAGCAGTAATAATACACCTTATGCAGATTCCAGAAGACACAACTGATGGCAAAACCTCCCCAAAGGTGTTGCATTAACGCAAGTTTTCCCTTTACAGGCTGCCTGCTCAGGAACGACACATCTTGCTCCTCTTTGTATTGCCTGTACACCAGCTTTTAGCTCCCCTGAACCTTTTTTCTTCTCTCTTCCTCCTCAAAGAGTTGCTAAATTTGGTGGATCTGAATCCAGAACCACCTACCCCATCTTACTGCCTTATGGTGGAGGCAGACGAGGTGATGACTGGCTGCACACCCAGTCACTGGGTCTCCCAGGATAGATCACCTTGATCACACGCTGTAATGAGAACCACTGAGGACTTTTTGCTAGAAAAGCTCTTTGACAATACAGAAAACTTTCAACTCAGCTGATGTACAAGGGAAAACTCTGTGTTAATGCAACACCTTTGGGGAGCTTTTGCCATCAGTTGTGTATTCTGGTATCCGCATAAGGTGTTTTATTACCGCTGCTAATCTGCAGCTGGGCAAATAGAAACACAGAGGAATCAAGGGACTGATGCGTGTAGGGAAAAGGAAGAGTCAGGGGCGCAGCAAATGGTCACCGACTCCTTGGCACACGGACAAAACCAACAACACCCACCCCCCCCGAGTGACTTCTGGCTAAAGGGTACACCGCATAAGCCTCTGCTGCTCCTAATCAGAGGGAGAATTATCTGTGTTTGTGGTCAAGGTGGTCTGTCCTGGGATGTGTATTTCTTAGTCATTGTCACAAGGGCTAATTTATCTTTGGTAATTAGTTTCTGTGCCTTGGAGCAGTGAAGTGCAAATAAGCAGTTAACATTGATCTATTACAGCACTTCCCTGTGTAAATAGATAGCTCTGGTGTTGGCTGCTGCTGATGCATCAGTGTCTTTCATGATCAGAAGAATCACTCAAGCATCAGCTTGGCCACAAGCCAACAAGCATGTCTAAGCCTTTAAAACCAAACTCAGGGAACATATCTTCTCTCACCTGCTTGTGCTCTAGAAGACAACAGCAGCATTTCCCTCCTCTTGTTCTGAGGCACAAGACCAAAGAGCTCCTGAGGGGCTGGTCATATCAAAGAGAAACACAGAAGCTTGAAGACTAGGACCAGCAGAAATGTTCTTTGCTTTCCTAAATCTCATGATTGCTTAGGTTCAGGTTTTACAACCACTACACAAGCTGCATGGTCAGCTCAGGACCATAGTCTGCCCCCATTGCCCCGTTGCTGGGTTTTAAGTAATTACATGTGATTAGGTGTGTTTTCTTTTTAGATGCAAGAATGTAACATCACAAGCTCAGGAGGAAGGATCTGTAATAAATCTGTCAAGACAGGATGTCGTGGTTTAAGCCCAGCAGGTAACTCAGACCCATTCTCGCTCACTCCCCCTCCCCATCTCCCCCACTCCTTGGGGGGATGGGGAGGAGAATAGAAAGAATGTAACTCCCTTGGGTTGAGATAAGAGCAGTCCAGTAACTAAGGTATAACACAAATCACTACTGCTACCACCAATAATAATAATGATAAGAGAAATAACAAGGGAAGAGAATACAACCGCTCACCACCCACCAACCGATACCCAGCCCGAGCCAAGCAGTGATCTGGGCCTTCTGGGTAACTGCCCCCAGTTTATATAGTGGGCATGACGTGCTGTGGTATGGAATACCTCTTTGGCTAGTTTGGGTCAGGTGTCCTGTCTCTGCGTTCTCCCGGCTTCTCCTCCTCCCTGGCAGAGCATGAGACTCAGAAAGTCCTTGGTCAGAGTAAACATTACTGAGCAGCAACTAAAAACATCGGTGTTATCAGCGCTGTTCCCAGGCTGAAAGTCAAAAACACAGCACTGCACCGGCTACTAAGAAAGAGAAAAATGACTACTACTGCTGAACACAGGACACAGGAGTGGAGTGATGGGACCACAGACTGAAAAATGTGAGTCAGGAATCCAGAGTCCTGATAGCCTTACCTTGGTTGTGGGGCTTGCTTTGGTGCAAAGGCTAGAGGAAATTTTAAGTGAAGAGGTTTAAATGGAAAATGTGGTGTAATACACCACAGGGTCCTTGGGAATGGCACAGGTCATGATGGATGAGCACTTCTTTGGGAAAATTATTTACCTATTTACTTAAGACTGAAAAACCCCCACCATTCTAATCTTTCCTGTCTTTAAATAAGGACTGGATAAGATGCCACATGGGGTGCAGAGAGTCATCTGGAGATGATGAAATGGGTGAGGAAATGGCTACAAGGGTGTTTTGAAAAGGCAAATCTCAGACTAAAGTCGATTTACTACAGAATGTCTATAGACTAATCACAGATAGTAATTTCATTAAAAGTCTTAGCAAACATGACAGAAATGTGAAATCTGTTGATGACAAAAGGGGGCTATCACCAATAGCAACAGGGGTAGGGATGCTGTGGGGAAAAGAAAAAAGCCCAAACAGCTGACTTTGAAGACTTTGGTAACAGAATCCTCCAACAATTCATTGCAGCAGCAGCAGCAACAATGGCCCCTAACAAGAGCACCTGCTCTAACCCAAGCTCATCGATGGGAGCACCAGGGAAAGAAAAATGTGCATGTACTGGTTTAGCCCCAGCATACAGAACAGATGCAGACATACAATGTCTGGCAAAATTAACGAAAGAAATATATTTTAATTCCAAGGAAACTGTATTAAGACATTCATTGAGAAGAATGCTTGCTAACTTACATGGAACAGAAGAAGAAATAATAATTAAACCCCCCCTAACATTATTATACATTAAGTAGGGTGGACTATAAAACACCCATTCACCTAGAAATAAATTATAGACACTAAAATCTGTTAGAGCGAGAACAGTTTTTCACTTAATTAAATGTGATGTTATTATTTTGTAGGGAAGTGATTTATTCTGTGATACCTAATTATTTCTTTGAAAAAGTTGCATGTTCATCTTTACAACTGTGAAATTAAAAACAGGCTGTAAAGTCTTACTTTGATTGAGAGACTTTTCCAGAATACTGAAACAAATGTGTCAGTGCCTAAAACCTGGATATACTGGCTTTTCCACAACCATATTTAACAAAGTACAATTAAAATCCTATTCCTTCCTGCCACAGGGGTTGAGAGGCATTAGCTGCTTGCAGTGCTCAAAAATTATCCCAGTTCTTCATCTGAGGTATGAAACTGAGCTGCACAGATTCAAAGTGGCTGATTTTATCATGACCCCAAAAACGGGCAGCAGTTGGAAAAAAATTTCTCCCCAGCTATTAGCTGCATTGTCCTCATTCAGTACCTTTCGTTTTGCTGGTTAGATTGGAGATGGAGAGAACTTTGCTACTCATGATCACATTACTGACGACAGTGGACAAGTTGCAGTGACCAACATTTAAAATTTGGGTATTTCAGTTTATCAACTGAAGTCCTAATTTTCAGACATGTTTTCTTTATTCAAGGCTGCAAAAATACATCTGTGAAAATCAGATCACTAGTACGAGTTCCTAAAACAGACGTAGGAACTACGTAGCTAATTTTGGGTGCCCTCATTTGAGATGGTCTCTTTGACTACCAGTTCTAATTTCAGTTCAACAGGAGCTGCCAGTTTTATAACTGAACCAACATATTGCACATATATGATTTTTAAAATCTTCTTATCAATTATTCTGACTCTTTTTGCTCCCTCTGGATTTGTTTTAGTCCGATACCTTCTGCTTTGTTTGAACTTTCACACTTTTCCCCCCTCTTTTGCACTTTCTTTCTTGAGATATCCAAACCACAGGGAAAAGCAGTAAAAAAACATCATGGTTGGACTTCCAAGCTTGTGTGGTATGAAGAGAGTCAAATTAGACAAAACCAATTGAGGGTCTGGTGAAATGATGAATAAAACATGCTTCGATAAAAGAATCTGCCTAAGTAGAGAGTATCATTATAACCTAGCTTGGGTGCAAAAAGGCTTCTTTCCTCACTCAAAATTTCTCCGAGCCAGAAGAGCATTTACAGACTACTATTACTGAAATAACCATCAAGGTGTTCAGTAAAGTAGTTATCCACCTCAAAAATACAGGTTATCAAATAAAACTCTGTTTCTGAGTATTTCAAACATGGAATTTTCTCAGCTACAAATTCAAAGGGAAGCAGATGCCTAGGAGCCTTATTATTTGAGGAGTTATTAAAGAATAGAAATCATCAAGAGAGAGCACAATAGCAGATCAGGTTGAAAAGTTACAATTCACTTTTTTTCCTGACAAGTCGAATATCAAAATAAATTCACTTCAGGCACATTCTCATCAGTTTTCATCAATTTTGTCGCAAGACTTTTATTAGCACAAATGATCACAGGAAGCAAACTTCACGCTGAAAGTGCTCTACCTACCTCCGAAGGGTAAGTTCATTAGGAAGGATTAATTGGGTGAAGGCATTATCTCCTTTGAGAAGTCTTTTTCATGTCAGCACTTAATAATGTTCACTCTATTCAAGCTAACTCCAGAGTGCAACTTTCCACTGTCATTCTGAATAGGCAAAACACCACTCTCTCATGTCAACTATTTTTATTTCCATTGTAATGAAACAACCATCTGTTACTCAATGATCAAAGGAAGATAGATGCCACTGTAGAGGACAGAAAATGAGGTACTGGAGGTTCAAAGGACACATTATATCTGCTGATGTGACCTGCTTTTGCTCAGTGAACTTATCTACGAGCATTGCAACTCAGCTGTACAGGGTAGGCTACAGGCTTGTGCAATGCTTTGTGCCAGAGCCCTGCAGTTGCTGAGACCAACTTCTGTGTATAACAAAGAGCTTAAGTCACTTTTTGGGCATTGTGAAGGCCCTCTACACACTTATCACTGAATAATAGCCTGCAGGAAAGATGTATGAAATCACATTTTTTATAAGCATCTAAAAGCATTGCCTCCTGCTGAAGTCATCTGACACCATCTCTACTTGGGACTGAGAGGATTTAGAGCATTTGCATTCATTGTTAAAGGAAAAAGGAAATAAAGTTTCCAACTCTTTAGAAGAGGAAGGGTTTGATGCCAGTGCTGTATTTCTGCTGGTGCAACCAGCCCTATGAAATTTGGAAATTGCTGAGGATTAGGTCTTACCAATTTTTTATATGAATGACACTGCAAAGTGCATGGTTTGCATTTGTCTAAGCTTTTTAAGTGGGATCTTTCTCCTGTACCATGATGGCAGCATCAACTAAGGTTTTGTAGATGTTGTAATTTCCTTCTCTTTCAGATAAGACTTAACTGACATGCAAAATATTTTAGGAAGAAAAGATATTAGTTTTAAAGAACTCAGGATTTTCTATTGCTATTTAGCAGGATGCATTTTATAAGTCTTTTGAGTCATATGATTATAACAAGAGAAACCTGCCACCTTGAAGGTTTTCTAATTGTTTTTATTCTAAATTTTGGGTTTCTATGTTTAAGTACTTCCCCCAGATTTTCATTTTTCAAGCTGAAATTTCTCAAGGTCAATTTCACCCAGGCAGTAAATGTCTCTGGAATGCATGAAAGCAAAAGACATGAAGAGAATGGCTTTACACTGATAATTTTACCAGGAAAAAAAACCCCAACAAAACCCCCCAAACCAAAAAACAAAAACCCAAAAACCACACAAATACTTTCATAACTTTCCATCACATGGCAAAAAGAAGTAATGGTTGTCAGTGAGGGAAGGGGCTTTTCATTGTTCTGCAGGAAGCTGATCCTGAGAAACCTTTGCAGGTGAAGAAAATTTGGGGCTTTTTCATCCCAGTTGAGGAAGACGGTTCCCTTTGCAAGGTGTCACCAGCAGATCACCATGTGCTTGAAGTGCTGAAAGAAGCCTGGGGTCTGACAAGTGGCTCTCCTGGCCTGGCTGGAGAAGAGGGATGGTGCAGGACCCTTTGGGAGCAGAAATGATGGTAAGTTGGCATGTAGGACATTTGAGGACAAGTTGCATCCCTTGCCCAAGAGTAAGGATGTGTGCCCTCCTTCTGCAGGGTTTGCTCTTGTAGATCTTCTTTCCCTGCAGCATTTAAATATTATCTGCTTAGGTACATGTTAGCTAAAGGATTTATTTCCATCTTTACGGGATGAAAGCAGAAAGGGCTGAGAGAGGCAGAGAGGCCTCATGATTAGAGGCATGTAAAGGCAGTAAATTATGTAAAGGCAGCAGGTGAGGGCAGATCAAAGGTGCTTTGGGGCAGCACTGGGGCTTTGATGCCAAAGTCCTTGCTGCTGTTATGAGCAGGTATGTCAGAAGGGCCCTGATGGGAACAACACAGAAAGCCTCCTTCGCCTGTGTATCCTGGCAAGATGCTCTTGGGAAGCCTTTCACTTCACTGACTCATAACCACAGGTGAAAAGGGGCTGAAATGAATGTTTTGGGAAAATAGGAAGCAATTCTGAAAGCACAGAAATAGAAAAGTTTACAGGATCAAGTGAGACCTCCCTTGCTTCTCAGAGGAGTTCTCCTCCACCTTTGCCTCCCAGCAGGGTAATCTGAAACCCAACTGGAGTGATGGGGACTTGTACAGGTGAGAGGTTTCTTGCTGGGTCAATGCACCATGGACATTTAAGTTGAAGAAAAAATCATTTATTTGCAAAGTGAAAAAAATGTGAGGAAGAGAAAAACCTTCTGTATGTTCTGCATTCAGTTCCAGTCCACACACACTGCAAGTGCTTGAAATGCAATTAATAATGTCAGACCCTTTTACACTTTCAGAGAAGTTATTTATTATTACTATTGTATTGGCATGATACTTATCACCTCAGTAATAAAGCCTCTCACTTATAGTAATGGATCTAGCCTTATGACCTGTCTGCAAGGAAAGGAAGATTTTAAAGATGGAAAACTGGGGCCCAGCAAGAAGAAGGGATTATGGCCAGACTGGGAAAGCCTGTGGCAGGGCCCCATGCAAAATGCAGCTCTCCTGACGACAGCGACAGCTGTTGATTGCAAAAATTAACTTCTCTTTGCATGCTCAGATTTAAAGGTTTCTCCATTGAACAGAGAAGTTTTTAACAGCCAGTACCCTCTCATATGATTTCTAGCTTGATTTTGTAAGCAGAAGATGACAGATCAGACACAGTCAGGGTGTACATGAGTGTCAATGGCAGACTGAGGAGCAGAGTGGCACACCAGGAGTCACGACCAGCCCTGACCACCTGCCGTATGGGCTTTCAAAGAAGGCAGGTTCACCTAGCACAGAGGCGGAGTCCTGCCTAAACCCAGCCCACCAAAAAGCAGCATCCTACACCACAATGCTGATGTTCTGCCCTGAGAACAACTGAAGACTGATAATAAAATTATTATACCTGATGGAAAAAAACATTTTAAGCAGTCACTGACAGCCGACCGACAACCCACCAATTCTGCTTTGCCAACTGTTAACTGTCAGCTGGAAACACACTCAGTGTTGCTCATGTGCTTTTCCCCAGAGGACCGAAATGTGTGATCGAAAAGCTTTTCCTCCATCTCTTCCCCTTGCAATGTTAGGGAGCATCTCCTCTGGCTGGCTTACGGTACCCACCTCTCATCCCCCAGGCCATCAGTGCTGGGGCTGGTAAGAGCTGTTTCTCCTCCTTGCCAATTTCCCTCTTCACACTGCTCTTACTACCTCACAACACCAAGGAGGTGGTGACTCTGTGGTGAAACAAGTGCCATCCAGTTCATTGCAGGCCTGAAACAAAGAGCAGAGCTGAGCTGTCATGTTTGCAGAGGCCAAATGGTCCTCACATTAGATCAAATTCCATTAAAAAAAAAGAAGAGATTATTCACCAAGATGGAAAGCGGCTGTGGAGAGGCATTGGAAAGGATTTGTTTGCTGCTCATCTTTGCAAAATATGTGGAAACTAATTAGGCAAATTAATGAGGAAAGGCAAGGAGGAGGTGTGATTGCCTGAATGTAGCCTTCAGTCCCTCACTGACAGGTTGCCAAATAGGAGGGGAGGATGGAGGAAGAAAAAGAAAGATGTCACAGCAGACTGACTATTTTCTGTATTCCCCACTTTCCTTCCCTCCCTAGACAGGACAGGATCCTGGTCAGGTGCAGTTTTTGCCTGAGCCTGGATGAAATTTCATGTATTCCTACATTTTTCAGGGACCATTGTAACACAGTCTTTTGAATATGGAACGCTTCATGGATTTGTGTGTCATCCTTGTGCAGGGGCCATGCTAGTCTTCTGTGTATCGTTCCAGTTTTAGTATATGTGCTGCCGAAGCTACCAGTAGAAGATTCATTTAAATTGGAAGAATTCAGATTTTTCTTAAATTCAGAACAAGAATGAATTTGGGGACCATATTTACTGAAGGGGTGAGGCTGCTTCTCTGTATGTACAGGGACATGACATACAACTCACCCATACAGATGAGAAAGCAAGTTTACTCTCCCATTAATACCTTTACCTGGCTTTGTAGTATAGCTCATATTAATGTCCTTAGTTCAAAATTTCAAAACCATTAGAAATATTAATAAACATTAAGCAGTAGCTCAGGAATAGTTTATACAAAGTGCAGTGAAGGTACTTTCTAGCAGTGCTTGTTGTTTTAAGGCATTTCTATTCAGGTGAGACACTCCTAGTGAAGCACTCAGATGAGCGCATGTCATTTGTTTCATATCACCTTAGGCTCTTAAGCCAAAAATCTGCATTAACTTTTGGCAGGAATTGCAAGTGAGGCACTATGGAGGTTAGCCATGACCCCACATCCCCTGAGCACAGGAGGAAAGTTTTCCTTGATTCGTCTCCCTTGACATAAGGCCATAGAGCCAGGGATGCTCTGCTGAAGAAGGGAGCTGGGAAGGGCAAAACCTTGGAGGGAAGCTGCAAGAATTAAATAAGCTCAGGAAAGATCTCCAGGCTGAAATTTGTACTGTTGTCTTTGTTATTTTTAAGCGTGTACAAAAACAAGTCCTGGCATGAGGGGGTGAGTTTGGGTGAATAATTTTCAGACTGCAGGTTGTTCACAGTGGAGTTGTTTGATTCTCCAGTGTTAATTACTTCTGCGCTGTGTTGGATCATATGAGTTACAGGGATTTCTTTGCATCACAAAGTGGATAACCAATATGTAAAATTGGAGAATATCCCATAGTTGGTAGTAAATAACTGAGAAGGTCTATGAGATAAATGTATTAAATCTGTAGAATTTTGATCTGAGTTTTTTGAAATATTTTTTCCTTTTCCCAAGTAGCAAATGACATGATCTGCACAGGCATGCCAAACCAAAGTCAACATTTATCTACATGAAAACATCTGCCAATCAAGATCTTACGCACTGTTTGTTCATCACTGAAAGTATCTTAGCCTTTCCAGAAATAATAAAATAAAAACATTTACCCTCTGGATGATCATTTAGATGTCTTATAAAGTAAACCCACTCTGAGTCAGGAAAGCATTGAAAAGTGTTCATAAAATCAAGGGACTTGGTCTTGTCATAGTGAAGTCAATGGCAAAGTGCCCATAGAGTTAAATCCTAAAGAAAACAGCCACTGGAGCAATGAGCTGTAATCTTTCTTAATCCATAATATCAGCTGTTGACAGATACATAGAGAGTGATTAATAGGATGCTAAAAAATGTTAACAAAGCAATAGGGACTTAGAGACTGCTCTGAAAATTTCTTTATCACAGTTCTAAATTCACCAGAGGTACCATGATTACAGTGTATGACAAAACATATGTTTTCCCTACCAACTTGCTAGCAGGTCTTATCGAAAGTGTCATCAGACTATCAAGAAGCAACTAGTGGAAATGAAACTCCTGTTCTTCTCTTCCCTGTTCCTTCTCAGAGATGAGAAGAAAAGCCCATCTGGGATTTGGCTGTCTCGCGTGTTCTACAAACCCTGATCAGACCTAAGATCTTTCCGGCTCTAGTTTGTACTCCAAACATTTCTCTTAGAGGGATTTTTTTGATTAATTTTATTTTTAGTAAGGCATAAAAGAAGAATGGGGAATGTACCTCACATATCCTACATTTTGTATCAGCTGCTGCTTTAGCTAAAACCATCAGCCTTAAATAAGACAGTGCAGGAGGGCTGCTGCACAACATCCTCTGGGTGTCCAGGCTGCAGCCCCAACTCTCATGCCAGGCAGATCACATGAACATATTTGTATTAGAGGGATGAGCTGTCAGTTTATTTGTTTTCCTGTTTTAGGACTGATTGAAAGGAACCTTTACATTGATAAGGGTGCTTTTAGAGCCATCCACTGTACAAAACCAAAGAGATTTCCAAGCTGTTGCTGTCAGGTGTCCCAGCAGCTTGGTATGTAGTAGAGGGACCATGCACTGGTCCATAGAGGTCTTTGGAGACCTAACCAGGATTCTTGCCATCTAGCAAGATTTAGGTTTCTGTTGATACTTCAGTGCTGGAGTTGAATGACTCCAAGGAGCAATGGTTAACAACAAAGATATTTTAGACTTGGTTTGGATATTTCTTCTCAGTCTGGAGGATATGACCCTCAAAAAATACTGTACTTTAAAAAGTAGCATGACAAACACCTTAGAATTATGACCTATGAAGGCCTTTATAAGCTCCAGGAAGGTCATTACGATCCTGTCACCAGTACATAGATGTACAACCAGCAGCTTCAGGGAGATTTGTCTGGCTTTTGCTGCCTTCTCTGCTGGATACGGAACATGCAGAGATGGTTTATGGTTTGGGTCATCAGGACTAACTGGATCAAAAGACACTGCATGTTAAGCTCGCAGTTACTCCTGCCCTTCCCACCATAAAGCTCGTTGAGAACAGTCAGTATCTCAAGAAACCCAAATTCTGTTCCTAGCAAGGACTGTCTGACAATATTTTCAAGGAAACAGTTCTGAACCATGCATGGATTGAGGGCAGATGGAAACCTGTTTTCTAGGCATAAGCATGTCCTGAGTCTTCCTGGGATTTCCTAATTACAACCTTGCAGCAGCCTCTCCACCATATCTAGGTTGTGCCTCAGGTTTCTTCACTCAAGGGACCTCCAGAACTAGCATCCCAAATCTGAAGACTACGGGACAAAGCTTGGTGTCTCAATGAAAACTATTAATACAGATGCTGTATGGCTCATGATTATTAGAGATCTCACTGTACAGACATGCGTTTATTTGATGTATTTATTTATGAAGAATGCATGGTGTAACCAAGGATTTTCTATGTCCTTGATATATATTTCTGTGGGCAAATATTGGAGGGTGTGAGGAGGAAGTCAGCATCTGTATTTTTATGTTTTTTTCCCTGACTGAGGTTAATTTTAATTTTTTCAATATATGCTCCAGTATTTTACTGAGCTTGTCTTTCAGTGGGGTCATTTGGAAAAGAGCTATTAGGTTTTCTAGTTCCTGTGCTACTTTCATTCCCCTCGTAATGTTCATGGATAGAAAAGGCTTAATGTTCACTACAAAGGTAAACCATTCAACCCTCAAAACTAAATACAAGCCGAGTAAAAACCAAATTCTCCTTCCTTGATATTATAAAGAGCTGCTTTCTGTAACTCATTTTTAAGAGGCTGTAATATACAATCAGAGCAATGACATGCCATTGAACTAGGCGTATTATTAACTTGAAGTAAGGATAAAACCTGCAGCTGAAGCATTTAAAAATAATGCAGTTTGGGTTTTGTAGACATTACTTCTACTCCAGAGTACACACAGCAGCTTGCTACATGTTATCCACAAAAGCATTCGCTTTGGGCTGGAGCAAGCTATCATCCTGACAGACCAGCACAGCTCCCTCAGAGAGCCCCGGACCTGCTTCTTGCTAACCGCAGCACTAGGAATTGCCATAAAACTCACTGCGGAGGAGGAGTCATCTCGGACTGAGCTTAATTCAACTCACAGTTAAAGCAGAAGCAACCTCTTACTCCTGACACCCCTTTCCTTGTGTTTTCCTGCCCTGGTCAGCCGCAGTGCCTGGTTAGCTCTCTGCAGCTTGAGAGGCAGCCAAGCTGCAGCACTTCAGTCGTCGAGTGGGGACGAAAAAAAGCAACCTACGAGCAAAACCTGTGCAGCCCTTGTTGGCACCTCTGCTGTGCAATTTTGACTTATTTATGACCTGGAGCTTGGCATCAAGAACATGACTCTCAGGAAGAAAACAGCGTGGTCGCCAAAAGCTAGAATCAGGATGCAGGGACCTAGTAAAGAAAGCTGAGCTGAGGCAGTGCCTCATCCGCCTGCCTGGCTGCTTGACTCTGCCTCCAGCTCAGCATCTTAAGTGTGTTGGGAGGCGGATTTAATCCGCTGTCTGCTGCAGCCCCCTCGTGGCCACGCAGACCCAACTGCGCTGATGCATCCCGGCTGCTGGGAAAGCGAAGGCAGAAGTTCTCTGTGGGAGGAGAGCCTATTTTAGAAAGCACAACAAATAGTTATTAAATAGCGTGTTCGCCAAAGAATAAATATGTATATAAATAAATGGAACAGACACTTAAGATAGCATTTGTTCCACGTGAACAGGCAGGATTGTCATTAAATAACTTGCTTTTCAAGAATCAAAAGAAAAATATAAGATAAAGCATTAAGCAGTCATGTTTTTAATGGGGTGCCCTGTTTCATCTCCTTAGGCTGTCACTAAAGAGTCTGCTTTGAAGAGCTCCTTTTCTTCTAAGCATTTGCACATTGATTTACAATGGTGTGGGTAAATTTGGTGCTCACAGGTTTTGCTGAGTATCTGCTTACCGGAAACATGTCTATCTGCACAAAAAAACTCCAAGGAGTGGTAAAAACCTCTTGGTTTGGGGAAGATCTGGGGGAACATGGGCTGTTCCAAATGTCTGCAAAGACTAACAGGTAGATGGTTCTTTGGAGCTTGAAAAGCAAGACTGGTTTTTAGTATATTTTGGTTTTCTTTTTAATCTACCACATAGAGACAGAGACATCACCAACACTTGGAAATATACCATGAGCATTAACTGTGGAAGGAGAACATTGATGACAGCAGTGCTGAGAGCCTGCCCAACAGCCCAGCTGTACACTCGCTGCCCAGTGCTGCAAGCAAGCACAAGCAAAGGAGATAGATACCTTCAGAATAAAAAATAAAATGGATCAAACTGAAAGGCTTGTGCATAGGTATGGAGGAGACTGTCCAGTTTTGACTGATGTGTCTTAGACTGACAGCAGTAGTACTTACAGACCAGACAGAGAGATGATGTTACACTACCATTTTTCCAGTGCTTTTCTCTTTTATTCCTTACAGGAGTTTCAGGACAAATGGCTGCATGTCAAAAAGATATGAAAAAAACACAAACCAAAACCAATCAACCAAAACCAGAAACCCAAACAAACAAAACAAAAACAAAAACAAAAACAAACAACAAAAAAACACCAAAAACCAAAACAAAAACCAAAACAAAACAACCCAAACAAGCAAAAACCAAAACAAACCCCCCAAAAACAAAGGACAAAGTAGAGCCGCAATGACTATATGAACTGACATTACCTTTTCAGATATGAGCACTGATACTGGTCAGTCTATCTGGGCAGAGAGATGATGTGTGGGCTGCAGGTAGGTTTATTGGGATCATGACATGTAATAGTTTACAAGCCAATGTGCTGACCCATGTGCTCATGATGCTGGAACAAGCCTTGTGATTAATAACAGGCATCACTAAGGCAGCCCTTAGGGTACACACAGACATGTGCTTTCCAGCTTAAGCACGGAAAAATCAGTTTATAGTGGCAGGTATCTGAGCTGGCGCTTCCTGCCCTCAGAGCTATTTGCAATGAAGCCAGTGGGACTGCAGGCAGCTTTCCTCCCTACCCTCAGGCACAGCACGACGAGACAATGCAATGCCAAGCTCCTCTAACGTTCCGCGCAGCATCTCCCTCTAGAGCCGAGCCTCGGCGGCACATCCTTCAGCCCTTTGAACAACTCAGGTCGCTGTGGAAATAGTCTTAACTTACCTGTATTAACATCTTAACTACGTACATTGTATTTAAGTAACGTCGGTTCTGTTTTGCTGCACTGCAGCGATGTGGCTTCGAGTGAACCCAGCTGCCTCCTGCAGATGCAGCATGACGACAAGCTGCAGCTCGCTCACAGATTTTTCACATCCTCAGACCCATCTTTCTCACAAGAAACCCTTAATGTTTCCATAAAATGGTATTTGCATTTTTGTTTTGTTTTTTAACTAAATAACCTCTTTGCTCTTCATTTTCTGTAAGCCCACATGTGCAGAAAAAAAAATGTGACCTTTTTGGTTTAAGATTGCTTTTATTTTAAATGGAGAAAAACAGTAGTAAGAAAGTAACTAAATTAATGTCTGCCTGAAAGAACACAGGGCAGGTATCATCCTGGGATCCAAAACATCTCCAAACATGACAGCTGATAATTTTTTAAGACATGCCTATATTGGGAGGTGCTGAGATGATTTTGGCAGTAAATACCTACACTGATACCCCCATGTGAAACAGCCTAGCTCAGAGCAACTTGCATCTCATATCTGGGTCCAGCAAGGCACATTACTTGGGTGCAAAGCAATAGGGACGCCTTTCCAATCTTGCCCTGGCGCAGCTGGAAGCAGTGGGTCTCTATGCAGCCAGCATGGGGACTGCAGCTTCGTCTCAGCTGAAAAACAGCACCTGGTCATATAGACGTGTTTTTAGATACGTAAACATGCTGGCTCTATAAAAAAGTGGAAATTCCAGTGTCAAAAGCACAGACAGAATGTATACTGTCAAAAACCAAGTCCATGTAGGCTTTTAGTGAGATGAAGCTCTTTACTCTCTGCAAAATGTTTTCCTAGGGCTAGACTAGGACCTGGTGTAGCAGAAGTGTCCCTGCCCGAGACAGGGAAGTTGGAAACAAATGGTCTTTCAGGTCCCTTCCAACCCAAACCATTCTATGATTTTATGACTGAATAGCCAGGGTGAAATCTTGGCCCCGATGACCTCAGCAGGACAAAGAGCTCATCTCTGGTGTCACAGGTGGCTCTGCTGACCCTGGCTGGGAATGAGAGGCTGCAGCTGAGCCTCACTTTCTCACCTTGCCTGTGAGTTGCCTTCTTTCTAAGCTACACCAGTCTGCAACTGCATTGCCTCCATACCCACCCTAACCCGTCTTCTACAGTTGGTCCGGACTCTAGGAATCAACCACAATCATACTCAGGTTGTTGCTGAAGATGATTCTCCCGTCCTTTTTGCTGCTGCACTCTGGCTGGCAGAGAGCCTCCTGCAGCTGCCGTCGCAGAGCTGGGGGGGCCGTGCCCAGGAAGTTTTTTGTCCCCGTCAGGAAATCCATCATGCAGCCTCCAACCGGGTCCCCATCGATAAAGCACTCGGTGATATCCCAGCCTGATGGAAATTCATAAATGTGGTATTCAGTACCAAGTCTCTTCAGAATATCTGCGATGCCGTTGGAGGTGATGTAGTGGCCACTGTCCGTGGAAGGCAAGCAGTGTCTGTACTTCTTCCATAAGCTGGCCCATCCACTACTGTCTGACAGAACAGGAGGAAAGGTTACTTTTGCAAAGCCAAAGCAGCTAAACATCAGCTAATGCAACTACTAAATGAGTCTGAAATGCTCCCTTGCTGCTGACCCAGACCTTGCCAGAAGCAGAAGAGCTTTCCCCTTACTGGGATCCACTTATAAATATCCATGCCCAGAGAGAGGTAAACCTGTAATATCCCCACTTCTCCTTCCGAAACTCTCTCATTTAAAGAAAACTCATGGGAGATGGCCTCAGGCACTGGATTTGCCTAGAAGGGTTACACACAGAGGTACCAGTGCATTGATTCTACACATGCACACTACCTAGTAAATACCCTTTGCTAGAATACTGTAGATGTTTTTTATACATCAAACCTCAATTTTAAGTGCATATCAAAGAATGCATACCTGAAAAAGACAGTCCCAGCTGGCAAGGGAAACAGCCTACCAGCAACATGAGAGGTAATATTAATGGCAAACATGGGGAAGAAGCCTACCCCCAAAGACAGGTCCTTTGAGAGCTCAGGTAATGTTTTTACAGTGATGATTTCACCATGAAGGTTTGACCCTCATTCATGAATAGACACACTTCTCTCTAGCCAGTAATTTCACAGTAGGAGGTCTCTTTTAGTTATGGAGCTATTTATCTATTTAATAAGCATGGAAACAATACCACAAAGGGGTCCCATCAGATATTAGGGTCCAAGAGGCTAAGCCCAAAATTACATGCTCCCTATGAAATACAGCGCTGGTTTTATTTAATTACTAGAAGAATAAGAGCTACTGAAATCCTGAGAAGCAAAAAATAAAGCTGCCTCTTACCTGATAAAATTATGATCAGGAGTTTACCACGATGGTCAAGGCAGCTGTGGAAAAACTTGATAGTACTGGGAATATCCTCCACACGGTACAGCATCTAGAAGTGACAGAGTTATACACAGCCATTATTCCTCCTTCACAGTGCAATGGCCCTTCAAAGGCTTAAACACTTTCTCTATAGAGTTGGTTTTAGCTACCTCACAGTTGCTTCCCAGCCTGTCCTGACTTAGCATGCACACTTAAGGATGCCTTACAGGACTGAGCATCACCAGCTCTCCACTGGCACCAACAGCCTGGGCGGCAAACCCAGGGACCTTCTGCTCAGCTTGGGCCGCCAGCCAGGTGCTGACCTGCCCACAGAGGGGAGTCTCCTGGTTTGTGTGAGTGGTCCTTATCAGCAGGGACTTTTCTCAGACATGCCTGGGACATGGGTAGGATGGGTCTCTTCCAGATATTGAGGAATTTGCACTAAGACAAAGCAGGGCTCATCTCAAAGGCTGCCATCGGGACTTGTAACTTGACCCATCCATCAAACCCCTGAAACACTTTCTGGCTGTGAAATCAGCTTTTATGAAATGAAAACAGGATGTGATGAAAGAAAAATGAAACAAAAGCCACTAAAGCAAAAGAATAACAGGTTTTTTACAAAATATTATTTTGCACGTACAACAGCAGTGTCATCAGTATCAGAGACACAGCAGCATCATTTCTGACCCAAAACCTGACACAGGTGGTCTTTCACTGAACTTTCTCTTCAGTGCTATCCAAACTACTCTGTTAAGGCAAAACAATCAAGGTCTTTTGCAGCAGCAAAGCATGATTGTTGGTTTCTGTGTGACAGCCTGAGACTTATCCTGTTTTATTATCTACCATACACAGTTAAACCAGTACAAACCAGAGACCAAAACCAGGGTGGATAGGGAATGAGGTTTGATGTTAGTGTAGCTGCTGCAGAAGTTATGACTCCATGGGAGAGCTCAGTGAGACCAGTGCTCAGCTCTGGTCCCCCTAACTTCATGCATACAGCAGAAATTAAGGGAGTGGCTAAAGCTAGCACTCCTATATTAAAACAATACTGCATTACCTGGATCATATGGATGAAGTTGAATTTCTTATGTGCACCTTTCTCTTTCACTTGTTGTTCATACTCTGAGGAAGTGAGCTGGTGCCAACTAAAAGAGACATTTTCCAGGTCTGGAGTTTGATTCACCAACTCTGTTTTAAAAAGTAGTAGAACAAGATGTTTTTCACAGAGCAGCAGAAAAACTCACCATTCAAATAGACAATTCTTGATGTACCCCAGGCAGAAGGTACAGCCTTACCTTTGTAAGCTGCCACATGTTGTGGGTTGGGCTCTACAATTTCGTTGTCAATAAGGACACCTGGCTGTGCAGCCTGCAGTATCCTGATCATTTTCAAATCCTGCTCACCTATTCAATAAACATAAAATCATGCTTCAAAAAGTGCTTAAATGTGATGAAAGGATGCAGTGTACCTGCCACCTACCTGCTGGGAAATCCCCAGGCAGAAGTGAGGCACTTTCTACCATGCAGCCTGCATAGTGGCATCGAGCCCAGTGGTAGTCTTACCATGATATTTGACTGCTTGAGGTAACATATAGTTATAGGTAAGACTAAGAACAAGGAAGAGATAAGCTACAGTGCAGAAACCTGCTAGTAGCATTACTCTGTGTCATGAGACAAACAGGTCAAAATAATCAAAGGTCAGTATTCAGAAAAAATAACCAGGAAGCATTAATTTCCAACAAAACCACAACGTTTGAATGGATGCAAGGAGCCAGTTGGCACAACTGTGTAACTTCAGCATGGCACAGGGTGGTCCATGCCTTGGGCAGTGCCACAGGGACGTGATGGCTGTTCTGGTGTGACAGCTCCCAGACTCAGGGAGCAGCATGACAAGAGGAAGGACCCATTGACATGCAGTACCCTGGATCTTCCCTCTTCAGGGATCAGCCACCTGGTCTCAGCTCTGGGCATTGACTGATCTTGGAGCTGTAAATAGAAACTCATATATTTGTGTGTAGGCACCCTGAAAATTTAGCTGTTGGTGCTTCTCTGTTGCTGTCTATGCTCTGAAAGAGCAAGCAGCATCCTGTCCCATCCTAGGAAATCTCCAGCCTCTTTTGAAGTGAGGCAGGCCACTCGTGTTTTCTCCCAGAAAGGCCACAGTACACCAAGCATACAAAGAGCATCTGGTTCTTCTGGGACTACAGAAACAAACAGCAAAGGTGACCACCTTAAGTGGACATCTGCACGAATCCCATCTGTAGCTTATGGTGAGGCCTAAAAATAGGCTGCATTTGCAAATGCCACACGCAGAGGTCTTGATATGAAATACTGCATCTTCCCTAGCTGACTTACAAGCTATGAGAAAAGTCTTCATCTTTAACAGGTGTTGCAGTAAATAGAATTCAAGGAGGGAAATAGAAGCCATGCCAGCACTACAGGGACATCCAAGGAAGGACGAGCCTTTTGAAATTGGAGAAAAATAACCAAGACCGCTGAGGAATGCAGTGGCAGCAGTGCAGGGCTGGCCAAAAGTACAAGGAAAGGGGCTGTGGCTGCATATGTTGAAGGTGGGTGCATGGACAAATAGTTGATAGGATGGAAGATCCCTATAGGAAGGAGCTGATTCATTTTAGGCAGTCCTAAATGCCAGTTAGTATGTGCCTGGGATGGGGAGCACCAGCAATTAGAGGTGCTGACTTGGGCTCCTTGCAGGCTCAGGGCAGGCAGGGGGTAAAGCATCACTACCCCATTCCCTGGAGCGACTGCTGGTGGCAAATAGGTGTATCACAGCAAATGCGTGTCATAAAAGTTGCTTGGGTGGGGTTTTTTTACTCCATCTCTGTAAAATACCCTAATGCAGTCTTCGCAAGAGCAGTGAATAGTGTCCTCATCTGGGGTATCTGCAAAAACTAGCAGTAAAATACAGTGGTTCAGAGCAGGAATTTCTCTGTGCCAGATTGCTGTGCCTGCAATTCTTCAGTACTAATCACAGTGAGGGTGAAGCACGAGTGAAACCCCTCTGCAAAGAGCAGCCCATGTATCACTAACTGGGAGGTTACAGCCCAGAGAGTTAAACCAGCCATGGGTAAACATAAGGTGAATGAGAAAATGTGATCTGGAGCTGACAACAGTATTTTAGGATGTAGAGTCAGTCCCTAATCCCCATCATCAACTAAATTAATTCTGGGGGCTCTGTGAAATCAGAGTCCAAGCCTGAAAAGGTCAGGGATCAGATATAACCTTTTGCTCAATGCCATCCCAGCTTACTCCCTGCCTGGCCAAAGAAGTTCAGATCTTGCAGCTGTGGGCAAGCTGAGGGGGTGCAACTCTGTACCACATCATCTGTGAGGGGCAGGAAACCCAGGAAATTTTAAAGGTTTTACTTTTCTATTAAAACACCTTCTGAAAAGGAAATAAAGAAAAATTAGGACTGTGCAAAAAGTTCATTTTCCGCTTGTGTTTTCCTGGAGTCAGAATTTCGGGTTTATATTACTTTATGAAAATAGAGTGCAATTGAGAACTGAGTGATTTCTTCCTGCTCGCTTTCTCATATGCTCCAAAATATTCCCAGCTGGGGAAAATAGTTCAATGCTATATTTCTCTCACTCAGGAAAACAAGGAAAAAAAAAAAAAAGTGAGAAAAATACTTTCATTTGAAAGTATTAGCACTTAACATTCATCTGAAAATACTATTTAAAGCAAAAGCAAACTCTGACAAATCAAACTGCCACTTCTTACTTCTTATTTATCCCCAGTTTCCCTAGGAGCAAAGTTGGATGTTTCATCACTTTTCTTATTTTAAACACAAATTCATTTAAAACAGCTTCAAAGTTATTTTCCAAAACATGGGTTCCTCTCTGGGGGGAAATACCATTTGCAGTTAAACCTTATTTATCACTGGATATAAACAAAGTAGTAACAAAAATACACATCTTGAAAAAGCTGAAGCAGCCCCATGCTAATGGTGGTTTGCACCACCTGGAGCAGAGCATTGCCCAGCTTTGGCCTCTGGGATCCCTAAAAGCAAAGCAGAAAGAGAGATCCTTTCAGATGGGATAGTCTAAGATAGGACTTAGGGTGGAACAAACCAACTCAGATCTCTCTAATTCTCTCTGACAGGGTCTGGAGATGCTGTCATACCTAACCCAGTTCTTGCTTTGAGGCGTACAAAGTCAGGTGAGAGTCATCAAGAGGAACAGACTAAGCCGAAATCATCCCACTCATCTCACTTCTCAAAACGATTTGAGAAGCAGTGTTTCAGAAGGGAGATGTGAAAGGGAGGGAGGGGAGGATTTCTCTCGTCCTGGTTCCACGCCCCATATTGCCATTCTCTGCCTCAATGAGAAGCACTGTTATTAAAGCCTGATTTGCTCAGAATTTTGGCATCACGTTCTGCAACCCACAGGGACTCCCCAGCCCCTGTCATCAGGAGTGCTGCTAAGCTCCTTACCTGTGCCACTTCCAACGCCCAGAACATTTATAGTTGATTTTCCATCGCTGAGACTGAAATTATAAATACATATTACTTAACCACAATAATATCTCAGATGTGACATTTGCCTGGAAGTTTTCCTGTTTTGTCACATGAATTGGGCTAGAAATTCAAGCATCACTTTGGAAAGCAGCTATAACCAGCTGCGTGGTGGGAGCCAGCCCCATATTAGCAAGCTCACATATCAAAGTACAGTAGGCAAAAAGGACTTAGTGTTTCTCATCCTTTGCCAGAAAGTTTCCTTCACGCAGTGGCTGGCACCATGCAAAAATGCCTCAGGGAATCCCATGGTGAGGAGTTCCCTTTGGGGGTAGCCGTGCTGTGCTTTGCTGGGATGGGCACTGCTGGGGATGCAGGGACAAGGCAAGCTGAAGCGAAACCTATGCACCTTGAGGAGAGAAGTTTGATTTTCCAATATTGGCCACAAATACCTAGAGAAAGTAAAAGATGAGGCTATCCAGGTGACTGGAAATTCTATCTTTTCAAAAACAATCTTGATTTGAAATTGGGAGGGAAAGTCGGAATCTTCAATACTTTTTATCTTAGAAATATTACTTTTGAAAAGGCAAAAAACCCTCCAATCACGTGGTTCATAGCAGAATATATAATTACAGCCTGGCTTGAGGATGAGTAGCCCGGGCCAGAGGCTCCTTACTGCTCTGACATGCTTTATGGCCTTGTACTGCTTTCAGGCATGGACTGTGCAGGGTGATTGAGTTTCCCATACACAATCTCAGGAGACTCCACAGCAATGACTCAGCAAGAGGAGAACAAGTAGTAAGGAGGGTGTGAGTTAGTCAAGAGCTTAGCCTAACTAGGGCCAAGACGCTTTGACATAATCATCATTATAGGAAGCTGCAGTGTTTTACATCATTTAAAATTCACATAAATAATTCAATTAAATTTCCCAATGCAAATTATTTTTTATTATTATTTTAATGCTTACTTTTTATATATATCTGATATGGAGAATAAAAATTTGACTGCCTGAATTTTTTTCTCAATGGAGTTTCTGTAACAGCCAAAAATTACCCAACTTGAAAAGGTTTTCATGTGGTTTGTATCTAGGCTGTTTAAAAACTATCTGCAGATATCCAGTCTTAATATATTACATCAATACTTCACAAACTGATTATCATTTGGTACTTAAGCAATGCAAATTGACTTAGGATAGAAATAAGGAGGTCTTAGGGGATTGAGAAAACCAAGAATTAGTCACTAGAAGGGAATTAGAGATGTATTTCAGTTTGGGCTGATGTGTGATGAAGTCCCAAATGCAGGGAGAGAGCACAAGAGATCTTTCTTTTGAAAGAAACAAACAAAAACCTCAAAACCCTTAATCCTTGGAAAATCTGCTAATGAAAAAGGATGGACATGAAAATTAGGTCTTGATTCTTTCCTTAAGATAAGCTGAGAGGCAATGCAGTGTATTAGTTGCAATGGCATGTATTCTGGAGTCATTAAACAGAATATCCTTGTTCTGGTTTCAGCTGGGATAATTTTCTTCCTAGTAGCTTGTGCAGTGCTTAGTTTTGGATTTAGTCTGAGAACAATGCTGATAACACACCAATGTTTCAATTGTTACCCTGATCAAGGACTTCTCAGTCTTTGAGACTTTTGCCAGTGAGGAGGGGCACAAGAAGCCGAGAGGAAACAGAGACAGGACACCTGACCCAAACTAGCCAAAAGGGTATTCCATACCACAGTGTGTCATGCCCAGTGTACAAACTGGGGGGAGTTTGCCTGGAGGGACTGATAGTTGCTTGGATTAGGCAGAGTATCAGTCAGTAGGTGATAAGTAATTGTATTGTCCATCACTTGGGTTTTGGGGAAATTTTATTTCTCTCTCTTTTTGTTGTTTCCCTTTTCATTACATTATTGCTATTGTTATTATTATTACAATTATTAATGTTGTTGTTGCTGTTGTTATCATAATAATATTTTACTTAATTTCAATTATTAAATTATTCTTATCTCAACCCACAGGTTTTACCTTTTTCTGATTCTCATCCCCATCCTACTGGGACAGGGAGGGGGGTGAGCAAGCAGCTGCATAGTACTTAGTTGCTGACTGGGCTTAAACCATTTCAATCCTAAAGACCGCAATTAAGGGACTTAAAAATTAATAGCATTAAAAGTTCATTCCTGCTCCAGAAAGTCCTTAAACATGTTTTCTGATCCTTGAATGCAGGTTGCCCTTCCAGGATAACATATGCCTTTCCCACCTCGGTGGAAGTGCTTTCTTACCCAGCCATGATGTTGGGCAATTCTTTCTTGTTGAATTCATCCATGCACTGGTGCTCTGTTGAATGATCCAAAAATGACTTGAAGGCCTCTACATACTCCTCAGCTGTGAGACTTCTCATGGAAGGGATCACATATAGCTCTTGAGAAACAAATACAAATTGTGTGTTAGTGGTTTCAAGGCAAGTAAAGGATCAAAGCACTTACCTTGTGGAAGAAACCCAACACAGAAGTCAGAGATTTGGGAATATGGTCCAGAGGACACATGGGCTAGGAGCCGTTCATGCAGATGGGCTAATGTTAACACTTTCCAACCTGTTCACAGTCAGGTTTTGAAAATTATCCTTAGATGTCCTTTTCCATCAGCGTATTTGTTAAGTGCTTTATTACTGCAAGTCAGCCTGAGGAAAACGTCTCAAAAATGCTTAGCCAGATATGGGGTACTCGGTTTACAGAAAGGGAGGTAACTGGAGAGTTTTTCTGAAAGAATCAAGGCAAGAAGGTGAAGGGAATTGCCTAACGGAGGGGCCATCACTCACACATATGCTGGATGGTGTAACTGAAATCACCAGCTGTTGGCACACTTGCTATTAAGGATGAGACAACACAAAACCTGCCACCTGCAGCTGAAGCAAATATAGTCAACACCGAACACCTCATTTCTGAATCTTGCCAGCATGGGACTGCAATGCAGTACCAGAGAGGTGAATTTCTGACTAGGAACTGCTGGTTGTGGGCAGGAGGAACACCAGCAGCAAAAGCATCTCGTATGAATATGCTCGTGCTTAAACATGCGTGACTGAGAACAAGAGATCTAGCTCTGAACACCCAGGTTGCAAGCAATTACTGCAAAGACTCACTTTATCACTGTCTCATTCGAAGGACAGCCCTGCTGTAACCAACTGCTTGGGTCTGAGGAGCAACAGTAAAACTGAGGCTCACAAGAAGATTCCATGAGCTGAGTACTCGCCCTGGGGTCTATCTCAGAGGGCTGCAGTAGGAAGACAGTCATAGTGCCAGCCTCAGCATGTGAGATCAGCATAGGAAAGGTAGCGTTCAACAGGAAAAAAATCAGCTTTTCCTCCTAAATGAAATGAGAATGAAGGACAGGACTCAGTAGAACATCTTCATCCTCATTTTTGACTTTTGAGGAACTGCTTTGTAATCATCAGGTTTTAGTTGTATTAGTAAGAAAACTGCGTATGTCTCATACGGAACTGTGCTGTTTCCAAATCACATGTCATTGGCAGCTGTGTTTCTGGTAGGCATGTATGCAGACCCTACGTGTGTCCAGCCCTATTGGAGGTAAATATACCAACATCTATCCTCAACACTTTGGCATACACCCTGAAACCTGAAATCACCTGAATTGCAGTCAGTTTAGCATCCTGGGCTTGTGTTGTTTTGTTTTGTTTTTTAATCGATCTCTAACTACAGAAGAACTCAAACATGTTTGCAGTGATAGCGAGCTGAGTGGGCATTTTACTTTAATCTCTTTATTTTTTTCTTTTTCTCCCAAATACCTGAGTTATCGTGTGGAGCTGTCAGAATCTCTGCTTCAAAGTTCATGCTGGGGAACCTATTCCTGTAAGGAAAGTATAGCACTTCAGTTATTTGAAGAACCTGCATGGTTTTTTGAAGCTGCATTGAAAACTAAAGAAAGTCAAAATTTCTCAGTTAGCTGATCACCCATAAGTATCAGCAACAGACTGGCCACCTGCACCAGCACTTGTCTGAGATGTGCTGTGGAAGATTTTCCTACCTCTGAAGAATCATTAACCAGTCAATACAGTGGATATTACATACACACTCTGTGAAACCTTTAATCATGAACGGAGTAGAAGAAATAGCAGTGAAATTAGGAAAAGGCTATAGTGAGCTTCAGCATCTGAAGTGCTAAAAGATCTTTTCATAGATCTTTTTGCTGTGACTTTTTTTTTCTTAACTTAGGATTTTGCTGTCTGCAAATACTACCTTGGTAACTTGTAGAAGGTACAGGACTCAAGGGGCAAAAGGCCATTTGACAATAAATGTTTTCATTCAGTCACATGCTTTCATTCTTAGTTTAGGGGTTTTTTGTGAAGATTGCCAGCAATGAAGTCACATCTTCATTTTCCTTTGACAGTGTGCCTCATCTACAAAACAGGGATGAGGTGCCACTAACAAAAGGAAGGGATGAAATTAAATTGGAGCAAGGTCCCCAATTCTGCAAAGAAAGTGTTGGGGTGAGGTTATCTATGCAAGGGGAATAGTCATCTTCTGGGTAATCACATTTCAAAATCAAGATGCACGGCAAGACTTAGAGGTGATATTCCTGTACAACCTCAGTTTAGATACGTTTCTGCTCCCAAAGCTTTGCTGTTAGAAAATGCTTCATGATAAGCAGTCTGCAACAGCAGTAAGCATCCCCTGACTCCCCTCTGTCAGGGAAAAAAATCCTGCATGAACAAGAAATGATCCAAGAGGCAGAAAAGAAAGATGGGAGTCTTGTAGTGGAGCTCTGAGATACAAATATGTAATGATTGTGCTAGCAAGTAGCAAGGAAGTGGTCACATGTGCAAATAACACACTGCTTTGGTTGATGAAGGAAACAAAACACTAAGATGTCCCAGAAGTCTTGGAGATGCCGGGGTGCTGCTGGAGTCCTACAACACCAGTTGTTTTCATCTGAGTTCACTGCCAAAGTTGTGTACTTGGCTCCCACAAGGTACGTCAAAGGTCTCGATTCCACCACCTTGACCTCACCTCTCCCCAGAAAAGACCTCACAGAAGTTCAGCAGTTGAAAGGCTGAGGTCAGCCCACCTCCATGAGCTCCAGCTTGGCTGCAGGCCAGTCCCCCACCATCTCCACTCAACTCTCTGACCTTTTCTATCTTTGCCTATCAAAACAGAGGACTATTCTGTACTCTCAGCTGGCTGAACCAAGCAAGATGGTTTTCAGAATAAATCTACTACTAAAATGCTGAAGGGCAATGTGCCTTCCCCTGTGCAGAGAGGAACTACTCTTGGGGTCCCGGAATACAAACTCCACTTCTGACCGGTCAAATGTTTCCAGCCATCCCATGAGACCTGCCAGGTGACCTGGACAGACTGCAGCACAAGTATCCACCAGGATGGATGATGCCAAGGTAACTTCCACCGAGACACTTGCCATTTCTCCCCAGGCAGGGTTTCTAAGATTAACACTTGTTGCTGGGAAGGCGAAACAGGCTTAATTATTGCTAGGAACAAATGGACTTCCTCTAAAATCTGGCTTAAAATCTAGCTGCCCATCCCAGGACCCCAATACACAACAGCAAGACTGAAGCAGTGACTGACAGGGAGCAGGATACTCATGGGCAGATGGTCCTGACATGGTTCCTTGCTAAGTCAGAGCTCAACGTTAGCAAGGTTAAACCTCTTTCCCTCCCTGAACTGAGCAGGTTTCATTACTGAGTGTAGGTGCAGGGCACAGAGGGAATTCACAGTGTCACTTTAAATGACACAGCACCTTTAAGTTGAAAAAGTCATTATATTCAAGACGTTTCTAGCGACACAAGTTGCAAGAACTTCTTCATAACTCACCATTACACCTAAATTTAGGCTGCTAAGGGACTAAAGGTCTCCTCACAAAGGCTGGATTAGACCCCATCCCTCCCAGGACACATGGGCACATCTGCTGTTACTCCCATCTTGCACACATCTATCTGTGACACAGGGACAGCAGGAGCTGGCTCTGACACCCAGCTGGATGGTGGCAAAACTTGCACCCTCGCTCCCTTCCAAAATCCACATACCTCTTCATCTCTGGGACGGGGTCCATGGTGTGGCACGTGCCGCGCTGGGACACGGCGGCTGGGCAGGGGCTGGGGGCTAGCCAGGTACCTGGTCCCTATGTTAGCATGTCCACCTGCTGCCCCGCTCCGTGCCGGCCATTCAACCCACCACGATGGAGGTGGTGACCCTGGCGTGAGTCCGCAGCTTTGCCTGCACCTGTTGGGACAGGCAGTGTCACTGGAGAGGGAAGGAGAAACCTGAGCTCTGTGAGGCAGGAGCAAGGGGCCGGGGCGGGCAGTGCACAAGGCCTGACGTCTGTGGGGCTGTCCTCATTGCACAGCAGCTGCGCTGTTTTCAACGGGAGGGAAACAAAAGGAACAGATTGAGACTTCTAAACTTGAGTGGAAGTGGCTGAGCAGTTCAGCCAGTGCCGGGAGACCTGGGGGCCATTTCCATCCATGTTTTAACTTGCTTTGAACCCTGCTGCTCCTTCATCTTCACTGCCCTGTGCAGGAGGAGACGATCTCCTGCATTCTTGCCACGCTGCTGCCTGAGGGATGGACATGTTGGGGATGCGCTGGGAGATACCTGCTTTCTCCAGACAGGAGAGGCTCACTGGCTGCCCAGACACCTGAACAAGTGATCTTTCCATCTCTGATTCAGGGAAATATGGGGCATAATGGAAGTGCCAGTGGGCACTGCAGCCCTGTGGGCAGCCTGGAACCCCCCTGTTCCTGCCCCACGAAGGGGATGGGGGAGATGGGGAGCCAGGGTGAAGGGCAGCAAGCCCAGCCTGCTCCCACTCTGCTTGCTGAGCCACAGGGATTAAAAACAAGGAAACATTTTTAGGGGATGGATGTCACCCAAGGTGGGATGGCACAACAGTAGATTCAGTTGTGACTATTGCAAATACAGAAAACCCTGTGTGCTCCCTGCACCTGGATTTGGCCTTTTCTTCTACAGCACCCACAAGACTGGTGCCTCTTTTGACTAAAATCTAATAACACAAGTGTAAAAAAGGATTTAGAGACTTTATATTTTCAAGTGAGGTCCAGTGGTGGGAAGCGCAGCATTAGGATCCTCTCCACTCCCATTCCCTGAAGGCAACAGGCAGAACAGATTTAGCAAACCCTCCTACCTTCCTGAGATCCCTCCCCCAAAATACCACCTGCCTCATATGGCTCAGGGAGGCTAGGTGTCATGTTCTGAGGTAGGGATGCTTCACCACAGTCACCTGTTTTGATTCATACTAGATTTGGTTTCCAATTAGATTTAAATTATCTACACCTTGAGGCAGGTCCGCAGCAGCAAGCAAAGCTAGAAATGGCCACATCATTGCTCCTAACTAAAATATTCAAATCAAAGGTGAGGAAAGATCAGAACACCTTCTAAAAAGAAGGTGAAAGATCAGAACACCGTGTAAAATGTAGGTTTGACTCCTGGTCCTGCTTGACCACCCAGCCAGTGATTTTACATCTGCTGTTTCAGTCCCTAAATATTTCCACCAGAGATGCCAGACATCAGCCATGCAGTGGTGGATGGCACCTGGCATTTCTCAGCAGAGCCCCACACGCTGCAGCCACAACTGCCTCATGTCCCCCAGCCACCTCCACCTTGTTCCAGCTAAGCCACACTGCCCAGCCAGGCCCAGGAATCTGTCCACCCCCCCATGCCATCACCAGGGATGGGTACCCCGCAGGTTCCAGCAGGAAGCCGTACCTCCCGGGAGCAACAGGAGCTGTAGAGAGCCCTCCAGCATCCAGGAGCTTGGAAACCTCCTTGTACATCCACTGGGGGCTGATACGCCCCCCTGGTCTCCCTGTGTCCCCTCCTCCCCGCGGCTCCAGCAGCCCACTTAGGCGCATGCCACAACTGAGCCGGCATTAGCCTACAACAACAGCCTTTGTTCCCTGTTGCTGGAAACAACAGGACATTGTGGGCAGCTGCCTGAGCTGGCAGGAATTGGTGGCAGGGTGGCTTTGGAGGATATACCCTTCAAACGCTGTGCTTTGGTTGTTCTGGCAAGCTCGTGACTAAATCCTCTCTAAACTGAGTTTTTCGTGCAAATTGAAAAAGCTGGGGATTTTGATTAGGGAGATGATGGTTAAAGCTGGAGCCAGCCTGCAGTGCGAGATCAGACAAAACAACAGTGTTTTTTCCCGCACACTGTGGCTGTGGAAGTCAGTTTTGGGCTGATCCTGTAGAAGTAGGTCATTCACTTTTCCCAGGGTGAGCCTGCCCAAGGCCGATGTCATCCATGGTGCTGAGCCCCCTCGGTGCTACACCTCCATCAGCCCACCATGACAAATATCAGACCTGTGCCTTCAGGCAGAAAGCCTGGGCATTTGGAAATCAAATTTCAATGAATTTATCATCTAAATATTGGTCAAGTGTCAGGCTGATGAGTGTCAGGAAGGTCCTTGGCATTTTTATGGCATTCTTTGTGGCACTGCTAGTTTATTGTTTGAGATTCTCCCAGCTCCACTTAGAACACCTGATTAAGGCCCGTGCAATGTAACTTTGATTTTCCTGAGAGCAGAGCTCTTTTCTTCTGCAGCAGTGTTTCTTTTTATAATTACAGTGGTTTCATCAGCTAGAGAATTTCAATTTCCTGGACACATTTTCTAAGGTATAGCCAGCAGTTTCTGTACTGTCCTAAGTGAAACATTTGATGCAAACGTGTTATTTACATTAGGCAGGTTCTGGTAGAGAGGAAGGTAGCCAGAAATTTGGAGTACCCATTTTCTTGACAGTTAAAGACAAGATTTGCCATTAAAGGAAGAGCTTTTGTTTTGCATTAATCCTATTAAATATTTAACAGCTCCTGGGCAGCAGTAGGTCTTGGAGCTCAAAAACAGTATTTGTTTTTAAATGTGCATACAGGGTTTTTTTCCCATAGGAAAAAGAACAGGACTTCTGATAAATACTGAAAAGGATGACATCGGAAAAGCAGAACCTGTCCGTCCTGGGGACACAGCATTCACTGCTGCTGAGCCCAGCCACTTCAGCCACATTTCAGTTCAACCTCACAAAATAACAAAGCATCTAGGTCTGGAGATCAATCATATTTTTTTTTAACACAGCCCTTCCTGCCTCTTTATTGAAGCCTGGCCACTGGTGCAGTTCTTCAAGAGCCTTCAAAAACACCCTTTTCAAACTATTTGACTGCAGGTCATATCTTATGTAGCTGTAATTACAGAGCTAAGGCAAGGGCAGATGGAGAATCCAACGTGACCGCCTTCAGAAAAGGCTTTGATTCAAGGTGAAGACCAGCTTTTCCTCTACAGACCATACAGTGTTTAAAAAAAATGATCTCTGGGAGCAAAGCCAGGAGCAGAGGCATGTGCCCTTCAGCCCTCGGGGAGCTCGTGGGTCTGCAGCCAGGAAAATACACTCAGAATTTAAATCTCCGTGGCTGTACCTGTGCTGCTGCTGCTGACATGTGCTGGGAGCACAGCACTGGCAGGATTAAACACATCCAACAGGTACAGTGCTCCAAAACCAGGGCACCCACAAACCCTGTTGTATGGAAACGTGGGGAATTGTCAGCCAAAGAGGGTTTGTCCTGGGCTCAAAGTCAGCAGTAAAAACAGTAAGGCCATAAAGACTGGTCCCAAGAAAGATTTTCTGGTTCAAGAGGACAGACTAAGAGGGACAGGAGTTTTTGTTGAGAAACAAGGCTGTGATGCGTGACCCTTAGAGGGCTGCTGGGGAGGGGTACATCCAGAGGAGCTCGGCACCACCGGAACTTTGCCTTACGTTAAGGTTTCTCAGCTGCGCTGGTGTGCTAAGTTGGTGCTCCTCTGCCTCATTGGGGCTCATCAACTAGCTTGTAACTGGGAGCAAGTAAGTCTGCAGGTTCAGGAGTTGTAGCTGAGCAGTTTGGATCACAGAATGTTGCAAGATGATGCAAATTTCTGGCAGACCCAGAGACCCATGGGTGCTGAGCTCCCATAAAGGCCATAAAGAGCTCGGAGAGCAGCTAACACAAAAGTACTAGTGAATTATTATTACTGATTACATTTCAATTACACCTTAAATGAAAGATCAGAACTGAAATTCTGTTTACTTACCTCCTCTTAAAGCAAGGCTGAGACCAGCCATCACAGCAGACGTGACATGGCACTGCCTCCAAAGGGAAGAGGCCTGTACTCTCTGAGCAGCCAAGGTACCCCAGGAAAACCAGTCTACCAGGCAAAAATCTGTTACAAACCTGGAATACTTCTTTTTATGCCGTCAGTGGAATGAGATGATGAGTCACCCTTTTCTCGGTAAATAGCAAACAGTGGAAGAGATGGTATGAGTCCAGTGGGGGATGCTCACCTTACACAGAAGCTTTGGCCGATTTGTGAATCTTTCTGGTTTGTCCTGCTCTTAAAAAGAATGTCCTTAGCTAAATTAACATTTTGTTGAAAGTTGGGTTAATGTTTCTCTTACAGTCACGGTAAGTTCTGCCATCTGTCAAACCCTGGTATTTATGCCAGGCAGCAAACGTGCTCGTTGGTCCCTTTGGAGCCCAGCAGCTTTCTGCTGCCACAGTAGTTTTGGCCACAAAGTGATCAGACATGAAGAAAAACCTTGAAAGCCTGAAAACTTACTGAGGAATATTTATAAAAAATTGAATTCAAAGAAATACATGAAATTGAGGAGCTTTGACTCAGCCCAGCACTTCTGACGCAAGTCTAGCAATGTGCTTGTCTATCTTTTAACAGATTGCATTAGCACGTAGAGGAGAAAATGCCCAAAAGAAAGGGACCACGGGTTTATTTTAGCAAAAGCCACTAGGTGGGGATGCAAGGACACTTTTTTGCTCTTTCTCTCGAATCCCCATTTAGTTGTGCTTGAGCTGGCCTTTCCGGCTGCTGTCTTTGCTTTTTCTTTTTAGGAGCTGACAGAGGTCATTTGGAAACTTACCACTCGCTGACTTTTCATCCTGTACGAGTCAGGCCTTAGGCAACACTTACGATGTGATTACTGCTTGCCAAGTATTATACTCTGCATTAAGACTCAGCAGAGGAAAGACTGAAGGATTTGGCTTTCAGTTTGTGGATTAGTCTTCTTTTATAGGCTGTGGAAAGGAAAAGTACTTTATATTGAACACTGTGAGGAAAAAAGGGTATTCAGCAAACTGGTAATCTCTGAAAATGGCCATACTTTGGAACAGTTACTGTGGAAAAAAGCCAGCAGATTTTCTTTGGGCTCAATAGTCAAGTCTCTGGGCAATTATTTTTTCTCTTCCTTTGAAGTCCATATTTCTCCTATGAATAAGATAGATAGATAGAACCAGAAAGATTGGTTTGGCAGAGGTGTAGGCAGGATCAGTCCTGCTCTCCAGGGCAGAAGCACTCTGTAGATGCAGATATACCATGAGCACATATGGGGTGCTGGAATCTATGCTGTGAATAAGCAATGCTACAGGGGTAAGGAGTGAGAAGGGCTCCAGCTACACAGCAGTCTTCAGCTCTGACCTCCATTCACTTTGGGTTTCTGCAGTGGGCACCCACTCTTACTATTTCATCCTAAGTGTCAGGATACTTAACGTTCTTACTAATTCCCAGTTTCCGAGCCAGGTGAATGTGAAAAAAACTCTCCTAGCACATTTTTAATGGTAAAATTTGAGCTTCTGCGCTGTGGTGGGGTCTCCAAAATTCACTCCAGGGTTCAAAACACAGAGATGCTTTGAAAAAAATGAATTAATTTAAAAGCAATTTCATGAAAGCTTTCAGTGTTTGGCAGAGAGAGTTGAGAAGGTGTCATGGTGTCTTGAGGAGTCTGAGAAAAAAGGCTCTGGTAAACACCCTGAAAGCAAAATAATCTTATATCATAATCATGAATTCAGAAAGCTGGGAGAATCATTTAAACACTGAAGTGATGAAATGTCTTTCCTACTCAACATGCTTAAAGCATGGAGCTAATGCTGCAAATTCATAGCAATCCATGTTTTATGGACTGAGAGGCAGAGGCGAGGCAACTGTTTTGTGTTTTAAATTGCATCTCCATTAATTGCTAAAACTTGACTGTTATGTTTCATTAAAAATGAACAGAATACAATTGCTTTTCCTGGGTGAGAAGGTGGAAGGGTTGCAGAGACAAGGGCTGAAGGGGCATGGGGCTGGCAGTGGTGGCTGTTTGCCTGTGCTCTGGCTGTCAGACACTGCCAGCAGCTGCCTTGAGCCCATCCTTCCAAGTGCTGCCTGCGCTTCCTGTCAAGGTGTTCAAGCAGGTTCTGCAGACTCTATTTTTATTCTGTTATTTCTTTCCCCCACTGCTTAGTAGTCTCCTCATGATGACAACAAAATGTCTGTTTTCCAGGAAACCATTTGAGCTTTATGGATTATCTATGGTAGGCACTTGCAGACCTCCATAAAGTACGTTGACATGCTCTCTGGTGTATTACTAACTCGAGTGAAAAATTGATCAAACCTGATAGAGTTACAAGGCCCTGAGCCCCTTTACAATCTGCTGCTGTGCTGCTCGGCTCTGACAGAGGCAGCAGAGCCAAACTCTTGCCTGGAAAATACACCTTCTTCCTGCCCTTGGCTTTGCAACGTGGCAATAGCTCTGCATCCAAAGTGGATGATGTGCAGGATATGCCCCCACAATTGCTATTGGTCCTCCTTGGGCCAAGCTCCCCCTGGCATCTGTGGCTATACCTGAAATGCAACAGGGAGCGCCTGCAGGGTCCTGCCTTGCCACAAGCCTGGGACACCAGCTGCGAAATGCTCAGGGCTGTCATATCCTCACCCTGATGAGGGTATGGCCTCAGGTACCTCCTGCACCCTTGCATCCCCCCCTCCTATCTGCTCCAGCAGCAGCTCTTAGGAGAGACTGCTTAAATTACAGGGATATTTCACAAACTCATTAAATGAGGGCCTAAGCTTGCTGGAAAAGATGGGATGCCGTGCAGTAGAAGAGCTGCTGGTAAACTGCAAGACCTTAGCAAAGTCTTTTTTCTTTTCCTTCCTGCCTCCCAACAGCTCTTCTTTTTGCTCACGGAGACTACCAGTTCCTAAGAGCAAAGTCTAAGGTATTTGTGCTTTATTTCATCCCAAGAACAACTAGCTTTTGGGAAGGCAGGTGGGTGTCGCGTGTGTAGAGTCTCCCCAAGCATCCTCTAGTACCTCAGTCCTACAGAAATGCCTCTTGCTTCTGTTTATTATTTACAGTTTGATTTTTGCTGGAATCCCAAATGAAAACTGAATAGCAAATCCAATACCTGATTCAAAGTGTTTCCAAATGAGAGGTCAGGTGGGGTATGAAGATAATTAACAAGGGATCAGAAGTGGATAACTGAGGAGCTAAGGCACTTGCTTTCAGTCCTAAAAATGCAACCAGAGCCAACATGCTCTTCGCCACATGTTAAGCTGTGCCCACTTTTGAATGAAACAGCAAACCGTGCTTACCATCAAATTCAGTTCAATAAAGCTGATCAATAAACACAAACAGATGAGTATACTGACAGGGGAAGTACCACTGTCGTGGAGTGACATCATGTCATCACTCACACAGGTCTCTGTGCTGCCTTTGAACCATGCACTGCCAATGGGGAAAGGACAGTGAGGGAAATGCTCAGCTTCTCAGTTCTTTGGAGTCATAATACAGCTTATAGCCTCCAACTATGTTAACTTAAATATGGTTTTGAAACTATTTCCCTGATGGCCCCTGTTGCCTCCTTCTGTCATTGCTGTCTTATGTGACTACTAAATCTCATTTTCTTCCCCCAAACCAGATTTCAACTACTTACCCCAGAAAGGGTCAGATTGCTGAGCTGGGAGGTGACCAATGGCAGGTGTGAGAAGTGACAAAAAGACCAGCACCAAACATCTCAGTAAACTGTGCCAAGACCATAATGGCTTCAAAAATCCCAGGGAAGAAAACCAAATGAAGCAGCTCCAATGCAACCCAGCCATCTCCTCTCTCTGAACTTAGCTGTGTTCTATGCCATTGGGCGCATCTTTGTACAGCCCATGTCCATGCTGCAGATCTTGTGTTCGCCCCCTTGTAGTGGTCCTCTGCTTTAAAATGCATGTCCCTGGTCACTTCCATTCACATAGTGCCTAAGGAGTGCATCTTAAATATAAATAACATTGCAGAGGCTGCTGCAGGTACCGCCTGCAGCTTAATGCTCTTTGAAGAGCAGCTTGGTTAACTCTGGCACATTCCCTCCAGCAGGATTTAACATGATTCCTGAGCTTTTAGCAGACCTAACCCAGGAACTATGGATTTTATCTTTTTTTTCTTTCCTCTCCTTAAATACTACATATGTGAGTGAGCTTTCCTAAAGCAGTGAAGATGTTTTTCATCTCAATTACTAGTATCAGCTATAGCATGAAAATTAAAATTCAGTATTTGTTACCAACACTTTAAATACTCACTGTTATCAAGTTGTCACTAGGCCTTTAATTATTTTTCAGTTTATACCTAATTTCCCACACTATGATTGCTTTAGTAGTGTTAAAGTTGATCTGCAACTGTAATAGAAAATGTCCAAGTCCTTTATGATGCTGGGGATTGGAAATGACAATGTTAATAAAATTCACACATCACCCGTGCCACAAGCCGTCATCAACATAGTGCTCATCTGCAGTTGGCATGCTATTTAATTATGCTCTTTTGGTACCAATAAACACTTAATAATATATTCAAAATGAATAAACAGGATATAACACTGACTGTGATTCTGCATCTACTTAAAGATGGGGCTCAGGACCATAAAATCTCACTGCCAAAGCCTCTCTGCAGTAGACTCTGTATTTTGGACAATGCCGTCACGCTGGAAAGTTGTTTATGATGTACAGGGTACATGCATCCAAGATATTGGCAGTATTCTGGAGATGTGCCTCACAGGTGATTAACACCAATTACGCAGGTAGTTACCATTGTTTACAGAGATCATTTGTTTTAACACACCAAGCAATTCTGACTCAGAAAAACATTATGCAAAGAAGGAAGCAGTGGCTACAATGACACAGCTGGTGCAGAAACTCTCACAAACCTCACTTGACACAGCAAAAAAAGCAATTTGCCAAGTTTCTTGTCAAGTACAGAGCAGCAAAATGGTGGGATTATTATACCTGCTGCAGATCCCTGTCACTGGAGGAGCCTCTGAGGAACTCTTCCTACTGCTGTGCACTTAATAACCCTGGATCTCTGAGGGAAGATATGAAACAGCTATTTTCTCCTCTTTTCCCCTAAAAGGCCATTACCAGCCAGGACACAATTTGACTCTGATGTGCAGGCAATGTCTGATGGACACCTGAGGCAGCTCACCTGATGGCTAAATTTCACTTAGCACCTATGCCTGGGTCTTCTTTGCCTCCAGCCAGGCCCAGGGCTCTCAGCTAATGCACATGTCTGGGAGGACCATGGGCATCCCCAGGCTGGTGCACAGAGGTCCCACCAATGTTGTACAAGTCAAGTATTCTGGAGACAAGCTGGGTTGAGGTTTTCATACTGTTCACGCTAACAACAGACTGATGTAGAGGAAAAACAGGTTTAGCATAAGACCTGCCCAAAATGCTTGCAGTGTCACCAGCTGGGAGTGAGGAGGGAGAGCTAGCACTGAATGGAGCACCAAGTGTGAGACATGCTGGGAATGAAGCTGGGCTGGAAAGGCAGACCTTTTGGTCTCTCCAAACCAAAAGGTTTTGGAGAGAGCTGTACATAGGGATAGGTCCCTGCAATCAGCCTTGGGAGAGGAGGGGACTGACCCTGCTCGCTAATCAATGTGCCGAGGTGGAAGACCAAACAGGAACAGAAGAGGCACCTAAAGCATGCCCTGCTGTTATTCCAGGTTTTACCCAGTAGCAAAAGCAACCAGCAGCACCTCATGAGGGCACTGAGGTGGCATCATCATTTTTTTTTACATGCAACCTTAAAGTCCTTTGGCATATCTCATTATTTTCTGTCTTGGAAGATTGTTTGCAATTACTTAGAAAACCCTCCAAGTCTTGAGGCACATCCCAGCTGCACTGCAGAGCTACAGGGCTCTCCCCTGACATCCTGGCCTCACTGCTTCCAAGTATTAGGACTTGGAAATTTCATCTCATGCATTTCTTTGCAACAGGAAAATTAGCTCTTTCTCCCTGATGTACATAAACCTAGGCCATAAACCTGACAAACAGCAAAATAAGGAAATTGTCTCTGATCCTGCCCCGTTTTACACTGTGTTTGAGTACCCTGAACCTAAAACACAGGGGGAAACCTCAAGCAGGTCAGCATCTTCAGACTAGGGTCTCCCAGTCACCACCATAATTTGCTCTTTCAGCTAGTGTATAAGTGTGTAAGTGCATAAGTGTATAGGCTTACAGGTGCCTGCCTGCTGCATGCTGGCTGTGGCTCAAATACACTCTGTGGCATGATTTTCTTTCTTACTGTCTAATAACACTTCTTGACCAGAATTAGTTAGCAGATGTACGAAATAACCTCTCTAACCACCACCTCCATTTCTAGCCTGGAGCACCTTCTGCAAACAGATTTTACATGTCTGAGAATTAAATTCAAGTTAAATCATAAGAGCTGATCTTCCAGAGATGGGGAAGCAAGGGTTGCTAACATACTACCCATGTGCTCAAGATCGTTGCATATTTTATACTCTTGCTCTCGGGTAATTGACTTAATGCCACACACAGCTGGGAGCATATCTGCATCCCCAAAAGGACCACAGCACTCCAAAGACGTGCTTTTTCACCTGCCAATCTAACAGCTTGACTCACAACTGGCTCCCTCCAAAAATACATTACACAGATGTTGATGATTAGAGCCTGAACCAGAACTAACTTTTCAGAAAATTGTACTTATTGTAGGACAAATTGTGTCTGCTATAGCAGAAGCCAGCATAATTGCTCAGGGGAGCACGGGGCTTATCCAGCAGTTAATTCATTATTTGTACCTGCTCAGAGCCAGGATAGAAACAGCAGGCAAGGCGTCAGCAAACAAGGTACAAACTCCAGTATCTCAGGATCAATTTATCCAGATATATTGCCATCACAGCAAGGTTGCAAAACATTGCTACAAGTGCTTACGAGTGGGTAAATAAGAGATGGGAGCTGTTTTACTACTGTCCTCAAGTTTGGTGATAAGCTATACAGACTTGAAACAATTAATACTGCATTTTGGCCTTTGCCATGTCTTCATATGCATCCCAAATTCAGAGTCTAAAAGGGAAACACATCTCAAATTGGGAGGGTAGATTCTACCTTCACAATGCTGCCAGGATAATGCAACCTTGTATCTGCTGGCGGCAGCTGTAGCTGATTTTGCCATGTGTCAAGCTTGACGCTTTAGAAAGAAACTGCAACTTGAAAAAGGTGTTAACAACCAGCAGCACCAGTAGTGCTGCAGATGCTGAGCTCTGCCATCTTTCTAGTAACACGTCATACCAGGGCTGCTTTTGCTGCATGCCCCTGAGGATACCCCTCTAAAATACACTTCCCCAAGCGACAGAGGCTTCTCCAAAGCTGCCTGGAGTGACCTCGTATCGGCCCCCTTCTCCACCGCCCGTTTGGGCATTGCGCCTGTGCATGCAAGCCCAAGAAGGCAGCTCTCACCCTTGCCCCGGCAGTGATTTTCCCTCTGCAGAGTGGTGTCCCGTGTCCATGCAACAAGACAGGCCGTGGTGCCAGGGCTTAACTTCTCCAAGGGTCTTTGGAAGACCTGGGAAGCCAATTTAAAATAAAAATCAAGCCATTTATCAGAGCACACAAACAAGCTCAGGCGCACAGGCACTGTGTGAAGTCCAGCCTGGCCTTGAGGCAAAGCAAAGCTGCTCCTCACTGCAACATCACCTCTAACAGCCTTGACAAATTGGAATAGGAAGTGTCTCTATTGAGTGTGGATATTTCTGCACCATTTTTTTTGTACTCCTGACCAGTGCAGGGAATCACCATGAATCTTCATTTGCTTTGCTGCATTCATACTGGGCTTGTGGTAGCATATTTCTTCGTAATACTAAACATACACTATTTTGGCTAACGTTCACTTAGACCTTAATACATTAGCTGTATCAGATCTATTATTGCTTAATAATTTTATAGAGTTTAATTATTTACTAATGCAGAACATAAGAATACTGCCAATTCTTTCATGCCCATAATATAAAATGCAGAATTGCCAGGCGAGCAAGGTGTTGGACAGTGAAGACCAAGATGACGTGGTTGGGGCAGTCACATTTGCTATGTGAGTGGCCAGGAATCTTCCCTACACGATACAGGCAGTGACATTTTTTTATTTCAACTGAGAAATATGTTAGTTAAAATAATCTCGGGCACATTTATGCTATTTGTTCTGTGTCATTACACAGCCATTTTTGCTAAAGCAAGCAGTAATTAATCTGTTTGTCACCTTTGTATTTGTAGGTAGTGTAGATACAGCCATTTTTCTATTCCTTAAAAATAGTTACCTCCCACACGGTAAAGCAGTGAATATGTTTGATTCAGTAAGGGCACTTGTATAGTGCAGCCATCTTTCCATTGGTTCCTAAATGCAACAGAAACAAATGCAGTATGAATTCATGCAATTCACTGGTCAGAGAAATACCTAGAGAGAAAAGAATAATAAATCCAGCCTGCACCACACTGCACAAACCACCCCATTGCCTTCATTACTGGCTGTAGCACAGAAAGACCACTACAGACATCTGCCTCTCCCTTGAAATAACACCACCATCTTCAGTCATTTAATGACTTTTATCATCACTTGGGCTGGACCTGCATCTGGCTTTGGAAAAAGCAGAACCCAGGGAAGGGAGAACAACCAGAGTAAGTTAGTACATCTGGAAGGTGAGCAGCAAAATCCATTCATGAGCTAAAGGAGGGAGCAAAAAGCTAAAAACCAGTTTGCATTTCCCTTCTGATCCTGCAAACACTTTAAAATATGCTCACAGTTACACACGTAAAATATCCACATTGGAATTATTGACTAGCAAAGAGTTGTAGGAAAAAGAAATTAAAGAAACCTGTCAGTGAAAACCCGTATCTGATCTCAGCCTGTGCACAGCAGTGTGTGCAACTGGGGCTGTGCGGGTGCAGCCGCTCACACACAGCTCGGAGCTGACGCTGCACGATCAGTGCTCACACAAGTAGCATCAGTGCTTGGGTGCACAGCTCCTGGCTTGAGTCCTGCAGAGACTGGGTAGATGCAGCCAGCTGTGAAGCGAATGGGAATAACCTGCGCTGTACTGGCGCTAGCTATTCTGCACCATAGTTATGGATTAGCACCTTGGTTTTAGTCTGTGCCATGCTGCTGAGCATCACATATGAATTAATTTTGCTTCAGTTTAACCTTGAAGGCAAAACTGTTCTTTCAAACATTAAAAATGTTTGAAATATATTTGGGAAGGGAAAAAAAAATGTAAGCTGTTGGGAGACCTTGTTAATGCGAATGCTGGTACTCTGGTCAGCACTAATATGAAGTGCTGCCTCGTGTGCAAGGCAGCTTGTCTGCTTCACTCCCTGCATGGAGAGCAGCTGAACTTACCCACGGTGGGAAGTCCATGCGTCAATGACAGCTCTGGGTGAGAAGAGTGATTGAATGCATCACAGGTTAGGGAAGGTAACACTTAAAGAACTGTCCTCCAAGCACAGGAATGAGAAAGGAATTGATTTCACCTCCCCCTAATTCTCCTTTCTAGTAATAGAGTACCAGCTTGTTGCCTTGGTAGTAGTAGAAAAAAATCCCAGCCAGCCCCTTTGCTTTCTGGAAGTGGTAATTCACAGGGGAACACATGCAACACGACAGCTGAGTTCTCCTGCAAAGAGGAGAGAATGCGGGGGATGATCTCCAGCTCTGCCTGCCGCTGTCTCACCATCACTCATCTCCCACCTGAAGCTATCCTTGCACAGATTGCCACAGAAAGGGGCTGAGGCATCCAGCACAGCTCTACAAAGAACCCACAGATTCCTCCTCTGCTCATCAGCAGATTCCCTCCTTCCCCAGTGAGCGTCAGTGGCTGCCAGCATTGCCATACCATGGCCTCTGCATCTCCCCAGGGTATTTTGTGCTCCCAAGTTCTCTCTGGTGATGTTCAGCCCTTGCTCCACTTGCATGGATAAAATTAGTGATTTGGGGAGCTGCTGGCACAGCAAGGGTTTGATCCCTGATCCCTGGTCACATCAAAACAGCAAAACTATCAGTCTCATGAAGAGCAGCACATCACCTTCCCAAATTAACCCAGTTTTTTTACCTTATGCCTGCTAGAAGAGCCACGCTGGGCCAGTAGCACTCCACTCAAGCAGCAGCAGAGGAGCAGAAACCAGGTCTGTATTTTGCAGCCAAGGTCTGCTTTCAGCTGGGCAGCAAATGAAGTCCTTAGGAAAGCAGGACATACTCTCTGTAGAAAAGATTTCCCATCAGCGTTTAGGTCCATTCCTGAAATTGGTCATTTGATGAAGTAATTCAGGAGTGGAGCCCCACATCCACAGCCAGACAATGCTGGCATTTTGGTTCTTTCCCAGCCGTGCTGCAATACACAGAGCTGTCAGGTCAGAGCACGCTGTTTCATTTTCATTCAAGCACCTATTTAATATTCATCATGTTATAGGGGGATATTTTTATGTCAGAAAACCCACAAGTGCTCTCCCAATGACTCAAGGGCAATACAGAATAAATTGTCTTTAAATCTGTATAACGGATGCTGAAGTCACAAACAAGGCATAAAATAATATGGAGGTAGAAAGTGCTTTTTCCTTATTAGGTTTATCAAAGTAAAACTAGACTGGCAAGATTGTTCTATCAAGCAAATGGATGTGGTAAAAAAAGGAAATGAAAATTCTGATCCATATTCATTGTTCCAATGTCAGCAAAGGAGAAAAAAGCTCCGCTTTATTTTTTTCTTTAGAAAGCTGATCTGAAGTTTTACAGAAAAAAATTAAGCAAAGCTGATAAGGAAACAAAGGAAAATCAAAGATAATTAATAGACACAAAGCAAGCAGCAGAAGAGGCCAGACAAAGTATCTAATATTAAGCAAATTGCGAAACGCAGGACATGCTTGACTGCACCAAGCAGCAGCTTCAGGCACTGACAGCATCTTAATAGGGAGATTTCTTTTCCAAAGCTCCCAGTGCTGGCCTGGGCAAAACTGCTGCTGTCACTGGCCTACAGCTGATAGCTACCGACCCCTGCATTGGCAGCAGCATTTATCTGCAGACACATAGCAGATTTCTCTTTTCTGTTTAAATTAGGTTCTAAAAAAGTCCTGGCAGTACCTGAACAGTCATACCCATGGACCTGTTGCATTTGTAAAATAAAGCTGGACTGTTTCCCCGGTTAATAAGCCTTCAACAGCAGAAGTTTAAAGGAGAAGATTACACAGACTAGACCAGACTGGGATGGGATAAGATAGGATGGGATAAGATAGGATAGGTTAAGACAGAATAGTAGACCTCTAAGATAAGAGTCCGACTGTTAATATTGCCAAGCCCACCACTAAACCATGCCCCTAAGCACCACATCCACATATATTTTAAATACCTCCAGGGATGGTGACTCCACCACTTCCCTGAGCAGCCTGTTCCAATGCTTGACAACCCCTTCCATAAAGAAAGGTTTCCTAATATCAAATCTAAACCTCCCCTGGCACAACTTGAGGCCATTTCTTCTCATCCCATTGTTTGCTACTTGGGAAAAGAGACCAACACCCACCTCACTACAACCTCCTTTCAGGTAATTGTAGAGAGCTCCTCCCCTCAGCCTGCTTTTCTCTGGACTTAACACCCCCAGTTTCCTCAGCTGCTTCTCATAATACTTGTTCTCCAGACCCTCTGGACACGCTCCAGCACCTCAGTATCTTTCTTATAGTGAGGGGCCCAAAGCTGAACACAGTATTCAAGGTGCAACCTCACCCGGTACAGGGGATGATCACTTCCCTGGCCTTCTGGCCATACTGTTTCTGATACCAGCCATGATGCTCTTGGCCTTCTTGGCTGCCTGGGCACAAGCTGGCTCATGCTCCGCCACTGTTGACCGTCTGGGGGTCCTTTCTGCCCAGCAGCTTTCCAGCCACTCTTCCCCAAACCTGTAGTGTTTCACGGAGGAGTTGTGACACAAGTGTAGGACCTGGCACTGAGCTTTGTTGAACCTCGTACAACTGGCTTTGGCCCATTGATCCAGCCTGTCCAGATCCTTCCGTAGAGCCTTCCTACCCTCAAGCAGATCAATGCTCCCACCAACAGTCTTAATGCTGGTGTGGCTGCACATGTGTATTTTGCAGTTCTTCAGCTCTGACAAATGGACACATTTTTCTCTGTAGGACAATGACAGGACAAACAATTTTCAAGTCAGTCCCACATGCTACAGCTGGCACCCAGTCCTACAGCCAAAGCTGCATTATCCATGCTCTGAGCTGCAACACTCTTCACTGCATTTCAAATTTCACCGCATTTGGTGCTTTCCCTCCTCCCTGCTATCCCCCAACATCCACTTCCTACCTTCCCATGAATAGGTGAGACAGGCAGCTTTCTGGATTTCAGAAAATGCAGAGGGTATCTGGCGGACGCACCTCAGACAGCAGCTCTTCATTTCTAAATCATGTTCTGCCAGTACATCAAAAATACTACACAACTTCATAAAGTGAAAAGGGTTTGTGGTTTTTTTGGTGGTGGTGGTGGTTTTAGGGAATTCTTTTTGGTTAACAATGATTCATGTTGCATGTAGAGGAGTGACAAAGGAATATTAGTTCGATCACTTCTGCCTTTCTACAGCCCACTGAGTGCAATGAACAGATTTGTATTCCTTTCCCTTGGTCCCACAGACTCATCAGCACAGATTTTTTTGTGGAAAAAGGCTTCATGAGGCTGGGAAATTATGCCAGCCCCATACCATACTCCTGTGGAAAATACAGAATTATTGGAGAGCAGTCTATGTAAATATACTCTTTCCTCTGAAGAGGACAGTGGTTTTAATGACAAATCAAGTGAAATCTCACTTGGAATGAAGCAAATAAAATAGTAAACTTTTCAAGTTACCACTGCAGTAATAGAGACTGCATTTAAAAATAATTGCTGTGGATCTGCCATATCATACAAAGGAATAGAGAACAAGGCAACTGTGATGTGACACATCTGCATTACAGCTTTTCATCTCAATTCAGTCCTTAACAGGCTCAATCAGCTGACTGCATTCAGTACATGAAGTGATATTTTCCACCAGCCTCTACTGGAGAAGCAGCAATCTCCTGATGCTTCCCAGCAATGAGAAACCTGCCTGAATGTCATCACTGCCACCGCAGAGTGCAGCCGTCAGTCACGGGGTAGGGCTTATACAGACGTATGTCTTTGATGCTCCTCTGCTGAGCCTATCATTCACAATCTATTGGAATAGAAACCAGAGCTAGACTGGGACTGAGTTATAAACCCCCCTTTTCTCTGCTCCAGGACTGTCAGACACTAGAAGATGACATGTTTTGTCCAGTTAAAAAAGTGGTGTGGGGCCATCAGAGAAAACAACAGATCACTGTAAATTGCTCTGGTATGACCTGTCTCTGCTGTGACTTTTCCTGGCAGTCCCTCAGCATGTCTGTCACTGGAAGAGATGGCTCAGACACACTGTCTGGGTTCCAGAAAATGCCCTTCTTACACCTCTCAAAGCAAACAGTTCACTGGTGCTTCAGCTGGGCTACAACCACCACAAGTTCTACATTGTGTACGTTGGAAGAACAAACCCTTCTGTCACAGAGAAATCTCTTATTAAAAGTCCTGCTTTGGATTGCTTATCTGAGGACAAAGCTTTTGTTTCATCACAGGAAAAGACTTAAAACATCCACTACAAATAGCAAAAAAACCTGACATCGACTATCACTGTAGACTTTCAGCATTGCTTTTTCTCAAAGCAGGAAAGACAATAGATTAAATCTCTGTTGCATCCTATCACTGAAACAATCCTGGATTTCCATCCTTAGGTAGACCCCAATTATTCCACTTTAATAACTTTGGATACAATTGGTCTACTTAGTGCACACAAGCCAAGAAGCTTAACCTTTCTGCTGCAGAAAAGAAGCCACAGACCGCATTTCTCATGGTACACTTGCATGGTACACTAGTCTGACCCATCAATTGATGGGATGTTCTTCTCTAATCCAGTCACTGAACTAAATTGACTAGCAATGTAGAAGGTAGAACCAGATTGTGTAAGTAAATCGCTTAATTTGCCACTTCAGGATTGATGAATTCGTATTTGCAAAGGACAATGAAGGTGGAAAACATTAAGGAAGCAACAGATAATAACCTCCAAACGACCTGCTCATATCCAAGTGAAGTCAATAGGCATCATTTACTCACTTTGGATCAGATAATCCCTCCTTTGCCATCTCCAAATACAGTTTAGATTGATGGTACAGCAGTGTCAGAGGAGGGACACCAACTACTATTTCTGCTAACCCTGAGTTTCAGAACACCGTTGCCAAAGGCTAGTTGCAATGAAGAGAGGAAATGTCTCATTGTTCCTTGGCCCAGTTCTACTGCTGCACAATGCTGTAATTATTGGCCAATAGCAGCAGCCTGGAAACACCATTTCTGGGCTGCATTCATCTGCTCAGATACTTCTGCAAGAAAAGGTACTTGAAGCTAAATGAGGTAGATGCCAGATTGCATGCAAAAAAACCCCAACAAACAACCCTGCCATCTTCCTCATCTGTAAAATTAATGCTTGGTGCTCCACTTGATCCATGTACTGTTGAAAGATTCTTCACTGTTATTATGTTTGAAGAGTTTTTTTTTCCAAATGTCATATTGGCATGTAACAACCACAATATTCATAACATGCAGGTGAACTTTCATAAAGCAGAGGAGAAAATTAATATTCTTCCATATCAGGGGAAACTGAATCTGATTTTTCATTCCATCAAAACACCTCTTCACAGACAGGGTAAATCCCATAAATTGCTTTAACCCATGTATCTGCCTACAGTCCATTCTACACACTATTGTAACAAAGCATGCAATCAAAGTAAATGAGTATAATTGCCAAAGGATGCAAATATGGGGTTCCTGGATGTTTTCTCAGACATTTCATATGTGATCATTTTACCATATGTTTACATTTAAAAATAAGAATAAACTATATTTGATTGGAGGACAAAGGTTATACATTAAAGATTCATGCAGAAAGCATCCCGTAGCCATGATTACCATTATAAGTATTCATTCAAATCTAGCCTTTTCTCTCCAAATGTAAATGTAACCAAATCACAAAGCATGGCCAAATAATAACCCGTTTAAGGGCCAGTGGGGTCCTGTGCTATCAGACTTCACAGCAAGACTCTCCTTTCATTTTGCTCTACTAAGTAGGAACAAGAAATTATTCTGCGCAATTCCATTTATTTAATGGTAGTTCAGGTGAATTCCTCGGGTTTTTACACTCCTGTTTCTACTCCTAGTTATCCTGTGGGGTCAGACAGACTTCTTTAAGGCAACCTCAGAGCTGTACAACTCCCATGACTGGTAACAATCCCCTAACACATCACATCCCCATCTGTGCAGCTGTACCAGGCAGGGGTAACTGCCACAACCTAGAGAGATTCCCTTCTCTGCAGACACAGAAAGACCAGGAGGAAATTACACGCAACTTCCTTTATCTTCCATGTCTGACAGAAATAGAAAGCATGACCCATTGTAAGCATTATGAGTCAGGTCATGTCACATCACAACAGCTTAACAGCATGGCCAGTGGCACAAGTCATGTCAGCAGTTAAATGACAGTAACAGAGTCACCTGTCAGGTCATGGCTCCAGCAATCCAGTAATACATGCATGCTGATGGTGCTTAATAGTATGTGCATAGATACATCTTCATAAAGATAACACAAATCAAGCTCCTGTCCAGGACAGGTGCATGTCACAGCTGTAAGATGTGGAAGTTAATTAATTTAAATTACATTTTAAACCAGAAAGAACCATAATCTGTCCTGAGGCACATTAATACATTAAGATACCCTGGTCCATCTTTCAAAAGATCTTGAGTCAGATCATTCTCTTTCTGCATTATTACCTCCCAATTGAAAACAAGCCCCAAAATTATATTTAAACTACATTTTGCCTCCCATTAGTAAATGTAAATCAAGTTATATATTTAGAAAAAATATAATCAGAGGGCTGGAGCACCTCTCCTATGAAAACAAGCTGAGAGAGCTGGAGTTGTTAAGCCTGAAGAGGAGACGGCTCCAGGGAGACCTTAGAAAAGCCTTCCAATACCTAAAGGGGCCGACAACAAATCTGGAGAGGGACTTTTTACAAGGGCAGGTAGGAATAGGACAATGGGCAATGACTTTAAACAGAGAGAGGGGAGATCTGGATTAGATGTAAGGAAGGAGTTCTTTATCGTGAATGTCGTGAGACACTGGCACAGGTTGCCCAGAGAAGTTGTGGCTGCCCCGTCCCTGGGAGTGTTCAAGACCAGGCTGAGCGGAGCTTTGAGCAACCTGGTCTAGTGGAAAGTGTCCCTGATCATGGCAGAGGGGTTGGAACTGGATTATCTTTAATGTCCCTTTCAACCCAAACCATTCTATGACTCTATGATTCTGTCATAAGTCTTTCAGGAAATCATTTATGCCATGTTAGCACCAAATAATAATTTCATACTTATCAGGACTAATAAAAAAAAGAAGTACTCAAATGATTTTTTTTTTCCCCCAAGGATAATATTTTCTTCATTTCCTGATGAAACTGGCCATGAATGTAAGTGCACTTAAGCACAGAAACTACATAATTAGGCTCTTCTTCGACACCTATGAATACAAGCACAAGCTAAGCAGTGGCTGTCTCACACAGCAGCCTTATGAGCCTTCCCCTTGTTTTATTTTATTTGATTTTACAAAGCTGAACAGGTGCACTGATTTCCTAAAGGACATTACTGAAGTGCAAGAGCTCTGCAGCAGAAGCTGTTCCTTAGCCCTGTGAGACAGCACCCTGCAAAGCCAGCAGCTTCACAAGCAGTACCCAGCCCCAGTATGGAATACAGCCAGTTCCTCTGGAGACCCCGTGGTGCTTTGGCCAGAAGGTGCCATAGCATGAGTTGGGACATAGACTGCATGAAGACCACGAAACTGAAGCACAACCTCAGATCCATCTGCTCACCACACTTTGCAGTGTTGCACTTTGAGCTCCTTGCCTCCCACAAGCAGTTTACCATACAGCCCATACCTCGTGCTGAACATCATGATTTGGGCTGTAATTTACCCTGATGCTGAGGGCAATGACTACATGTTGCAGTTGTCATTTTTTGTTATTATTACATCAACTTTCCCATTTCAATGCCATTTTGAACAGTATGCTTAATTGAGCACATGCCTTCATTATCCAGAGAGTACCATTCTTCTCACGTTGTACACTGCAGACAAAATATAGTATAGTATGGCAGTATTCTTCCTAACAGCACTAGATTATTACTCCCCATGTAACTTTTACACTATACATGTTACTCAAAGGTTCAGTACAGATCACTTAAAAAATGATTTAGTCCCCTGATGTTATTGGGCAACACCAGATCTTGCTTCTTATACCATAACCAGTTATAGCTCTAAGGTAGAAAGCAGGGCCAGCAGAACATCTTCAAGGCCATAATTAAATGAGACGATTTCCTTTCGCAATTCTATCAGTCTTTTTTTTTTAATGCAAGAAGAGGAAAGTGCATTCCTGACCTTGCTTTGATGACACAATATCATCTCAATTTGATGCCATGAAAGAAATGGTGGATGGGTGGGATCTGGGCCGAGGAAGGGAAACCTATCTACAAGTCCATAATTTTTTCAATGAAACTGTAATATTCAAATCACTTTACAAAGCTGTGAATAGCAACATAAAAAGACAAGCACTGCCTTATACCCTAGTCATACCCTTCTATTGTGAAGATCCACCCTCAAGCAACTGCAGATTGAGAAGGACCGAATATGTGCTAAGCTGGTAACAGGTTTTCTTTTTGTCCTCCTCTCCTCCTCTTCTCTTCTCTTCTCTTCTCTTCTCTTCTCTTCTCTTCTCTTCTCTTCTCTTCTCTTCTCTTCTCTTCTCTTCTCTTCTCTTCTCTTCTCCTCTCCTCTCCTCTTCTCTTCTCCTCCCCTCCCCCCCACTCCTTCCCTTCCCTTCCCTTCCCTTCCCTTCCCTTCCCTTCCCTTCCCTTCCCTTCCCTTCCCTTCCCTTCCCTTCCCTTCCCTTCCCTTCCCTTCCCTTCCCTTCCCTTCCCTTCCCTTCCCTTCCCTTCCCTCCCCTCCCCTCCCCTCCCCTCCCCTCCTCTCTGATTATTGAAATAAGCAGCAGCATTGAGCTAAAAATAAGATCAAACAATCTCCAGATCTGCAACTGTTCTCTTGACTTCTACTTGTCTACAACATTTCTTTCACTAATCACTATAGCACAAAATATGCCAGAATTGTTTGAAATCCAAGTCTAATCTCAGACACAGTCAAAGACTAATAATGAATGTTGTTTACACACATTTAATTCAACATATCAGAAGCAATTTTCTCACTCTCTTTAGCATTTTATTTGCTTATAAATACAAGTCAATACCACAAGATGGCACTTTCTTACTTGCAACACACACTACTAATAAACACTTATCCTCTTCAAATGTTCCCAGATGTTTAAGACAAGTAACTTCTCAGTGGTTTTGAAACATTTAAAAAAGCAAGACCTTCTATAAACTGTATTTGTGTTCGATGCCTATTAAATGAGGTCAGGTAATTAAATTCAAAAAAAGAATTTATAAATATTTCAGATAAGAAAATTTAAATATAAAAGCAGAGTTTGTATTAATTCAACTGAATAGCAATTTAAACTGGCCGTAATGCATCTACATGGTTTAATTTAATTTAAAATATTTTTTAAACAATCAAATCCTCTAACCATTCATCAAAACACCTATCTACTCAACTCCTTAAAAAATATTCTTGGTTAAGAAACCACCTATGCTTTTTCATAACAATCCTTCTTCTGTCCTGTAGGTGGAAATGAAGCAAAATCATATTCCAGACTAGAAAACAGGATAAGAAGGAAGAAACTTTAAAAAACCTGGTAACTTCAGACACTTCATTCTCAAAATACATGATCCAGTTCTAAAGTCTTTGAACGAAATGTAAACACTAGAAAACTCATTGTTGAAATATGTGAAGAATAAAGAACCCTGCACTAATATAGTGCATAATGATGCTGTGTCAAACTTGTCATTTACAGTAAATGTCACATTTTCCTCAGGATTGTCATGCCTTTTTTTTTTTTTTTTTGTACTAATTCCTCTTGATGTCTGTAGATTCTCCTTTTTTTTTTCATTCCCATTGCTCAACAGGAAGAGATGTATGTTCTGGTCTCCTCAGAAAAGTTTCACAAGATCCAAGTCTTTGACTCCATTATTTTTAACAAAGAGGTGGCAAAATTCTAAGCTTGCAATACTTCTGTTCTGCCTGGTATATTACACATCAGGAGATTCCTCAAAAAACTGAGAAGTCGGAGAGTTCCAAAAAAGAAAGCAGTTAAGGCAGTTGATGTCTACATTTGGATTTCGTTTTTACGTTACATATCAATGTCTCCGTCATAAGCTAAGGTTAGAGGCTTCTGCTGTGGAGGAGTGCTTTGATGCTGCTTTGTTTTTTTGCTGCAAGAAAAATATTTCAGGAGACAAAATTATAAACTGTGATAAGCTCAGAAACATCATTAAAACCCGAACTTCATCAAAAAATCAACTTCCCATGCTGGTTATTTCATCTTGCAGTACAGTAACTACTTCCAAAAAAGCCACATGGACCTGCTTCTGTGCTATTACATGTGTGGTATGAACACACAGCCTGCTGAAAACAGGCAGCCAACTGTGCTCTTCATCTGAAGAGGAAATAAAGCATATTTGTTTCCCATGTCTTCTGAGAGCTGACAAAACAAGGAACACCTCACAGAAAAATTGAAACATGAACTGCCTAGGAGTGGGATATTCTCATTTTTCTTTGTCATGGTATTGAAGCAATAATAATTATTATTGAGAAATACACTTCCTCACCAGCCTTCAAGTGATGGAGAACTATGTAATGTAATTCAAAAAATCCTCTGTGTGCTCCACTGTGAAACCAGAGAGAAATGGTAGCTATATGGCTTGGAAAATAAGGAAGCTGCAACTCCTAAGCAGAATCCAAATGCTGTTATTTAAGCTTTTAACTGAAGAGAGGCTGAGAAAAGAACTAAGAGACTGAGTGAGAATAAACAGATTTTGGATTAAAGAGGGCAATAAGGGTGGCAGGCCATGGTTGTGACTCTTTGGTTGCCTGCCCTGATCCGACAGTGGCTGGGACAGCTCACACCATTAGTGTTAGTAAAGCCCAGGCCAGCTCCATGGTCTTCAGGGACAGCTATAGGCACTGCAGGACACATGGATGCTAGCCGCTGTCCCCTTCTTATCCTCCAAGATGCATCAATGGCAGTGTCTTTCCAAATACTGAAACCATATAGCACAACACTAGCTCTGCCAAGCCAGGCCTACCACCCGTGCCAGGAGTGATGGGGTGATGGCTGCTTTGGAGAAGGGTAGACGTCCCCCCCACCAGTAAAGCCCACCACCAGTGATGCACTGGTGTAGAGCAGAGCTTCCATACATCCAGTACCTTATCTCTAACAGTGGCTGGTAACCACAGCTTTAGACACAGGACATGTTTCCACCTGATCTATTCACTGAAAAAACCTATTTAGGGATTTCCTGAACTAGAGCATACATTCAGAAAACCGCAATTAACACCAAGAGACCCAATCTCCCTTGAACTGTTACGCCGTCTTTGAATCCATTTATCTTCCTGGCATGCACAGTCCCCGGCAGCAGTAAGCTCAAAAGGTAATAATGCACTGTATGAAAAATACAATCTTTTGTTTATTTTAAACGATCATTTCATCAGATGCCTCCTACTTCTGATATTGTGGGAAATAAAAATTCCCTAGCACCCTTTTCTACTCCATTCATGATTTCATAGATCTCTATTGTATTTGCACGTCAAACATAATTTTCCAACTGAATGCCCCTATTCTATTTCGTCCTTCCTTGAGCGGAAGCCAGTTCCTCGATCCAATCGGCCTCCTTGCCTTTTTTCAGTTTTACTTCATCTTTTTTTTCTTTTTTAAGAATACAATAAAAAGCCCTTTCTAATCCCAGCAGAAGTCTGAATAAATATAAGGCTCTACTGATAACCAAAAAGAATTCTTTCCCTGCATGGCCATCATGCTTCTTCACAATTACAGCCGTTAACATTACAATCTTGAGAGCTTTAAATTCCTCTGAGATAGGGACCAAATGAAGGCAGTTAAGTAATCCAAGGGTTTCGTAAAGCCTTGAGGATTAAATCTCTGCAACACAGACTGTTGTGATATATTTTGGATTGTTTCAATAAAAGCAAACTAGCTTTGATTTAAGGACAAAATACATGCCATACTCACCACATCAGGTAGGATGTAAAGATCAGGAAAACTATGATGAGGAACCCACCAGCTGATACTCCATATACCCACATCTTCAGTTTACCATCTGTTGGAAGATGAGGAAAAATGACAGAGAATGAATAAAAAACTTTATTCCAAAATAAACAAATTCTTAACAGTGTAAGTAAACAGCACACAAGCAAAACTAGTAGCATCATGGATGGGAAACAAGCAAGGACTGGCTGGGAATAACCCATAAACCCCAATTTTTGACAGGAAAAAACAAAAGATTCCTGTAAAAATCAACTGTTTTAAAGACAAAATCTTAACTTGGGTAATGAGTGTAGATTTTCCTCAATGAAAACTGAAAATGAACTCTTTGCCTCAGTTTTCCAAAGCAGCATTATTTTACAATCTCCCCTCTGGCTGAGATCCCGCAGCTCATTACAGGCAGCCTGGGCTTTTGGGGTGGCATAAGAAATAGAACCCAGCCAGGCTCCTGCCTGTGGAAAGGAGCAGGGGCGTGAGATAATTGCAGTACATTGCTCAGGAGCTTCAGTGGCTGTTCTGGCAAAGGTGGTTCAATATTGAGCTGACGCAGACAGGAACGCAGGGAACACCTGATATGTTTAGCCTAATGAAAAGAGGACTGAGAACAGATGGGATTGTTCTCTGTAAATACTTGGGGGTCAATTGGGGTAAAAACACAAGCAAGCACAAGTGAACCAGATACTTGGAGCTGAAAAAAGCTTGGGCAACAAATAGGAATAAATTCCTCTTAGAATAAAAACAAGAATATGCTTTGTGTTGGTAAGAGCGATCAAGTTGTACAAGAGCTCTCTAGTCGGGCTACAGGAGCAAGAGACACAACTGGCTTTCAGGCAATGTAATGCTCTTGAAAGGACTATTTGGGTGGCAATGACAGTGGATCCACCCTGTGACTCTTGCAGGAACCTCATACATGTGAGCTTGAGTGTGTTGAAACTTTTCCTTCTGATAGAAAGTCTCAAAACAGTATTTGGACACATCCCTAATTCCAAGCTTTGCATTAATACTAGTAATTTCTATAAGATCAGTATTTCTGTTTGTTGTTCCATTCTGGCTGTACAGCTTTCCTTGTGAGGTGAAGCATTGGTATTTTTTCCATGCAGCAGTAATCTGAGCTGATTCACATCAACAGAGCTGTTAATACATACTGGAGGCAGGAATACAAACCTGCACTGTGCCCACAGACATGATTTGACACAGGCCATTTCAAATTCAGTCATGCGAGTGGGAAGTTACTTCATGGACAATCACTAGGCCTGTTTTACATTTGATGTTTGAATACTGATTTTTTTTCAAAGGGAAACATATTTAATCAGATCCCATTCTTTCTCTTTTTTTCTTCCAGGCTTTGTGGAAAAGTACCTCTCACAGATTTTTTCTTCTCCTCAAAACACTCACAGCTTATTCACCATGTCAGAAGAGCTCCGTTCGATGGGTCTGGGTTAGTTTTGTTCTGGGCTCTTTTCTGAAGTCTAGCTATGAAATTTTTCACCCTCTCAACTGGAGATGGCCACGAAACATTTAGCAGTCCTGTGAAGGAACTGTCACAGCCACAAAAAGGCATCCCACCATGTCTGCTATGAAGGCAGCTATAGCCTCAATTCCCAACATAAAGGCATTGGACCATGACATCCTCCAATTTAAACAATCCTATTTAAATTGCTTCTCAAGCTGAAAAAAGTTTCTGTATCTGAACTCTGGCCTCCCATAGTGTGGCAAAGAAAGTTAAAAAGCAGCCTGATTCAAAATGAGCTCTATGCTTTCCAGCAGAGCATTTGAAAGACCGAAACCAGCAGACTTATTAAATCATAATAAAATTTGTGTTCCAAACTGTAAACAGAAAGGGAAATCACAAATACCCTGGAGAAAGGCATGTATATTTTTACTGACAGATATAAGTCCTCAGACGTACACAAATGTCAAGGGCTATGGTACTGAAGGCCAGTAAATGCCATCCATACCGGGAGCATTCACCATAGGCCTCCTAACAAGAGCATAACTGGTTTTATTGCAAACCCCCAGACTAGTAAGCCTGAGAGCCTGTTTAAGGGAATTACATATTTTGTCAAGTTAGACAAAAGGGAGTGATTTGAAGAGCACTAGCCTTGATACAGACTGAAGAGTTACCTGCAGGATGCCACAGGGTTGGTGATACACTTAGCACATATGGAGAATGGTTATTTCTTCCATATATATTTCTTCTATAACATTTCTGCCCTAAAATTAAATAACACCATGCTCTGTAAAAGCTTCTTAGTCCCTATTTCTGTCTTGCAGTCCCTGGGGGAGCACTGGATGCTGCACCGAGGTTAAGCCCACCAAAAGCTTTCAGAGCTGTAACCTCAAATGCTGATTTAAAAAGAGAAGGTTGCAGCATCCACCTACACCTCTCTCCCTTTTTCTAACCCTGTAAAGGTACCAGCTGAAGAGGTGACACCTAAGTAAGACAGCCTGCCGAGGGCCACAGAAGCTGACAAAAAGGCAATTAACCCCAAACCTGTGACTCAAACTGCTGGTGAACTGCATGGGCTTAAGGATGATGGGTTTGTTCAAAACCCAGCCAATTTGAAAAGGCTTTGGACCGAGCTCTGTGAGCGTGAAGACTGTCAATGCAAAGGTTAACTACTGTATGCAAATCAAATATGCAAATGTAACATTCAAAGTGTGATCACATATATCAGATAGAATTATGGCCTCCTGAATCCTATAACAGAACCGTTCGTTACATGTTTTCTAAAGTCTTGTGTTCATTACAAACTAATAGGAAACAAATGCAATGTCAGGTAACAGAAGAGGGGGAAGACTGTGCTGCCAGTGTTTATGAATATGGGGAGAACCAATACGTTTCAGTAAAACTCGATGTGCCTGACACCTTTGTCTCTGATTTTAAAGTCTTATTTGCAGTTTAGAAATGTAATAAATTAATTTTGCAAAATAAAAGTCAAAACAGCGGTCAGCTATTACAGCTACAGCACCAGTCCTGCGGACTAGTGTGGGCACATCTGGTGTGTGGTTCCAACTGAGAAGCATTTTATGATGTAGAAATCAGAGATCCTCCTGGGATGTACTTCTGGGGCACAGCAGCTTGCCTGCTTTTTGTGTTTGGTTTTTTGTTTTTTTTAATGTCTTCAACACTTTAAACTCTACACTTTCTATCCTTTTTTTTTTCATACACTTTTAAAATATGGCAAGAAACAGCCAATGTTTTCTGTAATGAAATCTTAAGTACTTTCTGCTCTGAATCTTCTAAAGCGCTAGTGATCAGTATCTTCCCTGGTCCAAACATATTACTTCTAGAAACATCATCAGATAAAAGTTCTAAGCATCCCCCCAAATCACATATGAGTATACTTTTGCAAAATATTATTGCTTCATTCTGTCTTTGCTATCTCTCAACATAAGAGATTGTGATTACTCTGTATAGGCACAAACAAATGAAAGATGGCATGTGAATTAGAAACTGGGAGGTTGCTTTGCAGCTCCCAGACACAATCTCTGATGTTATGATCTACAAAGCTTGTACCTTTCCTCTATAGAAACATTGTAAAGACAATTTATTCCATTCATATTTAAGTTTTTCACCTGGATTAAAAGGTTGAATAGACCATCCTTTGAAAATGTCACGCATTTTTGAGTTGACAGGTTTATTTTTTCCAGCAGTGGTCTTAACATCAGCTTTCTTATCTTCTAAACCTGGTACCTTCATGCAGTAATCCAGGAAACCATTTGATCTCATTATTTCTGTATATCCTCGCTCACAACCGCAGACTCCTCTCTAGGCAATAAAAGGGAATTCAGTATTAAACCGAATAATATCCTCTCACAGAACAGTGCAAATTGTAGGCATACCATGAAGAAAATGCAAGGTATATCCTGCACATGCAACTTAACCACCAAACCAAAAAAGCCAGGAACTAGTGTCTGTAAACCCTTTTCAGCTCAAAAAGCAAAAGTATATTTGGGGAATTGGTTGAAAAAGAGTCGGTAATCACAGAGAAGCCCAACATACAAAAATTTTCATCCTAACAGGCTTAAGAGGCATCTGTGGCTTGATCTAAAATCCTCAGTAAAATATTTCCCACTGACCCTGCTGGGCATTAGAAGAGACAAACAAAAACCAATCCCACTTCAGACCCAAAACATACCAGTGTATTTCCATTCAAGTATTTAACAAGGCTATCTGAAATGAAGCTTGCTTTCTTATGGCCAAGTATCCTGAGTCAGCCTAAGCAGATTCTTCAAGAAGTTTCTTAGAAGTCTGTGGTTTGGTAAATAGATAATTCATTTTCTGGACTTCTACTTTTAAACAGATTTTTTAGATTTTTGTTTGTTTGTTTGTTTGTTTTATTAATGTTCTTATCATTACAATGCCTGTCTGAGCGTCTGACAGCCTCACTTATGATCCAAACAGGTGACTGATTTACAGTCTCTATGAAAATAAGTTAACTTTTGACATCAGTTTTGTTGCAACTATGTCCCCCACTTGTTGAAAGACATGATCCTGAGCTTTTTTGGTAAAAAGGTGAAGTCTAAAGAGTTTTTACAGCAAATAAATTCACATTTGCATTATTTTTACGTTCCTGTAGGCTCCGAGCACTCCCATGACCACCCTCTCAGCCACTTTCAGCTACCTGTGAGCTAGTTTCAATTGTAATCTCTCAGCTGAATCTGAGAGCTGTGGAGGCTATTTTCAAAACATAAATATCTAAATCCCAGCTGCCCCTCGCTACTTTAAGGTTCCTGGGGTTTATACTCCATCACAGTACTGACATGTATAAGGCATTCTGGGAAGGTTTTACTCTGGAGTTCAGTATTGCGGGAAGGGAAATTCATAATCTCTTGTCTTGTATTTGCTTAGAGGAAAAGAAGTGGCAGTGGATCCACAATTCGGCAACTGCTGCAGATGTTCAACATTTCAGAAAAAATGTCACTTCCAGGTTCTGCTTTATAAGTCAGTACGGAATTTGTGGGATCATGATGCTGCAGCTTCCCTACACTCATGAAGGCTTTCTGTGTCCATGAGGGAGCAGGACAGGACATACTCTTTTATCTCCTTTACTACAGAAGTTTTAAACAGTCCATTTTCTACAGGACTGTTCAATAGCATTCAATGAAAATTAAACCAAGAGTTTCCAAAGCTCCTCCACAGAAAAAAAAGCAGACTCGTAACACCACATAAATACTCCATCACTTCTTTATGCAGATAAACAGGTGACTGAAAATTCCCACGGACTGAAATTCCCACAACTTCCTCGAGGTGGTATCATGAACACACTAAAATATCTTCTAGGTCCTAGAATGCATACATAGGCTAATTGAATAGATATTGTAGTGCTAATTTCTCAACCGTATTCTGCAGGGAGCAATTACCTGTGTGCAGTAGGAGAATGGTTTTGTGCATGCTGGGCTGCAGTACCGAACTTCTGCAGGTTTTGTCTGAAGAGCACACCCTCCTGTAGAAGAAAATATGGAGTGACTTCAAGGGCATGCTTTAAAATGTTTTTGACTTGGATCACAATAGTGTAAGAAAAGCTTGCTTGCTTGCTTTATATAGTTAAATACTAGCCTATTGAGCACATTAGCATAATATCTGTAGGCATTGCATTAATTAATTTGCCTTAACAAGGCAGGGAATTATTATCATACCCATCTTGTTAATGGAGAACAGAGATACACAGATTTAAGCAATTTGCCACAGGCCACATAGGAAGTTGGGGACAGAATCGAGAATTAGATGCAGATCTTCTGTGTCCTCATTAATGCCTTATCTACATAAGACATAATTCACATAATGCCTTTGCCCATCCTCACTTGGGGAAGTCTGTGCTTCTATAGGCATAAAAACATGTTAATGAGTTCTTAACTGCTCAGCAACATTCGCACATAAAACTTCAGTTATTATCTTAACTAGTCATTATAAATAGAACTAGATAAGAACATCTGCATTTTCATTTCTACTTTCTCGTCATTCACCCTGTGCATATTGAGAGATATCCTACAGATGTGCAAGCCCTACTGCCTTTGCTAGTCTCTCATGGAGCTTCAAAGTGCTGACCATGAATTTTGTTTTTCATCCTGTGCAGGCAGAATTTGTAGGTCACGGCAACAGCAAGCATCTCACAGTTTGAGTAATTTGAGATTCCTATGTGTTGAATAGAAGAAGAGATACAGAAGCTGGGCTCTCTACCACGTGGTGTGATGTTCTCTTCTGTTCTCCACTGTCACAGAAAGGTTGCACTAACGGCTGGGCAAGCCAGCCCAGGCAGCCCTTTTAATGTATGTGTACTCATTTCTTCCCATGACCAACTCAACAGTAGGGGTAATTCACCCAAATACTATCACATAACACATGTGCGACGTTGACCTGTCAGCAAGGCTGGTGAGATACCATTTGCCTTTCCCACACACAAATCTGAACTGAAATTCTGGGGGAGTTAGGAAGGATGTCCAGCTTCCCTCTGAGCAGCTGATGCACAAGAAGAAGAACCTGGATGGTGACTTTTTATTCATAATTGTGCATGAATGACAATTTGTTGATATACCTGTGACATTTATTCCATCTGAGCGCTGACACCACACTGTGCGTACGTTGTCTCGCCATAGGCTGGTTTTCCACAGGTAGTCATAACACTTCCCTCCTGCAATATTAATACCAGTTAGTCTTCACCTTGCAACAAAACCAGAATAAACCCTTTAATGGGAGGAAGCAGCACTGTGGCCATGTTACCTGAGCAAGGTCGCGTTTCCATTGCTTGTCCAGAGCAGCTTTCCTGGTTCTTGGGAGACTGAATGATAAATGCCCTGGATCGAGACTGGTGTCCCATTGTCTCAAAGCTCCTGCCATTGACGCAGGTGAGCTCGCAGGAGCTCCATTCTGACCATTCTGTTAGGTGGCAGTCACCTGCACATTGAAAAAATAAATCACAGGTTTTCAAAAGGACTCAGCTTTAAAGGATAAAGATAATCCAAGATTACAACAGCTTTAACAGTGAAATACCCACAGTTTATTGCTTACTGGTATATGCAATATTCAGATTTCTCTTCATGGGAAATCTCATTTTCTCAAAAAGCAAAAGAAGGCTTTTTTCAGATGATCTAGAAACAGCAGGCCGAGCATTTAGCTGATCAGCATTTACCTGATTTACTTTAAGTGCAAATTCTTACCATGACAGCTGACACTACTCAGAGCTATGGAAGCATCTCCATCTCAAGACAGCTATACAGGCAGAAAGGCACCATGGCTTTCCAAAGACTTTACCTGGGCATGGCACAGAGCATGGTAACTGCAGCACACTCTCCTTCAAAGGCAGTTGATCACATAATGTGTTTTCTACTGGTCTGGATGAAGCAGAAACAGATGCATCATGCACTACACATGTGAGGTTGCGGACTTGCAATCCATCTCCACACTGTCCACCCTACAAAATGATAGAAGGGAACAGGACACCCATCATTGATAGCATTGTTAGCAGATGGCAGAAGAAATGCAGTTGAGTCCACCTAAAAAGACTTCAAAGATACAAATTTGGTCTTTGGACTGCAATAGTATCCCCAATTAGACGGAGATCTCCTCTGTACACATCTCTACAGAAGCTCAGAGGCAAGGGCAGAGCCACATTGAAAAGTGTGCTGTAACCAAAGCTGGAGAAGAGGTGGGTACCATGAAAGAATACCATCTTTGGGGACAGGCCTTCATATTTTTTACTAGAGCTAGTGAATTTACTGATTCTTAATTAATGCCCAATTACACAAACACAGAAAGTTTTGGCTTTTCTGAAGAGGCCAGGAGAAGAGCCTGCCCATAAGGAAGGGACATTTCCATTCACCTCCTTTGATGTTTCAGTCCAATAGGAGCACTTACATTAGTTTAAACCCTGCAACAGCAAAAATCCTCTAGCACACTTAATTAGACTGGAAGGGTTAGTGCTCACTAGGTTGTTTGAGCAATTTATTAAAGGGAGCAGCTGGTTCTGGAGTATATACAGATCAACAACTCACGTCAAATACTCTACCAAAACATCACCGAAAGTGAGCCATCAGCTGTTAGTACCCCCATTTGAACAAGCAATAGGAGGCTCCATCTGAGTCACTCTACGCTTGTCACCCCAGTTCTGAAATACTTCATAATACACCAAACTGCTTGCTGAAGACTTCCTTTACGGGAAAATCAATATTGTTTGGCTAAAGTGACGATCAAGCGCTGAGGATGCTGTAAGAGCTGAAGCAATAAGGCTGTTTCTAGATGCTGGAATTGTTTCTTTCTCATCTGAAAAACAGAGCTGCAATGATGTCTGAGGTGCACACTTTAAACCTGTGCAATGCTTTACGAAACGTGCACCTGAAGCCTTGTTGAAATGGCACTTTACAAAATTCGGTAAATAAAACTCAAGAAGAAGGATGAAACATTGCTTTTATATAACCAAGAGAAGTGCTCCTTTGGATCACTTGGCAGTGGATTTTTTTAAAATAATGGACTTGATCTGCAGAACAGAATGGCTCCTGCCAAGTGCATTCAGTCAGCAGCGGGTTTGCTAGCGGGACTCTCAGGAATGGCTTTCCTGCACACACCCGGCTGCTTTTTAATTCTCCCCATTCCTTCTGTTGCAAAGCCACGATGAAATGGAAATGAGAGCATAACTAGCTGGATTTAGAGCAGTTGCTAATCAAAAGCATTTTAGCGAAGTATTGGTGCAGATCTACAGTATGTATCCAGATTTAAAGGTTTTAACACCATGTCTCACTTTAGTCAGTATGCAACTTACTGTTCTAAATTACTGTTTCACCACTGAAACCTCTGTTGTGGTCTGAGATTAATGGTGTGTGAATAACTCATGCAGCTGTCAATTGGGTTAGAGCTCTTAGAAATGGCTACTGGAAACTAGAGGATGATGTGGAGAAAATTCTCAAGGGAAATGGACGCTAATCAAACTGCAGTATATTTCCAGCTCAAAGTGGCTCAAGGAATGATTAAATGACTGGAGAGGACAAAAAAAGTTTTTAAAAGGAAACTTATTCTTCTATAAACAATATAGACGTATTTATATATGAATCAACATGTAAATATTCACATGAATATCGAGATAGAAATAGATGAAAACTGTACTTTTTTCAGGTGCAGCACTGCCCACTGAAAGACTCCACATGCAACATTTTTCATTATTCTATTGTGCTATATTGGAAATACATTCATATTTTCCAATGTTCAGAATAAAAAATAAAAAGAAACCATGAACTTTTAAACAATCATACAAAAACACAGTGTGTTTTTACAATCAGCTGAACACACTCAAAAACGTCATCCTGTCATTTACAGTAGGAGATGGTTTTTGGTAAATTTGGTAAGGTCACAAGCAATACAGGAGCACTGCATTAACTTCGCTATCATCTTCACAATTATTCATGTCCCCAAAATTATACATTTGAAGATCTAATTAATAGGTATGGAATCAGAGGAAGTTCACTGCTGCAACGGCACACTGAGGATGCAGGGAATAGCTGCTAATCAGAGGAGGACTGCCAAGGTAATGATCACATATTCAAAATTCAGGGGATCAAATCTGTATTGTAAATGCTCTTCCTTGGAAGATGTGATCATCTCAGATTTGCCTGGAACCAGCAATTCCTTCTTGAGTCATGAGCTCCTTGTAGGAAATGTGAGGGCATTTGACTTCCAGAGGGGATTCCCTCCGTTTGGCTGCAAAAGTTTCTATGCTGACCCTATGGGAAATGCAGAACCTACCCTGGCTTCCCTAAATACAGGCTGGAGGTACAGGCCCCTCCAACAGCACCCTCGTGGAGCCTCCACCTCTCATCTCCTTGCCACAACTGACCACTGGTAAAATAAGGAGAAGGTTTATGCCAGGTCTGTGTTGTGACAGCCAGGTATCTTCTAAATTTAGCAACACACTAATATAAGGCAGCATCTACATAAACTTCTCTCAGATCACCCTCCTATACTCTTCAAATTTAACACACTAATAAGGCAAGAGAGATAACAGTCCTAGTGAGAGGCTTTACCCAGAAGCATCTTTAAGAAAACTCTTCCCTTTTCAGCTTTTACTGGGATGCATGTGTGTTTACAAGTTTTTTAGGTAAAGAGTTGATTGAGCAATGCTTTCACAGGTTGATGAGCATTTAATCAGGTAAAAGTTTTCTCTAATGAGGAAGTGTTGTGTGACCACATTTAAGGGAGTGCTTTCAAAACACATTACAAAGGAAGGACTACATTCTTAGTCTTCTTAGGAACATTAGGCAGTAAGTGCTTCATAATGTCTAGCTACTTATATTCCTTTAATGGAAAAATTGAGAACAGTGTCAGCCACTGCTGATTTTTTTTTTTTTTTAAGCTAATCAGGGTAAACCACTTCAACTCTAGTAGGAAAATGATTAATGTAATGTAACCCTTTAAGGTTAGGTGTATTGACTACTTCCCAAGTTGTGCATCCCTCTGAATGCAGAAGAAATGCCCCACGCCCACCAGAAGTGTGCCTGTGGTATGTGTAATTACCTGGAGAACAATGCTCTGATTCCTGTACTGTGAAAATCAGCAATACAGAACACTTAGCGGGCTCTGTTCCTAAACACACAGACACCTCTAATTATTCACGTGAAGTCAATTTAGTATAAAATAGTCTTTCTACAATTAAGACAAGCAGTCTCAGTTATCTCATAATACAAGAAAAAATATTTCGACACTGTCCCACACGACATCTTAGTCTCTAAATTGGAGAGACATCAGTTTGATGGGTGGACCACTCGGTGAATAAAGAACTGGCTGGATGGCCGCACGCAACAAGTTGTGGTAAACGGCTCTATGTCCGGCTGGAGACCAGTAACGAGTGGTGTCCCTCAGGGATCAGTGTTGGGACCGGTCTTGTTCAACATCTTTGTTGGTGACATGGACAGTGGGATTGAGCGCGCCCTCAGCAAGTTTGCTGATGACATCAAGCTGTGTGGTTCGGTTGATACGCCGGAGGGAAGGGATGCCATCCAGAGGGACCTCGACACGCTTGTGAGGTGGGCTGATGCCAACCTTATGAAGTTTACCCATACCAAGTGCAAGGTCCTACACCCGGGTCAAAGCAATCCCAGGCACAGCTACAGGTTGGGCAAAGAAGAGATTCAGAGCAGCCCTGTAGAGAAGGACTTGGGGGTGTTGGTCGATGAGAAAATGAACATGAGGCGGCTTCAGTGTGCGCTCACAGCCCAGAAAGCCAACCATATCCTGGGCTGCATCAAGAGGAGCATGACCAGCAGGTTGAAGGAGGTGATCCTGCCTCTTTACTCTGCTCTCGTGAGACCTCACTTGGAGTATTGTGTGCAGTTCTGGTGTCCTCAACAGAAAAGGGACATGGAACTGTTGGAACAAGTCCAGAGGAGGGCCACGAGGATGATCAGGGGACTGGAGCACCTCCTGTATGAAGATAGGCTGAGAAAGTTGGGGCTGTTCAGCCTGGAGAAGAGAAGGCTGCTTGGAGACCTCATAGCAGCCTTCCAGTATCTGAAGGGGGGCTTATAAGGATGCTGGGGATGGACTCTTCATCAGGGACTGTAGTGACAGGACAAGGGGTAACGGGTTCAAACTTAAACAGGGGAAGTTTAGATTGGATATAAGGAAGAAATTATTTACTGAGAGGGGGGTGAGGCACTGGAATGGGTTGCCCAGGGAGGTTGTGAATGCTCCATCCTTGGCGGTGTTCAAGGCCAGGTTGGATGAGGCCTTGGGTGACATGGTTTAGTGTGAGGTGTCCCTGCCCGTGGCAGGGGGGTTGGAACTAGGTGATCTTAAGGTCCTTTCCAACCCTAACTATTCTATGATTCTATGATTTCATAATTGCTTGTCCTGTTTGTATTATTACAGGACGACACTTTCACAATATTCATTTTGGCCTCACCATAGTATGCATTTACCTTATTTCACAAAGCACCCTTGAGAACAGGGCTTTCGAAAGCTTTCTTTAGAAAGTAAACTTAAGCTTCTTTTCCAGTACAGCACAGGAATAAATCACCCTGTATTTATGAACTACATTTAATTCCTAAGCACCTCATTAAAGAGAAGTGAACCCGAATAAAATGGCTCCTCTCCAAAACCAAGCAAAGGGCAGAGAAACTACATCACAGTAATTTAAGGAGAGACACAGGCTCTACCTCCACTGAATGCACAGGATGATATCTGGGTTAGGAAAGGTTGTGATTACTTGCTCTGAGCTGAAATTTAACTGGGTTCTGGATGTGCAGATTTTTAATTTGCATGATGTGTTACCCATCCGGAGTACGCCAAGGCTTTAATTCAGCTTTCCTACTAATTCTTTTATCAGCTACATTAGCTCCTATGGTTGAAGGTTTCTTCCCTAATGTTTAACAGAATTTGCTTATGTTAGCTGGACATCAGCTGATGTTATCATTTTGTTACATTTATGTTATACATAAATGAATACTGAGTGCAGTACATACAAGGACTATATTCATATCCCTGGCTGCAATGAGTTGTTCTTTGTTATATAAAATACAAATATATTTCTGTTTCTCTGATCTTGGACTGTCCAAAGATTGTCATGCTCCATATTTCATTTGTGAAAACATGGGAAAGTTCTGGGTATCTATTCTGCCACCTGCAGTATTCACTACACATCCATCTACTGCACCTAGAAACCACATAGGTATTCAAGGCATTTGCAGAAGGCAGAGCAGAAAACACATGGGATGTGTATATTATTGGTTTCGATGTCCTACATGGTATAATGTGGACAAGAAGCCACAGATCTGTGCACAAATCCTGTCCCCTGGGACCAGCCAGAGCACTTTTCCACCCCAATCAGCCTTCTCCCATCACCACCTCAGCAAAGCCAGCTTTAAGCAGCCCAAGTGGACTTTGCCTGAAAAACCTCAATGTGAAAGATTCAGCTCTGCTTAAACTGGGTTACTGACTAATATGTTTTAATATTGGAAATGCGATCAAACAGATAACGGTAAAAGAAGAAACAGAGGAGAAGAAAAAGTCAACTCAAGACTGATGCAAATCACTGGCAGTGAAAAAATGACTGCTCCAGTGCCAAGCAGAGGTGCTGAGTGTAGCTAAAACACATTGCAACTGAATCCAGCCATTCTTAGATCATTAAAAAGATAGCCAGGCTAAGGAGAAAGTATAAAACAGCATTACATATAGTAACTCATGGTATTGTACTGAAGATCTTGTGAGGGAAGACCTGCTATACAGTACTTTACTTTAAAAAAAAAAAAATGGGAAAGAATAAAGATAAAACAGGCTAAGCTTCCTTGAAATCTAGTGCATCTATTTTCTTGTTAGAGTTATTTTATATAATTAAATTATAGGCCACCATGACTATGTTCACTAAAGCACATTTACTCCATAAATCTCCTTTAATACCTCTATAAGCTCATGGTTCTTGAACCTGTATTGCTATAAATCGCTGCTGATGGCTAGAAGATGAGGTGCAGAGGTTTACCGCTCCTGAACTTCCCCCGCTTTCTGACAGATCTTACCAGCACCTTCAAAGCCCACAGAGACACCTCCGACCCATGAACAGTGGCCTCAATCGATTGTGGCATGTAATGATGATTTTGTTGTTGACCCTGGCCACAGGAAACCCAAGGAGCCCTTAGGGAGTGCTGGAGAAAGCTGTACCTGGACTCTGCAGGGAGACCATGGGCCAAGCAGCCAGCTGTAGCAGGGCTTCACCGGGCAGCTCCTGTGCTGGGTGAGTTGCTCTGGGCAGGGTCTGCCCTCGCCCTCTGCCTGCAGGACCACTGAGCGTTCACGCGCCATCTGACCTAGGCGAGGGAAAAAGACAGGACACGGTGAAGGAGACCGGGAGGAAGAAGGAAAGGCAGATTTTGTGATTTATCCGTATTCCTAGTTCATTTTCCACTAATAAAATCTGTTAAAATGGCAATTAATTGGGAAGACTTTTTGGATAACATGGATGCAATTGCTAAGTCTAAGTGACGCAGTCACTGACATTTTCAAACGCAGTTTCAAAACACAGTTTTGTATGTTTTCCAAATATATTACTTGTTATGCAACATATAAATATTTGACTAAACCCTGATTATTAAATATGCCAAGAAAATACTTCCAATAGCAGCATCATTTCTAACATTATGTTTCCAGAGATTTTTAACAAATGAAATTTTCTTTCTATGAGCAATTATATGCAGCTAATTTGAAAACTGGAAACATTGTAGTGGCTATTACCGTCCATAACCACTTCTGCCATTCCCATTAAAATCCTATGTATTATTGGTGAAAACTTCTTCAGCCACTGAATAGAAAAAGCAATTATGTTACTACCTTTGAAATAATAAAACTGAATATATTCATTAAAGTTACAGCAATTCCATTTCCATCTCCTTTGCCATCCATTTACATCGAGGAATGTTTTCACTCAAAATGTTTCAATTAGAATCTAGCTCCAATTAAAAAGGAAGGCGAAAAAATAAAAAGTCCTCATGCAATGGGATGCAGAAGATTCTGCCGAGGATAAAATTTCTGCCTTGACTTTCGATAGGCATGGATTTGAGAGGCAGTTAAAAAGTATATAAAAGGTCTGGGTAACAAGGCACACACATGCAACAGGACAGAGCCAAGCAGTAGTTGCTAACTCGCTGAGGTGAAGCTCTCTCATTTGGCTTGCAGTTGTTTAGCTGCAATGCAATTGGAAGTACAGAGGAGTCTGTGGGGTGGAGATCAAACACCCCTGTGGTGTGGGGAGGCTGCAATATCCACCCAGATCTTTCTCCCAGCTATTTATGCATGCACTTCTGAATTAATGATACTGCAGCTGGGTTTAAGGTGCATCTCTAATAACTGTCATCATGACTGTCTATGGAGCAAGGTTTCCAAAAACATTTTAGCAAATAAAAATTCAAAGCGGACACACCTGAAAACGCTACTGATGGATACCTTAGCAAGCTCTCTTACCGTTCCAATGCTGCTCCCTTGCTCTGACCCATTGAATTCCATTTTTAAACCCATTTAAACCAATTTTAAGACTTATTCCTTTTCCAATTTTAATCCCATGGACTTAGGGAGTTTGTAACAGAAGTGATGATAAAAGCTCTTATCCACATGACTGTGCACTCAGCCATCACGGAATCGGATACATTAAGATATAAAAAATCACACCAGCTGGGAGGAAAGGTAAGAAACTCCTGCGGTTCACTGGGAGTCAGAGCAAGGGAAGAAAAATCCCTCAGCCTGCTGCTGGCATACTGCAGCTCTCTGCTGCCCAACAGGCCAAAAGTAGCTATTTCTTCCTCTCCAGCAATGGACACAATTTGCTGGATTCTTCTTAATTCTGAATGCTGAGAACTGGCAAGCAATGGAAAAGGCTCTTCAGGAAATGGTGGGAAGCCCGTGGCTGTGGGGTTTCGGGTTTTTTTTTTGTGGCAGCTCACCCAGGGCAGGGGGCTTCATGGCCCTGCCAGGCACAAGTTCCCAAAAATGCAGCTATGGAAAAGGCAATCTGCTAAGGTTAAAAGATCTGATTTCATTAGCAGGGACTTGAAAGCCTGAAGCATTCATCAAGCTATTTTAATTAAAGAAATAATTTCCTTTCGTACACTCTGTTTAACATCTTTCTAGCAAAATGTAAATGAGAAGATCACTGAATAGAAAACACAATTTCCCTTTTAAGAGGAATTAACAACCATTCGGTATTTATTTACATTCTATTTTCCTACAGTTGGTTATCCAAACCATTTAAACTCACTACATTCACACTGGTCCGCTGGTGCTTGACTCATTTAGGCTATTACTTTCTTTTTATACCATGAATAAATCAATGAAGAAAGAAAATTCATTGAAATCTTTCTTTGCACAGTCACTACAGTGAGTTTCTCAAAGCTTTGTGATTTTTTTGTCATTCCACTAACATTATCTAGGTGCACCGTTACTCAAGTGGCAGAAAATCCTGGTTTTACTTTTTAAGTAACTTATCTTATGCTGCCTATGAAGAACAAGAAGAATCTCAGTGCATCTGAAAACAATTTGCTTCAAATACAAACTCTGGAAGAGTCAAAGCAATCCTAGTTCTTTCTTTAATTTCCCAGTGAATCTTTCTTTGATTTCCCAATGAATTGGCCACATCTCCGGTTCCTCTGCTCTGCAGAATTGAATGATACTAAAATTAAGACATAAAAGTGTGCTGAAAATTGCTGTCCTGGGTTCAGCAGTAGCAGTCAGTTTTTCTCCTTCTTAGTAGCTGGTGCAGCGTTGTGTTTTTGACTTTCAGCCTGGGAACAGCGCTGACAACACCGATGTTTTTAGTTGCTGCTCAGTAATGTTTAGTCTGACCAAGGACTTTCTGAGTCTCATGCTCTGCCAGGGAGGAGGGGAAGCCGGGAGAAAGCAGAGACAGGACACCTGACCCAAACTAGCCAAAGAGGTATTCCGTACCACAGCACGTCATGCCCAGTATATTAACTGGGGGGAGTTACTCAGAAGGGCTAGATCACTGCTCAGGTAGGGCTGGGTATCAGTCGACGGGTGGTGAGCGGTTGTATTCTCTCCCTTGTTATTTCCCTTATCATTATTATTATTGGTGATAGCAGCAGTGGTTTGTGTTATACCTTAGTTACTGGACTGTTCTTATCTCAACCCCTGGTAGTTACATTCTTTCGATTCTTCTCCCCATCCCAGACGAAGAAGGGGGGGAGTGAGCGAGCGGCTGCGTGGTTCTGAGTTACTGGCTGGGCTCAAACCATGACAATTGCACACAATAAGTGTTTCTTCATATCCTCAAATTTGTCATTAATTTTGAAAGTAGAAAAAAAAAAAAAAAAAAGAGGCTAGTGTCGTTAATGCTGGTTACTTAAAACTCTGTTTTGCATCAGCTGCTGAAATTTCATCTCAGAAACCTAGGATCATATTTTGAAATCAGAAGAGTAAGATTTTTCACTCCAAAAAAATTCCTGTCATTCTTCGCGTTTTGTTTTCACAAAGTGATGTGTTGCAGCTGAAACCAAGACAATTAAAATTCCTGCTAGAGTTCATCCCACTGAAATTACTGACACGTCGTTATCTGTTTGATGAGCATAAGCACAGCATATAAAACCCTATCAGGCAGCCACAAGTCTAGAGCGGGGATCAAGTTACTTCACAGCCTTGGAGGTCAGGTTTGGTCAAGTCACAAAATAATGGGACTGGTGATAAAGGGAGCTTTTCATCTGCTTCTCACTGCCAGTCACTCCAGCAGGTACTGAGGCATCCGCAGCTCAGGGAGACGTTTTGGTGGCCCCTCTTCCAGCAACGTGTCCCAGCACCATCAGACTGGAGCTTGCCAAGTTTGAGTAGCAAGTGAAAGTCACAAAAATTTCCTCTTCAGAAGCCAAAAGCAAACATGCTTTCCCAAATTGGTGATGAATCAGTGAAAAATGTAACCACCAAATTTTTTAGTTGTGCACACCTTTGTCCCCCTCATTTCTGTCACATGGGTCAGTCTGGAGTTGGGGTGCACATCTCTGCAACCCACAATGGTCTCTGCTGAGCTCTGAGGCCTGAGCCAAGCATGTCAGTGTGTTCAGCCCTGGGTAAAGCAGGTAAATCCCATAATTTATCTGATGAAGTCAGCTTTACAAGTGGCAAAGCATGGGTTTAGGTGGGTTTATACTATTTAGCAGTCCTGTTAGACAACATGGGAGAAATGCTATGGGATTGGAAAATGTTTACATAGAAAAATTCAGGATCCTTATGTATTTATTTGCTTTAACAAAAGAAATAAAATTTGCTGAGGATTATCTTTACCAAACATATTTCCAGTAACTTTTTTTCAGGCTGTTGGAGAATCACCCATTACTATACATCTTTTCTTAGTAGTACAGCAACTGATGTGAGGAACCCTAATATATAACCCAACGTCAGCCTAAAGCCTTAACCAGAATCCTGAACAGATGTCGCCCAGAACTACAGCTGCAACAGGCAAGTATCAGTTATACATCTCCGTAGGTTCAGTGCAGGCAGGAAAGAGAGATCTGCTTTACTCATCATCATTTATAAAAATCAATATATTTGCCTTTGGCTGCTGTGTACCAGAGCCATATTAGCTGTCAGTGCCACATACACACCACTTTATGTTTAAATGCAGTGTTCCATAAAATAAAACCTGAGCAAGAGAGCTACCATCCATTAAAATATAACACAGCAAACAGTTATTGGAAGAGATGGACAGAATAAAAATACTGGTAACAATGCTTGAGGTAAGAAACACAGGAAAACATAAATCCTGCAACACTAAATTTTGATCTGAATGATATTTAAATTATGTTTCTATTTGAAGTAATTTATAGCACTTCAGCAGGCCCTTCACACACTCTCCAAGAAAAGTCAGAAAAGCAGCATATTATTGTGAGCAGAGCCATTAACACTGTGTACAACTGGCTTGCTGTGAATTACTTCTGAGAACCATGCATCTAAGTCCTACATCTTAGCTTTATCAAATAGCGGGCAATTACTTATTTGGCAAAGGGAAGCTGAATCAGTGTTTACTGATTCCCACAGTTCATTTTATTGTCATCCTTTGTTGTTCCCTGTCTAATTTGAGGCTTCATCCTATTCTTACAAATGCCTGTGAGAAACTCATGACGATATCCAAGGTATTGAAGTCTATGCACCTTTGGGTAGGAAACCTTAACTGTATTAATCTTTGAAGTACCACCTACAGATCAGTACATAATTCATGTCTTTTCTGTTAATACCATCAAGTAGTATTTATAACCAACTGGAATTCAATGAAGAAGTTGAAATGACGGTGTTTCTGCTGTTGGAACTACACAAAGGCCACAGCCACAGGACTGGTGCCAAGGTCCCTCCATCACAGATGTTTGAGATCAGTGTAGTCCCATGCTTGACAGTTGCTGCAGCAAAACTCAGATCAGGATTGGGGCTGCAGTAAAATATACTATGTGCTTGGAATAACCTGGATGCAAAGTAGTTTTGTTTCATTGACACTCCTGCTTTGGGCTGAGATTCAAAAGACTCTTGGGTCCCTGCAAAACTATTCAAATTACAGACAAGTACTGAACAAAACTTGATTTCTTTAAGATGTGATTTTTAAGGCAGCTTTCCTAGCTGCTTAGCTGCCATAGGTTCAGAAAACAGTATCTCCAGCTTTTAAATCCTGCACATCTATGGCGTGAACTGTATAAGCTAGCTCTCTTGCTAGCAGTGTAATGAAGTTACAAACTTAGAGGACCAGAAGATGATCCATAGACTGAGCTCAGCTTAGACTTGGCTGTGTGGTTCAAGTAGCCTTAATGAGGTTTGGCTACTACAGCTATGACACTCACTGGAGTGCTTCAGCAGGGCAAAGATGTTTTCAGTTTTCCTCTGCAGAAGCCTAGTTCTGACTTAGGACATGAAATAACTGCTCCTTGCATGTATTGGCAACCATCGGCCCTTTAACTGGTCTTTAGGATTCGCATAAGCATTTGAGGATCAAAGGCAAATACAAGATGTACCTTTACTTGAGTACATCCTTCTGCAAACTATGCAATGTAAGAACTCGGGACAAAAATAACCTTCAGGCATTATATACAGTCAGCACGCTAAGAGCTATAAAGAAATTACAACCTGCTTATGCACTCACAGCTCTGTTTGTTTTAGTAAGTGTTTGAACACTCAAAGAATTAAGTCCATTCTGCAACATGAGCATTAACACTCCGAAACAGACCTTTTGGGGAAAAAAAAAAAAAAAAAGAAAATTTGGAATTAATAGTATTCCTAGTGTAGTGTTGTTAAAATGCTGTCCATGAATTATTCATTTCTGTTAAAAAAGCACTGCTTTACAAGAGGGCTAAAAGCTCAGAAAAGAAAGAACACCACTAATCTAAATATTAAGCTTTTTCTGTATCATGCTTTGATCTCTGAAATCCATCTGAAGGAATCACTTTATGGAAGTTAAGAGCTTTTTTCTTTTTAACCTTAAGTGAATTTGATTCAAATATACATTATGGCTCTTGAATCTTAAAGATCATTAGCTGTACATTTGCTGCACATCAGAAGCCTGGGAAATAATGTCACAAGCTTATTTTGAATAAAACTTTCAATGCATTTCCTCATGTCAATACTGAAACAGGTTTTAAATCACATAAAGTTAAAAAAAGTCCTAATCCTTTCACTTTTTGTATGCTGGTCAGCATTACTGGCTTTAGAAAACCTTGCTGAAGTTACTGGAGTCATACAACTATTAAGGGACCTGTGGGTACAAGATGGAGACAGAAGCATATAATACATGATGAAAAGTAGACTTTGTGTTTTTTCTTCAATGGGATGTAATTATATTTGTCTGTTTCTTAAGAATCCTGTAACTCTTCCCAGCTCTACATACTCCCCCTGTCTCAAGGGTTAATATTTCCTAGGACTGAATTCTGAGTTTGAATTATTTAATAAAATAACTCCAGACACCTGTCTACTTGTTTCCTAAGTTGCATTTTTCACTTTAGATTATGCAAATAGCCTGCTTTGTTCAAAAACCCCAAGACCTCAGGACCCCGGTGCGATCCCTGCACTCTGCCCCCCCTGCTCAGGGCCCTTCTGGGGCTGGAGGTCCCATCTGCGTAGCTTTGCTGAGGTGGATGGGGGAAATGGGACACGAGGGGACTCACCGCCAGTGCCACATGTGTGGGAGCACTGTGACCATGCTGACCACGCTGAGAGCTGGCAGTCCACTGTGCACCCCACCACGCACCGACTACTCGTCTGCACCGGCTTCTCCAGGTGGAGCTGTGAGATGACAAGGAAACACAAGTGTCAGCCACATCAGGTCCCCCAGCCACCTCCTCCTGCAGCTGGGCACCAAGTCAAGACAATGAAAATTGGCAGCAACTCTTTATGTTTATGGGGCACTTTCCCAAGGGTGCAGTTGGTGAAAGCAGTTTCAGTGTTGAATCATTTCACATCTGAGAGTTTCTCAGTGTTTGGGTCTTACACTGAAAGGACAATCCCATACTTCTAATACAGCACAATCTCCCTGGCCACCAGCTTTGTCAGAGTCAGTGGGATGGTCAGGATTGGCAGCCATGCCTCATGCATTTGAGTCAAAGAGTGATACCACCCATTAACACCCCGAGGATGCTCTTGTTCCCCAAAGCACCCAACCGCTGTGCTCCCATCACTGAACACAACTTCCCCACTGTTTATGGATGATGTCTTGGTGTGGGTCAGAAGGCACCAGCTTTCTGGAAACAAAATGAACCTCTGGGTGTTTCCATGCCCCAAGCACATGCGTGGCAGAGCTGTGTCTCACCCGCTGGCAGAGCTGTGTGCTGACAGTGGCCCCATCGCTGCGCTGGCAGCTCAGAAGGCGGTGCCGCTCTCCGTGCCCGCAGGTGGCATTGGCATCCAGCTGGCACCCGCTCCAGCCTGTGGACACAGAGCAAAGGGTGCAGTGCTGCAGGTCATGGCTGTCCCGTTTGACATCTTTTTACTCAACATGTGGGCTACGTTTGCTGAGAGCAGCGCTTCCCCATATCAAGACATCCCAAACCAAAGAACAACCCACACAAAAGAAAGCTGCTCTCAAAAACTGAGCAAGTCTCTGAGGGGAAGCCACTCGTTTTGCACTCAGATATCCCCTTAATGAAACCAGTACATCAGAGTGCACAGAAAACTGCTAAACACTGATAAAGTGAATCAGTTCAATCCAGTTGGCGCATTTACAAGTTGAAGTAAAATTTCACTTTGATAAAGTACCTGGGAAAGTTTCTGCAGGATAACTGGTTTAACCTATTCCTTGTCTCAAAGCAAAACTTCCATTATTTAAAACTAAGCTCTAACACTCATGAAATAAAACCAGTATTTCTAGTGGAAGAAAATTCATATCTTACTACTTGTCTGAAATTATGACAGTCAGAATACAACTAAACTGAAATAAGCCTTAAAACACCACTTAAGATAAACAAAAAACATGACACAAACAACTAAAATTTCCATACACCACCAATAAACAGAAAGAATGAGAAGAAAACCTATTACTTTGTGTCTTCCACCTCTGATAAACATGAACACATAAATGTTCTGCATTTCTGAAATGTGACAATAAAAAAGGCATCATCCTGCTGCCTGTGTGTTTCTGGGCCTCTTATTTCAAACAGGCTGAGTTTATATTCAGGTATTTTACCCTGCTTTGTTGTCCCTTCCCACAGACCCCAAACCCCTCTTAGATCTCTCCTCTCTCTGCCCTTCTCATTTATCCGAGCTGGTCAAAACGAAAGTTTTTTCCCTATTTTTGTTACTCTGTTTGCAACATGTTTAATTGCTTCTAAGGTCCTAAATAATACATTTTGCTCTGAATATCCTACACCCACCCATATAACCCATATTGCCTTCAAACCAGACCTGTTTGACTTCAAACTCAAACGATAACCTTTTAACTGGAATTTTGTAATTCTGTTGATAAGCCACCAAAACCAAGAAATTCCACTTAACCTGTTTTATTTCCAATGTACCGGCAATGACAACTTAAATACAAAAAATATGCACTGTCCACTAACCTGTACAAACCTAGGCATGTAATTAACTTTACTGAAATCAGTGATGTCTACATGTAGCTCTTTAATGTAAAAGCTTTAACCAACATCACAAGCAAACATGACTAAAAACACAACTGGAGAAACCCTTTAAGGAGGTGAATCTTTTATGGAAAGATATCTGGAAAAGCAGAACATCAATTTAATATACACTGCAATTGGTGTCACTTCCCATTAAGAATATATTGGAAAGTATCTTCCTACCTGTTAGATTGTATTGATATTGGAAGCAATTTTGGTTAAGAATACATGGCTTCATTTGTGAATCTTCAGGGCAGGGCTTTGTACTGACAGAAGACCTTAGCACTTGTCTAGTTCGGGTTTGCATAATATTCGGATCACACACCTATATAAAAAAGTGACAGAAAGTACAAGAGACCCTAGTAAACCATATACACACTGACCAGCTGGGGTTGTTACATGCATATTCATGGCCATATCAAGGTACAATATAATCACACTGTCATTCTACAGATACTTAAAGGCATATGAAGGAAATGTGGTTCAAAGCAAAAATCCAGTATTATGAAAAGTCACATTTTTTCACCCTGATTTGCTGTTTTAGGCACTCTTATACTATTTCTATACTTTCTTATAAGGATCCTTGGGGACTATAGGCTAAAGACTGCGCCATTTTGCTGTGCTCTACTTTCCACCTCTTTCCAAGGCATTAGGGTTAGGCAAATTGCGTAGTACTGAATAGTGGAAAAGGATTTCTGGCACAATTAATACATTTTTAAGTAATAACTGACGTTACAGCAAAGCTTTCATTTCTAGGAAGGACATTTATAATTGCCTATCATTTATAGAGCTGACAAGAAGACGGGGTGACTTTTCAAATTATGTGACGTAAATACTGATGACCAACAGCCCAGGATTTGCTTGTTTACATTTTCATGTGAACATCATAGAATTGTAAGAATACCAGGTTGGAAGGGACACCAACGATCATCTGGTCTAACCTTTCTTGGCACAAGCACAGTCTAGACTAGCTGTTCCAGCACCCTGTCCAGCCAAATCTTAAAAGTGACCAACACTGGGGAATCCACCACTTTCCTGGGAAGATTATTCCAATGGCTGACTGTTCTCATTGTGGGAAAGTTCCTTTTCTGTCCACTTGGAATCTCCTGAGAGTAGCTTGTGCCCATTACCCCTTTTCTTTTCCATGTGACTCCATCTTTGTAGCCACCCTTTAAATACCGGAACATGGTGATAAGGTCTCCCCTGTGCCTTGTTTTCTCTAGGCTGAACAAACTCAGCTCCCTCAGCCTTTCCTCACATGGCAGGATTCATGTTTGATCATCTTTGTGGCCCTTCTCTGAACCCTCCCCAGCCTGCCCACATCATTTTTGTATAGTGGGGTCCAAAGCTGAGCACAGGATTCCAGGTGTGGCTTGATAAGTGTTGAGTACAGTGGGATAATGACATCTTTATCTCTGTTTGTTGATGTTGGCCTTCTTGGCTGCAGCTGCACACTGTTCACTCCTATTGAGCTTGTTGTTCACTTGGACCTCCAGGTCCCTTTCCACAGAGCTCCTCCCCAGCCAAGTAGATCCCAGCCTATGCTGCACTCTTTAATAGTGTTTACCCAGGTGCAAGACCTTACACTTGTTCTTACTGAACTTCATAAGGCTCTTTTTAGCTGGCTCCTCCAGCCTAATACGAACCAGCTGAGGCAGGTTTTCATTTGTGTTTGTACATCACAGGCATGAAAATTGTTTTAGCAGTCCTCCATCCTTACTCCATTAGCATTGTGGCATGGGGCTGTTTTGCTTTCCATTTTACTGCAAACTTGGCAATAGTGACCAAATACTTTCATTATTCTAAGAAACATTCCCCTTATGGTAGAAGAAAGCACCTGTTCACCCCTACAAATCTCCTCCTGCAGCCTTCTGGTTAACATGCCTCTGCAGCACGAGAGCTGTTCTCTTTGGATGACACACAAAGGTGTTACCTGGCTCTGCTTACATGTTTCTTAGTTATTTCCCTTGGTGCACTTAATTTGGGGCTATAGCATAAGCACTGGCTGGGCTATGAGGAACGTGGTTCCACTGCTGCTGCCCCAACCCTGGCTGTCGCATCCATGTCTCAGGCCAAAGGGAAGTACTTCAGGAGAAAGGCATCATAGCACCAATGATTAAATGCTTGTGACACAGGGCAAGGCTGAGGTGAAGAACACGAAGGATTGCTATTTTTTGTCATTTAACAAAATCACAAAACCATCAAAATAAGCTTATTCTGAAGCCAGGGCGATTACGGGAATATATAATAGCCATTTTGACTGCAAGGCTGGGACAGAAAAGCAGCTCCAAGTGCAGGGGAGCTGACCTGCTGAAACATTTCCCTGCAATCCAGTACAGAGGGAATGGATCTGTGGTAGTGGTCACAGCTAACCTAATGGAAATAAATCCCTATTAAAGGTATTCACAGCCATTTACTGAAGAAGAGAACCTATTTAATTCCTAATGGTCTCTCATTAGGACTAAAGACCACTCAGGAACAGAAAATAAAACAAAAAAAAACCCAATGCATTTTCATAAATGCTTGGGAATTTAAAACATGATTTTTCTACTAGAGTGGTTTAATTACAAAAAATAACTAACATTTCAAAACCACAGGCTTGCTATCATGCAACTGACTGCTAACACTGAACCCTACATGGATAAAGCATGGATAATTCCTGTATTGTGAATATTAAAGAGAAATGCAATGGCATTGCAGCATAAATCTGTATCTTGAACTGCTGAAAACCGGATTAGTTGCACAGATGATAGCATAACTAAACAGAATGAATATCAAGAAAAATAGGAAAAAATGCTGGTCCGGTTTTAAAAAATGTATGTTCAGGGACAATATTCCATATGTTTACACAGTGTGAAGGAAATTCCATTATGTCCTTATTGCTGACACAGACCTTGTCAAATAATTTTAAATGTTAATCTTATTGGAATATTCCCGATCATCTAAAATAACCAATTGTTCTTAATTATCTGAAAATTAAACCTATGCTAAGTGTTTACCAATAGTTTACTGCCTTTTCCACAACTAATCTGATTGCTTGTCCTCACAATTAGCACTAATAACTTAAATGATTTGCCAATAAAACAAAACAAATAAAAAAAAAAATCAAAGAAGGTATCTCAGTAGCTACTCCTAATGAATGTTTCTCTGCATTATGTCACCAAGGGGAAAAAAATCAATAAATGCTGTGACAGAAGATGAGTCTGTGCTGTCCCAGAAATACCTGCTTTTGCTTCCTTCAAAATATGAACCTGTAGACAGAAAATACGTCTCATTTGTAGATAAGTAACTTCTTTAAATAAAATAGCATGCACCCATCTAGCATGCATCCTGCTAGGCTTGATTACACGGCATTGATGCAGCTCAGTGCTGCACATGCTGTCATACAGCCCCCCCCCCAAATTTCCTGGTGATCAGGACCATTTTCCCACTCAGTTGTCCTCCTGGTGGGTAGCAGACCCATCTAACAGGTAAAAATCTATCTGGTGTTTGCCAGGATCCAAACAAGCAACTTGTTTATTGCAACTCTGAAGCTACGATTCTCACTGTACTGATGAGCCATGTTGTTCAGAAGCCAGAGCTGATGTGATAAGCTCCCCACTTTTACTAGTTCTGAATAATAAAGAATCTCTGTAGAAAATATGTTCATTTAATCAAGCTGAGTACATGGGAAACATGCAAAAATTCAAAGTTGGCAAACTGTAACTAATATCCTGTAATATTATTTGTTGAATTTCTCTTTACGTCAATTGAGAAGTCAATTTAGTTTTATAATTGATTTTCTGGCCTTACTCTTTCAAGTTAACTATGTAAAAAACTTCAGCCAAATACATATGAAACTGAATAAGCAGTAGGAGTGAACGACTTGCAAAGAAAAAGATGAAAGTTCGGATTTTCAAAGGAGCAAGAGGGAGAGGAGCATCCAGTTACCCTGGAAACTCATGGGACTGGGTGCACAACTTTTGCAGGACCTCTCCAAAATTCCAGGCTGGAAAAATTCAATATTTATGACATGGCAAAGGTTGAGGAATGGCTTGGCAGACTCAAAGTCATTCAGGGATGTGAATGGTGACAGTTAAAGAGAAGGGATTGTTTCCAGTGGGGAGTTGCTGAGGGTATTAACAAGCAGCGACAAACAGACATGTGCAAGCTGCACAGTAAAAGGAAGGTATTATGTCACTATTATCACCACTGCTATCACTACCAATGGTATGCATCGAGTCCTGAATCTGTATCTTAAAAAATACCAAGTGAAAAACCAGTCACCATCAATGGCAAATTACATTTTCAGGAGGTAGGACAGACACAGCAGTCAGTAATATTATAGCAAAGGCATCGAAAGAAACAAATATTATTTGTGTAATTAAAGTAAGAAATCATCTCAGCATTAATTAAGATTTGGGCAAGATTATGGAAGGGGTTGATTCTGAATATTCTCACAAATTAAAAGAATGACAAAACCAATTGACTGTTCAAATACTCTCCCATAGGAAATAGTAACGGTGCCGTTCATGGATCAAGACTAGATCTGCTCTATCCCATTACGAATCCCAGTTTCTTATCACAAGCATATATGAATCTACAATTTTGGGGGTTTAAAATAAATAAACCCCACTGTGATTCAGCAATCCTTTACTGAGTATATTCATTTACAACTCCTCTCTTCCCACTGAGTGGATGCTATACTTTCAAAGACACTGTTTTACTTCCCACTGTTCTATTAATAACTACTACTTTCAGTGATCAGATTAAGCTTTTTTTCAATTATTTTTACGTTAAGTCAGCCATTACCTCCTGTAAAGTAATCATAACTGGTTTGTGCTCAGCATTATCCAACACTTATACAGTGGAAGAACAAGGAAAGTTGAAAATGGACAGCCAACAACACCGTTAAGAGAAAGGCAGGTACATACAATGGAAGTGTTCAGTAGTGGGAGTTTGACTTTGACTTGTATTTCTGAGATCATCTCTTTATGGTCATGCTACTTATTTTTATGCCTGTGGTTATAAATCCCACGAGCAGTCTCTATAGTTGGAGAATTTGGTATGTACCGATGGGGTAGAATTGGGCATAACAGCAAATCTCCTAACAGCAAATCTTCAAGGTGATAGATTGCAACGACTTATTAGAGTGGATTTAGGCAGTGTGAAAATCAGGTGATGGTTAAACTGAGGGCAATGCAGAATCACTTGCAGATGCTGAAGCTCTCCACATACACAGAGCTTGATGATACGTGCCAGGGTCCAGATCAAGCAACTCTTGCACAGACTTCATGTGGAGGAAAGATAAAAAAAAGATGGGGTGAAATTCAGCCTTTCACTTAGGTCTTGGCTCTAGGCACATCTCCAGTAAACTGCAATAACAGCAACTCTGTTAGCACCTCCACTTGATTTTTCCAGAGGGTCTGCTCTGCCAGACAGGAAGGAACAGTAATTCTTATTGCAGCCTGAGGACTATCAGAGCAAGTGCAAAACCACTGTCCAACTTCTGCCCCTATTCTGAACAAACGAAACCCACTTCTGACACCACCCAGACTAGAAATAGATTATAAAGATTTATGGATCAAAGAAGGATGATGAATATCAGTGTTGCTTGGCCATAAACAGATGAAAAAGTCCTAAGACATTGAGGTGTCTGTGATGCATAGAGGTAGAAGGTGAGAGGCTTGGAGAACTCTATATACCTTAAAGGTTATGTGCTAACTCAGTGTAGCAGTTAAGTTTTACAGACTACGCTGTTTGTTGGATTTAGTCCAGGTTCCTTCTTGATGAATGTAAACAATAGGGAGTGTAATTCAGGCATATGATTCCTTTGAAATCAGTGATAGGAGTGGAATTAATTTCTGGATGGAAACAATAATGGGGACCTAACTCAGGTCGCACATTAATAACCTACAGAGAAGGATGTCATATACAGACACAGGACATTTGTTTAGGTGTATAATTATACTGCCCCAGCCTACTTTTTAGTATTAAATCTCACCATTTACTTTATCCTTTTCCATGAAGTGTGAAAAAGTTGAGCTACAGCCAGGGATCTATAGGCCAGGTTATATAAACCACTACAGAAACAAAATATTCTGAAGCAATGGGAGGCACATAAAATTTTAAGTTAGAAATGATTCAGAGCTTTTCCCAAAGGACCATTCAGAAATTATAAAAGCCTTCATCTTGATTCTATGGAGGAATTCTTGGCAGTATTATGTACTGCATTTTTTAATACTTCTTTTAGCCAATCACAGTTCTCCATCATGACCACTTGTCTCTATTTTAAGCTAACGTAAAAAGTGAGGGACACAAACATGCACAAAGGATGTACCCAGCCTTTGCTCTAGCCAGTAAGAGAACAGACAAAGCACAGACAGTTTGTTCTGGAAGACAAGAATAATATCTAAAACAAAACTGAAAAGTTATGAATGCCAAGGTCCAGGGTAAGAGCTGTTAACATATCACGCATTAATTTACATTATTAGACTCTCCTTGTGGTGGATTTTAAAAGCTGTCCATTGATCCAGGCTTTCACATGCATCATAATTGTACAACACAAGCGCTGTAACCCATTAGAGAGCCCTTTAACCTGTTTAATTTATCAAACAGATTGTATAATGCATAGTGCACTATAAATAGCCGGCCGCATTATATTTAACTGGCTATTCATAAGGAAACATACAACCTTAAACTCAGCTAAATGCATTGGTAGCAACAGGATTTGACTATTTTTAACAATGCAATGAACCATTATATTGTTCATGCCGATGTGGATGTTTTGTAACAATTTAACAAGTCATTTACAATAACATGAGCAGTCTTTTGAAATGAAAATGCATTTGCATAAATTTTCTTTTTGAGACATATCTAGGTTCTAAAACCTTATCTGCCTCAATAAATAATGATTACTTTAAGAAAATGATTAATAGAGATGAAGAAAAATAAAAAATGAATCTAAAAATACAGCAGTTACCAACTTTTTGATAAAGCTATTAAAAAAACCAAGCTACAGCTATGCATAAGGAGCAGTGTATGTTCTTCCAGAAAGCCTTGGACTAGCATAATTCTCATGCTTGGCCTGAATAAGTTATCTTTTGGACTAGAAATACAACTCTGTGCAAAATTCATTCTCCAATCCAGTCTCCATACTGCAAGTTCTCTGCCAAACCTACATATAAAGGTACCAGTTGTGATGAAGACTTGGGTAAAACACATAGTGAGCCCCAGCTCTACAGGAGTCCACAATTTCTCTTCCAGCTGGCATTTCCAAGCTAATGACTCCAACTTATATTTATGATGAAAATAACTACATAACCTGGGAGTCAGCTGTATTGCCTGCTGCCACTTTTAATGCAATCAGTTGCTGCAGTATTACACTCCTTCACACGTATTCAAGAGAATAATAATTCAATTGTCTCAAGTCCTGAGCATTGTACATTGCTACTGATCCATGAGGAAAATGCTCGCTGAAACAGAGACAGCTGTTCTCACTCAGTAGACATGTAACCTCCTATAATTAACTAATTTCAGACCTCTTGGAATTAGCTGCTAGAAATGCCAACAGCTGAGGCAAACAAGGAGGCCACTCTGATCGGCCACAGGGGCTGTGACAGCTATCCACACAACAGAGAGCTAACAAAATAAATTTGAGGTAATTATTTCAGAGACTTGTAGCACAATTCACGTATTAACTCCTTGTAAGAATGCTTTGATGAATTCAATTGAAGTCAATTAATTACATTTCCTAGTCAGATGAATACAAAGTTGAGACACCACAGGAAGTACCTGTTATTCCATCACTGAATATGTAACAGAGATGATAGGATTTCAGTTTCCAGATTGTTTAGCTGGGTCTTTAGGCAATCAAGTGATGATGTCTGACTGAACATGCTATTGTAGCTGGAATGAATATGAAATCTCTGAAGCAAAATGCAAGTCAATCCAATTTGCTCGTCATTTTTTTTTCTAACTAGCAAGATTCAAACTGTTATTTTAAATGGCTTTAAACCCCGGATATTTAAGTTACATGGTTGTTACTTAGTGTCAAAGAAGAAAACTTCATGAGCCAAAAAACAGTCTTGAATCAGAAGGAAAACCATTTTGAATTTACTTCTCACAATAGAGAATGTGAGAATAACAGGGAAGCTTTAAATAAGTAATTAAGAGTTTCTTGAATTCAGTAATGAGTCAAAATCTCAAAAGTAATCTCATGGTATTACAGTTCAGACAACTGCATTTCTGGGTCATAGCAAAGTGCCATTAGAGGAAATATTAAAATTTAGCTTTGTACAGCGGTATTAAATGGCACTATAATCAAGATGCAAAAAGCCATTCACTTGGAAAATACACATTAAAGAATTGTGGGACCATCTGAAATTACAAAAGACCACCCTAGAAATACAAATATTTAAAAGCAAAAGGAAAATGCAGCCACAAAACAAAGAACAAATACAATGTTTTAGCAGAAAGAAGTATTGAAGGAAATACTCCCCATTGACAAGGCAGTCCCCACCTTTATGACTCATTGATTTCAATATGATTCAAGCGTATTTACCATGCCGAAAGTGGAAAATTCACATGGGTAGAGTATTGCTACAAGATAAAACCAAGTAATAATCTAGAAAGCATCCAGAGTACAATAACATATTGACAAAAGGTACACTAGATAATCTAAAAGGCCTTTTTATATTCAGCTGATAAAAGTTAGTTATTCTACTATCAGGATGAATTTATTATCAACACCATAAAATATGAGCAGAACACCAAAACGACTGGAAAAGAACTCTAAAGAGTCACTTTTTTTCTTTTCAAAAGAACTGACCAAAATCTCCAGTAAATATCTCAAATTAAAGAGCTACTTGGGCAAAGATGAGGCTGAAATTGTGATTGCTTATGTTAAAAACTGGCATGTGTCAAGTTTCATAAATCCACTTTATCTCCAGGAAGCCAAACATGACCAAAGATACAGGAAGGTTTCCTGGAATGCTCTTTGGCAGCTGCCTCACAAAAGTGCTATGACTATAAGAGTGCCAACTATTGTGGTATAAAATGTAAACCTGCTTGAAGAACAGCAGTATGAATATAGGTGTTTTCCAGTCCAATATGATGTGATCCTGAAAATTTTTCATATTACTTGGGGAAGAGAAAGGAGCCATATTTAGAAAATGGATTTTTGGTGAATATTCATCCTCAAAAGACAGGCCTTTACCTCCAGTTTGCCATGAGTCAGACACTATGCATGAGTATACCAACTGTAGAGCAAAATTCCCTCAAACACAATTAAAAAGGCAGCCCAAATGAGCAGGAGGTTCTATGCACACAAACTTACTGATGTGCTTTTGGGCACTGTGGGAAGACATTTGACACAAGGCTGGGGGCACAGCAGATCTAGCCAAAAGATTTCACATGAGATTCAGCTCCACATGCAGACTCCTATATTTGGGTGTCTATATGTAGGGTCTCTGTGCAAGGTTCAGACACAAGCTCTCACACAACCAGTGGAGCTATTCAACTGACCACACTTAGCTCTTATAAACAAAGCAGGCTCCATTGCCTTTGTAACTCCACTGACCATGTCCACCAGCTTGTGGCCATCCTCAGTGACCACGTTTCCTAGTGGCAACTCGAGAGATGAAGGGTTGCATTAATTACCCTGGTGCTGGCAATGCCTCACTCCTGGCCACGACGTTTCCTTTGATCCCTGCCCCATTAGACAAGTATTCCTAAACATACTGAAGATACACCATTGTCTGTCACAGTACAGCCATTCTGCACTTAGAGCAAGCCCAGTGCTTGCTGTGGAGATGCTAAGCATGTGCAGCCTGAGAGGGACTGTGCTATGTGGTCCTCTCAAAACCAAACACAAATGGCCAAAGTAGCTATAAAAGGGAGACAGCACTGCTGTAAATTTGTCAAAAGAAGGTTTTATCTGTCCATAAAACTTCAAGCTGTTTATTGCCTCATATCTGGACAGAACTATTTAAACACATGCTCCATCAGCACGCAGTCATCTCAGTTTCACAACAAAGCATTGCAGAACAGCTTGTGAAAGCATATTGTTCAGTTAATTGGATTGGCATACAGATGCCCTTGCATTTATGAATTAACATCAACTATGGCAAAGGAACGTACAAGGAGACACAGGGACTGTGGCACTCAGCCTGCGACTGCGAAAAGCTATGCTGCCTGATGGAGTGCAGCCCACAAGTTCTGGGCACCCCTTTCCTGCTTCACCATTACCAAAAAGGAGCATTCATGTAAAAACTCAGGGTGTCCTAAGGACACGAGGGTGCTTAAAGCTTCAAGCTGTCCTTCATAACCAAGTGACTGCCACCAAGGCAACTGAAAAATACCCAGTGGCTTGAGGATCTCTGCATCTGTTTACTGCATGCTAAAAGGAAGAAAATCTACCTGTGAAAAAGAAAAGTCCATGGCAAAGAAACAGCCCAACCACAGTAGGACACTGGAAGGTATCCAAGCACCTGTACTGGTGCAAGAGCGCTATACTTCATCAAAGCTATGCTGCTCAGGAGGAGACGAATGAAGGAAATGAAACACAAGATTTTATTTGACATGTTCTGACTGAGAATATTGATATGCTACACAAAATATTATGGAAGGAAATCACCTGTGTCAGCAGTAGTATAAATATCTGTCCAATAATAACTCAGACTTTTGATAATGGCCCAGTTAACACAGGGGCAATGAATATATGTTTGTCACTTAAATACATCAAGCAAGTCTGTTAAAAAAACCCTGACATTAAACCTGACACCTATTTTAACACTGAGAGAGAAACAATCAGTTTGAAATTACATGCTTTGAGGCCAGAGAGTTTTCACAAGACAGAATTTGCAGCTTCTTTCCATCTCGTACACTTAGGAAAACACAGAGCACTTGGCAGTGGCTTGAATCCCTGCATAATTCACAAAGTTTCAAGTGTTTTGTGACATGACAAATTGTTCAGGCATCTTGCTGCCATGCCTTTCTGTTGCTGTTGCCTCACATCTTCCCTCAAGGAACAGACACTGGACAGAAATAGTGTCTGTTGGGAAGGGAGAGCTGTCTTTCCCACAGGCCTAAGACTTTTCCAGAGGCGTGCCACACACCACACTTTACCAGCAGGTTGTTATGGCAGTCAGGCATTACTCATAGACATTTCCCTTTAAATATGTCTCCTGTAATATATCTCCCCTGCAAATATTTACTAACACAGCCCTTACTGGAGCAAGAATACTGGTCCCTTCCACTGCTCTTCTTGTGTGGGTCCTCTTCCATAGACCAAGTAGAAAGATGGGTTGAATCAACTGGCACAGTAATAGCTATGTTTTACTACCTTTCTATAGCTCAGTCTCTGTAGAAGTGTAAGTATCTCCAGATTCAACCATGCTAAATAATTTACTTTTTCAGAGAATAACTATGTTCTGAAGTGGTCGATGGACAGCAAAGACTGATGCATGAGAATTGCCAAAGACACACAAGCAAGAGAGCCTACCTGTGGGCACTTGCTCCACTGTCCCCAGTCAGACACGACACACTCACTGGGACAGTACAAACTACACTTCTGCATCACATCTGGGATTTCAGCCTGATTACACAGTGCATTGGGCACAGTCTCCCCTTTGTGGTCCTCAGCAGTACTTACACACCTACACAGAAAACATTTTCATTAGAGGATCATCACCATACCACAGAAGTAATGGATATCAACAGGTCCTCTTGAGCCCATATAGGACACCATATATAACACAGTAGCTATATGCAGTATGGCTGGTCAAAAAATAGAGTTCATCATGTTAATACAAATCAAAACCAGGTACACACACAACATGCTTCTGTTACTCAAAGATTTCAATAACAACTACTTTACAGAAACATTTCAGACTTCATACAGAGGGATTTAAACTTTGATCAGAAGAGAGGTGAGCGAACAGAAAATGACAATCAGCAAGAACATACCTTTGTGCTCCTGATATAAATACCTGAACATTTGGAAATAACTCACCATTTCCCCATGCCTGGGGAATGAATATTCACTAATAATGAATGCCACTCCGGTGTGTGCAGTGCCATTACTTGAGGAAAACGTTAGCAAATTAGAATATGGAGGATTTGCCCCTCAGGGGGCTTTATGTATATATATGGCATTTAGGTTGAAGAATTCTAATTTAAACTTCATGCCTTCTTCCTGAAAGACATCCTGATCGTAACACAAGGCTGCATCTCTGAGATGCTTTTCCTGTAAACCATTACACATAAATGCATGTTTGTTTTCATTTGAAATGCACTGGAGTCAGCAACATACTCACTGTCAGACGGCCAGATATTGCAGCTTTATGCAAGTATGTATCAGCTCTTTTTAATCTGAAGTACCTGTGCTTTTGTCTTCACGCACCTGACTTTTCTTGTTTGCATTCCTTCTCCACAGTGGAGGGAATTTTGTTCACTCTTGATTTTGCATGGAGACCATGGTTCTACTACCCAAGAATACTGATTGCACTCACTGTAGCATGGGACTGCCTCATACACCTACAAGAAGAAAGAATCAAAACTGTTCATCTGAATTATACAGGTTAGCATCTCTCCAGAAATGCCTCAGCCAAAGCCAGGAAAGAGTATACTTAAAAACATCCTAGCTTACACTCCTTATGCTAATTATGCGATGGATATTGTAATAGCTTTAAGTTCATTTATTCATTATTGACTTGCCACAGGATTTCTAAGTATACAATAAACAGTAGTATGTAAACAGTATCTTAGGAAATAGGACAAATAACCGCTATTTCCTGCAGCCAGAAGAGGAACTCTATTACAATTTCATTTGCTCCAACTGCTGTTGCTATAATCTATCACACATTATTCACCAGGACTGTAAGCACTGCATACTTTTGTGTTTCAGAAGGTACAAACTTAAAATCAGCACTCATTTACCTTTGCTTCTGACATATCCTTGTAAGTCATTTATCATAAAAGAATGAAATTTCATGCATCCTATAAATTTCATTTTTATACACAAAACTTGCAAATGTTTTTTTTCCCTGCAAGTGGGAACACATCTAATCAACTCTAACACATCTAAGGAAACATGACTGTGTGTTCACCTGAGCTGTGGTGTCTATGTAGATAGAAAAATACAGCCAAAAGCCTGATAAACTTTCTTAAAGGGCGGCAGATATCCAGGTTGTTAGAAGCAGCACACTGAGATACAGTACTTTAGCAGGTCTTTAGGATTAAACAAATGAATGCATGAACAGTTCTATTACAATAATGAATAAAAGTTACTCATTTTGAATCCAGTACGCCTGCAGAAGCTGATTTGAAGATACAGTGTTTTCTGTTGCTTTGTATGAAGCACAATGTGCTGCCCTGGAAAAATAAAGCACACCTAAAACTTCTCCTTCCACACACCAAAATCTCCCTGGTCTTGCTGGTGTGGAGCCGTTCAGTTCTCACCATTAAAATTACTGTAAATCAATAGCTTTCCTCCCAGCTACCACCTCTCCTGTCTAGTTCCCCTCACCACCCCCCCCCCCAAAAAAAAAAAAAATCAGGTTTAATAAATTATAGCTTCATTTTAAAATAGCAGACTGTGACTATGCATGGTGTGGACACAACAATACAGAAACCTTACTTGAAACATTTTGGAGGTGGGCAGGTGAGATCAAGGTACTGGTTTGAAAACAAAACTGGTGCCCCATCCGAAAATCATCTTCATACCAAATAAAATGAAGATAAGTTGATAAAGAAAAGTATTCAGGAACAGAAAATGCCATAAACTAATTTTAATTGTGGGTCTGCATATAAGTTGTGCACAAGGTTAGCAGAGAAGAAAGAGTAGGAGAAGCTGAAAAGTGCAAAATATGTGAAGGAGAAAAGAAAGAGGGACCAAAAGTCAGGACTGGTGGAGGCAAGCATGGCATGAACTAGTAATAGCATCACGTTTTATGCAGAGGAAAGGAATGGGATTGAAGGGAGAAAAGGCAGTAGTAAAATTAGTACAATTTTTCCTACATATTACTAAGCACAAATCCTTTTTCACGGTCTGTGCACAAATAACATAGAGAACGTGCAAAATTTATGTGTACTACTATTTCAGGGATGAAATACACACAGAGATAATGTTTGGTACAAGAAGCTTCCTGCAAGTGAGTGGGGCCACTCTGCAGCATTTGGGGGAGCACTGGAGCTGAGCGACATTTCCAGCTTGTGCTGGACCTGCACAAAGGTCTGTGAAAGATCACAGTGGTCCTCAATTGCTCAATATGGGCTAATGACTTCTGCATGCTAAGGTGGCAGTATTTGGCCTAACTATAGGTATCTGTGTATTGTACAAAGTGCTAAGTTTCCTAGACTGAGCAAGGAGCACCACGAGTGTCACTAATTAGCTGTGCAGTCATGCTTATTAACTGATGTACACGAGAGTAAAGAGAGAAAGTACCTGCTGAGCAAGTGCTCAGCACCAGCAAGCAGGGAGACTGCCAGTGTGGGGGGATGCACCAGGCAGCACACTGAGCCCACCTAAAGCCACTGTCCTGCCCCAGCTACCCTGTCACCTTCGGAGAGTTACTGACTCCTGCAGTCATTTCCCTGCACACCCCAGGGAGAATAAAAATCCCTTTTTAGGCACTGTGAAGCCTTCACGATCCCCAAAGACAGCTGGGAGATGGATGTAGAGACAGGCAGTACTTATTGGTTTCCCTGCTCCACGGAGTAGAAGGAAAAACTACACTCTGTCTATGTTGTCTGACAAAACATACTGCTGTCTGCAGGAGATGATTAGTTGAAGAGGTAAATGTGTGCTTGAGGCATGATCAGAGTTTCCCTCATTGCAGAGCGGAGGCAAAACTGGGAGAGAGCAAAGCACTAAACTTCGCAAGAGCTGGCTGCCAGCAGACAGGAAATCTGCAACCTGCAGAGGAGAAATCTCACTGTGCAGTGTTAAGGGAGGTAAAACTTATTTACTAATACATTAATTAAGAGCCAGGTGAGTACTTTGTTCCTGCTTTTTAAACTTCTGGAGAGAAAGACAAGGTTGAGGGCGGCTGGGAGGTGATAGTGCACATGCTGCCTGCGCCCTTTTGTAAGTACAGTGGGGTAGCCAGGGCACGCACAGCACAAACAGTGGCTTTAAGGATTTAAGATCCTTTCCCCTTCTCTAATTAACAACCCTTCCTCAGGGTTAGAGGCTACCACTGTGAATCCCACAGATCAGGATGTGAGCACTGGCAGCCTTTCAGTGCTCACCCCCACTGCCTGCAGCAAGAAGCCTCTGCTCCTTGCTCAGAGAAGACCAAGACCTTGGAAAATCCAACATTGTTGTTTCAGTGACCTCTCATTGCTCTGTGCTAATATCTATTAAACCTCAGACCTCTCCAAACCAGCAAACCCTCGCTGTGGATAGCAGCACAGGCCTAATACCAGGAATTTACCATAACTGTGTTTTGGTGGTCAAAACCTCCTGTAGCATTTACCTGATGTGATTTCAGTTCAAGGGTTTGGGCAGGGATGGGATGCCACATGAACTAAAATCTATCCAAGGAAATGTGTGAGGACAAAACGGAGATCACATACGCAGTGACACAAATACACGTAATGTGAAGTGATGTTTAAAATATGCTCTTTCAAGAGCAGGCAGGATAGCAATAATAAAGCCATTAACAGAACATTTGTATTCTGCTGTCTAATCATGTCAAGACAGTATGATTACACATGAAGCCACATCAGCTCTCCTCTTCTGTCACATATCCCATTCTGTGCAGGAGGAGGGAAGGCACTCTATACTTGCTGTGCAATCCCTGAAGTACCTCCATACCCAGGCAGTCTGCTGCTGACCCGTTCAGTACTTCCAGTTGGGCCAGGATTCCCAGATTGCACTCACCACCAAAAACCTGGAATATAATTGTTACAAATAACCTCTTTTCCTATGTTATTATGCTGACCACTGAACATTCTGTCTGTGAACAGCCTCGCTCCTCAACTCTGCATTGTGGCACTGAGCAATGCCATCTCCAGTAGCACCTCTGGGGCACTGGGAAGGTGTAAATAACCACCAAGCGTCATTGGGAGGGACAAATTTCCTTATGGCAAGTTACAGCATGTATCAGTAAACTCCGTTACACTTCTAAATGGGAGTCTCAAAGAGATATAAGATTTCCATGACTGAAACTCTGTGGGTATGCACTTCAGAAGCTGTGAATTTAATTTGTGACTCTATCTTTGCATTTAAAAACCATGGTGATGTGGCATGTGGTCCTTTTCTCCACAGGACAATGTTTTCCTCCCATTTCTCCCTCCTGGCTTGCCATCATTTGTTTTTTATCACTTCCAATTCCTCTCTTATTTGAAAAAAGAAAACAAAACCAAAACCCCAACAGACCTTAAAGCTTTTCATTACTATCTTTTCCTAACAGCTGTGGTACTTCAGAAGGTCAAACAGATGACGTTCTTGATTCTGTATTTTCAAAGGATATTGGCTAAGCCATGGTGTTCTTTGGGCACCACCAACCAAGGAAACCTGGAATCACTTCTCACCTCCTGGGTCCATGGGAGCCCTCTGTCCTTACCCTGAACAGAGGCTGGGATGGGATGGGGTGTCCTTACTCCTAACGCAAAACAGAGACCCAAAGTGTCTGAGCCTGGGGGGGGGTGGGGTGGGATGTACACCCATGGATCCCTGGCCGCAACAAAGAGTGTGTCCAAGCTTCAAATTAGATGCGGTTTCAGTATCCTGGCCCACATCGCATTTGCCATCTGCTACCTCTGCTGCAGATATGGAAGTCTCTTGTCCAGCTACACCACTTCTTTTCCCAAGTACGAAGACAACAGTTCCTTTGAAAATAATTTGCTTAATGCTCACTGTTCCCCAGACTTATGCGAATCCACTATGACAGTGCATTTATAAAAACTTTCAGACTGAGAAACCCAGTACATGTATGAAGCTGCACTACAACAATCCATCTCCTGAAGGACAAGAACTAAATGGAATCCACACCACGGGACCATGGGTCCACTGCTCCGTACTGCTCAGGGTGGAGAAAGACGCCTGAAGCTGCAGACACCTGACCTGTGCGGAGCTGCAGAGAGCTCAGCGCTCAGGGAACCAGCCTCACTCCATGCCTCAATGCTTCCCCTTTAGCCCCTTAAAAAAACAAACACAATCAAAATGTTTTTAACATTTTAGGAAATTAACTGCTTTCCTCAATTTTTATTCATATTCACATGCCGTGTTTTGGGCTCAATAAACCAAGGGGTGAAACGATGTCTGATGAAAGCCAATGGGAGTTTTGCTCCTGACTTCCATAGGACCACTATCTCACTCTTTGTAGCCACAATTAACCTGGAATACATTAATATCTGAATCCTAATATCAAATTGGTAGGCACAGCTCTAAATAAATTAGAGGGAAGAATGACAAAACCTATTCTTTAAAAGAAAAACTGCTATAGGCTTGCCCAAATAAAAGAAGCCAGTTTCCATTCATTCCAATGTAAACCCTGAGTCCTTGTGAAAGTATCTTGACATCGACAGTTACTTCAACAAAATATAAACCCATTAATTTATTTATTTTCTCTTTTAATAGTGATACTTGCATTTTGATGAAAAGTCCAAATATCCAACCACCACGGAGTTGTGCTGTGATTTATAATGTTCTGTAACTTACTTATTTAAATATGGGTCAGGAATAATACTGACCTTGCAAAGGGCATATAGAAAGAAGTACATTCACTCAACTGATGTGATTCATTAAAAGAAATTCATACCTATACTTCAGGTAGCTTTTCTGATAAGCACCTGCAGAGTAAACTAGACCAAGGTTCAACGTTTCTGAAAATCATAGTGACTTCATATTTTTGTGAACATAAAGATTTATTCCCCCTCAAGGTAAATATTGACTCCAGTTTTCCCTCAGTCAATATTTTAGCTTTCAAGACAGTAAATCTTGGTGTTCACCTCAACTAAAGTCAATATCTGCTTATTATATTAGAACAACCAAACTGATCACTGTAGCGGTTGCCTGAAACCCTGAGGACAACCTCTGTGCTATTCATATCTAATAAAAATGGTCTGAATTCATTGCTAACATAAGTTCATTTCATATCACAGCCCTTATACCAAGGTTACATTAGACCTAATACATTGAAACAGCCAGAACCAAAGAAACAAACTACTTTTAAACTATGGAGACCACCGTGAGTAACATCAAAGCTAGAAAAGATCCCATAGGAAAGAGCTGATTTGCTCTGGTTTGCAGAAGGAAATTCAAACACAGATATTAAAACCACTGCTATTGAGACTGGCTAGCAATTTCCCCACTTTTAATACTTTCTGCATAACCACTTTTATGTTCCCTGCATATCCAGGCTGTACAAGGAGGCAGCAGTGGGATGTCACCTCTTCTCCTCTCCAGCTTATGGACACTTCTTAGTGAAATCTGGATCACAGCCAGCACTTCTTTTGCAACCAGCCTGACACAACTGGATCTGGAGCACAGTGGGAAATATAGCTCCAAAGATGTCCATCCATTGCAATTACCTGTGAATTTGACTTCTTTGTTGATTTCATCTAGTTCATGCAAATCTCTATTTTTGGTTGTAAGGTGTTAATGTTAATACATTAACTGAATCATTTTTATAATGCTCTAAAACTGCCTTTGCAGTCCATATAATCCAGACCAGATAATTTCTAATAATGAATTTCTTTTATTTAATTCTTTAAAACTGAATTCAAGATGAGAGTACTGAATTTGTTAATTACTTAAGTGAATGTTTGATTTGGCAGATCTAAGCACACATTTAAAAGCTTTACTGAATTAAGTCTATATCTGAAGGAGAAGTACTTGCACATTAACAAACACTACATCACAGAAATTGCCTCATTAAAATTTCAACATTAAATAGTTCTCTTTAAAATAAAATTGATTTTATTTCATGCTAGTTTCTATATTGATCACAATCACCAGAAATATGCTAACTGCTCACCAGTATTAAAACTGGTTGAGTAATTAATTTTCAAACAATTTGGATTTTGCAAAGCAGCGGTTTCACTGATGAATATTTGTCTTTCGGTATTTGGATGATGCAAATAGCCACCAAAATTAAATAAATATTGCTCAAGAATGACTTACAACACAAAAGTTTGAATAGATCAGCATGTGGTAAGACTTCTGAAATTACTGGAATCCCTGAATTTTTTATGCCTACAGCAGATACCCATACAAGTATTTGTGAAGCAAATTCAGCACTTTCAGTTTTCATTTACACCCAAATCAAAGGAGTTAGTGTTTTTTTACCTCCTTTGTGGTACGGAAAATCAATTAGAGCTTTGTTAAGGTTATAAAAGGCCTTCACTGGTGTTGAACAAAGTTCATAGAAAACCTAGACATTCCTAAAACTTTGTAGCTGGCAGAAGGATGAATTTTATTCTAAGTACAAAATATGAATTAAGAGTCAGGACAATGATTACTATAGCACAGACAGAAAGACATGGATTCCCAGTGTCTGCCCTGTGGGTAGTATGGAAGCTCCTACAGAAACAGACCCTTTACCATTATAGTGAGGAACTTGCCATGGTGACAGCTTTCAAAAACACTTCCAAAACATGATTTTCACTAAGTAGGAAGGGTAAAAACACTTATCAATCCTCTGAAGTTTTCCCAGCTCTTGATTACCTATTTATAGCCTGACCCTCAAAACTGCTCAACTTTAATCTTAATTTACACATGAGAAAGCTAAGGATGAAGAATTGAGACAGCACATTTATTAGAGGCTAGCAAGGAAGCCCTGAGGGAGTGGGTGACTGAATCTGGAAATGCCTTATTTCTTGCATTGACTGGATGACACCTCAGCTTAAAATCAGACACTGAAAAGTTCAGATGAAGACATTTCAGGATGAAGCCATCAGAGAAAGCAGCACTGTAAAATTTTGGCTGCAAATTGAGGGAAAAGGGAAAGAGGAGCTATTAGGAAAGCAGCAGAGTATTCTTGCTATAAAGGTATCTGGATACTCCACTTTCCCTCACCGTGGCCTTTAGACGCTTTTACTGTATCCACTCTTTTGATGGACTTTACAATGCTCTTACTAAATCCCTTCTTTTCTTCTAATGGATGATTAAATATGCAAAGATAGACACCGCTGTATTTCAAATTCTTAAGTGAAATGAGTGGAAAATGCTTTGTTTAAGAAGTTAGTTGAAGTGAGCTCTGTCAAACCCCAGTCATTATAGCTCACACACACAGAACTAACATGTTGCTCAGCAAGGTTTATTAATTCATATTTACTAGTCATAAGTGGTTTTATTTTCTGTAAGATTGGTTCAGGCATCATTCAATGTGAGAAAATATGGGAGGACACGCAACTCCCAGATGTGAACCTGCCTCCCTCGTTTTATTCAAAGTTTTACTGTCACTACAGCCTTTGAGGAGCAGAACACAGCACAGAGTATAACCTCGCAGATATCATGCAGATATTGAGTATTTATTTCTACCTGAAATATTCAGGGCAAGACAATTTAGTTGAGATTGTTAAAGTGTGAATGGAGGATATGCGAATACAATCACAAATGGCCAGCTCCTGAGGCTTTGCTTTTTATTTTATTTTTTAATTATGTTTCTTCACTATCAAGAGACTACTGAATCTAGAGGAGATCCTAACAAATACAATTTTACTATGTTGTCAACTACTAGGGTCTAAAGCAAGACAAACTCGTTAGTGAGAGTTTCACTGCATTTCCGCTGATTTCAGAAGCTGTAGGTGCTGTAGCTTCTGCTGTCTCTCCCTGTCACAAAGCTAGGCAAGCATAGCAATTTTAAGTAGATATAAATAAATCAATGTCCCATGTTTTTGAACCAGCACGTTTTTCTGCAGCTGAAGGATAGTTTCAGGGGCAACAAACAAACATGGAACCTCCCTAGATGACTCTGTTATGCAGTAATAATGTTGGATCCCATTTTAAAGAGAGGAAGGGGAAAAAAAGCTGATTAATGAAGAACAACATCAAAGCCCCTCTTTACTAAATGAGAACAATAAGATAAGATGAAGACAGATTGCAACACCAACCTGAGCCTTTGTAGAGGTCCATGTTAGCAGGGCATGACAAGCAGAAAGGAAAGAAAATTATATATTCATTAGTTTAGCTGCTGCATGATAATATTGTGAAGAAAAGAAAAGCAGAAAATCTGCTTAAAATAAAACTGCCACAATCTATGGTTGCATTCATTTTTTTGATTTCCCCATCTTTGAAAAAAAAAAAAAAAAAAGAAATCCCTCAAGCAGAAATCAGGCATTTATTTGTGAGTGAATGAAAAGCACGACCATGCTGAAGAATAAAGCAGACTTCATTCAGCTTCACCCAACAATCCTCTAGATTTCATAAGTGTGTCTGACAAGGCCTTAAGACAATAACAAAAAAAAAAATCTATGAAGCTTTAACTGAAATTTGGTAAAAACCCCCACAATTACTGAATATCAACCATGACAGACACGAAAGGCTTTCAGACATTTAAATCTTAGTTGTGTGGCACTGTCTTTAGTGCAGCCTGTAGATGACATGCAGAAAGCATGCCAGCTGGCAGGCAGCCAGGTGGCCTTTATCAGGAAGGACCCAATCTTCATGAACACCATCAATAACTCAAAGTAGATATCATTAAGGAAAAACTAGTTAAATGATAAAAGTTCGATAACATGGGCATACAGCACATGCACATCCTACAGACAAGGAGGGCTGTGCGGGAGTGGTTGACACAGATCTCCAGGGGTCCACCGGCAGTACAGGAGCTGCACTATGGAAGTCCATATCAAATGGTCCTGCAGCCTGTAGGCAGCCTCACTGAAACAGCATGGAGAACATAAGCATCAGCCTTTGCTAACACAGCCCAGGCAGCCTGGTGCTCCCACTCCTCTCATCTGGCTGAAACACCAAACAAAGCCAGCACAGGCATGCGCCAGGAGTCATCCAGGCTTGGGGGACATGGGGCTCTTGCACCCCCTGCTGTCCTCTGTGCAGCCAGGCTGTAACCCCAAACCAAATGACAGCGTTTCGGTAGGTCAAAAAGCTGTGCCGGTGGTATGTGAGTAGTTACTAGATCCAGAAGCCAAGTCATCTGTCACATGAAATGAAATAAATGCCAGTACTAAACACAAACAGTCCCAAAGAAGCACTTTCTTTGTAGGCATCTGTACAATAGGCAATTTAAAGAAAGGACCATCAGAGCTTACTGCTAAGTTAAAAATGATGCCTTGGAGACAAAGTTTCAGCCCTAGTCTTTCTTTTAAGAGATTTTAATCATTCCAAAGTCTAAAACCTTCAAATTGATATTCTGTCAATTTATTTTCACACCTTAAGCCAAAATGAATTAATGTGGCAGAGCAGACACATGTTTGTCCACAGTATAATATTGGACTGATAATTTTTTCCATGAGATTTAAAACTGGTTAGCCAACAAAAAGAATTTGACTGATAGCCCTATAGACAAGAAATAGAAGAGACTGCGAAGTGTCGGGCAGTTGGAAGTTATGTTTTCTGAAACACACTTCCATGAGACTATATCAAAGACTGGAAGCAGACAGAACTGCAAACTCCTCCTGGGGCTTCCCACAGTCACAGCAAGAAACAGTCCAGTTTTAGGTTCCTGCAAAAGCGGGAATAGAAATGCAAACCATCTCATAACCTGATTGTTTCGTTAGGATAAGACTGTCACTCTCCCCTGTGTCTGCTCAGCAGCAGGTCTGATTCCTCCTCAGCAGCATCCAGACAGAAACGGATGCTCATAGGGAGAGCAGGACAGACTCTGATGGATGAGTGACAGATCCCACAGCTTCAGAGCTCAGAAAGATCACCCACAGCCTGAGCAGTAACTTGAGCTGGACATTTTTTCTTAGAAGAGCAAGTTACTGCAGAAGCCAAGATATTTGACAGCCTGTTGCACTGCATATTTGTGGTAGCTGTCTTACTGCCAAGACAGGCAGATGTTAGTACTGCGTTTAGACACAGCATTAACTTGAGCAATTTTCTCTGTATAATTAACAGGTAACTCAGACCTCCCAGCAGTGCTGCTGAGAGGCCAGCCTCCTGACAAGGCAGCTGAATTCACAGATTTGAAGGCAGCTACAATCATACCGCCACACACTTAGAAATCCCGCAGTTGTTACGACCTGACATTTTTTATTGATGTTTCTTATAGGCAGATTGAGACAGAAGAGATTAAGGCACAGAAGAGCCAAGTTTTCTTTCCCGAATGCATACATTCAAGAAAAGTGAAGCATGCTTCTACCTGCAACCTCTCTCTGGCAAGAACACCCATATTTAATAAACTAGAGGCTCCCTTGAGCCAAAAATTAAATTCTTCCCAACCTATTTCAAACATCAGAGTGCACGTACACTATCCCCTAAACCAAAAGATAAGAGAGAAGTTCTTGTGAGCCACTACCTTGCAGTTTAGTTGGTGTCTCTGTAGTTCTGGGTATCTTTCTTCTGCATTTTCATTCCTTTTTTTTTCAGAGCAGGGAATATATGTTTGCAGATTCCTGCATTTTTATCATAGGCCCATATTTTGAGGTTAAGTGCTATACATGGACCTGTACAAATGCATATGAATCAATGGAAAGTCTACTACTGACTTCCACTTTTTGGGTCATGTAACAAGCAAGGAATGTCTCGACATTTATAGATACATCACTAAAATTCAGGGGGAAAAAAGTATTGATCACGGTGACCTTTTGCTGCAGTACCTGTGTCTTTAAAATGTACATCAACAGTGCCTATATATATTGCTGGTTAATTAGAAGCTACATAAAAACTGAACAGATGTTTTTGGAATCCATTTGACCAGGAACAACTTCATAACTACAAACACATATGCACATGCTCCGCAGACATCAGTACCTATCTCATAGTTACGCTTTCTTTGTACCACATTTTCAAGGAGTTTGAGCATCTGACTATTGGAGCCCTACCAGAAAGCAGAACTTCCTATTTTTTTTATGTACCAGTGGGTAGTGTACCCCATAATAACAACACAGTGCACCAAGTCTTGCTCTGTACTGCAGCATTCAGGAAGGGTATGTCAGGGTGCGAGTGATTCAGCAGTTCTCACACCTCTGTCATTCCCTGGAGCACCACCTTCATGCATCCATGATTCTGAAAATAATGGAGTGGAAAAATCTGTTTCCCAAAACAATAAAAGGAGAAAGGAGAAAGTAAATGCATACGGTGACTATGACACAGCTGTGCTTTGCAGTATCATACACACAAATCACACTACCTGAAACCTTTTAGAGGATTAAGTAATGCAACAGAGCAAATAGCATGTGGTATAAATTAGAGGACACAGTAATTCAAAGATCTTGCAAACAGTTTAAAAGAAAGTATTTGCTCAGCCCATAGCAGATTAGAAAGAGAAGAAAATTAAAAAGCAGGGACAAGAAACTGAACGATCTGAAAGGAACTGAAAAATCAAAGAAATAAAGAAAAGGAAAACACTGTTACCCATTACAGGAACCACACTGAGAAGGCCCAGCGCTACAAACAGTCGATTTAGAATAGAAGGAACAGTAGGAAATGAAAGATCACAAATGGGGTGAAAGGAAAGATTGGTGAGACAAACTTGGCTAACAAACAGGGCAAACTTGAGGAGACACTTGAAATAACTTCTGCGCCAATGTAACTATTTAGGAATGATGGAGACAAGATTGCTTAACATCTTTCAGAAGACGCAATGCGAGAGTGCTGGAGGAGAAAAGAGGGAAAATAACAGTGAACTGTTAGCAGTCAGATAAACTTTTACTTTCAGAAAAATATTTTCCTACAGACATTATCTATAAGCAGTAGAAAATAACAAGGAAATGAGTAGCAGCCACTATGGGTTTGTCAAGAACAAACTGTGTGAAATCAGTCTAATGTTCTTTGGTAACAGGATAACAAATGATGTGAAGAGGGATGAAATGGCAGGTATTATGTTGACTTCAGTAAGCCACACAACCATTCAGGCTAAGGAAATATGGTCTGGATGAATCTAATACTTGGAGAGTACAGTGTTGGAAAATCATATTCTCACTAGCTAATAGTATAAAACAGGCAAGAAACCTCACACATGGCTCTGCAGAGCTTTGTGGTCTCTATCCAGTCATACTCTTTGTTTTCATTAATTTGAGGCTGATAGATTGAAAATGATTCTTATTGACTCTGTGGATGCTACCAAGGCAATCAGATGACAGGAAGGGAATTCAAAACAGGCTTTATGAATTAGAGAAATGGACTGAAAAAACAGGTTGAAAGAGAGGTACAGAACTACAGTGATGAGAGCCCGACCAGTCAACAGCGTGAACCCAAGATGAGAGACAGACAGCTCCCTAGTGGTCCCACTGCCCTGGATCCAGAAACTGTAGAGAACCATAAAGAGAATGTGATTCAATAATATCACAAATAGAGAAGACAAATGCAGAGTTTGTAAAACACTGAAGTTCCACTTCAGCTATGGCATGAATTCAGATCAGGAAGTATGTCCAGATGTGTGCATCAATGTTTATGAGAAACTTCAAGGATTTGAAACAACTAAGAGCCAACAAATGACAGTAAGATTAGTAAGACCAGAATCGAATTGGCAAGGTGACCAGTGGTGTTGACCTTGACAAATTTCCACTATTGCTTTACAGGTAAACATTTAAAACACCAGTAAAATTACTGACAATCTAAATGATAGCAGATCTGTCAATGAAACATAATATCATTGTCAGGTAAAAGAGCAATAATGAGTCATAAAAAGAAATAACTGCTGTATCATCCCGCCAGATGCAGGGTTGCAGAAAGACACCTGAGAGAGTTTTAGAGATCTTCAGCATCTTGAAGCCATCTATCTGCAGCATCACTGAGCTCTGTGCTTGCTAACTCACTGCTGCCTTGAATAAATCCCAGACTGTCAGACTGTATTTTGAAAACCAGGGACTTTTTCATACCTCATACAGGAATAGAACAGTGGAATTACCATTATATTAAATATTAACAGCACTGTTATAACACTGCTTACTGTCCTAGCACCTCATTGTTAAAAAACATGGCAGAGTTAAAGGAAACACAGAAAAATAATTCAAGGTCTGAAAAACTTGCTTAAAAGTAACAAAATAAAGAAACCTACCTCTTTGGTTCAGGTGAGAGGTGGAGAAGGGGAGACTCAACAATTTTGGGGAATATGTAGAGCGGATTTCTCTTAGAAGAGCTCTATTTAAGCTAGCAGGTAAAGATATATATTCCCAAGGCTGAGAGCTGTAGTTAGAAAAATTCATACTCAAGTAATGAAAAAGCGAGAACATTTTAAGCATGAAAGACATTTATTTATGGATCATTTTATACAGGGTAAATCCTCCTTCAGCCAAACTGTGTGCCAGTGGAGTGTCTTTTTACAAGCCTGCTCCCACTCCACAGGCAGGCAGGGATTTGACTGCAATCAAGTAGCTTATGCTGTACAAGAGGTCAAAACACACCATCACCATCATCGTCTATGTCTGTTCTTAGGATCTCTGAATAAGGAACTTCACAGAAGACTTCTAAATCGTGTAACAATCATTAAGTGAGCATGTTTGTTAACCTATACTACATACGTAAAATATAAATTATACCTTAAAGCTGAAGGAATGCCTTCATGGATCTTGCACGCATTTTGAGAGGGTGTCAAAAAAAATAGCTCTACATTATAGATAAGAAGCGCATTGGAGTTCAGCCAGTCCATGTGTCATCCCATAAATGTTGATTGCACAAAGGCAACAGTATTTTATTTACTGCATCAGCTCTAGCTACCAAGAGAGGAGCTGGAATTGAGCAGACAGTACGCTTTTTAGCAAGGTCATAATGTTGCCAGTAGCACACAGGATGGAGGAGGAAAAGTAAAGAGCAATTATCTAAATAAACACTCTGTTGGCTGTACCTGTTCATTAGTGACTTCTGCCATTTCTCAGCTGTTACTCGGGTGTGGGTAAAAGAGATGGCACACTTGGAAACGCAAGTTAGGCTCCCCAGCCTCTGGATAGAGGCTTCTGGGTTTGTGGTTTGCTTCTCAGCCAACAGCTCCTTCTGGGTTTTATCACTAAAACACCCTCATTTAGCAATGCATCCCTGTCCCTTCAGCAGGTCAGTGTGTGGTACCTGGCACATGGACAAGTATCCGCATGTATGCATGGACATCACTAAGAATGAGCTGACTGACAGGAAAATCAAAAGAAAGAAAACAGAGAACTATTGTAATTACATGGTAGCAAAGAAGGACAAATATTCACTGTACAGAAATGCATTTCAGTGAAAACAAGAAAAAGAAGAGAAATGTGGTAACAAGGACACTGGCAGTGACACAGAAAGGGGTAAAGGCACGGAAAAGACAAAATATTAGAGGTAGGGGCTCACTGTGTTTTACAAACACTTGACACAGTACAATACAAAGCAAAATATGTCTGAGGCAGGACAGAGGTACATGGAGAGGCAGTGCCAAAGTTACTTTGCGATAAGGAATATGTGGAGCCTTGCTGGGCTCTACTTCAGTTATTTCTTTGTGGTTTGGCAAGTCCTGTAACAGCTTCCAATTACATGAGACACGTGCAATAGATCAAAATACTTGGAAAAGAAGTTACGCTTAAAAGGCTAATGCTTTTATACACATCAACTGATGGTTTAATATTGACATTAGTGCCATCGTTTGCTCTACATACAAACAATAGACAACATTCCTACAGCTATTTTCAATTTATTTTACAAAGTCACTTTTGGAAATCTTTGCTCCCAGTGAGCAATGTAGGCATTTAGAGTCAAACTTCATACGCTTTGTATCAAAGCCTCTCCCACAGTGCAGCTGCACACCAGTGTGTAGGATCCACATACATACACTTCTACCGTTGCTTTTGGCCTGCTGAGCCAAAAACTGTGTGTGCACAAATCCTCCTCGCCTGTGTATACTCGGAAACAATCCACATTTCATTGTCCTTTCATTTAGACTGATAAACAACTTAGAGATGAACACTAGACATCAAGGAAAGTAATCACTCACTCAAAGTTGCATGTAAAAATACTTAAGCACGACATTAAGTCCTTCTTAGGGTCTATCATACAGACATCAGACAGTTTGCAAATAACATTTTTAATCACTAAATGCTGACAGGACTAGACTGTGAAGGACTGACATACAGCACATTGTTTCAGATGGGTATAGAGAAATACACCCAGGGTACAGATCACTGAAAAATCCACTGCATTTGGTATAAATAATAGTTTGGTTTGGGGTTTGGGTTTTGGGTGTTTTTTAGATGGTACAACAGAGTAACCTAGCTGCCTTCAGTTAACTGCTATTATATCAGCAAAAATTATCAGAGAAGTGCTAAATTCCCTCTTGTGCACCATAGAGAAGAAAAAAATCCCGAACCAGCTGAGTAACACTGGTATTTGTGCTTGTGTATATTTAGACATGGCAACATTTTTCTTAATAAAACCAAAAGACATTAAATTTGGAGGAAAACAGAAGCCTGAGATAACGTTTCCCTTTTAAATCCTGTGAACTGACACTTCTCAAGGACAATGCCTGACTTTCTAACTCAGGCAAATGATAGACACCAGTGAAAGCAAACCAGATTTATCACTGTGATGGTGAGCAAAAAGTAAAAAATCCAAACCATGAAATCTATGCCTCTTTGTTCCTGCCTGGATTCTTTATGCGTTGGACAGAGGGCTCTGGAGCAGGACATGCTCTTGTTAAACACAAAGAACATGGGTGGGCAGCTGCAGTGTACTGCCAGCTGGTGGCCCTTCATGAACATCTGAGTTGAGGTTTCACACACGAAAAAGAAAGTGGATTTCTCTTCCTCCCTCATCCCAAGAAAATGATTACACCTGCACCTGAACACAACAGAGTGAAAATAAAGCAACTGTGGGAAAAGCTGTCTCATGCACTGGACAGGAGCTGCAGTTTTACACCACATGCAGAAGACATTAGAGATGTCCCCACTGCTGGCACTTGAGATTTCCACCCTAAACCAGGAATGTGTACTCAGAAACAGCATCTCTCCATGTGGAAAGCCACTGGAGCCACCCAGCACTGTCACTGCAGCCCCCTAGATTGGGTGCAAATGCAGCAGCAACTTGAAGCTGTTGGCATGTACAGATGAAGATCAGGAGCTCAATTCCCCTACCTGCCTACTAGAAAAGACGCTTTGATGCTTTCCAGAAATTACAGTCTTCAAGTTTTCTGCATTTCTGGTGTCAACAAGACATGTCACCAGTGGGGATGACCAGGGCAAAGAAAATGCCAGTAAGTGACACCAAAGCAGAGAAAATGCCAGTAACTCAACTCTACTGTAACGGTTGTGCTTCTAAGACCTCCTGAGGATGATGCTAGATGCCCGAGTGGGTAAAATACCCCTTTTCTTGGGGAAGAATTACAGAAAACTTAAAGAAAATTAGGTTAGGTACTGAAGGAAGACCCCAGTGGTCTCCAGCCCAGGTGTGTGTAATGGTAGCTCTAAAATACAGAGAACAAACCAGGATATAGTAAGATGATCTTATCTTTGTTGGGTGCAGTAATACATGCAGTCAGACTTCTTTATAGCATATATACTTACAACAAATGATATTCTAAACAATTTCAGTGGTAAGAATGCATGCTTTTGTTGGGAGCTATCTTCTCAGACTGAATGCCTACAAAAGTCTATCCTTGGTTTTCCCAAAGCGTGTGATACTAAGCATTCAGACATTTCTCTGTCATGTTGTCTCTTCTGGATTGTTTTCATTGTGACATTCCATTTAAATCTGCTATGGATGCAGGAAGAACAAACATATCTCAAGATAAGTGCAGTTAGACTGTATTCAGCACAGCTCAGCAAGAGAATGCAGTGTATCTTTAACTATGTGGCATGGCATGGCACCTAACCACTACCTCTAAGAAGCAGCAGACTTCACCAATGCAACCATTTCATCTCTACAGATGATATCACATTGCACTGCAAACATGCCAGCAGGTGCAGGCATCTCTGCAGGATGTCATGCTGCAAAGTGCAGACATAGCAACAGCAGGACCGGGGAGTAAGCACATCTCCAGTGAGGTTGTGTTCTCCATCAGGCTGGCACAGTAGCAGAGAGGCAAGTGCTTGTCCAACACAGCAGAAATAACAGGGCCATTCCCACACATGCTTTACAGCATGCACATGGTTTTTCTTCTCCTTAGCTTCACTCTATCAGCAGAACTACACACAGCAAACCACATCCCAGTCTCTGCTAGCACCTAACTAACTTGAGAAACTCTTGAAGGAAGAATTAGTTTGCTGCCATTTCAATAGCTCTTTCCCTCTGAAAAGGGCACTGTTGTACAGGTTGATTAGCTAGGAAGATTACTCCTTATAGTCAAGCCTGTATCTCCACTCTTAATTCCACCCCATTACCCTTGTTACACCCCTGGGCCCCACACTGTATAACTGCAGACTTTCTTTAATATTTATGCCCTTTATATGTTCAGAAACTGTTATGAACCCTCGCCGTCACTGCTAAGCCCCTCCTTTTCACACCAGTATTTGTCTCTTCCAATTCCCCTAGCAGATGGATTACATGGCTGGTGTTAAATACAGCACAACCTCCCATTCAGAAAGAGCCTGGGCAGCCTGGCCCACACCACAGAACCCTTGAAGTCTTTAACATAAGCACACCTAGGTTTATCCAGACTTTGATGGAAAATTGGAATGTGCCATTCAAACATCACATTGCTTGCTCTGCCCTGGCATCTTGGCCCATTTACTATGTGCTTCCCATATATTAAAGGGGAAGACAAGCTCTCTATTCATATTTATTACACAATTCAATTTTATATGAGCATATTTAACTTGTTTACACTGAACTCTGCTGTCTTAGCAAAGAACCACTGAGCTGAGTCTTACGGGATTAAGTTCAGCATTTTCTCTTAATTGGGCCACAATGGTGTATCTCAATATTGCATAACTGTTTTTTATTCTTCTCTGAGATAAACCTAAAAAGATTAGATTGGTTGGCTTCTCTCAGGTTCCTGCAGATTATCACCTGCAACATAACTGCCCCCATGCATGTGTTCCTTATCTCCCACCAACACTTCCCAGCTTTGAATGTTTCTGATTATATGACAGAGCCTGAAAAATAGCCAGGGTCTACCTCCTTTTTTTTCTCTTTCTAAAAATGTACTTATTTTCTCATTCTTTCCTTCACCTGTTCCTCCTTCAGTACACCATTTGGGACAATAACCTTAAAGTGTTTATTGCAATCAGTGTTTGATATATAAGCGCTGGTCTTCCAGAATCACTTGGTCTGCCAGCCATCAAGATTCATCACAGCATTGGATTTCAGAAACCTGAAGACAAGGAAACATATAAGACTTCCTGGAAGTTAGAGAAAATCCAAGGAATAGCCTCTACTGCCTAAAATTAAATTAAATCTACATTCAAAACATACAGCCTTGTATATGTAGGGCATGGGACTTCCTGCTAAAGAAGCAGGTGAATGAGTTGACTTTCAGTTCAGCAGAAGGTAATTTCTGAGAGCAGACACCATAATGCGTGGCAGAGAAATTACGACTGTCTCATGACAATGCAAGCCAGTGCCAAGATCAGCTGGGGGAGAGCCCAGCCTCTGGCACAGTGGCAACAGAGCTGTTAGGTATCAATTTACATCAGCAGACAAGGACTAGGAGAGCTCAGTCACCAATTCAGCCCAGGACCTCTGGGAATCAAGGGTCTTCCTGAATTATTTATCTCGTTCAACTGGTGATCTTCGGTCTTTAGATTACCTGATTCCACTCAGCCACCTCCATAATATAATTATTTTCTTTTTCATCATTTGCCCCACTTTCCCAGTGAAACTTAATTTTCTCTCCTGGCTTTTTTTTTTTTTTTTTTTTTGGTTCAGCCATGTGCTGAATCCTGGATCTCCGTCTTTTCTTAGAGGAATATATAAAATAGGTGCTCATTTTCCCAATAGCAACACCTAATAAATGCACAGCTTAGAATCACAAATCCTAGAGATAAAACATTCCTGAATAATGTCAATATATCTTTCCAACTAATTCAACAGAGTATTAGTTTCAACATGACAAAGTCTTATTTTCAAACAGTTATTTATAGGGCTTTCATCAGCTTACCCAGGATATCACTTCACTGTGCGTAGCTCTTTTCTTCTTAATATTCAGCCTAAAATACCTCTGAAATCAGAGTTGAAAAACTTCTTGGTTAATTTGATGCTTTAAGCATCAGTACAATTTTAAGAAAGTACAAGAATTAGGTTGAAAGAATCACTACAACTTACACTTCAGTGTTCATTCATACTGAGTTTTAAGATATCCTTTGAGGACAAAATGTTTTAGCCTCATGTTTCAATAAAGGTAGCTCTGAATTTTGGTGGCCATTCATGATTACTTGAGCTCCTTCTCGAACTTAAGTGGCTATCACCATGCTACTGGATGCCATTCTCTCAGTGGCAATAGTCTGCTCCTAATGCTGTAGGTGGTTTGCAAAACTCCTTTCTTATTTTGCACTGTGAACAGCAGTATGCACACTGTCACCAACACACTCCTTGGGAGAAGAGAGCTAACGTGAATGGATGGTGGTCTGTAACCTTATCTAGAGAGGCACATACAGCACATCACTAATATGTTCCAAGCGCTGTAACTTCAAAAGCAGAAGAAAAGGAAGCAATTCCAAAATTGCTCCCTTGGTGTTAAATACAGCACAACCTCCCATTCAGAAAGAGCCTGGGCAGCCTGGCCCACCCCACAGAAACCCTTGAAGTCCAAAGCAATTCCAAAATTGGAATTGCTCTGAATGGGCTAAAAAGCACTTTCACCTCTGTTTTCATTGTGAGAACACAGAGTTACAGAGGAGCTAGTAATTACCAACTTGTGTGAAACATCATTTGTTTTGCAACTGCTAGCTTATCATCTTGAGTGGACTTCTGCCTGTACAGCCCTCTAAGAGATACCTACCGTAAGCTCTGCTAGTTGGTCAGGTGCAAGAATTGCTGTCAAAAATGTGCTTGGTAGGCACTTTCTTATAAAATCTTCCAGAATGTCAGTTAGAAGTTTAGCCCTCAGAGATAATAAGAATGGGAAAGCCATTTATGAGTTTGACACAATTTTACTGTAAAAGTTATGGTAAGTGATGATGGTTTGGGAGACACATGCAAGAGGACAACCAATTGTCGTGGATTCAGTACAATTATATCGAGGTCAGCCACTGGCAAAGCACCTGTCTGAGGTTTAGCATCGTACTAACGGAAGACACTGATTTCCCAGACATCATGCTGACATATTTTAACAAAATTCTTTAACAAAAGAAAATGGTCGAACTATATTTGGATGCCTCTATGAAGACTTCTCTATTTCCTACAGAAAATTAATTCAGACATATTCAAACACCTACTACATTTGCAAAGTCTTGTAAATTGCCAACAACAGAGCTGTGTTTGGCTGTGCAAATTTTTCTGCCACGCGCATCTCCTCGTCAAAAATTAAAAAGGCTCAGTAATACAAAATAAAATGCAGCTCCTCTTATTAAAGTTAAGATATTTGACCAGTAAAGAGAGCACCATATTTATTCAAAAAAATACTGTTAAATGTCTAAAAAAAAAAAAAAAATATTCTTTAATCTTGTAATCCACACTTGAAGACACATCTTTACGGAAAAGCTCACTGCACTGCAAAGAAGTAATAAACATACATTAAAAGGTTCATGCATTAATACAAGAAATTGCATTACAGAGATAAAGCCACATCTGCAAGAGAAGGAGCATGCACTCAAATTTATTTCCAAAATCAGTTTAATGGTAAGCTGCAATCTCACTTATCTAAAAATAATGAAACAGAAAGGAAAAAAACACCCCAAATTATGACTAAAATCAACAGAAAAGAACATATGCCAGATGTTCAGGCTCTCCACCTACCCTTTATCCTTCTTGATGTCTGTCACTTTCTTTCATTTAAAAAAAATGCACTAATAATATAACGGATCATAGCAATAAAATAGGTGGTATAAAACCTCCTAGTTAAGGTGTGTTATAGGCATTTACCTCCTTCCACTGACTATTGAAGGATGTCAGCCTCCCAACTTTAAAGATTAATGGGAATATATCCACAGTGTTTTTCTTTTTTTTTTTTTTCAATTTTCTTTTAACTTCCAACTTATCCTACCCTAGAAGCTAAGTAATTCCCATTTCTTTTTCCCTTGTCATGCTCTACACTCCAGTTCCATACTTTAGCTAGTCCTATATATTACTGCTGTCAATGATGAGTTCAATGAGGTTACTTCTTCTACTGACATTGAATGATGCACATAGAAAATCACAAGGGAAGCAAAAAACTCAGCTACCTTCCTTTTCTCCATCTCGTTCTTAACTGAGCAACACATCAGTGAAAGTCAGGAGCTGCTAAACAGCCTCACTACTGGCAATTACACAGTTGTATAAACAATACTGCTGCTTGCTCTTTCTATCTCCTCCTTAGTGTCTTCCTACAGGAATAAGCAGACAGCCCCATGCCAGTGGCAAGTTATATGCTTAGCTTTTGTTTAACTCTTGTTTAACTAGATGTGATATGCCTGAGTGAATTCATTCTGAATGTCAGGAAACTGATGAGGGTCATCAATAATCCATATTTAGCTTCATGGTAAATGAAGGAGGAAAGTGAGCAGAAAGAGGAACTGATAGCTGAAGAAGAAACTATTTACTAGGGATAAGGACCTGCATTACTCCTGGTACATAAACACATGGACAAGATCAGCTAAACCATCAGTAAAATGCACTGGACTAAATAATTATTAACATTTTTGCAGAACTGGAAAAATGGCAGGATCACAACAGCCTTTGCCAAGCAGGACACAGGCATAGGCAAGGTGGGAACATATGGAAAAGAATGCAAATTAAAGACCTTACTAAAACTAGGAGTCTCATGAATTGTCAGACTAATATCAGAAGGGATGTTATCTTAAAATGGTATTTGAGAGAAGGTATAAAAGATAATGCCTTAAGGAACTAGAGAGCTAAGTTTTGTCATGCACGGAGGCCATATGGGACATCACCCAAGCTGCATGGAGAGGAGCAAACAGGTGGCTGAGGCTGTCATGGGAGGTAACACAATCTCACAGCACATCCAGAGCAACCAGGGTTCACACTGTATGGAGGTAGGGGCAAGGACAAGTTCAACGGGCTGATGTAGCTGAGGAGAGGCAGAGCTTGTGGGTCTGTGTGGGAGAGCTGTAATTCTTGTGAGAGGTGATTGTACATAAAAAATTCTCTTAGACAAACTGCCAAACCCCTCACAGCACACCCTGCGACTCCAAATGCAGGGATGCTTTTCTGTTCCTTACAGCACAGGCACGGGGGGAGTCTTCTTCTCAAGGGAAGGTTTGAGTTCACACTCCTTCAACTCTTCACACAGTTTACAAAACCACAATGCAGTATTTTTTCCCGAATATGGAGAACATAAAGGAACAGAATTACAAGCTGGGCGAGATGAAAACTAACTACTGCATGCAAGATACCACCTCTGAGGCAGGAGAACGGAAATATATGCAAGCATTTCTTGCCTCTGCCAAAGATCAACCAAATTTGTCGAGCTAGAGCCTGCTCTCATTTATATTATGAGGTTTTTTTGTTTGTTTTTGGTTTTGTTTTTTTGTAATTCTGTCAGAAAATCACTCCTGACTTCCAGTAGTGTGAGATACTGCAGAATCAGATCCAAAATACGTTAATGTCATGAGAATAACGATTACATATCATGGAGGTACTTTATATGCTGCACAGGTGTATCCTGGATTGCAGGCTTCCTGAATCTGAATTTGTTTTCTGATTTTGACACTTGTACTTGTGCTTTCTGGTACATATTCCACTATACTTTTAACTGCAATTGTTACAGTAACTCCTTTAACCATTTTCAGTCTTTCCACTTTGATTTATTTATGGAAGAATTCTTTTTTAATTAAACTTCTTAAAACTTGCTGCCAAGGACTTTGAAATTGAAGGATTTGATTTAAGCTACCAGACAAAGGCATTCATGATCACGTTGGGATCCTGGTTTCTTCTTTTCAACACCAAAGCGCAATTAGATCTCTGTAATAGTTATGCTGAATATTAAAGGGAGTGATTATTATGGGGCATTTTAACTATCTGAACATTAGAAACCTAAAAGCACTAATCATAATTCCTTTGCCATATTAAAACATCACATGAGTAGAGCAGGAGCTGCACTAAAGCAATAGTCATTAATCAGTACTTAAAGTAAGTCTGTTGCCAAATTATCTCTTAGGCTTAACTTCCTTGAGCAGTATCATCCCACAGAGGGAAGTCTGGAGCATAACCTGACATATTACTGCTTTGCAAGAGATTAGCCCACCACTGGCAGTTGCTCACCAGCATTATCTGGCCCCTGCAACACTGCTAGCACATCTCCTCCAGTTTAGAGAGGAGCAAATGTCAAATACCCATCTGCCTTCCAAACCAGCCCAAGGCTGCTCATTAATGTAGGCAAAATTGAATGAGTTATTTTGTCCTAACTCTACAGCCTGCAAAATTGAATTTGGTGGCAGCAGCAGAGCTGGATCCTAGAGAGGGCACAGAGAACTGACAGCAGCCTGTGAGAGCTTCGGGAAGCAAAGGTGAAAAGGGGTGAAGAACTGTATTTCAGAGGCCACTGATTTAAGGTAGCTGGAGTAAGAGAGCATCCATTCTTTCACACACAAGGGAATGCCAATTCTGGTTCCTTGCAGAGCTTCTCCTGCCTGACCCTCATGCAGCACTGTTTCAGTCCCCTGTGCCCAAGCGGATGGTCCTCACTCTTGTTGGGAACAGCCCCCTCTACGTCTGCAGCTTCCCCATCAGTTTCATGTTTTCACTTCTCTCACATTCCATACCAGTAGCTGACCTGGCAAGAGAACAATAAAAAAAATGTAATCTAATCATTCTAATATGAAAATCTCCACTGAGACTTAGAGGGTGCAGTGCTATAAGGGAGACCATATGGCTGTGACACAGGTCTCTGCCAGGTTGGCCAAACTTTCTGAAGTTATGAGCTAAGTGCCAATTGCAAAATTTCCTACCTGCTGGTGATGATGAACTTCTTCCCTGGAAATGGAAATTTCCTCTGGAAATGTTCCCTGCAGGGGTACTTCCATCTCCAAAGGCAGAAACTGTGCATCCCTGCCTGCCAGAGCACACTCCAGCATGCGAACATCAGCAGCAGACACAAACTGCCATTCAAAATTCCTGGCAAGAGCATGAGTACTACTTACCGTTTAGATGTAGTGCTCCTGCCAGAGCGCACCACTGGTGATTTGTGTCTGTATGGTGTTAAAAGCCTGAGATCCAAAGAATGAACAAAAAAGCTGGTCTCTAGTCCAAATATGTTACATACTATATTATATATATATTGCACCACGGAATAACTATACAGAGAACAGGAGTTAGCTGTCTCTTTGCTATGCCTTTCATAAGTTTGTTCCCTCCACTTATCCTTCTCTTTATGGGGCACAGGAGAGATATCCCTCAGCTCGCCTGCTTTTCTTTCTTCTTCTCTTGTCCATAGCTAATTTTATCTCCCCTGTGGCTTCAACTTCCATTTTCAACTAGCACTTACACTATTATATCTGAAATGCTCCTCTCTGGCCCACACATTATTTTAGCCCATCTCTCTCTCACTTCAATTGTCCCCACTTTTCTCCATCAATGACACCAGAGAGGAGCACTCATGTCTGAACTTCTGTTATACCTTTTCTTTATGCTGTCCCCCTGGAATACTTAACTGGAATTAGTATGAAATATCATTCACTTTCCCAGCATTCAGTACTTTCTCGAGATCGACTCCTGCAGTAAGACTCACCTCTGCCTCCTAAAACCAGCCAGACATGACATCTAGGCTGCATGACTTTCAGTAATACTGACTGCTATTTACTCTACTCGTTCTTTTAAAAAATAACATTGCATAAACAGCATCACCATCCCATTACATGTACTGTTAACCTGCACGACCAGCCTCAGCACTACCACCTTTTTCATTGCTCTTTGATCCTTCTCCATTGTTTTGTGATTTTTTAATTTTTTTTTTTACACTTCACTCAATATACTGATAAGCTACCACTTTTAGGAATGAAATCTGTCTTATGTGTATATACAGCAACTACATCAGTGAAGGCATTACCATAAAAGTGAAAAGAAATAGCACTAAAAGCTAGTTCTCCTACTTTAATCCATTTATCCTACTGTGCCTTCCAATAGTCAAAATGAAGATATGTCCATGGGACCCAGAAAAGAATCAAATTTACATACCACAATAAGACATGAAATACTTACAATTGCTTAAGGATAATTTTGACTATGATCCCCTTCTGTGTTACGCTGAAGTATCTCGGCTATTGGAAAGAGCTGATGCACAGAAAAAAAATGTATTTTGTGTGACAAACAGAAGAATGCTTCACTAATTTAGAAGAGTCATGAAGAATAAAAGGAATTGCAAATTAAACGGAGAATGCAGTTGTTTAGGGGATTTGGATACTTGTGATATTTGTACTGGGACCAAAATAATGCTTCTTTTAATAAAGCTGTCATCATCACATATCATATAAATGGCCACTTTTCAGCCCAAAGCACCATACAAACAATGCATCCAATCTGGCAGTCATTACTGAGTTTTCATGCCCATTAGTTTTTTATCTAAAACAGTCTGATCTGATCAGATTTTCTCATCTGTTGTTTAGGTAAGGATCTGGATGCATTTTATCAGGGTGTATCTGTTAGCTTTGCAAAATAGTTTAATGTCTCTCCAATACTCAGTATAAGCAGCATTGCAATACATAGGTTCTCTCTTGGGAACAATGCACATATTCCTCTGAAACTGGCTTTTACCTGTTGTTTAAAGGATAAAAAAGTTGCTTTAAGGTGAGGAATAAAAGTGTAACTGTTAGGTTGCACACTAATAGTTTAGAAAGCCCCTTCATAATTATGATCTCTCCTATTTCTAACTTGTTATCCAGTCTGGAGCACCCACTTCAGGAATGCCACGGCTACTAGCACTGAAGCTCTCTCTGGGTGTATCTCAAATTTAGTGTATGAGTGTCCTTATTGAAACCCATCATCATAAAAAATGACTGGGCTGTCTAACGAGAATCTGAGGTAGAAGACCAGAGGAGAAATGAATACGCAGACAGGACCATGGCTCCAGCTGCATATAATTTGCCATTTAAGTGTATTTGAAACAAACAGGAGAGACAGAACAGAGACACTTCCACTGATGTTGTCCATTTGGTACTACTCTGTGGCTACATATTCACAAACAAGTCTGTCAAGCCTGACCTTTCAGCGTTCAGCAGCTTGGGGGTTAGGTGGGAAAAAAATTACAATGGCATTTTACAACAGGAAAAAAGAGGGAGGAGGTGTCCTAGATTTGCACTATTTATAAATGAAGACCTTTATGAAAACTGTTTGCATGAGTCTGTCTTTATTATCTTTGAACTCACACTTAGCATCCCCAAAGGTGAACATTTTCAGAGAACAAACAGGATACACTATACTAAAATACTTCTTTAGTTGTTTTACTGAAAAATCTAAACTCTTCCCAGCAAATTACAATTCAAGCATCAGGAAATAAATACAAACATTTACACGACCTGCTGAAAAGCAGCACAGCACAACTCTGTAAGGCTTTAAATAAAGATGACACTTAGCTAACTTAAATTTCTTCTTACAGGCATATAAATCAGGAGGGACTTAACTCATGTCATGGAGATTCACCAGTGTGAAAGGTAAAAGAGACTCAGTGAATTAAATTATTGAAGAACTTCATCAAAACCAGGCTGAAATTATCTAGGGACCATAAAGTAACACTGTAATGGTTCCATTGTGACAATGCTGGCGGGTAACATGCCACAGACCTTCAGAGCTGGATTTTAGTATAAAAGCATGTTATTAGAGAGCTATTTTTTAACAAGACTTCTCATTTACTGGAGAAGAAATGCTGCTGCTAATAATATTATTAGAATGAGATATTCCCAAAAGCAGTCACTGACAGGTTAATTCAGCCACTGAAACAAGAAGGTGATGCTATTCTAGATGCCTTTTTGATACGTAAGAGGAATAAAAGAGCCGGTTATAAAAATAAATCTGGACTGTGTGATCATATGCCGATTTTAAATTAATCACTGATGTTCGCAGAAACTTTAGAAAAGGTAGGCTGGCATTTTCAGCCACAGCTCTTGGCTTCAAAAGGGCAACCTCTACCAAGCAAGGGAACCAGCTGGGAAGTCACTAATCACGAGGTTGAAAGATCTGCCTGGGGAAGGAGACTACAGTTTTTCAGTCAGAGATGGCAATACTTACAGGGATCCATATGTCAAGTAAGAAATAAAAACTCAAAGGCAAAAAACCACAAAACTGTGTCTGGTCCTCACTTGCCAAGGAGACTAATGGACAGAACAAGTCCTGTGGGGATAATGGAGTTCATGTGGAGATGAAGAAATCACAGAGAGAAGCCCCACCTTAAAGCTCAGGAATAGCTGAGGAGGAGAGTGGAGGAGGCAGCGAGGGGCAGCTACCAAAGCCCAGCCAAGGGAGCTGCTCCAGAAGATACTATAACAAACAATGAAAGATGTGTTGGCCACATGAAGAGATAACCTGTAAAGAAGCAGAGCTACTACACAGTGAGGTTAGAATACAGATTTAAAAAAAAGTAGGTAACTCCAAATTACATGAATATATGCTTCAATTCTCATTGAAGTCAATGATGATAACCATGCAGAAACTATCACAGCTGAGATGAACACATATCTCAAGAAAAAAAATGTCAGAAAGAACTGGATATGAAAATTAATGTGGGGCAGCAAGTTTAAATAAATCAAGCAAGACAAGAACAGTATCATGCAATCAGAAATAATAAATGTCATATCTATATGTTAAAAAATATCAGAGCAACTAAAAGTCCTTTCTTCTACGCTCAGCAGCAGCACAGCTTTAGAACAATTTTTAAGGAAAGAGTAATCAAAGCCAGTGAAGCTAGGAGAATTTGGGGAAAATATCACATGAGTTTAATATAGGTAAGGCACACTAATCTGACATCTTCCTTAGAGAAGAAAACTCACTTTTGAGAGAAAGGAAATGAAATCGATCTCAGCTGTCTGGTTTTGGTAAAGCTTTAACACCATGTCACCTGGGGAGTTATTAGTTAAATTGAAGAAGATGGGGGATTAGTGCAAAAATTTTAAAGTGGCCTGAAACTGCTAGAGATGGGACAGTAACAGCAACATTAAATGGGAAATGTCAGGCTGGAGGGAAGTTATTAGCATCACTGCTGAGGGACTGATCTTAGAGCCAGGCTTGGTTAATAATTCACCTGTTATACGGGCACACAAATAGCTATAGTCCTGTTAAAATTTTACTGAAGACAAGAAGCTCAGTGACATCTTCATACACAGAGAATTGGGACAGTGTGGAACAAGAACTGCATGGCACCTTGCCCGCAGTACCATAGAGAGGTTTCAGTTCAATAGTACCGATCGCATATTCAAAGACAAAAAAAAAAAAAAACAACCAAACAAAAATCAAAAACCAAAAAAACCACCAAACAAAAACCAAACTCAGCCTTGAGAAACTACAGGGGGGCATCACAAGATGAAGCATCATGTGATGTGGCTGCAAGATAAAACAGAAGAAAATGCACTCCATGGAAGGCATTATCTCGAATTTCCCTTCAAGATAGGATGCAATAACCAGTGTTTTACAAAGCCCTGCTAAGACCCTCTCTAGTACGGCGTGTACAAATCCAGAACCTTAGTTTCCCAGATTCAAACAGAAACAAATACAGAAGAGAAACATCAGGGTGATTGTGAGAATGAAGCTCCCATCTTGCAATAAGAAGCTAAAAGGGTTTGATATGTCTGGAAACAGAACGCTGGGAGGCATGGCTCTCTTATAATTAGAGAATAGAGATGTTTTCTCCCTATAAAGTCTGCAGGGCAAGAAAATACCAGGGCAGGGCTTTTAGTACTAACGGAAACTTCAGCAAAGTTGAGACAGGAAAAAACATCCATCCACTCAGCCTAGGAATGACAAGGTTTTTAAATAGGAAAGGTTGGGACAGTCTTTTCACTGGTGTAATGCAGATCATTAATGCCAAGGCAGAGTTTAATAATGTTTTCAACAGGTCAGTACAGTTGCCTGCAATTTCTGTGACTAAAGCAGAGAAGTAAGTCCTGTGTCCTGTGAAAATACCATGAGCATTTCTCATGTGAACCTGGAATAAGACAGTGCAATACCTGCACCTCCCCTTTCCCATGGGTGATCATATTAGTTTTCTGGCAAACCTTCAATTAGAGGAGTGAACCAGCAGACAATTATCTTAATGAAACCTCGAATTAAATGCAAATTAAATTCAAGACCACTGAAAAAGTGATCTTTGACTGGAAGTAGGTAATGAACTGGGGTTTGTCGTTAGCAGTTGTTAACTGGGTTTAGCTAGTTCTGAAATATTAAAGAAAAGATAAATTGGCTTAAGCAGTGACTCATGTAAAGCTATTAAGATAAACTCTTGGGGTTTATGGCTTGTTAGAAAATATAACTTAAAAAAATGCAAACAAATAACAACAGACTTGTTCTTAGTAACTGCCTCTAGGTGAAAAATGCTTCTTTTTTTCTACCCAGTGCTGTTTGTAACACTGAATGCCAACAGCCCAGGTACCAAGTAAGGCTGGCACGGGAAACCAGATAGAAGCATCACAGAAGCGGTCTATTCTGGTTTCCATAAAAGCCATTAGGAGTTTTAATCATGTGAATTTAGTGGGAATACAAAAAAGCCTGCTATTTAATGGAAGAATTTACCTCCTAACAAATTAGGAAAAATAGGTTACTTTTCATGATTTAATTACCCTTATACATATCAAATACAACAATAAAACCAGCAACAGTTTTACATGATAAAACTGAAAACTGAAGGTCTTTCCTAAGCAAAGTCTAACTATTTACACACAGAGAGTTATACGACATAACTAAAATGAAAATAGATGTGGTTTTTCTTTTCCCAGAAAACTTAACGGAGGGACAGTACTGTAACTGAAGCTACAATATAAATGGAAGGAACATATAGCAGGGACCTCTGACAATACTTTTATTTTACTTTAAATAGAATTATAACCTGTTATCTCAGGTTATTGTGGGCTCACCTTGTTCTGCTGTAATTCATTCCTGGGAAGCATACTCCTTTCCCTTAGAAGCTTGCAATACAATCCACAGAACATTTCATGTTCATGTGACTTGGAGACATGCTCCAAACTTTAGTACTTTTCCCATTTCCAAGAGACAAAAACTTTTTGAAAAAACAAATGTTCCTTATTTCATGATTTAAAATACGCTCAAATAGTGTTGCAAACACTATTGGACACATTTCAGGTAAGCATGTGGAGACTGACTGCTCCTTTCATTATTAATTCAATTGATAAACATTGGTTCTAGCCAAAAAATTATCTTTTTGGTTTCAAACTTCATCTGTTATCCAGTCTGTAAATGAGATCACAATTCAGTGAAAATATGCAAACTTCTGGTATATGAAATGACTGGCTATCCTCCCTATAGGGAGGTCCATTTCTAGGGCTTTACATATGACTTGGATCAAAGGTCTTGCCTTTGCTGAATAGACAGAAGTAAGGGAAATAGTATGTAAATTAATACTACTTTCTAAAAAAACAGAGCAAATTCCAGGTGTCTTAAAAGTTAATTGGAATTTTATTTAATTAAATGATGAGAGTTAGGCCAGAGACATTTGGTTAGAATAAAACAGTAGTTAGTAAAACACTACATGGAAGACAGGATATAAAAATGGTGTTTGCATCTGCTGCCACACAATCAGCCACGGATTTATGGGCATGTTCCAGAAGTGAAGAGCTGCCATAAACCCCACCCAGCTGGGCAACGCAGCCGCCAGGCAGCACATAGCAGCTGGAGCACACATCCTAACACTCACAAAGTACTGATCACCAGTTCAGGCACAGACGATTTACTGTGAATTACAGAGGTTTGGCAGGAAGAAATAAGCCATGCAGAGCCTGGATCCGTAACCCAAACTTCTCACAACTGAGCTTAAAGGGCAGCCTTTTGATATGTGGTGTTGCAAGAATTACTACTGTTCGATGCTATTCTGCACAGCCAGACATGAAGATGTCGTAATTCCCTTAATATCATTAGGAACTGAAAGAAAAGAGTCTTACCCGCAGTTTTAAACATATTGCCAATTCAAAAACCAATACCTGTCACACCCTGATTATTCATTTGATTTGATCACAAATGAATTTTCATTCAGGTGCATAGAAGTCAGGTGTATAGAATCAGTGTTGCAAGGACTCTGCAGTGTAACAGGCAGTGTGACCTGTTAGAAAGGATTTTCTTTTTTTTTTTTTTTTTTTTTTTTTCTAATCTGTCTATAATTAATATTTTATTCCAAAACAAGTAAACATTTTAGTGTTATCTGATGGACTTCAGAAAGCATCTGTGGAGCCTTCCCTTGCTAAGCTCTCAGGTACCTATGGTGTGCTACATCAGGGCTGACAGGGTGAAAACAACGGAATTAAGTTAAAAAAAAAATATTTGTTCTTCCTCTAGCTGGGATTAATTTCTGAGGTTAGCATGCAGACATGACCCAAATACAACTTGTACTTAGAATTTACTCTGTGATAACTAACTATGCTGAAAATGCTGCTGTTTGCATACAACTCCTGAGAGGATACTTATTATGCAAAAATGAAGACATCAGAATGCTGATGAAAATCTGCAAGTCATTTATCAAACACTAACCTGAAATGAATATTAAGAAAAAGCTCTTTTATATGCTAATGTTTAATCCAATTCAGTTTAATCATTGCTTTCCTTTCTCAGGACTGATGAGTTGTGTACGTACTGTGCACTGTAAGATACAATCTTCCATACCTCATTCTCAAAAAAACCCAGTTGTTTTGTCAATGGTTGCTCTGGGAACACACAGAATAGAAAATTAATCTTTTCTTATTATTTTACTCACCTGTGAGGCTATCCATAAAGCCTGTTTTGTCAGCCCACCTGCTGATCACTTGGGTAATATCTGGTTTACATGGACCAAGTACTTCCATTCTCTCAACAAGACAAACTATAATTAATTTCTCTGATGGATTTTCTAATGAATATCTATTGCTACTCTAGTTGCTGAAGTATTCACTGATGTTTGTGTTCCAACAAATATAAATCTTTTTATTTACTCTGCAACTTTACATCCAGCTACTAACAGGGGAAAAGCAACATAAAAAAGAAAATAATAAATGCCCATGCATTTTAAAACATTAGGCTCCAAAGTGGCAGCTTGTTTGGTTGTTTTTTTTTATTATTTTTATTCTTTTACATCAAAACTTGGTTTTAAAATTTGGATTTAAAACTAGGATTTAACTTGTCAAAGAGGACACCATGTACAAGATGCTTAAAATTTTGGCATGAATGTTTTGATCCGGGTCCAGATCCCTACTTACAAAGGAGTAATTCCTTAATAACCAGATTAATAGCAGCAAAGATAGTACCATTTAGTTGTCAGAAGAATTATTTACATATACAAATACATGTTCCAGATGGCCACTTGAGAGCACACAATGTAAATTAAAGCAACAGACTGGATTCATTTTAAGAAATTTTGAAAATCTGCAGACTCATAAAGGGGCATATGTTGGACTTAGCTAGCACTAAGCATTCCCACCAAAACCAAAACCAACTGAGGTGCCTCAAGGAAGTTTGGCTGCTGCAGCTGCATTACCGGAACATATGCACCAAGGAGCACAGGTCCTCTAATACACTGAAGACTGAATGAAAAACCTCAACTCCACGTATTAAATAGAACACTGTATAACAGCATTAGCACATATATATTATTTTCACCAGTTAAGCAGATATATAATAAGACATTATAAAAATAGCATATGACTACTAGGTCTTTTCAAAGTCTTGCTTAGAAAAGACTGCTAAACCTTACTATTTTACATCAGTACTCTTTTTACTCAGATTCTTCAGAAGAATAATGAAAAGATCTTTATGCCTGCTAGTCAATTAGAAAGTTCATGAACCTCATACTGCTGCTCTAAAAAAGGAAAAACTCTCATCTTTACTTAGTGAAGTAATAATTTAAAACTAACTTAGAAGAGCATAAAGAACACCTAAGCTCAACAGATGTTTGAATAAATTGTTGAATGTAGACTGACCAGCAGAGCTGACATGTTATTTGGTTTAGCATTTCTAATTGCCAAAGTTCATACTAATTAATAACAGTTGTCCACTTCGCAAACTCCTGCAGACTAGCCTCGATAAAATCTGACTATCCAAAAGACATCTACAGTTTTTATCTAATGTGGCATAGGACATTAGCTACATGACTTCATATCTAACCATTTTCATCCAGTAAAACAAATTTCACTATTTTTATTAATGATTCTAAAATATTATTGTCAAGAAACATGTTAAAAAAATTCAAGGAAAAGCTTTTGTTTCAGAAACAGTTAAGACTGTTCAGTGACAACACTGTAATTATATATGAAGTTACTTAGAAAATCCGAATCTTAAAAGTAAGGTTAAGTGAAGTTGACCTTTTTTGCAGTGGTTACTGTTTGCACCAAAGGTGGATTACTGTTAGAACTCAACTGATTTCAAACACATAACCAGCAGGTGGGACTCAGGGAAGGCTCTTCCTATCCATCCCACCAGAAGTTATGAGAAGCACAAATGAAATCACAGCAAAGCTGAACGAACCAACAGAGGGCAGCTGACTCACAGGCATATGAAATTCTTACTCCTGACAAAAACAATGGCAAAACTCCTTTACCACCAATGAAATCCAAACAGACATCAGATCTTTTTACTTGAAATCTATAGCACTAGGATAGGACAAAGCTTTGCTACTGGAACTAGCAAATAATAATATTTGACAAAGAAAGAGATAAACGTAAGTTCAAATCAGATGAGTGTTCTGAAACATGCAACTCAAAACTTGTTCAATTAAAATTTTTCACATTTTGCAGAAATTCTCAAGTTAGCCATCTCTGCTATCACTACAAAAGTTGAAGTTTGCAGATCATATTTTTTCTTCAATAGTAACTCATACAAGAAAAATCTGTTTTTATAATACATGCTGGTTATAACCTTAATTAAGGAAAATACACAACAGTAACCTACCAACTAAAAAAAGAAATAAACACCCAACAACCAAACTAAAAAAAACCCATTAAAACTGGTTGTTCTATTGTTTTGACAACAGCATGTGGTTCAATACTGCAGCCAAATTAATTCTCCATTAAAACATAAATAACCATTTTGAGCCTGCTCTTTAAATTATTAAAGTGTAGCTAACATCTGTTTATTGTGAAACCACAAATGAGTCTCATCACTATTAAAATTAGTCTGTAACTCTAGCAAATACATAGACTGCATTTGCCATCAAAAGATAATCGATGCTGAGTAAACTTTATTAAGTGCACTAATATTTAATTATCTTTGGTTCTGAGTTTGAGCTCCAAAGTCAATCTGGAACATCTGAGACGGCGTTGTATGCTGCATCTGTCAGTGAATACCAGGACTCACAAAATGCTGCCTTCATAAAGTTTCCTAGTTAAGTTACAGTATAGGAAACAGCTGACTCAAAAATAATATAAATTATAGACAAATTAAAAGCCCTCATAACTTTCAATTAAGCAATAAATCATAACAGAATACACAGGACTGCTGATTTATGTCCTCCTCAAGTGAGAAACAGTAAATAAAATTAGACAGGACAGAATATACATCATATTGGAGAAACAGAAATCTATCCTTTGGCATTTCATTCGCACATAAAAGTCTGCTCATGTTTAGTTTCTCTACTGGTGCTCATAGCCTGTAAACACATATTTACAACACAAGTGTGACACAATCTATCAGTAATGATGAAGAATTAGCTGAGTTTGTGCAAACTCATATTTGCAACTCCTTTCTTAGTGTCCCTGCTAAAACAGTGACTTCAGGAGGCAGGCAGAGTCTCAGACACCTGTAGAAGGGAGACAGCTTTGATTTCTCTTTTCTTTCCTCAAACCTACGTGTGACTAGAATAAATTTCAACTTTTGGAAAACAGTCCTTACAAACAACAGACCTTGCTGACATGGGGGTTGTATTTGACAACTGCTGAGAAAGCTGTAATTGGGTCTTGAAATCCAAAAACTCAATGTGATTTATATTCCAGCTAGCAATCTGGTAATGCTGACAATCCTGATGTTGTCACCTAAAAAAGATGCAAAATTCATGTGTTCAACTTGCAGTTCAAATGCACACATTTAGCTGATGGCAAGTCTGGCACAATCCTTCCAGTCATGTGAGGAGAGATCAAGAGGAGTACAGAAGGTCATTTGCACTTTTATTCTGCTGTTTTGGAGGAGGAAACCAATTAAACAACATAAAAAGAAAAATAGAAAAAATCCGTTCCCGAATTTATCAGTCAGCTACAGTGCATAAAACAAAGCAAACCGAACAAATGATATGGGTACAATTTCTGGGCAATGGCCAGAAGAAATGCCTGCACCAGAAAAAATATTAACACTTGTTAAGTATTAATCAATGATAACTGCTGTAGACAGAACAACACAGCAATATTAAATACTTTAAGAAAGCAAGATGAGGGTTATTTTAACGACTATAATGCAAGAGGTGCCTGAGTGTTCCTGGGCTTCTCAGCAGCTCTGACAGATGAATTCATATAGGACATCTTCATGAATATGAGAGAATAATTGGAAATGAAGATAATGCTCAAACATATTCATAAAGGAGAGTCAGAAAGGAGGAATTTCATGCTCTGAGTGCTTAGGATATATTCACAGCATGCACGTGAGTCAGACCATGCTTAACAAACTCTATTCCTCTTAGAATAAAGACATCCACTGCTATGCAGCCCACCTTAATCTGAGGACACACAGAATCTGCAATACATCTATGAGAAAATTCAGTCTGTCTGAAAGACTCTGCTGTCCACTGGAAAAATGAAAAAAAGTGACCAAAATCTTAATTAATAACCAAGCTAGAGCTGCATACCTGGCAGACAGAACACAGAAGAACTCCACATAGAGGCCTCTATGAGACACATCCAGATTTAGATATTTGGCTGACCAAAGGATATATGAGATACTCCGCCCTGCTGAGTGGAAACTCATTTCTTTACTGCTGTCTTTCCATCATCAGCACTGGGGCCAGACTGCCATGACATGCTTTCTATAAGCTTCTTCCTAGAATAGTCTCACACTGGTTTTTGATGGTAGTAGATGCTAAATCAGGGCAATGATGGTACCTAATTTATCAACTCAACTAAACTCAACTCAGCCCAACTGAACCTTCAGTCAGGCTGGATGATCTGCACCGTAATTCAGGCTGTGCACACAAGCTGCTAGATTGCACAGATCTTGGTGCCTTCTACTTATTGCACTCCTGTTCAGTGTCTTGCCAATATCTTGTTGCATTCACGCTACAAAAAGTTTTGAAGTAATTATGTGACAGGTTCTATAGAACTATAAATTACGGGCATTAATTTCATTACTTGACTTAGAATCTATTTCAGAAAAAATTTCCACATTCATGTCTTGTATTATAGCAAACATTATTTTGTAATCCACAAGATAATACTTTGGAAACTAGTTTTGTACAGAAAAGAATTATAGAAGACAGTAAAAAAAAGGACAATATGTCCAAATCTTCATTTAAGTTGCCAAAAGCAAGAAAAAGGATACTTCTGTGTAATTCAGACTTTCTGAAGACTCAGTCACGTCATAAAAAACATGATGCCAGATAACGCATCTTCTACCATATGAAAAGGTGAAGATGTGCTAACATCTTTTATTCTGAATATTCTTGAGTTTGTTCCAGTTAGAAAAGAAGCTAGGTCCTTATTTTAAGTGTTATGCAGCATTTCCCCTTCCTTAGCAATTATGAACCTAAAACCAAGAACAAATTATACTGCAAAACTTTGCAGAAAAACATAGAACTTTCTAAAAGGAGTGAGGGACAGGAAAAAAAAAAAAAAAAAATTACATCTTCTGCTAAGGAATAACCAAAGCATCAATCCTTTATGTTCTCCGGCTCCTAAGACAAAGACAAGCAAGAGTAAGTTCAGTCTCAGTGTTAGACGCTGTCATGCTGATTTACGACATACAGTTTTTGCTGGTCCTCCAACATGACATATTGTCCACAGGAGATGCAACACAAACCAAACTCCTTTCCTTAAAAAATATTGCGCAAACCAATCGAACTCCAGTTCCTTAGGTGAAAAGTTAATACTTTCTCCACTGGGCAACCTGACCTTCTATGGCAGATTTTCCATTTAATTCCATCTCCTCTGCAGAGAAATAAATAGGACAAAGCACTTCTGGTATAACTCCTGTCTTTCCTATATTTTGCAGTATGCTATCATATTAAACAATAGATTTATTTTCAACAACAAATGTAGGAACATCTGGAATTTGGCCCAGAAATAATTATAGGTAAATTTTCAGCTCCACAGATGTAAACATATTTCTCTATTACTACAAAAAGTCCTGTTTTGATACATATTTCATTAAGAACTTGGAAGGGGCTGCAGCAGGCAGAAAAATGTCATTTAATTAGCACAAGGCTGCTAATTTTTGTGGATTCAGAGTAATTCTAGGAAAGAGACTGGCACTGTAAGATATTTAATTTCACAAAGTGCAAATGTACTATCACCATTACAGAAAATAGCATTATACTATATATCAAGATACATTATTATTAAAGAGAAGCTTAAAGCAGCTATGTAGAGAAAAAAAAGCCAGGTGAAAAATACTTCTGAGGAAATTGTCTAAACTGCTCAATTTTTTTGAAAGCTAAAGCTTTTCATGAGTGGCAATTGTGAAAATATGTTTATATGACTCTTTACTCAACAGAAAACCTGCAGGAGAAATGAAAATCAAGTGTGGTAGCTACTGAAGCTGAATAAAAAATTAATATATGCTGGGAATTACAGTAGATGATACAGGGTTATTATGCCGAAGGACAACATGGGAAATGGTTGTATTTACATAGGGAAGCAAAGCAGTACCCACCCACATAGTGGATTCTCCAGACACTCACTTCAGGAAGAAGAGATGGTGCTCAGAGTACACAGATTTGTCTTGCTATTTTTGCTTATTTAATGAACTAAATTGCTGTTTAGTATCAAAAGTTACAGTCACAGGAAAAAAAGAAGTAAGGAAACCAAGAGTTTCTTGTTATTTTGTGAAAATGAAAATTCTACCGCATTAATATAGCAGGCAAAAGCCCCTTTCATTTTTATGACACTGTAAATCCACACTAGAATCAGGGGACAATTATTATTATTTTTTTTAATGCTGTAATTCCTTCCTTTAAGGCAGAGTGGGAGGAAATCAGATCTTCTGAAGGTAACACCAAGATTAACAATAGGATTTTTGTTTTCAAAGTTAAGTTGTACACAAAGGAAATGAGTGTTGACAGGCAGACCCAGAGGAAAATATAGGTCAGACATGTCCTTGCATGCCACAGAAAGGTATCTTACACAGCCGATGCTACTGATACAGCAGTATAGGACTAGGCTCAGAAATAAACTACAGGCAGCTGAAATCTGTGAGATGAAGAGATTTTTAGCACCTCAAAAAAGTTCAGTGACATTTTTAAAAATTAGAAATCTCTATTATAAAAAGAAGTGCTTTACGAGGAGCTATTTATGGCTAATATGTTATTAATAATATTCTTGAAAAACAGAATCTAATACTGAGACGCAAGAGTTATACATGCAACTCACTATCCATGGATTGTGATACAGCTCATATCTATGAGCTAATTCAGTGATAGCAATGAAAGACACTGGGTTCAAACTTAACTTCTAACACAGGAGCCTAACAGTTTTGAAAACACTTCATACAGTGTGCATATGCATACATAGATAGGTATAAAAGATATATTTACACAAAGGAATAGTACAACCAAGTACTACAGCAAAACAAAGCGTGAAAATGAATTCTTTTATAGTCAGACACAGTCACAATTAAGAGAATAAATACTATTTTAATAATTTCCAATCAGAGATGTGACAAAGATAAATGAAAGATTGCAAGTATTTTGTGTCAGCAAGTAAGGACAAGAACATAAATTGAAGGAAGGAAAACAGGTGAAAGACAGTAGTGTTACATGTTGCTTATTCAGAAACTTTATTGTATACAAAATTATGGCTCTGAGAACAGTTACAGACCTAAAAAAAGATGGATCGTTTCATTCCAGTGCCCTGTGAAAAGCCATGCCACGCTGCTCTTCAAGTTCCTTGGACACAGTCTACCGGCATTTCTGGATAACGGAGACTTAGACTGGCAAATGTGAGCCAAAAATTGCCCAGAGGAATGGCGACTGAATGCAAGCAAGTCTGTGTTGGTTTTCTTTGCTTTTTTTTTTTTTTTTTGAAATGTGAAAAGCCTTTTCTTTAACAAAAAGAACAAAAGGCCTTTCTGAACAGACCTTTCCTAACATTACAGATTAGAAAAGGGGAAAGAACACACAACCCTCCTCTCCACCTCTAGCCCAAGCCCAGCTTTGCCTCGCAAGAGATTGTGACTTCTACAGTTAACAGCAGTCTCCAAGCCCATCCAATCTTATCCATTCTAATGGTGAGGTTTTAAAGCCTATAATTTTGTAAGATTTTCACTTATGAAAAGGAATCTGAAACATTTTTTTGCTGATTAAAAAAACCCCTGTTTTCTCTGAAGTGCAAGGATTAAACCAGTCAATTTCTACAAAAATGTTACAAGAAATTCATACATCACACCTGCATCTGAGAGATCTGATCTGTAAATACACTGCCTTCGTTTTCCCTTTTGTTAAACTTCTGTATGCAATTTCAGGAAAAGTACTTGCAATCACAATGTGCAAGGTGTCTATTTCGCATATTCTAGAGTGAGTGCTGGAAAATGTCATTAAGAATAAAATATTCATTTTAAAGAAAGCAGTAAGTTTAAATTTCAAAAACTATTACATTTTTTTCCTGCTACGCCTGCTGTTACAAATGCTCCCAATCCTTTGAAAATGCTTGTTTAAATATAGACAGTGTATATATAAAGGGAATAAATACTTGCTATGATATTTGTTCTTTAACAGGACTGGGTAAGAGAGAGGAGGAAGAAGGAGAAGGAGGGAGAATCTTGACAAGAATATATATTACAGCAACCAATAAAAAAATAATCCTTGGAATTCTTCAGTCTTTAAAATAAGATGCATTTTCTTGTACTAATCATAAAAACCTATAAAAGAATATTCAAGCAATACCCCCCCCATAATTCATATTTAACCTTTCATCATGTAGAACTACATATTAAATAGCTTAGAAACTGCATACTGTGTAAGTGCACTCAAATAAGACTAGAAATAGAAAAATGTAAATGCTACACCTCTTTTAACATGCATTGCACAGCCAAGAACATCTGCCAGCTGACCCCATAATCCAATTGCCTCTTCAGAAGCAATCATATCCTTATACAAGAGTTTCAGGGCTCCTACATGCAATACCTATTTTCTTTAAGAGATAGAGCAAAAGGTAGTTAGCTGACTCTTCAGCAATTTTCAGAGGTACAAAACGAAAGTAATTCAACATATGACACTGATCTGCACTAAAATACTGTCATCTCTTCCCGCAGATATTGTAATTAATCTTTTAATTTCACAGGGCAACACAGAGGAAGTTTAAGGCTGCAGTGACTATATCAAATCAGCACACCAAGTGCATACAGCCCATGCAAACTGTTTGTCACTTAGAAAATAATAAAACCTAGAATAAAATCTGTAAGGGCACAACTTAGCTCATCACCTATAATGAGAAAAAGCACATAAAAGCTGAATTAATTCTCCTAACTCTGAGTTTACATCTCACAACCACTGCAAAAGAAGTGAACTGCTTGACAGGCTCTACAGGCTGGGGTGGGGAGAATGACATCTGAAAGAATAGCTTCAAGATCAGAAGAGCCAAAACCCCTGTGGAACCAAAACCTTTGTGGAATTAAGAGTATAAACCCCATGGAAGATCATGCAGTAATAGGATATGTCATTATCTCTGTATGAAACTAAACTTTTGCTAAAAAGTTCTGTCCTAAATACACAAGCAAGCTGTACTACTGTCAAGCTGAACTGACTCTAGGAGGATAGTCCTGTTTATGTGACTCAAATAATCACTTGCATCATCAGATCAATTGCTTTGATCATGCAAATTGCCCCTCTCTCCAAAGCAGTAGCTTTGCTAATGTATCTGTATTGGCAGGGCCTCAGACACTGTGGAAAATGGTTAAGAGAGAATTGCTGCACCAGTGTTTCAAGTAATGCTCTGCCTAGTTAAATTTATGTCAAATATCTGAAAGGCATTAAAAAAAAAAAAAAAAAAAAAAAGCCATATAGGGGTCTGCCAAGAGGCCTAGAAAACACCCTTCACAAGAACAGGGTGAAAAGATTATTTGGCTTAATGAGAAAAAGACACAAACTGACTGAGGGCTTTAATTATAAGACACTGGAAAATGGAGAGTTCACCAAAGTAACTGATTAAGCAATGTCAATACCCAAGCTCAGAAGCAATAATTAAAAAAAAAAAAAAAAACAAAAAAACCAACAAAAAAAATCCCCCCCCCAAAAAAAAAAAAAAAAAAAAAAAATCACAAACCCACAACCATCAAAACCTAAAAATACAATAGAAAATAATAAGGGACACTGAGGAGTTTATTATTTGTTCTAAGTTTATGTAATACCTTTATAAAACGCAAAACACACAATATAGTACAGTAGCTAGTGAAAGAGCAAATCTCAGCACCAAGGTGGTTTAGCTTTTCCCATGTCTGATATCAAGCAGAAGCAAGTATTTTACAGCAGGTATTTCACCCAGATTATATAGAAGTAACTAAGATGTCACGTATTTGTATTTAAAGAATCTACAGAGCTCTGCTTTAGTTTTTAAACACCGCCCAGACCAAAGGAAACAGAAGACATTCTACCTTGCAGTGGATTAATAATATGTGTTCACCTTAGCTAATCAGCAGTGGGATAGCTAATTTAGTTTACCATCTGGGTAGGCAACTTGTGCATGCTGCAGTATGCCTAAGGACCTCAGTGTGTTTAAATCTGTGCTGGAAGTCAATGTCCAGTGAGTGCAGAGCAAAACTTTTTCTGAACTGTGCAAAGGATTTTGAGAAGTGTTTGGGGAGGCAAGGAATAGAATATTAATGCAATATGTGTATATTTGTGCATATCTAAGTGTACATATATGTATTTACACGTATGTATATACACACATTTTTCTTACGAGCACAACAATTTCTTCTTACTTTAAAAGCTCTGGAATACATAGCATCTGATCCAATCCTGTAAATCTAAATTGGAAACTGGTAATCCATTCGTGCACTAAACCAGCTAGAAATAGTTACCGTTGCTATTCTAAAAAAGAACCCAAACCCACATACAAAGAAACAAAAAAGACCCCAAAACCGCCGAAACAAAAAAAAGCGCTTGGAAAAACAAGGTCACAAATCTAAAGAAACAGACCTTAATGCAATTCTAAGGTGTCACTATTTGAGCCTGCAATAGGAAGACCTCTAATGAATTCAGTGGATTTTATATCAAGACATGTGTTCCCAACAAAGTGGCAAAAAGCACCAACTACGTTTATATTAATACCAACCGCAGCACTTTACAAGCACAGAGCACCAATAAACCATACAAAGACATAATTTCTAAGTTTAAACAACTTCTTTCCTTTAATATCTTCTGAAAGGCTTTTGAAACTAGCAAATCTAATGTGTATGGGAATAGGTAACACTTTATAGCAGTAAGTTTACTTTTAATGGAAGTAGTCTGCTGTGTCTATGGGTAAAAACCCCAGTATCTTTTCATTACAAAGGAGCTTATTGTTACCATACAACTTACTGAGGGATTTCATTTTGCCTCTTTGGTGATCTGTCTGATCTATTAAGAAAAGCACTGAGGTATGGACAACATACGCTTTATTGGAGTTTTATATTTTCGTAGTCCCTGCTGCTTCTCTTAGGCTACTGCCTATGAATTTCAAATAGTAATAAGGAAAAAGAAAAGTATTTATCAAGTTTCTCACAAAAAAAAAAAAAAAAAAAAGGAGAAAAAGAAATCTTAAAAAAATGAGGCAAGTTGAGAATCAGGTGTTAGAAGTGGTGCTGCAACTCAGGAAAGGACTGCTGCAGCAATGCTTGTGCAGAAAAACAACTGGATCCACCACCTCTAGCACCTACAAGCCACTACACAAATAAATCTTTGTATGAATACTATTAAAGTCCTTCTACACATACTATGCAACATATTATATATACATTCATAACATACATTTGAAATCCCTACAGCATAACTGTTTCTGTCCAATTAATTTTTGTAGTTGAATCTAAAATAAAGGACAGGCAAAACTAAATAGTACTTCATCAGTGTTAACTAGCATTGAGAATTAATCAGCAAATGTAGGAAATCACTATTAGTTTTGCAGAAATGCAAGCAGCATTAAGTAGCATTTAATAGATGCTGATTTTTTCTTAAGAGTAGCAATTTAGAGATTACTTTCCTCAGATGGGATACCTCAATATTGAATACACAGAAATTAATGTTCAAGGGAATCTGTGTTATGTTGAAAGATGTTGCTAAAAATAGCAATATATATATTTAACAAATGCTTCTGCAGCAACCATAGTCCCAGAGAGAGTTAAGAAGTTCTAAAACATCCATGACATCTGAGCTCTCTGATGCCTATATACTGTCCAGGTGGGATTACTCATCCAGGGCTTCCTGTGCCCTGGGAGGGGGATAAACATTTCTTCATAAAAGACGTATGTGTTTCTGGTCAAATTCGGCTGTCACATGAGCATCTCCCCCTCAATCCTCAAGAAATTTGAGGACAGCCTACAAAATCTAACACACGGTGTGATCCCAAAGATAACTCCTATTTTTAATTTCTTCACCAACACAGCACCTTTCCATCACAATTGAAAATACAGAAAGTACAGACAGAATTCTGTTGGCTATTTAACGCTGCTCACCTGATTCTTGAGATCCAGCTTTGGGCAGGGACGACCTCCATTGTAAGGCTTCTCCTTGAGCCACTTGTATCGGACTTTCACCCCTGGTCCACAAGAAGAGCTGCAAGGGGACCAACTGGACCAATCGCTTAATTTGCAATCAAACGGGCAAGGGACTGTGCAAGATTCTTCAATGTAACCTAAACCAAAAATTTAAGAAAGGTTTTAATCACCTCAGCTAATGAATTCTGATCCTCTGTTGTCTCACTCTCACAGCAATCTGTGTAATCAACACAAAATGAGAACTTCTTAAAGAGGAGACATTTGGCAGGCTGACACCACCTTCCTAACACAAGATTATGGTATTATTATTTGTAAAGAACAGCAGTGACTAAGTCTAATTTCTACTTGGTTTAGTCCAATGAAGGCTGTGATAAAACTGTGATATAAAGGACTCACACTTGCCAAAGTATCTTTTGTGAAGCTGGTGGTTATCAACAGGTAGTGATTATCTTCCCTATGAGATTGTGGCCATAATGCTAGCTATCTCCAGAGCTGGCATAGGCAGGGAGTCAGAGGCTTTCTTCCCAACAGACAGAACCAGTGGAGACACTGTGCTGTCAGCAGCTCGCACACATTGTGAGGGACCTGCCTGCAGCCTGCCGGCTGGAGTAGCGTCGAATTCTTGTTTAAAATTTCCTCTTTTCGTTTTTTGTGTTGGAAGGGACCTTAAAGATCATCTGGTTCCACTCCCCCTTGCCATGGGCACCTTCCATTAGACCAGGTTGCTCAAAGCCCTATCCAACCTTGAACACTTCCAGGGATGGATGGGGCAGCCACAACTTCTCTGGGCAACCTATTCCAGTGCCTCACCACAACCACAGTGAAGAACTTCTTCCTTATATCTAACTTAAATCTACCCTCTTCTAGTTTAAAGCCATTATCCCTTGTCCTATCATTACTTGCTCTTACAGAAAGTCCCTCTACAACGTTCTTCTAGGCCACTTCAGGTACTGGAAGATTTAATTCTTGGGAGAAGCAGATGAAACCTGCTTCCCACTTCTTTCTGGTAGTTCTCTTTATACATAATTTTATACAACTGTTTTGCCTATTCTAGGCTTCATAAATGGCATTTTGAAGCTTTTTTTCACTTTAACCTGGCTTGATATATAAGTCCTTCCAAGATCATCACCTCTTAAAATCAGAATACCAGACATCTGTAGGACCAACACCTTGCCAAATTAAAATCCAACAGGGTTACTCCGGGAAAAAACAAGGTTCCTCCATAGAGGCACAACCCCATAGCTGTTTTAGGAGCTGGTATATGGGAAAAGAGATTTTGCAGAGCCCAACGCTGGTCATGGAGCTCCTGGTGGGCAGAAAGGCAGTGGAGGGTCACCAAACCCCAGGGGCCTCTGGGAAATTACTGGCACCAGTCTCAGGCTGGCAGTCTGGAATAACTCCTGCATCTTCCTGCTTACCATGCTGCATTTTTTCTCCTTGAGTTTCTATTATCTGCTTGTCATGTCTGTATGTACTATTTTAATTTAAACAAAAAAGAGATTTCATGTTAGACCATGAAAGTCAGTGGCTGCTAAGATCAGCCTTTACTAAAGGCAGCTTCGACCCTCTGACAGCCCTGGTAACGATGGTCATGGAAATAACTGAATTTCATCCCTAGTGTATTTCTGATGTTTCTCATTTTTATGCTTGCTTTCTGTTTGCTTTTCATCGCATTAACACTCCTTCTACATTCCTTACCTACAGAATACCAAATTAGCTCATTCAATTACTCTTTCATGAAGGGTTTCCCCACTCTATCAAGGTGACAGTCACTGCAGCAGAGAGGGAAAAAGCTCCAAACAAACCACAAACAACAAAGACCAGAAAAACCCAACACAGAAGCAACTGCCCTCTAAAACTCCCAGACAATAACCCCAAAAAACTGGGAAACACTAAGGTTGAGATACAATGATCATTCCAGCCTGGAGCTGTATTTACTGACTTTGCCATACCTGAATCTGCAGCTTATTCCAAACCAGGACTGTGTTACGTCTTGAGCATTGACCCACGGCAGCAATATGCTGCCTCTGTCCTGGTCTTCATGCTGAAGTCAGCATCAAGAAAGGTTTCAGACTAATTTAGGTATCCCCCACCAGAAAACATCCTTTTTCTAGAAGAAGCACAAAAAATACTGATGCTGTTTTTCTAAACAGTGTTTTAAAAATGCTAGAAACAACAGTTCTTTCCTTCAGTTCAATGATGCCGTGTTTCTTCTCTTTCTCCCTTCATGATGGTACTGTTCCCTCTTCCTTTGCAGTGGCCACCCCCCACCCTGACAGCTCAATCATTTCCCCAGTAATTCATGCTGTAACTCCTCCCTAAAGCTGCAGACCTGTTCCCATATGGTGTTCTGATTTTTCTTTGCTACCTTTTATCTCCATGTGTTGCATTGCCTTTTCATTTGCAGCTCCAAAGCCACCAGGATTGGGTATCTTAATTATTTCTGACCACGGGAAAATCACTGGGGGGGCCGGGGGGGGAGAGAGAGAGGAAATTAGAGAAAACTGAGGTCTAACAGAAGTTGTATTATAGAAACCTTTTCAGAGTTTCCACTTTCAGGATGGTTGGCATGCATAGAATCCGCTGCACCATGGTTCCCTATGCGACACAACCTGCTATCCTACAGGAGCAATGAAGGGTGGAGCAGAGTGGAAACACTGCAGTCTGTTGTACTCTCTGCAGGACTGGGAACTTGATGGTACCATGCAGCTGATAAGCTGCACAGTAGTTATCAAATGGGAACTATAAGAGAAGATGTCAGTTGCTAAGCCAACAACTGTGGGAAAATCATAGAATCACAGGATCATAGAATGGTTTGGGTTGGAAAGGACCTTAAGATTACCTAGTTCCAACCCTCTGCCATGAGGACTAGACCATGTCATCCAAGGTGCTGTCTAACCTGGCCCTGAACACTGCCAGGGATGGAGCATTCACCACTTCTTTGGGCAACCGATTCCAGTGCCTCACCACCCTCACAGTAAAGAACTTCTTCCTTATATCTAACCTGAACTTCCCTTGTTGAAGTTTAAGCCCATTACACCTTGTCCTATCACTTTCCTTAGGTGAACCTTGCTCATTATAATCTCGTTATAACACTAATGCAAGCCTCCATCCCAAAGTTACCCACCTCCAAGGTACAACCACCCTCACTGAGCATGTGCTTTGTATTTTTTATTGGCTATATCTTTAAACAAGAAGTGAGAGAATTTTACACCAATCAATAATAAAATAATGTATGACTAGAGTCACCTGAAAACATAAAAGTGAATGGGGGGGGGAAACAGGGCAGACTCCATCGTAACTTCTGGGATCAGTTGATGGGCTGAACCTGTTTCCTCTGCCACAGGTATGCCTATTGGGTAAGAACTTTATCTTATGCATGTTAAATAACTAACTCATGCTAACTGTTATTAGTGATTATAGTCTGGCTGTGTAACACTTCAGGCTTGTTTTTGCAGACAGTCTCTATCACCAGCGATCACAAACATTAATTGGTCATGATTCTGTATTAATAGTCTGATCCCATAAACTATTAGTGTTGGTCCTTCATGGGCACTAGCATTCGCCTTCAGCAGGTAACATATTCAAATAAAGCAGGAAGACCTGCTGAGGGGTACCCCTTACGCTGCTAGCGCATTTCCCTGAACAAGTCAGTCAAATCACCAGATCCAGCAGGACTGTTCAGTGAAGGGTCCCTATAATGGAATGCTGACAGACTGGCCAGGCACAAGGGTCTCAGCTTTCCTGTGGCGCTGATAGACAGTTGACAAAATCTCCCTGCCTTTCACGTGACACCGCGTCAATCCATTACCATGGTGTTTACATATATTTCAACTTTGCATGCTTTGTATTCTCATCTAGGTGAGGTTACAGCCATGCACACACACGCACAAATATTTCCAAAATAGATTTGCTATTTTTTCCCCAAATGAAATTCCCAAATATCCCACTAATATTCTACTCCACCTGCTTAGGTTGCCACTCAAAGCAACTCATAATACATTATGATAAGTAAAAGAAATTTTGTCATGATAGATTTATGAGAAGCATTTCCTAGGCAGTTCTCCAAAGAGTTCTGTTACACCACCATATGAAATATAATTTTTTCTTGGGCTGTGTGACAGCCTAGGTAATTAACTCTTAACAGAAACAAAGAAAGTGCCTTGTTTCAAAGTAGAATTAGACAGAGGGGTTATCAACTTATCAGTGAAGGCAAAATGGGCTAAGCCTATTGGCAATTCAAGACCTACCTCTACAGTAAAAAGAAATATAAGAAAAAAAAAAAGAAATATGATACAAAAAATTATAAAGAAGAGGAAGGAAAAGTTACAATAAACCAAAGGAGCCTATTGTATTCCATCCCAGGGAGATCTCTCAGCAGACCACGGAATTTCTAAAGGTGTCCTGTTGCTAAGAGGCCAGTTGATTACCTTTTGAGTTTCCTCACCCATATTTCTAAATTATATTAAGTATAAACAAATAACACCCAGCTAATAGTGCATTAAATTACCATACTGCCCAGAGGAAGCTGATTTTCCATATTGAATAATGGTTTAGAATCAAAAGGGGAACATAACTTACTTTCAAGCTCTTCTCACAGGCTGCCATTACTTCTTCTGTGAATAACTTGAGGGCAATCCTATGCTGAGATACCCAAGGATCAAAGCTTTCATCCAACAAAAATTTTCCTCCAAAAGTCTTTCTGTGATGTATCCCCTCTGCTTACATAGGGGATGCCTTTATGGATATCTTTTTATGAGAACTAGTAAATAATGTACTCAGCTCATCCATTGCCCATGCAAACAGGATGTTGGATTTTTTTTTTTTGTTCTGTAGGAGCCAAGCAATGGCTTGCCATTGTCAGGGGACTGAAAAGACACAAAATATTCCTAGTATTGGCATGCCTAGAAAACTTGTAACAAGGGAGTTATGCTATTAAAAGCAACCTATTAACAAAGAATTCTACATTCAGGGTATTACTCAGAGAAATAATTCTTACTGTAACAGAATATGAATAAGGGATATAGCATAAACACATTTCTGAGTCACTGTCACTCAGCCTGGGGAGACTAACTTAAGGTTGAGTTCACGCAGTTGCTTTTGTCAGTGTCATCCTGAAACATCTCGCTCATTCCCCATTTTTTTTTCCTCTGCAGAACCTGGTACCAAAAAGTTGTTGAGTTTCCAAGACATTCTATGGAAAAAGATGTCCTCTTCTTCCTAGCCATATTCAGCCTGTTTTCTATGTGTTCTTATATTATTACTTGAAGCTTCCTTTAACCTCTTTTGGTCCTCAAAATTTCAAGCACTGTTAAAATAAACCCCAATCAATTTAGAAACAACACAGAAGAGCCTCTGAAAATCTGAACCAAAAGCAGGCTCCTGAACACCACAGAGTTGGAGCCGCACACAAGATGTCACAGGAGGTAGTAATAGAAACACCAGTGCATGGCATATTTAAGTAGGCACTTTGAAATATACTACTGGGAATAGTCTTGAATTGGCAGGAAAAATGAGCTGAATGATCAAATAAGCTTTTTCTATGTTTAAGAGCTACTGTGTTATTACTGAGACACTGCCAACATAATGGGATGAACAAATGCATCTACCTAGGCTGCACAGCTCATTTTACTATTATTTATTCATTTAGAACAATGTGTTTGTTGCTCTACAAGCCACAAATGGAATTTCTTCCTTTAAAAGCCTGTAATAAACAAAGCACCCACAGTTTACACAGGATGTACTGGGAAGGCTCAAACACACGATGCAGCACCCCCCATTGCTACTGGTCTCATTTCTTCTGTGCAGCCCAAGAGACAAAGCAATAGCAGGCAGATGAATAAAGTGAGGATGATGGTCTGGTAGGTGTCAGAGGTTATGGCTCAAATACATGGTGTAAAGACTGTTGTCTCATTTTTGCTGTGCAACCCAAAAGAGCCATAGCAATAGGAGGCAGCTGGATGATGGGCTGGTAGGTGTCAGCAGCGCAGAAGCACAAAGAGGTTGTGGGTTGCACTGCAGCGCTGCAGGGAATTTTTGCAGTAGCACAATTTCTTTCCCACCTACACAAGATGCCATACATACCACATCAGGCACAGCCAGCAAGGGGCTGCAGTGTCCTTCCATGTCACTCTGTATTTGCAACTGGATTGTGGTGGGAGAAGCAGGCAATTAGAAGGTTTACAAGCTAAGACACAGGCTTCCACCTGATTGCTGCACTTCCAAATGATAAATTTACTGCAGGTGTAAGGTGTGCACGCAGCGTTAAACAACAGTGCCAACAGGATTCCAAGAGGCTGACTTAAAAGTGATTTGAAAATAAACATTTCTCTAGCAGCTTTGGAAACAGATGCACTTCTAACTGAATTGGCATTAAACTCATTTGTATCGTCTCTAACATATTTCATCATTTCAATTAACTAACTTCTAGTGGTTCTACTTTTTTTAGTAAACCTTGAGGTGCTTCATAATACTCAAGGTCATTACTATGAGACGGACAATTCTGTGCATCACTGCAACCACCCCTGGTGGTAATGCTACTAATTTCCCTTGAAGTATATAGGATAAAAGAGATCAACCTTCAAGAAACAAGGGAGCAGCATAGTGGACAGTGACACAGAAGAAATGTTTCTAATTACACAGGCTAAAAGTAAAGGGAAAAAGATGATTCATTTTGCAATTAATATTCACTTGGTTACAGACTGTGAAATAAAAAGAATAACACCAGTAAATCCATGCACTGCTGAAACTCCAATAGCTAAAGACTTCATAAAGCAGACCTAGCAGACCATGGCACTCAGTGGGCCAGATTCTGTTCAGCTGAATCTTTGGGATCTCCTACAAAGCAAACCTCGTGTTTTAATTCAGGTTAAAACTTAGAATCAAGCATTGAGAGCAGTTAAGAGATTAAGTCCACCAGCTGATCATAGTTCTAAAGCGAGGGCTTTCCCAATGTGCTGCTGATAAGGCAGCCACCGGCCACGAGCTGGCATACAAGAAGAGCACCTCGTCCTAAGAAATTCAGGTCCAAACATTTGAATCATCCTTCAAAGGAGAACATTATTAACTGAAGGACATTAAGCAGAATAAGTCTGGGAGTCAAAGTTGCTAACAACTTCAGCTGCACCTGAAAAGGATGAAATATTGCCATGGAACAAATGTTTAACTGTTTGGGGGTTGGTTTGGGTTTGTTTGTTTGTTTGTTTTTTATTTTTGTTGAGTTTTTGTCGTGGTTTAAGCCCAGGCCGTAAATCAGAGCTACGCAGTCTACTTCCCCCCCAACCTTTCTTACCTCCGCTCCTGGAGGGACGGGGAGGAGAATCGAAAGAATGGAACTCCCATGGTTTGAGATAAGAACAGTTTAGTAACTAAGGTATAACACAAATCACTACTGCTACCACCAATAATAATAATGATAAAGGAAATAACAAGGGAAGAGAACACAACACCTCACCGACCGATATCTTGCCCCCACCTCACAGCATTCCAGCCCTTCCGGGCACTCTCAGTTACATCCTGGGCATGACGTGCTGTGGTATGGAATACCTCTTTGGCTAGTTTGGGTCAGGTGTCCTGTCCCTGCTTCCTCCCGGCTTCCCCTCCTCCCTGGCAGAGCATGAGACTCACAAAGTCCTTGGTCAGCCTAAACATCAGTGTTATCAGCTCTGTTCCCAGGCCGAAAGTCAAAAACACAGTGCTGCACCAGCTACTAAGAAGGAGAAAAAATGACTGCTACTGCTGAACCCAGGACAGTTTTTTTTTTAATATGAAAGGATTTGAGAGATTTTGTGCATTATTAGTTTGGTAGCCGTGAAATTTAAGAGATAATCTAACGAATACATTCAGTAAATGCACAAGCAAAAAAACCCAGAAAAAAAGCCTTTCACATCAAACATTTTGCAAAGCTCAAATAATTGACCCTTAGCTAAATTATTCCCACTTGCTTTTCTCAACAAAGAGGCACATGCTCTCATTATCTCATAGCAGACTGATTATAGATTCTAAATAGACCAGAGAGGACTTGCAAAAAATGTTGGTAAGTTTAACACATTATTGTTATTGAAATTCATCCAAAGGTTGGTTTTATTGCTCAATTTCACAGTCTCTATAAATCCTGATGAGGCAGTTGTGTTGATGATGACTTTGCATTATGAATCCTAATTTCTTTTGATTTTGCATTATGTTTTCTTCCTTACAGAATTTGCAAGCTTACACTTTGTGTTATATATGACCATAACAGCTGATATAGTTAATATTTTAACTAAACAAGGAAAGCTCCATTAATTAGCACACTCCTTGTAACAGATTGCAGAATAAGCTGAGAACTCTTCCGGAGAAAAGAGATTCATCTGCTGCCTTCTGAGTCTAAATAAATAGTGCAAATGAATAGGACTTCACAGCTTGCACTCATCTCACACAGAACTTTGGATGCCCAGAGCAGAAATCCACTGCACAAATGTGTCTAGACTCCAAAAAACAGCCGTGGAAATGACTCCCACTCCTCATGGGGCTCCACCCCAGTGAAGAGCCGGGCTGGCTGCTTGTGAGCCCTGATATCTTAAGAAAGTCCTTACTCATATGAAAAATCATCCACAGGGCTCAACAGCAGTTAGGATAGTAGCTCAGCTGTGGTTTTACATATACTTTGCTCATCACCCGGCCACTGGGAAAATCATCTACTTTGTTCAAACAAAATTGAGTAGCTTTTTTATCTTTACCAGTGTTGTCATCCTCGGTATATCGGGAAAGAAATTCACTCCACTGTACTTTATTATGAATTATTTAGCATACATTCTTCAGGCTACTCAATTCATAATAAAAGCAGATTTTAAAACAAGCCTGAGATACTGTTTATTTTTTATTATTATTGTGCGATTTATAGAATAGACCAAGACTTTTTTTTTAAGGGTTGAACACATTTCCACAGTATATCACAAAGACAAAATTAAATTGTCCAGACCATCAAATTCCCCTCTTTCTCCCACATCTTACTTCTCTCAGTGGCCCAACTGCACAGTAGCTCCAAAAATAGATGTGCTTTGCAGAGTGCTCTGAAGATCAATATAGACTTGGGCATTTTGGACCAGGCAGGAAGCATCTTCCAGAGCCAAGGGTCCATCACTGGGAGAAAGCTGCTGCCAAATGTCACCAAAAATATCTACCCCCATCAGTAAACCATATATGGCCTGAAGGTCAATGGTTGCAGGCTCTGTAGGAGCACACTAAGACACTCAACTGCAGAGCTTGGGGCACCTTCGCAGACAGCATCTTTCTCCTAGTTTCTAAAGATACAATGTTAGGCACTGTCAGCACAATATGCCACCTCATTTCAGCTGCCAAGCTGCAACCCCAAGACACAGACAAGCCTCGTTTGGACAACAACGTAACAGTTTCCATTTTACAGAATGGGAAATCCTGATGCATTTCCTTGTATCCTGATAATCAGCACGTACTATTCATTATAATACTGCTTTTATTTCAGATAAAATAATGCACCAGATGACTCTGCAAAAAAAGAACACAAAACAATTAGACCCATGTGCAATTAATGTTATCAAGAAGGCTCATAACAACATGAAAGAAAACTTTTTTTTTCCTTTCCTTAAATGTATGTTCCTACTCCTTTAATTCACAAACTCAAAAGGTATTACTGAGTGTAAAAGGGCCTCTGTTCAAGCGCAGGTCGCACAGGCACTGAAAAGGCAGGGAGAAGCTTCTGAATCAAGAGCGAAACCCACAGCCCCCCTTCCTGCCGACACAGGAGGCGAGTGACACAGTGACCTCTCAGATCAATACATTTAAATCAATACACTACCTCAACTCCTTCTCATCTAATAGACACTAAATGAGAAACTTAACTACAGGCTTTAATTATACTGGCGCTGTTTTAAAGATGCCACTAACCATTACCAGCATTAGGAAGATCTGTGAGCACTTTCCCATATGCCAGGTGGCTGCTGTGAAGGTCCAGCTTGCTTGGATAAGGAGTTTCACTCTTGCTAATAGAGGTCACCTTGCTACAGAAGCAGGGACACAAAGGCATCTGACCTCCTTAAATAAAGCTGTACTATAAAAAACATCTGACGGAAACAGGATTTTAAGAAAGGGAATAGTCCTGGTTTTCCACAGCATAGGCACAAGGAGAGCAGTACAACTCATTTAGATGATGGAAAACCTTGAGATGGAAATACGACATTTTTGTGACATTAGCACAGACTACTGATGTAATGAATTACTGATAGACTTTTGTTACAATTTTGCAGTATGACTTTGAACACTTTGCTTGTGTATTTCAACCTCCTCTGCTGGAGAACTTCAACAAATTCAGACAGAACCCAAAAGTGATGCAATCTTGTTAAATAATACAATTTTTAATGGTGACTCCTCCATGTTACCAAACACAATGAGTTCCAATATTTCACAAAGGAAATCTCTGTCTGTACTGAGGGATACTGGAAGTTTTGCAAACCAGGCTCTCAGTAATTTAACTTACACCATACCCATTTGCAAACCTTGGAGGATGGAGAGATTTCAAAGTATATCTCAGACCCAGAAATAGACTAAGCTAGGACAAATTCTCAGTTACTCATCAATATCATCATGATAATCCTGACAGCAGCCCAAGCTGAAGTTTAATTTTATCCAGATTTCCTAATTCAGGCTCATTTCCTCAAATCTTCTAAATTCAGCTGTTGCTGCGTTTCTCAGTTGCTCTCCCAAACTCTTTGATCAAGCAGACTACATAAGGCACCTTAAAAGATATCCATTACGTGCCCACCTCCCCCTGTCATGCTAACTTTATTGCCATATGCAGCACTCCAGCAAACACATTGCTTCTCAGGCAGTCAACTCATTTTATTCAGACACCTGCCTATGTGCAAAACCTGGAATTCTTATTTTTGTAGGACTCTCATTCCATACAAGCAGAAACATGTGGTGTGGCTTCTGAAGATCTTCAGAATATGTCAGATGTGAAACCTTTCAACTTTCACTGAAATCCACCAGAAAGCCTACTATGTCCAACTGCCTCAAGACTCCCCACCAGCAGTAAAGATTGTAAAGATGTAAATTGTGACTTTCCACTTGCAAATACTTGTCATCTGTTTATTTGCCTGAAATTCATGTTCATCAGAGCTGTATAAAAGGCAATTAGGCTAAAAACACTGCAAAAAACCCCACAAAAAACCCCATGTAAGATATGAGATGAATTCCATGAACCAGTACATGTCACTTCCCAGTACAGCTACACATCTCAAAGGCATCATGAAGTTCTCCATGAGCAGGGAATGTGTAGAGGTCTCAACACTGGAGTATATAATTCATGAAAAGACTCAGGCTAAACCCGTATTTTTTCATACTTCCAATGGAATGACACATAGGAAGAGAAAAATAATTATTCTAAATCTATCTTTGTATTGTAACATTTTATTAGAGCCTTGTTTCATAACAGGCTGTATTTGTGAGAAATGCATTCTTAAGGACAAAGAGACAAGCCACATTTCAAAGAGATACTCTCAGAAACCAAGGCAGTAGATCGTCCATTGCATTAACTTGCTATCAAAACTCTCCTAAACCTCCAATAGACTATTTCTACACCAAGTTACTATTTCTACACTAAAAACATTCCCTACTCCCATAAAAGAGCTTTAATCAACCTGTCAAAAATAGATGAAAACTGACTGAGCCTAAAAATAGAAACAAAAGGCACCAACATGAGCAAGAGTGAATAGCAGTAATCCAGCAACTGGAGGCTGTCAGTGATCATCAAACACAAGAAAGCCTGTTTGAGGTCAGTAAAAAAAACCATTCCTTTGCATAGTCTGGTACTGTCACCTCTTCAAAAGGGTCACTTTATGGGATGCAGCAAAAAGCATAAAAGAAATTTGAACAAAAAAGACATGACATAAAGATTTGCATTTAGAGCCAAGGAGTAATAACAGACATCATTGTGGCTAAATACAGCACTACAGAGGATGCTGCTCACATAGTTAATTGTTTAAATATTTCCTCGTAAGATATTTGCTTGCTTTCTCTAAGAAGATAAAGATCTGGAAGTATATGCATTTCTACGTACTAGTGCCTCAGGGGAAGTCCTAACTTGCTTTAAATAAACTGCTCTCATAGCCAGTTTGATCCACTCAGAAATTACTTTTTTGAAGGCTGCTTACCTTTGATTCTATTGCCAGAAAAACATAGAGAATAGCAATATCTGAACAGTTGTCTTGTGATCCAATTTCATTTGATAAGTCTTTTTAACATCCAGGAAGTAAGAACTATGGCCAAATTTTCATATGGCAAATAGATTTTAGAAGACAGGAAACGAAAACATTTAATAAAAAAGTGTTCTTTGAACACTGTTATACATATGTAAAAATCCTTAGTCAAACAAGAAATGGAGGGCAGGTTCTTTACAGCCTCTGTTTCTGTGCTTACAGCTTCCCTGGCAACCACAGCTGTAATTAAGAGTGTCACTGCACACCCGAGGAGATGTGTAGAAATGTCAAAAAAAGGTCCAGAGGAGAACCCAGCCAGGATTTTGGGGTTAAATTTAGAAGCTATTTAGCATTGAGATAGCAGAAAACCAGTCAAAGGTGACAGTCGCTTTGAAGAGTCCTGAAATAAAGGACGCAGGGGTAGAACAGCCCCGTCTGCACCTGGCAACACCTTTCAGCCACCTGTGATCCAAACTCAGCCTCAATTCCCATGCCAGGGGACGGGACAGGCAGAAAATAAGGTGAAAATTAGCTGATTTTCTGTTTGTTGGTTTGGTTTTTCTTTTTTTTTTTTTTTTTTTTTTGCTCAAGCGGTGTTTGAAAAGCTTTGTCCTGATAAGTTATTTCTGTAATAAGGCCACAGAGAGATATAGTGGCTTTAGCTGGAGTAGAGTTAATTTTCTTTACAGTAGCTACTAGCATGGGGCTATGTTACAGATTTGTGCTAAAAACACTGCTGATGACACAGGGATGTTTTTGTTACTGCTGAGCAGTGCTTACACAGAGTCAAGGACTTTTCTGCTCCTCAACCCCACCCCACCAGTGAGTAACCTGGGGGTGCACAAGGGGTTGGGAAGGGACACAGCCAGGACAGCTGACCCCAAATGACCAAAGGGATATTGCAGGCCATATGGCGTCATGCTCAGCATGTGAAGCTGGGGGAAGAAGGGGGAATGTTCATAGTGATGGCATTTTGTCTTCCCACGTAACAGTTACATATGATGGAGCCTTGCTTCCCTGAAGATGGCTGAATACCTGCCTGTCCACTGGAAGTGGTGAATGAATTCCTTGGTTTGCTTTGAATTGCTTGGTTTGCTGAATTCCTGGTGTGTGTGCATGGCTTTTGCTTTACTTATTAAACTGTCTTTATTTCAACCCATGAGTTTTCTCACTTTTACTCTTCTGTTTCTTTCTCCCATCCCACTGGAGGGGAATAAATGAGCTGCTGTGTGGGTCTTAGCTGCCAGCTGGGTTTAAACCATGACAGATATACTGCAGAAGCACATAGGAGAAACCACAAGGAGAAACAGAAGTACTGTAATAACTAATTAAACCCAAATGCCAATAGAAGGTTTCGGGTAGTCTGAGCACAGGGTTTACATATTGTCATTAACTGATGGTGCCAAGACGACCTACCACTCCCACACTTTCAAGGAGGAGGAGGCATCCTGAGGGGGATCTGTGGGATCTGGAGCTGAGAAGAGGACAGCCTAGGCAGAGTTGCCCATATTCCTTGTAAAAGAGATTAGGCTGACAAGAATAAGGCCTCCAGAAATGAGGCCTCATCCATAAGATGTTTGTAGGATGCTGTTTATTAAAGCACAGAATCCCCTTAAAATTAAAACTAGTTAGATTCTAGAATTAATGGTTTGTGTTAAAAAATTAAATTTCAATGTAAAATTTCAATTAGACTAAGAATGAAATTAAATACTTAGGAATATTCTGAAAAACACACATGAAAACTGTATAGAAAAGTTTCTATTTCTGAAGATTTCCAAAACAAAATCATGGATTTCTGCAACAATTTCACTCTTCAAAATAAAATTTACCAGATACAGAAAACTGTATACCACAGGAATTGCCAAACAAGATATAATTTCAAAAATAAACAGGAATATATTTAACATAGCTTTCAAACTTTTTTTTCCCAAAATTGTTACCGTGTAGGAAAGTTAAGTTTCCTATCAGTCCAGGATAGACTTGGCTCCTAGTTCTTTAACCTATTGTTCGAGGATTCCAGGTTGAGAGAGAGGTGAGACACAATGGATAAAAAAACCAACTAGCTCATTACTGTAGGAAAAGAGAGCAAGGAAGAGCCGACAAAGGGTAAAAGAAACAGTGATGGGAATTTTTGGTGAGTGTTTATCTTACCAACCCAAAAATCATGTGATGATGATCAGGAAACCAGCTCCGAGAGACATCATCGCAGTGCAATGTGGCAGGCTCAACCTTAGTGGGCATCCCCACGGAGGCAACGTTGACCTGGGTGGTATGAGGGTCTGCCTCAACACATTACATGAGGCTTGGGCTTTTATGCTAGAGAAAGGGCACACTCATTCTGATGTAGGGGGCCAGCCTACATTGGAAGGAGCAGCCCATTACGGCTATTTGCTAGGACTGTGCAGTTAGTACAAAAGCGTTTCTGTTCGGGGATTTTCAAAGTGGACTGTAAGACTTCCAGGGGATTTTCAGGGAGGAGCCACCACGGACCATTATCTCATGTGTCTTGCAACTGGTATAAGACTCCCTTTTGCTAACAGCGGTGTTAACTCCCCTATTTTCAAGGTTATGTTCCCACAACCCATGCCAAACAGTACTGTTCTATTTTTGTGTGTTTCATCACAGACCATTATCTGTTGTCACTGACACATGCCACACCATGGTCCACGGTTGGAACACACAAAAGATTTACCATCCGTACTACAGTTTTGTATAATATACTGTCTATAAGGGAACGGATTAGTGCTGAAAGACAAGGAAAACAACATAAAATACATAAAAACTCAATACCTATTACCACTAATAATATAACAGCTTTTTGCAGCCAGTTCCACCCCTACGTCCATCCCTGAAAGGGGTTCCACCTGTTGTTTTCTGTTGGCTGGCTAGTGAGGGTCTTTAACTTTCCTATTTGTGCATGTATTGAACTGGAGTAGTCACTTAAATTCATGCAACATAACTCATCAAAGTCCTTACACCCATGCTTATGTACTAAAAGCAAAAAAAATCAATTGCTGCCCTATTTTTGTTTTGCACAATCAAGGTGGTGAGCACTTTGGCTTTGGTTCTTCGCAAATTGGTAACAAGCCTCTAGATGACATGGAGGAAAAGCAAAGTAAAGTGGTAATGTCCAGGCTCTAAAAACAAGGTTTCACCACTGTGTTGGCCAGATATACTGGGAGTCTCGGGAACCTGGAATAGATGCTGTTACTTCCAAAGACACAGTCCTTGGCTTTCTTTATCCCCTTCTCTGCTTAAGGAATCTTAAATCACACAAGAGTAGCTTCTTGACATTAGCCTTGGAGAATAGAAGATTCAAATACGATAGTTATTATACTTATAACAGCTACTTATGCTAATTATAAAACCTACTTTTGATGCCCCTGCTTGAGCAGGGGATTTGGACTAGATCCTCTCTTGTGTCAACCCCAGGCTGCTTGGCCTGCCCTTCCCTCCTGGATGGCCCTCTTTTATAACAGAGCAGGCCATCCCTCACATCAAGGTCTGGCATGGCACGTATCCCCACCGCTCAACGCCTGCTGGGTTGCAGCCAGCAGCGGAGCTAAAGGTTCTTCTTGGTGGCAAATGCAGAGACCAACCCAGTCTTGCCCTTGACTATGGTAGGAGGCATTTGGCCAACTTCAGTCCTTGCACCTTGTTGTCAATGCAGCGTTTCACCTGCGTCACCCAGGAACAAGTCGTTACTATGGCAAAGCACATACAGATTTACATTAGCAGTATAACTACTATAGGGTGCGGCAGAGCATTGAAGATGCTGATGGCAGTGAGGGACCAGACAAAGAAAGAATTTCCCACCAGTGGGGTTCTCCCACCCTCTTAATTGGTTCCATTACCTGCTTTATAACACTACCATCATATCAGAATTTTTCTCGCTTCTGCCTTAGCATGTTCCATCAGCTGCTGTAAATTTGCATGCTCTAACATCTCTTTTACAAGTGACAAATCCATATGATACAAGGTGTAGTTTCTTATTAGCAAATGGCTAGTAAATACAGGTGGTTTATACACAAAATCTGAGCCTCTAATAATAGCTACATTGCAAGCACACATACTCAAGTTGTTACTTTTCAGTTGCCCCCAAGCGATGTTTCGCAAATCACTCCTTTTTCTCTTTCTCTGTCACATTCCTCTTGGGAAATTCAAGGTCAGCTCCTGCAGCTGAGGCATTGGGTTCTTGAACTTGTAGGTCCAGCTCATGGTATGGCTTAACAAACTTTGCAGGCAGCCACCACGGACCTGTAGGTAGGAGGACACAAACATACCCCCTCCCACAGGCTATCAGTTCCACTAGCCCTTCCCGCTGGTGGACAGCTTCTTTTTGAACGTGGTTACTCACAACTAACAACTTAACCACTTAGGTGTGGCACAATCTGGTAGCTGTGCACTCCACTACATGGCCCCACTACACACGAAGATGCAAGACGTGGAACCCGGAGGCTGTATACCCCATCACCCAGCCGTACTATTTCTCGTATACCCTAATATGTCGACACACAAATACATGAGACGTGGAACTTGGTGTGAAACTCACTACACGGCCCCACTAATGCTTGTTATAGCCAAATATCTCTCACACTCTCTCAGACCTGGAATCCCATCCTCATCAACAATTATGTTCCAGGGTTCAAGGATTTCATGTTGAGAGAGAGAGGCGAGACACAATGGGTAAAAGAACCCTAGTTTATTATTAGAGGTAAAGGGGGGGGGGGGGGGGGAGGGGGAAGAGCTAGGAAGGAAAAGCCAGGCAAGGGTTAAAGAAACAGTGATGTTATCCAGTGTTTAACTTACCAACCCCAGAGACCATGTGATAGCACTTAGGAAACCAGCTCCAAGAGACATCATCACGGTATGAGGCGGCAGGCTCCACCGTATCGGGCGTCCCCGTGGAGGCAACGTTGACTTGGGCGGTATGAGGGTCTGCCTCCCCTTACCACATGAGGTTTGGGCTTTTTATGTTGTCAAAATGCACACTCCCTCTGACGAAGGGGGCCAACCTACATCAGAGGGATTGGCTGGTTTTACATATGCATCAACTGAGGGTAGGCGGAGCTTCATTCAAATTAAGGGAACACCTTATATGCATTTGCACACTACCCCCAGTAGTCTCACGTGGGGGTCATTTCGATGAAGGCTCAATGTCTTCCTCAGTTTGAATTTCTGAACCGTGTGCCTGTCCTGGTTTAGCAGTAGCAGTCATTTTTTCTCTTTCTTAGTAGCTGGTGCAGTGCTGTGGTTTTGACTTTCGGCCTGGGAATAATACTGATAAAGCCGATGTTTTCAGTTGCTGGTCAGAATGTTTACCCTGACCAAGGACTTTGTGAGTCTCATGCTCTGCCAGGGAGGAGGGAAACTGGGAGGAGGCAGAGACAGGACACCTGACCCAAGCTAGCCAAAGAGGTATTCCATACCACAGCACGTCATGCCCAGGATGTAGAACGGAGAGTCGCCTGGAAGGGCTGGATCACTGCTGGGTGGGGGGTGAGGTATCGGTATCAGTCTGTGAGTGGTGAGGTACCAGTCGGTGAGCGGTTGTATTCTCTTCCCTTGTTATTTCTCTTACCATTATTATTACTGGCGGTAGCAGTAGTGGTTTGTGTTATACCTTAGTTACTGGACTGTTTTTATCTCAACCCGTGGGAGTTACATTCTTTCCATTCTCCTCCCCATCCCTCTGGGGGGGTGGGGGGGGAAGTAGACTGCATGGTTCTAATTTATGGCCTGGGCTTAAACCACGACAGTGCCATTGCTCATGCGCGGCAACAGTCCAAACCAGATAGCTGGCGAAAACTGGTTTGATTCCTCTCTATCTCCTTGTTGTCTTCTTCAGATTGGTTCACTATTCCTTGTAGATAAGGTAGATACAAATACGTTACAAGCGTCAGTGGAATTTGTTGCAATAAGCTGCAAACCTAGTCCAACTAACAATAAGGTCTTAGAACTCTCCCCCTCACACTCCCAGGCTGGGGGTGTGTGTTAATGCAGGGAATGTTTCAGGGAAAGGCCACCACAGACCATTATTTTCCCCTTATCAGGCTCGCCTGACATACCTATTCAACTCTGCTTATGTTTTTTCGAGCTACAAAAATACAATTTTGCAGAAGGATTATTATAAGCTCCTGATTAAAGGTTACCTGAAAATAGCTCATTTTCTCCTAAAATGACAGTGCAGGGATTCACACACTGCAGGGTTTTAGAGAAGGTCCTTGTGTTAACTCACAGGTAGGTCATGCAATGTCTGTTAAGCTGGTGGCCAAGATTTTCATGTAAGGGAGCATAAACCCCAGAGGAATGCCCTGGGTAGAAATACAGCACTACTCTGGGCTGACCTTTCAGAAAATCAAATTTCATGAGACTTGATACTACCTGGCTTTCAGCTGTGGGAGTTGAAACTGCCGATCCGTGACCTTTGCATACTGTCCTAAATCTCTCAACACTGGGGACATGGCTGATCATGACAGAAGCAGCACTGTGACTGCTGGCACATGCTCCCTGATGTGCCTCAGAGCAAGGAACATCCCTCCTGCAACCACAAAAACTATGAGTTTTCAAATCACTAACATTTTTAACTCCTCCTAGTGCATATCTTTGCTAATCCCACACATCTGCGATTAAAGATGACCTTGGCAGTAGCTTCCCAGTAGCAGTTTCATCGACCTGACTGGGAGGAGACAAGTGACACCACTGCATCAGAAGGTGCTGAGGAACCCTCTGTGCAATCCTAGTCCTCTTTGGTTTGTCCACCCACAACTAAACTACGTACAAGAAAACACTGCATTGTTGAGAATAAGGAAGTATAGGAGCATCCCTAGCATGCTGTTTATAAATTTAGAGATAATGAAAGCTTTTTAAGGTGACTGTAGATTGAAGCAAATCGCTCCGTGATTTAAAGCCGGGATCTGTCTGTCTGTTGTGTCCAGGTTCCTGTGTCGCAAGCACAGTGGAACCTGAACAATATAAATGCTCTTCAGAAATTCCTGCTTTCCATAAATTGTGGCTTAGATCAAAATCAGAACCTCTGTGCAAAACAACAGAAATCTCCAGTGTTTAATTTGCAACAGATGAGGCACCCTGTGTTCCCCTAAGATTAAAAAAACCCTGTTGGCACAGCACACAAGAAAGAGAGGCAAAGGAGCTACATGAAATAATTCAAAACAAAAGAGCTATGAGGAACTTGGATGACAGATTGAGAAGTAAAGGAACTGCAATTAAGAGGACAATTTCATGTCCAACAAGGATGCTCCAAACACCAGCCAGCAAACGGAGATCTGCACTTGCAGTAAGCTGAATGCAGTACAAGCCAGTCTTCTGATGGGAAGGCATATTGAGGCAAACTATTAATTACATTTTTGCAATGTAGTTAGGGATAGTTAGCCCCATCCATGATTTCATAAGTGCACTTACAAGTTAAAGGAAAGAAAAGAAGAGTGAACCAAATCCAGGAAAAAAAAAAAATAATTAGCTCAATTTGGAAGCTGCAGGTCACTCATTTGTTGAGCGTATTGAATGGGTGATCAAGGAAAACAATGGCTTATCACTAAAATAAAGCAGTGGACTAATCTCAAAATCTAGTCATTAAAAAAATATAAAATAAAAGGAAGAAAAAAGCTATATTGTGCTTTTTTCTGAACATCAGAGAAAAGGTTTGGTATAGAAAGAAATAAAATTCAGACAGTTCTGGGTTTTGCATGTTTAATGTCATGAGCTAAGTTTGTCGTATCTAATGATCGTGAGCTAACCTTGTTATATCTAATGATTATGAGCTAACCCTCATGACTAAACTTCAGTGAAGATAGTTAAATTACTGACATTTGATGTATGTACCCACAACAGTTGACCCAAAGTATTCACACAAACTGTGCTCAGTTGTGCTGAGTCAGTACAGAGGTCCCTCCAGCCCATGTCTTACATCCTCACAGAAGAAACTGTAGACACCAGGCAAGCTAGTAGTGCATTTCCATTATGGCATATCTGGAATGCTTTTGTTTTCACTGATTTTGGACCTTGGGATACTCTGTATGCAGAAACTACGCCAATGGGGAGAAAATCCATTTCCTATTGAAAAGGCATGCTTAAAGGGTTAATATATTTGTAGATAATAGGCTTAGGAGAGTTGGAGTTTAGACTGCAACAAACAGATGAACAGACTTTTTTGGTTTGGGTGTCTCCCCCCTTATGCTGGAAATTAAGAATTGCTCAAAAATCTCAGTGTAAAATCAGAGCCTCAGACCTTGCGATTAATGAGTCTGAGTAGCGATTAATTTCTACATTGGACTCAAACTCACAGTACGCTCACTCGGTAACTATGATACATTCATATAATAAGTCACATTGATACAAGTGAACTAAACCCTACTGAACTGGTAAGTTCAACAGCCAGGTTTCTGTCAGGAAAAATAAAAATCATTGCAGCAAGAAGGCAAAAGTCAGAGCTTGCTCTCTAGAAAAGCTACAAACTGATGTATTCTATTCTATTCTGTTCTATTCTATTCTATTCTATTCTAACTATTTTTGTTGTCCTACACCTTGCGTTCATGGCATTATCAAGTCTTGAACAAACTTCATAGAATCATAGAATAGTTAGGGTTAGAAAGGACCTTGAGATCATCTAGTTCCAACCCCCCTGCCGTGGGCAGGGATACCCCACACTAAACCATGTCACCCAAGGCCACATCCAACCTGGCCCTGAACACCACCAAGGATGGAGCATTCACAACCTCCCCGGGCAACCCATTCCAGTGCCTCACCACCCTCTCAGGAAAGAATTTCTTCCTCATATCCAATCTAAACTTCCCCTGTTTAAGTTTGAACCCGTTACCCCTTGTCCTGTCACTACAGTCCCTGATGAATAGTCCCTCCCCAGCATCCTTGTAGGCCCCCTTCAGATACTGGAAGGCTGCTATGAGGTCTCCACGCAGCCTTCTCTTCTCCAGGCTGAACAGCCCCAACTTTCTCAGCCTGTCTTCATACGGGAGGTGCTCCAGTCCCCTGATCATCCTCATGGCCCTCCTCTGGACTTGTTCCAACAGTTCCATGTCCTTTTTCTGTTGAGGACACCAGAACTGCACACAATACTCCAAGTGAGGTCTCACGAGAGCAGAGTAGAGGGGCAGGATCACCTCCTTCGACCTGCTGGTCACGCTCCTCTTGATGCAGCCCAGGATACGGTTGGCTTTCTGGGCTGCGAGCACACACTGAAGCCGCCCCATACTCATTTTTTCATCGATCAACACCCCCAAGTCCTTCTCTGCAGGGCTGCTCTGAATCTCTTCTCTGCCCAACCTGTAGCTGCGCCTGGGATTGCTCCAACCCAGGTGTAGGATCTTGCACTTGGCATGGTTAAACTTCATCAGGTTGGCATCAGCCCACCTCACAAGCGTGTCGAGGTCCCTCTGGACAGCATCCCTTCCCTCCGGCATATCAACCGAACCACACAGCTTGGTGTCATCTTACTTGGTGTCAAACTTAAATCTACTTCTAAGACAAAGTTTACATCCTTCCATCTTTCTTTCTGAATTTTGTAAAAGTTCTTTAAAAGGATGTAGCAAAGAACTAAGGTCTAAGTCTTACAACTTCTCATTTCATCCTGGTTTAAGAGAAAGGAAGGAAATGCACTCTCCTGCAAAAGGAAAAGAGCAGGAAACAATGAGATATCAGAAGACCTGAAAGAAACAATGATAGGACAAGGGGGAATGGCTTTAAACTGAAAGACGGTAGATTTAGTTTAGGTATTAGGAAGAAGTTCTTCACTATGAGGGTGGTGAGGCACTGGAACAAGTTGCCCAGATGTGGCCGCCCCATCCCTGGCAGCATTCAAGGCCAGGTTGGATGGGGCTTTGAGCAACCTGGTCTAGTGGAAGGTGTTCCTGCCCATGGCAGGGGGATTGGAACTGGATGATCTTTAAGGTTGCTTCCAACCCAAATCCATTCTATAATTCTATGCATTAAAAGAGGAATATACTTACCCCCACATCTTATAAAGCAAGAACAGTGCCTAGATATCACAGTGATTGACATTCAATATGTAGGTCAACGACTTAGCCATAATATGGTCAGCTGCCAAATGTTAAAAGGTCACCTGATGATAATTGTGAACAAGACAAACTGAGCTACTTAAAAACAACCCTGTTATGAACAATTTCTCAGGGCTTAGCAATTCTGCATGCTTCTGTAATTTGCTCTTCTCTATTATGGTTGAATAACATTCTGCTAATTATTAATTGGATAATGATTTGTTTCTATCACTTATTCAATAATGTGTTCAGAGGTGTATTTTGAAAGCTCCCAGCTTTAAAGATCATAAATATCAGGCTTATCCTCACTAAACTGCTCTGGATGGAAGGCAGCTCCAAAGTGATAGTAGTGGAGTCCATGGAACTTTGAACTTTCTGCCCACTTTTGCACAGTTTACATCTAAAGTCACCAAAATACCTATGTCCTCTGGAGACCAAGGCAATGCTGCTTTCCCACTCACCTTGCAGGGAAAGGAAGATTTTTAACATGGGTAGTAATTAGGAGATTAAACATACTGGGTATTAAACTGGGGTCTGGCTGGAGATTAGTAGTCCACCCTTAGGAGGACTCCTTGTGGAGCATCCAGAAGGAAAACATCTCACCCTTGCTTTACATCCCACTTCCAAATCTAGCGGTCTTCAGAACACTCTGAGGACAGACATATGACAAGGCTCTGTTGTACAGTACTGACCACCCCTCTGGCCTCTGACATGGATCCTGGGCCAGGGCTGAGCTGCAATTATTTCTGCTCAGATAAAAAGCTGAAGACAAGAAAGCCAACAATAATTCCCTTGAGCTACCACTCCCTACTACCTCCCTAAGAGAAGCCAGACCATTAAAAATGCCACATAAATATCACTGACAGAAAACAGGCTTCAAGGTTATTCAGAAAAGCCCCACGCACAACCTTTTCTTTATAATAGTGTTAAAAACCCTGAGTTTTTTGAAAGAGCAAGTCACAGCACAGGCAAACCCAACAGCTCCCTTTTCGCAGAAGAAAAGGTAATGTTGTGGGGGAAAGGTAGAGCATTCCTCCTTCATGGGCCACAGAGGCATAATCAATTGGTACAAAAGCACATTGTTGAAACACAAACCATGGAAAGCTGCTTTATGAAGACGTGCAGCCAGCTGGAACAGCCATCAACAGCTGTGAGAGGAATTCACTCTAAGACTGAATCATTTCATTTCAGTGGGCTTTTTTCCTTTTATTACATGCAGCTCAGGCTGCTGAGCCTCATCCTGCAGACCCTCCACAGAGCAGCTCCACTTCTTTCTCTGCTCCCTTACATATTTGGGAGTATTAATAGTTCTCACTGTATTACTTAATCTCCTCCTGAGACATCATTTCTCCCTCTCCCATCATATAGCAGTGTTCCAACCTACTACATCACATTGTGTGGTATGCTAAGCTTTTTGACTGTAAGTCAGACAGTGTAAGTGGTTTGGGAGCGGGATAGGTACAGAATTTGCCCTTAAGAGAAGGGCTTTTCTGTGTAAATTGACTTAGTGTAATAATAGCAACAAACTGTGATTCACAGAATCATAGAATAGTTAGGGCTGGAAAAGACCTTAAGTTCACCTGGTTCCAACCCCCTGCCACAGGCAGGGATGCCTCACTCCAGATCATGTCACCCAAGGCTCTGTTCAACCTGGCCTGGACTTGAACACTGCCAGGGATGGAAAATTCACAGCTTCCTTGGATAACCCATTCCAGTGCCTCACCACCCTCACAGTAAAGAACTTCTTCCTTGTATCTAACCTGAACTTCCCCTGTTTAAGTTTAAACCCATTACCCCCTGTCCTACCACTACAGTCTCTGATAAAGAGTCCCTCTCTGGCGTCCTTGTAGGCCCCCTTCAGATACTGGAAGACTGCTATGAGATATCCACACACTCTTCTCCAGACTGAACAGCCCCAATTCTCTCAGCCTGTCTTCATACAGGAGGTGCTCCAGCCTCCTTACCATCCCTGTGGTCCCCCTCCGGACTTGCTCCAACAGTTTCATGTCCTTCTTATGTTGAGGACAGCAGAACTGCACACAATACTCCAAGTGAGGTCTCACGAGAGCGGAGTAGAGGGGCAGGATCACCTCCTTCGACCTGCTGGTCATGCTCCTTTTGATGCAGCCCAGGATATGGTTGGCTTTCTGGGCTGCGAGCACACACTGAAGCCGCCCCATACTCATTTTTTCATCGATCAACACCCCCAAGTCCTTCTCTGCAGGGCTGCTCTGAATCTCTTCTCCACCCAACCTGTAGCTGTACGTGGGATTGCCCTTACCCAGGTGTAGGACCTTGCACTTGTGTTGGTTGAACTTTATGAGGCTGGCACTGGCTCACCTCTCAAGCATGTCAAGGTCCCTCTGCATCCCATCTCCTCCCTCCAGTGGATCGACTGAACCACACAGCTTAGTCATCAGCAAACCTGCTGAGGGCACATCAATCCCACTGTCCATGTCACTGACAAAGACGTTGAACAGAGTTGGTCCCAACACTGACCCCTGAGGTACATCACTTGTTACCAGTCTCTGCTTGGGCAAGTCTCGAGTGCAGCCATCCAGCCAATTCTTTATCCACTGAGTGGTCCATCCATCAAATTTATGTCTCCCCAGTTTACAGACAAGGATGTTGTCTGAGACAGACCATGGAAGCTGGCAGAAAATATCCAGATGGAATGACATTTCCTGCTTGCTCTACTTCTAATTCTGCCCTCTTTCTGCTTGATATAGGCTACTTGATTATATCTTGTATATAGTTCACTTTATTATATGTGAAATATAAGTGGACAGAACCACAGCCCAGACCCCCAGCAAGCAGTGACATTGACATATACACTGTGAATCAACTTAAGCTTGAGACCGGCACAAAATTGCAAGGAGAAGACCACTGGCTGCTGAAGTCATGTACTTAGCATGAGCGACAGCAGGTGACGCCATAAGGGTATTGTAATTAAATATTATCTCAAGAAAATTCCTGATTCCTTCCTTGAAAAAAAAAACATGCAAACATGCAAATTTAGTGAAAAGGTATAAAAATTTCTGAAAAAGTGGGTGATATCTTCAAACAAATATAGCTTCTAAGCCTATACTTTTATTGGATTTTCAGACAAAGAAAAGAAATGCTTCTGGTATTCTGATAGTGTAGCCAACTGTAGCTCTCCTCTACTTCATTTCCATTGTAGAAATGCCAGCACATCCTTATACTGAGGAAAACCTCAGTATTAAGAGCAGTAAAAAGATATTAGAACAATGTTCAACACTTATGACAACTTTGTGAAAGCTATTTCACCACAGGCTGGCTCTAAAATGAACCATTGAGTGGATAACCAAGCTCAGCATCATGATTATTTACATGCATTGTACACTTTTTTAGATCTCCTTACCTGAACTGCTACAGTGAGATGGTTCCACTAGTCTGCCAGTCTTATCGTAACAGGCAATAGCTCGCAGCCGTACACCCTTGCCACACTCCTTCGTGTCTTTGTGGGACTGTGTTTGAAACTGTGGCTCAGAGGTACCTCCTCCGATAATGCAGTCAGACCAATTTCCATGGGGCTGGGAGGTAAACACCTCGCAGGGGCACAGCTCTGTTTCAACTTGAGGATAAACTTCAATATTCTGGCATTTGTCTCGCTTTCTGCTTCGCCCTGTTCCAACCACAGAAATTTGTTCATTACTTAACATCTGCTACTTTTGATAACACCACATCATATTACTTATACTTGCATGAATTCAACACATTAGAACCAAGACAATCCGAATGTTACCATCGAGGAACGTTTCTGAAGTATCTACTAGCTTCTGCCGGGGCTATGGTCTTCACAAGGTATTTATCTTGAGGGGCAGCCAGAGAACTTGGAAATACTGTTTTGATGGGTAGCGCAAGGAGAAAAATGTAAAATCTTACTTTAGGAATGGTCTGCCCAGATAATACCTTTTAATTTTATATAGCAACACTTTTCTTTATTTATCTGATGAAAATAAATATATTGTTTTGTTTGTATTTGCTCACAATCAATGGTTACTGGGACTGCTTCTAAAGAACTCTATATTAGCCACAACTTCTTTGAGGCTACATTACAAATTAGTTGAAGATGCATTCTGCTCACAAACCGTGCTTTGAAGAAAGCACAAAAGATAATCCTCAGTAAATTATTAGGGCTGGATAGCATTTCAATGGTTATACTTGGGTTTAAATTTTCTTTTGTTCTATTCCTTCAGCAGGTTTTAAAAGAAGGCTCTTTCAGAAGCTTCAGGAAGCAGCAGCATTCAAATAAACCTGTGGTACAGCTCTCTGCAACTGTACTCTCCATGCTTGTTCCTGCAAGACTTCTAGACATATGAAGAGGTCCCTTGTACAAGAAGAGATAATGTAAAGATAAGAATTCATGCTCCCTGCATCCCTATACCCACTCAAGGGAACAAATGTCTGTATACAGCCTCTAATGATAAAATCAATGCTTTTCATGGCACGGGTTAGCCAACATGTTATGAAGCAATCTTTATGCTGGCTGAGTTCAGAAACATCTTTGCATTTGTCATCTGCATAGAAGGGGAAAATTCATCTTCACTAACAAACCACATCTGTATACCATACTCAAAATGTTCACTAGGGATCTTGAATGCTCTAAAAATACTCCTGAAAAAAGTTTTTAATGCTTTCCCTAAAGAAATGTTTTCTCTTTGGTATTCCACACAAAAAAAAAGATACTAAGAACAAAAGGTAAGTTATATAACCCCACAACCCTCTTTCTAGTCTGGAACCAAGAGTCTTTTCACAATATAACACAAGTACAAGCTGGCTGCCATCAATAACTGTTTGCATACAAACATATACTTTCAAAGATAAGGGCAAGGATTGCAGACCTCTTCCATTACCTAAAGGGGTCCACAAGAAAGCTAGAGTGGGACTTTTTACAAGAGCAGGTAGGGATAGGAAGTAGAAGGTGTCCCTGCCCATGTCAGAGGAGTTGGAACTAGATGATCTTTAAGATCCCTTGCAACCCAAACCATCCTAGAATTCTATGATATGATTCTATGAATACGACTGTTCTTCAAGCCCCAGTTCTTTAAAAATTGTATTTTCAGAGTTCAGGGGAATGTAAAGTTCTAGCACAAAAGGATAATAAACACAAAGAAATTAAACAGTGCTGGCATCTTGATATTTCTCTGTGTGTATATATATATACATATTTATATATAATCTTATGTATTTATAATAAAATTTGATTAAGGTATAATAAGAAGTACAACTCCACATACTTCAAGGAAAGTCTTTTTAAAGGCTTTTAATAGACTGGGAGGTCTCCAGTGACATTTCCAGCATGTGATGTTTGATGAGCTGACAGAAGCCACAAACTCAGTGTATACCTACAGCTGTGTGTTCTGCATTGTATTGGTAAACATGGGAATTTGGGACTTGGCCATGTTTGCCATTACTGCATGAAGCACATCAGACACAGGTAAAGATACTAATAATCTCACACCTATATGACACTTTTTTTTCAACTTTCTCTGCCACCTGTTTTGTAGGAATCTTCCCTCTAATGAAACTGGCATGAAAGCCCTAATTTGAGGGCAAAAGTGACATTCATCCAATACTCTTCACAAAGAAATAGTTTTAGAATTAGTGATCGTGATATTTTTTATCACCTTCACAGATAGCTTTAAAAATTACTATAAAAATACTATCTCCAGAATTTTCGAGGATATAAATACTTCAATTAAATAGTATTTTCCTTTTAAAATTAAATTTCTACACACTAACAAATATTATATTCATTAAGTACTATCAGGTAGTACATACGGTGCATAAAAATCCATGCAACATTAAAAATCTACCTTCCTACAGAAAATGCACTGTATCCATAATAAAGTGAATTAATTGACTGTATTAATTAAGACTTCCTTAGAAACTGTTTTCATTATAATGACTGAATTTTGATATGTTTTGTAACAAGTCTTTCATTTCTTAAGTAATGACTAATTTCGTAAGTCTGTGATTACTTACAAAGTAAAATGAATAATACTGTTAAAAACTGAGTGGCAGGCAAGCAAATACTTAGCAAACAATTAGCAGATTCCTATGAAATGACACTGTTAATGAACTCTGCAATGCGGCGGCATGGTATGTAGTTACTGGCTTGGTTTAAACCAAGACAAACTCTCAGAATCAAGCAAAAAACATTCACGTGAGAACATGCAGAGTATTTAACAAGAAGGTACCATTCTACTCTTACAGAAAGGTGAAATACAAATGGACAAAGGACTCTCCTGACATTGTGAAATACTTCCCAAAATAGCACTTTCCTTAAATCTTTGGACTGAGTTCCTATGGATGAGATTTTTTGAGACTTCTGGCTAGCTCCACTTTTCATGAAGTTTTACACAACCGCAGATCAGCACTAATGTCATTGACTTTCCCTTTTGAAATATGGTCAAATCAAAACCGGTATCTGATTTGGTCTTCCCTCGCTGTAATCTATGGTGTTGTGCTGTCCCCGCCCCAGCATAGCCTGGGACTCCTGCTGCATGTTGACCACTTGTTTTTCAGAACTCCTTTGCTGGGTGGGGGCTGAGGCCATGAGCTCCTTCCCAGCAGGAGGAAGGGAATCCAACAAGGTCATAATGGAGACACTGGTGGTGTTTGGTCACAAATGCTTTGCTGGTGAAGAGACAACCTATCAAAATCTATGAGAAACTGTTTCTGATCCACTTAGTTGAATGGATTTATGTCTGATACAGAACATAGGAAGAAAGGGGATAGGTCAAACCTACACTGTTTTGTAACTTGCACAGATGTTCATAAAGAAAATTCAGATTTAAAACTGCCTGGAAGTAAGTATTCACTTAATTCTTACATATTTTCTACAAGAACAGTCACCTATTATTCTGATACGGATAAAGGATTTCTACTACTATAAACATACAGAGAACATTTTAGAATATGCTTTTTAGCAGAAACAATAGAAAAATGTATAATAATGGCTTTTAAGTAAAAGAAGAGTCTTTATCCTTCAATAAGCCATACTGACAAATGGCAGCTTGAAGCCATTATATATGCATACTGTAATTGTAAGTTGCTAAAAAGTTGGATCATTCCAGCAGTAGCAAACTGAATAACAAGACAGCCATGCAGCCAGGTACAAGTGAGTCTAGAAGAAAAGAGCAGTGGTAGCCACCATAATTCCCTGCTATTCAGTTCCCAGGCATTATCGCAGAAGATATTTTTACAGTCATGTTAGTATTCTACACTGTAGTAGAAGTCTTTCAAGTTTCACCTCTATAAATGAAGCAAACTCAAGCCAGCTGCACCATAGCTCTCAAACACCACACAGAAATATGAAAAGATGCCAGTTTTCAGAATAACAATAACAGTAAATTTCTTGTAAACCTTCTGAAAACAGTGTAATTCATTTTAATTTGATTTAGCTATGCATGTGTGGGGAAGACAACTCTGAACAAAACAAGCAGTTCCAAACTATTGATGCTATAGAGTTTTAAAGCTTTTCAGTTTGGTCAGCATTCAGATTACATAATAACAAACCACAGCAGCAAGTACGGGAGACTGCTCCACATGACAGTTTGAACTAGAGTTTTTAATGGATACATATAAAAGAACAAACAAAATTAGTTTAATGATACTGTTTTTTCTTTATTCATGGTACTAATTTGCCCCCTTGAACTACTGGATACTGCTGAGCACAAATCTCCCAGTTTTAAACTTTGGCCAGATTTCAAGAGTCTTAAACAGAAAATCACACTGATTTGTGCTTGTACAGTATGTACTTGTATACGTGTTTGCTGCATGCTTCCTAGATTAATAGGTCAGATAAACTTGCACAATGAATAGCTGCATTTGGTTTATGCCTAAAAATGGCTTTCAACTGCTTAGTTTTTCTGCACTATTCTCATACCAAAATGTATGTGAATAAAGCAGGCAATGATCAGAATCAGATAAAAAAACAATTAAGTATGATCAGTATTCTGTCTAGGCTTTCCCAAAACCCCAACAACAGTTCACCAACATCTGAGAGGTATTATCCACAAGTATTGCCATCAGATTAATATTAGAAAAGATTATACCTGTTAGTGACCGCCTCCTACTTCTGATTTGATTTGATTCACAGCCAAATGAACATGCTGTAAATTTTGACCAAGGCGTAAATGTGCAGTCATCTTTGCAGGGAACGAGGCACTCCTGTACAAGGGATGGCATAGCTCCAGCCCACCGCAAGCAGTCATCAACACTGGCGGAGTCATTGTGCTCTGAGAGGCATGTAACAGCTGAGAAGTAAAAGTACAGAAATCTTTATACTCTTATACCGTGTTTATACTCTATGCAGTCAGTACTTGTGTTCTATGTGAGATTCTCTCTCCTGGGTTAATAGGATAACGCTGATTTATTTTTAGGTCATTATTCATGCATCACTCAAATATGTGCCTGAAACTTCACAAAACCATGAAGACACAATCTTATTTGAGCCATGTATTCTCTAAATGATGATATAAATTCAGTCTTCTCAAGGAGGAAGTCATTTTAAGGGTGAGGGCAATGGTTTCAACAATGATACATTGTATGAACAAACAAGAAAAGATATAATACTGTGGCTATGTGCCAGAAAATATAGTTGGTCAAGATCAGGATTCCCAAGCTTTGATGTACACAACACTCATGCAACTGAAACTGCAGTTTCCTAAATATTGTGCTATCCTTTCTGCTCTCCCACTCTCTGGCCATCTAAACCTTTGAATCTTTGGCATAAATGGAGATGTGGAAGAGGAAGGGCACAAGCGTTCAGTCTGTGGCCACAATACAAAAGGACTGCAGCTACTGCACTTTACCAGAAGTCTGCTTTTACAGTGCACGACAGCTTGCTATGAGGATGGATGAATGAGAACTACTGAACGGATCCTTTAACAGGGGAAAAGAAAAAAAAAACAAAACAACAAAACAAACCAAAACCAAACAAACAGAAAAGAAAATAATAAAAGAAACCTGCTCTGCAGTTCTCAACTGAGGACAGTGTCACTCTACTGAGCTCCATCCAACCTGAAATGCCATTGCACACAAGCAGAAACAGAGCCCCTGTGCATATACTGAGATTTGTCTTCATGCACAGCACCACCAACACTGCAGCCCACATTCACATGCGATGCATTTCTCTAGTCCTCTGCTCAAAGCTTACAGGTCTTTAAGACTGGGCCATGGCAATAGGAAACATGAGGCACAGGGTTGGGCTAGGGCTCTGGTCTCTGAATTTGGATGTAGAATTTGGGGCCAGGCACAAGTCAAACAAGGTTTGCAAGGGCTTCGCCCAGGAATTAAGATGCACCGATTTGCCACCAGTTTTATTTTACCTCTATGCCCTTTTCCTTTAACACTCCATGCTGCCCTGCGGAGAAGGACTTGGGGGTGTTGATCGATGAAAAAATGAGTATGGGGCGGCTTCAGTGTGTGCTCGCAGCCCAGAAAGCCAACCGTATCCTGGGCTGCATCAAGAGGAGCGTGACCAGCAGGCCGAAGGAGGTGATCCTGCCCCTCTACTCTGCTCTCGTGAGACCTCACTTGGAGTATTGTGTGCAGTTCTGGTGTCCTCAACAGAAAAAGGACATGGAACTGTTGGAACAAGTCCAGAGGAGGGCCACGAGGATGATCAGGGGACTGGAGCACCTCCCGTATGAAGACAGGCTGAGAAAGTTGGGGCTGTTCAGCCTGGAGAAGAGAAGGCTGCGCGGAGACCTCATAGCAGCCTTCCAGTATCTGAAGGAGGCCTACAAGGATGCTGGGAAGGGGCTGTTCATCAGGGACTGTAGTGACAGGACAAGGGGTAATGGGTTCAAACTTAAACAGGGGAAGTTTAGATTGGATATAAGGAAGAAATTCTTTACTGAGAGGGTGGTGAGGCACTGGAATGGGTTGCCCAGGGAGGCTGTGAATGCTCCATCCTTGGCGGTGTTCAAGGTCAGGTTGGATGAGGCCTTGGGTGACATGGTTTAGTGTGAGGTGTCCCTGCCCATGGCAGGGGGGTTGGAACTAGATGATCTTAAGGTCCTTTCCAACCCTAACTATTCTATGATTCTATGAACACCCCTATCCTTTTTTGGACTGTAATAATTAATTTTTCAGGGCAGATAATGGCACTGGATAGCCATGATGGAGGACAAAATTATTAATGTGTAAATCTGAGTCACAGGAAGCCTGTAATAAAACTTGCTAAAGTTTCAGTGAATTAATAAGTAATTATAATAAATAAAAATAGTCTGCACATCATGGAGTCTTTCATTTCATCAATAATAATTAATTCTCACAAAAACTCTAAGATTATAGGCTATTTATATCCTACTTTGTAGGTTAACCAAAGGAAAGATCATGACTTGATTAAAGTAATAAAGTCAGGAACAGAGGTAGGAACTGAATTTGGCCGCAAGAGTTTAGTCATCTCATGCACTTTGATTTCAGGCAAGTCCACACATCATATCATAAGGCAACAGAAGATGAAATTATTTAATTGAGATTTTATTATTTAACAAGTTGCAATATTATTTTATGGAGATTCCTAAATAATTCAGGTTTTTGAGACAGCGTATGCTTTTCCTTGTTGCCGGCACTTAATGCAACTAGGAGTGCATGAAGTAAAAGGAAAGTAACAGTTAAAGGATTTACTGGGGTGTAACTTAGCAATGAGTACACCTGATTTTTGTTTTTTAACTACAGAACTGTATGGGAGCAAGGGATGGGTTGGCAACCATATGGAAAAGAAAAAGAAAAAAGTAGTTAGGTTTCTAAGAAAAAAATCAGCGTTTTGAAGAGTATGCAAAAGGTAAGCAACAGTTAAAAGTCTCTTTAGACTTAAATGACAATAAATCAGCATATTAATAACTACCTCTAAATTGCTGATCCTCGCCTTTGACTTTCCGTGCTTGTGACCCTTCCTAGCTCTCAACTCCAGCAGTCAGAAACTTGGACACATTCCCCTTCTCAGTTACAAGAGTGTAAGGACAGAGGTCACCATTCTGTATGGGAAAGCAGCGTAATTGCCCTATTCAGGAAGGTTAAACAAGTAATAGAATCTGATGCCCAAGGTCTATGTAGCCTCATTACCTTCAGCAAGGACACCAAAGATCTGGCAACACAAATATGTCCATGTGAAGTATGGCCAAGTATATGCAAACCATCCTCTCAGCATCATGACAGCCACTAGCGTCTGCAGGGAAACGAACAGTATCCTACACCACCAGCCCCATGAAGAAATTTTTGCAACTGCGTAATAAACCATCACGTTGCAATGTTTACTACTGTCTGACAGAAGACCACAATTCATTCCTGACATTTATTAATGGCAACACAAGTGATGGAACTTCTAAATATCAATGTTAAACTAGACACTCCATGCTGCAATGAGTTATTACCTAATAGCCTCATCTTCTGCACAAATATGCTTAATTTTAAGCATACAAATAAGTCACTGAGATTGTTGAGCCTATTTTGATGCTGAAAGTGATGGATATATAAGGACATAAGGAATGGGTATATAAGGAATGGGTATATAAGGAATGGGTATATAAGGAATGGGTATATAAGGAATGGGTTGCCCAGGGAGGTTGTGAATGCTCCATCCTTGGCAGTGTTCAAGGCCAGGTTGGATGAGGCCTTGGGTGACATGGTTTAGTGTGAGGTGTCCCTGCCCATGGCAGGGGGGTTGGAACTAGATGATCTCAAGGTCCTTTCCAACCCTAACTATTCTATGATTCTATGACTCTATGACATATAAGATCAGGGCAAATATTTGACAGAGATCATGGAGCTTAAAGAAACTGGTGTAGAGGAAAGTCAAAATTACAAATAATATAGTGGATTATACATGTAAAAGCATGGAGACATGATGGAGTTGAAAAGAAGAAAATACAATGGATAGTCTAGTAAGAGACCTAAGACTTAAAGGAGGAGAGAAGGATGATCTCCTGTGAGGTGATTAGGGACAGAAAGGTGGTTGAAAATAGAGAATTGCTGCTTTTTGTAAGTGCTGATCTTGGTAACTCAACCTGGTCATTCCTGAGACAGCAACAAAACCCCCATGCCAGCAAACAGAGAAGGCACCAGCCAAAGAGCAAGGAATCCAAGAATCATTTTTTGATGCCTAAGACACTACCTAGAAAGCAAACATTTTGCTTTTCTGCACTTCTGCACTTATCACTGCCAGCAGTGTTATTACTAAGTTGGTAGGTCCAGATGAGCACCTTCTTGGAGACCCAACCAAGCAGCTGCATCACTGCTGTTAGAGCAGGCACTTCTTGTTTCACATGCATAAATAAAATGCCAGCCATGAACATCTGGTACCCTTAGATACCAAAAACTCAGGCTGCCTTGGATTTGCCAAAGCAGTACAGTGCATTTCAGTCATACTAGGAGGCAATTAATTTCTACTCAAGAGACTGCTGACATCTTCAAAGACAATGCCAATGCATGACTTCTTCAGTTTGAGCTGAATTACCTTTAAAAGCTTGAGCTTAATGGGCCTGATATTTATGGCATGTCAGTCATAAAAATGGCAGGGTTTCTGGTACATGCTTACAGTGATGCTTCAGGTGAGCAGCATAAACTGCTAAAATAAATTAAATAATAAAATAAATGCCCCATTAGGGCATTTTAATGGATTGAAAAGGGCCAGACAGAAATCAGCAGAGCTGACAGATAGACTCCAGTGATTCATTCAGGAACTCATCACCTCATTTCTGCCTGCTGAGAACTTATTTCTGAGTTAAGTTAGCTTTAACACTTACAAGAAAAATATTTTCAAATACGGGCACTTCTGGAAATAGAATGAGACAAATCTGTTTTCAGTGGACCTTCAGGAAAATTAGTAAAATTATTCATCCTCTGTGGTTTCAAACTACTGATTGGGTTGCCTCATGTGTGGTTTATGTTGCATAAAAAAATATTTCCCCGTAATCCTCAGTTCTGTCACAGTGGTTTTAAATAAACTCATACCGCAAAGCCATCTCTGCTATGTCAACATCTCTTTTTTTTTTAAAGCGGGTACCACCGGAGAGCAAATGCAGTCCACTTGCAGCCCTATGCACTGAGAAAAAAAAAAATCACATAGTAACAATAAATCCCTCTGAGATATAATGTGTGACTTCTGCCATCTCTGCAGCATTTAGAATGGCCACAAACATACAAACAGAAACAGCTAATAACAGGACATTACCAGATAAACGGATTAAAATTATAATATTGATTCCCATAAAGAGGGGAAGTGTAGGATTTCCTTTTGAACTCTTGCTATTCTTTCTTATTACCACCAGTCAATGCCACCAAAGCAGAAATAATCACTTCGGGCCAAGCGGGATGACAATATAATGCAATTCTGTTGAATTGCACAAAACAATGGCTGACACCCAAAAAAAAGTACATCTTCTCTCATAACAACAGAAATAATATCACGAATTAAACTGAAAAGTAATCAGGTTTAAAATGCTAAAAGATAATAACTTTTTTTTTTTTTCCAGGAAAGAGCTGGAATTGTTTAACAGAGTGTGGATACACTCGTTAGGGTGTCAAGAAAAGTTAACAATTAATATGAGCAATGAAAATAGCTGCAGATGCAACCTCTTTGCTTCCAGACATAAGTCAAGTGTTAAATGTACAGCTTGAGGAGGAAATTTCCCTTTCTGCAGTTATGGAGTCCTGTCGGGACACTGAACAAGGACTGCTAACAGGATACTCAGTCTAACAGGATGACAGACTCTGCCTTCTGGTTTTATTTTTACACCCACAAGAGTATGTTTGTATGCCACCATGTTAGCATATGACACACAGAAGCATATGGAAGCTGTATTATTTAACTACATTTATCCTAAATTAAAAGCAAACAGTAGACACTTCTAGAAACTTTTATATGGTGAGATCAAATATCTGCATGCTGCCAAATTGCAGAGGCACTGAATGCATCCTTAGATGACGCTACATCACCACCAAATAAGTATGTCAGCATCAAACTGGGGTAACTCAAGTGCTCTCAGGAGACACACGCCTGACTTAAGAGTACTACAGAGGGTCCTAACAAAAGGAGTGTATTGAGAAAAAAATATTACAGGCATAGCATTGCCTCCAATAAGGAAAGACAACATAAATATAGTTCCTCTTAAGTAAAAATCCAATTACAGACAGTCTTGGTAATTATATTCATTTACCAAAGTTATAATCAATTCTCCTTTAAAAATTCATTTCAAGAGTTTGCAATGGGTAAAAAGCTGAAGAGTGAAAATATCAACTACAAACCAGTAAAATTATATTGTCCATGGCACTTCAATTTGGGAAACCTAAATTAGTCGTTTCAAAACTGTGGAATTAAATGTCATTGGAACATCTGAAAACAATGACTGATAATTCCAGGAAGGTACACTCAGGACAAACACTAAAACTAAAGCTATGCAGCAGTGTAAATCAAATAATTTGATTTAGTACAGGAATAACAGGATGATCTATGAGGTTAGACAAGAGGTCTAATGCTCAAGAGGTGAAGACACAATGATGTAATAACCTTCCCTGGCTTCAAACTCTAAAAATGTGTGAAAAATCAAAGCCAGCATGACAGGCAAAGGAATCCTTTGAATGTAGCTGTTTACCTTCTCATTGTTCAAAAAAATTCCCATTTTGTGTTGCTTAATTATTTTCATTACCCCTCAATGTAACAAGATAACATATCACTACTTACATATATGACTAATGATAAGTGAAAAAGAAGTTCACATATAATATGTTAGGAAAAAAAGAAGAAAATAAGGATCCAGACCTGCTGACTACAGGCTGAGAAAGTTGGGGCTGTTCAGCCTGGAGAAGAGAAGGCTGCGTGGAGACCTCATAGCAGCCTTCCAGTATCTGAAGGGGGCCTACAAGGATGCTGGGGAGGGACTATTCATCAGGGACTGTAGTGACAGGACAAGGGGTAATGGGTTCAAACTTAAAGAGAGGAAGTTTAGATTGGATATGAGGAAGAAATTCTTTACTGAGAGGGTGGTGAGGCACTGGAATGGGTTGCCCAGGGAGGTTGTGAATGCTCCATCCTTGGCGGTGTTCAAGGCCAGGTTGGATGAGGCCTTGGGTGACATGGTTTAGTGTGGGGTGTCCCTGCCCATGGCAGGGGGGTTGGAACTAGATGATCTTAAGGTCCTTTCCAACCCTAACTATTCTATGATTCTATGATGACCTCATTTATTTTCTGTATTGATGCTTCTTTATACTTAGAATCATAGAATCATTTGGGCTGGAAGGGACCTTAAAGATCATCTGGTTTCAAACTCTCTGCCATGGGCACCTTCCACTAGAGCATGTGGAACATTTATGTTACTCTTGGTACGTTAACATAACTCCTAGTTATAGGAGAGCAGACGCAGACATAATGTAAGATAAGGCTCTGCTGGCCCTCAGGTTTAACTCTAGGGTCCAGCTTCTATAAGGACATAAATAAACATTTTCATCACTGTGACAGCCCCTTTGGATGTAGCAGCACTCTCTGCAATTAAGTGTCTCCAAAGTCTGGACTAACAGAAGCAAAACATAAAAATTAAAATTAAAAGATAACCCCATTAAAATTAAATCTGAGGAAAAGAACAAATGATGCCAGGAAGGACATCGCAGATACAAATCTAGGAAAAATACCAGAGTAAGAGCTGGAACAACTAGTTATGCAGCAGTGACACTGGCTGTAAGATCGGTTTCCCATTTTATAATTATTAATTATATTGACAGTAGTGCTAAAGGGCTAACAATGCCATTGAGCAAACACAGTACTGAATAAACACAGCCCCCACTAATGTGCTCTAAACAAAAAATAGGAACCTGAGATGGTGTTGGGAAGCAATAAAGATGGTAAATATCAACTGAAAAGATAAAGGAAAGCAATTTAAATGATTTGCATGAAAAGAGGTCAGAAAAGAATTGGGTAGAAAAGTTTGGTACAGAGCAGTAGCATGGAGAAAAGACTGTAACGACGGAAAGGGGAGAAGTTTGGGATAGAATTGGAATGAAAATTAAAAAAAAAAAGCATGCAAAACCGTGAAGATCCTTCTCAAGTTAAAGGTCCATGGTTTAGCAGCTCTTTGAGTTGGTTCCTCTCTGCAGCCTTCCCACAATAAGGTATGCACATGGGGAAAGAGAAGTACAGGAGGCTCAGAAAAAGAGGAGTCCTAGCTGCAGCTTTCTGGGGGCCAGCATGGTGGAAGGCGACCTCCAGCACAGCCAAAGCCATGCCTCTGCTGGGGTAGCCATTTGCATGTGTCTGACCCAGCCACAGAACTCCCCCATAGCTCCATGCCACTGGCATACACCAGAAGGAACAAAGCAGTCTGTACAAAAGGTCTGCATACCAAAAGCACACATCCCTCCCACACTGTTCACTCTTCACAGCTCATGACTCTCAGCCAACATGAGAAAGCAACAGAAGAAAGCAGCTGAAAGGGATTACAAGGGCAATAAAATCAGTGCGGGCTGACCTCTGCCATATAATGCCTTAAACTGGACTCACGTCTGTTCCACTTTAAAGTAACCTCTTAAGAGTACAATTTTTCATACTTATGGATAAGTTTATGGATTATTTGGTTTGGAATATATGATTAGAATCACTGTAAGAACTGAGCTGTACATGTCAATTTTGCCAAGCTATGTTACTTGATGTTTTAATTTTTCCTCATCTGTGAACCAAGACTGCCCACTGTTTAAGGAGAAGTAGGAGAGAAATACATTGCTGTAAAGGCCATTCCTCCTCCCACCCACATAGTGAATGCAGAACACAAGATTGGTACATCAATGTCTAGCACCATTTTCACTTTAATACATGTATTTTCTTACTGCAAATGGTTCACAGTCTGCCTGGCTAGAAAGACAAAATAATGTGATTTTTTAAATGTTTCAAATTTACTTTGCCAGAGAATAACTGAAATCTGAGTGCTCCTACATTATGCAATCAGTCTAAGGAACCTTTCACAATTTTTCCCTTTTTTTTTCCTAATGTTATTATAGGTTTTGAATTGCTTTTACTTCCATTTTCTATAAAAAATAAAATCAATGAAAGTGCATTAGATTATTAATGACAGAAATTATGCTTCTGCTCCTTTCAGAGGACATAACAAAATGCAAAAATATTCTTCCTTTTTTCCTCTTTCTGTGGCCCACAATTACTAAAATTACTTGAGTTGAATTTATTTGTAGCACTATCATCAAGTTATATTTAAGATGAATTATTTATTGCATAACTTGAAAATAAAACTAAGACATCTTGTTATATACACACATATTGAGACCACAGTAAATAAAAAGAATCAAACATGCCAAATAATACAAGACAAAATGTAAACCAAACACATTTACAGTAACTCAAGTAACTCAACTCTGGTAACACAAGTTCGAAAAGCACCTAGCTGTTTAAGAAAGCACTGACTTCCTTTAGAAAGTTTTGCATCAGTTATATATTCAATTTTTTGGTGATAGCTGGATGAACTTAAAATCTCATGAAGCCTGTTTTATTCCAGCTAGGTACAGCTTTTGGTAGCACCCCATGGTTGTCTTTCATGACAGCAGTAAAGAGCTCAACACTATGGTCAACTCCCATGGCAAAACCAACCTTATGAAGGTCTCAGAAGACAGCCTTCTAAACTTGTCCAGACAAATGTCCATTTCAGTCTGAATTTTTTTGGCATTAAGTTTGATCAAATTAATCACTTGCACCACCTTTCAGATAACCAAGCATTCGAAAGCATTGCATTATGTTGGTTTAGGAAAATACATTTGAAAATCTTGCACTGGAAGGCAGGCACTCTGCTATTTCACTCCATCTATCACTTTAGTGAAACATAGATACTAAATCTAGAATGTAACGCTAACACACTGGCATATTTACAACTCCCACAACATTATATTTAAAATATTATGGTCCAAGATAACACCAAATGATTTTAATCTACCCTTCCTCCTCAGTTCCCTACTCCCCAGCTCTGGCTCTTCTCATTTAAGCTTTCAAAACTCTTCACTGCCCTTGGCTGATCAAGGACCAGCAACTAAGCTACTGTGGATATATACATGCCCTTCAACAATTTTCAGCTCATCCTGATGAAAATCCTGATGAGCCTTCTGCTCTCAACTGACTGTTCTCCTCTTGCCCCTGTTAATTCTGTTGTTAATACCCAAATCCTACTCTACTAGGCATGATCCAAAGCCCCAAGCAAGATGGCACAAATTAACCTGCTGTTGCATAGATCTCATTACAAAAAGGGGTTGTGTGGCAGCCTGTTGTCCACCAGTGTGGATTTATTCTCCAAAATTCGTATTTGCTCACTACTTGGTCACATAGCTAACCTCTAACAGAGAATGTCTGTCTGAAATTACTGCCCACACAATGTTATTTATAGTACTGTACCTAAGATATGAAGATTTGGAATGGTATAAAATAAGACGAGCATGTGGTTTCCTCTATTTAATTGCATTTTTAAATAACCATTCTTTACCAGAATTCAGACCACAATGGCATTTTACAGCATACAGATTAGTCATCTTTATCAAAGTTCAAAACTGTAATTCAGAAAGTAGTAACATCGAAATTTGGAAACCTCCCATAACTTCCTATATTCCATTCATACAAACTGCTGTTATATTTTTCTAAAGTACCAATGGATTCTGTAGATAAAGTTGTCCTACATAAAACTTTGCACTTCAACTATCACTTCTCTAAAGTAAATGAACAGATAAGAATACTAAATGCTTTGAGGTTTGAAGTCTGGCTACTCATCTCTAGCCTAAAGCTGATAAAATAACCAAATCTACTTTGATCAAAGCTAATAAAAATGCATACTCATATAATTCATGTTATCTAAATTAAGTATCTTACAGCCATCATAAAATAGTCTATCTTATGAGACAAAATAAAGATACCATACTTGAGACTGAAGGGTCAGCACAGTCTAAGTACAGTAAAGTACCACAACTTAGATTAAGGTGAGAGAGGCAGAAAAAGATTGGAATAATCTTGAGAAATCAAATGTTTGAGGCCTTTCTGGAGATTCGCCCAATAGGAAACCCAAGTACTCAGATTAGAACCCAGTAGGAACAAAGTGACACTCTGATGTGTGGGAACCCCATACATATAATACATACTGTATAAATTATACATACAGAAAGGCTTTTTATACTTCTTCCTGAACACTCCTAGTGTGCGGGGGAAAAGTGCTTTAAAGAAACCCTACCTCAGAGCATCCTTTCTTTAGTAGGAAAAAAGAAAGATAAACAAAATCAAAAAAGAAAAACAAATTCCCCTCAAGAGACTAACAGTCGAAAGCACTGAAGGATATATTTCTGTATTATGTGTATAAAAGACCCTGATTCATGTAAGTGTAAGAATTAGTATGACCCCTGGATCATGTTCAGTGAACATTTTTGTGCGAGCAAAGGAGTTCCAATAGATTTGCCTCTTAAGAATGATAAAAATAATTACATTCATCTTGCCTTATGTTTGCTGTTCAGACCGTTCTCACTGCTAGAACATTCCTTTTTACTCTTCTTTTGAAGCTAACAGATCTAAAGGGACTATTTGCTTTCCCCTTCTAGTCTCTTAAACACAAGGTAGAAGATCAGAGAAGATGCAAAAGGAGATATTTTACAGTATGTTATGTTTTTGTTATGATGATCTCTTCCTTTCTTACAGGCAGAAAAAGAAAAAAAAGCAGCAACATTTCTTATGCAGCTTCTGCTACTCTTCCTAGATTTGCAATAAATTCTTATAATTGAGTGGAGATTATAAAGCCAATTGTATTCCTGCTGAAACAATGGGATAACTCACATTTGTTTCAATAGGAAAACAACAGATCCTATTATATTTTCTTTTAATATCGATGAATGAAGTATTTGTTTGCAAGCATTTGTTTCTAAAGCAATTACACAATCCAAACACCAATGGATCACTATAGGATCATTCATGTTTAACAGATACAATATCTGGACACAAAAAAGTTCTCCACTGTGATTTCTTTACCACTGGTTCAGATTATATAATTTATGGTTTAACTGAAAAAAAAAATCAAATGAAATAAAAGCAATTTAATATAACGAAAGTAATTGCATCAGACTTAGAAACACTTTCCACCCAGCTGGAAGATTATTAGTAGAATCATAGAATCTTAGTGGTTTTAGCTATTTTTCACATGCTTCATTCTAGCTAACCCCAGGGTAGAACTGACTGGGACACTACACTACATTTTCTTGTATTACAGTTTTTCCAGTATAAACCATTTTAATCTTCGCTATAATAAATCACCAGCTTACTCTTGTTTTATACTCCTTTTCACCTGTGAAGATTTGTTCATCTTTGCTGGACCTCAGAGCAGTTTCTCCCACAAAATTGCACTGTGTGTGAATCTCTTGTAGAAGATTTTTGCCAACTGTCATCACACTTAAAAGTGAGGAGCTCTTAAAGCAGGGGAAGGTCATCTTTAGAAAGTAACTTGAAATAAAATTCTACAGAGTGGTTTATGGATTTTTTTCTGACTTCTTAAAAAATATTCTTTAAAAAGAAAAAAATAAATCAAGAAAATAAGAGTCCATGGAAATGAAGAGACAGTAACCTGATTGCTGTTCATATTCTGCCAGTGCCACAATAGTGGACCCACCACTTATACGCACTAACACTTCTATTTATCTTCAGCATGCCTCTCCTGGCTCATTTGAAAGTAGTTGGGCCACAAGTATGTATCATCAGCTTCCTCCTCCTATAAGAGCAGGAATATCCTCTAAACCTCTGAGAAAAACTCAACATTCACACACAGGGTCAGGACCTGTACTGGTCCAGGAGCACATCAGTGGCTCAGACCTGAGGCTGCCTCAGGGACACACAGCCCATAGGAACATAGCACCCTGTCTTCCTTGGAGAGTAAACAGACTATGGCCAATTATTCCCAGCACGACCATTTCTCTTAAAGCCAAGTAAAAGTAATCAGAGAGTCTTACAAAATTTCCCAAAGTGGTAATTACTTCTTTCATTCTGAGTAAGTCACTTAGGAAATAAACTTTAATGCAAAACTAACTCAATACTTTGAAAATCCAATAAAGATTCATGTCACATTTCCTTTTCAGAAGAGAGAACTGATATTTGAAATTTTAAGTATGTATTTCAAAGAAACAGTAAATAGCAGCTTTTGCATCAGAAGCCCAAAGGAAAAGGAACTATCCAGACAAATGTGCACTACTTGGGAAACTAACTCTTGCTGTTGCTGTAATGAAAGTATAAATATTGCACACCCCAAATTCATAGCAATTTATTTCTATAAGCAAGTTTGACATGGCACGGCCAAATAAATTAAGATTGTATGGCTATGCAGAACTGAGAGATTCTCTAAGATACTGCATTGGTTTTTTGCCTTTTCTTCAGAACTTTGTCTTGATTTCTCTTTAAACCTTTGTCTTGTCCTATTTGAAGACCTATGCTCCAGGGTTATATCTTATCAGTTAATTAATTTTTAGAATGGAAACACAGCAAAAATGACTACATAAACTTTTGTTCATATATATCAAAGCCAATGTCAACCAACGTGGTTCCTGTGTACTTAATCCAGGAGATTTATAATCATAGAATCTCATCTTCCATTTATAGCCTGAGGCAAAAGTAGGTCTTGCAGAAAGATGTGGAAAGTGGCAAGGTTTAGTAGAGCAATAACATTGCTCAACAGTTTAAATATTGGTCTAGCTACTAAACTTTATGCCATGAGGTTCTGGCAGTACATTATTAAATACCAAGACTTCATCCATGATTTTCACTTCCTCAGAATAATGCAAAATTCATTTCAGAAAAAAAAACCTGTGACGTTTTGGGATTTTTTTCACCAAAACTCCACAAACCCTTGAAGATAACACTATTCTTCAGGAAATTAAGGCAACACTAATGGGGAAGTATGGAGAGTGGGTGTGTAATCTATCAGTCCTTCTGAAAAATGAGGACTGATACATTACACACCCACTGTAAATTAATCAACAATTTAGCAGTGAAATAATAAAAGCCATGAAAACCAGGCTTTACAAGGTCACTACCAACAAGGAATAAAGGAGAAACTAATTAGGCTGGAAAGTTTGAATCAACAAATAAGAGAAGGATCCTTGGAGGCAACTTTGATTTTTATTTCACTGGCTCTTCACCCAACATCAGCAGATCTCATTGATGTGCATTAAAAAAAAAAAAAAAAATCAGGAAAAAAGACAATGATGTTTGAAAATCATTTTGAATTCACACAGTTTAAAATCACAATAAAAGACCCAGCAGTAAAAAGGATGAAATACAGAAAAAGAATAAAAACTGAATTGTAATCGGAACCCGAGAGGATGATGCAAGGTTGAGAGAATGCAGCAGCCTCTCGCTTAACTCCAAGCATGCCTCTTCCCCCAGGTGAGGATCAGGCCCTTGGGCTTCTAACTCCTGTCATTTCAGAAAAGGTGTGGGATCTGGCACTGGAATATACATACATATATATGCATATATATATGTTATAATTTACCACCATCCCTGATTTTTTAATTTTTTTTTTTTTTTTTAGTGCAAGGTTAGATCTATATAGGTTTGTTAACAGTCTCTCAAGGAAGTTTCACTAAGAATAGTTTTAAAAAGTCAAGAAAACTTCTTATCATTTAGTTTCAATGAAACACAAGAGAACATACTGTAGATTTAGATCACCGTATCAGTACTTTTGATTTACTCACATTTTCCACGTGAAGACAGGCAATTCCCATATATAACTTTATTCCAAAGCTGTGACCTTGACTTTTACTGAAAGTTCAATTGCAGGGATATTGTTTTTGAGGGAAGATGAAGGAAGAAAGGATTTCTCACAGATAAGAAAATGAACTATCAAATGCAGCTTATGAAATACTACTGTTTCAAATAGATGCTCTGGTTTAACATGGTTTGACAGTAGCTTCAAAAATTATGACTAGATCATTATGTAGCACACTGACTACAACGCTTGAATTACTTATTTGTTTATTTCATAAAGCATTAGGTATGTGAACCAAAGGCATCCCCACAGCCTTCCATGCAGGGATCAAAAGTAACAGAATAATACTAAATTAAATACAACGCATGGAAGGTGGATGATTGGAATTTGTCAAAACATAAAGAAAAAAGCATTGAAATGTACCATTAGTAAAGTTACTGGTTACACCAAGGTAAAAAAACATAAGCTGTTCTCTCGTTGAAAATAATAAAGGAACACACAAAATGGCTATTTTAATTATTAACCCACAGTCCTAAGTACTCATACAACTGTAAAAATACAGTGCAGCTTAAAACAAACACCTCAAACCACAAGATTCTCTCCAGAGTGTGATGAGAATCATGTACCCATATACACACAGAAAACAATCTTTTTTTTTTTTTTTCAACTTCGCAGCAAGTTTTTTTTCCTCATAAAAAGACAAAAAGATGAGCTGCCAATACTGATATGTCTGCTATCAATAAATGAGAAGTCCTGATAAGACTACAAGGTTTTTCACTACAGTAAACACGGAAGAAAATGTGACATTCATATGAAGCTTTGCACAGATTCTTGTATTCTGTTGTCCAATATAACAGAAGCCCATTTCACAGTGCTATATAAAATTATTCTAGAAAAAATAAGTGTACAAAAACGGTAGGGACATGGGTTAGATTTAAGTTAAAAGACATAAGATTGACAGTCCTCTTCCAGCAAAAGAATGAGCAAAGATTGTGAAGAAGTGAGCAAATGCTTAGCTCTCTGTTTCAAATGCTTATCTACCTTTCTATCACAGATGTTTAAAATTAAGCTTAATATGCTTTCCATTATGATTACAGTGGGATTCTTCAGTAACAAGCCCGAATAAACATGTTAAATGTAATCACCTTCCAAAATCAAATTATCCTTTATCAACACAAAATCTGCTAAGCCTACAAAAACACTCAATAAAGATCAAACAACAGTCATCTGCTACCAATATTAACCTGTTCTTTTCAGAGTAACCTATATAAGGAAATAAAAAATGGGACCTGATTTTTCTCCCCCACAAGACAGCTGTACTTTGTCCCAGTACTGCCAGAGGCGGTGCTCGATGGTGCATCCATATCACTCTCCTGAGCCATGACAGCTGCTTCACTATCTTTACATTATACTTCAGCTAAGATAACTGAGGTTTTGCAATAAGGCTATATTGTGAAACTATATGACAATCAACTAAGCATTAAAAAATAGACTGCAAATGTTTACATAGTTATAGCTTTAACATGTAGTTTTGACTGAAAGCCTGCTGTAGCCAATATTTAACAGGTGAATTCACATGACTGGTACAGTAACATAAAGGGGTAGAGCTCTTCTGGAAGGACATGCAAATGATGGTGACGTTTTATCTACAATTTATATACCTTTTCAGTCTTTGGGCTAATCTATAGAGAATGACCTACTGAGTGCTCAGATGATGATTAAAAGGGAGAGGAACATACATGCTATACTGCAAAAAGGACCTCAAATGAGGTGAGCTCAAGAGCAAGCAGGAGGACACAATTCACACGACTCCATCTGTGCTTTAGGAACACAGAATGGCCCAGAAAGTATGATTAGCTCCTAGACTGACTGGTGAATTTAGTAGAGTTGGTCTGTCGGGGTGGGCACAGAGTAAATGCTACTTAGACAGACTGTAAGCCATGAGGAGGAACTACCATCAAGGTGGAAGGCAGGCTGAAAGAGAATGACCGTTACATTCCACAGCTAAAACAGTTGGACAGGCAGGTAGACTAATACATTCACATGAATATATTTGCATTAAAGCTACGTAAGGTGTCATGGAAGACTGGGCTGGTAGGGAAAAGTAAATTGAAGAAAGGTGCAGTTCAGAAAAAAGACCAATGCCAAAGTGAAAGCCCTTCTATCCAGTCCAATTGGATATCCAATTCTATCCAATCCAGAGGGACCTCGACACGCTTGTGAGGTGGACTGATGGCAACCTTATGAAGTTTAACCATGCCAAGTGCAAGGTCCTACACCTGGGTCAGAGCAATCCCAGGCACAGCTACAGGTTGGGCAGAGAAGAGATTCAGAGCAGCCCTGCAGAGAAGGACTTGGGGGTGTTGGTCGATGAAAAAATGAACATGAGCCAGCAGTGTTGGACAAAGCCTTGGGTGACACGGTTTAGTGTGAGGTGTCCCTGCCCATGGCAGTGGGTTGGAACTAGATGATCTTAAGGTCCTTTCCAACCCTAACTATTCTATGATTCTATGAGGGGAACAGGCACAACCATGGTAGGGATAAGCTAGATCAGCTTAGCTCGGTCAAAAGCTATTCACTGACCTGAAACAAACAAACAACAGCAACGTAAAAAAAGGTGGAAACTAGGTCAACTGAGGATTAGCATAAGACTGCAGCACATGCATGCAAAAAGCCAAATTGAGCAACATGCATTACAAGCAACAAAGGATCCTTCTGCAAATGTGGTAAAAACAGACACTCTCCACCCCACCTCCCCATTATTGAGTGGATCAGCTGCAATCACAGAGTTGTTACAGTTAGCAGTCAAAAACAGGTCAAGATCTCAGGCCTGTCAATCCTCTTTCAGGTGAACAGCTGTCAAGGATAAGCAGCTATTTTGAAATTGTCTGTCTCAGTGAATCCTGGCTTTAGCAGACTTACAGAAACCAACTTTGATTTGTCAGAAATTAGCATCTTTGAGACCTCATGGAAGAAGTGCAACTTGCCAGCAAACACTGTGCCTATCCTTATAACAGCTCTATTTATTTATATTTTTAATTTAAGATGATGGATATGGAAATACAGGGCCATCAGCTTATTTTTGATTTGCACACAAAATACTGAAGAAATAATCCAGCAGACAACAGTAACTACCACAGATAACAAAACAAAAAACCAAACAAATAATAAAAAGTAAAACCCCAACCAAAAAAAAGTTAAAAGAATCAACTTTGTTTCTGTAATAGATAGATGGACTCAGAAAGAAAAGGAAGAATGGCAGCCTCATTTTAGAATAGCTTGTTTCCTTCAGGACAAAAAATTCTAAAAATGCTCAGCACTATGAATCCTAAATGACATCCAAATGACTTTCTCAATAATTAAATTATAGTGCATCAAAAAGCACATGCCTTTAGCTGTTTGATTCGTGTGTGTGCATTCTAACCATGAGTAACTCGGTAAGCAAAGATTGGGTGGAGTTGCCATAAAAATATATAGTATGCTTAGTACTAAAGAAAATCTCTGAAACAGAATAGAGCCTTTTGCTTTATGATTATCTCTGGACCTGATTCACCGCTGTTTTATTACTGACTTCTGTTATTGTATCTGAATACAATTTGATTTTATGAGATCTTAAATATTACCTTTATAAACATTTCATGGGATGTTGACTCTCTTATCTGCAAATTGCTTATTTGCTTATTGTATCTGTTCATTGATGCCATTGCAATAGCTTATTTTTGCATTAACTTCTTTGTTGAGTCTAGGTTATCTTCTGAGAAAATCCTGGGATATAATTTTTAATAAGAAACCCTTACAAAAAGAGATACAAGTGTAACTGGTAAAGACATTTTCCCTTGCAGTGTTCAGTTTGCAGTATAATTCAATCAGGGAGTTTATGCCAGTAACTGTGAGACTTCAAGAAAGTACTTTGTTTATTATTTAATCAATATGATTTGAGAAACTCAGAAAGGTTTTTAAATAGCAGGCTAGATTCTGTACACACCTCCTGAAACTCGACCAGAGTTTCGGACTTCTGCTCAATAAATGCTCTCCATAAATCATTTCTTTTCCTTCCACCATTCTTACCATGCAAACTCAGCACCAATAAAAACCTGTAGCTCCGTTAAGTCAACATATTAACTTGTTTTCAAGTAACGAAAGAAGAAGATGACTGCACTGGGAGAAATATAACAGGATCACTGGGCTCCCCCAATCCTACTTGACAGGTTAGCTAATTGATAGCTATACTTGCATACCCATCACTTCTACTGTAAACCTGAGAATTTGCATTCTACAAAGCCCACACTCAAATTTTACTGAATGAAAGCCTGAGAATTAAGTGTATTTAACTTCTGGAAACACAATAGATTATTTTTTTTCACTTACAGTAAATATTTAATACTTGCAAAACCATAGGACCAACTGCAAATTGCTAGTACATTTCGTTATTATTAACCTTGCCCCTTGGAAACACCAGCTCTCAGGGTCAAATGAAATGCCATAATCCTTCTAAATTTCTTTCATGGTTACTTTCAATATTTACATTTACCTGTGAAAATCATCTCTCTAGGGAAGACAGGAATCTTTCAAAGTCTTCAGATAAGGCAGTTTAAGCAGAGACATATTTTGCCCTGTTTCTCATCAAAATGCTTAAAATTGTAAAGTTCATGCTTTCATACCTGATTTGCAGAGTATTTACTTTCAAATAAGCTTTAAAACAGGCAAGATGCATGATCTAAAACCAAAAATTAATAAAAAGCAGCCATCTTCCTATAAATGCTACAATTAATCATTATGATGAACAGATAGAAAGCAATCCATCTCGTCATACCATAGAGCTGATGTAGCTTTTCCTTTCATACACCACAGAAGTTAATTATTATGAGCAGATGTGCTTAGATTACATGAAAATTTATACTCCATGAAACTAGGCACTAAAGATGTAATTTATTTTAAAGCACAAATGTTCTGAGGTTTGCCCACATGCAACTTCACCAGCAACGTGGGTGCTGGTGAAAAACAAAACCCATCCATCTTGCAGGCAGTGATTTTTATGTGCTCCACTAACCAATCATCTCAAAGCGATACTGAAAAAGCACTGCTGGTCATAGCAACTTCTCACAAACATGGTGTGCCTGATTTGCCTGTCATGGTTTAAACCCTGCTGGTAACTCAGAACCACATGGCCGCTCGCTCACTTCCCCCCTCTTATTCCTCTCCCCGCTTCTGGAGGGATGGGGAGAAGAATTGAAAGACTGTAACTCTCAGGGGTTGAGATAAGAACAGTCCAGTAACTCAGGTATAACACAAACCACTGCTGCTACCACCAATAATAATAATGACAAGGGAAATAACAAGGGAAGAGAATACAACCGCTCACCACCCGTTGACCGATACCCAGCCTGACCTGAGCACTGATCTAGCCCTTTCAAGTAACTGCCGCCAGTTTATATAGTGAGCATGATGTGCTGTGGTATGGAATACCTCTTTGGCTAGTTTGTGTCAGATGTCCTGTCTCTGCTTTCTCCCAGCTTCTTGTGCCCCTCCTCAATGGCAGAGCATGAGAGACTGAAAAGTCCTTGACTGGGGCAAGCACTACTTACCAACAACTAAAAGCATCAGGAGTGTTATCAGCATTGTTCTCAGACTAAAGTCGAACACACAGCACTGCACCAGCTACTAAGAAGCAGAAAAATGGCTGCTACTGCTGAACCCAGGACATTTGCCCCATCAAATTCCCCAGTGAGCCCCAAATGAAAACTGTCATGACCACACCACATTCTCTAGGGGTTTAAAATGCAATAGAAGAGCTAAATCCCTCAAAATCTCCTGAGTTCATGTCTGCACATAGCTGCTCAGTTCTGCCGATCAATTTCTGCTTAATTTTTTCACGTATCTTTAATAAGTACCTATTATTAAGATGCCCTCCCAGAGCATGAGGAATAAAATAAGCCAGTAGCAAAGGCTTGTGGGCAGAAAGGGCAGAGGCGGTGGAAGCATGTATATTCCAACTACACAGCAGTGGTTGGGAGTGCTGCCCTCTCACGTTATACATCCCCTAAGGATGTGCTGATCTACTTCACCCTGAATTAAACAAATGCTGAAGTAGATGGCCTTTGACAAGCCTATTACATTTTAATAGGCCAGTTATATTCCCTCATACTGAGTACCACTAGTTCAGGCATTTCCTCTGCCTACACAAAGACCAAGATGAAAACAAAGATACAGAAAGTTAATATCCAAAAGACAATAGAAGAGAGAGAACTTCAAGAAATTTCAATCACCTTGGGGCACGTATCAAAGAAAACAAATACACGATTGCAGGACTGAAACTTCAGTGAACTGTCAAGAAGAAACAATAGTACTGATCCGAATTGACCAGTAATGCCATAAAAAGTAACATTTGCTACAAGACTCCACATCCAAGATCCAAATTTGACATGACAAAATACCCTTCTTTAGGAAAACTGCCAAATATCAGAATATATTATTCCAAACTTTCTTTATTTCACAAAGCTAATATCAGCAATCCTTTAATAAATGATGCACGCACTAGGCAAAACCAGCGGCTGCCAGGAAAAGAATTGACTTTAGAAAAATCTTTGTTAGAAAGTGACATTTTTTTCATTACTATCTATTGCCATCGGAGTATAGAGATGGCTTTTTCTTGTGCAGTAATTTCATTCCACTGGAATTCCAATTTTTTGGATGAAGTTTCTCTTGATTTATTATAATATAAAAAAGACGGAATCTTCTCCCAAGTCTTTTGAGAAGCAAATCAATGACAATACTGTTAACAAAAGGGGAGAAGGGGTGTTTCCAACAGGAAAATTGCTCAGAAGTATTACTGCTGGAATCATCAGACTGCTTTCGAAAGTGCTAAACACACTACTCAGTATTTTTAATATTTCTGAACATATTTAGAAACAGTGTAAACAGAAAAAAACACCACTTGTTACATAAAGCAAATGTAATATTGATCAGTTCATAGTTACCTGATGTATTCTTGCAAGTGCAAGCGCAACTGTTTCATACGTATCCCTATCACTTCCAGTTACTCTGCTGTCACTTTAGTGCACGCATTTGAAAGTAAGATGCTGGGAAATTTGAAAGATAGTTTCAGCCAAGGTTATTCTTTTTTTTTTTAACTAAATCTCATGTCTAACACCTCTACCACATATATAAATCTATTGGAGAAACATTAACATACAAATTCAGATTCAAGGAACACGACATCAGGATTTCTTTTGCACCTTTGTGGCATGTCACATTTAACAAATCTTCAGTGCCCGAGGATTTATAGTAAGCCACACAGATAAGCTCTGCCATTTAGAGTGCTAATATTCATGTTGAGTATTAGTGCTCAATTATTCGAAGAAACCTGACTCTGTAATTTCCAATAAGAAGCGCTTTCTAACTAGTGCAGAATAAGGGAAAAGGCAAACCGCAACTTTTAGCAAGCTCCTTCGAACGAAATTCCCCAGGCAGCCCAAACCTTTGCAGTCTTACAATGAACTGTATCTGCTACAAATCAAACTCTGCTTTCCTCTCAGCATCTCCCTTTTTCCTTTATCAATATTTGGTTTTGTTTATTTGTTGGGGTGTTTTTTTGTTGGTTTTTTTTTTCTTTTTGGTTTGTTTGGTTTTTGTGTTGGTTGTTTTGGGGGTTTTTTTGGGGTTTGGTTTCCTTTTTTTTTTTTTTTTTTGAGGGGTGGTGTATTCAAACAATCGACAGAACTTTAATTTCATTGATATAAGCAGAACCAGCATTTCAACCTAGAACTGTCCATTTCTTCAGCTAGGTAAAATAAATATCACACTAAGTCCCTTTGATACTACTGTACTGTTAAGAATAAACAACCAGACTTTATCCTTCCAGTTAATGAGTGGAATTTCTCACAAGCTTATATTCCACTTGACTGAGATCATTATGGACAAGGTAGAGGTTATTCTGGTAAAGATTGGGAGAATAACGTCTCTAGTGTTTTCTTGACAACTAGTAGTAAAAAAGCTTTTTAATAAACTTGCTTACTTTTTTTGGTCATGCTTCAAAGTTTCCCATTTTATAGTGTTTATTTGAAGTCCTCCTTAAGGCCATTTTCCAGAGAACCTGGATCTTATCCTGCTCAGCTCAGATGAATTTTTTAACAATTTCCCTATGAACCACAGCGGCTTTGGCACAAATTATCTTTGGAGTTGTAAACAGCACAACTGTGACAAGGAGGAAATGAAAATTTTATAAAAGCAAAAGTAGATCTAAATCAGTACTGGATGGGACTGCTTGCAACACAGAGAGGTGAACAAGGGACAAGAAAGTTTTATATAAAATAGCAAAAAAAAGGAGACCAAATGGGACTCAAATGTCTTAAGAACAAAGGATGATTCAATTAAATTGAAAATCAACAAGAAACTAAAGTAGCTTACTCTCCGCAGGAGAGGTATGCCCGACACTGACAGAGGCAAAAAGATTAGGAAGAACATTGAAAAAATCAGATATTATTATTGGTAGTTGCAGTGACTGTTACATAAGCTCATATAAAATGTTAAAGATTATAAACCCTCATATTTCAGGTTCTAAGTCAACAGAACACAGAGGTTTAGAATGAAATGGCTCCTGCATTTCTGATAAGAAGCACACAAGGCTGTAGGATCAGGTCTATTTACAACCCACCTGTAGCCATAGAAAAAATTTCTGTTACAGAATCATAGAATCAACTAGGTTGAAAAAGACCATTACAATCATCAAATCAACCCTTATCCCAGGACCGCCAAGTCCACCACTAACCCATGTCACCGAGGGCCTCATCTACGCGGTTTTTGAACACTTGCAGGGATGGTGATTCCACCACTTGCCTGGGCAGCCTGTCCCAGTGTCTGACTACAATTCTGGTGAAGAAATTCTTCCTAATATCCAGTCTAAACCTCCCCTGGCACAACCTGAGGCCATTACTTCTTGTTCTATCACTTGTTACTGGGAGATCAGCCACCTCCATAGTTCATAACATCCTCTGCACAAACCATAAAGCATGACCACCCAGGTCTCCTGGTTCACATAATGAAAATTTGTCAAGATTTGTACGAAAAATCCAAATCAACTGTTCATAGCCAGCATTTTAAACCACTGAAAGCTGGTTCTAAAACTAAGTCATAATTGGAAGGGCCTTTCTCCAGTTTAAGGGAGAGATTGCTCTTCATTATGTCTCTCATTATGTCTTTCATCCTCCTGAGTAAGTCTCAGCACAGTTTGGTTCTTCTTGGGCCTCTTTCATCTACTATACTCTGTTTAATGACAATCCATCATTTAAAAAAGGATCCCAAAAATGACTTTCACCAACGATAGTTGCTTAGATCATACAGACTACACACTAGATGAAAGAAATCTTAGAAGGACCAAAGAGAGCTGAACTTAATCAGAGGGATGAAAGACAGAATGAAAATCTATCTACCCTTACATTTAAAAAGGAGTTTCCTTCAGATAAGATGACCTCGACATCTCCCTGTACCTGTTAAATATGGTATGAGTGCTGTCAGATCATTTCAGACTTTTATGATTTAGATGCTCTAGCAATTCCTGTAAATTGTACACATTTGGATGGTGCTGTCTTTGACTTTGAGGTGATTGGGCCATTTCCTATTGATCTAAAAACATCTTTCCCCCCTTCTTCCTAATCAAGGCAAAAATACATAGCCTGGAAAGCTTTGATGTTCCTCTGCTGTACTTCTCATTATTTTGATCTTTTAAAAATCCCTCTATTGATACATGCATGTAGTATACATCTTCAGTGTTCATGCCTTCTGGCTTCAAAAGACTTTTCTACTTATCAAGACTTTTTATCCCCAGAAAACAAAAGCTGTGTGTGGTAACCAGCTACTGATATTTGTTTTGTTTATAAGATAGGAACAGTACATAGTTAAGCTAGAAAGTCTGCTTATTTCCTTCTACATAGTGGAATATACCATCCTGTTTTTGAAGGAAATCAAATATATGTAATTTATCTGATGCAGACTTCATCATCTTTATTTTACAAAAAGTCTACAGATTACTGAGTTGCCTTTAGATAAAATGTTGCACTGTAGATTGCTGTCAGGACAAATTCCCTAAGAGTCTCTTCAATTTTTATGTTGCTGGCATAAGCCTACAGTGACAGAAATGAGTTGGAGTCTCTCTTGCTATTAGTTAGTGTCTATAAAGTAATGTCATGTCAACTCTCCTATTGCCTATGAAATACTCTCACAGCATAGCTTGAAGTGGAAGCTGGGCCAGACCCAGACTGAAATATAGTAGCACTGTTTTAAGTGCCTTGTGATGCCTGCTGACATCTCCCATGAAAAAGGGAGGGTAGTCCACCATCACTCTTTTGTGAACAATCTGTCACTAGAAAATCAGTATCAATCTTTCTTCCCCTTGTCCTATCAACTAAGACCCAAGGAAAGAAAAATTGGTCTATAGCAACACATTACCTGGAGATCAGTAGGATGTAATACAATACAAGGATGAATTTCCATTCCCCAAGCCAGTAACCCAGCTGCAGACTCTAGGATAGTGATGGACACATTTACATATACAACTCTGCTATGCTGCCAGGTTTTAAAAATCATCCCAGGATGATTTCTATACAAGCAGGGGATTTTATTTCTCATAAATCAAACTGCAGGAATCTCAAAGACAGCCACAAAATGCTCAGAGATTGATCCATCACATCGCACATAGCCTCATCTGTCCCTTCCCCTCTCCTCCTGCTCCCATTCAATTCTAATGTTCCAAACCTGAAATAAATCCCACTAAGAATCTGTCTGGTAGATGATATCTTCCTCATTCTTCTACTGCAGGAAAGGCTAAGAATGCATACATGCATCATGCATACATGACATTGCTATTATATTCTTGTCTCCTAATCCTTAATTTTCCCTGTTTGCCCCTATGTGAAATGCTGTCACACATTTTTGCATGAAACTAATCTACTATCAAATCCACAATTAAACCCAGGCTTTGGGAAACAATTTCAAGATCAAATTCTATAGTTAAACTGATAGAAATTAGATACAAAGAATCTGGACTCATGTAATAAATCATCCATATTGCAGTGAAAAATCTCTCAAATTCCATGCACAGATATACATAGTTCAACAAGAATGCAGATAAGTTTTAAATGCAAAATCAAAGGTAAAGTTTCATTAAGTTCAAGAGATACTAAGTCATTTACTAATATTTGCCAGATCTTAAGACTCCTACATACCTAATTTATTTCTGTTAATGAAATTTTATAAAAAAGGTTCCTAGCTATTCTGAATCTACTGGCAAACCAAGAACTGTAACTACTCAAGAGAAATCTTTTATGTTTTTATTTTACCTTAATTGTTTGTCATGATGTACAGTGGTAGAAGTGCTACATTACAAAATAAAAGGGAGGATTAAAAATATTTAAATATGTTAAAAATATTGCATTTTATAAATCAGAAGAATAAATTTCAGGAACTTGGAGATTAGATGGAAAATGTAAGAAATACATGATTTTATGATGAGCATTCTTTTACAACAGTATAAGGCTACTCACACGTATAATTCCAGACTTACCCATACAGTACCACTCCCCATCTTTCTACATAGTCAGAATGCCACACATTTTTTGACTTAATGAATATTTCACTTTTCTGATGTCAGAGTATGCTCAAATTTATCCAATGTGTATTTTTTGCCTATCGTTCAAAGTACTTACAATATGCAATTACCCAGAGGTGTTACAGATGTACTCTGTTTCATTATACACACTGTTAGTGAAAAATACTGAAGCACTCAAGAGTATGTGTGCCCTGCAGGAAGCCATCTGAAATGGCCTTCCTGGTTGACAGTAAATAACTGATAACAGACTTTGAATGTGATTTTCAACAAGTTGTACAACCATCTCAACCTGCATTTCTCTAGGTCATACTTTCTTATTGCACACAGGAGACTGTCACATGGGACTGGACTCAATGTTCTCCTAAAGTCAAGAGAGTTATCTGTGCTGCTTCCTGCCTACCTTATTGCCTAACCTCCAGCCCATTGCCTTGTCAAAGAAATCAAATTATCAAGAACAAATAATAGTAAATCAATTCTGGCTTGGTTGTTTCTTACCACCGTATTACTCTTCATGTGTTTATAAGCTAAAAATCGCATCATCAGCGACAAAAAACAATACAGATAACACGTACTTCATGAATTTGCAATATGACTTAAAGCGGCCACATTGGTAAAGTGTTGGCAAAGCCCTGGGCAGACATGGTTGATAAACTGAGGCTCTCCATCCTGGCGAGGCAATCCCCCTAAAACTCAATCCCCATCCTAGGGATTCACAAACTTTCCTTTCAAATATATCTCAAACAAGACTCAGCTCCTGTCCTTAATGCTGGTAATTATTTTTCCCTCAACTATTTGCTACCAGTGCCACCAGCTGCCAGGCAGGTGTCTTCCAAACCATGACACTGGCTGGGAACACTCAGGTTCAGCTCACTGTGCTTCCACAGTGTCCCTGCAACCCTTGAGTAGTATCATCAGCAAAAACACCAAGAAACCTAATGAACCCCCAGCACCACTCAGAATAAGGCTCAAGGTGCCACTGTCCTATCAGGCAAAGTTAACATTGGAGGGAGCTACTGATGACAGGTAAGTCTCTATTAGATGGACAGATTTATACACAGGACTGTGTACAAAGCATGGCCCATAAAATATCACCATCTAACTGAAGCAGTCTGTGTCTTCACTACGTTTACTATCATAAATGTATGCATTGTAAACTTTGGGTTATCACATTGCCTCTAGTGTGTAAATTATAACACAATTCCAATATGTACCTCTTGAAACTGGCAATTCTGTGCAAAAGCATCCTGCATCTGTTAATTTAGCTAATCAGCAGTGACATTAACTACGTGTAAAACTGGGAATAAGAACCGTTGGGTGACTATCTCATGAGCAAAACAAAATGGTTACACTGATCTTTTTCTGATGGCACATCTCATTATAAAAAGGTTACCATATAATAATATCATCAGAAACAAAAGTATTGTATATGGCCATTGCTGTGTTACAGATTGATAATACAGGAGATAATACAGCTAAAGGATGGCTGTTTGAAATATTTTTGTAGGTGCATCGTTAACAGGCAATACCAAAATTCATCCTTTCATCTTGCTTAGTATGGAACACAACTTAGTCACTAATTTATTACAAATTAAATTTGTAACCACAGTTCTGCATGTATTTTATGTAAGAATTCACTGGAAATATCACTGCATTTACACACACTTAGAAACTTAGATAGCTATTCATTACAATTTTTGTTCTCATAAAGATAAGTTTTCAATCTGTATCTCAGTCTGAAACAGTCTTGTCTGGAAAATCCCTATAGGTGTCAGGGAGCTTCAGAGCAGGAGCCAGAAACCTACAATGAAGGAGACAGGAATCTTTAATTGCTTGAGTCCGGTGCTGCCTGCATTTTACTTTTTCACTGTCAATTCATACATCAACTTTTCAACTGAAACATATTATATTTAACACCAACTATCTTAGCAAAGTCCATGTGGTGTAAATTTACAACCCAGTTAAAGAAGGAAAGAAATACATCATACGTGGTTTGATAGCAGAGCACACCAAAAGAAATATTCTACTGAGATGCCCAATGAGTCTATCCAGTACTGATCCACTCTGTGACTTCAGGTAAGTCTCTGAAAGTGCGCTTTTCCACAGCAGAGGAGTAGTTTCTCATTACTGCATTGGTGGGTTTGTTGTTGTTTTCCTGTACATAAATCAATAAATTATTCTGCAAGAATATTTACTCCTCTGTGTCACAGTATTTCTGTATTCTTCTGATGGGGAGCTACAACTCTGAGATAGACTTACTATCTTGGTAATTGGGGTAGATATGGTCAAAACTCACAGATAAATCAGAGCTAAGAAGTGGCAGGAGAAGGAGAAATAAGACATGACATGCTCCATTGCTGCAGCTTCTCCTTGCTTTTGCAAAGTAACTACCTTATTCATAACCATGTTGTCAGTGTATTTCCAAGACTAGTTATCAAAGCAGAATCTCATTACATCAGTCTAGTCTTTAATACATGTCTACTTATTTTATCAATGGCTTTTGAAGCAGCCTTCAAAGACACTTGGTTAAAATGGGCTTTCCATCCACTAATTAAAGCTTAACAATCCCTTGTAATGAGCAACACATTTTTCCATAAACATGTAAATGTCTAAGGCTACTGTTGAAGTCAGCACTGAGGGGAGAGGTCATTTCTGAAGGATCTTCCATCACAAACATCAGAGAACAGTAAAGTCACTGAAGGGCATCTGAAGCAGAAGCAATTTTTATAGAATCATAGAATTATTTGGGCTGGAAGGGATGCTAAAGATCATCCTCTTCCAAGCCACCATCCAGCCTGGCCTTGAACACTTCCAGGGATGGAACAGCCACAGCTTCACTCTGTAACACATTCCACTGCCTCACCACCCTCACAGTAATGAGCTTCATCCTAGTATCTAATCTAAATCTTCCCTCTTTCAGTTTAAAGCCATTACCCCTTGTCTTATCCCTACAAGCCCTTGTGAAAAGTCCCTCTCCAGCTTTCTTGTCAGCCCTTTTACACACTGGAAGGCTGCTCTAAGGTCTCCCCAGAGCCTTCTCTTCCCCAGGCTGAACAACCCCAAGTCTCTCAGCCTGTATTCATAAGAGAGGTGCTCCAGCCTCCCCTAGACTCACTCCAACAGGTCCGTGCTCTCCTTATGTTGGGGCCCCAGAGCTGGGCAGAGTACTGCAGGAGGGGTCTCACCAGAGCAGCATATTGGGGGACAATCACCTCCCTTTACCTGCTGGTCACGCTCCTTTCGATGCAGCCCAGGATATGGTTGGCTTTCTGGGCTGCGAGCGCACACTGCCAGCTCATGTTGAGCTTCTCATCAACCAACACTACCAAATCCTTCTCATCAGGGCTGCTCCCAATCCAGTCTGCCCAGCCAGTATTTGTGCTTGAGATTGCCCCAACCCAGGTGCAGGACCCTTTCTCACAGTCTTGACACTTTCTAGTAAATTAGTCACTCGTCAAGGAAAATGACAGCTATGTAGGAATAGGAAAGTTCGCAAAGCTCTTCACTGACTGTTAGAAATGTTGTCTATACAATTGTCAAGCAATAGTAACATCCCTACCTGGTTTTACTCTCAAATGCCCTATCTCAGAGGCTTTTTGCAAATCATGCCCTAATGAGGTTTAAATAAAAACTGTATTTCTTATTTCTAAACGCTACTTTTCTTTTACCTGCCTGTTTTCTGAATAAGTTAGTCCGCTGAAGCTGATATAAAAAACACAAATGCTATTGTAATTAGTGCAATATTATTCCAAGATAAAGCCACAAAAACTGAAGCTTCAGACACCTGTCATCTCTTTGGCTATTCTGCTTATTATTCACAGTCAAATTCTGGTATCTTCAGCATGTTACACAGAACATTTACATGTAATTTCAATGAAAACACTCATGGAACAAGATCTCTAAGTATCTATTTCAGAATCTAGCCTAGAGAAAGAGCAGAGCTTGAAAGTAGTTTCAGACTTAATTTTCCCTCAGGACAGTCACCATTCTAAATAGGTACTCATAAACATACACTTTCTTTCACTGATTTCAGAAATAATTTCTATTAATTTAATGTCCTTATATAATTGTCTAGATACAACAGACACTGAAAACTGAAATCCTCTTATTTATATGACAGTCAGGGTATGGCCGGCAAAAGAAAAAAATTCTAAAAAATGGATGCTCTAAGGAATGGCAAGACTGATTATCTTCAGTGGTAAAAGGGTAATTGCTGTTATATGGTAAAACAGAAACAAGGCAAATTCATACAAATACTCTTTGGAGTACAAGCACTTACTGGCTAAAAATGCTGACACATTATGCAAGACAATTACTGTGTGGAGTGGTGGTAATATGTCAAACACAAACTCATTTGTAGGATGCCTGAATATTGCAGGAAAGCATCTATCTATAACACCTGGCAATCTTCCACTGATGGCACACTTTCCCCTGAAAAGACTCACAGAATCACATGATGTATTTTAGAACAGAATGGACCCCTGAAGATTCAGTGCCTGCTCTCAGTGAGACTGAGCTCAAAGTTAGGAAAGGCTCCTCAACAACTTATTCAGTTGAGTTTTCAGTATCTTCAAGGAACCTACAGTCTCTCCAGGCAATCTGGGAATTCCCCTCACTACAGCCTATGACTTTTATCTTCTGCTGTTTCACTGTGACCTCTATGAAGAGTGTGCCTCCATGTTCTCTAAGAACACTTCTCCCACTAGACACTTCTCCAGCATCACCTCACATATTATTCCAGAAATATCTCCAAAGACCTGTCGTGGTTTAAGCCAGTTGGCAAGTCAGCCACGCAGTTTCTACTCCCCCCCGCCCCAGAGGGATGGGGAGGAGAATTGAAAGAATGTACCTCCCACGGGCTGAGATAAGAACAGTTTAATAACTAAGGTATAACACAAACCACTGCTGCTACCACCAATAATAATAATGATAAGAGAAATAACAAGGGAAGAGAATACAATACCACCTGCCGGAAATGAGTCTGACAGAGAAGAGGACGTGCCCTTCTGGGAAACTCCCAGTTACATCCCCGGGCATGACGTGCTGTGGTATGGAATACCTCTTTGGCTAGTTTGGGTCAGGTGTCCTGTCCCTGCTTCCTCCCGGCTTCTCCTCCTCCCTGGCAGAGCATGAGACTCACAAGGTCCTTGGTCAGGGTAAACATTCTGACCAGCAACTGAAAACATTGGTTTTATCAGTATTATTCCCAGGCCGAAAGTCAAAACCACAGCGCTGCACCAGCTACTAAGAAGGAGAAAAACTGACTGCTGCTGCTGAACCCAGGACAGACCCCCTTCATGGTGACGAATGAGAGGATCAGAAGTCCTCCAGTTTCAAGGTCTACGAGCTGAGAAGACCCTGCAAGACATGTAAGCAAATGTCACCCCTGGCTAAATGGCTAGTCCCTGACAATATGGTGACACAGCACCTCTTCACAGATGCGAGCTGGTCTTGAAGAGTTCAAGTAGCACCAAGGTGAGGTATTAACAGCAGTTTCTAAGCACTTCTGTAGATAAAGAATTGCTGAAAATCCAACAGCTTGTTTTTCAGAAGCAATATGGTTAGAGTTAGCAGCTTGGTTTCAGCTGCCTTCTTCATGGAGAACACTCCCCTTTGTTCATAGGAAATATCTTGAAAATCTTCTTTCATGGGTTCTCATTTGAGAACTCACTTTCCTGAAACCCTACTCATTCTCAACAATACCTAGCAGATTGGTTCTCTCACTACATGTGATTAGGAAAACCAAAGTTGTTCGCAAAGACCACGTTTAATGACAACATGTGAATGTGGCACTGAAACAAATTTTGCTTAAACTCATCAGACTATGCAATTAGTTTTCCATGATTACCCCAGAACAGCACATAGCCCATGTAACTGTTAGAGGACTCTCCACATAGCACAAATAGGTGCGATACTCTTCTATTATACTTCAAACTCTACCAGAGAATGATTAACAGAAAGTTCATGCACCTACTGGAGCATTAAGAGTACAATCCCTTCCCACAGAGATTGAGGAATACATTTTAAGACACCTCAATTTACAGAGCTCTCTTTGAAAACCTTGTGGAAAGGCCTGTGGTCAAAACCTAGTTAAAGATATTTACTCCTTTGAGCAATAGCTTAAACCACATTTCTTCTTTCAGACACAACCCATATACTGTCAGGGCTTCTTTTCCTCTTCCTTTATTTCCAGATTATACAAGAAATTCACTTCATCTTTAAAGAACACAGTTTCTGCCCTTTGCAGGAGTAAATTATTATGTCAAGTTTCTTCAGTTAGCATACATGTACAGTAATTATTTTTTTTTAATAAAAATAACCATTTGTTAAAGGTTTCATAGATTTCCTTGGAAACTGATAACAGCCAAATCTCCAGTCATCTGCAGGAACCACTACAGACTCTGATCACATAGTCTGAGCAATGAAATTTTTCTCAACACTTTAGTTCAGACAACAGGATCACTGTATTTTCCAACTGCTTCATTATGTCAACAGCAGGAGCCCAAAGCCTTTGCCCACACTGAACTTCTTCAATAGCCTTAATGAAAATCAGGCCTCAGGCAAATTATTAGTAAAATTTAAAATCATAGAAATTATCCTTTCTGGTTTTAGCACCAAAAATGGATTATTTCATAGAGGCTATAGATAGATAGTTCTTTTAAAGCCCACATGCTTCATCTTTCGGCAGAAGAGCAGGTTCCTATGAAGATATTTGACTATCAAGCACAGATCCTCTCCTGTACTGTAAGCATACTATCATATTACTGGTACTTTAACATCCAGCACAGCAGCAAAACTATACAATGGGTCCACTTTCCAAAACACTTTAAGTGCATCAGTCACTTGGTTTCCAAACTAGCTACTGAAAAAGAGAAAAGACTCTATTTAAATGCCATGCTCCAACACCTTAAATATTTGGAGGCTGCATGTAAAAAGCTTACCCCTTGACTGCAAACCCTGTCCACATGCCTCATTATGTCCCGGCACATTCTGTCTCACTGAATCTGGCACCAGTACACAGTGACTCCAGCGGTGGGTCTTCCACCTGAAAGAAGAAAAGGTTAACAATTAAGTGGAAAACAGTTGACATATCCAGGCAAAACCTGCAGTTACAAATTATGATAAACTCTAAGGACTTAAGGAAAAATAGAGTCAAAAAGTGGCAATTACTCCTGAAATAAGTATTGTGAACTGAAATTCAAATGCAAGGTTCACCTTCTAAAAAGCTACATCATCCTCCATCAATGTTTCCCTTTCTCATATTGTAGGGCATGGTTCAAAGTTACATAAAATGCACAGGAAACCTCTTCAGTGGGCTTTGAAATCAGGCTCTCCTCATGCAAGCCTGTTCTAATCCAACTGATATTGTTCCCAGTCTGCTTTCTGCACTAGGATGTGTGCCAGTCAAGAAAAGGAGAAAGCACTATGTGGTACGGGAGCCAGGCAGAGCCGAGTGGTGTAGCTCCTGCTTTGGCACTACCTTCAGCTCCCTGCTTTGTGACCATGTCCTACAGGATGTGCAGGCTGGAGATTTGTATGCAAAGATATAATGCTTTTCTATTTACTAATATCGTATAACAGATGGGTCACAGAATTTTAATGCAGAGTGGTGAGTAATTGCCCTATTGTACCATTTGTCTAATGAGAATTTTTTAAAATGCATATTATTCATTGGAATGGTAGAATCAGGGGAAAAGACAAGCATTTCTGCAATAAGCATACAATTACGATTAAAGCAGTTGAGTGCTTGTGGTCCCAAAATAACTTACATTGATTTTTAGATACATTGAGGGGGGAGCTCCCAGTAATAGCTTCCTTAAACATATTGAACCCTGAGGTTACCTTTCTAGGAGCTGTGCCTGTTGGTGTGCATTCTGATAATGCCACATCTACTGAAATCTCCAATTTGAATTCTACTTTTACACATTTTGCAAGGTACATTATTTGTTTATATGTTTGCATTTTCCAGTATTATGTTGTTTTCTGGTGAAAATTGTGCAGGACAACTGCAAAAGAGTAATTTCTGGAGAAGCTAACACCTTTTACCTATACACAGGACAGATGGGAATATCTTCACATTCTCTTTCCTCATATAATGTGTCTGGGCATGTCTGTCCCCCATTGGCAGCATCCTGAATGATAATTCTATACCGGGACTGCTTAACTGCAGTGGCATTGCCTGTAAAAAGAAAAAAAAAAAAAAACCAACAACAACAAAAAAAAAGCCTTCTAAACACAGTTGGCACCCTGAGTTAGTGATCTAGCTGGCCTGGTTAAAAACATGCTTGGTGTTTGTTTGTATCTTAAAACTATCAGCGCTATGGAAGGAATGGCACACTGGATCAAAAGCTACCATTGCTTGCTCTAAATTTACCACTAGATCAGCAGAACAGCACCTGGAAGGTTGATAAATCAACAGCCTACAAGCTCCATCAAAACATGCCTATTTAACAGAACATCAAATCAGATAAAAAAAGAAGTATTAGCAAATACTTAAAGACCTGAACAGGCAAAAAGAATAAAACCAAACCAAATCAAACTAACCAACCAACCAAACAAACAAAAAACCCTTTCATAATGAAAGGTTTTGTTCCTGAAAACATTCTGGTGGTCTCAGGCTGGTAGCAGTAATCCATCTGTCCTCATTTTACCTGTGATAGAGATAATTTTCTTCCTAATAAGAAGGGTTTAAACCACAACACCACCTTTTGGGGTCTAGAAATTACATACAATAACTTCCTGATAGGAAAACCTTTGCAACCAACAGAAGTTAACTCTCTACTTAACCTGATTTGATGCAAGATCAATCCATCTAGAAACACTGTTCACAAAATCTACACTACAGAACACTGCATGAAAGACAAGGATAAGATTCATCTATATATCTCTCTAGTTAAAACAAACACAATCCTTGGCTGCGTAAGTGGTAAGCACAGACAGCTGGTTTAACTGCTGTGTATTGCATTTGTACTTTTTTGGGTGCTGTATTCACGCTTCAAAAACAGATACCACAAAACTGAAAAGGGATCTCGGCAAAACTACATAAAGAATTCCAGACCAGGAAAACATATTTTAAGAGTGGACTTCATCCAACTTGTCCAACAGAGGAAAGCAGTGTGTAAATTAACTCACCTATGAGCATTATTTTTCCAGCTCAAGATAAGACAAAGCTACAGTAACAAGGTTACAGTGCATTAGAGTAGAAGGAAAACATAGGAAAAGTCACACCATGAACACAACACACAAGTAGAGATCCAGTAAATACGGTTGATTCTAAAGATACCGAGTTACACAAGCCTTCACTCACATACTGCTATCGCTGTGAGATCATCACAAAGGGACTTTGAACTGCAGGAAATTGCTCGCCCCAGCTGCTCACCTGAGGTAGGATAAAGGCACCCAGGGTGATCCCCCTCCTGCTTTTTTAACCTCCTCTACTTGAGGCCACTCTACCGCTTCCTACAGTCTCCTTTCAGATGCCTGATTCAGCACTTGTACAGTCTCACAGAGAGCCTTTTCTTAAAATCTAGACCAAGTCATCACTCCCGTAAATTAAGCTAAACTTTTTTTATCTTCTGTCCACTACATGTAAAAAAAGTCTAGCCTTATCATCTAATGCATAACCTCTATGAAATTCCAAGGGCTTGTATCCACTCTGTCTTTCCCTCTCTAAACTAAGCAAACCCAGCTCTTTATAGGTCCGATTCAATTACGCTCTCATTGCTCACTTTCTTACTTCAACACTGTGCCCAAGGAATGCCACCTGCAGCCTCACCAGTGCACAGTACACTAACACTTTGGTGCTTTACATACAACATGCCCACAAGTTTGACAAGCCTAGCATGAGTTTTAGCATTTTAAATTGCTGACTTTAATTCATTCTGTAGTTCACTGTATCACCAGAGGTGCCTGAGAAAGTACTAATGTCTTTACTTCCCACTCTTTCTGCAAACAATTTTTTTCATCCCAAGTTGCATTTTAAGAAATTTCTCAATTATTTTAATATCATTGAATATATTGTCTATTTTGTTTGCTATCTCTTTCTGAGATCCATCCACTAATGTTATTATTCAAAACCACAAGCTGTTCAGACACATATCACACAGAATTGGGGCAAGAAGAGTATTCTCTAGGACTCCCAGTTTGATTGTGAACAGTGGACGCCTATCAGTCAACTGATTGGAAGCAGGATGCGGGAGTCACGATAGAAAAGTTGACCATGAGGCAGCAATGTGCCTTTGCAGCACAGAAGGGCCACAGCATCCAGCGCTGCTTTAAGAAGAGCACCACCAGTAGGTTGAGGGTGGCAATTCTTTCCCTCTACTCAGCTGTGGTAAGATAACTGAGTGCTGTGTCCAGTTCTGGGCTCCCCAGAAGGCAGACATGGGCAAACTGAAGAGAGTCCAGTGAACTGCCACAAAGACTGTTTAGGGACTGGAGCATCTGACAAACAAGAAGAGACCAGGAAATCTGGCCCACAGGATCTTATCTATGTGTATCAATACCCAATGGCAGGCAGTAAAGGAGACAAACTCTTTTCAGTGATATCCACTGTGAATTTTTTCAAGCAGCTGAATACCCATTTAACAGTCATCTAAGTGAAGTCACTGCTCCCCAGCTTCCTGATCAAAGTTTAATGTGCCAAAAAATTTGCCACTTCCTTAGAGAAGCTACACTGTCAAAAAAAAAAAAAAAAAAAAAAAAAAAAAAAAGGAGATTAAATTTGTTCTCAATAAATCCACACTGGCCAGTTTATTAGAGTCTTATTCTCAAAACGTTTATATCTTGAGTAATAACTTGTTCTTGTGTTTTTCTATGGAATAAAGTTCGGATGAGTAATCTACAATTTCCCTGACTGCTTTGGGGTTGTTGTTTTTTTGGTTTGTTTTTTTTGGGGGGGTGGGGAGGAGGAGTGAGGGTGTTGGTTGGTTTGGTTTGTCTCGGTATTACTGTTTTAGTTCCTTAGGATTTATCAATTTCTTACCCAGAAGGTAGTCAATAGATGCTTTGGTGTTACTTTATTACTTCTTTCTCTATTCATACAGCTCTACTGACATGGAAACATCTAATTTATGAAAATAATTATTCTTTTGTCCATTCCTTTCCTGTCTGCAGACAGGAAATAGCAGCAACTGCACATTCCCCATGCTTCCCTTGTTTGTCAGAAAGCAATGGACATTTCATTCAGTTTCCCCATAGTTTTAATCCACTTATGTAATTCTTGTTACCTAATGTCCTCCTATCACTTAATTTACATTCTCAATTTCTAGTTTCTAATTTTTGTGAAACAATTTGATACTCTAAAAGGAAAAAAGAGTCTGAACACCTCTGACAATGAGAAAAGGTAAAAAAGGTCTTTTCCAGCTGTGTATGATGTGTTCTTTGCATGATTTGAAGCTTGAACATGCAAGTCATACACAGAACTACATGCCTTTTTCCTCTGTGCTTGCTACTATAATAATTTCAGGATAGAAAGTAGAGTCCAAACGGGCTTCATCCCTTCATATGGTTTTTCGTGGTAGCTTCCAGGTCTTCTACACTTCTGTCTGCATAGAACACATTTCCAAGAGGTGTAGCTACCAATTTTCTCTGTCTGCTGAAGTCTGTCTTTTTTATTTTTTAAATGTCTTGCTGATTCTGCCATCCTTCCCTCCTACTAAGAATCGTGAACTCTATCACTTTGTGATGATTTCCATTCAAATTATCTACCACCATTAGAATCTTAGCCATTTCCTTCCTATTAATCAGCACCAAATCTAAATGAGCTTCTCACAGTAATTTTCTCCACCTCAAGAAACTAAATTACCCTCAACATTTATTGCACATTACTCAAACCCCATTTTCAAAATTGAATTTCCTCATTGGTTTTTCTACAGCATTCCTTACAAATGTTAATGAACATAATTTTTATATCTCATTTAAAATTGCTATAGCCTGATTTTCCAGAGTATTATCATTACGTAGGACTGTCCTTTTAAAGCCAAACTTCAGCTGATTTCAGGCACAGCTACTACTGCTTGTCCTCCAGATAAAAATCAAGCCCCAGGATCTCAAGACTACCTTAACTTCTATGTTCTTGACTATGAACTCAGATAATGCTATTTGAGAATTCTGGGAGTGGCTTACCAGTGTTTCCACTTACACCTCCCTGTCCCACCAATCTCCAGTCTCCTCTCCTTACACACATAGGACTTCTTCCATCAATCCACTCTTCTCATTCCCCTCTTGCTGTCTCATCTTCTCCTGAATTTGACCCCAGGTTCCTCAGTACCCTGCCCAAGACTCAGAAAGGTGCATCACCATTCTCAGGCAAGGTTAAAAATCCTTGTTGACTACTGTAAAGTGTGCTACATCTGGTCAAGCTTACACAGGAAACATCCAGCTTCATACTCTTTGCTCCTGACAGTCTGGTCAAAACAAGACTCTGAGCACACAAATTTTCCAAGATTTCAGCCACCAAAATCAGAGCTGTCTCCATTTTTATGCAGATAAGAGCTTTTGAAGGGGTAAGTCTAACTTTGACTGACTCTGGTTGAGTGTTTTTGAGAACTGGAAGTGCCAGATCCTTTATAGAAACCGAGACAAGGTATAGGTCATTGGAATTCCTTATCGTGGTATGCCACACATTTTATCCACTTTTACTCCATTCCATTTCAGATCTGATTTAAAGCATGGGGAAATAAATAGGACAGTCACTACTAACATTTCACATAAATGTTTTTAGAGAATAAAGTAACAGAGAAATTTCTAACCTTTCCCCTGGACAACCAATGCTCAGAAGAGGAGTGGTACTAATAGGTACCATCTATTTTCAGGAGGAAGATGAAAAACATTATTTATTATCAGGTGTTTTCTTTTTTTAATCTCCCCATCTTAAATCTATGCCGACAGACTAGAGAGCACATCACCCATGCTGAAAGCAGTTAGTTCCCCAGGAAACCTACATCACTAGGAAAGCAGCTGATAGGGGAAAATCTACATGCTGCTCATTCAGATCATTTCATGATCTTTGAGGTCCCTTCCAAACTGGTATTCTGTGATTCTATTCTGTTGTGAAATCTCCATATTGATCATCTGATTCCTGTTTTGATTCACCCTCAAAGTCCTATTAAAACACATATATTATTGAAGACTGCAGTAGACAGTTGTCACCTGTATGTATCTGAAATGGCAAAGAACTTGCAACTTCCTCCCTGTTCCTGCCTCACCAACAGGTGCTGGGATTCAATTACACTTCTTTTGTGAATTATGCTGTCTGTCCATCCGTTACTGCCCGAAGTTCACGGCTGTCTACACTTCTGAAGTATGACATAATTCTTTGCCAAAAGACAGATGGTTGTCTGATGACATTTAAATGTAGGGGAAATGTCAGCTTTTTTATTGTTAGATAGTAAAGTTGGACATATTTTCTTAGACAAACTACAAACAGCTTAACTGGTAAAGTTCTGTGTAAAAGTGATTTAGTGATTGCATGTTTGTCTAAGTTCTGATCCTATACCAGTACACATTTAATTTTAAATCTGCCAGGCAATACCTGCTCCTGCTTGATATGCTTGGTAATTCACCATCTGTATATTGTTTTCATTAAACACAACTTTTCCATTAAATAAAACAACTCACATATGTATAGTGGTTCTGAAATTTCATTATCATGCTGAGGTTTTAATTGTACAATGCAACTAAAAAAAAAGTACATATTGCAATGCAGCCACATCAATAACAGATTTAGCAAAAAGCAAACTCCCCCATCTAGGAAGTTTTAATTTAGAATTATATTAAAGTGATAATGCTACCTAGGAGGTTAAATAATTAATTTCTTCTCATTTTAATTGTAGACTATTATTTAATAAACAAAGTCATTTACCAGGTAATTTATTCTACTTCTTTATAGGCAGCTCATTTAAAGTCTAAAAATAAATTGCTAATTAAAACAGGATTCACTGTTGTAGAAAGCAACTCATTTTCCCATAAAATCTAACAAGGACTATGTTAGAGCATCCACTGAGAATCTTTGAAGGGCAAAGAAGCCACCAACAATAATGAAATATTCTGATTACTGAGAAGGCTTTCATCTGAATAATTAATGAAACACACACATTCATCATAAAAACCAACACTAGATCATTATAAAGAAACTTTTTTAAACACTTACTGTCCAAAAGCTAACTAACTAGATCAAAGAAATACACAGTCCTTGAAAAAACACAAAGCACAGGAGTTATCTGCACAACCCTGTATGTACATCTAAGTTGGTCAAGAGAATTAAATTTCATATAATGCAGGAATTCCATGTATACCCATACAACTTTGGGAACTTGGACTTTGAAGGCAGAAAACCAGAAGGAATTTATTCCAGGTGAAGAGAACTCCTATCTCCAAATCTGCTGCAAGGATCCCACCCCCTCAACAACATCATGTCAACAACACCCCAGTCCAAAACTCTTCAGATCAAAGCCCTAAAAATTATTAGGCTGACATGAACTACATCTACCATACATTTCTAGGCCAATTGTCTGTTTTTCCCCCAGTTTTGACTTCTTAAGGGCTTACCAGGCTGACATGCTGTTGGGCAGCGAGTCCACTCACTGAAAGGTGTAACAACACAGTTTTTCTTGCAGAGGAGGAGACACGGCCGCACAGTTGCAGGTCTAATGGACTCTGGACATCTATTGATCCAAACCCAAAGGTAAAATATAGAAAAAATTAAAACTACAGGGAAATGTTTTCGTCATAAGTCTCTCACAGGGCTGTGTGGGTACCAACAGACCGAAGATATACACTCCTGATCAGTCACAGCAAGCTTCATTTTTCTTCTCCTTTGCACTCATGTAACCCAGCTGAATTTAGCATACTTCAAAGATTAAAAACAAAATAATAATAATAACAAAAATGTGGAGTTTGACTTGATGACTAAAGGCTACATCTATGCTACTCTATCTATAATGCCTAAAACACAAACTCACTGCAGCAAAACAGATATATTCACTATCAAAAAAAGCATGTAGTTATGTTAATAACTATGTTAATAAATATAGTAGTTAATAAATGTAGTTATGTTAATAAATATGTTAACACAAAATGCAACAGCCTTTAAGCCACTTCCAACTGTGTGTAAGGACTGATGTAATATTCCTCTACTTTCAACCCCTAGGAAACACAAAAATAGCTTAAAGTGCTCTTTGATTGAGGCCTCAATTGTTATTTAAAAAGTTGTACAACACAGTATAGTATAACAGCACTGTGATTTGGTTTTCATTCCTTCTGAACTCTTAAATTAAAAATATGTCATGCATACTCTAAAAAAGGTTTCAAACACAGTCAACAAAAACTCAAAGGGTGGAAGTTGAAAAATTTTCTGGGATCAGGCAGATCTTGCACATGAACCGAGGGATCAGAACAGGAATTACTTCTTTAATGTTTTATTAATTTCTAGTAGAAAGATCACTCAAAATCACTCAGTAATGCATGCAACCTCAAACAATCCCATTTAAAAGAGGAATAGGCCACTATACCATACTAGGAGAGAAAGTAAATCTTAATGTCACAATTTGGTTACTGATGTAGTAATAAGATACTCAAGGGTATAATTTAAAAGAAAATAAATACAAAGAGACACGTCCTTTCATTAAGCATGATAATCCTAGAGGGCATATTTCTGTTATCTAAGTTGAAATATTTTTCTGCAAAAATTTTAGTTTTATTTGGCTATATAACAATTTCAGGAAGAAGCTCTTATAAGGACTCAGCAGTCCTTCTTGATCCAGGTACTTCCATTACACAAGGAACACCACAGCACTGAAGCTACCACACCAAAGCCAAGGAGATACCCTTTCTGAAGTTCCCAGTGCACAAATCTCTCCTTTTGGCAGGATTTTTCCACCTCTGAAACTCTGTTTGCCCTCCACGCACTTCACTAAAGTATTTACTTACCCCCTTCAGTTTCATTTCCCCTTACACAATCTCAGAAGTGGAATGGGCAAACAACTGTTTTAGACATCACATAGCTCTATAAACAATACGTTTAATTAGGCAAAGTTAAAAAATATCAAGTATTCCAGGTATAAATGAATACTAGATTTCTTTCCTTTTATTTAATTAATCTCATTAACCTCAAGAACTTTAATTAACTTTACTGAAATCAACAGTCTGCTTATACGAACAGGATTGTTTTGAGAGCTACAATAAGAAATGAAACTCAGTTGTAAGTCTCTAGACTCATTAACAGTGCAAAAATAATTAGCAACGTCTTGATTTTTTTGTATGAAGGAAAACATCTGTGCTACTTTTTTTCCTCATTTAGTAAAGCAAAGGAAAATTCAGAATATTTGTACTGCAGAATACATAATTTTGTTGTGTTGGCATCACAGTATAGAAGCTATACAAATGAACTGAAAGATATAGATCACATATGGTTCTGCCTTATTGTGGTGTAAATACAAAGCAAACTCTGTTTACTTTTTCTATTTTATTACAGCATTGTTAATAATGTATTGATGAACATTATATTCAGATCTACTTAACATTTTCCTCACACCTGTCCTTCAGGAAAAATATTTGCAGAAAAATGTGAATTAGAATAACAAAGGAGCTACAGCAACAAATCTACACCACTAAAAGCATGCATTTTCCTTGGGTTTACACAGAAAATTAAAAATGCTCTAGCTATTTATTTTTGTTAGATATTTGTATCCCTTTCATAGTAGTGATGGAGTAGTAGCTGGAGATTTAGTCCTGAAATTATTTTCAAGGATGCATGGATTTTCAAGGCTATGCAGGGATTCCATAGACCTGCTGAAAATGCCTTCATATGTCATGTATTGTAACTACAAATAATCACTAATAACCCTTTTTAAATACCTTTTGGGTGTGACCTGGCCAGAACTGCTCTTCATGCAGAAGACTTTCCTTGTCTGTATGCCCACTCCACAAGTGGCTTCTCCGCTCCAATTAATGGTGGCATTGAGTGCAGTTACCAGCACATCTTCAGAGCAAGAGCTCCAGGGAGAAGTTTCCCAGAAGAAATGCATGCACGGGTGATCATTACAGGCACGGTGCTCCTGCAGGGCTCGGTCAGGGGGACAAGCTTTTCCACCTGGAGTAAAGAGAACACCCCAATTTATATTATAGCAAGTGGCAAAAGGAAGACATAGAAAAATAATTTAAAATGTTAAGTTTGCTTGGTACCTCCCCCCCGTCCACAATTAAAAATAAATAAATAAAGTTTAAATAAAGCTGTTGACCTTTATAGCTGCAATAAGCACCTTCTAAAATATTGTTTCCCCATTAAACTAGCCTTGCATAAAATTGTATTCCAGCACATAATGGAAACAGAAATAGGCAAAGTATATTTCTGAGTAACCTTACTGGTACTCCTACACAGACCCAAGTTAATTCCATTTAAATGCCAGTATCACTCAGCAAACATGCAATTAGGTTTAAAGACAAGTTAAGCATTATTTTTATGTTCATTCTTTTTGCTGATTTCCCAAGGAGGAGCATCTCTTTCTGATATTTGGACTCCATTCACACATTGCCTTCAACGGACAAGCTGTAGTGGGTGCTGAACCATACTGATGGAGGAATGCATCAAATTATACCCACATCAGAAAATCAAGGGAGGGAAAACTTGAAAGAGGTTTTGTGTATGAAGTCTTTACTTTTCTGACACAGCATCATTCAAATTAGTGTCAAAATATTTTGCTAAGCTACTGCACTTTGTTGACAGCTGGTAATAAATCCACAAAGTACAGGAGTTTAAACAGCCTCCCCAGAAGTTTCAACACTGTAGCCAGCACCTGAATTTACCCCATAAAAGCAGACACTGTTCTTAGCTCAAAAGCTAAAGAGCAATGCAGTGAAATTTAACAGTAAGCATTGTAATTTTAGGAAGAAAGAAGTAAAAATTACTAAAATCAAAGCCATTTGGTTACAGGCAACTTCTGATACAGCCAAACTGCTGCAGGTTTTGAAAGAACTGTAGTGTTTGGGCCAGATACTATAAGATTCAGAGCACATTCATGCCCTACTAAAATCAACAAGAGATGAAGGTATATTGCTTCTTGAGGGGATGTCTATTTCCTTGTAGGACTGAGACTTCTCAAATAAGATATAACCCAATATGGCCACAATAACTAGCACCAAGGAAAGAGAGAAATTTCTTTGCACAATGATTAGGATAATCATGTCACATTCACTTTCCCCATGAAAATGGACTGTTCCACATGGTGTTGAATCTCAGAAATGTTTGGTATGATGATGGAATAGAAAATGCTGCAGGTAACTTATTTCCTGAAGATTTTGACTTAGCAGGAAAAATGCAGAGCAGTCATTGCTCTTGTGTGCTCGAGCACACATTAAAAAAAAAAAAAAAAAAGAAAAATGTGTGGTTTATTTGAAGAAAAATAAAAATAATAAAAATAAAAAATCTAACTCAAATTTTGAGCTTTCCAGGGAAAAATTCAGGTGGCTTTTTCAGGAATACCAATGGTAAAGGAAGTGCTGTTAAACACTGGTGAGTAATAATGAGATAGTTTCACCTTAAGATAATAAGAAATGCCATATGATCCATCCAACCTAGCATTCTGCCTGCAAAACTGCAAGCAGGAGATGCTGTTTATAAAAAGCACAAGAGCCTGGCCACTTTCTGCAGTTCATTGATAACTTTCACACATCAACAGGACAGCACACCACTGCCTAGCCATTCTATAACCATTTACTGACCTGATGTTCATCAGTTTCCTAATCCATTCTAAACCTGCTGAGACTGCCTACCTCCACAGTTGCATAAGTCTACCTCATAAAGAAATGTCTTTTAAAACCTGTTTTAAACCAAATCCCTCTAGTTTCATCAATAGCCTCTTGATTATCATATTCTGGGAGCTGGTGAGCAGCTTGGAGAAAGGGGTTTGCGCTGCCTGTGAGATGGCATCCAGAAGTTGCCAGACAGCAGAGCCATGGCATCAGTTGATAGAGGACAAATGAAATGGCACCTGCAAAGGTAACAGAGCTCTGTAGACTCAACCACTATTTATCTGTATGCAGATGTGTGGCTCTGTATAGCAAACCACTATACTCATTAATAAAGATGTATAAAAAAAGTTGGGCTATTTGATTTTAATTATTCCTTCCTGAGAAACTTTAAAGTATTCAGTTACATAAAGACACTCGCATGATGAGTGCAAATTTGTGTCATGCAACAATTTCTTTAGGATAGGATGCAGCTCTCCTAAAGTTAATTCACACCCAGACGAGCCCTCAATAGATAACAATTCATAACTGAAGTAAATAATTCTGAATTGTGACAGAATTTCTTTGACACATGCATTAACTCAAGCCCATAAAGATTTTTTTAGTCACTAGGCATGAAGTACAGAAAGTATTAAGTACTGCTACAGTACTGGGATTACCTGTGATCTAAACACAGTTTGGCTGAGGAATGCAAGTCAGCTCATTAACAAGCAACCAATGATTAATCCAAAATTTTTACCACTTACCCTCAGATGGAAGGGCCAAGATGGACCTACTCCTGCTTTGACTGCCCTCAGCATTTTTACTGGAGCATGAGTGGGAACACGGGGACCATGCGGACCACTCACTGATAACACAGTCCATTGCACAAGGGATTTCACAAGCCACAAATTCAGGATAGGGAAGCTCTGAGCAGAGGTGATGTGGCACTTCTTCACCTGGAGCAAACAAAACAAGACAGACATGGAGGAAGGCTCAGCTTGGTTCAATATCCACAGTCTATATCAAACAGATTATGTCAAACATCCGCTTGTGGAGGAATATATTACAAAAGAGCACGTGGTTAGGCTTTAAGCTTGAAAGTGTAATACTTGAAAAACTAAATTATTTCTTCAGAACAGCAAAAAAGAAAAATGTGTTTCAAGTTTTGTGTGTGACCTCTTGGCTGCAGTCCACTTCATAAAGCAGGTCCTTCTCCTGCAGCCTCACCAGAATGAACCATTATTCCTGACTCTGTTTCTCACACAAACACCAGGATCCAAAATTATGGACCTGTTGGACCACCCCCATCTAAGAGAGAAATACTTTCTGTTAGAGATAAACCAAGGGATCTGAACCAAAGCATACCTCCTGATGAGAAGCATCTTTTCAAAACCCCTTTCAACAAGAAGGTAGAACACTGGGGACTGGTGAGTTAAAGCCTACCAACTAAAAGAACTGCTGGCAGAATGAGCAGCAAAAACAAAGCACATGAGGGATCCATGTGGAGTCCAACATGCAGAACTACTGGTTTTAAAATGCAAAATAAAAATATACATTTATTTTTTAAATAAAGGAAACGTTCAGTAATTTTAGTAATTACACAGAATTTACAAGGACATCATAATGCATAAACATTCATAAAATGTAAGTCTTTAGAACTGAATAACACCTAATATCTTATAATTTAAGCAATGAACAGACATGACTGACTTTATTAGGCTGTTCTATTGTTTAGTATTTCTGGACCCTTATGAATTTTTAGCTACATAGCCGAAAATTCTGGAAGCTCAAATCTACCTGTTTACAAGGAACAAGCTCACACTGAATGTTATGTCCTTTTTTGCCCTTATAGTAGTTACAAAGCTCTCCTTTGAGGTTTCTTTAATTATGAACTTAGGAAAAAACATAACGACTATAGAGGCTCAATTATACGTAGGAAAAAAAAATAATAAAATTTATAATAGCAACAACTGGCTCTTTCACCTCATGCTACAGGAACAGGCTCCATAACAAGGCAGCCCAGGATGCAATTATAGCTAGGAGGGTAGAAAACTGCACTGCTTTTGCAAGGCAACACATATACAAGCAAGTAAAAAAGAGAGGCAGGCTGCTAGCAAGAGTGCATAAAGCTGTCAATAGCACAGTGGTATTATCTGCAGTTGCATTCCTAAATGAAGACAGAATCATCATCCTCAAGGCACAAATAAAACTTTTCAAGCATATTATGAGAAGTAACAGAGAATCTAGCAAGCAAGCAGACTGCAAGATACGCTTTAAAATACTTTATTCTTATAATCCCTTTCCATTACATATGCTATGCTCATAAGGAAGGGCTTGGTATGCCCAGTCTTTGAACCACTATTTTATGTCTACTTAATAAGGAAATGGAGACCAATACCCACCCTACAGACAGCCCCCATCCTTCGGTACAGCACTGTTAGCACCCCTGCAAACCAAGGCTAGTCTATCATCTGTTTTGACCAGCCCATTATCATCACTGCTGTTTTGGATGCTCACATAAGGCTAAGAACTACTTCTAGATAAAAAAACAATGTAAAAATACCAAATAAACCTGTAAACCTTATTCAGCTGTCTTCTGTAGTCATTTAAGCATCAAAATCCCTGCTAACATTTTGACAGCTTGTCTGTACAGCAGCAGATAACACAAGGGCATCCTGGGCAGGCATGATTTTAGGAGTCAATGGTACAGTAGCATCGAGAGATTATATGCTTTGGTGAAGTAGTGTAAAACATCTGTCCTCCTCTCCTATCACTGACACTTAACAAGGAAGCATGTGAACAGTCACTGACAAGCTTCTGAATGAGAAGGGATGACACGTAACACTGGCCCTGCAAGAGTGCTCCCTGCCCCACCATCCATGCAAGAGGTTACCTTCATTATATACGGACTTTACAGCAAGGGAACCCCATTAAATTCACCAAATTCTGGATTTAGCCCAATTTTTCCCACCAATCAGATTGCACTAGAGAGGCAAGCATTGGAGTAAAACCTACTTGTTGGAAGCCAGGAGAGCCTTTCCACTGATTTAACCTGATTTCACACAGTTTAAGCTGCTTCACTCAGAAGATGGTTTAAAACACTTGAGTCTCCTTTGAGGTGGCTTCCTCCCCCATGAGCTCTAGTGCCACAGATCTTCAAGTGACCACCCTGTGGGGAAGGGAGGCAAAGGAGCAAAATACACCTTCCACTTCTTCCCTTCGTGATTTCTTTTCACACTGGAATTACAGCAGGTGACAGCAACAGTAATGCGGCAAACAGGGGCTGCAATTCTCAGCAAAGAAAGGAAGCTTTTGAGTTTTGTTATAGAGAGTTTACCACCCGTTGCATGAAGGTACAATTCAACACTCACTTTGATTTACTTTATAGATCTATTCACTGTGTTCAGGTTTAATTACTGGCTTGTATTACTGTAGAAGGGAATGTTCTTCTGTACCAGCCACTTGGCAGAGAATTCTCAGAAAACTACCGTATACTACAAAGAGAAGTAATCTTTCATTTTCCATGAAACATACTAGTACAGGATACATCTGAAGTGTGCTTTATACATTGTCACAGAATTACAGGACATATTAAATTTTCCAGAGCTTCCAAATTGTCTGCCCAATACCTTGAAGGTATAATTCTTACCTCAGTTTTTCTGAATGCTCTTTCTAGATCTTTCGATCATCTTTATACACACAAGTCTCTGAGGCCAGACAGGATCCACCCAAAGGTACTGAGGGAGCTGGCAGAAGTGCTCATGAGCCACTTTCCTTCATTTATCAGCAGTTCCAGCTAACCAGGTCCCAGTTGACTGGAAGTTGGCAAGAAGGGCTGGAAGGAGGATCTGGGAAACTACAGGCCTGTCAGGCTGAACCTTGGTGCTGGGGAAGGTTATGGTGCAGATCACCCTGAGTGCCATCACAAAACATGTACAGAACAACCAGGTGATCAGGCCCAGTCAGCATGGGTTTATGAAAGACAGGTCCTGCTTGACCAACCCTATCTCCTCCTATGACAAGGTGACCCACTTAGTGAATGAGGGAAAGGCTGTGGATGTTGCCTATCTAGACTTTAGTAAAGCTTTTGACACTATTTCCCACAGCATTCTCCTGGGGAAGCTGGCAGCTCATGACTTGGATGGGTGTCCTGTTTGCTGGGTAAAAACCTGTTTGGACGGCCAAGCCCAAAGAGTGGTGGTGAATGGAGTTAAATCCAGTTGGCAGCTGGTCACAAATGAGGTTCCCCAGGACTCAGTACTGGGGCCAGTTCTGTTTACTACTTTCATCAATGATCAGGATGAAGGGATCGAGCATAAGTAAGCTCACAGGTAACAACAAGTTGAGTGGGAGTCTTGGTCTTCTGGAGGGTAGAACAGCTCTACAGAGGGATTTGGACAGGCTGGATCAATGGGCCAAGGCCAACTGTATGAGGTTCAATAAGGCTCAGTGCCAGCTCCTGCTCTTGGGTCACAACAACCCCTTGCCCCCTAATTTGAATTCTTTAACAAGGTAACAGAGAAGCTACATGGAGAAGTACAGTTCTGAGTGGAATTTCTGATTCACCAAAAAGCAAATTAAATTTTTCCAGCAATGGAAACAAAAGGAATGGCATAAAACCCTCCTTAACTAAAGAGCTTGTTGTTTTCCAGCAACTTTGTTTTTTTCCTGTTCTCTTTTGCATTCTAGTAGAAGCCACTCCCATGGTCCTCAATAACACATTCCAAGGTGAGGCACTGAATCCACAGGAATGTTTTATTCTGAACCAGTTCAATGTTAAACTGCATCTGTCTATTTTACGTAACACCTTGCAGCTATGGTGCATTAGCCTCATTCATCTCAATAAGCTGTGTACCTATCTCCTCTGACACAGTTTAATTACTCTTGCCACAGACGTCTCTGCTGGCTCAGAAAAAAAAGAGAATGTCCACTGGACAGGATATGACTAAACCAGCAAAAATACAAATCCCATCAGGCAGCAGGAATCAAAAGATCAACTCAATAACAGAGTATCCTCCTTTTGACACTCACCATACCTCTTGACACTCACATACCGTGCTCATTTTTGAAAATGAAAATTTGTAAAATTACTTTGAAGATTTCATACTTGCACACTGTGTGTGGAGGCCTGAATGACCTCTATGGTGGGAGAAAGCTCAAGATGAAGGAATTGCATTTCAGACTGCTCTGCATTGCTACCTAGAAGTTTAGATATTTATTTTTTTAATTTTTTTCCCCACAATTGACTGTTGTAAAAATGTTGCATATTTAATGACAATTACTGGTTTGACATCAATATTTCTCCTTGTAGCAGTTCAAATTATTCAGCGGAAATAATGAAGCTGTCATCTAAAATACTATGTGTATCATAAAATTTTATGTTCCACTTAAATCTCAGAAAAGAACGACGATAAACTTTGATTAAATACTTGCCTGTATAAGAATTAGATGTCAACAGATAGTAGTAAATTCAGAAGAATTCCTATTGACTGTATGCCAGTTTGCTAACGGCAACTGCATTCAGAGAGCTGTCTGCTGACAATATCTTGGCCTAGGCATCTCATCAGCTAACGAAAATCTTACATTTAGACATTACAAACAACAATACAAACAACAACAAGAGGATAAATTTCATATAACCATTTTGAATGTGCTCATCACAAAAAATTATGGATTTTATGTGTTGCACACCCAGCTTTAGATACACCTTAAAGCATCCAGGGCTTGACGTCTTCAGTTGTCACTGGGAGACCAATGTCACACTTCACTGAAAACCCTGGCTCCTGGTTGACTTTTCTTAATGCCAGTCAACAGGTAAGAACAGCAGAGAAGAGTGGTGTCAGTTTGTCAGGGAAAGCAGTGGTGTATGGAATAAATTTAATTGCAGTGGTCCATCACTATTATCAGAGCCCCATAGCAGAGAAGAATGCAGTAGCAATGAAGAATGGAGGTGAAGACCATGAAAAAAGATGAAGCAGCAAAGAAGAACATGCCATTGACAATGCAAATGAGGAAAGAAACACAAATACAGTTCAGGGGGGTGGGTGGAGAGAAGGGAGGGGAAAGGAAGAGGAGGATTTAGAAAAAGAAAAAAAATAGATGAGACAATTATTAATGGTTTGAGTCAAAAGACTTGGTTAAAATGCAACTAGGAAAACCAGTGCATTAGATTAAGGAAAACATATTTTTAACCATGCAATGCATAACGAAGTAAAGGGTAATAGTAACTCAGAAAAGGAAAAGTAAGATGAAAAAGTAGACAGATGGAATGATAATAAATGTGGAAAAGAATCAGTATGTCTGAAAATACGTTACAAAATCCCCATAAAATCAGAAGTCTTGCCCAAATCCCTTCATCATTTGCCATGATCCTGTCCCTTACCTATCTCCAAGTGATCATTACATGAGAAAAAGATTATGACAAGTATGCAAAAAAAAGTGGTATTTTTCTTTCCTGTACATCACTTACTGCAATTTGGGCTGTTTATCCACAATTCTTTATGCACATACAAAAATTGACTTGTGACTCTCAGGAAACTCCACGAAAGCAAGCACAGGGGAAGCATCTCAGCAAGCGGCTGCCAAGCCTGCAGAAAACATCCTGGTGTACCTCCATGAAGTATTCTACAGCAGCTACCAGTCTCAAAGTTAAAGAAAAGCAAAAAAAATACAGCTGCATGAGGTTACCTGCATAAGAGCTTGTATTTCCTATTCCACACAGAAAGACAAGTAGTCATTTAAAGGTATTTGCTGCACATTCACCTGCTGGGCTTCAGCATACAAGCAGAATTAATTCTAACTTGTGGCTGTTTGCACAGCCCCTCCTGAATTAAGAGAAATTGCTCACGTGGCAGCCAAAAGTAAACAGAAATTCACTGTATCCCCAGAGAAGAGCACAGAAATTAAGGCTGCTGTTCCTAATAATTAACGTAGCACAGCAATCTGAAAACATAAAGTATAAGAACTAAACATAATCCATATTAGTGTTTTGGGGTTTTTTTCCTCTCTCTCTTTTTTCACTTTCTTCTTTTTTCTCCATTATCCCTCCACACTGGAAATGAGGGAATCTACACAGGTGGGTTGATCAAGACTGATTGCAATTAAGATTTATTGTTGAAATTGGTGCTGTGGTATAATTGAAACAGGTGTCCTTCTATTTTCTTCTCTGTAGTGCTTTGTTCCAAATGCTAATCAACACAAAATATTGTAGAAACCAATTACACACCTAAGTAAAAAGCATTAATATATTGTAAAATATACATATATTTCTGAAACTTTAAGAAAAAGAACAAGTAAGAATAGACTGCAAAGAGTCCATCTTCTACATCTGTGCAGTGAGGAAGAACAATTTTAGTAAAGAAATTAAGGCATTTTAATTTAGAATAAAGAAGGTGGCATTTTATTTCCAATGCATCAAAATAATTTCTAAACATTTCATTTTTGCAGGCTTAAGGTGCTATCTTCAGTCTGAAAACTCTGAAAAAAATTGTAAGGGACATATTACAAAGGGAAAATTGCAGTAATCATGCTCTCACACAGTTAAGTGACCCAAAAAAGAAAAGTTGTGTGTGCACGCATGGAAAAGTGTAATGCTTTTATACCCACTGGTTTGATTATTATGATTTTTGTTCCGATTATGCTACTTTTTAGAATGACATATCTTAATGGCTTGCTCATAGCCATCAAAAGGCTATGACTGGCTGTTATCCAAGTGATATTCACAAAATAAATTAGCAATTTGCCATATATTGCGAATAACAGACCATTTTTCATTTCTAGCCACAGAAATTGCCCCAGGAGTTTTTATTAACATAGGACACTGAAAAATTGTAAACAATAGTGCAGCAGATGAGGTTTATGTAAGTTGGCAAAAGTCTTGTTTTCAGATACAGTGAATGCTAATGATAATAAATAATTGCAAATACCATCTGGAGTCTTTAAAAAACATCTTTCTCCAAGTCTGCAATTGAATCTCTACAAAAAGAGGATCAATGCAAAAGAAAATGAAAACAGTAAATTAAAATTAGATTTATGCCAACTACTTAAAACTAAGTGCTCATTTAGAAGCAGTTAACACAAAAATGTGTTCTAGTTCAGATGCAGTCTGGTCTAATCCCATAAAGCAAATCTGAGAGTTGCCACAGTCTATCAGAAAATGTTAAAAATTTGGAGGGTGAAATACTAAGCTTTTTTTTTTTTTTTTTTTTTTTTGTGGTTTTGTTTGTTTGTTTTTTGTTATTCGTGATAACAGTAGTAGTTTTGTTTACAATTTTGTCCTAGAATCACAGAATGGTTTAGGTTGGAAAGGACCTTAAGATCATCTAATTCCAACTCCCCTGCTATGGGCAGGGATGTCTCACACTAGACCACGTCACCCAAGGCTCTGTTCAACCTGGCCTTGAACACTGCTAGGGATGGAGCATTTTCCACTTCTTTGGGCAACCTGTTCCAGTGCCTCACCACCCTCACAGTGAAGAAATTCTTCCTTAATTGATCCACAAAACTCAGAACAGAGCAATATTGAGATATTCTGTTTGATAGCTCTTAAAAGATTGCTATAAAGAAGAAAACACCCTCAGTAACACAGATGATCATCAGTCAAGAGTCTAAATGAGTGACTCAGATCTGTTCTTGGGAAAAAAAAAATACATACAAATTGAAAGCCATGACCTTCAGTTATTGAGTAAAATTTCCTGTGGACACACAGGTTTTGCCTAGTATCAATTATGCATCTAAGCTTCTACATTTGTCAGATGGCTTAAGTTACTTCTGGCTAATGTACCCTGACCTGTGCTTGAACCATTTTTACATAATGGAGTTGTGAATTTTAGAAAGAGCATTGAATTTTCAATGTATTTTGCATAGATCATTTAGTACTTAAAATGCGAATAAATCAAATGTAGAAAACACAATATTAATAATATTTTCCGTGTGTTTCCACTTTGCCCATGAGGTGGAACTTTAATTACACCATTAATAATGGTGCCTACATTTTCAGTCAGTAGTGCATCATTCCTCTAGTGCCATTTAAAGTGCATTTGGTCTGCAAACTACTCCACCCTCTGGAACTGGCTCACTGATTATACTGTAACAACAGCCTCATTCTGCTTACAACTCAGCTACAATAGCATCAACAGAAGAATTTAAAGCCAGGAATCACTTAAGATGACCTTAAATGGTTTAAGGATTTATTTAGAAAAAGGCTTGTTTAGAAAAGTTTCTTGTTCTTTTCCGTCTTCAGAAAGGTTTCATAGATTTAAAGTTGATAGTTGCTATGGAGAATTTTAAAAAAAGGAGAAAAAAATTTATCACTGGCTTCCCCTATTATTCAGAGTCTAAATTGTCTCAAACACAGACACACAAGTATCTAAAAACTGGCACCTCTGGGTACACTTTTTTGCTGGGAGCTGGGGGGAGAGAGGGGGAAGTTTCCAATCAGGGTTTCCAAGAGGAAAGTAAACAGCACACAACCTTATATTTGGGTATTGTAATTAAAAGGTGACAACAGATCTGCTACAGTATTAAAAAAAATATGTATATTACTCTGAGGAAGCCTTACGACACAACTTTGCCTGAATCTTGCTCTCAGTATTACTGGTCCAGGTAAGACAGCACACTCTGCTCCCCCTTGTTCTTAGCTGATGAAACTCAGCCAAGTTTCCTATTAAGATGTTCACCTTTTCTCTGGGCTTCAGATGGAGATGGGCACTGCTGCATGAATGCTCACAGAGCAAGATGAGGCATCCTCACAGCATTGGCCAGCGTTATCATCCCAACCTGGGAAATCGGGTCTTGCCAGCAGAGCAGCATTCACCAGAATACAAACACCGCATCCCCAGGAGGTCTCTGCTCAGTGGAGTGCACTGATCCTCCACCACCACATCTTTTCAGAATTTGAACATAGGGATGGGCTTGGTCACAGCAGCTGGGTTCAGGGTCTGGAACAAGCTGAGCTGGATCATGCTCATTGAACAAGCCTCAGACTCTCTCCTGTAAAAACAAAATAGGGTGCGTATGCACCTACAGATGGTGGTATTTTCCAGATTGAGTGGTGGTGAAACTAAAACCTGAAGACTGTATTAAAAAGACTTCTAAGAAAGGCCAGAAAGGCCATTGTCCATGTTTTGTAAGTGTCCTCATGGTACACCCTGGGCTCACAGAAAGACCAGAGAGGAAGATGACAGAGGATAAAGGGATGGCAAGTAGAGAAAACACAGGAGAAGGAATTATCTGTAAAAATTTCATCAAGCTGGTGCTTTCCCAGAGATGCTGAAGCTGGGGTGATGTGCTGAGCTGGCAGTTCAGACAAATGTTGTTTGCCAAGTCCACAGGCACCCATGCCAACAGCTGCCCTCCCACACTGACCTATTCCTTGTTTGCTCCAAAGCAGAAAAAAGACCAAAGATTTATGAACACTAAACGGTTTACATAGATACCAAACAGTCATTCCCTAACAGGTTTTTCAGCTCCTGTTGGAAACCTACTATTTTAACTTTGCTACTAGATTAAAGAAAAACACAGAATCAGTATCAGTAAATTAAATCAAATGAACACCCCTCCACCCCCTTTTTAAACACCCTGAAGTGTCAAGGCTGTCAGGAGGCATTTGGACATGCTTTTCGAATATAAGAACTGAAATAGAGAAACAGGAGAGTATCTGGATAAAATCTGGTTTTCTACCACTAAATTTCCTTGTGTGAAAAAAGCAATAACCTCTCTGCAACTTAGAAAATATTTCTGTTCTGATTATTCAGCTATTAAAATAGGAAAGTGTCATTTTATGACAATTGCTTTCGGCAGGAGATATTTTATACTTTTATTCTCAAGGAATATGTACATAAGGAAGAACAATATTAAAACCTTCAGTGTTAATCTGTATTTTCAGAGCTAAGCACATTTTGACAAACTTTCTAATAGACACTGTTCAAAATCCATAACATATATGAGCATGATTACATTACTCTAATTTATTTTTTCTCCTCTTATGTGCAGCAATAAAAATTTACCTTTGAACTTATATTTATTACAACTTTTACTCTATGGAGGATACACAGGCACAGAAATATAATAAAGCTTTACTAATTCCACACATTATTGAAATCCTAACAGTGCAAATGGTATTCTACTGTCTTTGTGCACACTTAAAATTTCAATTCAAAATGCATTTCATTAAAAGAGCTGGTTAAGCAACAGCATATCATTTTTTAAGTTTATGGATTAATGCACTAGAATTATATTTTATGTATATGGATAAAAGTAGGTAATGATAGTTTTTGTTTAGGTGTTGTAAGCAAAACCTTGATAGATGCTGAATAATTCAGTGCTCTGTCCATCAGATTCCTAAGTACTATAAAGCTGAAGAGAAGGAAAGTGCTAAAGAATAACCTTTGCTTACCCACAGGCTGCTGTAAACTGGAAGTAATTCCAGTAGTAAAAATACCATTGACTTCACCAAACTGGGGAGAGTACAGCTATGCAGGATAGCTTCCAACTAAACAAAGCATAAACAGGCTAAAGCACAGAAAGAATTTAGTCCATGAAGATCAGGGATCATCACATAACACTAACGATACCTGATCAATGAAAACATCACGACTAACACATGTGACAAATTTTGGGTATCTCAACTTGGTTATGTAATGCTAAATGATGTGGCCATACAAGTCAGTAAGTGAGAAGCTCAGGCAACCCAATATATGACAAAGTGCAAAAGTTGACTCAAACTGCAAGCAGAATATTGTCACAACCTCCTTTCTGTTAAAAGGTCACTTTGCACATTAGTTCCAGCTTCATTGATTAGCAGCTGAGATAACAGCCACTCACACACACCTCAGAGTCATTGGGAAAAAAGACAAGGGGATGACTTTCTGCATACGATCACATTTCTGGTACTTGTTCAATCACAGATAAGGCACAAACAGAAAAAAAGCAGCAGAACAGACTACTCTGAAAACATAACAGAAACAACTTACTAACCCTTACATTTGGCACTGGGGCATCAAAAATGATAATTATTATTGCTGCTGTAATTACATGGCTGAGGCTCAGAAGAATTGCATTTTGCTCCCCTGGAAACATGGCCCCGTGATGTTTGATGGCTCCTAAACCCATAGGAACAGATCTGCCCACCATGGCCAGTTTGCACAACACCTGCAGGATGAAACACCTGAACACTTGAAGACATGCTGCCAGAAAAGGTCCAAACAGGGCTCCCAAACCCACAGCGTTCATCACCCATCCTTCTGGAGGCAGATTATGCCAGCTTAACTTCCTTGGTATATCGATGCCTGTGAGAGTCTTGAAAACTAAACAGCTAGGTCTGCTGTCTGCCGCTAACTTGGGCTTCTCTAATCATAAACCTCTGAGGTGCACCAACATCATGATCTTTCCAGAGTGCTACTCTGTTCCCACCACATCTGTGTCCTTACATAGGATTACAGACCAGCCACTGAGGACTAAGACAGAGATTTTCATATCTAAGCCCTTGTCAAGTGAACTACAGTAAAAATCCTCTCCCTATGAGTCAGCAGTGGTCAGATACATCCTCTCAAGCCAGCTACAAGACAGAAATGCAAGGGAATAAATACATGGAGCCAATTAAGCTTTTTGACTACTAAATACCAAACCAGGCTGGGGAAACATGAGGGCCATATTTTAACTCCACAGAGGTAATGAAGTTGCCATGCTGAAGGATTTCCCATAGTCCAGTAGGACTCAGTACATGATACCAAGCTCTCTCAAGCTCAATTCATCAAATTTAGGCTACTGAGCTATTCTGTTTCATGGCAAACTTAGATTGGACAAGTCAAACCTTATCTTTGACTTCCCAGCAACAAGCAGCAAAGCAGGGAGCGGTTTACCACAGCAAACTATGACTGTCTCCTACATTAAGGTGAGCTTTCAAGATCAGCCATCCCTGGCGCAGAGCCAGAATTTAACAAAAATCCTTCAGAAATATGGTCTCCGCCATGTTTGGTTTAGAGAGAAATACTTGCTAAAAAGTCAGCGAAAAGGTTTTCCTTTGAAACTAGGTAAGTAGAACAAGACTTTTACCTGCTCTCAAGCAGGTAGTTGAAATGTATTCCACTACAGACTTTAAAGTCACCTCACTGGCAACATAACCTCCCAATGTACCGAAAACCAGCACAAAATGTTGAATTAATCCGTATACGCTAGCAAGCACTCCTACAATCATGAATGTTTAATGTAGTTTTTCACTAGCTGACACTGTACCCCCATGGCTGCTATGTGGTTTTGAAGCCCTGAGATGGGGAAGAACTAGAGGGAAACTGCTGTAGAGCAGGGAACCACAGAAAAGCAGAGAGAAAGTCTCTGGAGAAAGCCCAGAACAGAACACTATCACAGCAAAAGAAGCAAGGCAGATAAATGTTAACATCTGGAGTGGGATGGTGTAGGTAGAGAAGGGGGTTAATATGAGCACAGGGAGGAAACTCAGCCTCTACATTCAGTAGTCATGGGGCTACATTTCAATGATGTGTAGAATACTTCCCAGCAATATATAAGATGTTACTGCTTATATGTTGTGCATACAAAGAGATGCAAACAAAAAGAGTTTTCAGAGAGTGTAATACTGGCTGACTGCACAGGGAAAGTTATGATGCACCAGAAGACTGCTGGAAAAGGAACTTTTACACACCTTTGGGGTCTTACCCATATATCTTAATGTTCTAAACCATGACAAATGATTGGATAACAACTCTTATTCCCCTTGTCATCATTGATCTTCTTAGGAGGCTTATTTCCTCAAACCGTGATGATGAACATCTGTAGTCACTTATCTGAGCAGCAAAAATTTATTGCCTTTACTAGAAAATGAAATTTTCCTCCAGGAGAATGGCAATGCACACAAAAGGGCAAATTTCCACCCTGGAGCATGTGCATGCATTCTCCTACTCTTTAGTGAAAACTACATGTATTTATCCCATGTCAGGACCTGGACCAAAGGGTATCTCCTCTGTTAATAAGAATGGCTAATTTCCAATTAAATAAGCTTACAGATCATAGAAATGCTCTAATGAGGAAAAAAAGATGAGGCCCTATACTAATCCTGCTTTCACTGCACATACTTAACAGGGTTGCCAAAGCGGAGTCTCCAAAATACTTTCTAATTACATTGGACTGCCTCCAGCCGCTGTCACTGGCTGAGAATGGGCAAAATTTGCAAAAAAGCAACCCACCAGGAGTTCAAAGATGATATCATTATTTTGGGAAACCCTTGAAGGAGTGAAGAGATAAGAGAACTGTGGAACAACGTGGAACTGTGGAACAAAGTACTGCAGGGCTGGTTTGGATGGAAAATACTGCTATAGTGTGTGGACTTCGTAAGCAGCTGTATAAAAATATTCTGGCACAGCTGGCAGCAGCCCCAAAACTGATAAAATGCAGAAGTGCAGACTAGCAGTAACTCCATAGCATTTATTTTGGACTTAAATACATGCTATCTTCAGCAGTTACAGAAATCTGTACTAGAGACTGGAGTATAAAAAGAAGAAAAGCTGTAGGGCAGAAGTCTCTAAATTCAGTTGAAAGAATCCATACACATCTTCTTTCTCATGTGTTCAGTGGCAAGGGTTGGTACACCAAGTGTGGTTTTCCCCAAGAAAGGGAGAGCCAAAACTAACACCACAGAATGACTGAAGGACCCATAAGTACATCACTGAAGAAAATCAAATTCCTGCTTTTGTCTGATCAATGAGAACTAGCAAATCTGTGCAAGTTGCATGTGACTCTCATAAGAAACAGTACTAAGAACAGTCTCTCCACATTTCTCATCAAGTAGCGTAGTTACCCATTATTTAGCTTGGAGTTCAAAACCTCTATCCCAGTCCGCAGTGCAAGAAGGGCTGAAAGAAATGCAGGTGCCCAGAGTGACACCATAAATATTGACCACAGTGCTCGTTCCATTTCATTAGCCACAAAGCAAGCAATGATCCTTAAGGGAGAGGAAAAGGCAGATGAATTTTAATCAAACTCCCATCCTAAAATGCAAACTTCATGGAATATTATTTCAATTATTGCCTTTACTCATGACAATTGCAGTCTATTAAAAAAAAAAAAAAAAAAAGGAGATATTTCTGGACAGAGAGCCAAAACCTTCAGCTGCCAGGAAGGTGCATCTACATTACACAAAGCAGCCCTATGTAATGACACCCAAGTGAGCTCTGTAACCAGCAAAAACAGTTTTCCAGCTCAGCACTTCACGCTGGGCTTGTTAGAAACACAGTTCATTAACCAGCCAAAACTTCATGCTACCGCAGCAATAGTGTTCCCAAAATACAAACTGGTGTCTGGCAGTGAAGGGGCTGTACAGACTTACCGCTTTACTCACCCAGACCTACTGTGGCAGGTTGACTATGGCTGGATCCTCGTGCCTACCAAAGCTTCTCTATCACTCCCCTCCTAGCTGGACAGGGAAGGGAAAATATAACAAAAGGCTTGTGAGTCAGGATAAGAACAGGGAGAGATCACTCACCAGTTACTGCCATGGGCAAAACAGACTTGACTTGGAGAAATCAGCATAATTTATTACCAATCAAATCAGAGCAGAATAACGAGAAATAAAGACTACATCTTAAAACACCCTCCCCCCACTCCTCCCTTCTTCCTGAGCTTAACTTCACTCCCAGATGCTCTACCTCCTCCCCTCTCAGTGGTGCAAGGAGACAGGGAGTGGGCATTGAGGCCAGTTTGTCACATCTTGTCTCTGCTGCTCCCTCCTCCTCAGGGGAGGACTCCTCACACTCTTCCCCTGCTCCAGCGTGGGGTTTCTGCCACAAGAGATAGTCCCTCATGGACTTCTCCAACATAAGTCCTTCCCACAGGCTGCAGTTCTTCATGAACTGCTCCAGTGTGGGTCCCTTCCATGGGTGCAGCCCTTCAGGAACAGGCTGCTCCAGTGTGGGTCCCTTCCATGGGTACAGTCCTTCAGAAACAGACTGCTCTAGCATGGGTCCCTTCCACGGGTGCAGTCCTTCCGGAACAGACTGCTTCAGCGTGGGACCCTTCCATAGGTGCAGCCCTTCAGGAACAGACTGCTCCAGCGTGGGACCCTTCCATAGGTGCAGCCCTTCAGGAACAGACTGCTCCAGCGTGGGACCCTTCCATAGGTGCAGCCCTTCAGGAACAGACTGCTGCAGCGTAGGACCCTTCCATAGGTGCAGCCCTTCAGGAACAGACTGCTCCAGCGTGGGACCCTTCCATAGGTGCAGCCCTTCAGGAACAGACTGCTGCAGCGTGGGTCCCTTCCATGGGTGCAGCCCTTTGGAAATAGACTGCTCCAGTGTGGGTCCCTTCCATGGGTGCAGTCCTTCAGGAGCAGACTGCTGCAGCGTGGGTGCCTTCCATGGGGTGCAGTCCTTTAGGAACTTCAGGGTGGGTCTCCCGTCAGGTCACAAGTCCTGCAGCAAACCTGCTCAAGGGCAGGCTCCTCTTTCCGTAAGGGCACAGGTCCTGTCAGGAGCCTGCCCCAGCGTGGGCTGCCCACAGGGTCACAGCCTCCTTTGGGCATTCCCTGCTCCAGAACCGGGCCCTCCATGGGCTGCAGGTGGAGATCTGCTCCACCATGGACCTCCACGGGCTGCAGGGGGACAACCTGCCTCACGAGGGGCTGCACCACAGGCTCCAAGGGAATCTCTGCTCCAGCACCTGGAGCACCTCCTCCCTCCTTCTGCATTGGCCTTGGTGCATGCAGAGCTGCTGCTGTCACGTGTTCTCACTCTTCTTGCAGTTGCTTCTGTGCAGTTTTTTTCCCCCCTTCATTATGTTATCCCAGAGCCACTACCACCATTGCTGATGGGCTTGGGCTTGACCAGCGGCAGGTCCCTCTTGGAGCTGCCTGGCATTGGCTCCATCAGCCATTGGGGAAACTTGGAGAAGCTTCCCACAGAAGCCACTCTGTAGCTCCCCTGCTACCAGCACCTTGCCATGCAAACCCAATACACCTACATAGTATAGTACATAAATCCTAAGCCATTTAAACTTCAAAATATATGTCTGGGAATACTGCCAGTGAATATTTGAAGGGGATTACAGAAAATGCATTAGTTGTCACTGAAAATGAAAATACGGATTTCAATTGAAACTCTATATGAGGGGGACCTTTCCCCAAAAAATCCATTAGTCTAGCAGCCATGCTGAATGAAGGGAAATCACACAGCTAGCTCAGACTACACAGTACATGCTGATGTATTTTAAAAGCTACATTTTTATCTACTGAAATAAAACATTTTACTTTTTCTTTTTCTACTTTAATCAGAATATAACCTCATTAAATGACTGTGTGTGAAAAGAACACATAAACTAGAAAGAAAATATAAAAACTTTCTGAATAAATTAATGTTTATTGCTTTTAGATTTTGATATTCTGGTCTTTACTACTTAAATGCAGTTTAAATGTATTACTTGCCACGGCCTTTACGCTAAACTCAGTAAGTCTGCAATTTGTGATAAAATTCCTTATCTCTCTCTTTCTGAAGCTGTGCAAAGATCCAAGGTTAATTTGCAGATAATATTACTTTATGAAATAATTATCTTAGTCTATAGTACTTAAAATAGCTAAATTCAGGACAGATATTTTTAAAAATGAAGCTGTTGTGGCTGTAGGATGGAGTCTGCTCCCTCTCACCATGCATCCCCACACTGGCAGCATCCTGAGTGGGGTGCAGAGTCTGAGTACTCCAAACACAAACTCCCCAGGTAAGCGTGTCCTGAGTCAGGACAGGGATGCTTCATGCCGATGTGTATGCCTGGAGCAGAGACCTCCCTGCAGTGGTGAGTGGTGAGTGAAGGGAACTCAGCCCCAAGCAACCTCATCCTCCAAGCTTCTAAACACCAACAGCAAGGCAGCCTGCCTTCCTCTTTGCAACCACAGCACTTGCTGAAAAATTACTCTCTTGAGCCATTCTTCTCATCCTGCTAATTTTTAAAAACATTCTCCTATTAAACTATACAAATACATTCATTTAGTAAACATCCCATTAACCAGGTCAGCTTACAGTATTCAGAACTTATTATAGAACAGCACCAAATCAATCACAGCAGCAATTATGCAATTGTAGAGCAGACAACTCACTTTAATCTTAATATGGGGCTGGGGATGTACATGCCAATGCTCATTCACATGACTCATTCACTTCCAAATATTGTACACCATTTGATTCACCCCCACTTATGCAGCATTCTCATGTATTTTGATTTGTACGCTTTGTGGACTGTCAAAAAATATTTTCAGTGCTTCACCCTTCGTGTAAGGGATTTCTGTATTGAATTTAAGGATATTTCTAAGCTTCTGTTGCTTGGAGGAAGCTGGGCTAAGTATTTGGAATCTAGACCTAAAAAGTGTTTTTCTGAAAAAAAAAAAAAAAAAAAAAACCAAACAAACAAAAAAACCAAACAAACAAACAAAAAAACCAACCCAAAAAAACCCCACTGAAGATCTTTCCAGAACTACTTGAATAAGTTGTAGAGAAGATAAATCAGAGCTAAGCTTTATGGGATGCTACAGTTACAATGGGGGAGGAGGGTGGGGAAAGCGGCTTTTAAAATCATAGCTCTATCTGCAAGCAGTGATTTATTTGAGCATCTTGGTAAAACAGGTTGCCATATAATATTAACAAACAAGAATATGTTCTGTCAACCGCATACAGTACTACAGACATTTTGGAGACCTAAATAAATAATGCATTAGAAAACCTAGCCTAGTCTGAACTATTGCAGATTCCTAGGATATAAATGAACAGCAATAGTGGAATGATTTTCCTGGGATTAAGTCGTATATAGCGTTAAAAGTAAAGGCCCTAAGATACTTATCGATAGGCAAGAAACTGCTATCTTTAGATCTATGCATGCCTGGGGAGCACTCTGCTAAATTTACAGTCTCAGAGAGTTTCCAAGAGAGTTACCAAATCAGTCAGCTTTATTTGTAAACACCATGAAAAAGAACAAAACACCCTCTTGGCTGCAGTCTCCTTTGACACAGCACTAAGCATATGACAAAACAGTGCTGACTTTGTCGTAAACTTGGGAAATCCACTGAAATTGAGGGTGGGGCAATAAGGGGACACAACAATCTTTCTACATTAAATTTAATGGAAATTTTGCATATGGTAGAAAAAAAGAAAGAAAAAAAAGAATTTGAACTTGAAGGATCGTCGTGGTTTCTACAATGTTCTATGGGCAGCCAAGACCCATCTACCTCCAGCTTCAAGCACAAATGAAGCCATTTCTACCAATGTGTAGTATGTGTTATTAAGTGCATCATTAAGTTCATGAGGACTTACCAGTTCTGCTAAGTCATCGCATTTTCACTACACAAAAGACTTGGTATTTTATATCACATGCACGTTTGCCAGTAATGAATGGAAACAAGCCCCAGATCAGGAGCAGACTCAGGTGCAGTGCCACAGGAGATGTGGAAAGGGAGCACAGATGGCCCTCACATCACCTGGAAGTAACGATCCCTCCAACAAAGCACCCTGGGTTTACCCAGTCCCAGTGAACTCCCTGCTTGCTTGTTAGGGGCAGATAAATATTCTCTTCTTCCAGAATAGTCAGTTTTCAAACTATATCCATCTCCCACTGGGCACAGTGATCAAATCCCCACAGACACCACTAGCCACAGGACCAAGGTAAGAAACAAATTTGTCTCTGTTTCTTCACTCCTTGGTGATATGAAAGGAAAAAGCACTGTCTGATGCTTGCATAGCTGCTGACCTAGTCCTCGTGGATGTGTTGACCCATCAGTTTCTCTTTCTGGACTTTGTAATTACTGGGTCAATATGAGGGCTCATTGGTAGCAACACCATTAGGCAAGTGATGGCAAAATATAGACCGCAGCTACCAAAAAGAGACTGGACAAATTCATGCTCACAGTCCAGTTCCCACATCCCCATGGAAATTTTTTAATGATGAATCTAAGAACTAAAAAAGTATACACTAAAATCTTTACAGTATGGGAAGACCAGGCTTCAAAATTGGAAAATGCATCCCAACAATACAGGATGATTCAGTTTCTAAAGAAATCCCATCTCACGTATGCATTCTTGACAAAAATTTGCTCTGACATTTGCGAACTGCTAAAGACTGAACAGGTTATTTATTTTAAAAGGAACTATGAAATATCTTATCCTGTTACTTGTTTAACTCCTCTAAACAAAGGCAGTACCTAATTTGAGACAACTACAGATGTGCTTCATACAGACAGAAAGAAAAACACCGAACAATGGAATTTTAAATTGTTCTCAATCTCTTCAAAGAGCTAATCTTTCTTGATTTACTAATTTACATTCATTCCAATGCTTAAAAAAACCTACCATTTATTAAATATAGATTCAATTCACAGTTAAACAAATTCAATAATGTAATCTACACTTAAATTAATAGCTTGGCTTCAAAGTTTTGAGGGAATTAAGTGTCTTCCCTTTTATGGCAGTTCTTAGCATTATTTCTGGTCACAGCTTCAGAGCTCAAGCTCAGTCAAGGTCCACTGAACTCACATTTCTCACAAGCCAGGATCCCAGTGAAGGCTGAATACCATCCCACAGAGGGCACTGAATTTAGTGTGAAATCTGCCAACAGGAAGATGTTAAAGAGCAATTTGGAGCTGCATCCTGTGGCCTTTTTCCCTGCTCTGCAATTTCTCTACCATTTCATCACATGCTCTTCTCTTTCTATTATGACCACCTGACTAATCGCAAATTGCTGCCTAATGAAAAGTACTGGCATTATAATACTGAAGTAGAATTAAAAGAAAGATTTACTTTAAAAACCTGACAGACCAATATGGCCCAGAGCAAATCTTGCTAGTGCAGAACTAGCCTCAAATTTCCATGTCCTGAATTCTTAATTAAAAGTTTGTCAAAACTTCTTATTTTAAGGGGGAAACCTTCCCCTCCAGCATCCATTAACCTCAAAACAAATGACTAAATTGTTTTTAATCCCCCTACTTCATAAACAGCTTGATAAAAAGAAACCCAAAGAAAGTGCAACGCTTATCTTTAATTTCCACTCAACTGCCTTCAGTACTGTATAAAGGTGGCTCTCACAATCATTCCTGTCCAGCATGCAAGGTGCAGCACTGAAGGAATTTCAGCTAGAGAAAAAGCCTTCTGTAGGGCCACCCAGCAGGAAAGGATTAAATTACATACAAAAAAAAAAAAAAAAAAAAAAAAAAAAGCCCTTCTTTTTTCCCCCCACTAAAGAGCTGTGGTCAGAGATCAATGTGAGAAGCTGTCTATTGAAGTTAGACTTGAATTATTCCATTGTATAAGCCTCAGGAGAAATTTACTGCTGAGCCCCACAGCATGGAACACAACCAGATGCTATGTGCAGCTCCTTCACCTTGTTTGAGGAACAGCACACACAGAAGACCTCATGGCTGCAGGCTGCTCCCAGCCTTTTCCTCCATCCTGGCTTCTCAGCATCTCCCCCCCTCCTCTCTCACACCCCAGACCCTCCTGCAGACTGAGATGGAAGGAAGTCCTTAGCCCCATACAACGCCTGTTGTTACAGGTAGTAACATTCACTACCAAGTCTCAGTCTTGAGTCCACAAAATCAGGTTGAGTTTACTTCTTTTAATATTACTTAATGAAAATAAATTCCTAGATACTACCTCATACAGAACTTAATTGGCTTATTTTGAAACTTTTTTTTTTCTTTCTATCATATGAGTTGGATTCCAGCCCAATAAACTTCACATACAGAATGTAATAAAATACAGCCAGTCATTTCTTTACCCTAATGATCCTCTGTTCAGTTTAAAACCTTTATATTTTGACAATTTCTCTTGGAAAAAAGGTCTTGGTGAAAATAATTTTGAACTGAGAACTGGGCAATTTTTCTGTCTATTAAGACTGAAAAACATCAAATGCATTACAAACTCCTTTCTGGCTTGTTTTAGCCCAGCGTCCTAAGGAAATCAGGATATGCCATTGTGCTGTTTAATTGACCACCACAAAATTTGGAACTGTTTCATAATGTAAACAAAATTTGGCAGAAGAGTCGATCCTTTAATGATTTAAATGCCTACTTGAACTATCAGCTGAGTGTTGGAGAAAGTCATAAACCATTGCTACCACTGAAGGAAAGTCATCCTTCTGCCATGTCTGCTGATTGGACACTGGCTGGTCAAACATCAGTTCCCAGAAGAGGAAAAATGCTACAAGCATGTAGAACATGAAGCTCTTCTCATTCACTCTTTATTTTTTTTTTAAGTATTCTGTGAACATCTCTGCAAACTGTCAGCTGTCTCTTTCATGCAAGTTCAGAAGAGCTGGTTAAATGAAAGGCGCATGCCCGCACAACCCATGCTGGGCTTTCCTGCAATTTAGCTACAGCATCCTTCAGAAAAATTGAATAAATGGTGTCTTAAACTGTAATATATGGTTAAAGACAAATGGTTTAAGGACAATGTTAAAGCAAAAAGCTTTGCATTCATGTACCTCAAGGGCATAAAATCCCAAGGAACCTACGGAATTTAGGAATAAAAACCTAAGGAATTTTTGAGGTCAAAACCATGTAAAGAGGCTCTAAAAGCACCATATAAAAACCTGGTGAAAATACTACTGACATTAATGCTATGAATAGCCACTGTTTATTTTCAGAGAGCCCTTTTTATATGTATCAGAACTGACAAGGGTGGGACTAAAGAATAAAATGCCTTACAGACTCTGCTTGGGCTGAGGAAGGTAAAAAGATGTTGTAAAGCATCCTCACATCTTACGTTCCTCAAGAGTGGGTACCCAGTGCTTTATGTTTGAGAAACTTAATAAATAGGTTACCAAATCATATACAAGTAGCATGGAAAGGACCTAGGTATCTTAAACACTTCCTTCACAAGCAGAAAAGCAGTTAAGTCCTTAATCACTTTTGGAATCCATTTAATTCCAAGAAACAGAACCCTTATGTAATAGATTAACCCTCACTGTGACATCTTCCACCCAGTCCTCCTGGTAACTTCAGCCACCTTTGTGTCACAGATCCAGGATCATGTCCTTAATCATAGAATCATAGAACAGTTACGGTTGGAAGGGACCTTAAAATCATCTAGTTCCAACCCCCCACCACAGGCAGGGACACCTCACACTAGACCACATCACCCAAAACTCCATCCAGTCTGGCCTTGAACACTGCCAGGGACAGAGCATTTATCACTTCTTTGGGCACAACACTTTTCAAATCAATCGTTTTACCCTTCTTACTCTTCTATCCACATAAGTTAATTTTAGAACTTGTCTTCTACCTACCTTTGCAATACAGTTCAAGAAGGATCCTATTTTGCTCACTTATCCCTTTTTTTGAATCAGCATTCCCTAAGAAGTACAATAGCCCTTTAAAAAGGATATGAACTCAACATGCATGTGAAGTTATGCTTAGTTTAAAGAAAACAGCCTAACAGGTATTTTATGCTGCATGCTTCATTTCGCTGAGAAAACAGGAATTGCTCTTGGCACTTTGCAGATATTTTTCCTGTTTCCCGTAGAAACAATCTAAGATTTTTGTCTACAATATACTATGAGAGGCAAAACAAAATAAATCTATCTTAAGATTGAACTGAATACAAATACTTTCACAGTTATAAAATACAATAAAAGACCCTTATATCACTCTTATAATTGAAAGAGTAGAAAGCATCAAATTCAATAAAAATATCCTAAAAACCAGTTTCTAAATAAATAGGTTAAAAGTATACGTTTGCATTCGCAAATTTGCATTACCCTAGTATGCAAATATTAATCCTTCTCTACTGCTTCTTCAAACCTCTTGCACCAATGTAACAGACCTGTGGGTCACACACACGTGCCATGCTCTTTAGGTAACCTTTATCACAAATTCAGATCAACTTATGTCAAACTTATTCCATAACATTTAAAACATAAAGGGCAGTACAGATCTTGCCATAATAACGGATGTTTGTATTTTTCTTAATGTTATAATTCGCCTTTCTGAAAGGGCTACTTTGAACCTTTGTTCCAAATCTACACGTGTTTAAAGCTCAGGTTCATTAAGAAAAAAAAAGAACCAGCACCTGCTGCTCCCTCTCACTAGTGCAAATGGGAGCTGTATCTTTGAAAATTCATCTCCTTGCTGCAGAAACAACCACAGGGAAGGAATGGCCTTTGCCCTCACTATTTTAACACTGCTCTGAAGTCTTGAAAAAACATCTTTTGGAGACATTAGGTATCAAAAAGGAGCACTAGATACTGAAAAGAATCGTGCATAGAAATTCATTTGAGGGCATTTGGTACTGACCACAAGCTCACTCTTACCTCAGCTGGCACAGAAAAAATATTTTCACAGGTAGCTGTAATACTTTACAGTGACAAGCACAGAAAGGATGAAAACTGGCTATATTCCTAATCAACTCTACTGGTATCTCTGTCTGCCAACTACACAAGAGCTAACGTCACCACTGGATACCAGTGATAGCTGCCTTCTGGATAACTGACACAAATCACACCACCAGCATTTGAAAAAGCACAGCCACAGTTCAGCTGGAAATCATGCAACATATCTGCACGCAAAGATAAAGAAAATTAATCAAAATCTGTTTGAGTGTATCCTTTAGATTCAAACCCACAACCTTCCAGCTTTCCAGCATTATATATTTCAACCTGTATTTTAGCACAATATGCCTGACTTTAAGGTGCAGATATTTACACAAATGTAGCTACTAGAAGAATTGTTTAGACTTTTGTGTATCTATCTTGCTTGGCTTGTGGGCCATATGTTTGCTATGATCTTGAATGAAGTAAAACTGTCAAAGCGTGACAAAGCAAATAAAGCTCTTATTTTTCAGCAGCTTACCCTAAAATTAACCTAAAGCTTAGCTTATCAGCAGAGGATGCAGAGAGAGTAAATTCTCTTGAAGTCATGATGGTGTCTGTCCTTAAATTGTCAGTACACCAGTCCTAAAGCAGGTCACAATCTGCATTTTGTCTTTTTAAACATTTCCAGTAGGAGACATCAAATATTTGGCATAGTACCAGCTGCTGTAAGGCTTTATTGAGGTAACTACATCCACTCCACCTGGCTTGTAAACAGCCAGCCTGCTCAAAGAGAACATCAATCTTTATGACTACAAAAAAAAAAAAAAAAAAATCCATAGAATAAACCACACACCATTCTTCAGGATTCCTGATACTCATCAGCCTTGCTACTACACTGCAATATGCTCCTTCAACCACGCTGCAAAATGAGAAGATGAGAAGTATGGATCCTATCTGACTGCTAGAAGGCTCTGCATATTGCCTTCTAGGATTTGTGTTTCTAACAGGCAGGAAAACACACCCGTTTGGGATCAACAGCTCCAAAAATGGGGTATGGTGGAATACACTCATGAACTAAGAGGAGGAATGAGTCATATGATATAGAAGGCTGAGCCCCACAACAGTAATTGAATCTGCAGGCTTAGAAGAGCTGGTACCTGTTTAACTTTATTGATTATATGTGCAATGTGTGTCGAGCAACTGGATGATTTTGCCATTCCCTACAAAATAATTCAAAATCTCACTGGTTTAAAGTTTTCTCACTTCCAGTTTGCATTTACATGAACAGTCCATAACAGTTATTTATTAATCACACCCCCCTAAGACAAAACTCCCACTGTCCTGTTAATGCTGACAGCACACAAGATTTGGTTGAAGCGGTATATAAATTTGTCTTTTTGAACCTCAATGATTTAAAATGCCAAGACAAAACAGTTCTTAATCCATCAACCAAGCTATTTAAGCTATATATCATTCTCTCATTCACTGTGTATTACTAGAAGCACACTCTCCACCCATCCCTCTCACTAAGTCAAAGCCCTCATGGGTATGCTCTGCTACAGGCAGATCTGGGAAAAATCATCACTGAAGAAAAATTGATTTTTGTTACTCCAGGTATGAAGATCAGATTAAAGACAGGTACATTTCCACTTCAACTTCAAAACAAGTCTTTTAATTTTACAAACAAAACTGCTTCTTACACTTTCCAAAAGTTTTAGTCTCTAAAATAATGATACCAATCTACATGTCTGCTACTCTTACAGGAGAAACAAAATCTAGATATACCATTAGACACAGTGTTGTGTCACTGAACACAACACATCAATGGAGATTTAAGATCTTATTCCAATATGTCAGAAAGAATTTATTTATAAGTTACTTTCAATAAATTGAACACAGTAAATCTTTTCTCTGAGAAATTAAACAGACTCTGAAATTCATTCTATATTATTAATCCATTAAAAGACGGTAACCCAAGAATTCTCCCCAGGTAAGAACTCAGCTTTGCTGAGATTTACGTTAAAATAGAAGAGCTCAGAAAGGTGTTAGCTTCATGCCCTCAACCAGGAATAAAATCAGACACCACCTCTACTCGCAACCTCTTCCTTCTGGAGGATTCAAGCAAGCTGTTGAGGATGCTCCTGCTTCTCACGATGCTGTGAACCAAGCAAAGCACGCACGGCAAGCTGCCTCTGCAGACCACCATTCTTAGGGAGCACAGGACATGCCGTGGTTGAATTGGAAGTACAGAGAGGTAACAGAGCACACTATTATTAATACTCTACCCCCAAAGAGTCTTCAGCTTCCATAAGTGAAGAGCTTCTCTGTCAAACTCTTGCAGAACATAATATTGGATCTTAAAATAACACTGATTTGATTACCTTACTTCCCTTTACTCTTCGCTTGAATTCCAACAGGATTTCAGTGTCTGCTCTGTCAATAGAGCTGTGTGAATAATGGATTTCTGTTTGGGCACTGAACCAAGGGAAAGAAAAAAAAAAAACCTCTATAACTGTTATAAATAGACTGAAGAGAGACTGCGAACGACTGAGGAAAAAAGTAATTTCACGATAAGTCAAAAAGCTGGTTTAATCTAAAAGGAATATTTGCTTTTATATTAACAACCTCTTTTAAAAATATTCTTTTAATTTTGTTTAAGACTTGGCCTAGTTCATTCACCAAAAAAACCCAAATCTTAATCATTTAATCTAAAAACGCTGAAACATTTTTACTCTGAAACACTGCTCTCCAATTTTACAAATAAAACTGTCAAATGGAATAGAAATATGGAAGTAGATGTATTTCAACCAAAACGTACTCTTTCGGTGAACTTATTAACACTTATAAGCAAAAACCCTCTCATCTTCTTGGAAAGTGCCATGTTCTGGATATCGACTGCCTAGAACCAGAGATCGCACAGAAATCTAAAACAAAACTGTTCTGCTGAATTGACTCTCATCAGTACTGCCAGAGCAGCAGCAGTAATAGTAGAATAAAGGTGAAATAAGGGTGACTGATTTTTTACTCCACAGTCATTTACGGTCCTGACTGCTCTTTGCTGCTGCTCATGCAGCCCCATGTCCAGCAGCAGCGAGGCTCAGTAAGTCCAGGCTCAGGCAATGGGTGCTGCCTCCAGCTCAGGTAACTCTTGCAGATCGAAGCCAGCAGCTTATTCCACTGAGAATACTTAAAAGAAAACATCTTGCCACCATCACAGCTATGACAGTAAGATTGCAGCATGTTTAATTTCTAAGGTACCATCTAGGAAGATTGTCTTAGCAGAGTGGTTTACCCCTTATAGGTGCAAGTCACAGGATTTGCCAGATATTTTCCTCATATATGGCATGGAAGGGTGAACAGAAACCTCCAAAGTACCTGGGAACATCTAAGTGAGGCAGAAGCTGCTAAAGAAGGTGGCTTGTGACAGGTCCCAGGAACAGTCATTTGAGTGCTACAGGAGAAGGTAGAAAGCAATGTTCTTTTGGAATCTCTGGACTCTGCTCCTTAGAGTTTGGCACCTGCATTTCCCTACCACTGTGTGAACTATGCATGAATAAGGAACCAAGAGATTATTCACCACTGTTATAAATACTGTACGCTGAAAGGAAGACAACCCCACAAAATTAAGAAAACCTGATACCCAGACTGACAGTTTAGAAGGGAAAATACTTACCAGCTTTTGAGCTGTGACTGGGCTGGTTAACTAGAAAACAGCCTGAATCCAGCAAAATCATACAACCTTTGCATTAAACCTCGTTGCCAATCTGATAATTTCTGATTAAAACAGTGAAGCCTTTGGGTATAAACTATTTCTTATTTTTGATTATTTAGACACTATGCTGTTCACTATGACACAAAAATCATCCTTGTTATTAATAGTTCTTCTGGTAGGAATCAGAACGAGCAGAAGCAAATTAATAGCTGATGACAGGGAAATTACAACAAACTAGACTGACAACTTGTGGGTATGATTCTGAATAATAACATTTTGCATCTATTCAAGAGTACTGCTAATAGGTGAGATTTAGTTTATAATACTGTCAGAAACAGTTATAAAAGGCTAGAAAAATAAATTGTCACTTTATGAGTCATACTTGTTATTGCATGAATTTATCATATGAATTTATTGTAGTTCCTTCTTACATATGTTCTCAGGTTGTACTCCTCATTAAAAGAACTGCTGTGTTCACAAGCTACATGATCATAATGTGCATTTTCAAATACTGTAATTTGGTTCAACATTTGTCTTGTTTCAATCTATTTTTCTGTTATTAATACAGCCTAAAACAGATGTGGAAAATAACAAAAGGGTTCCCAAATTCCTCCATCAGATAAAACTCAACACCATTTATAAGTTAAATACAATTGTATTTCCTGGCATCTAAATCAAAAACTGGGAAACTACCTATGAAGGCACACCAGCTCCTGTTTTGACTGAACTTTTACCTGCCACACCCTGAGTCAAGTCTTGCTGTCTAATGTTATCTGCAGTTTTCTGCACACTACTACAACATTGAATTCCCTTTGTCACACCATACTCAAAGTGCTTGTACCTATCACAAAGGAAGAAGCAGCAGAGCACAAAAAAGATTATTTTAGTCATTGTTTTCAAAAAATGAAACTTTGGACTACTACTATCAAAAAATGAAAATTGGACTACTGTCCAATTGCATTTCAAAATTAAAAAGGTTTGACCGTGTTTGTGGTTTTGTATCTACTGAGCAGCATCATTTAAGGAGACCAAGTGAACTGGAAAGTTTTTAGAGAGTTATTTTCATCTGGTCAATACACAGTAATGTTTGTCTGTTCTAATCAAGACTGCATAAATTCAAATGTCAAATACTTGCAACCATCTGATCAAGAATACATTACAAACAAGAGATTATGCAATTCTTTGTTGAACAACCTAAAACAAAAACTGACAAAAATCACAAATAATCCTTGGGTTATGTGTGAATATAAAAAAGAGTTTGCAAATAAATTCTTTGATCTAAATTATAGATCCAGGTACCAAATGATACACTTACACGATCCACTTGTAACTAGCATCATCCATTTTCCTGTACTATTCTTTTGTCTTCACAGACTTCCTCAGAAGTATTCATTGTCCTTCACTAACTAAATAAAGAACAGTTTGCTGATAAAATTTTGTTTGTAAGAAGCATGCAATATAGGTCTTTTCTCATATTACGCATTACTTTATTACATTTCTACACATTATTTAATTTCATTTGATTTATTACACTACTGTCTTCTGATGCTACAGAAAAGTTGAACTCGAGGGATACGGACCAGACCCTAAGAGTTTCTAGCAAGCATAATATGCATGTTTAACAACTTATTAACAGAGATTAGAGATGTAACTAGGTGGGAACAGAGACACCTAACAGTGACAAAGTTATGAGATTATTATGGTCTTCTCATTCCTCCTCATCTATGCTAACGACTGCAAATCACAGATTCCAGCTACCCAATGAAAACATGTTGTGTGTAGTATGTGCCGTATGATGGCCATTTCATTATGGACCCTCTACATTAACCTATTTAAGAAACAAAAACTCACTTTTGTACCTCTAGGCCAAGTGGAAGTAAGAATGCTACATCACTGAAATTCACACAAGCCCTTACAAAGAGAAACTGCTTTGACAGCGAAGTCTTCAGAGAAACCTTGCAAACCAGAGTAAGACCCGTGTGCAACTTGCTCCTGAGTTGTTCAAGCTCCAGCTCAGGCCAGCGGCACTTTGTTACTTGGGTCAGTACCACAAAATCTTCTCACCATAAACGATGGCTTCTTAAAATGGAAGGAGAGAACACTAAAAGGGGCTCCGAAGTTGAGGTTTCTGTTAGAGAAATACGTTAGCTGCTGCTCCCTGCTCACCTCCCAGACAGGTTCCTCCCAACCCTCTCTCATGACCCAGGCTGGCAGCACAAGCATGCAAGAGACGTGGCATGGGAAAAAGACACTAGAGTGAGCAAAAGTGGGACACAGAAGGGCTAATGCGTCGTTAACCTCACTCACTATCTATCAACACATACAAGAGATAAAGATGAACCTCCAAGCTATATCTTGCTGGAGAGAAGTTTAGGCCAGTAGGATCCCACAGGCTCTGCTGGCAGCAGCAAAGTTGTCTGCTGTGGGAGAGAGGACTGGGAAACATGGCCAGTTCCCTTCAACTGCAGTCAATGTAATTAAAGCTCAGTTTTGTCAAGCAAAAGCTGCATCTCCTCATGACAAAAGGCCTCAGGTCCCTGAGCCATGGAAAGCAGTATGCAACTGCATTATACAGCAGAACATGGGCTAGCAAAGGACACAGGTTCGGCCATGCTGTGGGTAAAGGGAGAGGAGAAGATGGGCAAGGGCAAGAAGCCACGATGCCAAGCTCGTCTGTAGCATGGCTGACACAAAAAGGACTGACGTATCAGCTACTTCTCACTTCTAAAGAGCAGTGAACTAACACACTGAAACAAGAAGAGGAGAGCATCATGCCAAAAAGCCTGGCATTATATGAAAATGACGACAGCTTGCAGGCAAGGATACCCGTAAGACCCAAAGTACCCTAATCAACATACTCCAGGCCCAAATAAACTGTTCTTAGGATGATGATACATTGGATTTTGTCATTTAACAGAGTCCAAAAAAAAATGTTTTGTTTTTCAATCCCTTTAGGCATTCAGTGGGAATACTGAACAAAAATGCCAGGCACAGAAGACACAATGACTGGATAAATGACCGGATTTTAGGATACAAAGCTGAATTCTACAAAAGATGTTTAAGTAAATGAAAATACCAGCCCATAATGCAGCTGTTCTAAATGCTTTCAGCAGGGCAGTTACTTGCACAGAATTTTTAACTTCTGTATAATGCTAAGCATTAGCATAGGCCTTGTGCTATTTACCTGCAATTGATATGCCTCTCAGTTTCACACAACTCCCTACTGGCTTCCCACTACCAAGTAACCAGCTATTCCAGATAAAACACTTAATGCAACTCTGCAGCTTACTCCAGCTTTTATATCTAACAAAACAGACCACTTACTGCAATTACAATCTATTTAAGAGAACCTTAGAGAAGAAACAAAGGTTATAAACAAAGTAACTAGTGTTACTGGATTGACAGAAGAAGAAACTATTTTTTTTCCCCCAACTTTTTTTTTATTCTAGTGGATCAAAAATTCAGGAAAGCTTAAAAGTAGTTCTAGCCAGTGCTTCTGATCTGCCTAGTGATCTAGATAGTTCCTTGTGAAACCTCAGCTAGAACTGGGCAATGAACACATCCAGTGAAAATGTTTACCTTGGGGTCATGGGGTTGGAAGAATATCCCAACTTTGTTTTTGTAACTAAAACATGCACAGGTAATTGAAATGAAAAGGGTACTATGAGACTTCCAATCCCTTGTTGAACAACTAAGTGAAGAAGAGACACTTCAGAGGTATAGCTTCTTAAGGATCATAGACACAGAGAACAGTTTGATCAGAGATCAATGAGCATCTGCCATGGTTTATGCTTTCCTTCCAAGTCTCAAGTTGCAGCATAAAAATGGATTATGGCACAGTTTTAACAGTGTGAAGTACATGGTGCTCCTTAGCAATACAAGACTGCATCTGCAAACATTGCTGCAGGAATGGACCTACAGTTACAGTTACACACCAGAAGAAACCACTCAGACAACATGCAGAGACAGCTCTTTGCTCTTCATTATATTCTGGCTATGTCATTTTATAACAGTTAAAGATTTATTTTATTTTTTTTCTTTCTTTCCCATTTTCACAAACTTACAAGAAAACCACATATACTTAAAAGTATTTCAGGAGAATCTGTGATCTTCACACAAAGCAGCCATCATTTCATTCTGTCAGATTCTAATGCCTCAGAAGTGTCACCCTTTTTTTAGCCATTTGCCAATTAACCCCTCTTGTTATCAACTTGAAATTGTTTCCTGTGAGTGCTCTCAGCACCATATAAAAGAAGAATTCTCCATTTCAGACATAATATCAGGCTCTACAGTTCCACAATTTTGCCACTTTCGAGATGATAGCTGTCTCACCATGACTAAGGACTGCAAAATTGTGCTCCATGTAATTGAATCTAAAGATCTGACAACACTGACCTTATCAAGAAATGAAACTTTTGGCTGAGGTTCAAACCATGCACAAGAAATAAGCTCTTGCTGGTTGTTTGTAAACATCATAGAAAAATGTACTTATTCATTAACAATTTGTAAACCGAACACACTGTAGGTCTCAAACTGCTGCCAAGTAAACTATTATTTAGTACTATCAGTTCATTTACATCTAATTCTTGTATAAATTTTAGCAGTATAATTGAGCATCCCTTCTCATAATTGTAAAAGGGTTATTCTAAGATATAAATATGCAGACCACACGCTAAAAACTGAGCATAGAGGAAATGCTAGGGGCATCAAAACCCGAAAGTTTCATAAAAATTCAGTAAGGAGCTATTGTAAATAATCACAATTGCTCTGCAGGAGAATGCCATTTTAGAAACGGGCACAAAACACATGGGGCTGTTAAGACAATACCATTGCATACCTTTCTTGTTCTTGCATGCAGCTTTCAGGATGCGTTTTCCAGGTCCACATTTTCCATGGTCAGTCACACATATTCCTTCTGAAACAACCCACTCATAACACATTGGGTCTTCACAAGGAATAGATTCAATTAAATGCGGACAATCTGCCAGGGTGTCTACTGGATCCACGATCACTTGCCTTTGTCTCATCCTAAAGCCTGGAAAAATAGAAACCAAGCAACTTGACAAGCAAAAAAATTATTTATACCAATAATCTAGTTACAAGAGGACTATCTAAGTCATCTGGAACTAGGGAATATAAATAAAAACCAGGGTACAACGCTTAAAAACTGAACTGATTAGGACAACACTTGGCTGTATATGTATGCAAATTTTAAGAGCATGTAAAGGATTCCAACAACCCACATTTTTCATATTTCTTTTTCCCTTTCATCAACATTTGATAGAAATATACTTGTCCAAATATAGGAATTTGCCACTGATGCATATATTAATCTAATAACAACATTAAGATAAGAAGAGAGAAACAGTTACAGGAATTGAAGATATAAAGGACATCTATATTCTGCCTGGGAATCCACTAATGAAAAGACTTGTTTTGAGATGGAGCAGAGCGGTTTACTAAGAAATTAGTATTCCACTTTATGAAGGTGTAAGGATTTTTGATACATAATGCATATCACACCTCCTTGAAATGACATCTTATTAAACTGGAAGATTCAAATGTAAAGTGGAAGGAAAAGGTTACAGAAATAATGAAAGAATTGATTACATAAACTACCTCCTTCTGAATAAAACCGAAAGTCATGTTGCTATATAAAATGCAGAACTAATGTGCCAGTATCTTTCAGCATGTTTTGTTATGTAAATGACAGAATTCTAAGAAAGACATTAAAAAAAATACATGTTGGTCTTTCTTACAACAGTTTCAGACAAGGGGCAAATACACGGCATTAGTGGAGGCCACATGGAAATGCCTTGGCCATGAAACAGAAATGAAAACAAAAAATAAAACATTCCAGAGAATACAACAGACCAAACTTCCACCATTTGCAAATCAGCAAAATGAAATCATTCAAAACAATTTAAAAATGAAACTTTAATGTTAAACCAGTATTATTTTACTATTTCATTTTTAATTTGAAAAATTCTGACCAGCTCAAATCACTTCAAAAACTTATTCTATTTCCAGATAAGTGTAATTTCCAAACAATAGTATTCATTCCCTGGCATGAACTCCAACAGTCCCCTTTTCAACTCAGACCCTTAGGAAAGGCTTTGCAATGAATTTCAAAGTGTTGCAGCAACAAACATTTAAGCTAGTCAATTAGGATCCAAGGGAGTTAAATTATATTTGCATACTCTTCTTCCAGGAATTTAAAACAAACCCAGACCAATGAGAACAATCTCTTGCGTCACCTTAACTCCAGGATGGTAGGGCTGTGGGATAAACACCACCCAAGCATTGCCCTTGAATCCAGGCATGCAGCTGGACTTCCAAGGGGGATCAGAGAGGGACAGCCTGGCACTGCGGAGGTCTGCAGCTGCTATCCCAGGAAATCCTCTTTTTCTACAAGTTCAGTGCAGGACAAAAGGATCTGAATCAGGATGAAAATCTTATCTTATTCTTTTCTTTTTTCTTTTTTTTTTTTATTTTCTCCTCCCAAGAATAACTGCAGAAAGCTTTTAAAGGTCATATTCCATTCCTGAATGCACATCAAGGAGGTTCATCCTATGGTTAGATTAACTTAAAAAAAAAAAATCCATTTAGCTTCCAATGTAAAATTTGACACAACTGCTTCTGCAATCTCATCATAATATTCCATTACCTGCTTTAGATCCCCAAACACTGCAAAAGCAGTATGTAAGAGTAGCCATTACCTCTTCCTCTGTGGTGGTCCTGGCAGTTCTCATGAAGGCAAGGGCCCCACACTGACCAAACAGATACCACACATTCGGATGGGCACGGCAGGTTACACAGCTGGGAGGCGGAGGGAGCAGGTCCTAGGCATAGCTTCCCATCAACTGGTCTATTAACTAAGACAAAAAAAGAAAGGAAAAAAGAAAAGCAGGGCTGTAACTTTGCCCTGACCAACACATGGAGCTCCAGACTTTACTGCTGGCCTTAGTTTTCCAGAATACACCAAACTCCTGTGCTTTCTTAGGGTCTTACCTCCTAGAGCAAAAAGTTAATCCTCTGTTCAGCAAGGCACTCAAAGTTTCATCTAAATCATCCATATTCAGCAGGCCAACTAAAACTAAGCTTAACAGTAAACAGTGCTTTAAAACTAAATTCATTGTTGATTTTCAACAATGCTGTAGCAACAAATTAGAATCTAATCCCCTGCACTGATGGCCAAGGCGACCTCTTTATATCATACTAAAGAGAAAAACACATGAGAAGGAAATCCAAAAAAGCTCACACTGCAATGGGGAGCCAGGCAGAGGCAGATAATACAAACCTGAGCACGGGGAATCTACCTGTGTTCATCTCCACAAGGGGCACTGCCACCTCTGCATTACAGATGCATGCTCTAAACCTTTGAATTTTCTCCATCTACTTTCAATAAAAGTGAAATAAAAATAAAATTGAAATAAATTGAATAAAATTGAGCAGAGCTCTCTTTCTTCTACACAGACATATACATAAAGCCTCTTAACATGTACTTGAGCTGCCTACACCCAAGGCTTGCATGGCTTTCCAAACCTCTTCATCCAAGAGATGAACTAACCCCAAACTCTGCCAAGTACCAGTTTAGTTGATACTGACAATAACTTTGGAAAGCCAATTCCCTTCGTGTTTTCCTTTATAATAAGAGATTTCAACTAACTTTAAATTTCAATTAACTTCTCCGGCTTTTTTATGAGGGGCAGTGGGAAGAACGAAAAGAAGGGGAAAGACTCTTAAATCTGTCTTCTAAGTCATTATATAATATTGCATTTTAATTACATTATGGGCTGAATTTGGCTGTCTCTTTAGATAAATCAATATCAAAGCAGTCTTTCAAAAGGCAAACGCTTGTTTGAGTTTACTCTGTCATGGTATTACAGAGACTTCATTAATTTTTATAGCTACTGATTTTGCTTTATCCTCATTTTTATGTTTAATGTCTATTTTTCTTTGCATGGAATTGACTTGAAAAGAATTTATGAAAATAATAAAGCGGGATCTTTAATTTTTCTGATATTTTACCATTTTCTTTAAAATGGACAGCTTGACGAAAAACACAAGTTGGTTTTTTTTAAACACAAGACTTCAGTGCTCAAAATCTCAATAAATTTTGATTTGCACATGCTGAAACTGAGACTTCAGACCAATATCAGTGCTTATGATTCCAGCTCATCAGAACAACAGGATTAAACAACATAAGTGATTTAATTCTAAGCTGAAAGATAATATGTTAGTAAAAAAGACTATTTTCTGAATGTTTTCTGGGACACTGTAAGGTCTTTGACATGTTCATTTAGACATTACAATGAGGTGACATAAATTCCCCTGAATGCTAACGTAAACAGACCTTTTCTAGAGACCTTGCAAGTGAAGTGACAGAATGAGATTAACGTTACAGTTTTAAGGATAAGAGTATTTGTTTTACCAAGAGGTCTCATGCATGACTTAACCTGCCTTTCAGCATCAAGTTTTGCAAAACTGTACCATTTTTATAAAGTTCACTTGAAAAAATTAAAGGAAATACAGGGCAGATGGTCAACCCAAGGAATAAAGTCCAGTCCTACTCTGCTTTAACTCAAGGTGTCATTGCTAGCAATAGCTGTTCCCTCCTTGGTGATTTTTATATTGTTTCTATATTGTAATTTAACTACTTAAACGTGGAAGCCACTAGATAAAGCACGCTGGTTCTCCTCAAAAACTAACCAGCTACAGGCAGTGGTGGTGAGGGTATTTAAAACTGATTTTGGATAAAAGAAAAACAAGAAAAAATCATTACAAAAAGGTAAAGGGGCAGATTTTTATTGGTAGGCTAAGCCTACCAGCCATCCCTGACTCATGGAAGACTCCTTCCTATTCTGGAGGAAATCCCTATCAACCACCTTCCTGCTCCTCTTCTTCCCTCAGGCTGATGCCTATTTAATTCTAGCACTGGGAGCTCTTCCCAGGACCAACATGCTACTTGTCACTGCTATAAAGCTACTTGTTTACTCACTTCTTTAACTAATTCTACGTATTTTGTAAAATGCAAATCAGAAAATACAGACTATTCTAACATAATTATAGATTCATGGAATAAACTAGGTTGGAAAAGACCTTTAAGATCATCAAGTCCAACCATTACCCCAGGACTGCTAAGACCACCACTAAACCATGTCACTGAGGGTGCCAGCTTATACTCACACTACATTGACCACAATCTTCCAGTGAAAGTCTTCAGGAATAAGATAAGTACAAAAAGAAACAAGCTGCATTAATAAACACATATACAATAACATCCTTTTCCAAAACCAGGATGTATGAAGAGTCACTCTGGCATGATAGCCAGTGGGGTCCTCGATAAAGGAATTTCATCTCTTCTTCAGCCATCCGATTGACAACCCTAATTTCCATCTCTTTTATTTAATTGCTTGATGTGATTTTCTAGTGCTGTTCTTTCATATTGTAATAATTTTTTTTCCTTTTTTTTTTTTTTTTGACTATTAGGTGGGATTTTTTCCTGTGAACCTTTTAAATGCCAGAATTTTCATACACTGCCTTTTGCATATTTACATTTGAAAAACATTGGCCACTTTTAGGGTGAAGGGGAAAGGTAGAAGCCAGGGAAGTAAAGGGTGGGAGAGGGAGGCAATATTTCTGATTGAAGTAGCAGCTTATTTATTACGCTTGTTCATACCTTTTAAAATCCTGTGTTCTTCCCAATCTATAGAACAAACTTGAAAAAGCAATCAAGCACTAATCTGGGAGCCTCTGAAACATTGCACATTTCTATAGCTGTTATATTGAATCTATCCTTTATAAATGCGACTACAGCTGCTCCCAGCACCAGTGTCTGCCTTGAGTTTGAATTTTACTATTTGCTGTTATTTTCAGGTTATTGCTACCAGCAGGATATAATAAATTGGGTTATAAAGTATCTTGTTTCCCTATATATTTTTACACAGGCAGTGATTTGGAGGAAGAGTGGAAGACAAAATCAGCTCTGATAGGATTATTTCCATAATGTAATTTTAATACAATAAATAAATTAGGTGTGAACATACTCATACACATATACTTGCAGGCATACATACCAACACTGTGTTAAAAAGCAATGATGACCAGACACAGGGAGAAATGTATAGGATGAAATTTTGGTTGCAGTGATTCCTTTCAAATTTTGTTTTTCAATTCCTCGGGAGGTAAATAACACGTTTTTCTCCCAGACCTTAACTTTAGTTCCCTCTTCCAATGAAATAACAAGCATTTTTGACATTAACACTTAAATGAAGCATTTCTATATACCACTAACATATCTGGGATACGCTCAAAGAATACCAGGACTGTCTCTTATATACTGGTGCAGCCATATTTTAGCTAATATTCAATTCTCAAGGCAATAAATCCAGATGCTTACCTGATCTTTGACTGGACTAAGCCAAATTAATGATTGACAGGGTACAAGAAAGAGATGGCATATCTCTGTGAAAGTTCCTACTGCCTTTGCCAGGACTCATGAACCAAAGACACTTGGATCAACACAAGCGGAAATCACTTGAGAAAATCACAAAGGAATGAGTTATGTTATTAAAACACCTACACGTGTACAATGTAATAGGGATTAACCCAGCAAAACACTTGTAATTTCTCTAACATGAAAGCCTTGTTTTTATAGCAAAACTGAAACATTAGACAGAAGTAGTGAAGGTAATTTAATTAGCCTGGAAATGGTGCCAACCCTAGTCTAGTGCACCCCTCCACCAAAAAGCCTAATGCACCCCATGCCTGATGGAAAGGGTTCCTTCATGCCTTTAAGAAGAATCAATTCTTTTTGAAGCCACAAGGCACAAAGTTAAAGTCCTATTTTCAATTAAAATCTATTTAATAGACAAGAAATAAAGTATGAATAGAAGGCTAATCACAGCATGAAAGAGGGTTAATAGCAGATTGCCACGAGCAACAACAGTTTAATGTATTTCAGAACAATAAAGATCCTCGCAATTTTATTAAAGTGACACAGACTATTAGCACTCCATAGTATTAAAAGTTTCTCTGTGTCCATACCCTCTGCTGCACAATGTGATCCTGATTCCAACTGGAATACTGTGTTGTTTTGCTACAGCAGAATTTGTAGAGATTATAAACAGAAACTGCAGATCTGGCAAAATTCAGAGTGAAGATGAGGCTTCAAACCAGCAGTCACCTGGCTGAGCAAAGCAGAGGAGAAAAGTCATCAAGAGTGTCCAGGAAAAACAGTAGAGGCAATTGGGATGCTAGGGTGCCAGTGAAGGAAACAACAGGAAAGAAAAAGGAATTGTCCAGGATGTTTGAGCCTTGATAGCTATTATTCAGAAAATGACATCAGATGCCGGAAACCACTGGGACAGACCAGGTGGGGTGACAGAAGCCACAGGGAACACAGGGAAGAAAACCCAGAAGTGGTGATCTACTTCATGAAAGCCTCATAAGAGTGTGAACTTTGCCCATCACAAAGTTTAGCATTCATTCAAGAGGAAGGAGCACCAAGGAGCAGAAATCTGTTCTGTGAATGCCACATCACTGCAGCAGTTCTGGTACAACAAGAAAAGCACCACTATGAATGTGCCTATGATACTAGGACATGGTAAGGGTGGCCCAAAGCTAAGATAGTGACACACTAAGCTAGTCCACTCATGGCATAGCCATGTCAGCTCAGATCCTGAAAGCAGCAGGGCTGCTCCATGAAGAGTTGACCCAAATTCACAAGATTGATTTATCTCAAATGTTTCCTGTTCCAGGACAAACACAGCCACTATTGGCTTCATTACCTCTCCTCACTGTCCCAGTTTGTGGTGTAGCCTCGTACATACCAATCCTTTTATTTTTTCATATGACTCAACATTAGTGTTTGAACACAACGCAGCTCCCAGTTCCAGTAACAACACCAGGACAAAATTACTTACAGCAAACCACTACCGTTCTAAATAGAAATTAATCCAGTTAAGGTGGCAGGAAATAATGACAAAAATACAAATAATATTAAAATCTTAGGTTTCAAAGATAAAATCCTAAGCTAAAACCTATTATCTCATATGAACTGACTGGGCAGCATATTATTTGCTGCATACCAAAGACAGTTATATAAATCAAAGTATTCATAAAGGGATAAATATTTCATGGTCATATCAAATAGCTTGTTGACAAAAAAAGGCGTATTATTTATAAGGCACCTTTTAGAAGGCACACTTCTTTCACTGTCTAAGTCTTTTATACATTATTCTCTTCATTTTACTTTAATTAGTTTCTAGACATGAAAGAACTGAAAATATTACACTTCTAAAAGACATTAGAGAAAATGTTTGGGTTTTTCCCCGAACGGATTCAAACTACAATTTTTGAAATACACATTTAAACACTACTCTCAAGCACTGCAACGAACTGAATAAAATCATTTCCTCTCTCGCTTCTAAAGGGTTTCCCCTGAAGAAGCCAGCTGTTACATGTTTATTTTTCCATTATATGAGTTTTATCTCGTAAATTCTGCTCAGCATTTGGTGAGCTTACAGATCAATAACTCTGCATCCCAGCAATATAAATCTGATGCAGACTTTGCCTGAATATATTTTACACTTCAGAGGTGTATTTCTCATCTTCTCAAAGCAGCTCGGTCATCCCAATGATAAATAACTAGTTTGGGATGAGAGAGATCCTTTGAGGGGAGTCTTCCACCTGAGAATGTGGTTTGTGTGATTCAGGACAACTAAGCCCCAGGCTGGATGCTTCTACTGCTGCACCACAAGCCAGCTGAACAGAGGTTTTTTTCACACCACTGGTGACCATCAGTTCTCTCTCCCCTATGGTCCTTGTCAAGTTTTCTCATTACTAATATATTCTAACCTATTCCTTTTCAATTTTATATACCAGACAAGGACAACAGGATTTAAACATCAAAGTTCCTAAATTCTAATTTCCAGTGAGTAAATCAATCTTGTCATTCCTCCAGGTTCACCAGCATAAATTTGAAAAAAAAAAAAACCCAAAACAAAACAAAACCCCAAAAAACACCAAAACACACCCAAACACAAAACCAGTGTGCATTTAATCTAGTGTTCAGACTTCACATCGGGTTCATATTCACCCCAACAGCGCATATCCCATGCCAACTCCTATGTGCAGCTTACCTCTAATGAACACATCTTTTCCCAATAAATATGTGGGATGGTAACAGCCATAAATGATAACAACCTGCACAAGCAACTTACTGTTTCTAAAGAGTCGGACAGGACAGATGGCACCCAAAAGGGTGGTGGTATGTTCAAATAGGAAAAGAAAAATACCAACAAAGAGTTTATTGAACAGATGCCTTATGTACCAATTTGAAACACTAACCCCCCAAAAGATATACATAGGAAGATCATGATTCACAGCAGAACAAAGAACTTGCAGAGGAAAAAAATGTGGCACCCTCATTAGGAAACAGAGCATACAGAGCGAAGAGGCAAACCCGCATATTTTAGAGCTAGAAAAGACAAAAGGGCAGAAAGAAAAGAATGGGAATAAATACAGAATAATACAACATGTAAATGAAGGAGACCTCAAATTCATCTTTGTGTAACTCCAAAGAGACACTAGTTTCTGGAAAATAAAATACACTGCCAAAACATCTCCCATATGGGAATTAAGAACAGTCTAAAAAGTTCACTCATCAGATAAGAAAGGATTAAACATTTTTGCCTAACTGAAGTAGAGAGAAAGCTTGATATTTTGTGGAAAAAAGAAAGGATAAAGGCCATTAAATTATCATTTTGAGACTTGTATAAGTAGGGCTTAGATGAAAGTGCATGCAACACTTTCAGAACATTTGGGGATTCTGTCAGTAAAGTGGCTTGTAAGACAAAAGTACATAGGGGAATACACACAGGAACGGATCAGAAAGCAACCATTAGACCTGAAAAGGCACTTGAGTATTTACTATATCTTGAATTGTAAACAGACTAAAGGAGTTTTTGCTGCTACAGCTGGTAACACACAAGTTTATAAAAAAAAAATTTGATGCAAGATGAACCAGGTGGAATTGCATGCTAAAAATAAATCAAAAATGGTTGAACTGCAGTGGAATAAGTCAAGAAAATATGTCTACTAACAGGTGAGGGCTGAGCATCTCTCAAAGGAAAGAGGGGTATAAAAGTAATAAAGACTTCTGTAAGAAGTAGTTTTGCAGGGTAACACTAAAAGGTATCTGAGAATAATGAAGGCACAACTACCTCACATATCTGCTACTGAAATTCAAGATCAAATAAAAATAAATATACGGAGACAAATATGATGGAGACACTTATTAAGCCAAAAAAGCGTAAAAAAACTTTAGAACCCTGTACAGGTATGAGAATTCAATGTGGATTTTCAGATGGAAAATAACAAATATTAAGAAGATAGGAAACTGCAATCATTTGCTCGCGAGATGGTAATAACAGATACATTTTATTAGCCAATTTTACTATGCTGGGTAAACAATAAAGGGGATTCAAGGAAGAAAAACATTTCATAAAGGTCTTTTCAGTCCTATAATTAAAACTTAAGCAGACAGGCTCCCAAAAACATAATAAGAAAATTCTGAAAGTGAGAGGTAAATTGGATCTCATTCAATAAGTAAAAAAGAAAAAATGTCAAGATATATAAGGCAGAAATTTTATGAAAGAATGACAGGACAGGCAGATCCCTAGTTACAAAGCCACAGAAAATATGGAGAGACATCCAATCCCAGTCACTAGGGACTGCAGGTAACTAGTTCAGAGAAGAGAGGAGTTCTTCTGGAGAATTTTATAAAGGATACCACCCCCAGACAACTGATTAAGGGTTATAGTCTCTGGATAAATCCAAAAAGCAAAATTTAATTAGAAAGCAAAAGGATACTCCCTGGCTTTCAAGAAAGGAAGTAAAAAAATCCTGAGGCAGAAGAGTAAATGCAGGAACCTCATATGTTCATTAATTGTTTTAATGTAAATACAGACACCATTCCCAGGCTCTAAGAGGAATTTTAATTCCCATATTATTGGACTTTCTGTGATTGAGAGGAAAGTTGTATTGCCAAACAAGGAGCGAAATTTCATAAAGTGATCATTGCATAATTATCTTTCCATACTTTTACCAAATGTCTTTTTTGTTGGTACACTGGGGATTGTTAGTGAGTGATGCTCGCTCAGATTAATTAAAATTTATTGTGGGAAAATGTATCATGGGAGAACACATTCCAGATAGCATTTTATAAAATCAACAGTCACAAAAATGTTGTATCAATTCAGAAAAGAGAATAAAATGTGTTCACTTAGCAGTGCCTGGCTTTGAAAATAAGTTGAGGATCTGCATTTCTGCTCTATTGAAAAGACTTTCCATAACACTGAAGAGATTTACATTAAAAAAGAGGTATGAAGAAGGGTATCCACCACTATGCCTACAGTTTGCTCCAGACACAGAACGTTCAGGCCCAATGATCAGGAAGTATGCAGAGATGAATGACAGAAAGGGCAGACTGGAGCTGTACATAGGTAGCTCACTTGCATTTTCTATGCTATTTTTTGTGCAAAATTTGTCTCCTCCTTAAATGCAGCATTATTCCAAACATGTAGCTTTGCTGCTTCCAGCTCTGATATCAAAAGAATAATTATAAACTTCAAGTATTAGATTACCATCTTTGTGTGAAAATTAAGCATTATAAATTTTAGTATGTTAAAATTCAATTAGATTATTTAAAAACACAAGGATCTGCTTAATGCCAATTATGATAAAGTTCAGTCTAAATTAACAAAAGCCTCACAACTGAGTAGAGATGTAGATTCCTTCAACTGAATAGCCAACATTAAAAATAGCACAGTCTCTTAAGTGCCTATACATTGGCTTACCTACAGGTACCTGAATGACACAACACTTGACACATTTACGATGTTCCTGCCAGCTTTGTCTAGATTTAAGTGTCCCAGAATGCAAGAATATTACAAAGGACTTCAAACGCTGGAAGACCTTCTGCCCCCAAATACTCATCACCCATGTTAAAAACACGGACTTCCTCTTCAAGGCCTAAAACAATATATAACTTCACTTGGATCAAGACAGGTATTTCTTAGTTAGGTCACCTCTTGGGAGAGAAAGATACAAAATCTTCTCAATGCATTTCTGAAAGTAATACCTGAATAAAAGTTTTCCATTTCCAATATCTTCAAGTTGGAATTTTATAATCAAAGTATAGAAAGTTTTCAGCAGACTTAACCTTCTATACATAAGGACACAAGAAAACAGGGTCTCCCTTTCTAAATATACACATTTTAATAAAAAAGAAAGTAGATGCCAAGACTAAGCAAATGAAAAATGGGAGAGATATCCTTGGGGGATAAAAGAGCTTTGAGCAATATGTATAAATAAATCACAGATGGTACCTGTCTTCAACTAGGATTCAACATACTTTATCCAAGAATGCTGCTGGAGAGACCACAGGACACATTTTCTTTCACGTATCTTATTGGGCCTAGGTCCAAATTCTCATTGGAAGTAATCAAAAGAATAACAACTGTGATGGACTGTAATAACCTATTAGACTCGCTTGTTTGATTCCTGAATGATCCCTTTAAGGACACTCAAGAGGTGAAGAAAGAAAAATTACTATACTTTTGATGGTAGCAATTAGACTCTAAATTGGCTTAGACATAGGATTCACTTCCTCATCTTCCCCCATCACTGAAAAAATGGTACGATAAAATAAAAGATGCCCTAGTGATGAATAGAAGTATTCTATCAGTTCAAATTGCCAGAAAAAAAGGCCTGAAAAGATGTCATTCCTTATTTATTCAAAGAACAAAAATAGATCAGCTAGCAAGTGAGACACACTGAATATCACTGGATAGGAAGGGATAACTGGGAAGGCCCTCTTTCTATTTGCATGCAACTATGTTGGCAGTAAATACGGTTCTCACTTTGTAAAGACTACTGCAAATCTGCACTCCTGTCTTGCAATGGCAGTAATAATGTTTACCTTGTACAATTGCTCTGCATATTTTGTTTTTTTTCAGTTGCTTTAATGAAATTATTTTTTAAAAAAGAAAGGGTTAGAACTGTAAAAACAAGGAGGAGTTATCCCAGTGTTTTCTTTTCATTGAGGGGATGGTTTGCAATCTTTACATTGAACTGAACTTTAAATAAGGAAAAAACCTGCAGGTGATCACACACTGGATATAGAGCACCAATTCTGTTACAAATTATGTTGCTGCAAAGGTTTCAAGATGCACTCCTCTAATCTTCTTGAGTAATTCACAATACTGAAAAAGAATAAAGAAATGTGAACAAAGTCAGTTAAAGTTTGCTGCATACCCACTTGCCGTACAGTGGCTGCATGAATGCAGCAGCAGTTAGAAGAATGAAGACAGTCAAGAAATGTTACACACTTCTCATCAACAGCATTTTTCTTACTTTGAAAGTCATGTACATAGCACACTTGTGCAGAACAACAATGGGGTTTGTATTGGGAGACCAAGGTAATGCCAGATGTTTGGGAGAGGTGAAGCAGCAACTATGCATGGATTGAGTAGAGATTAAAACGGCTCTGGCCTTCTATAATCTCAGAGTCTGTGGGGGATGCTAGTACACACTGGGTATCCAGGAAACATTTGCTTTTGCCTTTGTAAGTAAACAAATCTAAGATATGATATTGTGTTCTTATTATCTTACATCTCTGCTCAAAAACATATTCTGCAAGAGCACCACATAGAGTAAATAAAACAGTCTAAGATGAATTATTCATCATGCATCTGTATCTACTCATTATTCTTCTAAAAGAAATATAACTCACTTCCAGAGTCCAAAAACCATCTGTCTGCTCAGAAGTTGTGACAATATTATTTTTGCTTTCCCCTTCAGATCACAAGAAAGATTGTGTATCAGTTTGAAGCAGAGGCTAAAGCCACATCCGGAATGCAGTGACATCTTTTTTTATACTCTAAACCAGGACTAAAACCACATATGAATGTATTCGGCTATCAAGGGGCTGTGCTGCTTGATATACAAGAGAGGAAGAAAACTCAACTCCAAGCAAAATTTAGCTTTTTCATTCTTTGAAACCCTCCCTCACAAGTAACCTACAGAACTGGTAGCAATTCATCGCAGAAGGTTGTTGCTCCTGGCAGTTCCTCGGGACCCTGAGGAACACGTGATCTCACTCCCTCTGACGGTCAGTAACACTTCACAATGTAAGCATGGATATAATTCGTAGCATCAGCCAGCTGAAACCTACTAATGACTGAATGTTATCTATCATGTTACTCAAATCTACTTGGGCCAGACATTTCAGAATGACTATACGCATTTACCTTCCTTCAGTCGGTACATCCAAAGTTCCATGGTGATTTGGACGCAGTAGACTTCCCGGGTTTGTATGCCACCTCCACAAAGGCCTACATGCTTGTTGTGGCGAGGATCCTGCTGGTCAAGGAGGAGAGACACTTGGCAAGCTTTCCATTCTGAAGTCCTCCATGCAAATCTTAGGAAATAAAAGCAGGTAAAACGAGAGTTTTTTGAAAAGCTACGGGTAAGGGAGTGGTATTTTATTAGATGACAAACTACAATTGGTTTATATCAGTGCTTCCCTGTCCAAAACGGAGTGTTTTGAAACACTTGGAATGTTAAATTTACAAAGGTTAAGTATTTGCTATTTGTCTGAAGCACTTGTGTAAAACTTGTCAGATCTCCAAAGCATTCTGAAACACTAAATCATCCTGACAACACTTTGAGCAGGGTGCAAAGAAAAAACAAAGATTAAGGGGTTTGATTAAGTGCAAAAACTAGTTTTCAAACATGCGACTCAAACCACTAAACCACCCCTCTCTGCCAAGAGCTGAATGTCTCACTCTGAAATGCACTTAATAGCTAAAACCCCACATACATCAATGGAGCTCCAAGCACCAGGTGGCTTTTCTATAGGTGACAGCTTTATAAACGCCTAGGGTACTACCAATTTCTTCAAGGGATTGGCTAAAGTAACTCAGTTCTCGTTTCAGTTTCCAGAAGTTGTGATCCACAGCAAGCTCCAGATAAAAATACTATCATTCTGTATTCCATTCACACCTAAAGAGCATTAATGGTTTTCACGAAAGCATAAAGTTCTTGGGCAATGAATCGTGAATGTTGTACAATCATCATTGGTATGTATCCAGTTTAAATTTCAGTAAGAACTTATTAAAACTATAGGGAAAACAGTATTGCATATCAGTTGAAAGCATAAGTTATTTCTGCAACATGTCTGCAAATGTATAGCATATTTCTAATACAACAGCTTTTAACAGGCATAATTCATTTTGATTCACAGGTCACAGTATCAAGGGAGTAGAAAAGAGCTTGAAGACTTTCTTAGCTTCCTGAATGCAAATCTTAGCTAATATTGTTTTTATAACCAATCTGTTCACACTTTGGCTGTTTTATTCCTTTGCTCCTCTAAATTTCATAGTTTACTTTTTTCCATACAATCTTTGGGTTTTGTGTAATGTAAGCTATGCAAAATAATTTACTTTTTTTATCCTCAAAACAAATGCTCTCTCCTCTTACAGGAGATCCATGGTTGTTAAAACAGTGTGTATTTGTTAACCTGCGAACTGATTGCTGTAAACTCAAGCACAATGAGGTGCCTCTGCAGGAAAAGCCTTCCACATCGTAATTCTGTGTATACTTCATAGCAAGTATCTGCTCTTGACTACAGCTTGGCAAGAAAACATGCATCTTAAAATTATATAAAAAATGAATATATTAGTTTGCCTGAGCACACATCAATGTTCTCTTCACTTATGTTGTAAATATGGGTATAAGAATGATTTCTAGCCACAAAGTACTTACAGATTTTGCAACATACCCATGGAAAACGTTTGTGAATACTGCCAATTACTTTTAATTTACAGGTACTTTTCAGATGAGCTGTCATGCTCTCTTAAATAATATACAGTATCATGTGCAAATTTGGATACTCTCGCAGGGTTTATTATCAACAGAAAAAACAATAAAGAATACACTTCTCATATGACAAGCATGAAATACTTGAACTCCCACAACATATAAAGCACAGCCATGAATTTTTACTTCTAGTAGTTCCTTCTGGGAATTCCTAATTGCATTTCTTGGGCCTGCAGTGTTAAATGCAACCTTCCTCATCATAAAGCCGATGAAGAGTGCTCTTCATCAAAGAGTGGCTGAAGAGGAATCCTCCACACCACTTCAGGACATTGTGCTCTTCAAGTCTAAATTTCAAACCAGAAGCTTAAATACAGAACACATGCATCTTTTCACAGCCACAGAAATAGCTGTTTTAGGGAAGTTATTTCTTAAAACTGACTACCAGTATCTGGCTTAGGTAGTCAGCTGTGAACTCTGGGTTCCTTTAGAGATGTGAGCACCTGCTTCTCACATTCAGTGTGAATTGTGAGAGTTAACGCCTACGAAAAATAGGCCATCAGTGATTAAAATTATGCAAAATAACTAAATCTTAATTCAGAGATAATTAAACTTCATCAGGCCCTAAATCTTAAAAAAAAAAAAAAAAAAAAAAAAACCACCAAAAAAAACAACCCTTCAGGCATTTTCATGGAGTAACTGGATATTGTGCTACTGTGCTAAACCACAGAGTAGTCTTTAATGGAGAGCTATTGCATGCTCCAGCCAGTGCCTGCTCTGCTGTGAGCAGCTTAAAGCCTAAGTCCCATCACCCCATCTTTCTTTTTCCCAGCTGGACACACCCTTGGCTGTGCAGAGTTTTCCGGTAACAAATCCTGATCCTCAATCATTAGCTGTTTAGAAGGTACACATTTTCATGACTGTTAACAAGCCCACCACACCAGAAACATATCAAAGGCAGCACTATTCCTGAGAGTGGGAGACCTAATGCAAGACCTTTTCAGATGGATTAAGTGACCTTGGAGCTTTTTGGCAGACTCCTTGCAGGGTTTTAAGCAGCATGGATACGTGGTATTAGTTTGCCCATCTACACACTACACTAAAGACAATGAGAATAAACTTTACTTAATGAAGAGAAACTGACTACATAATCTCTATTTATATTTAATCAGAAGCTTGTTAATAGCCATTAGCGAAAAACTGAAATTAATGGCACGTAAATACTTCGGGCTTTTTGTAACTTTGGCAACCTCAAGCCAGTACTTGCAAATTATTAGCAACATCCACAGCGGGTTTACCACATGACTGTAACTTCTCCAGTTGAACAAAGATGACCAAAGCCACCAATGCCACTATGGACATTCTATTGTTAGAACAGACTATACCAGAAATGCACAGTACCAGCATTAAGCTAAGGGGCCAATGCCACCTAGCCACTCTATTCACTAGCCCCAGAGGCTGAAAAGTGTAATAACTCAGTAAATGGAAGGGATATTACACATTTGGGCCAAAGTTGGTCAGCTCCAGCATACTCTTGTGATCACTATGCCAAAACCCATCAGTGACAATAATTTCAAATGTCAACAGATTTAACATCTCATTTTAACTTTTACCAATATCTAGTTAGACTGATACAAACTCAGTATAATTGCAGTCCACATTTATCTAGAGATCTCTTACCAGCTGAAAAAAACCCAGCCTTTTCCTTTGGCTTCCCAATAGGCTTGGTTCCAGTTTTTGACGCTACTGTTCGAGTTGCAGAAGGTCTAGCTACTTCAAAGACTAACAGATCCCATTGCTGATGGTGAGAGGATTAGCTAAATAACAACCCAGATGGGGACTCCACAATCCACAGACAGTTGTATCAGTCTGCTTAAGAAAATGGGCAAGCAAAACCTGCTAGTTTAAGAACAATGAAGTGTGTGCTTGAGGTGTCTAGGAGGGAACTTGGCTGGTACAGCTGAATAGCTTTTCACATCATAAGCAGTGCTCTCAATTTCTCTGCTAGAAAGTCAGTTCAGGAAGCAGAAGAGCAGGTCCCAGAGGTTTCTGTTACCATCATCAAAGTGTGCTCTTGCACTGTGACACCCAACTGCAGACACAGAAGTGCATGGCATGGAGCTGGAGAACAAAAGCTACACCACAGATGGTTCCCAGTCCAAGGGGAGGACAACAAAGCTGCTCAGCTGAATGGAGGTCATTGCTGCAGCCCATGACTGGTGACGGTCCAAGGGCTGAAGAGTAGTGTTGCTCCCATTACCAAAGCATATCTCCAGCAGCCTACTAGCACAGTTCACTGAATTTCCTTTCAAAGCTTTCCTACTTCACACCAATGCCTTATCTTTAATTGGGACGCATAATAGGCCTCATTTACAAAGTGATACCATCACACCTGTATCTCAGCAGTAACCTCAAGCCTTTTGATATAATCAGGTCTTAAAACTTTCCCATTTTCCACCATTTAACTTCTGAAAAGCTTTGAATTTCCAACAAAGCAAAGGTTTTTTTCTAAATCCCTGTCTTGTAACATAGCAACCACAACAAAAAATGAAAGATTTAAAGACATAATCACAATTCTGGAAAATCTATCTATTCCCAGTGAACATGAAAGCTACGCATCAAGGATAAAAATTATATAATACATTGTTTTAAAACTGATGACTCAGTGACAGTATGCAACAAACAAGTACTAAATATCTTTCTGATTTATAGTAACCTTTTGGTCTTTCTACTCCACAGGACTTATGCTCTTAGCACTTACACAAGTTTTATACCTGTATACACACATTCACTTTAATTGAACTATTGCAAATTTATATCACAATAAAAGAATGTAGAATCACCCCCTATTTATTTAAGCTTTATAAGTGCTTAATCTAATCCCTTCAGAACAAATGACTGAAAGTAAAACGAAGTACAAAGCTCTGGAGTCCTACATGCAGTTAAAGTGTTTTATTTTCTTGCATTTAAACTATTGATTAAAGAAGTTATTGTAAACTTCAGCCATAGAATTAAAAGCTCTTCCTATTTAAGAGGAAATTTACACTAATTGCCATATACCTGTGATGGGACCTTTAATTTTCAGCCTTGCCATGGACATAGAGGTAATACTTAACATAGCAATTTTCAGACTGAAGGTATTTTTTGTCCTTCTGGATCATTTTAGGAGGCTGGGGCTGGAATATAACCTCACCCATCTGCCTCTGCTGAGTAAAATCTGTAAGTGCTACCTCTTGAGCTGCTGCTTTTCTGAGTTGGTGGATGTAGTCTGCAACACGTACCTTCATTCCACAATGGGGTGCTGCTCTCTGTCCCTGCATTAAAACACAGCCTCTAGAGAATCCCCTTCCTTCTGCTGCTCAGGCTATGTCTCTTTCTAGGCTATGTCCTCTCTCATTTTCTTTGCTGTGCCCGGAGCAGGCTTTAAAAAATTCTTGCCAAAAGAATAAAGCTAAAGGAAAGGCTGTTTGTCTTGAAACACAAAAGAGCAGCTTTACAGGAACTGGAAAAGTGAGTAGGACTCTCACCTTAAAAGATTTTAAAACTAATCAGATTAGGAAAACACAAACCAGAAAGAAAGAACGGTTTGTGTTGAGAACAGACATGAAGGAGAGAGCCTTTTATTTCTGCCTCTGAATCTCCTTAAATTCATCATCTTCTTGTAAGGGGAAGAAAAAAAGAAAACTGTTTGGTAAGCCTCAGCAAAGCCACAGATGAAGTGGCATGTATTTAAGGGGAAAAAAAGCATAATCTGTCTAGGTATTACTCTGCAAAGAGAACATGCTGAAATAAGGAGAATAGGAGCATCAAAGCCTTTTTATAATATTTCACAGGGATTAACAGTACATCCTTCTAAGGCTGAAAGCTACTAGTTTCCAATGTGAAGTTCCCAAAGATCCACACCAAATCACCAGCCTGTAAACTGTAACATGGACTGCTGACAGCCGTTATCAGCTGCTAACACTTAAATAACATACTTAAACATGTTTGACTTCTGTTCATTAATACAGAATTCTGTACCCCACAGCCTTACTGTGGGGGGCCACAGCCCCCACCACCTTACCTGGTAGACCCACAGCACATACTGCAACAGCAGAGCTTTTCATTCCTGCTTGTTTCCGCAGCACTGAATGGCCAAATCAAAGTCTACTAACCAGGCATTGCTGCAAAATTCTCTTTAACGGTGCATCATGTGAGGAAGTCATAGCCTACCCTACCACCTGCATTTTGAGATACTACATCCTTAGAAATAACAACTAAATACCAGATTTTTTTTAATTTTTTTTTTTTATTTTTATCTAAGTGGCTCTATCAATCTGTGAGTCTAATGTCATTCTTCTGGGCTAGCTCATTAGGCAGTTTACCTCACCTCACACAGATATTTCACTGGAGGTGTTGCCTCAAGGACTGAAGGTGTGCAGGTATGGTAGGATGGGGAAGGTTTAAGAGTTCATAGGCTCATGAAATCCTGGGCATAGCAGAGGTATACCAGATGAACATCAGGTTTCTTTCTATGGCAAAAGTGGTACCTCCACAAAATTGTCAGTGTTATGCAGGTTCTCACCTTTTGGGCTCTCCTGGCTCTACATCAAGCCACTAGAATCAATTGCACTTTAATACAGTGCAATGTCATAAAGTAGAAGTGAGAAACTAGGGACAGACACATGTCTATTCACTCTCTGATTAACTACCAGCCGGTATACCCCAATCAGGTGTCACCTGCACCCATGCTCCTATACAAAATCAGGAAGACAATGTGTTACTCTATTGTCTTTGAAATTGATGTGCATTTGGGCAGGAACAAAAATCACTCTGCAAGAGCCTTTTCGTAGGATGTAATCAAGCAACAGATTTTATTATTTTTTTTTATCGTTCCTCTCTTCTGCTAGCAGGGTGCATAAAAATGATCAGCATTTGATTTTGAATGAACCCAATGATATAGAGATACTTTTACAGGTTACACCTTCCTAAGAAATGTCTTGCAAAGGCTTTATCAAAGATTTTGACAGGATCTGGCAAACCCCCAGGAACTCATGACTTGAGCACTGAATACTCCTCCCATTAAATGCACTCATTCACAGACAGGGAGATTTGTCTGCACGCATATAAGATTTTATCAATCTTGAAGCATTTTACAGTCAATCTCAGAACACATCACATGAAATATTAAGCAATATTTTATTTTCTTTGCACAGTAAATTAGCAACCTCCTATGCTAGCCTAGCCAAGCATAACGGCATGTATTTGCAGACCAAAAAAGCGAAATCCTCACCTTGTGCCAGAACAAAAATTGCCATAAACGAAGCAAACACTCAGGGACTGCAAAGTTTCCCATTTCAAGAAGTATCCAGACAGAAGCTGAGTAAAGTCCAAGCTACTACCTCTGATCAGTTCCCATTTTCCTCAAGGAGGACTAAATATTTTTATGGGGAGATGAAGGGGAATCATCAAATCTTACGTAAAAATTACTATTTCAGAGGCAATAAAAGCATAGCCATGGAGACCTGCCCAGTCTCTGTGCAGTTAAGGAAATTCTCCAGAACAGCAACTAGTATAAAAGCCCCTACAGAGAACAGGAGTATCTGCTCTCAGTTTTTAAAATATGAAAACATAAACTAGTGTGTATAATTTAATTTTTTTTCTATACATGTGTAATTATTATAATAGCAGTACCAACAGATAATAGTACCAATTACAAGAACATTACTAACAAATAATATCACTAATCATAGTTAACAATGACCAACTCAATGATCTTCTAGACACAGACAGAAAGCATGACATGTGACCCTTTCCACACACAAACACTGGGCAAGGATGATTTGCTCTGCACAAGGCAGTCATCAAAAAGGGGGTTCTTTACTTCCAAAAACTGGGCTGAAAGCACTCGCTGTACCTTGGGCAAGGCTGCAGTAGCTCTTTCCGTCCCACGCTGCACGCTTCCCTCTCTTCCAGGTCCAGACACTGCTTCCCGGCACCCACCGCCACACTCCGTATGCCACGGTGCCGGGTCCGAAAGCCCGGGGTAAGATCTCCCCAGCCGCAGGTCTGCGAGCAGGCACTCCATGGAGACCACTCAGACATTTCACAGTCTTTAGCAATGACACAGGACTTGAAGGTCAAAGGGACAGGATCTTGCATGCAGAGGCTGTGGTAAGAACACAGTGAAACAGCTGAGGAGGTCTTGCTTAATAAGTTGGTTTTTTTTTTTCAAGCCAAACTCCCAAAGGAGAAATCCATGCTCATTTGGGGTAAATCAGACAACCTGCATCAACACCAGTACAATGTAAGTAGAAAAGCTGCAATGCAGTGCACAGAACGCATTTCCAGGGAGTTCTGGGTGCAATCTTGCACGCTGAGTAGTTTGCAAATAATATATTTCATTTATTTCAAGTTAAAACAGATGCAAAAGGCATTTTATTTACTCCTGTACAGTTACAATGTCACAATTTATCCAAGACAGAAAATGAAAGCCAAGCCCAAGAGAAATACTGCCACTGATAACCATCTCCATCATCCCACGCACGCGACTAGCATGTCCATCCATCCATCCAGGTGTCAGCATGTCCTGTGGAGCAACTCTGCTCTTTTAAAAAATAATTAGTCACACACTAATAAGAAAGGTGTTGGTTCTGTGAGGCTGTTATCAAACAAATGCCGTCAAACAAGGTCAGAGGGTTTTCAAGCCTGACAAACCACCAGAGAGCCAGCAATGCTGCAGTTTGTATTCAGGCTGTATTTTTTGGGACTCAATTACTCCTGCTGACATTAGGACATGATCCTCACTCATTCTGTAACACACCAAGACATACACCACGTAAGGCCCAATACAGCTGAAAACTAAATTTTAAGAGCTGTCAACTGTTGAGGTTTAGTATCAAGATAAAAAGTCCCAGAATATTTTTTTTAAGAGTTCCAAAGTTACAATAGTTTTTCATAATACAGAAAGTTATGACAAACATAGGAAATATTTCTGGGTGAAGACAAACCTCCAGACTAAAGCCACCATCCTTTGCTGCTCCTCCACTTCAGTCTCAGCCAGCTGATGGTTCTTCCACCTAGCAGACAATGGTAAGGACCCCGCAGAGCATGGATTCTGCTGCTCCACCTCACCCCAGTCAGAGCTCAACCACAGTCATCACTCATCCTCCAAAATCACAAAAAATCCCCTCTTGTCTCTCAAAAACCTGAGATAGCTGACATAACAGAGCAGGAGAGGATATTCCAAAAGAGGACTGAGAGATGTACAAGCAGAGGTAGCACTGAAGCACCACGAAGGATGGGACAGGGCAAAAAATAACCCCCAAGAAACCTGAAAAGAAGGAGTCAGTAGGGAAAAGGAACCAGGATTTTCTGATTTCTGCCTAGTGGATGATGCAAATTGGCCTCTAAAATTAAGACCATACATGAACTCACAGTGTGAACTCTCTCTAAACTTGTATTCTCCAGCCTCCAGTTGCTCACAGTCAGGCTTTTGCCAACTGTAAGGAGCAAATACAGGTACACTTAAAAGGTGTGAAATCCAGAGCCACTGCCAGGGAACCAGCTATTACCTCATTTAGTACTACTTACAGCACAGTTTGACTAACTGAACTTCCTCTAAAGGAAACAGACTGGGGCAATCATTTCAGGATTGCTGGGCAGTCTCATAGGGGTATCAGAGAAGATAAAAGACATTCATTCGCTTCTCCACAAGTCTAGAAATGGGTCCTGTTTTCACAAAGGTCAATATGAATATGTCCATGGATACTTCATAAAATTTGACCAGGTCCTCAGCTACCAGTAACATACAGCATTTATTGGCTTAAATTTATGCTTCAAAATAAATTTAAAAACCAATTTTTTGGTTTAGTTTCTTCACCAGAATAAAACTCATTAATCTCACAGGTGCTGTGAGGATGAATTTACTGAATGTTAACAACTTCATAAAGTAGAAACAGCCTGTGATATAGCCTCCTCAAAATGAAATTATTCTTGCTTACAACTCTAAAAGCTGTCTCACTCTTCTGTTACATGTCAAATGCAACTGATTGCAAAGCTGCCTCTGATACAAAACATCAATACTAGCGAACCAAGGACTGAAAAGTAATAATCATTATAACTGTATTTACTAACCCAAGGATCTAGACTCTTGTTTGGAACATTAGGTTAGGTGGAGTCACATGAACGGTAACTTTACTTCCCTTTTAATACTTTTTCAACAGTTATCGGGCGAGCCACCCATGCCACAACATTAACAAGAAACAAGAATTCCCCCTCATTTTAAGTAGATAAAATAGTAGCACAGACAAATTGCTGTTCTAATTTATGGTACTAGAAAACTAGAGTTTATCTAGAACATAACATGGAGGGTAACAGATGTCGCATTTTAAAAAGTGACCAGAACTTTGCAGTCAGTAACCAGTACAAAAACACAAATCCATTTTGGGGGTTTCAGCACTGCAAAGGAGACTTGAGCCTTGCCTGATCTTTACTGAAATACCAAACAAAATGAAGCCTTGAAAAATCTGATTTGGGGTCTCCTTTAAAATTAATATCGCTACCCCCAGTTAGCAAGACAATACCCACAACACCTCTCCTGATGGATTTAAACCTACACTGACACCCTCTCTGCAAAAGACAGCGACCATCCTTACCTTTTTGCGAAAGGCTTTGAAGCATTCCGAGACTGAACAGCTGTTTGTTTTCCTGAAAATCCCTCTACTGCTCCTACTATAAAAGGCTAAAGAAATAACTTTGTTGACCTAAAGGTGAACAAGATGGAGCTGGCAATTTCCACTTTCTGCTCAAGTAAGTTTTTGAGGGAGAATTACATGCAACTGCCTGACAGAAAGAAAATCTAATTAACTTGTACCTACTCATTCAGAGCCTCGAAGTCAAATTAATTGTGACACTGAGCAACACAAAGACAAATGTAAAAACATGCTTTTGCATGAAATTCAGACACAGCCTTTCATGTTGCAAGTGTATTTAGGACAATCTAACACAGATAAAGCCCAGACATGCAAGATGCTCTCTGACTGCAGGCCACAAACCAGATGTGTATTTGCACTGTTGTAGCTGTATTCAAACTGGCAGGGAGATGACAGAGGTCTTGGGGACAGGAAATACTATGTAAGCCGTGTTTTTTAAACTAACTTTCCATGTATTAATGTATCAGGTTAGATCTTCTTGGGAGTCAAATCTTATAACTGTGATATACTAGGGTGCTTATGTGATTGATACTTTTTCCTATGTTACACTCTTGGATTGATACTGTAAAACTACAGGAATTGTTTCACAACCCAACTTGCTCAAGTGGCAGAGAGCCCTCTTACTTCCTCACGTATTGAAGAGGAATAAACCAGACTTAAAAAATATACATTAAACCAAAGGAGGCCTACTCATGCTTCTTTTACACTTGCATAGTCCTGCAGCTACAAGCCGAAAAGCAAGAAGAGGAAGAGAAAAAGCAGCCTCACATACCACTCCCTACTGTGCAGCTCCACAGCCTCTGTGACTCTGTAACTACAGTCTGCTTGCTACCAGCAGAGCAGCACTGCTCTGTTCCTCATCTCCAGCCACACTCTCCACCATGAGATACAGTAACTGTGCAGTCTCAGGCTGAAACACACCACCCTTCTGTTCTGGACAAAAAAGCAACTCCCCAAAAAATGGTAAATTTTCCAGCAGGTCAGTGCATCCATGCTACATGCCTTATAGTCTACACAGTCATGACATCCACCACAAGGAAATGGGTGGAAACACATATATCAGCAGGAAAAATGAGGAAGACCGACTAGCAGTGCATCATTAGATCAGGTTGGGCACAGGACGAAAATTACCCCTGGTTTTCTTTCGGAACCATATCAATGCATTCAGAATGAAACGCAAATGCTTTTCCTTACACTAGAGGAAGAGACAGGTGGTTATTGTTGAACCTTATATACTGAAAGGATCATTTCCTAAATAACTTGACACATTAGGAAGCTATCACCATGCCTATGCTGCTGGTACAGAAGGCAGCACCAGGAGGGCAGGGTATTGCTTCAGCAGCCAGACTCTGCCCTGGCAGCTCAGGAAGGCTCCTAAGGAGTGCCAAGCCTCACCAGGAAATGCATGCTCAAACCCACACACTGCAGAGCAAGAAAATCTTGAAGTCAGCTAAGATACACTTGATAATAACACATATTTTTTCCCCTTTCCTAAAGTCATCTCCTATTCTGTTATTAATGACCCAACTTTACATGCTGCTGGAATAAACACTACCTGCTTTTTGCAATTGGCTAATAATATTAGGGTCTAACAATGGATACAATTTTGCCATGTTTCTAGCAGCATTGAAACAATTTTTCCCTTCTGACAGTCAGTGTTAACAGGCATACTTTCAAGAATTCATAACGTATTTTAGGGTCCTCAAGGGCTGTCAAGGCTATTTTAGATAATTATGCAGTGGAGGCTTCTTTGGCAGAAAAAATACTGGCCCCTTCTGCACCAGTGTGGTACAGAAGATGAGGGATATTTGCCTGCCATACAACTGACAAAGGGAAAGGTTGCTGGGAGACTTATAATCCAAACAAACATAGGGCTTGGTGTTTAAGATGTCTAAGTTTTGGTATCTCCAAAACTTACCACACCAAATTCTGTATTTCAACTAAAAAGAAATGTTGACTTATATTTGCACTACTTAGGCAGACACTGAGATATTAAAGCTACAGAAGCAGATGGCTTTTAGCACAATTTGTAAACAGAAGAAAAAAGCCCAATTATTATTGGACACCTTCTAAAATCTTACTTATTGAAATTAAAAAAGCAGTCAGTGTTCTTTTTTTTTTAGGTTATTTTAATAAAAGCAAAGGAAATGAGAAACTAAACTTTAAAAAAACACTAGAAAATAAAATCTCCTTATCCAATAGCTCAGGAATTTATCTGCAAGCCTGAGCACTGGGGCTTGATTCCTACATTTGTTGGGAGGAATGTGAACACACATCTCCTCTTCCAGATCAGAATCACAACCATCAAATAGCACATTACAGCAGAGTGTTTCCACTTCTGGAATGCAAAATTTTGTATTAATCCAGAGAATAGAAGAATGTCAACACTAGAAACTGCAAATAATTTTTTCCTATAAACATACAACAGCACAGAGGTTAAGTACAATACACTAGGAAATGGGCAACGGAAATTCAAATTATAGAGGCAAACAAAAGAGCTGAATGCTGCTCTACCTCAGCCTTGTCGGATGGGTTATTCCTTGAGTGAGTTTGACCTAAATTTTCCACTTACAAAGGCAAAAGTAAACAAACTCAAATCCAACTCTATTATATTACTGCTGTCATCTTATACATAGAATGAAGAGTTTAAGAAATACATATCTAAAAGGACTGCTAATCCATATAATAATAATAATAATAATTATAATAATAATAATAATAAAACCCTAAACCTGATTAACTTCTCAGTATGCTTAGTGAGCATACACATCAGGTTAGAAAACGAGGTAAATTTATTTAGGAGTTCAAGGTCTAGCTATGAGCATTCGTTTCCCTAAATTACAATTTAATGTCTAACCTAACTAACTTTGTCTCACTATGCAGAAGTTTTGTCACAACTGTGACAAGACAGAAAAGCTAAAAGAGCAGAAGTTCTAGCACACATTCATTTCTTGCAACTTTTCCAGAGGGTTTTTTTTTTGTTATTATTTTTAAATATATTGAAGTGCTTATGCTTGAATTTGTTACTGGATATGAGATATAATGCAAAACAAACTTTTTTCTGAAATAGAATGAAATCTGAATTCTATATGAATTTTAAAATAGTCTTTAAGAGCTTCAAATCAGATCCATAAAATCATTCTATTTTGATGTTACCCCTTTTATTTTCACAAATATAAATTTCTACACCAAATTTTTTTCTGAGCAGAAATGAACCTCTTGAGATCTATTGATGTTCTGCTCTTCAGTTGTCTTCAAGTGTTTTCAAAAAAGTCTGTCCTTCCCTTCTTCTTCTTTTTTTCCCTTTTTCTTCCATTTTGACTAATGTTGAACCTCTAAACTGAAAAAACATTTCCCAGCTCTGTTTCCCTGATACAGCATATCCAATTTTCCACATGCTTGTGCTCCTCTCCAAGTAACTACTGCTTACAAGTTTTACCTTTAAAATTGCTAGGATTTTTGCTTGCACTGTTAAGGTTGGTACAGACACAAAGATCTTCATCAGACCGCTTATTTAAATGCAAAAAATATTCTCCTTATAACGCAGACAATTCTTTGGCTTCTACCTGAGGGTCCAGTGTAAAACCAAAGAATCCTTTTTGCAGGGTTTGATGGCATAATTTAGGTGGCGTATTAAGTTGCTAAGCCACTGGCCATCATACTTGAAAATTCATGGCAGTCGGGTGAAATTCCTGACGACTGGAAAAAGGGAAATATAACCCCCATTTTCAAGAAGGGGAAAATGGATGACCTGGGGAATTACAGAGCAGTCAGTCTCACCTCTGTGCCTGGCAAAATCTTGGAGCAGATTCTCCTGGAAGGCATGCTAAGGCACATGAAAAACAAGGAGGTGCTTGGTGACAGCCAGCATGGCTTCACTAAGGGGAAATCCTGCCTGACCAGTTTGGTGGCCTTCTATGATGGGGCTACGAAACTGATGGACAGGGATAGAGCAAAAAAAACTGAAAACAAACCTCAGGCACATTTCCCACCACTGCCACCTAATTCACAAGAGAAAGGACACTCCATCTGCCATTCCCATCAATCACAAACTTGTTAGCAAAGAGGCCAAAATGAATGTCCTGCCAGCAATCTGACATCCATAAGAAATTGGTCCATAAGAAAACATGTTCAATATTTTAGTCTTTAAAAAGAAGTCTGCACTCAAGCCCACCAAAATCCAATTTTTGGCAAAGTACTGTCTGCCATGCTGAGGAGCACACCAGGAACCCTCGCCTGACAGTGAGCATGGTGGCTGCTACTGCTGCTTGCAATCCTTGCTGGCTGCTTCACAACCCTGAGATTAGACACCAGCAAACTAAGCAACCTTGATAATTAATTAAGCATCTTTGCCATTGTATTATAAATTAGGAGGTGAGATGAGCAGACGGTTCCTGTCCTCACATGGCTTGGATCACTCAGGGGCTAGTTAGCTGACCACTCCCAATATCTACCACTTTCCTTCAAGGATCAGGCAGCGGCAGCAGGCAGGGTTGATGGCAAAGCCCTGGCAAACCAGCAGCTCAGAGCCCGCTGTTAAAGCACATCTTCAGATATTCCTCTCTTTTGCCTCATTTTTCCATATATTGAATTTATATCTCTCATTGGTACTGACTCGATGGTGTTAGCTGAAATAGGAAACCTCGGCCAAGAAAATGAAAAAGCACAAACAAGGTGCTTCTTCCCAGCTTTACTGCAGACGCTGGGCTGCCTGCCAAACCCTGCTACAGGGTTATGCAAATACATTTACTCTTCTTTATCAGTAGCCAAAATATAATTGCTCATGTAAAGCAACATCTGCAAGATCGGGTCCATTCTTAAGAAGAATGGCAGCAAATACGCTGCACAACAGAACATGGAGGTCATTACCTTAAGGCTTAAAGGGAGTCATTGTCAGGCATATTTGGTATCAGTGACACTCCAGCCCTGAAACTAAACACAGACTGGATTTTACGCTGGATTTTTAGGTTTGGATTTTAGGTGCAAAAAGAGAAAGGAAAAGTGTGTGACCATCTCGACCCTGTAACATGACATGACCAATTGCGCTCTATTCAATTGATATGCTTTTCTCTTGTATTTGGAGTAAGGGATGGGTCAGACTCAGCTTTCTCTGTAGTAGATCTGAGACACAGCCTCAGCATGAAAAGTCTGTCAGGAGGCCGCTAATGGACCTAAACACTCCCCAAAAGGGGGCTACATCAGCAAGAAAAAACCCAGAAAGGAGCAGGGAAGGAGACAACTTGATCAGCAGTAGAGTCACTAAAACTAAAGCTCCTGGGACCTTCTGCATTATCATCCAGAAATTCAGCAAATAACTCACACAGGAATACAACAAAAAGAAAATACCTATAGAAACATACAGTGTCTTCCATTCCCCATTCTTACAGAAATACAGCAGTGAGTGTGTGAGGGCAGAGCAAGGGAAATTTTAACAAAATGAGAATCCCCTTCCCAGAGCCTCCGATAAGGAATGAGATACAAGCGTCAGAAGAACAGCTAACAAGTGTTAGCAGACATAAACCTGCTGCTGGTTGCACAGCAGCATAAATCACAGGTGACTCCATTAAAGTCAAGCAGCTACATGAGCATAAAATCTGTATATTTAGAATCAGCATATATTTAGAGACAAGTAATAAAGTCAAGATGTTAGAAACTGCTGGAAAAGTTCACAAAGCTTGACTTTCTTCCAACCAGTAAGAAAAAATCTGCACTTTACCACAGGTGTAATAGGAGGGGGTAAGAGAAAGGCTAGAATGTATATTTTCACCTCAGTATGTGTGCAAAAACCACTGCAGGCACTAACAGGGGTGGAGAGCTGGACGTAAAATAGCCCCTTTTCTCTGTCATTTGAGCTTGTGCAGGTGCTAGGAGGTATAGATTACTGAGAAATAGATTGATTTCTGCAAAATTCAGGAGCAGGATTTTTCAAGAACTTCTAATATCCTTGAAAAACAGAACACAGAAAGTTCTCCAGAAATCTTGACTTTGTCAGAACTCAGTTTCTCAGTCATGTATAAATCCTGGCACCTTTCCAGGAGCCTGAAGGTGCACAGGTCTGTGGGACCTGATGAGATGCATCCCCCTCCATGGATTAGGCACTTCCATCCTGAGAAAACTGGAAGGTGAAGTGCTTAAGCTACTGCTCATATTATTCGAGAAATTGTGGCAGTCCACTGATGTTCCCACTGACTGGAAAAGGGGAAACATAACACCCATTTTTAAAAAGGGAATAAAGGACGCAGGGAACTACAGGTCAGTCAGTCTTATCTCCGTGCCCAGCATAATCATGGAGCAGATCCTCCTGGAAACTATGCTAAGATACATGGGAAAGAAGGAGATGATTGGTGACAGTCAACAGGGCTTCACTAAGTGCAAATCGTGCCTGACAAATTTGATGGCCTTCTACAGTGGGGTTACAGCATTGCTGGATAAGGGAAGAATGACTGACGTCATGTACGCGGGCTTGTGCAAAGCATATGACATTGTCCCACAAGACATCCTTGTCTCTAAACTGGAGAGGCATGGATCTGATGGATGGACTACTCTGTGGATAAGGAATTGGCTGGATGATCGCACTCCAAGAGTTGTAGTCAACAGCTTGATATCCAAGTGAAGACCACTGAAAAGTGGTGTTCCTCAGAGGTCAGTACTGGGACTGGTGCTGTTTAACATCTTCATCAGCAACATGGACAGTGGGGTTGAGCGCACTCTCAGCAAGTCTGCCAATGACACCAAGCTGTGTGGTGCAGTCGACCTGCTGTAGGGAAAGGATGCCATTCAGAGGCACCTTGGCAGGCTGAAGAGATGGGCCCATGCAAACATCATGAAGTTCAACAAGGCCAAGTGCAAGACCCTGCACATTGGTCAGGGCAATCTCAAGCACAAATACAGGCTGGTCAGGGAATGGATTGAGAGCAGCCCTGAGGGGGTGTTGGTTGATGGTGATGGGAAGGTCAACATAACCCAGCAATGTGCACTCACAGCCCAGAAAGACAACCATATCCTGGGCTGCATCAAAAGGAGGTCAAGGGAGGTGATTCTCTCCCTCCGCTCTCATGAGACTCCACCTGGAGTACTGCTCTCTGGTCCGCAGCGTAAGAAGGATGTAGATTATATATAAGAAAGAAGTTCTTCACAGTGAGGGTGGTGAGGCACTGGAACAGGTTGCCTTGAGAAACTGGGTGCTCCATCCCTGGAAGTGTTCAAGGCCAGGTTGGACAGGGCTTTGAGCAACCTGGTGTAGCAGAAGGCCAAGGGGTTAGAACTAGATGATCTTTAAGGTACCTTCCAACCCAAACCACTCTATGATTCTAAGAAATCCGACCGGAGGTGAAATACCAAAGCTTAGAGAGCTTAAATTTAAATGCGATTTTCAGTGGTGCCCAGCAACAGGACGAGGAGGCCATAAACTAAAATACAAGAAGCTTCACCTCAACAAGAAGAGGCAGTTCTTTACATTGAGGGTGGCAGAGCACTGGAACAGGTTGCCCAGGGAGGTTTGTGGAGTCTCCCTCTCTGGAGACATTCAAAACCTGCCTAGACGTGTCCATTTGTAATCTGCCCTAGGTCCTGTCTTGGCAGGGGGGGATGATCTCTAGAGGTCCCTTCCAACCCTAATGATTCCGTGATTATTTGCTGCCCATTACTGTAACTTTCACATCTGAATTATAGCAAAGCAACCTACTAAGAGAAATTATTAGAAAGAACATACAGGGACACAAATCAACAACCACTACCAAGGACAGACATGCAAGTCACCTATCTTGTATCAGCATCCAAGGGTTACACCCAGAGAGGAAGACTCATTAAGCAGGAGACAATCACAGGTTTGCTCACTATTCTATCTTTCCAAGAAACATGTTTTAGTAAACTCTCAAGGCCAAACTTTTAAGACTTATTTTATCCAGTGGTGATTTGTAAGAATGAAGGAGTTTAATCTGGTGCAATTTTAGCCTCTTCTGACAAATATATGCAGTACATGACTGAGAAGTAAACCTCCCTCTCCCACAGCCAGGGCTCAGCAACAGTACAAAGTGATATATATTTCCATTTTCTCGACGTTTCTTCAAAACAACAACAACAACAACAAAAAACCGTAAGAGAATTATTAAAAACATAAACTGAATTAAACAGTAACAATTCGTAGAAGAATGCCAAATATTCAGCATATGCTAGCTTTACAAGAAGGGAATTAAATTAACAAACAAACAAACAAAAAGACCATAAAGAAAGCACATAAAAATTTGCATTAAGAACTCAGGAATGGGAGCATGTTTGCTGTGGTGCTGCCATGCAGAGCAAGTACTCCATCAAACAAATCCACTGGGGATGAAATAGAAGACAAAGCACCCTTACCTCAGCGCTGCATTTTTTCCATCACTCCTTACACACCTGACCTGCCTGGTCTGGTAACCGATCTCCACCTCCCTGGGATGGTGGTGGGGTTTATAGCCTTGAAGTCCAGATGTGCTTGGCTCTCCAGAGTCTGCACCCAAATCAGGCATAGTCCTCCCCGCCAGGTCAATGTCTTTAGGATGGGGCAGCTGGCATTCACCCCAGGGTCCCACTCGGAGGCTGTAGGTGTGTTCCTCCTCCCCGAGAGGACAGGCAGGAGTGCTGCAGGCTCTAGATTCGGTGAGATTTGGGCATGGGGCACCCCCGTAGAGAGGAGGAGCAATGACCGCCCGTGTCCGGTGCTGCAAGCTCTTGGCACAGCCTGTGCCGCACTCTGACCAGCCAGAGAACTCAGACACAACACAGTCCCGTGGGCAGGGCACCAGGCAGGCTTGCTCAGCAGGTGGCTGCGGTGTGAAATACTCACATATTTCATTGGGAACAATGGTTCTGTTGAGCTTCTGGAGGCAGTGGACGCTCCGGCGCTGCAGCCCGTGCTGCGCGGTGACACAAGCCCTGGCTCCCACCTCACCACCAGCAGAGGAGATGAGCCCACACCTGTCCCATGCCGAAACCTCCCACTCGAACAGCTCCAGGTGCCAGTCACAGATTTTAAAGCACCTCCTCTGGCTTTCAGGCTTGTCCTTCTGGTTACAGTTTGCGTGGTACGTTGTCCAGCCCTCCACATGGGTGCACCAGATGGCCCGACTCCGAATGCCCCCCGAGCCACAGTCACCCACACACCGGCCCCAGTGACCTGCAAAGGAGGAGGTGTTGAGAAATGCTATGCAATACTCCTGCCACAGAGCTGTCTTGATGGATGTCCAGTAGCATCCAAAGCACACCCTGCTGTGCATTAAAAAGTAAATAACTACCAGCTGGTCCCTAAAATTGGTTAAATGCTTCCTAAAGGCTACAAGTAATTTCTCATCCAGTGTAGCCACATCACTACACCACTCAGAGAAACTTGCAGGGAAGAAAGACAAAAGAAAATGCCCCATATCATCTCAAATTAAAGGCAGGCCAGGCACATTTCTGTAGCATTAAAATGCATCCCAAATCCTTAGGAAACATGAATACTTAATTTCACTTGTACAAATGAATATAAAATGATCATAAAGGAACAATAATCTAATAGGAAAAGGAAGTCAAGTTAGATAAGAGGAAAACAGCCTTAATAGAGCAATTAGTCAATGGAATAAACTGCACTGGGAAGCAGCTGAATCATCATCTGCAAGGATAAAACAGTGAGGATAAATACTATGAAAATAAAAGCATACTTAATAGGGGCTCAAAATAGAGGAACTAACTAGGCATGATAGGGTATGTACTGCAGGATAGGTGTCACAGGGTTCTGCTCTGAGAGCAGAGCCTCAATAGCAGACAAGGCACCTCATATGCATCAGCTTCTCTATTAGCCTGAAATGTACATCGAGCAAGTCTTTTCCATTTCCAGTACATGGCACTGTATGAGGTGGTGAAGCTCGGGAAGAGAAATTAAAACAAAATTAAACACAGTGATGTCATTTTTAGTTGCAGAGCACATGAACATATGTAATCAGATGAATCTTATTTGAGGATTTGCAGGTGAATGTAATCACATATGGCTAAATAGAAAGATTTTTCTGTGACAGTATTATTCAACAAAAATCCACCAAGTCAAAAAAATAATCTGATGGCTATAAAGTACAAAATCACTTGCAAACTGAAGAGAAAAGCTAGAATAAAACACTCTGGCCAAACTTTAACATATTTAAGGGATTCTGATGATCATGTCTCAAGAGGGCCCCATCTCATTCCTGAGTTTAAAAACTTTCCAATATCTCACAACAGAGCAATTTTGCTCAGTACAAACACTGCATACGTAATTCTTACTTGAAAATACACTGCAACTACCCTATCTTTCGCATTTCTATCTATATCTATATATATTATATATATATTCTATATATATATATTCTATATCTATTTCGCAGAAAATGAACTTGCAATAAGTAGGTCAATTTAGATTAAGAAAAGTTACTCCAGTCAAGTTATCTAAAATTGATTCTAAAACTACCAAATATTTATGTGCTTACACTACAAAACCAAATACACGCATAAACCCCAAAAATAGTCCTATAATGGCTGCAATTATAATATCAGCTATTTCATTCACCTGATGGTGGTTTTGTTGGTAATCCCATTGTTCTTTCTTCATGAATAGAGGAGTTAATCCTCCAGAGCCAGGAGCTTGACAAAGTGTAATAAAAAGAAAAAAAGAAAAAAAAAAAAAAAGGAAAAAAAAAAAACGTGTTCCTTTTTCATTGTTAATAAAGGAGGAAAGTAAATAGGAATTGGATATAGCCAAGCTTCTCCTCTTCTTGCCATGTCCCTTCTGTGGGAGCTCCTCCTCCCCTCATCCTAAAGGCCAGGACTGTAACTCAGGCTGGCACCTTCTCCATGGTGGACATGCAGAGGGCAAGGGGGTTTTCAGAGTCGTCAGGGTTTAGACAGCTACAGCTTTTGTTGAATCCTTCAGGCTATGTGAAAAAACATTGTCCCTTTTATGCCTGTGTTTCACACCAAAAGATATCAGACCAAGGTAATAACTCAGTTGTGTCATGTATTTTGAATGGAAAAAGGTTGCATCAAACTATAATGTGCTCTACAAGCCGTACTACACTAACGACAGGCTTTCAACAGAATCCACTGTGCTTAAAAAATGAATATTCAAAAAAATGTATCTTTAAATATGCTTTTTAAATTCAGTTACATGAAGAGGTCCATTGACAATTTAAACGTTCAGCCTTGATACTTCATTTCCCTCTAAAACAATTTCCTCATACAAAACACCAGCAAGATTCAAAACCAGACATCGGATTATGTATGTACTGTCATCTTACTAAAAATAATAGCCAAAATTCAAACCCCAAGTACTAGGTGGCTTTGTATTAACAGAAAGTAACTACCACAAAGACTTTGCATTGTGACATTATTGTACCATTTGCTTATTTCAGCTTTATTTCTCCTCAGCAAAGGCAGTTTAGTTTTTTGATATGTGGAAGTTTCAGCACAGGAAAAGTTTGGGTTTCACCAGTTTGCTTTTAAAGCAAAAATTCAAGAATAATATTGTTTCACTTCAGCATTTTGTATAACAGTATTTTACTCATCAACAGGACCTTGAAACACATTGCACCAAATAAGTATCTACTACTTAGGACGGCAGACAGCATTAAACTCTCCCATGGAGTAATACAAAGCAGTTTCAGCAGAGGGCTGGCCAAATTATACTCACAACACCTACCACTACTCTTTCACTACTCTACAGAAATTGTCATGCTCATATTTTTAATGCATTTCTGGGTGTTGCTCATGAGCTACTCCATGTACTACCTGCAGATTTACCAATCCTTACATTACGAGGATAGAGAGAGACGCAGAAGAAGCCAGAAGCAAGATGTGGCCATTATATAATGTCAAATATGAATTTAGAATGAAAAATCACCGAAAGGAAAAAAGGAAGCGAAGACTCGTAAGTAATTACACTATCATTAGATACATCACAAATTGCAATTATTCTCTGGCAAATGTGCTAAAAACTAATGCTCTTGGCATACCGAAAAAGGAAGCATGAAAAATAAGGTTAAGAATCAGATGCAAAACCTGATCCTATGGATTTTTTTCACTTCCTGATGATCTCTTCAGGATGCAGCAGTAAACTTACCCACAATGTTTCACTGCTTGGTTAAATATCCTGTTCAGTATCTTAAATGAGAAGGATGTAAATACTTCCTATTCAATAGTCTGCTTTGTAATTAGAATTTAATTATTTTTAAAAGAGTCATGTTAAATTTACACATTCCCTAAAATGAATCTGAGTCAATTAAAAGAAACACCTTGGCACAATGTGAAAAATAATATTAACTACGTTTTATTAAAAACCCATTGGAATTTAGGCATCACAAGCCCAAACTTCAGAAAGATGCTTTACAAACTCCCAATATAAAATGAGACGCCATTGGTTATTAAAGACTGAACAAAATTAAATACCATTACACAGTGGTCTGTCTACAAAAAGTACACAAAGATGAAGATAAAGGATTGATATTGTCTGTCTCCTGACTATTGTAAACTGCTCCAATACTGGATGGATGTTTGATCTCATCACAGCAAGACTCAGGTGGGAGGAGAGACCATGAATGTATGCAGAAACCAGGGGGGTCCCAGCTGGATGAAGTGGAAAACCTCATCACTATGAGGATAACTCCTGGAGCGGCTGCCCCAATGGACAGCAGAATCTCATCCTTGGAGATTTGCAATATCCAAACTGAACAAAGCTCTGAGAAACCTGGTGTGAATTCAATGTTGAATCTGTTCTGAGCAGGAGGTTCAACAAGATGACCTCCCATGGTCCCTTCCAATCCAGATTACTCTATAAAGGAGCATCTAACTGAAAGTAAGGCTTTGTCCACTAGGATGCCAAAAAAGTTCTTCACTAAAAAATAGCATGGAGATCCGCAAAATACCAAGGAATACGCAACAGCACAAATAGATCTGTTAGTCAACCAAGCTAACAAGAAATTAAATCAAATCACTGTTTCCAAAAATTGACTTAAATAAAAATTGTAAGAGACAGTGGGATGTCTTTGTTTATAGAAAACTGTAAACAAAGACATCCTACTGTCTCTTAAAGACATCTATAACACTATAAGTGATAATGACATGAAAGGGATTAATTAATCAACATAAAATAATAAAGAAAAGCTACACATTGATCTGTTTGCCATCTTTTATCAGCCAGAAAGAGTACTCTACTATCATCCCATACAGCTTCTCTAATCCCATTAAAGCATGCAATAATAGAGCAATTGTAGTTTATTTGATGTAACATGCACTGATTTGCTTTTCCTACCTGTGTGAGACATACCTACAGCTATGCAATACTTATGTGTGAAAGAATACAGTGACATCTGCTCTTTGACACACAGGTGTCACAAGCAGAAGGCAAGCAGGCTTTTCAGATAATAATTACATATTACAGACAAAAATAAACACCAGTAAACATCAAACCTAGAACAGGAATCCTAGTAAGAGCTGCTTAATAAGTATGTTATTGCTTAATAAGGTTTGCTACAATAATTATGCTCTGTTTAATGTGACATTTAGCTTAATTGCAACCATTTCATCATCTGAGAATTCATTCAACAATAAGCATCTTCCACAATTATTCTGTCCCTGTAGCTATGTACTAATCTGCAAATGTAGGACAAGATCATCAATCAGTTAAATAGAGTATTCTGTTAGTAATTTATTTCAAACAGAATAACCTAGGAACTAGCCAGCAGATTGAAGGAGGTGATCCTGCCCCTCTACTCTGCTCTCGTGAGACCTCACTTGGAGTATTGTGTGCAGTTCTGGTGTCCTCAACAGAAAAAGGACATGGAACTGTTGGAACAAGTCCAGAGGAGGGCCATGAGGATGATCACGGGACTGGAGCACCTCCCGTATGGAGACAGGCTGAGAAAGTTGAGGCTGTTCAGCCTGGAGAAGAGAAGGCTGCGTGGAGACCTCATAGCAGCCTTCCAGTATCTGAAGGAGGCCTACAAGGATTCTGGGGATGGACTCTTCATTAGCGAGTGTAGTGATAGAACAAGGGATAACAGGTTAAAACTTAAACAGGGGAAGTTTAGATTGGATATAAGGAGGAAGTTCTTTACTGTTAGGGTGGTGAGGCACTGGAATGGGTTGCCCAGGGAAGCTGTGAATGCTCCATCCTTGGCAGTGTTCAAGGCCAGGTTGGATGAGGCCTTGGGTGACATGGTTTAGTGTGAGGAGTCCTCGCCCATGGCAGGGAGCTTGGAACTAGGTGATCTGAAGGTCCTTTCCAACCCTAACTATTCTATGATTCTATGAAGTTAGCATAACTGCCTACTCCCCTGCTTCTTGGAAGCGTCTCCCCTTATGCTTGCCCTGTATCTACTGCTACATCTCAGCCAAAATGCAGCTTTTCCTCTTTGTCAGTACTTAACTGTTTCAATTATTTAGTTATTTATTATTAACAGCAATTCAGTAAAACCCTTTCTATTATAACCTGTATGAAAGATGCTGTACAAAATAAAAGACTACTGTACCATTTGCAATGTGTCACACAGGGCGTATAAAATTCCTCTGATTCCTGGGATTAATTTTAAATACTTGCAGCACTTTTTTAAACTTTCATGACCTACACAAATGAGTAAGTCAGCGGCTTAGTTATTCATCTTATTTTAGATCTGAATAAAAGTGAAGTTTAGTGACTTACAGCCATGCAGCATTTTGCTCCAATTTTACATTTCAGCTTTTCCCTTATTATCCACATGCAGTAACACTCAAGACACACTACAGCAAGAAAGACATTCTGCAACAAAATGTAACGAACAGTGCTGTTTATGAAAATTCAGTGATTTACTAACCCCTTGGCACTTGAAGGCAGGACTTCTCAGTATTAAGCACTAATATCAACTGCATTAGCTGAGCTACTCAATCATGTGCCCATACCCCAGGGATGGCCCAGGGAAAAATATTCTTTTCTTTCAACTCTCAGTTAAAAAATACAAAAATTAAAAATAAAAAAAAAAACCACACATATTACAGTACACTTCTGAAATACTCATCTGACACATTTTGAGGGTTCATGATAGCAGCTGACATTAGGAGATGAGGCCATAATGTATATAAATTTAGGTATATTATAAAAACAAAAAATATAAATAGATGTTATCAGCACCTTATGAGTAGTTTACTGCAGATGAGATTAAAAACATCTCAGTACTGAATTATAGATAGTTATAATCAAACTCTGGCCTTTTTAAAATTCCAAATGCCTATGAAAACCGATTCCTTTTAAAACACGGATAGCCTTTATAAGATGTTTGTAAATGTAACCTTAATAGAAAAAGCAACTGAGAAATCTTTCTTCAGTCACTCCGCCTCCACTCTAGGGCTTGTATTTCCCAAAGGAAACTGTTACTTGCCTGTGGAAAACACCCAGAATCAATAAAACACTGGCTACATAGCATCTCCTGCAACACAAACGGCCTGGCTTACCAGTGGGAACCAGCGAAAACAGGCGTTCCTGGACACGCATCTCAATGATACCTTCTTCTGATCCCCAACTTCCTCTCTAGTTATGTTTAAATCTTCTTTCAAGCCCACAGGAAAGCTCAGACCCCTTCAAGCACAACCAAGTAAGAAGTCAAGGAGATCTACTCTGATATTTGCAGGGAAGCAGAAGGGACCTTGCTATATCTGTGAACGGGATTATTTCATATTTGCCTGTAGGAACCAGGTGACTCAGAAGGCCCACTCCAGAGTTATACAGGTCCTTACACTACTGGTTTAACACCAGGAAGCTTTGCGAAAAGGTTTTTCTGCTTTTCCACACATTGGCTTCCTCTCACCACCCTTCACATAGGCAGTCACTCTGAGTCATTTTTCCAGCATGCAAAGCCTGGCCTCCAGGTCCACCTTCTTGCTGATAGTCCAGCAAAGAGCAGAAGGACTCCAAAGGTGATACACTCAGCTCTGGAAGAGACCGTTCCATCCACATCTTGGCAAAAAATCCTACCATACAACATCAAGATCATCACTAATGGACTCCTAAAGGAATCACACCAGGAAAATCCCTGTCAAAGGTTTGATGCTCTGAGATAGGGCCTCAGTGGGACAGCTGGGGGAAGCACTGGCAGCACTTCAACACCTGCATGGTATTCAAACTCCAAGACACAAAGAGAATTCTTGTATCAGTTCTGCAATAATTCATTACCTGCCAAACACCAAAGATGCTGCCACCCCTTACTCTGAGTTGTGACAACTGCAGTTTCTAATTTTCTTACTCTTTCATGAAGCTTAAATTATATTTATTCAGTGAAATAATAGCAACATTCTGTTTTTAAAAACTTTAAAAATTTAATGTTTTTTTTTCACAAAAAACCTTTCACAGAGAAAGTTGTGAAATAATATAGTTATCTGCACACCTGCAAAACCTTTCTGAAGTATCAGAATTTACTTCACATGCACATAATTTGCACCCTCAGCAAGTTTGCCGATGACACCAAGCTGTGTGGTTCAGTTGATACACTGGAGGGAAGGGATGCCATCCAGAGGGACTTTGACACACTTGTGAGGTGGGCTGATGCCAACCTGATGAAGTTTAACCATGCCAAGTGCAAGGTCCTACACCTGGGTCGGAACAATCCCAGGCACAGCTACAGGTTGGGCAAAGAAGAGATTCAGAGCAGCCCTGCAGAGAAGGACTTGGTCGAAGAAAATAAGCATGAGCTGGCAGTGTGCGCTCGCAGCCCAGAAAGCCAACCGTATCCTGGGCTGCACCAAGAGGAGCGTGACCAGCAGGTCGAAGGAGGTGATCCTGCCCCTCTACTCTGCTCTCGTGAGACCTCACTTGGAGTATTGTGTGCAGTTCTGATGTCCTCAACAGAAAAAGGACATGGAAGTGTTGGAACAAGTCCAGAGGAGGGCCACGAGGATGATCACAGGACTGGAGCACCTCCCATATGGAGACAGGCTGAGAAAGTTGGGGCTGTTCAGCCTGGAGAAGAGAAGGCTGCGTGGAGAGCTCATAGCAGCCTTCCAGTAGCTGAAGGGGGCCTACAAGGATGCAGGGGCTGGACTCTTCATTAGGGACTGTAGTGATAGGACAAGGGGTAATGGGTACAAACTTAAACAGGGGAAGTTTAGATTGGATATAAGGAAGAAATTCTTTCCTGAGAGGGTGGTGAGGCACTGGAATGGGTTGCCCAGGGAGGTTGTGAATGCTCCATCCTTGGCGGTGTTCAAGGCCAGGTTGGATGAGGCCTTGGGTGGCATGGTTTAGTGTGAGGTGTCCCTGCCCATGGCAGGGGGGTTGGAACTAGATGATCTGAAGGTCCTTTCCAACCCTAACTATTCTATGATTCTATGATTCTGTAATCACAGAAATGTCTACATCCTTCTGCAGACATAATTTTAAGGGAGAACTGCATTTTTTCTACTCATTTTCATTCTATTCCCAACTTACTTATTTTATAAGCCACTACAGCACAGAAGCCAGCATACTTTTTTAGATATTACAGTGGTCAATATGCCATGGCAATGGAATCAAAACCAAGAACTGCACACTGAGGTGCTACCAAGTCTAGCTGGGGTCAAATGGTGGACTTGTATTAACTCTCCCTCAGTCTCCTGCAGAGTTGATGTGCATATACCTACAAATTCCTTGCCCTGTGATATTCTCCAGGTAGGACCTCTGATGAGTCCCAGCTCGGGCAGCCCCACTGCCTGTGGGTACTTTCCTTGCTCTAGAGCAGAAACAGGGATGCCCAGAGCTCTTGGAACAGAAAAGGTAGATGGTAAAATATAGACACTATGTACATATACAGAAATATCTTCTCAACTGTATGGGCCAGAGAGTCATTATTCTTAATAAGCATTATAGAAGAGCTATACAACAGCCAGGATTTCCCATGGTGCCCAAAATGCTACTAATTAGCATTTCTGCGTAGATGGAGAACATCGATGATAACAATTCCCTGGCAACAGATGCATAATTAATTCATGTGAAAAGTACTATTTTTAAATACGTGCACATCAGTTTTGTAAACACTGGACAGAGGTTATTGCAGAATTATACAAACTGCTTTTACTGGGCATTTTCTTTTTTTTTGTTTGCTTGTTAACAGTCCACATTTAATTACCCACCTGTAATTATTTGCAATTAAATTGCAGTTTACTCTTGATACTCCTCTTAAATGCTCCAAATTCTAACGCAAAAGTATTTAGGAAAAGCAAAATTCACTGCAATAGTTAGAAATAGCTGTGCACGAATAAACAATACAAATAGCTATACCAAAGTTTGGAATGGTAAGTGTTCGCCAGCAGTAAATCAATCTGCTCATCTCACAGAATCTGTGAGCACAGGCTGCTGACAGGAGGAATGGCTGGTGGTTGAGCAGTGTCTCATCAATCTAAGAGGGTCAAAGAACTGAATTTTCCAGACAGTGTAAATCAGGATGAAGGGCTTTAAGATGCAAGTGGTTTTCACTTCAGAGAAGGACAGACATACTGTAAACAAACAAACAAACAAACAACAACACACACAAAAAACCCAAACCCTGGACAAACAAAAATACTACCAACCACAAAAAACCTAAATAACTAAACTCTATTGGGAGGGGGTGAGGAAATGAATGTAAAAGGAAGGCAATGACAAATACATTAATTGCCAAACTGAGATAATCACCCCTCACATCATAAATTCAGCTTTTTGATTGCATGGTCCGTAAGAACAGGATAACTAAAATACTCCCATATTTTAGAATAAAATACTTGAGTTTGCACTCAGAGAACATGATCACATTACCTCGTTCAGACACCTCGTGCAGGTGTTAAGACTAGAAAAATCTTGATAATCTTGTGACAAGAATTGCAAAATATAAGTAAGCATAGCATATCTAGATACCTGTATGAAGAAAGAAAAAGCTCTGTCCCATATGGAGGCAGATTTTGCCAGCCGTTGTTCCAAAAAACTATGCGTGCAGATAAGTGAAAGTAAGATACTGTCAGACTAAGATCTGTGCATCAGGCTAGACTGAGATCCACAGACCTTATTAAAATGTTGTAATATCCTGTCATGCTTTTGAACTTTCTTTTTTATTTCCAAACTAACATATTAGATATATTTAGTTGCTGGAGAGCAGGACATGGCATTCAACTACACCCCATCCAGAGAAAGTCCCTCTGCTGCACCCCCTCTTCTCTGCCAACCTACCTCCCAAATGACCTAGAACATTACAACATGCAGAGCAATTTCCTACTAATTTTATTTTTTAATTTAGGTTTTCCTTTTACAGCTTAGTTAGATTCCTTGGAGCAAAAGCCAGTAATGCTCTAAGGATAAACAAAGAAAAGAGTATCGCAGTCCTGGCCATAAATCTGTGTCAGTACATTAACACGAGCCCCAGTGTTGCAAGTCCTGCAGCAGGCAGAGGGCTAAGCCATGGTCCCAGTGTGGGAACAAGCACGTTCAGAAGAGAGGGCAGATTTTGTTGTGTTGGTTTGGGTCTTTTCTGTTTGGTTTGGGGTGTTTTTTCAATATCTACACTGCTGAAATAAAGAAAACTGGAAACAGAATGACAGCTCAAAATTTAAAGATGGAAGTGTTCAAACATCAAACCACACCCTAGAATTATGCAGAGGTCAGCCGTACAATGCTGGTACATCTCAACTACTTTTTTGGCATATCTTTTGATCATGTTATTCTGCACTTTTGCTGGTTACATATTTCTGAATAGTCTTTAGCTATCACTGAAATACTCGCAGTCATGCACCTTTACATGCATTTTCACAATGAATAAAACCACATCCTTCGAGATGTTTAAAGAGCTGAGAATATATATCCTGAGGATGACTTTACTGGCATAGACCCATGTTTCTTTTGAAAACCATTAAGAGATGTGGCAGGGTGCAGGGATCATTCACGTATTCTGCTGGAGCTGTTCGCTGAGCACAGAAGAACAGTTCTGAACTTGGAAATCTGGTCACATCACACTGACTTTTTGAAATAAAAGAATGGTAACTTGGAAAAAGATCAATTACAGAGGCACAGGTGTACGCATATTTTACATCTAAACGTAAGTATCTGCTTTTACAATGTTAGCCCACACTTTGCAACTGAAGATTGTAAGAAACGTTTTTGTACATAAGTAATCATTTAACAAGGCCTCAGAAAATACAGCCCTTATAGATTTAATTAAGGGGTTAATGACGTGGATAGCACGCATGCTCTCAAAAGCAAAGATTTTCACATTAAGCTTGTTTCTGTCTCACAGAAGTAGCTTTCTTCTAGAGTATCTGCGCTAATGTAATTACACATCTGGTACTTCTGCTGCTTTCAATTGCAGAGATATTTATAAACAGTAGTCCTAATTTACACAAGTACCTAGTTGTTCTATTGTTTTATACTACAAATAAAGATATTTGTACAAAAATTAAACTGGGAAGAGTTCTCTTTTGTACCCCTGAATGGTTCTAGTGAATATGTAACATAATCATGTAGCCTGCAAAATAAATCTAACACACTGTTGTCATAACTGCCTGGGAAACCTGCATAAACTAAGTGTGCCTCAAGTTCACCTTGATATAAAGGGGTCAAGTACAAATTTTTAGACAATTTTAAATTAAACATCAGCAGGGCAATCATCTTTGTTCCACTGTGTCACCAACATGGCAAAACTAATGTTTTAAACTATCATTTATTGGAGATGTTCATTCATCATCCTTACTGAAACGGAAATGATCAAAACCAAGACCAGAATAATGGAAATCCCACATTATCTCTACCAGTATTGTCAAGAAAATGCAGTAGTTATTAATTTAAAGATGCTTCAAAGAATGATCACAACTTCAAACACAATTCAACAAGATAAAAAGCTATTCCTGCCACAAGCTGCTTTCAGTTCAACTTAGGTCACATATGAGTTCACCATGATAGCACCTGAAATTCCCCAACTTACTATTGACAGAAGATGCTGCTGCCCTAAGTGTTTAATCAAAGGAGTGGTTGAGTCCCAAGTCCTGTTGGAGCATTACTGAAAGGAGACATTATTAAAGTAACCTTTCAACACCTGTGTGCTCAAGCTCAGGAATATCTGCACGGGAGAAAAGATAATATCCCTTTCTGCTTCCTATTTTAAGGCACATTTGATTAAGAAAAATCATGAAATATTTAATAAAAGGAAAAAAATACATGTGTGAATGTGAATAACTTTACTATCAAACACACATACACACACATATATATAATATATGCTATGAGATATTTATATCCAAATTATCCCATTTTGCTTACATTTTTGAATCAATCAGTATTTTTTATGCGCAGTCTGTACCCAGTGAAACAGAAGTTTATGTAAAATGCCATGATTGCCCCATCCTGGGTTCTGAAACACTGGAGCCAGCTCCTAATCCTTCTCAGAGGAAACACTTCCAGTGTTTTGGAGGTCATGATGGAGTCTGTGGATAATTTTGAAGATTAGATTATGACAGGCAATGGACAAAACACTGAAATCTGCTCATCTGATTACTCCAAACCCCTGACAGCAATCCAGAAAGGCAGAATGAGGAGTGATTTTGGGAGACAGGGCAATAAAAACACTTAGCTAATACTCCCAAAAAACAGATTTCAAAGGGCTTTTAGTTTTGCTGCTTTTATGAGAATAATCTGTTTCCATACAAACCAGCTCTTTAGCATGTCCCAGCTGGTTCATTAACCAATACACAGAGATTCCGTATCACCATAAGAAAACAATAAGCTGCTACAGAAAGAGCTTTGTTGAGAAACAAAGTGGGCTGCCTGTCCTCTCTCAGAAGGAAATCCACCTCTCAGTCTTCTCCTCAGGTAGGTTTAAAGAATTACAAAGTTCATAGCAAGGCTGGCATATCAATCCACAAACTACAGCATTAATAAATCTGTCTACATCCTCAATGGATGGACAATACTCAGATGTAGATAAATCAGACTGATAGTTCTGTAAAATAAGAAAAATCAGTTCTTCCGCTAAGGATACAGCTCTTAACTGAGTTTTAATTCTACTGGGCATTCTTCAATTCAATCAAGCCACTTGAAAATAGTCTTCTATTAGAAATGTCAATTATTTTTTTATGATTCCCATAATAAACATTATTCGGAATATTCTGAAGTAAATTAAGCCAATTTGATTTGAGATCCTTTTAAGAGTAAGCCATATATTTTAGTACAAATAAAAATGACTGACTGAATGGAAAAAAATCCATGAAGGGAGCTAACAAAATGTAACCCATAATTATTACATGTTAAAATCACTTATAGTCTGTCCTAGCTGAAAGTTTAGAAATTCAAGATATTACTCATCTTTGAAAAATTACTCAATGAAGAAAGATTTTTAGCTTACATCAAATCTTGATACTACTACAGAGTAGTATCAAGAGTGGGTTCTAGAAAGTATAAACAGAGCACATGTATCTGGTTAATATTGTGCATAATCTTTAGGTGTTTTTAAAACAAAAAAAAAATCTAGATTTTTTTCAAGAATATTTCCTGTTCTCAGGACATGTTTTTAAAAGATTTCTTAAATTAAAACTGTATGCTAAATTTAAACTATTTCTACTTTACTGCCTTAAGAATAAAGGACAGGAAAATTTCTCCTGGACCTCTGAGCTTAGTCACTAAGAAGGTAATGTAGGCAGATTTACCATAGATTCTTCTACTTAAAAGTCTCAAACAAACAGCTACATCAGTTAGACCAGTTAGGTTTACTGTCCCATCACTCTTCCTAAACCATTCCACTACACCCTCTTCACATTCTCACAAATATTCTAATTTAAACCAATAAAATAATCTTGACAGGCAAACTAAGCAATGAAATATCTTCCTACACTAATTTTTAAGACACGCAAACACACATTAACAATTACTCAGCCAACATTTCCATTTATCTAAATTTGTCTGGTTACAATAGTTGCTGCCCAAAGAATTTTCCCTGATTAGGATGGATATGTGATCACACACCATATCCATATGATAGCCTTTTTTATTTCCACATGCAGTTTCCACGAGACTAAGAAAGCATGAGCTTCCCACTATGCATTTAGACAGCCTTGCATCAAACTCTACAATAAAGCAAGAGAACAAAATACTACATGTACTCAAGATAAGCTTCTCCAACAGCGTCATCTTCAGGACTTTTTTCTGGATTACATTTCCCTGTATCTTCTTTGCCCTTCAGGACAGCTTCCCACAGGATCCTAGTTCCCTGAACAAGTTAAAGTTCACGCTGCCAAGATCAAAGAATGAGCTTTAATCCCCTAATTTCCTTCCTCACTTCCCTCAGGATCTTAAACTTTATCATCATGTGGACCAACTCCACTCCTTGTGGCCAAGGATATTGATTTGCCTACTCCTGATCAGTTCCTCCATATCAGTGAATCATTCATCACTCACTAAAGTGATCACCACTTTGGTTGGCCTGTCCAGCACCTGCAATACAAGGATGCAGAGTAGAAGCAGGGAACAACACATGACGGGGTGCAGACTGGCACTGGAGACCCCACCACTATTGCTAACTCACAAGTTATCAGCTAGAGAAATGTCCGCCTGGGGCCAGACGAAACTGGGTAGGGCAGTGAAACACATAACATGGTGAGATGGACTGATAAAGAAAAATAAAGGTGTAAAACTATTAGGAAATTAATATGATCTCAGGTTGATTCCATAGCAAGGAAGAAGAAACCATCAAAATGAACATTACGTTCCACTTGGGAAAAGACTCCAGCTGCTGAAAATCCACCACTGCAAGGATGAAACCACCAATCTTAGGACACAGAGGAGCAAGGCAGGAGTTACATTGGGAAAGGTATATAAGCTGAGAATTGTGTGTATAACAACTTTAACTGCACTACTCCTTTTTCTTTTTCTGTAACAATTAGATATGGACAAATAACGATGAGACTTCTAGGATTTCAATTATACTAACAATAATTAGCTGTATTTATCTCTAAGGCGCGCTTCCTCCTCACTCAAGAACAAGGAGAGAAAAATTTACCTTAAGAAAGACATACTTTGACTTCCATGAGAGATGGACTCTCTCATTCCATTCAGAGCTGTGGATTTTCATTCCTGCAACTGCAGTCCCATGACCTATCAATACTGCAATTAAACAAGATGGAGAATGACGTTCTCCCAAACCAGACCAAGCAGAGCACTCTGTCAGAACACTGGTAAAAACAGAAGTGCCTGCCATAATAAATCGTATTCAGATAGCTTAGTCCCAGGAATACATCAGCTTCAGACATTTGTGCAAGTAGAAATAAAGATGTTTTGCATCAGTTCTCTTAGAAAAGATTCTTCACATCTATAAGCTGCTGCAATGCCTTGGAAAAAGAATTTCACTACAGCTCCCCAACTGCAAAGTTCAGAATCTCAGGTATCGCAACCTTCATCTTTTCAAATAATTAACTTAATTTCACATGCAATAACTAAAGAACACTATGCATGAAAAAGATATTTATGATAAAAGCTGATTTAAATTTCTTTTAAATACCAGCTAATCAGAGCATTTTATAAACTATTCCTTAGATTAAGGCTGTACTAAAGCCTTTTTTTGAGTTTCAGATGTGAATAAACCCATCCACAACAAGTCTGTAGGGTTTCTTTTACATTTATAATTTCTAGGCAAACAGATCTTCCCAATCAAAACTTCAGCAAGGCTCAGAAATGCCTTTTTATGGCCACCTTAAAAACACTCCTAAATCATGCAATTGTAATGAAACTGCTTATATAAGCTACATTAAAATATTAATTCAGCATCAAGTATATACATAAATATGCACACAGCAGTAACAGCATATGTCATCTGACCCACAAGGATTACAGCATTCAACAGCTGGGCTGTTAGAGCATGTCGCTAGGTGCCAATCACACTGATAAAAGATAGGGGGTTTTACTGATCACAATGCACATCCTTTGTCCCATGGAGGAAGAACAGCTGCTACTTCCTGTAAAATCCTTCACATGTCCTCTCTTCTGGGAATTCAAGCCCCAGACAAATTAATTGTTTGAGCAGGCATGAGAATTCATTAATTTCTTCCAGTCTGCTTTTATGTATGCATTTGCTAGCTCAAGGAGCTATTGTTACAACAATGCTGTTACAATATTGTTACAAAATAACCAAATATTTTTCCCTAGTACATCCATGTTTTCCACGCAGGGGGTTATGCTTGTCAGGACCTTCAGTCGCTTGACATAAGTACCCATGGCATCTTCCAAATTTGAAGCCAGAGGGACAAATTGTGGTCTCTGTTATGCCAGCATTAATTCAAAGTGAGCAGACTGAGTCCGCATTCCTACTCTGTTCCTCATTTATCTCTGTCCTACATTCTGGATGTCAAGCCAATTGCTAAGTTTCATTGATGAACCTCAGTTCACCAACAAACATTTTAAGCGCTGTCTTTGAATTTCCAAATGGATATCAGAGTGTTAAGTAATTTAAGATGTCTCAGGAAAGAACTCAGTATTGACTTGGACTCACTTCCAGCTGATGCTTAATCCATATTACAGTAATAATGTAAATTATCACTAAGGAGTGGTTAGCCATTGTAGTTAGATCACATGGCAGGCAGGCAGGCAATCTCAACCAATAAGTAAACTGTGATGGGAAATGGTAAATGTGCTGATTATGTAAATGTAACTGTTTGAAGTCAAAGATGCAGGCCTGTATTTCACTGATAAAATGCGTAACATAGAAAGCAGCTCTGTGTAAGCAATTAAATTTAACTTTTTAATCAATAAAAAGGAAACTGGGACCTAAATCCACTTTATAGGATTTACAAATCAAAGTCTTCCTGCAACTCGAAGACAGCTATGATACCCATTTCACTAGAGGGGAACTTATCATAAGACAAAAACATCACATTCTATCCTAATACCACACACAAGAATCATCTATCACTAGATTAAGATAATTTGGTGGTAATCATGTTCCTGACTTTTAGTTATGGTTGCCATTCTTTGTAAATAACGCTATTCTCACAACAGTTTTAATGGCAACATCTCACACGAGTTTGATGGATGAGCCTACCTGTCCTTCTTAACACTGGATTTGCTTTTTCTAGGTCCAGTATTTCCCTAAGGATGCCAGAAACAGGAAGTCTATTGTGCCTTTAAACTTGCACTTCATTTCAAAAATTTCAGCGTTGACAGAACTTGGGTTGGTACCAGGTGTTATGAATTCATCCACCCTGTTCTATGAGGAGGCAACCCAAGCTATCAAACACAGTGGCCCATCACCAAGTTGGAAAGTCATTTTGATTTCACTACCATCTACCAAATTCACCACCCACTTAATTTTTCTTTCTCTCCTTATTGATTCATTTCCCTGTGTTGCCGCTCAAACATAGCAAAATCTGCCACGAAATATCAATGCCTCCTCTTTGAAAAATTCATCAGTTTTCACAGACACAGCTGGTGCCAAATTTCTTCCATTGCCCTTACAATTGCACGTGAACTGCTGTCCTGTACCTTACCTTTCAAGAACTGCAGCCATATCCATTTATCTGTTTTGTAAAGTACTGTATAGTTACAGTCTTATTGAAACAAATACCCTTACTCATGATATTTCCACATATAAAAAGCAACTAAGAATATATATATATATATGTAGCAGATAGGATATGTATATAAACACATATTCAGAGGCATTTACTGATGCAAGTTTAACTGAAAAATAAATTCTGTACACACAGGTGAGGCTTCGATGGTCAGGCTTATTCTAAAAAGCACAAAAATGACTACCATCTGCAATGCCTTTGATAGTTCACTAATTAATGATCAAGAATGCATTTGCTCCAGCATAATTTTATGCTTTTATATGGATATCTTATTTGATTATAATTATCACAGACTGTAGAAGTTTATTAGGGCCAATCATTTCTTAACACAATTAAAATCCCAAGGGAACAATATGAAGTAATTTTTATTGGTGAAAATGATGAAACTTATAACCAGAAGTTCTTGTACTGCAAACTGTACTACCAAAACTACTTGTCTACTGCAATTATTCCAATATATAAAATTAAACTGCATGAATTTTTCAATACATTTATGTGAATACCTGATTTAAAACAATCAGTAGGTGTTAGAACTTGCAGACTGAGCTCTTCTTCAGGCTCCTCTAGTATTCATCTCTCTGGGATTATGCAGCCTTTTTCTCCTCCTGGATGAAATCACCCACTCTCAAAATAGCTCTCTGAGCTATTGCCTCTGCTTCCCAACCCTGTTAACACAACACCTCTAATTCTTTCTCTTTCACAACACTGTGACACTTCCTATTAAAATGAGTCTAAAAACCGTTTCTCCACAACACAAATAATTATTTGTTCTTTCACCCAAAGGTATTAACATGAACATTGGAGGGTAAAAACAGTAAGAATTCTTTATGAATGCATTCTGTGTACATACACCTTATCCTGTTCTTTTATACATTTTTAGAATACCTCCATCTCGGAGCTGGTAAAACAAATTATTCTCTTTCCCATTCTGTCATTCTCCCTCTATTGTCATCCTAAAGGTGTTCCTTTTCTTTCTCTGCCCAGACAAGAGCCTTTTAGGTTTTAGTATGCTCTTTACCCCAAGACCTGCTTAAAAAAAAGCAATACATAGCACGCTGATGGGTGCCAGAATGTGATTTATTTCCATCTCACAGTTTCCCCTGAGAACCCAAGTAATCACTCCAAGAACATCTTATCACCGCCACTGTTTTAGTCCCATTTGCTCTCCCTTAAGAGTGCCTTTTGATTAAACATCTTGCATTTAACAAAGATAATATTACAGTGTTCTAAAAATGTTGAATTTTGAGAAATAAATCTTTAGCAAGTCAATCTACATCAGATGGCTGTTTACACAGCTGTTTTCAAACAAGAGAGACCAAGTTCCACTATTACTTACACTGTTTTCTCATTTGTTTAAGCATTTTGTAAGTTACACTGAATAAAACCCAGTATCTGGTATGTCATAAAAAACCTGGAAATAAACTAATTTAAAAAAACCCTAGTTCTAAAGAAGATATCTCACATTTTCTTAACTCAGACCTAAAAAAAAACATCTGTAGAGGAATAAAAGGCAAAAAAGGAAAACATTAGCTGGCATTAGCTGAAGCAAACAGCCTCTTTCTCCAGACATCTACACCAAGCATAAAAAGCAATCACATCTGTTGGGATGTTTACACCAGAGAATTTACACCAGAGGTTCAGGACAACAGGTATGGGCAGCAGGCACTTGGAGCCAGGACACCTTCACTGCAATCAGCTGCCAAATGGGAACCAAGGAGGAGAGTCACCAAAGGCAGAATGGAACAAGGTTGCCTTCAATATAAATCAGCTTCTTCTGATTGTTCATATGAATTCCAAAAGAGAAATATAACAGTAAACTGTGACTGGCAGTGAACTATTTTCCTAAGTATTCTTAATAGCACAGAATATATGCAGTTGTTCTTCAGAGTGTCAATATTCCACTGCAATAGCTTTTCTCCCGAGGCTTAGAGAAATCCTTCCTCCTCTAATCCTGTTTTCCAGTGACAACTTAAGAACTGAAATGGCAACAATTTCCCATTCCCCCTGCTAATTCACAAATTGCCAAATTTGGGGTTTTTTTCCCTGCTGTTCTACCCGTTCAGCAGCACTCAGTATTCTCCCAGAATATGAGTTTGAACTGTTCAGCCTGGTGGCTCTTTGAGGGATAACAGGGATGGGTAGAGAAGGACGGTGAAACACGTCTTTTCAAATTGTATGCTTGCTGATTTTTATTTCTCTTCTTTAAAAAGAATATTAAAGCCATTTTATATCAAGGCCACTTAACTCAAGGCAGTGATGCTTAACCTCTCTAGCCCTGCCAGACACCTAAGACTGGGCACCTTAGTTTTACAGAATAGTAGTTTACTGTGGTTTGCAATATAGAGTCATAGAATAGTTAGGGTTGGAAAGGACCTTGAGATCATCTAGTTCCAAGCTCCCTGCCATGGGCAGGGACACCTCACACTAAACCATGTCACCCAAGGCCTCATCCAACCTGGCCTTGAACACCGCCAAGGATGAAGCATTCACAACCTCCCTGGGCAACCCATTCCAGTGCCTCACCACCCTCTCAGGAAAGAATTTCTTCCTCATATCCAACCTAAACTTCCCCTGTTTAAGTTTGAACCCATTACCCCTTGTCCTGTCACTACAGTCCCTAATGAAGAGTCTCTCCCCAGCATCCTTATAGGCTCCCTTCAGATACTGGAAGGCTGCTAGGAGGTCTCCACGCAGCCTTCTCTTCTCCAGGCTGAACAGCCCCAACTTTCTCAGCCTGTCTCCATACGGGAGGTGCTCCAGTCCCGTGAACATCCTCGTGGCCCTCCTCTGGACTTGTTCCAACAGTTCCATGTCCTTTTTCTGTTGAGGACACCAGAACTGCACACAATACTCCAAGTGAGGTCTCACGAGAGCAGAGTAAAGAGGTAGGATCACCTCCTTCAATCTGCTGGTCACGCTCCTCTTGGTGCAGCCCAGGATACGGTTGGCTTTCTGGGCTGCGAGCGCACACTGAAGCCGGCTCATGTTCATTTTCTCATCGACCAACACCCCCAAGTCCTTCTCTGCAGGGCTGCTCTGAATCTCTTCTTTGCCCAACCTGTAGCTGTGCCTGGGATTGCTCTGACCCAGGTGTAGGACCTTGCACTTGGCATGGTTAAACTTCATAAGGTTGGCATCAGCCCACCTCACAAGCATGTCGAGGTCCCTCTGGATGGCATCCCTTCCCTCCAGCGTATCAACTGAACCACACAGCTTGGTGTCATCGGCAAACTTGCTGAGGGCACACTCAATCCCACTGTCCATGTCACCGACAAAGATGTTGAACAAGACCGGTCCCAACACTGATCCTTGAGGGACACCACTCGTTACTGGTCTCCAGCCGGACATCGAGCCATTGACCACAACTCTTTGCGTGTGGCCATCCAGCCAGTTCTTTATCCACCGAGTGGTCCACCCATCAAATTGATGTCTCTCCAATTTAGAGAGAAGGATGTCGTGTGGGACAGTGTCGAACACTTTGCACAAGTCCAGGTAGATGATGTCAACTGCTCTGCCCCTGTCCCTCAGTTCCGTAGCCTCATCATAGAAGGCCATCAAATTGGTCAGGCAGGATTTCCCTTTAGTGAAACCATGCTGGCTGTCACCAAGCACCTCCTTGTTTTTCATGTGCCTTAGCATGCGTTCCAGGAGAATCTGCTCCAAGATTTTGCCAGGCACAGAGGTGAGACTGACTGCTCTGTAATTCCACAGGTCATCCATTTTCCCCTTCTTGAAAATGGGGGTTCTATTTCCCTTCTTCCAGTCGTTGGGAACTTCACCTGACTGCCATGATTTTTCAAATATGATGGCCAACGGCTTAGCAACTTCATTCGCCAGCTCCTTCAGGACTCGCGGATGGATTTCATCAGGTCCCATGGACTTGTGTGCGTTTAGGTTTTTAAGATGGTCTCGAACCAGATCCTCTCCTACAGTGGGCCTAGGGTCTTCATTCTTACAGTCCCTGCATCCACCTTCCAAGACTTGGGTGGTGCAGTCAGAGCCTTTGCCAGTGAAGACCGAGGCAAAGAAGTCATTAAGAACCTCAGCCTTCTCCAAACCCAGGGTAGCCAGTTCTCCCAATATCTTCCAGAGGGGGCCTACATTGTCCCTAGTCTGTCTTTTATTCGCTACGTACCTATAGAATCCCTTCCTGGTATTCTTAACATCCCTAGCCAAGTTGAATTCTAACTGGGCCTTAGCCTTCCTCATCTGGTCCCTAGCTTCCCGGACAACATCCCTGTATTCTTCCCAGGCCGCCTGTCCCTGCTTCCACCTTTTATAGGCCTCTTTTTTCCTTTGAATTTTCCTTAGCAGCTCCTTATCCATCCATGGAGGTCTCCTGGCCCTCCTGCTGCACTTCCTTCTAGTTGGGATGCAACACTGCTGAGCTTGGAGCAGGTGATCCTTGAGTAACACCCAATAGTCTTGGGCCCCCCTGCCCTCTAGGGCTATATCCCATGGGACCTTACTAAGCAGGTTCCTGAAGAGGCCAAAGTCTGCTCTCTTGAAGTCCAGGGCAGTGAGCTTGCTGCACGCTCTTCTTACTGTCCTGAGGATCTCGAATTCGACCATCTCATGATCACTGCAACCAAGGCTGCCCTGCAGCATCACATTTCCAACGAGCCCTTCCCTGTTGGTGAGCACGAGGTCAAGCATGGCATCTCTCTTTGTCAGCTCCTCTATTACTTGCAGAAGGAAGCTGTCTTCCACACAGTCAAGGAACCTCCTGGATTGCTTGTGCCAGGCCATACCATCACTCCAACAGATGTCAGGGTGGTTGAAGTCCCCCATGAGAACAAGGGCCTGTGAGCGTGAGGCTGTTCCTATCTGCCTATAGAGCACTTCATCCACAGATTCCTCTTGATCAGGTGGTCTGTAACAGATCCCCACAGTAACGTCCCCCATAGCTGTTCTCCCTTTAACCCTGACCCACAAACTCTCTGTCGACTGCTCACCCGTCCCCAGACAGAGTTCCATACTCTCCAGCCTATCCCTAACATAAATAGCAACTCCCCCTCCCCATCTGCCAGGCCTGTCTTTTCTAAAGAGTCTGTAACCTTCCATTCCAACACTCCAGTCGTAGGAGCCATCCCACCATGTTTCCGTGATGCCTACTATATCATACTCCCGTAGTCGTGCACACATCTCTAATTCCTCTTGTTTGTTCCCCATGCTAGGGGTGTTTGTATAGAGGCATCTGAGCCGAGCTCCAAATGAAGCCGGCTCATTGGCTGGAGCGGCTGGAACATCTCTGCATCGCTCCGAGCATTTATTATAGGTGCTGGCAACTGACCGGGTGTGATGGGATGAAACAACGCTCCCCTCCCCCAACACATCTAGTTTAAAGAAACCTTGACCAGCCTGGCAAGCCTCCTACCAAAACCTCTCTTCCCCTTTGTTATAAGACCAGCTCCACCAGCCCCCAGTAGACCTGGCCTACTAACTTGGGCCCCATGTTCAAGATACCCAAACTCCTGACTATGGCACCAACCTTTTAACCATTTATTAACTTGGCCAATCCTCTTAGCTTTTTTAAGGTCCTCCCCTGTATCCTGGAGAATTGACGAAAAGACAATCTGAGCTCCAGAGCCCCTAACCACCTCTCCCAGGGCTCTGTAGTCCTTCTTCATGTTCTTCAGGCTACTTCTATCAACATCACTAGCACCCACATGGATCACTAGAAGTGGGTAATAGTTCGTGGGACTCACTAGAGCAGGCAGCCTCTCTGCAACATCCCTGATCCGTGCCCCAGGTAGGCAACACACCTCCCTTGAGACTGGGTCAGGCCGACAGATGACTGCCTCTGTCCCTTTCAAAGTAGAGTCCCCTTCCACTATAACCCGCCTCTTTTTTCTGGCAGCACCAGTAGTGATCTTCTTTACTGGTGCACCAGCCAGTTGTTTCTGGTGCAAGTGTCCTTCCTTCTTAGGCCCCTGGAGGACAGCAAAGTGGTTCTGGGTGGGGACAACAGCTTTAGGAGGAAGCCCCTTGCTTTTAATTGTCCTCTTCCTCCTTTTTTTCTTGTTTTTTGTTGTTACTATTTCCCAGCTTCCTGGGTTGACAGCCTCCTCCTCTCCCTCATGAGCTGCAGGGGACGCTTGAGGCCTCTGCACAGTTTGGGCCTGGAGCAAGCAGTCCTGCTTCCTCTCAGCTTCCCTGACATCTTTCAGCCTATTGACAGGGTCCTGCAGCTCAGCCACCTGCTGCAGGAGGACCTCCACCAGGGAGCACAGAGCGCAGCCCTGCCCATGGGCACCGTTCCCTCAGGAGACCAGTGCCGGCACTCTCTGCACTCTCAGCATTGCACTGCAGCCTCCCCTCTCATCGGCTCTGTTTGGGTGCCTACGCTGGCCACCGCCGGGGCAGCCAGAGCAGAGCTCCCAGACCGGGCCCTGGTCACAGGGCGAGTACTCACCATCCCGCTCGCCTGCCCGCGCAAACTGCCTCGCCCCTCCCTGTTTGGTCGCGCTCCCAGGGGCAGGTTTTTACCCAGTCAGGGCTGGTTCCGCTCCTCCTGGCTCCGCCCCCTCTGAGTCCCTGCTCGCGTCAGCGGAGCTGCCGGCTCCTGGGCAAGTCCTGTCGAGGACTTGAGGCTCCCTCGGTGGCTGTTGCCGCTCTGAGTTGAGGCTCCCGGACGCTGATCTCCTCCCCGCTTCAGTGTTGAAGGCGTCCTCTCTCGAGCTGCTCACCTCAGCAACTGACCCAATATACAGAATAGTTATTAATTTAAAATACTTCTGCTTGTCTGAAAAAAGAATTACTGGAGCAAAGACTTCCACTAGTAACTCAGCACGGCTTGAGTTTGTCAATTTACTTGCCACAGCTAAGAAGTCCAACAAACCTGTGCATTGGCAATAGCATCTGGAGAAACCACTGTTGAGTTATTAATTAGAACACTTTCCAATTATGAACTGCAACAAATTATAACGTTATTTAATGATTAACCATTTCAGAACTAATAAATTAGCAAAATATATATACATATATGAAGACATCTAAGAAGAGGGTACACACTTGCTTCAGACCTCATGCATGAGGTAATTTTCTACAGCAGACATTTTAACAGCAAGTAAGGGTTTTTATTGTTTCGGGGTTTGGGGGTTCTTTTAGATGACTGGCACCAGCTCCAAACCAGAATACTATTTCATACGAAAATGGAATAGTATATAGCTTGAGTTAATGCCTGTGAAAGTCAATGGAATGCTTAGATATATTTGTATTTTTAAGATAAAAAAAGAAAGTTCTATGCCAGCAGCATGACTCCATGCCAATTAAACATTAACCTCAGGTTTTTCTCCTCCTGGTTTGATACTCAATTCCAAAAATTGTAAGTTCAAAGGGAAGAGTTTTTCAAACCCACATTTGGGCATATAACACGTTCCCTATGAAATGGAAATCACTTGATCACCTTGTATTAGTGGCTAGCATAGAAACCAAAATGAACTAGTGTTTTCAAAAGGCAAAATGTTATGTTTAGATGTCCCACATTTGCATCCTACAATTTCACAGTACTTATTTTACTTATTTTCTGCAAACTGGCTTACGTGAGAATGCACATATGTGTGGAGGAGGAATCACACATAACTAATTTTTATTGGCTAGGTGTCATGACCTAAAGACAAGCTTGTAAGAGATACTTGTGATATTTCTGCAAGAGCAAAACAGTACTGGCTAGGATGATGAGGTGGGTATTCCACCTGCATTAGGTTTCTCCATCAGTAAACTGGGAGCATCCAGGTTATGCCCACCTTATGTGGACCTTCTCCCCAGAGAAGCTACTCTTTCACTGATACGGATATAGGTGAGGTTAAAGCTGGCCTTTCTGTATATCCCTGATTTTTCCCCAGTTTCAGTAAGAATCTGTACCTTTAAGTCAGTCCTGATTTAGGGCAGAATTTTAAAAATATTCTGTAGGCATTAAGCATGTAAATCCTTTCTTTTAGGGAGGCATATCCCATTAATTACCTGAAATGGTTTTAAGCCTTTAGCTATTCCTGAGAAGCAGATGATGAAATGGTCCATTGAGCCACAAAATACTGAAAACTGGGAAGGTTCATGGGGATAGACAGGAAAAGATTTAATTCAGTACAAGATGGTAAATCAGGTTAAAATGGAAAAGCATGCACATGTCTTCCATTGTGAATACTTTTCTCAGCAGAAACCTAACTACCAGATCACCTTGAATTTAGGTTTCAAACATGATTTTCACCATCTGCAATCTCTCCACTATCCATCCACACCAAATATTAAGCTTCTAATTAAATAGCAGAGATTTCATCCAGAGTCTTGCCTTAGCAGAGATATTCTTAGTCTCTCTTTGCCCATCAAGAACAGTACACTGAAACTGAAGTGTTTCTAAATGGCACTGTCCAAATCTTGCAAGAAATATTATGCCAACAGAAATCAACTGGGTGCACCAGTATAGCACTATCTTCAACTCACCATCTTAAATTGATTCTTAACTTTATATGCATAATCTCTTAAATCCTATGTTCAATACTCTAGCACACCCTATAATGTGTTTGTAAGACATACATAACTCACTCCCTGCTCTTCACCATGAAGTACACTTCAGTACAGAGTAACAAATATCTAATTTTGACTGAAGACCCAGGGAAGAAGGTCCTCTATGGCCATGGCTACAGCTAACTGCCTGAAACTGAAGACCTTGCTGCTTGCCTCAACATAAACTTCAGCCATCCACATCTTTTTCTGTACCCACTTCCTTTAGCTGAAAAAAAGTACATAACATTCTTTTCAGCCTGAATACATTTCCCCTTTCCCAGTACCAACGCTGTGCATACTCCTGGTTTCCTCCAAGCAAATGATTGCTACAAACTCAACAGCACTGTGTAAAGTTTCTCACTGGCTTTGGTGGAAGTCAGCATCAGACAAGGCCCTCTCCTCTCCCACTTCAGTGAAGAAGAGAGGCATGAGAGCTGCTCCTTTCCATACCAAGGGAAAAAATTTCTAAGGGACAAAAATTTGCTCTTTACTATGGGTGATGGAATTCCTAGAAAAAATAAACTCAGACTCAATTTGCAACATACACCAGCCATCTAACCTGAGACAGTTCCTTGAAAATATTTATGGCAAAGTAGTTGTTTTGCTCAACCAAACTTACACTTATAATTAATCAAGAGATGAGACAATATGAAGTGACTACGTTATTTCGGTTGCGGTTTAACCTTTTCTGAACAGTATATAGTGTGAAATTACTCTATCCCCAAACACAGGTGCTTTTTCAGTCCATTCTCATCCAATTCCACTCAATTCTAAATTCTCTTGCAGTTACAGCTGTCATAAAAGGAAACAGGAACTTTCTTTTTTTAATTGGTTCTCTCATCCTAGAAGCAATTTTCAAAGTGTGGAGACTTTTGTAAGACAGCATTTTTATGTATTATATTTTCATCATTTAAGGAGGTCTTGAATGTTGTGAGGGTCATTATTACATGACAAAGAGTATTAGGCAAAGCTTTTTATCTTTGTTGCTATTAAATGCCCTTTTATTGCTGTATCAATCAACTAAATGATTTCCAAAGTCTGGTGTAAAATAGTGTATTCGTAAAACAGGCAAAGCTGATGGTAGGTAAAACTGTTATATGTTTACATCTTTGGATTTGATGGCTTATGTTGCTGGAGAGGCATTTTCTAAATCTTTCATTATTGTAGTGGCTGAAAGACAAAATGAAAATCAGGAAGAGATTGTCTGGTATGCATATGACTCCTCTAATATTTTGAAAACCAAACTGCTACAGTGCAAAAATAGGACCCATAAAAGCACTAATAAAGAACTTTTGTATGTTTTACCTGTAGATACAGGGAAGCAAGAGAGACCAGAATAACCTAGGAACTAGCCAGCAGGTCGAAGGAGGTGATCCTGCCCCTCTACTATGCTCTCGTGAGACCTCACTTGGAGTATTGTGTGCAGTTCTGGTGTCCTCAACAGAAAAAGGACATGGAACAGTTGGAGCAAGTCCAGAGGAGGGCCACAAGGACGGTCAGGGGGCTGAAGCACCTCCCGTATTAAGATAGGTTGAGAAAGTCGGAGCTGTTCAGCCTAGGGAAGAGAAGCTGCGTGGAGACATCACAGCAGCCTTCCAGTATTTGAAGGGAGCCTATAAGGATGCTGGGGAGAGACTTTTCATCAGGGACTGTAGTGATAGGACAAGGGGTAATGGGTTCAAACTTAAACAGGGGAAGTTTAGGTTAGATATAACCTAAGATATAAAGAGAAAGTTCTTTACTGTTAGGGTGGTGAGGCACTGGAATGGGTTGCCCAAGGAAGTTGCGTTCAAGGCCAGGTTGGACAGAGCCTTGGGTGACATGGTTTAGTGCAAGGTGTCCCTGCCCATGGCAGGGGGGTTGGAACTTGATGATCTTGAGGTCCTTTCTAACCCTGACTATTCTATGATTCTAAGACAACTATGATGATGCTGATAGGACGGAACCAAAAAGAAGATGGAACAAAGATTCCCCATACAGTTTTTGTAAACTAGGTGAGGAAAAAAAAGTGGATTTTGAGTTAACAACTTCAGTCTTCAAATTTAACAAATGTAGTTACGGGTTTTTCACGTTAACTCCATGGCCCAACATTGCTTCCCTTTAAGCAGTTAGGCACTTCTGTCACTGACTTCAACCTGAAGCACTCAGTTTCTTTTATTATACATGGTTGCTTTCTTTCCCAAAAACTGAATGTTCAGCAAAAAATAACCAAATGCCATGTGTTAACACCCTCTGTGAAACATTAGTGCAGAGAGTGGGGAAAAAAAAGTCAGCTGCATTTCTTTAACAAACTGCATTATGCAAACCACTGAATTCATAAATGCACAAGCAAAGCAGCAATTTGAAATAGATAGGTCACTGTTTATAAAAGTTTGCTACAGACAGAAGGTCAGCATAAACACTTTGCTACATCCCACTTTGAGCAAAACCTTGCATAAAATAAGTAATTTTTTCTCTATATACTGCTCCAGTCTTTTTTATTAAAAAAAAATAAAGAAAAAAAGAAGACATTTTATTTTGCAATGTCAGAGAACTTCAATTCTCTGAAGAAATGCCCTGCATATATTAAAAATACACACTTCTGTTGAAAGCTTCCTTTTCCATGCAGGGAAAAATCTCCAGGACCTTCCATACTCTGCCCCTTATGTCCAGATATACGAGATCATGTATCTGCCACCATACTTGTATGAGCACAGGCAAGAGTTTGTAGTAGCTTAAACCAGTTGCTACAGCACGATTAATAATAATAATCTCCTCCTGTTGCAGGACTGCCCTGGTCCTACTACTAGTACTCCACAGGCAACTACTCACCCCATGGCAGCAACATGTAGACCTGGTGATGTCTGTGAAGAGTGCACCATCAGTCCCATGCCTGGAGCAAGGTCTTCACTGGGAGATAACTGCATCTCAGAATGGGAGACTAGGCTTAGGGCACCTACATTATGGAGCTGGATGTCTCCAAAACCAGTTCCCTTGATCTAAAGCTCTGAATAAGGTGATTAGGAGCTCTGAGCATGCAAAGCCCAGCTGTTCCTCACAATGCAGAAAAAGCCCTCTTTAGACTATTTTACAAGCTATTACTTTTTTATCTCTTTCCCTCATATGTGTCACAGACTACATGTTGCTTTTCATCAAGTCCTTTTTACCAAGCCTATCACCACTTTTATCAGTAAATTTTACTGAACATAAAAGTTTCCTGTACTTCACTGTACAGTTATTTTTTATTTGATTTTATCTTTGACTAGATAGGTTATCAAAAAAAATTCAGATAGGAACCTGCTTTATATATGAATTAACAAATAGCAGTAGCTTTGGAACATCATAGGTAGAACAGTAAAATATGAGACTCAAAGATCCACAGTTATTTTACTCCTCCTAAAGGCAATTCATGCTTTTCAGGCAATGGTTCAACATACAGTTCACACATCTCTGAAGTATGGAGGACTAAATTCCTGCCTTTATTTCCTGGGTTTAAATGCCATGGGAATAGAGACAAAAATGATAGAATGTGCTTTCATTACAAAATTCTTGCAAAATTACTGAGCTACAGGTTATATCAAAAGAAACTGCATCCCACCAGGCAGCATCCTGCTGTAGCCATTCCTATCATATTCTCACATTCATGATAAAACAATTTTACAAGAGCTTGTAACACAATAATATTTGTATTAAACACCTCACTACTACACAGATGAACACACTCTCCTGAAAGTCAAAAACTCAAGGCCAATTTTTACTATCCATTAACTCCAAATTATTCCGCCAGCTGAAAGAATGTAGCATGAGTAGATTCAGATTTACTGGGAGATTCAGTAGTATTAAAGATGTGAAAAAACCACGAGCAATTACTTCCACATCAGTATCACTTGGAAGGTATCAGTTAAGTTTAACAGACTGCTTTGTGAGGCTAGTATGACAGTACAGTGAGATGGGTGATTTTATTAAGCTCCTACATGGACAGAGGCTCCTCTCCTACAGCACAAGCAGAACAGGGGAGAGATGGACACCTCCACCCAGCCACCTTACCACAAGCACCTGAGACCAGAGAGATGTGCTGGTGTCAGAGGTGGGTAGATACACAGAGGTCCTCTCTCCCTCATTCCTCTCAACTAAAAATAAAAACATTAAAAAAATAAATAAAAAAGAAAACTAAATTCCCTCCTGAAACATGCAGCACTGCAGTGGCAACAAGCAGATCCCAAAACACCCTGGCACCCACCCCCAGCAAGGCAGATGGGGTGATGTTCTCCCACAGTAAGAAAAAAGATCCACACAATATGTATGAGAAAACTATTTTTTCACTGTAATATATGAACATTTAACACTAATAGCAGTAAATCAGTAAATGTTATTTAAATTGCCAAGCTCTAACAACTTTCATCCCCTAAAAACGTACTTCAAAGCCATGTTTGCATAAATTAACGAGGGCAAGGGTATGATGATGCGTCCGTGAACCTGCACTGGGATGAGTAAACATGGTAAAAGAATCTAAATTTGAAAATACTTTCCATAACACTGTTAGAATTACATGGGAATTAGGACTGTGGGAGGTTTTTTAACACATCTTGTCGAATTTTTGGCTCAGGTTAACATACAGCTGTGGCCTTGGTAAAAATAATTCATATACCATAGACTTTAGTTTCAAATGAGGATGAGTCTCTGAAGTTTCAGCCTAATTAATTCATTTTCAATTTTTGTCTACTGCATATATACTATCAAAATTTTAGCATTTTAGCCATTGGGAAACTGAAAACATGATTAATTTCAAGTTACAAAAGGAATGACAGGAGGCAGATTACAGCCTGCACCTCGGATCTCCCTTAGAAACGGTTTCATTTACAGATAGGGCTATCGAGACCTGTTGGAGTGAAATGCTGAAAGACTGGATTTTGCAGCCTGCCTTCTACTCGCACAGCTGCCTGAAACAAGCAGTGAGCATCTTCAAAAAACGCATTCGTGAGACTGGGCTGTCACAAAACTAGGATTTTAATAAAAAAAATTTAAAGTCACTGCACCTTAAGCACAAATTTTGTTTGGTTTATGGAATAAAGATAGCACAAATATTCTGAAATACATAACTGCACAGCTTTCAATTCCTAGGTACTGAAACGCTTTGGGTCATAAAAGGCACTTTTGGAAAATGCTAGTGAAGGCTTCCCCAAGACAACAGTTTTAACACACCGGGCATCCCGCTTTGCCTGATAAGGGACACTTTGAGTATAAAACTGCTAACAGATGGCAATGGTTTACTTTATAAGACTGATTTCAATAATAGAGAATGCAAATTTTGTCTCTTCATTTCTGCTGATGCAAATCCATTGGAAACTCTGATCTATAAAAGAAGTCCACTTCTTGTAATAATTGAAGTGACTGCTCAGAATTTGACAAAGAAATAACAAGTGTTATCTGGGCTTCATCAAACCTCAATCAGATTTGCTCAAAGAATTAGCAATACTTATACTCACATTGCTACTCTCCTATAAACAAACACATATGAGATTCAGGAAAAGAGAAAGTTTATATTATACCAATGTATATTATTCTCCATGAAGATTATATGAACTGCTGTAAAGGTATAGAACATGTAGAGTTAATCAGCACACGTGTGAGCATAGTATCATATTGGGGTTTTTTAATATGTGCTTTAAATGGTAACTTTACATTTATGCGTGTATTCTATGACACAGGATACAGAAGTAAAAAATCTTAGTTACAATAGTGCTACACATCAGCCAAAATTTATTAACTAGTATTTTCTGACAATTCAGTCAGTTTCAATTATTTATTATTCAGTGTCAAACAGATGCTTTTCACTTTTTTCTAAGATCATATTTTTCTTGTCTTGTCAATAGGATGTCATATTTGCTATTCAATTTACATAATGTGTAGGCTCTCCTGAATCATCAGAATAAGCTGAAGTAGTAGGGAATTGACTTACATGAATATCAATGACTCCTGTTTTTCATTCTGGGTGACATCCTTATGGAAGCCAAAGTATGCCCAACTCCAAAAAGGAGTAGAAAAGAAAGGTAAAAGGACAGAAATTGCAATAGCAGAAACATCTGGCAATCTGCAAAACAGAGCAAGGAAATTATACTACAAGTGATGGTTTTCCTTGGAGCACACCCATATGTATGTGCCCATCAGCGCTGTATCAAGCAAGAGAGTTTCCTGAAGACAATTTAATTTGGACCAGAGCACACCTCTGCTGATCAGCAAAGGAATGATATCCCAGGTGTAAACAGCTGTAAAGAAGAACAGACTGACACAGCCATAGTAACAGAAAATAAAACTAGTTTAAAAACCAGCTTGCCAAAGGATTTGGTATGCAATAGCTGAAACAGGTGACTTGGCCCAAAAAGGTGTCCCTTCAACCATCACTAACACCCAGCTATAGTTACGCAGGTGATCACCATAGTAAAAGCCAAGGAAGTAAAAGTTACTTTTTCAACAACTTCTCTGAATGATATACTGAACCACATCATTCTTGCCCAAAATCTGTTATATGAAATAATGTGGGCACAGAAATGACAACTTAAATCATTCTGGTAGAAAATATATACATATATAGATAATGTTTCTTCCAAATTTATCAGGAAATAATTTCTTTACATAATGGTTAAAAAAAAAAAAAATTCAGTTATCCAGTTATCCATGCTTAAGTGTAAAACAATACTAGACATAAACATATCTTCACTGGCAATGAGAGTGTGTTCCACTTTTCTGCACAACTCATTACTGACAATACTCAGAGAAAATCTTTATAATGTTCTGTTTCTTGTTTCATGAATTTTTACAGCTAATGTGTTCTCAGTCGAGAATAATGTAGTGATTAAACCAGAGGTCAGTAAGAATATCTGGCAACGTAATACCTATAGAATTTAATGAATTTTTCTCAGACTAGAAGAAAATTATTGATCACCAATTTTTTTTCAAGCTTTAGATCAATTTTTACATCATTTAGCATAAAGTTTCTAGAATTAATTCATGAGAAGGTACAGATAACAAGCTTTGAAGGTAACAAGATATTGATTTGTGCGACTTTCTATGCTAATTTTAGGATTTGATCACAGCTAATTTAATTTGACTACTGCTTTTTTACTTTTAGATAGCTACAAAATAAATTGAAGATGAAGATTCCCTTTGACAATAACTTCAGAAGACTTCATCAGAAAATAAAATTGAGAAAACTTGTGGGGTTTTGTACTCACTTGTCCACAGACACTTATGCATGAAGACACACACACACCAGCTTGTTTAGTGACAAAAAAATATTACCTGGGAAAATCTGACAAGAAAGGAAGCAAGAAAGTCTCTGTAGCTACCTTTTGATTAAGAGTCTCCACTTACAGTATAATTTGAAAAAACTCATCAGTAAAAAATACAATTTTATTTTAGTAGTATTTAACATTATTTCATGTCAAATCATTTTGTGTGTTAAGTATCTTGTGCCAAATTAATGCAATTTCTACACTTATAAATAGGCTGAACCATGATTTTACACATTTGATCTTTCACATGCCTTTGCACTACTGTATTTCCTGCAACACTGCAGTACTGGACAAGACTCTTGAACAGAGATTTCTAAAACCACAATTCCTGATCTAAGGTAATACGTGTTTGGCAGCAAAATTAAATAAAATCCAGAAACCATCTGTTTTAGAAATTTTCATGATTAATTTTAGGAAGTTGTTCTAAAAATGAGGTTATTTTTGGCATAGCATTTATTTATAAGACATATCACTAGCAATCTTGCATTTTTCATACCAGGCTTATAACTACATTTTCCAGTTATCCATCTGGGCCCTTTTCAATTCAGTGGTTTAATTAAAACTCAATGGTATTATCAATCTGTTGCATTTTTCATTTTGATGGTTATTACATTTATAGTACAGTAGGAGTACAAATTAGAGTAAGAAGATAAATCTCATCTTAAAATTTCATTTCTGTATCTTTAGTAACTTTCATTGTCATAATATTTTCTAGCTCATTCACGTTTATGAAACAGTTTTAATGATCTATCTTTTATTATTACAATAAGGAGAAACAGAAAAAATATCTTTAAATAGCTTTACACATCCCACAGGGTATCTTTCATCATTCATTCCGTAAGTCTGGTCAACAGATGGGCATTACACAGCAAGGTTGGGAAAAGGTCCATAGCAGAGTTAATATTAAGAGTTTTCTTTTCACCTCTTAAACATGTAATTTGGCAGTAAGTAGCCAAGTACATATCTGAGACAGAACCAGAGAGAGAGATGTAGGAAAAAATAACCAGTTCCCCAAAGAAGAGAATGGTGAAATGAAAATGGCAACATTGCAAGTTACAAGTAGTTTCAATTAATATTGAGGAAGAGCACATGGCGTGTCTTCAAATTGCCTCAACAGTCCTGGAGGACTCCAGCTTTAGGTTGCAGCATCCAAATGAGTCTGAAATTTCAGGTCACCATTTTGGCTTAGGTCTTTACTAGTGGGGATTATTTCTATAAAATAATAATAAAATATAGCATTACAATAAATAATAGTTTTATTTTTGTTTTAGTGGCATATAACAACAAAACCAGTACATACTCAATTTGCTTACAATTGGAAAGTTAATCAGAGCAAGCTTTATATGGCCAAAAGGAAGAGGGTGAAAAAATAAAGACTACAGCTGTCAAGTAAACTTCCCAGAAAAGTGGAAAAAACAGCCTCAGCTACTCTTTCAACTCTCCTTATCACTACTACAGAAACAGAGACAGGACCCAGACTACACAGTTGCCCATGTATGCTGCTACCAAGGTTTTCAAAGCTTTGCACAGCTTACAGCACTTCAAGAAACACGTCAGTCTCACACTGGTGCTGCCTGTTTTTCTAACAATTTCTTCTTTCATCTTTTTATAGCAGTAAAATCCCTACAATTCTAATCAGAATCAAGAGAAGACATCCCTGTAGATGTCAAAAATTAAAGACCTCTATCAAGTCCCCCAGCCTGCGACTAAGACATTAAGGAGTCTATTTATCATTACCTTTCCCTGGGCTCTGTACAGCATTCCCAGCACACTCACCAGTTCCCCAGGGCAGGTGATTTCTCTTTTTATTTCCCACCTCCAAGTCTTGCAGCAGAGTTTCTACCATTCCAGCGCTGCTTGCCTGGCTCTGGAAACGGCAGAGCACTTAGAGCAACATTGTTAAATACTTACTAAACCAAGTTTCAGAGCTGGTTTTGCTGCTTTTGATTGCTACCCCAGCTAAACAAAATGGGGAAAAAAGAGTCTCTGGTTCATACATTCAGTGCCACTGAATGCTTCAGGTTTTCAGGAAGAAACACTTCAAATATTTCCTCTAGAGATAGCAAAACAAGGTTAACTCTAGCAGACGTTAACAGAAGTACAGGAAAAACCTTATTTTTATAAAACGGTAAGCAGAACTGTTAGCAAAAATGTTATTTTTTTCTCAAAATCAGTAAAAATATTTGCTATATATTTTATAGGAACTATTAATGTAAAGCAAGGAGAACTTGTAACATTCAAATATTTAAACTGGAAGAAGCTATAATATCAATGGAATAAATAGATACACATAACTATAATGGGTGTCAACACAAATTTTATAAGAAAAGCCACACTTCAAAAATAGAGTCTTTGAAGGAGTCAGAAACCCCATAGATAAGAGTGTAGCTATTGACTACATAAAGCAGACATTACCAAATTCCCTGACAGGTTTGCACCCAGCAGCAATCTGGGTGCAAATCTTCCTTTAATCAGAGAAGACAAAGCTGTAACTATATACAATTAGTAACAAGCTCCATAATTAGTAACATTTCAAAAAGAGATCTTGGAGTAATTTGAAGAGCAATCCGAAAACATAGAACATTCAGTTCTGATGAGAGAGACACCAGGATATCAGGAAATACCAGCACCTAAAGCATCCCTGGGCTGGGGATGGTATATGGGATACTGCACTCCCATTTGGAAGACTGCATATAGTCCTAGTCCCCACTTCAGAAAAGGATAATAAAATCAGGAAAAATCCAGAGAAGGGTAACAAGTATTACTAAGCTTTCTTTCAAAAGGAGATGAAGAAGTACAAATTGTTTCACATAGTAACTTAGATTCATGGCAGAAAGTCCATTGGGGCTATTAAGATTATTATCACTAAAGTGCAGGCACCACTGCCAGCTCAGGGCTTCCTAGAGCTTCAAACTGTCAGAAGTGGAAGAAGATGCAAGAAAGTGTCTATATTTGCCCTTTTAGTACACAGTTTTCCCAGGCAGCTAGCACAGCCAGTGCTGGGGACAAGGACAGCTTAGTGGGACTACAGGACTGCTCTCTGCTGCTACTAGTCTCTTGGTCTTATTCATAGTAAGAGGAAATCAAGGTTTGCACAAGGTCAGTGAGAAACACACATTTATTCGCACACACATCATCTTCTGGCCTTACACCAAAGGAGAAGCTACCAAGAAGCATTTCTCTGATTAATGTTTTCCAGCAATCAACCTATCCATTGGGACATCATTTATTAGAAGCTGTGTCTGGATTTGTGGTGCTTTTTTTTTTTTTTCCTACAAACTCCTCACAAAGTCAGTGGGAAACTCCTGCTGAGTGAAACCGTGGATCAGAGCCACTGTTTCCACTAAAAGAAGTGGTTCTACAGCTCAAAAGAGGAAAAATTTTTTGCTTGTTTGGTCAAATGAGATTCCAGCTTGGGTGCTGATCTTGGTTACTGACGAAGAGCAAAGAACACCACAGTAAACCCTGACAGGCATCAGGAAAAAAAATCATGAAGTGCAAAAAATAGTCTGTATAATAACAAAAAATGTCATCTATAATGGCTTTATATCTGAGGATTTATATCTGGCTTTTCCTTTTACTGTCAGCAGAGGGTTCCTTTGGCTAAATAATTATACTACCACTATTTAAAAAAAAAAAAAAAGTTAGGTAACATTGTTTTCAAAAAAACATATGCAAATACTAATTTTGCAGCTGATCAGTTTTGACATACCTGGCTATCAAAATGTTAAGCCTGCTATGAAAAGACTATAGTTAGCTCAAAGAAGCCTACATAGTTGACATTCCCACTAACGATTTTGAAAGTACCTAGGCATTACTTACCATACCCATCACCTTCTGCCAACACCCACGAGAGACACATCTTACTCCATACACACACACACAAGTGTCACTCACTCCAGCCAACTCACACACATTTCACTTAGAAAAAATGCTAAAAAAAAAAAAAAAAAATAGAAATTAATATAAAACATACACATAACTATTGCTGGGCCTTAAGAGTGGGAGAACTAGCTAGTTATCTTTCTGAACAAGATATTTGGAGGCACAAAAAGGGCCCAGCACTCAACTTGCATTAACTTTTGATATGAGTCAGACACCCAATTATCCTTTGTGCTATTGAAAAAAACCTATCCTTGTCTCTAATTCTTACATTTCCATAAGAATTTATATCTATTGAAACATCATTAGGTATGCAGTCAAAACAACATAACACTTCAAAAAATTACTGTTAGTCATAGTTAATTGTCCGTAAACCATCTCTTTAAAAACTCAGTAACTGCAGTCAATATTTCAGATATCTCTTCCATATATTTTGGGTTTGCAAGTTTTCTGAAAAAGCATCAGCTATTGGTATTTGCATCAGAACGAATAAAATGAAACTACAAGACAGCAGTAACTTATTCTTTGAGTAGTGCTGACTTAACCACAAAATTATAAATAAGTACCTACCAATTCAAAACATATTTACTATACTCCTTAAAAGGGAGATGTCTTCAATCTTGAGACTGTTTTGAGCCCAGATCAAATAGAAGAAAATTTTTACCAGAGATGTAAATGATCACCACAAAGTACTTAAGGAAAAAGCTAGACAGACACACAAGCTTGTTGAAAAAGATCACAGAAATACAAAAATACAAAATATAAAATGGTAAATAATAATAAAAAAATAATATAGATTAGCCTCTAGAATTTATTACAAAATATAAAGAAAATTGTAAGAATGCTAAGAATAATATGAGGTCTCAAGAATATTATGAGCTTAAGGAATCATGCCAACAAAATGATTAACTGCCATATGGGTCCTACTTCATTAGATAACCTCATCCTCATCCCTCTCGGACACTGAGTGACACATTCCTTGATCTGAACTGAATGTTTTAGCTTTACTGTGCACCTGAAGGATACCCGTGTGGCCAGCACATGTTCAAAAAAGAAGTACTTCTCACAAGTACCTGGTCTGGTGCCCATCTCCAGACCAGAGCTGGAAAACCTACACTGAATGCTTTTTTAAAAGCACGTTTTTCTCTACCTTCACTTCTGTTGTAGTAATTTTTCACACAGTCTGGTCAATGCACAACGTGCAGCGTCGGCTAAATACTCTTAAGAATTTAGGTACCACACTTCCCACCATCAATGACTTCAAACAGAAGCATGCTGCACTTGCATGTGAAGGTAAAAGGAAAAGAAGAAAAAAGTAAAAGGTAAACTGGCAATAGATCCAAAACCTGCAAAGAAGAATATCTGTTTAATATGCCATAAATATAAACTGGTATCCATACTTTGGCTTCAGACAGAATGAGAGACTGGAGATGTGGCCTGTCATATTATGCCAACTGAACCAAACAAAATACCAAAAAATGTATCTGTGTGATCCATCACTCTGAAATTACTGTAGACAAACTACTTACCTAGAGGAAATCAGCTACGGACTTGAATTAATATTTCTTCATTTTTTAAATGAAAATAGCATATCCTCTCTTAAGGTGAGGTATAATAAAGGAAAAACTGCAAATGTTTTCTCATCTATTCTTGTGTCCTTTTTCTAAAGGGAAAGGCCACTTAGCAAATAACAGAAATGGATGGAGCCACAAAGTGAATGGAGATAAGTGGCGAGATGCACAGCCATGCCTGTATCATGCTGCTTGGTACCCTAAATTATGAGTAAGAAAGTCTGTTTCCTCAAGGTAATCCCCTGGCTAAGGTTTAATATCACCTTCAGAAAAAGCAGTTCCATGAATGATGAGGATGACCATCGGCCAGACCGAACAGCAACCAGGGAACTACTCAGACACTTTTGAAACAAAGAAGCAAATCATCTGGAAAATAATTTAAAAAAAGAAAAGAAAATGAAAAAGGCATGCATTTCTTCTTTCTTAGAGCAAAGGGAGGAAAGTAGTGGGAAGAGAGCAGCGGTGATCTCATCCCAGGGAGGCAGATATGACATGCAGAGGGGTGCACACAGGCACAGCACCCACACGTCCTGCACAGCTCAGGATGGAGTATAGCTTCATGAGTAAGTGGTGAGGATGCTTTTGGGGAGGAGGATGATGATTAGAAACTACTGGAGATCAGACCTCCAAAGGAGTTTATAAATTTATACTAAGCATCTTGTACGGTAGCTCATCTGAATGTAGTCTACTGGCTGCTGGCTAACTATGTTCCATTAATAAATCAATGAAGAGCTTTGATCCTGATTTGATTTATATTAGATTATTGGAGCAGATTCTCACTGCAGCAAGCAGGTGTCACAGATTTCCCTGTCTGGCCTTCTGAAAAACTGAGAAACTTAATACAGTCCACATTTTACTCTCAAACATCTTATCACTAATTCAGCCACTTGAAGGAAATCACTGATGGGTTCAAGAACTGCCCTGGGAGAAAAGGATCTCCCATGATTTTAGAGGGAGTAAAACACCTTTACTTGATAAAAATAAATCCATGTTGACTTTAAGTAACCTTGAACAGTATAAAATAACATAAAAGGCCACTATGTTTTGGGGCAGCTAATGAGTTTTAATTGAAAGTTTATTACTTCTTCAGTTAAAAGTACATTAGAATGACAGAGACCTGAAAAAACTATTTAACTACAGATACACTGTACTAGCTCAGACTGTTAATTCAACTATTTATCTCCCACAGTAGACAGGTACTCACAACAGCACAGAAGACAACCAGCAGGCCACAAAGCAGGAGGACACTTGCTACAGCAGCAGCGGTTAGCATCTCACAACCTGTTCTATTGGATTTTATTTTTATTTTTCTGCTGCAAATTCTGTTTTTCTGCAATTTCACTAGGCCTGGATAAACTACATACCACGCACCAGTGTTTAACTGTCTGCTAACTGTTCCTCAGAAACAGCATTTCTTGCCAAAACTATGAACTTAGAGAAAATGGAAAAAAAACAACTTAAGGAAAGAAGGGTGACAATTACATTCCTTTTTATTGATGACCCTGAACACAGTAACATGCTGACAAACATTCTTCTTCCCACACTGTCACAGCCCTCAGCACAGCATGCCCTACACGACCCACTAACCTTCATTTTGTTGTTTTGCCTCTTTTCTCAACTGATGCAAAGCTTCAGAGGGATAAGGGGAGATCCAGGTGAGAGCAGGTAGGAAACAAGGCTTGGGTTAGCAGTGCAGGGGCAAAAGAGAGAAAAGAGATCACAGCTCTTAGAAACCCTCACTCTTCATTTCTTTAGAGGTACCAAAAAACTAGATGGTTTCATTAAAATTAGGAAAAATTGGGATGGCCAATTATATTATTACCAGTTAGCAATATCCTTCAAGGGAGCCACTAAAGGCTTTTAGGACTGATCTCTTTCTGGAAACAAGATTTGCAGAGTAGTCTGTATGCTTGAGATGGTAGAGCCCAATCTGAATGGTGAGAAGTCAACTGCCAAAAGATATTTCCTGGAAGGTAAATGTATTTATTCCTTCTGTGGCCTTCCTGCCATATGTTAAATATATGAGCTTTTTATGTTCCATTGTATTTTCAGCATTTGGCTCAGAAAACCACAGTCACGGCATAAAATGAAAAAATCCCATAAAGTCAAAAAGCATAAAAAGAGATTTAACTGTCTCCTTTTAATTTCTCTTCCCCCCTAGATAAAGCTGCTGAACAGCTCAGCTACTCTTTGGTGAGGCAGGGGAAAAGCACACCTGCTACAACTACTGCACAGGTCCTGGGCTGTCACCATACCTCAATCCAAACACATCGCAAACCCAGGGCACAGGGACAGGGGTGGTGTCGACTCCCTGCCCACCCCACCAATAACTCCACAGGCAACAGAGAAATAGGGCTTTTGCAGAGCCTCTATACTGCCTGTGCTGCTGCTGTCCATAAATGCCTACATGAGTTTGGCACCAAAACCCCATCAGCTCTTTCTAATCTATCTTCAATAGGCACAAAATGCTGAACTTTAATAGACGACAGTATGGTGGTCAAAATTATTCCACTTTCAAGCTACCATACACACAAAAAAAAGTTTTGACAAGGCCAGGAAGGTTTGTCAAACAAAATCTCTGCCTAATATCTTCCAAACTACAAAAATAGCCTTACTTTATTTAGCCTTGGTTGTTCTTCTCTTCAAAAGCTGAGAACTATAAATCTGTCCAGAACAGAGTCCGTTAACACAATCTCTAACAACCTGTACACCAATGGTACCAGCCAGCTGTCACCAATGCACCTATTCAGGCTTTATATATTGATCTTGGAAAAAACCAGCAACATAGTACCTGTGGTTTTGGGTTTGGATCAGAAAACACAAGGCTAGAAGATAATTATTATGTTAAAAATATACATATACAACAGCTACACAGCAGATATTTTTATCTATCAGCCTGTCTGGTTTCTAACTGAAGGGAAATCAGCCAGCCTCAAGAAAAAGACACCAATATGGGTTTTAATAAACTGAAGAGGAGAAGATGAAGCTCTGAAAATAAGCTTTAGAAGTTTGTAATCTTCATCTATGAGACTAAAGTTCATCCTTCCTTACTCTCACAACTTTATTCTAAGCAGTTATGATATTTGAAGCCTTAAGCCTACACCTGAAGACATGCACATTTTAAGAAAATACTTTCATATATATATAAGTAGTACACAGCACACAGTATATATTTTACTCGGGTTTTAGGAGAAACCAGGACACGATGTTGATATTTAATTTTAATGTCACTAAGCAAAATTCTCTTTCAGAAAGCTTTTCAGAAGCGACTCCTGCTCTCTGACAGGAGGAGGTTGGTGGCATCAAAACTTGGAAAAGAAGTTTCAACTTCCAGAACTTCATTCTCCTCACCACCTGCATACAGAATAATTTAATTCGGGTTTGTTATACAAAAAATGTTGCTGCCCTCATTTCTGCATAGCATCACTAAAATACTGATTAGCCATAAGATTTTAAATCGAAAACATGATTTAAACTAGATGGAGTACGTACAACAGGAACCCAAAAGATTGGATTTCTTCTCCCCCCCCCTTCTTTTTTTTCTTGCTTTCTCCTCGCATTGCATAAGAACCCCTCAGATTATGTTTGTTTTCTCTTGGTGTTGTATACAGTACAGTCCAGCTTTTTTTAAAGCATGCTAAACCTGGTGCCAAAGGTGCTCTTGGCAACATGGACTGCCTGTGAATGAAGTTAAGCCAAGAGCATCTCAGGAGTACAATGCTAATGCAGTGAGGTTTTCACTATTGTGAAGCAAATACAAAGCAAGTTTGGGGCACATCTGAATGTTCCTGACTCTTATGTCATCCAGCAACACAGACGATGCTGCGAAATGCACAGTCCTTAAGGTTCGCAGAACAGATGGAGCCTTAGCCTTTACTGGAGACTCTGGTTACACAGCTTCTGCATCTTAAATAATTTATATGATATGATCATATGGGAGCTTCAGTTGTGAAAACAGATGATGCTGAAAAAAGATCTCATCCAATCTGTTCACTTGCCATTGTTCAAAACCTGGGAAAGGTGAACAGGTCACCCAGCAGCCCACGGTGCTTAAAGGCGTGGGACTTTCAGCACCAAATACTTGTTTATTACTGTTTATTGCATTATACACAACTCAGTGTAGGTCTGCAGTGCACCACATTTGCTTCAGCTAATCAACTTGAACCCAATTTTGCTCTAAAACCAAGCAAATGATTTCCCTAAATTACAGTTCAGATGCTCTGCAGAAGAATATATCAGTTAGGCAATCACTGTATATGTTATAATACAAATATTTAAGTAAAAAATAGTACCTTACTCTTAAAATAAAATATTTACTAACAGGTAGCAGTGTTTCTGCAGGACTGGAGTGGTAAACAGGACCACTATTTTAAATACACAGAGAAGAAACTGCTGAGAGCAGCATCTGTGCTGACTCTCAGGCAGGCGATGTTGCGCAGAGAAGCATGGTGCAGGGACACTCAAGGCTGTGGACACCATCAACTTCAACGCCAGAGCAGAGCAACCACATAATGGCACACATTTGCATTTACGCACAGCAGCAGACCAAGAAGATGCAAGCGAGGAAGCAGCATGAGTACATTACCAAGTCAGCCTCAGAAATACAAATAACATCCCTTTTTTAGTATGCCTTTTTAGACAGCTGGGGCAGTCTGAAAGCTCCCCAAAAGCATTTAGGAGAAGCATACTGAAGTAAACCAGCCCCAGTTCAGCTTACTTTAATATTCCAGACTAAAAACTGTTTTATAAAAGCTGATTCACGAACAGACCAAATATCGCAGTTCTGGGATGCACAACAAAGAGCAGGGCAGATGGTCAGGGGTGGCAGCAGCTTTGTTCATCTGATTTTAATCCATCACCACAACCCTGTCAGAGCCCTCAGTCACGTGTGTTTCACTTACTCACTGGTTCGGTTCATGCAAGACATCCAAAAAAAGCCCACTGAACAAGATGTACAGCTCATATTTACTATTCAACCCTGCCAGCATTCCTGATTTTTTTAAACAAGCTTGGAGAAATAAATTTGCTTTTGGCTCAGAGGACCTCTGCCAGGCTTTCCACCCTAAGTGTGTTTTAATCGGATCGCTGCTAAAACTTTCCAAAAGACGGTATTTAATGAAAACAAACAGATGTAAAACTGCCGAATGTCACTGTGAGATAGTTAACGTGTCATCACCACGTTCAAATAGCAAAACTAAAAAAAAAAAATCAAGAGTTATGACAGGGAAAGATGGTTGCTATAGAAGTCCAGTTTCACAAACAAAATCTTCCGAGAAGAGAGGAGCTCCTACGCACAGACCAAGCAGGCACCCATGTCAGCATCTGCGTTCATGTTCACCCACACAGCTCCCACATGTAGACTGGTCTCATCTCCCTTCCCACCCAATGGTGCCCTCCTGCCCTCCCAAAGGTCATCCTCACCATATCAGCTGCAGGGCAGGTCACTTCTCAGCTCATTCAACAGAAAACCCTTAAAAATAGGGAGAAAAAAAATAGTTTCCATCACACCAAGCTATCTGAATCAACCCAACCACACGGCCATAAAACCTGACCCGCTGAGGAGTGGGGCTATGGGTCTACCCATGGAGGACACAGCTTCATTTAGCAGCAGTTCTGCAAGCCTACCCTATAACCTCCTGCATACATACACATGCTTAAACAAGTTCCGAGGTATCAGCTGAGTCAGCTTTTCCAGAGGGTAATTCCACTTCCAGCAGGTGCTACTTCTACAAACTAGAAGGAAGAGCTGAAAGAGGAGAATTTGGGAAGATACACTGGGGATAAAAAGAGACCATAGATGCTAGATCCCTTCACCCAGCCACATTCATGCTTCAAAATACCCACATCAACATTATGACTCCTACTTCTAAAAGTAAAGCTGAATAAAATGGTTTCTCCCTCTACTTTCCATAAAAAGGCAAAGCAAAGACCCTGTCAAAACTTTCCTTCCTTCCTTAATGAAACTCTTACAGATTTCTCATCATTGTGAATCACTGCCTTGGAGCCATTTCTTTTAGCCACAGGTTCCCACATTTAATTTGTATATATCCTTAAGGGAAAGTGTATCAATAGAGTCTCCAGAGATATTGAAATTGGTTTTATGAGAAAGTTATGAAATTTTGCATATGGCATTTACCAATCTAGTTAAAAAAATAAGATAATGCACATTAACAATCAGCAGTTTCACGTAACATCTTACACCACCTCCGTGCAGCTATCAGTGCATAAAGACAACAGAAGTCAGACTGAATAGATTTATGATGATAGAGTAAAAACACCACGACAGAAATTAATTCAGATGTATGGATCGTCAACATGTTAATAGCTACCTGAAGACAAGTACACCAGAGCACATGTATGTGTCCATAGGATGCAAGGACAGTTACCGGTACTAAAATGTATATTCAGGCCAGGCATGAAGAAACTGTTAGGATTTAAAAAAGAAAAAAATATCCATCAGCAATACATTAGCAGGCAGCTTTGCCAATACCACCAAAGACATAAAAAGAAACAAATCTCTGATGATTTATTCTTAAGCTAAAATTTCCCAGCTGCTTTAACTGCTATTTGCATTAGAAACAAAAATAAAATGGTATGGACCTTTCAGTTCTCATTCACGAAAAATATGCTAATTTTACTAGACAATGGAGAAAAGAAATTTATGGGCTAATGGGCATCATCCAGGATACAGTAATTCAACTAACTACTAGCCAGGTTCATATCTGAAAAAATGAGATACTCTTTTGCTTAAAAGTCAGTATTTTGCACTGTGATTAATATTGTCCAAATCACGCTATTTGCAAGTAAAAAGAATTGGCTAGAACTGATTCCAGAAGACCTGAAAAGAAGGATCTTTCACAAAGTATCTAAGCTTCTGGAAAGAAAAATGTGGCAACACCAGCACAAACAGCAAAAAGGAGATTTTACAGAGATAAGCAGATTAAAAAAAAAATCATCTGTTGCTCATGTCAATTTGGTCTTCTACTCCAAAGATGTTTAATAACTATAAAAGTTAAATTGAGATGAGAAAAGGTTAGGGAAATCTTTAAACTCTCATGAAATAACCAATACCAAAAATACTGAGATTAAAAGGAAGAACATTTATAAAAACCTACATGAAGCGAACATGAAAAGGTTGCTCAGCTGTGAGATAACTGAGTAATGTAACCTTTCAAAGCAGCAACAAAAAACGATTAGACTGTCCCTTGGATTGAAAATGATTGATTATTACTGCTAATATTGGAACTGAAGTTGACTGTGATGCTTTTTATGTAATTGCTTTATTGAATGCTGCATAGCTTTATTTGGTAATATATTCAGAACATGGTGAGTTTACCATAGCTCCTGATATACTAAGACACACATATAGTCACAATATATTTATTCTAATGATATTGTATTAAACAGCATATACTAAGGTTAGCTCTTGGCCTTTCAGGTAAGGTCTATGGGGAACTTTCTGCCTTCAGAATCATCAAGCAGTTTTGAATACCAGCAACTTTCTATCATATGCACCTGTTCACTGGTTTATTCCATAAACTGTATCAAAATACTTTAAATCTGATTTGGGGCCCTGTGTGCTACAATAATTAAACCATTTTGAGGACTTTGCCAGCTGGCTTATCTATTACAAAAAAAAAAAAAAAAAAAAAAAAAAAAAAGAAATCAAGGCCAAGTGAATCACAGTGAAGAAGGTGGAAAAGTAGAACTCTACTACATGTACATTAAAACTTTAAAATATCTACAGGCAAAACTGGGATTTTTTTCTATTTTTCACTTTTTTTTTTATTCAGAAGAGCAGTCTTCAGTATTTAAATGTAACTGCATAGAATCACATTTTCTCACCTGCTTCTCAATTTCTTTGATTTGTTATCCTCTAGTGTCACTCCCTGCTTTTTGGAGAGAGTCACTGCAAAGGTCGGTAGTCAATTAGCCATCGATAAATACCCAACATGAGAGTGAAAATTTTGGGCTGCCTGAACTCCCATTACTAAACCAAGAAACACGTTTGAAAGGTCGTAACAGAAGGCATGAAGTACTTTAGAGCGTTCCAAACATAAATATAATATTACCTGTAAAGCAGTAACTATGAAAAATATCAAAGCAAGTGTGTAATACCAAGCTTTATCACCTATTGCACACGTATATTGACTTAACTGAGACACGCTCACTTATCTACAAAGCAAAAATTGGGTTTTAAGTACTGTACTTTGCAAGACCCTTAGGGCACAATAACATTACTGTCATCATTTACTCCAGCTTCTCAGTTTCTCATTTGATCCCTCTCCAGTCTTTTCAAAACATTGCAGTTATATTTCTGTTTCTGCTACTACACCAGTGTCATTGGCTAGATGGTGACACAGTTATACACAGCTGACCTACAAATACACTCAAAAAATAATGCATAAACATATACACACAGAGACACTAATATGTAAACAACATATTTAACACTTTCATCTCAGTGTAACTTTCATCTCAGTACAAAGATATACTTGGGGTTCTTTTAGGGGAGTGGCACACATTTTCATGCCTGGAGCCAATTCTAGAAGTAAGGTTTTCTCGGCACTTAGCGGAGGAAGGCAGAAGATCGAGGATTGAGATTTCCTTACGGGAAAAGTGTGATCAATGCTAGTTAAAGTTTGGATAAACCGTTATTATTGGATTTCTACAACTTCAAAACAAACATCAGCTACCTGTTAAGAACAGACACAACTTCACATGTTACAAGCTCACCACTGACAGTGAATAAAGCGAAATTTGGGAATACACATCTGCAGAATCAAGAATTTTCACATTATCAATGGTTTAAATCAAGATACAACTATACTCGGATTATGAAATATTTAATGCTAGATGAAAAATAGATATACTGAATTAATACCAAAAATATTGAAAGCTTAGATAAATTACTTATTCTAGTCATACAGCATACGCATTTAACACACAGCTGCAAACAATTTATTGAAATTTTGCTTGAATACAGCATTAGTTTATTAATACAAGGAAAAATATTAAGGGAGTGACAAAAGCTTTAAATGAGCACTACCTTTTGTGCACCATATTTAATAAAAGACCTCTTCTGAAAAGTTCCTGGTGTTTTATCATTACAGCCTCTTTTTAGTCCTTGTCTGTAAAAACTCAAAGTTTGTGCTCCCTCCAGGCAGCTGTTTCAAAACTATACAGCTAATATACATCAGAATTTATTAAATATATAGAAATAATTTTTCTATAACCAGTGACTCCATCTTGAAGATTTTCAATAGCTAGAAGTGCTTATTTTGCTTAAAAGTAATCACTCAAAAGTAATTGATACTTATCAATTTAATTAATGGGTCAAAAGATCTTAAAGATGTCAGAAATACTGAATTCATTTTTGGCAGCAGCACTTCCAAACTTGTGAAATTTATGGTTATGAATGTCATACTGTAAAGAAGTAAAACATGCCTCACACATCAGTGGATATTTTTAAACTGTTGATATATGAATGTCTTTGGATCTCAGGGGTGATAGAATAAACCCAAGAGGACATCAATTAGTGAAAAAGTTCAGGTGATAACCCAGTAAACACCGATATCCATTCCCTCACCCTATATTTAATCACATGGCTGGCACCACCAGCCATGTTTCATACTTCTGTTAACCTATTCAACACGTCAATAAAGTCCTAATAAAGACTTACTAAAGTACCTACATTATACATTTAATTTTTTAAGTATATTGAAAATGTAATGCTTTAAATGTCAGGATTTTTCAGCAAGTCATACGGTGTGAACTATTATTGCAAATAAAGCGTAGGAACATTTCTAAAGTTACTGTTGACTATGCCAGGGAATATGAATGCTTTCATTACCACTCCATTCTGTACAGGGTATAAACATAACTCAGAATTTGTTCACAGTTACTTAGGCTGCGCTGGTGGCATCAGCCCCTTCTCAAAGTCTTCTGCTGAAAGCTTGACAGCACTGCTTTATAAAGAGACACAAAGAGCTTATAAAATCCAATCCTGTGAAATACAGGGGGGGTGGGAAATACACATCAATGAGTGGTCAAAACCAAGCAGCAAATATATTGGCTTAAGATAAATAACATAGGTTTACTGGTACTTTCTCCAGGAACAGTTGGGTACCAAGGCAAGCAAGCTGCACCACAGCAACAACGTGGGCTCCACATTTGAGGCATTGGGCAGGCTCCTCTTTGAACATATGCCCTTTCAAGTGAAATTAATCACTCTCTTTATCACTCCTGCAGCATCTGGAGCCATCATCATTACCCAACTGCTGAGAAAGAAATGAAACCACTAATCGCACGGGGAGTAGGGCTTAGCGTTCAGAGAAGGAAAGATTTTATTAAGTTCTCATTTGAAAAGTGATTTTTCATGGTTAGTCCTCCAGGACATGCCACACAAAAGCTGGATACACCTCAGTAACTGTCTACAACTCATCATCCAACATACAGAATCAATATGCTTAGAACCACTACAATAAGGTTTCAACATGCTTTTCCAAATTTAGCTTTATAATCCTGAATCACAGTTATACTCAAGTATGACATGGAGATACATTTAACCACAAACTTTAAAAAGTCTCTGGAAAAAGGAACTGCAGAAGTCTACAAAGCAGTAGACACTGGATAGCATAATCAACAGTAAGGACCAGGTACTGCCTAGATTCACACACCACACTTCTAATGATCTCAGCATAAATCCCCCATGCAAACTGAAGCTCATATATTCAAAACTACTATATTAAGTGGAATTTCATCAGATCTATCCAGTAGCTGAGGTTGATTAAAATAAACCATATGAACGCTATGTCAGTAATCTGTATTACCATGAAATATCCCTCATCCCTTTCAACATCTCCATTTCATCTTCCTAGCTTTTACCCATCAATTTTTTTGAAAAGAGGAAAGAATACAAAGGGACTACTTTTTTCTTTCTGAAAATAAAAAAGAGTAAGTTAAAGACAGCAGGACTATTCACATAAATACCAGAGTAGAAAAAATTAAATCTAGGGAAATATGGGTATCAGCGGACAGACTACCCAAAACTCATGGCCCTAGAAAGAGTCAGCTGCATTACCTGCATAGTGAGAACAACAGGATGCATCTTAGAGATTTCTAATCTTGTGCATTTTCACCCATAGTAATTGTACTCTACACAAGAGCTGAATGAGAAGGTGATTACCCCTATATGCTGAAATCATTAAGTAGGGAAGTGAAACTTATTCTAACTTATGATATAATTTATCAAAAAAAAAAAAAAAAAAAAAAAAAACAAACCTGCAGGGTTCTGAATAAGGGCAGTGGAATAATTAAATCTAGTACTCCACTGAAACAGGATGAAAACGTGATCATCCATTTTTAATGCTCTGTCTATACGTAACAACAGAAATCTTTCCAACAGCTGCATTCAATTAAAAAATATTAACCCTAAGGAAGAAGTACAAAAACATGCCCATCTGTTTTTCTTGCCACTCACTGTGCTTCTTTTGTGAGTGAAATATGGATAACAATACAATCCAACAAAGTTGAATGAAAAGTACTACAATTCCAATAATGAGCTACCTTCTTTTTTTTTTTAATGAACAATTTAAGAAACCACTTTTGCAGATTTTCTCCTGTGACCCGCAGCTCTGTTCCCATAGTAACTATTGAGGAAAGAAAAGGATAAGGCACCTAACTTATACTTTTCCCAATATCAACAAAAACCAGGAAAAAAGCACCTTATTCTCAAAAACCATTATTCTCAGGAAGGGAAGAGGGACATTAAAAGATTACTGTGAATCTCCTGTGTAATCTAGTTTAAACCACCACCTACTGAACATCTGATGTCGGTTAGACAAAGATATTTGTTAAAACATGTACTCTTTGTGTAAAAGAACTATTGAAACATTTTCGCAAGCCCAACAATAACAAAATTACCAGGCACATGCTATAAAAGCTTCATCTGAACTCAGCAAGCACCACCATCAGTTTACAGCTGTGCTGCTGCACAGTACTCATCTCCACTGAGGAGCTGGTACTCTACATATTATCTACAAGCACACAAAGCGTTAACATTAACATATGTTTCAGTGTCATTTCAGTTCCTCCTTTGCTTGCCTTTTTAATTTGACTGATACTGCTTGCTGTAGTGCATTTTTCCAGGAAAAAATAAGGAAACTCACTGATTCTTTTTTTAAGCAGTGCCACCAAGAACGTTTCACTGGACTCTTCAAGTACCTATGGGAAACCAGAGCGAGTAAGAACAGACCAAGTTTTACAAAGAAAAACAGCACGAGTTTAAGCATTTCTGCATCTCCAATTACTCTTTCTAAACTTATCCAGGAACAATTCTGGTGTCTCTGACACTAAATGGCATTCTCTGTGTCAGCCGGTTAGGCTCTTCAGCTATGTCCCACATGATGAGCTTTTAGCACTGTGGATTAAGGATTAAATCCAGAAGCTACGGTGGACAGGACCCAGGTAAAGCATGCAATGGGCTGCTCTAGCATGTTTATCCAACACAGCACCAAACCTCAAGAACCTGAAGGAAAGGCAAGGCTGGAAGATGGCCTTCCTGCACACAAAAGATTCTTCAGGACAGAGATGAAGCTCTTTTCACGTACCTTTGTCTGGTTCTCTTATCTGTATTTACTGCCTGAGGATACAAGTTACATACCAACCGTGAAACATCTCACTCACCTAAATATTACCTGTGCAACCACTGCAGAAAGTTATAAAGGAAAGCAACAGATGCATCTCCACAACTACAAGACAAGTGATTCATTCTCCCAGAAGGCATGCTAAGGCACATGAAAAACAAGGAGGTGGTTGGTGACAGCCAGCATGGCTTCACTAAGGGGAAATCCTGCCTGAACAATTTGGTGGCCTTCTATGATGAGGCTACGGAACTGAGGGACAGGGGCAGAGCAGTTGACATCATCTACCTGGACTTGTGCAAAGTGTTCGACACTGTCCCACACGACATCCTTCTCTCTAAATTGGAGAGACATCAATTTGATGGGTGGACCACTCGGTGGATAAAGAACTGGCTGGATGGCCACACGCAAAGAGTTGTGGTCAATGGCTCGATGTCCGGCTGGAGACCAGTAACGAGTGGTGTCCCTCAAGGATCGGTGTTGGGACCGGTCTTGTTCTACATCTTTGTCGGTGACATGGACAGTGGGATTGAGTGCGCCCTCAGCAAGTTTGCCGATGACACCAAGCTGTGTGGTTCGGTTGATACGCCAGAGGGAAGGGATGCCATCCAGAGGGACCCTGACACGCTTGTGAGGTGGGCTGATGCCAGCCTTATGAAGTTTAACCATGCCAAGTGCAAGGTCCTGCACCTGGGTCAGAGCAATCCCAGGCACAGCTACAGGTTGGGCAAAGAGGAGATTCAGAGCAGCCCTGCAGAGAAGGACTTGGGGGTGTTGGTCGATGAGAAAATGAACATGAGCCGGCTTCAGTGTGCGCTCACAGCCCAGAAAGCCAACCGTATCCTGGGCTGCATCAAAAGGAGTGTGACCAGCAGGTCGAAGGAGGTGATCCTGCCCCTCTACTCTGCTCTCGTGAGACCTCACTTGGAGTATTGTGTGCAGTTCTGATGTCCTCAACAGAAAAAGGACATGGAACTGTTGGAACAAGTCCAGAGGAGGGCCACGAGGATGTTCAGGGGACTGGAGCACCTCCCGTATGGAGACAGGCTGAGAAAGTTGGGGCTGTTCAGCCTGGAGAAGAGAAGGCTGCGTGGAGACCTCATAGCAGCCTTCCAGTAGCTGAAGGGGGGCTATAGGGATGCTCTTCATCAGGGACTGTAGTGACAGGACAAGGGGTAACAGGTTCAAACTTAAACAGGGGAAGTTTAGACTGGATATAAGGAAGAAATTCTTTACTGTTAGGGTGGTGAGGCACTGGAATGGGTTGCTCAGGGAAGTTGTGAATGCTCCATCCTTGGCGGTGTTCAAGGCCAGGTTGGACAGAGCCTTGGGTGGCACGCTTTAGTGGGAGGTGTCCTTGCCCATGGCAAAGGGGTTGGAACTAGATGATCTTAAGGTCCTTTCCAACCTTAACTATTCTATGATTCTCTTCTATGATTCTAAATGCAATTCAACTGTTGAGAAAACAAGACCAGATGAGGATACCATATCAGAACTGAAATGAAAAGAGTGAGGTAAAGTGCCAGAACCATATATAATAAATTTAGATGTGTGTGGAACAGAATGGTGAAAATGTGCATAGGAATGGGTAAGGAATAATGAGGAGAAAAAACTAAATATTTAGCAATCTGAAGCTGCACTCCTGTCTAAGGAAAAATGAGATTAGCTTTAAGGCCACTCTTAAATCTTCTCAAATTATATCAGCCAGCATATTAAGTTTTGCTGCTAATGAAATTTTGCAAAACAACTTTTTTTTTTAAAGCTACAATTATTGTTGTTTTAAAAAGTTTTCCAGGAATAAAAGCATAATTTATACTGTCTCATAAAATATTCTTTGTAAATAATTGAGACAAATTTAGAACTATTTATTATATTTAAATAACTTTTTGTAATGGCTAGCTAATGAAACTTTAACTGATTAAAACCAACTAAACTACTTCAAATTAAATTGTTTATTGCATAATATCCAAAAAAAACCCACCTATATGATTCTGAGATATTTTAAGCCATGCACTTTAATTAAAATCATAAAATATCAGTGGGTGAAATCTCATCTGAATCTGACACAATTCTGAGGAGTGATAGTAAGAAAAGAGTTAATTTGATAAACCAGTTCAAAGAGAATATGTTTACTAACACAAGTCCAGAATATCTCAGTATCCTTAATTCACAAATACATTAGGAACAACTACCAAAAGAAGAGTTACTTAAAGAACAGTCTGGCTCAAGTACAAAGCTATAAACTGGTCATGAACAAAGTTAAAGGTAAAAATAAGAACATTTATTGTTTTAAAACAACTCCTCCATCACCAAGCAACAATCTGAACAGAACTTAATAAGGGTTTTTTAAATTATTTATTAATTCTTGCTGCCGTCTATATGACAAGATTGCAATCCATAACCCATGAGAATCACTGCAGTCCTAAATTCTTAGAATAGCAAAGAACCTTAGAATCATTCAAAGTTTAATTAAATAGAAGCAGAATTTCCATGTTAGTTTAAATATTTAAAATTCAATTCACCAAGACCACATAATAACCTACAATTAGAATATTTGCCACAAAATGAGAAGTTTGGAAGCATCAGGAAGTCAGAGATACCATAAAACTTCCAGATGCCACACAAAGATCACTAAAAACACATTTACAATTCAATCATGAATTGTTGTCCTATCAAATAAAATGTAAAGACAAAACAAAAAAAAAAAAAAAAAACAAAACAACAACAACAAAAAAAAAAAAACAAACAAAAAAAAAACACAAAAAAAATTAAAAAAAAAAAAAAAAAAACAACACCACCAAACCTTAATCTAGGATAATTACCATTCTTCATCTTGTAGAGCTTCTGGAAAAATACTACTTGTTGCAGAGCCATCTTTAAATCTCTTTCAGCAGGTTTGAGCTCTACTGTCCTTTGAAGATCTGGACTCCTTTTAATATTTGGTGTTTGTAGGTAAAAGTTTGTCTTTTAAGACATAAGGTCAAAGGCATTTCCTAACCAGAACTTGGCCTGCCTGAAATTACTATCTTGAGAAAGAGCATTTTATGGCAGTATTATCTGCGAACAGAGAACAAAGAATCTTTTTCATCTTAGCAGTAACTGGCTCACTCACATTCACAAGTAGTTCAAAGGTTCCTCTACGTTAGAAGTTGTTCTCTGAAAAGTTCATTTCATACCCTTTCCATTAGGATTGTTTCTGAAGAAAGACTAATGATCAAAACCCATTTGCTAATCCTATTTTAAGAAGGACCTTCAAATATGAGTAATAACTCTGAACTAAAGGGGTTTTTGTGTTCGCTTGTGGCAAGAGAACTTACAGCTCACACTTCAGTCCCAGAAGCCCACATACACCAGATTAGTGCTTTTTCCTAGGTAAAAAGCTCTCTACTGTGATCATCTGTATTACAGATGCATTTCCCAGTCTGATATCTCACTTTCAGTAGTCCCATTTGTAAAAGGGAGCGTATTCCTACTGGGTTATATCACCATCCCAGCTCAATTTTTTTGAGACAATTACAGATGGAGAACTCACTGGAACACCACATCTGGGTTTCTAATAGTCCCCTTCCTCCCTTCTGTAGTAGACAGAGTATTATTTCCACATTAAATAGCATTTCACCACAATTAGAGAACTATTTTCCTAAAAATCAGAACATTTTCATCCTAAACATTTTTACAATATTCCCCTTAAAAAAGAAAAAAAAGAAAAATCCACATCACTGCTTTGGCTCTGAGAGACACCTTCATGGGGTACATCCCTTATCCCTTTCATTCTGTTAGTATTTTCCAGGAAATAGCACATGTACAGTTACTGAGGTGGTACTTACGGAGGAGCTGAAGACACCAGCAGTAATGGCGAGACTGCAACCTGCTCATGCGGCAGCTGCAAGTGTCTCTGGGAAGGGCTAATTTTTAGCATTTTTTAATCCCAATTATCAGCCCATCTCCTGTAAAGCACCCATAGTATTTCTCTGCATGACACACATTTTAGACTTAACTTATACTTTAGAACTAAATTGTAGAGTTTCACTAAAAAAAATAAACCAACTTGAATCACGCTGCAGATTCACTTCTGTGTCAATATTTTATGTAATGTTTTAAAGGCTTGAATATCCATTACTAAAACATAGACATAGTTGTATTACAGAAATTCCGGGCACTTTTAGGACCATTCAAGAGTTGAAGAAAATCAACATGTTGAAATATGTGAATTGATAACTGGCTACTACATTAAACAATATTAATTTACAATATTAATTTAGATCCATTTATATTTTCATAAGATTTTATCACTAAAACTGCTTTGTTAGTTAGCAAGTGTTGGAAAATTATTCAGCTACTGGAGGTTGCTGAGTAATTTAGTTGTTATAATTATTGCTTTCATGTTTAGGCTGGTGGTCACAAAATAAGTACTGACAAAGAATATCTTCAAAACCAAGAGATACAAGAGTGTTCAGATATTTAAACATTAATGTATCATCTCTTGAAACAAAAAGCTAAAAATAAGTTGGTTTAAGACAGGCCAGAAATAAGAAAATGCAAGTGGTAGTCCTTTGAATAGCTGAGAGAAATTATGTATTATCTACCTCACACTGACAAGTTCTTACATCTTAAAAACATGAAGCCTAGGTTTTCTGTGATTTCAATATGATTGCTTTCACTTTCACTAAGACCACCAAGCCCAGCATAACAATGTATGAATCTTCATTAGATAAAGCCAAGGATTTAACTAAAAACCTTCAGTGTTCATACAATGCTACTTTTTTTTCCCCATCCATATTAAGGATGCATTTCTGGGCTTCTATCTGCTAGGAAAATTTACTTCAGTACATATACATTCATTGTCTTAAAGTCAGAGCTTTCAGTAGCATAACCTTATTTAATCATAAAGCATAACACTTCAGTAAGTTGAATTTCTCTATAGCAAGTGAGTAATTTGCCATGCTAGTGACAATTCAAGATTTAAAAACAAAACAGACCATCTTATCTCCTATTAGGGACTGCTCACTTCTCAGTAGATTGTTTCATTATAAAAAGACAACAGCTGCAGGTTTCCCTTTTATCAGAATAGATCTGCTCCACTCTCACTTTAAAAGCTACTTCATTTTAGGTTCACTATGGTGTGCCTTTATTTTTTTTTAATTAGGCATAAAAGTCTTCAAACTATGGAATTATTTATATTTTTATTAATATCGAAACCACAAATCTCATTAGGTCAAGACCTCCATGATCTACAACCCAAAGTTGTTTTATTATTAATATCTTGTCACAACACGTGTTAACCCTTCTACCTCTCCAGATCCACCTGCTCCATTCAATTTACCATCCCTCTCTTCCCAAAACATTTCCCTGTAATCTTTTGAAAGATACACCTTTGTGATGACGTACCTGAAAAAAATAATTTCAAACGAAATAAAAGAATGCATACAAAAGCAAGCAACACATGCTACCCTGAGAGCAGACTGCCATTTACACTCTTTTGTAACTAATTCCAAGATCATTGTAGTTTTATTTTGATATACATGCTTCCAAATACCTCAAAAAGGAAACTGCAACACATGCAGCAGAACTACCAAAAGCAAGCCATTCATTAACTGCAGCAAAAGACAAAGATGCAGGATTTAGAAATACTGCTGCTTCACTACTACTGCAGAGAAAGTACAGGCTTCACAAATAATACCTTGTCTTTTAGCAAAACAAAGTATTTTGGGTGAACATATTATTCATTTCAACCTAGAATTAAACATTTTGGATTTAGATGTAATTTTCACCTAATTTTCACAAAAAAAATCCCCAATGAAAATAGTGAAGATTTTGTTTACAAATATAAAAATATTTAACCAGTGGAAAAACAAAAGACAAAAATAAAAAGAAAACAAAATAAGCAAGCAAACAAACAAAAAACACATAAAAACAACACAAAATAAAACAAAAAAATTAAAACCACTTATTGCCAATCCGGAAAATGAATTTGGTGCACACTCACACAGTATTTTCATTTTGAAAACATTTCACTCAAAGTTGTTTTCTACCTCTCGTCACTACATAAGCAGAGAAAATGCATCAAAATACTGTTAGGATTGAAGATTTTTAAAATTACTCTGGAGAGCTCGGATATTTCTAATTTACTGTGGGAGTCATAAGAAGTGACAATTTCCTTCTGCTTCTGGGAGACACCTCTACAACAAGCTCATCACAGGGCTTTCAGAACATGTTACCCCACATCCACGCAAACCTGTGCACCACCTTTTCTTAGTTCTAAATACACCTGCCTCAGATGCCTTTGACGCATTGATAACTATTGTCAGCTGGAATCAAGTCAAATTAAATTTTTACGACTTCCAATGCACACCCCTAAAGACTGACGGTACAATACACTTTAGAATTGAAGACAGACAGCATTGAAGGGTCTAATTTGTATTAAGAAAGCAACTGTACCTTTCAAATCTTGTTCAAAAATCACGTAAATAACAGTGAATTGGAGAAAGACAGTTCATGCTGTTTATTTCCTCTTCATTTTACATGCAACACATAATAAAAAAATGTCTTTAGAAATATAGTGTCAAGAGTTGTATACAACCAGCACTTCACCAGCACTCAGCCTCCCATCCCAGCAACCAGCGGAAGAAGCTTGTGTTGATCCTACCAGAAAGACAAGAGCCCTCCCAGAATAATTGTTTCACTATTCAGCTAATTCAGTCTTCTATAGAATTATAATTAAAAACCAAATAACCGAACCAGCAAAGAACCTCTCACAAAAAGGGCGAAAATTATTTTTCCATCAAATTTAACCACTCTGTTGCTCAGCCATAAAAGGCCAGATCTCAAAGGGATCATGGGCAATGAAACCTCTAGTTCAGTTGCATCTTTTTAATGAAGTATTTTGAGTAAACATTTTGCAAATTTGCCAATCTTTCCATTTCATTGAACATTCTTTGTTGCTGTGTTGTGCTACAAAGTAAGCATCCAACGTGTCATGCTTAGTTTTATTCATCTGTATTATACTATCTCCTATCTACCTGCTCCCTGTCACCAACAACCAAAGTGATAGCAATGTGTCTTCACAAAAATTTCCAAACATTGTGTGTGCCTGATTTTGAACATTCAAACACTTTCATGTATCCAATATGACTGATGCACAGAAATAATTCAATAAATGTGAATTAAAAGTAAATGAAAGTATATATAGATCAACCAAGAGTATGAACTTCTGGCTCAGTTCATCCTGAAAGATGCTGGTGCGCCTTTTTCATTCAAACATAAAAAGAAAATTATTAAATATTTCAAAGGAAGCAACATTAGGATGATGATATCAGGATCCAGTAAAAATTTTACTCTTGGATTAAAAGCATTAAGCAGACCAGAATTATACTCTGGAGTCACTCTGGTGCGTAACTGCAACAGACATGAAGATTACTAATTTAAAATAGGGATTAACCCCCTCTATTTTTCAGTTAAAAAAAAAAAAAAAAAAAAAAAAACCACACAAGAAAAAGACATTATTAGGCTTTTGTAATTTATTATTGAGCTAAAACAGAATGGAGAAAGTGCAATCACTCCATCCTCAAATACAGGAATCATAGAGTTGATAATTCAATTTAATTTTTTTTCCTACCTGTTTTCCAGACAAACTGATGATCTCTCCTGGCTTCCAGATCAGCTGTTTGTAACATTAAGACAACAAACAAAAGGAAGGACTTCCCCAGGCTCTGCCATGTCCAATGAGGAGAAACCCAGTTCTGTTGTAGAAGCATAATTCAGATAATTCAGTCTCTTGTTTTCTTTGGTCCTAGAATAACAAGAAAAAGAAAAAGCTTGCTTAAAGACTTAAAACACCAAGGCAACAGACTCAGCTTAAAGGTAACTTGGTGACCACTGTGCATTTCAGAGTCCGTGGGTGCCAGATTTGTTGAGGACAATACTTTTCTGAAGGCTTCTCTTAGAAAGTGGAAAAAAAGTGGCAGGGGGAAAGAGGGCCAGCTCCCAGAGGACATGCATCCCATCCTATAAAGTCAGCCATTCTAAATGCTTTTAGCAGGTTCTTAAGAAGAAATCTACCAGTACAAATAAATGACAAGGGACCTGATAAAAGTGTGTGATGTGTCCCTTCTTTTCTGTTTAATTTATCTTTAGCATTCATATTATCATGATATAGGCAGACTAAACGAAAGCTGAGAATGGACTGCAGGTGCAAAATTCAGCTCTGAATACAGACCCCATGTCCTACATTTAAGATCCCTGAAATACCAGACCTGAAATTGTTTTAGCTTCATGTGTGAACATTGAATATACAAAAGCAATATAAGAAATGCAACAGGAAAAGCAGAGAAGCAGGGGTGGTTTGTCAGTATATGGTGAACCAGCCTGAAAGTGAAAATTAGGCATTATTCAGGCATTTCTCTGGAATTTGGGACTCGCATTCACAACCCTGATCTTTGAGCTCCAGGTCAGCAACCAGTTACTCCAGAGAGGTCTCTCTGACTAAGGGATTTTAATTAAGCTCTCCAACACTTCAGACGAATACCAGAGCCATATTGTGACTGAGACAAGAATGGATCAAGTCCTATTGCTGGAGCAGTTTTACACCACACAACTCATTAAAATAATCACTGTGCAGCACTGAAAGGAAGGAGAAATGTCTTTCTGGTTCGCTCATACAAAGCAGGTGCTCATCATCTAAATACCTGCTTCAGCAAAGAACCACATTGTTTATATGCCATAGAAAAGCTCCAAAGCAAGAGATTACAAAAAGATATACAAAAAAGTAAAACCTTAAAAATTTCGATTCAGACCAGTAATTCAAATCTCTATTTCTCTTATCCCAGAAAAATGACAAACTAGCCACTTACTTAGGCAGATTTTACATGAGTTTCAAGATGTTTTGGATTCATCCACATTCACGCAGGAACAGTTTTGAAGTCTCATAAAATGTTAATGGTACTGCCACATCAAACAAGGGCTTTTTTCTAATGTAATATACGTATTCATTTTTTCTTATGTAATAGCTTTTGTATTTATACCATGTTTAAATTCACAACATAGTTTTACTTACTAGTGATTAATCTTACTTTTATAGGTTAAAATGTCAAATCCATATTAGTGTAAGGAGAGAGATAACACCTGTCTTCAAGATTTGTCTTCACTGGCATAATCTTGGCGATTCTCATTAAAATTAACAGTTATTAGAAGTTTAGTCCAGAAAATTCCATTACATTCCTAACCTTATGAAAAGCAACATTGTCATTTTGCATAATACACAGGATCATTCTTGATAAGAACCTGAAGATAAACCTGAGAATAGTATATATTGAATATACAGTAAAACTTTTAATTTCAAGCTGCATTTAAATTACTTTGAAACAGTTTCTATCATGATAAATTTATGCAATTATGTTTAATCAGATATTGACTGACTACAGCAAAAGGTACAATGTAGTATCTGTTATCTGGTTGAGTTCATTCTAGCGTTTCAGATGAACAACATTTCATGTAAGACTTGAAACACCATCAAGCTGACCAAAACCAGTAATGCAGACAAAGGCCTGGATTTATTGCTTTGCTCATGTCTTCTGGGTTATTTAGTTAGAATTCACATTTAATTCAGAGTGCAACCTGCTGTGTCCCAACACGTGAACAATGTAATGCAGACCACAGGTGGCCTCATACAAAGCACAAGTGAAGCTCAGAAATCTTGAGCATCCTTCTGAAATGCAATGCAGCAGGGAAGTCCTTGGAATGGGGAGAAGAAGGGCTCTTTAACATCCTGCAAATAAGACTTTTTTGCCCTTGTAGGTGGCTGCTCACCTCACACAGAAGAGCTGAGGAGGAGTGACCCGCCCAGTGTCTTCAGCATTGCAGTTACCATCTATGACGGTCAGAAAATAGAGTCACTGACTTTCTGCCAAGGGAAAGAGATGGAATTAGTGACACTGGCTTCAACACTGTTCACACCTGAAAACACAAAACAAGGAAAGAATTATTCAGATGCTCAGATTTAAGTACTGAGAGGATCCAGCAAGCTCAGCCCTGCACAAAAAACACTCATCTAAATTGCAGGGCAGCTCTCCAGGTCCAGAAGAATGCCATAAAAACAACATGCCTTAAACAGGTGGGGGCATGAAATGGGCAAATCCAAGGAAACCTGAGATAACAGCTGACAAAGATGCTGAGATTTTTAACAAAGCACCAGTAGGGCTCATCAGCTGCTTTCTCAACACACTGCCTTCATCTCAGCATTCAAAGAGTCAGTAAATAGCAGTAAATCCCTGGGACTAGTAGTCTTCTGCCCAAAACAAGAGGTTTCACACATATTTATTCTTCGGGCAAGACTACAAAGATAACTGGTTGCTGCTCCCCATGGAGCAAGAACAGAGATTACATTAAGCCAGGAAAAATAGAAATAAATTAGTCACCATTACACTGATCCTAACCTCACCAACCCCAGCAGAGCTCTACAGAGTCCACTGATTTACACCAGAGCCAAGCACAGTAAAAATTTGTCTGCATATCTAAGTTTGCATAACACAATATGGAACAGTAGCTGTGCTGTCCTGATACGATAAAAAATTATTGCACAGGCAACATATGCTATCTACAGAAAAATGAATAAATTACATTATGAGGGCCACCAACACTTCACATCAAATTTAGTTACAGTATATCTCAGCTCCCAAATGTGTCAGCATGGCTAGCTGTAAACTGGCAAATACAGAGAAAAATGGGGGGGGGGGGGGGGGGGGGAATAAATAAATAAAAGGAATTTACCCATGTAAAACAGTTTTAAAAATTGACTTCACCAAGACTAGTCATGACTAAACTCATGCAATTACTTAAATGTGTTCAAGATATGTGTTTTACTCTGAAAAATATCTCACTTTTCCAAAACTGATTATGTGGATTTATTCAATATACTTTATCATGTAGGCCTAGCCAATTAATAACCTGTGCTAATAGATTCTCATTAAATTAAACAATGAGGCGTTGTTTTCATACATTTCTAGGATTAGTCACGAGCATCCTTTTAATTTTGTTTGGTTTGTACAGAATCTTGTTCAGAAAAACAAGGATATCATACATTAGCTGTAACGGCTGGGAATACACAAGCAGTCTTGAAAAAGCCATGTGCAAGTTTTCTAATGATCATTACAATGCATTACATTATCTAATCCACTGCTAATTCTCTTAATGACAGGATTGAATAAAACAAGTTTTAAATAACAGACTTAATTTAGAAACCTACATTTCTGCTGAAAACATGGCATTCAAGTATAGTGTCAAAATATTATCAATAAATAAAAAGGCACAGAGCTGACAAATATCTTATTTCTGATGAGTTCAAAATTTTATTTCATTTTCAACATCATTTTTTTTTCATTTTCAACATCGATAAACTATCCAGCAGCCAAACCCTGGCCTAACCCCAGCTTAGCTAGGGAGGTGGAAAAGCCTCTGGGAAACTTTTGCCGTTTTCCAGCCACTGCTGAGCACTCAGAGGCAGGTGTTTCCAAGTCATAGTCATTGTGCTAGTCCGAGACAGATTAAGAGTCCTCAAAAGCATCCAACACTGAAAGACAAAAGATTGACGGTCCAATTTTGACTCCCCACTCTACACATACTGTACTGTTATGTGAAAGCACCAGTTGCTCTTTCAGCAAGCTTCCATGGGAAAAGAGGTTTCTTCAGTCGTTCTGCACCATTTCTGTGGCTTAGGAAAATTCTGTCTGGCTCTGATCCAATGTAGATTTACACAGTATTTATTACTGAACTTAGAAAAAGATCAACTTAAACTGATCCAAACCTGAGACACGATTTTAGCCTTGACACATCAATTACATTCCTCCTAATATCACTGGGAGTTGTGACATTCCCCATCACAGGTAAATCTGACCTACTTTTTTTTTTTTCTACAAGATGGGAATGCTGACAAGGACACCTGGGTAGCACTCTCCACTTAAAATACACGATGCAGTTAGAATAATCCCAAACACTATAAATAGTAACAACAAAAACAGTAATTGCGGATCATATGCGTAGCTATAAATCATTTGGCAGGTGTCTAGCACAAAGATAAGCATCATTAATCACAAATAAATTTTCTTAACAGAAACTTAAGCAGTAATTATGCAACTGTTTGCCTACTACACACAGCACAAACCCATTGTTTATGATATTCCAAGATAATGCGGAAGTTTATAGCATACTCTTTATCCTCAGATACCAGCAAAATCTGGCTTGCCTTCTCAGAAAGCTGTTACACAAAAAAGCTAATTCTGTTCTGTCTTAGAGCAGCAAAATGCCTGGCCTGTAGCAGCAAAGGCTGATCACCACAGCCACGTGCTGCATCCCCATCCCTGGGGGAGATATTTCCAAAAAAAACACTAATGCTAGTGCTACGGGGTTTAAGTTTAATAAAATGAGAGTGTTTGTACAGGCACATATATCAAACTAAGAAGAGACCTTCAGATAGAAATGCATATGTGCCCATGACACAGGTGTATGTACATATTGCCCAATCTTTTATCTAATGATTAACAGTTACACTAAATCCCCTTTACTTCCACATGGAAAACAAACACTATACATTCTTACACACTCGGGGAGGGACAGTCTTCTGGTTAAAGTAGGGGCACCCTACTAAATCGATTCCACTTCCAAATGTGTCAGAAACCTCCTGTGCAAAAAGTCATTTAAGGTCACACTCCAACACTAATACTTGATTCCGCAATCACTTCCCTTGATTTCAGAGGAGTGACTTTGCATATATGAGAACAGTAGCTTAATTTTCTATACCTCTACTTCTTCATTTCCAATCCTTAATTGAGAATATTTATTCTTCTTCCAGGAGAATTTTAGAAAATGTTAAAAACATATTGCATGAATGAACTAAATTTATACACTGGGTTAAAAATCACCTGACAGTGTTTTTGTACTAACTGGTCACTCATCAGGAATCAAAACATTAAGCTCCACACTTCTTCAGTAATTTGCTACAATAACTGTAAGGGTTAATTATGCCTGACAGAACATCTGGTGTTAACACATCTTCATAAAGAAGATAGCTCCAAACCACCAGCAGACGATCTAAACCAGCCTGCTTTGGGCTGGCAGTAAACCTGCACAACCTCCAGATTGACAAAGCTGAACAAAAATTCACCATGGTCCATTTTCATATATAAGCCTTACTTAACTTTCCTCAACACTCAGTTGCTGGAAAGCTTAGTAGGTAGTCAACATCTTTCAATAGTCATATTTGAAAGCTCAGGTATTTATTTTGGTGATGTCAAATAGTAAGAATCTATTGTTTAATGTTTTTTCTTCCATTCAATTGTACCTGTTTCTTGTCCCAAAGCTATGTAAGATCCTGGTAATTAAAAGCAATAATATGAAATTACTGTACTGCCAATAAATTGCTGCTTAACTTACAACAATTTGTTTGGGGTAAAACCCCTGAATCCTAAGTTTTCCTGCTTCAGTTCTCGTACATCCTTTTGTTAAAGCAAGTTTGAATTTAGAAGTTTAATTATAAACTTAGATAAGCAGATTATAATGAAAGAAGTTCCAGCAAGGGAGTTTAAACTGATGCATTATGACTACATTAAAGAAAACACCAGAGAATAGACTTTCCATCAGTAGAACAACTTTAATTAAAACAGTGCTAAAGCAGAACTGTTCTGTGAAATGATGCTACTGTTCCCTCTCATGCCTAAGTACTTGCAATGGACTCTATGGGAACACACTTGACTTTCAATAGTAAAAAGTGTATGTGATTTCAGACTTTTTGAGGAACCCAGTTCAGAAGATCAGTTAAAAGTAGTTAAAGCAAAACTTGCTTCATTTGTACACAAACACATATGGCTTACACTCTCACAGAAGAGTGGAGAGATTCAAGAGCTCATGCAAGGCACTGTCCTGATGATAGTCAGGTGCACCATCACATACCCTATAGCCCCCATGCCCACCGAAGCAAAACTAATGATGCTCAACATTGCCCCATTTTCTTCTACAAAAATCATTTAATGTGACCCAGGTTGCAAGTACCTAAGCGTTATCCAAGCCTTGGTCTTCTCAATGGTGTTTAACACCCATGGACCTTTGGTGGTGTATTTTAGGACTCAAAGTAAGCTAATTTACTTCACAAATTTTCTTCAAGCTACTAACATACTCCACACAGCAGGAACAAGTACAGAGCAATTAAGATCAAAATACTCAAGTCTGCCAATAGGTTTCTCTTGTGAACTCAGGCATTGATTTTTTCTGAGCAGAACACAGAAAGTGTCCAATAACTTTTAAGTAACCTTTTCAGACTGCTTGTGCACTTTCATTTATTTCATTAAATACAAAGAAGGCTATAGCAACTCAAACCAAACATCCGTCAAGTCCCAGATCCTCCAACAGGAAAACAATGCCAAATGACCAAGGTGCAGTGGAAGCACAAAGTGTGCACTAATAATACTTCTTGCTATACCTTCCCAGCCTCCAACATGTTGTAGCTGCCACATCTCCAGAGTCAGGAGACCTTTCTGACAGCCCTCTTTGAAAACTTATGTCAAAGTCACATTCTGAACCTATGTAAGTTTAGTTTTGGGTTTCTTTGTGGTTTTGTAAATAGGTTATGTATATAGCCTATATACAGCTACACCTGAGGCCTCCTCATGCAGGCTTGTCAACCAGCACCACGGAACACAAGCCCAGAATAAGCTCACTGATGTCTTCATGCTATAGCACGCCACTTCTGTAACAGCAAAACGTTTCATCTTTGAGGGGAAAAAAGTTTCTTTTTGTTTATTTTTCAATGGATAGAGAAAAGTTTGAGTCTATTATCAATATACTGTTCTGCTGTAGCTTTTATCATTGGCAATGGATGAACTAAAGGTCCTTTCAAACTCAACTATATCTAAGAATTGCTGTCACAGTTGTACAGATCTTGGATTACTGCTAAATTGCAATTAAGTATACAAAGGGAAAGAGAGCTGGCACTGCTTCCAATGCTATTTCAGTAAATGCTATTGCAACTTGTTTGAAGAGGATTACTCTCACTTCACTGGCAAAACATTGCATATAATGCACATTCAGCAGTATAATACTGTTTGAAAACTAGTATTTGAAATTTTCCTTTAAGAGGCAAACCTGGAAATCACTCAGTAGAGAGTAAACTCCCTACTTTAGCAGCATGACCATTCACACGGGAAACAACAGAAAGCTTCAAGTCACCAATTACAAGGCAGCAGAGTTTAAAAAAAAAAAAAAAAAAAGAAAAAGGAAAGAAAAAAAACTACCTCATAACCTCTACTGCAGGAACAATGACAGATTTTTCCTAGCATTCCCATTAAAGTGCTTTCAGTTCACAGGAATTAAATTGCTTTACTGCAGTGATTTTCTTCTGCATTCTGATATTACTTTATGTTATTTGACATTAACACAGCATTGTGGGCTGTAGGGCAGGATTTCTTTTTCTCCTCACTGGAACATGGCCACCACACAGAGTTTATCAATCTTAAACACAAGGTCAAAATGTAACTATCAAGTACCACCAAGCATATGAGCTCAGTAAAGGCTCAGGCTCTGCTTAGCAGGGGAAGGACCATCTGCTTCCTTGCCACAGGACTGCCTTATCTGAAGTTTATCTCCAATTTAAATTATTATATTCTACTCTTCTACAGAACAATCAAGTGCATGCACACACCCAAGCATCCAAACAAATTAATTACAGATAGGCAGGAAAAGGTTACAGGTTTAACTTGTTATTCGGTTCTAGAGAGAGTATTTGGGGTTCAGTTTTGAACCTCAAGATTGGTGACTGTGGCTAAAATAACCCTGCTCTTGTATACACACACACACACACACAGAGGCCAACCTGAATGCTTCTTGAATGTGTAAAGTTTTCCTTCTGCTGTAACACTTACATTAAGAATAATCTCTTTTCCACAATATTCATACCTTTATTTGTATGTAGTCATTACTATTTTGTCATTTGCACTACATAGCTCTAGTTTATACCCAAATGAGCTAATATGAAGAGACACACACACATCCACAAGATAAATTCCATTTCAAAAAACTCATTTCCAAAGTGCTGAAATAAACATTTTTTCCAATGCATCCTCAGTCATCAGCTGCTTATTTCAGTGCACCAAACACAAACTCATAGGAAAGGAGAAAATATGGAGCACAATGCAATGCAAACACTCTATGAATCCAAAACCACACAAGCTCTTCAGGGGAGCACAGTTAATCAAACACTGGCTCTGTAGTTCATTTCCTATCAAATATCACCAGTGAAGACTTGTGATGACGTCTCCGACAATCAAGGTTTATCATTTCTTCAGAATAAAAGCCTGTATAAGTCAGGTCCCCCATAAGAATACATACTTTAAATAATTACAGCTAGAGTTGTCAAAATAAATTAATCAAATATATTTTTGTGATGCTTTATTATTGATTCATTCATTTTCCTACCATTCACTTTGCAAAGGATGTCCCAGTCATTGATGACACTTGGCCCAGGCAGACAGTGTAATAAAAGGGTTAAGAAAAGATTATATACTACTGAAAAAAAAAAGTGAAGTCTGAACACTTACAGAAAGAAAGTGACAGTATGATAAAGAACTTCTGGACACACGCACAGATGCCAATGTGCACACACCGCACTCCAAATACAGCTTTTGCTAACTGCCATACAGACTTATCCTGGCACACCAAGAGTAACATGGTTACAGAACGCACACAGGGTACTGAAAAGTACATTTGGGTTTTAGGTGGAATTTATTTTCAGAAACGCACAAGCTACTGCTTATACCAAATTTCCACACGCCAACATGTGAGGGTCTCCATAGAAGGCTTCACAGACCTCATTTTCCCCCTGCAGCCATAGTACCCAGGAAAAATGTGCCTCCACAGAAGAGGCACACAACAGCAGAGAGCTCACATCATCACACCACATTGCTTCCTCCAGAGTGGAAGAAACACCAGGCCTGCACTCCAGCTCAGAACCTGGCATTAGTCTGCAGAAGAGATGGCTCAGGTGGGACCTTATCACTCTCTACAACTACCTGAAAGGAGGATGGAGAGAGGAGGTGGCTGCTCCTCCCAAGTAACTTCTCCCAAGTAACAAGTCATAGGACAAGAGGAAATGGCCTCAAGCTGCACCAAGGGAGGTTTAGACTGGCTATTAGGAAGAATTTCTTCACCAAAAGGGTAGTCAGGTACCGGAACAGCCTGCCCAGGGAAGGTGGAATCACCATCCCTGGAAGTGTTAAAAAACTATGTAGATGAGGCCCTTAGTGACATGGTTTAGTGGTGGACTGGGGTAAAGATTGGACCTGATGATCAGTCTAGTTGATTCTATGATTAGGATGCATTCCTGAAACTCAAGCATTCCCAGGCACTTTGCAAGAGCTGCAGAACCAGGTTTAAGAATGCTTTTCATATCAAAACCCATTCAGAACATCAGCATATTTATTTAAAAGTGGACTTGCTTTCACCCCAAGATTAACTATGCATGAAAAAAAAAAAAATCAAACTGCCATAAGGGCAGTTAGAAAGAATGATACTATCCTTTAAAGCAGTTGGAGCAACCAGTTGGGTAACGCTATATTATCTATTTAAAAATTTCGTCACTGTCACCTTTTTCATTCCCATTTCTTTTCCCCTGTAGCTGGTTATAGTCACTCAATGTATTTTATCATATTGGAAAGTCTAATTTCTTTAGGGTGAGAAATATATCTGCCCTGAACACAATATAATATGATTCACACAGGAGTCCCTGACACTATTGCATTATTGATACAAAAAAAATGACCATAATGATATCAACTGATAAAAGCCCTCAGTATAATATTATTTAAGCAAGGTCAATTGCCTGTGCAGGTTGTTCTTATCAGAGTTCACATTACATCACTGGTCCCATCATTCTGACCTTCCCTGCTGCCATCCCCATCACAGTTCAATTAACAGAGGAGTCCTGCAGTGGCTTGATGAGCATCTGCTGCCTCTACCCGGCAGTAATTCAATAAGGATACGCCATAGGAAGAGATAATGAGCAGGCAGCCTGGTTGTTCTGTCTCCCCCCAGGAAAGCAGATGAGTTTGGTTTATGGGAAAGAGAGTGACCTATGAAAATTATTAGTTAGTTTTGTATTTCAGAGCTTCAACACACTACTGGTAACTTAAAGTGTTCTCTAGTTTCTCTGACGGTGCAGCCCACAAGGATCCAGAATCTTTTTCCAGGTGGATCCCTGTTTAACAACCCTTCCCACATTTAAAGGATATATCTTCCTGAAAGCATTTTCTCTTTGCCAGTTCTACCAAAGAAACAGTTTCTACTTGTGCATTCAGCAGTGGTAGGTCAAATTTAAAAATTAAACATGTGAGCATAGAAAATGGACCAAAACTACTATCAAAGTAATTCCAGGTAGAAAAACTTCCACAAAACCAAAATTTCCTAGGTTCTTCTACGCTGCATTAATCAGGTTGGGTTTTCTCTCCCTGCCCCAAAGAACAGAGTTATCAGTGCTACTAAAATTAAAGTGAAGTGACCACCTCTTCCTCCTCAATGGTGTCCAAATTCAGGTTCTCCCACCATTTCCTTCTGCACCTTTCTTGTTGAGTCATTGTCATGTCCCATCCCCCACCTTAACTCCCACCTAACTCTCTAACTCTCCTGTTGCTTTAGAAACACCTATTCCATCACTAAAAACCCAGAGCCACCTACAGTCCCTTCATCTCCTACTCTATCACTGGTTGCCACAGTGACTATTTGAGAGATGTGGCTCTGCATTGTCTCTGGTAGAGTGCTTTCTTTCTCTCATTGCTATGGATCAAAGAGCACTGGAAATGTTGAAATTCTCTGCCTCTGCTCTTGAGAAAGAAGCTGAAATCAGGACATGCTATGTCCCACATTTCTCCTTTTCTAAGTACTGACGACAACTACATTCTTCTTTCTACACAGCTTCCACTGATGCTCAAACTCTGACCAACTCCTCCTAAACCCCAAGTTTACTCTCACTGACCACAGATTCTAGCGCAGGGCATATTTTGCCTTGTGACTGTAGTATCCTCATCACTTTTGCAGCCTTATTTCAACAATCTCATTCACCAAAACAGGCATTTTCAACTTGATTTCAAAAACAATTTTCTATTGTTCTGTCTCCTTAATATGTTTCCTCCCCAAGCTCTGCCACTGTAATGTGGTCAGTGAACCACAGTGAATTTACATGGATGCATAGTCCCACACCTCCACATTCTCACAGCTTAGTTTCTCTCAAGATCAACTTCATCTGAGACACATCCTTTCTCATCACACAATTATTTGCACTGCACTGAGGACTCTACCTGCTTTGACCACTCTTTTATATGAGTACAGTCATCAGGTCTGCTCATTCCTCATTCATAGGATAACCCAGCTTGGCAGGTCCCTACCTCAGGAGGTCTCTAGTCGAACCTTCTACTCAAAGTAGAATCAGACAGCTATGAATCATACAAGATACTTTACACTGTCCCAGATTTTTTTATTTTGCTTCTACTTCCCACTAGAAAGTTTTGTCTACCAAGCACACACCAACCGATTGACATTGGGTCTCAAGCAGTGGTTCACCTCTTGTGAGTTCTACACCAGGCAGTTTTACCCCACTCCAATATAATTCTCTTCATTTAGCTCTGCCATCTCTTTCCACTCTTCAGTTTAACCACCTGTTGTATCTACTCCTGGCTACCTTTTCCTTAATCCTCAAACTCTTTCCATCCTCTGCCTCTAATTCTTTCCCACACTAAACTAGTTGATTGCTCCCAAAAGTTAACAGGTATCATGTTTATTACATTTATCACCTTTTCTCAGCTTGGTTTCTTATCCCTTTCTTAACCTACAATATTTTGTTCTTTCTCCTAAATAGCCCTTTGTTCACTTGCCTCTCCCCTCTCCTGTTTTCTTATTGTCATGCCTCCAACTTTTTCTGCTCTGCTGTTTTCTGCTCACATTCATCTCCCCCCCTTAAAAAATAACTAAAAAAAAACCCTAAAAATAACAACCCTGAGAGAAAACACTACAGACATGCTATATTATATGCAAAATAGGACATTAAAACGGCATTTAAGAAATGCTACAATTAAAGTCTCATTGCAGAAATGTATTAAGATAGTCAGGTTTCATGATTACATCTATTTTTACCATATTACTAAAGTCTATATTAAAAAGCCATTTAAATCTATCTTTGACTTCTTTTGCTTTCATCTATTCATCACACTTGCTTTCAACCCTCTTTTGAAGCCTTACGCATATTCCTCTCTGAAACAACCAGAAAGTACCTGTAAATATCCAACTGCAGCTACAGAAAATGTTATTTGCTAAATGTTTTAATAGTTATGTGTACCAATAAAAAAAATATTTTTATTTAACTATATTAGGTTAAATAACTTAAAATTTGATAAACACGCTATGGTCTAGTTTCCATCTGGTTAAAGAAAGAATAGACAGAGTCTATATAACAAATGCTATCAAATCAGTTGATGTCCACTTACTACTTTTGCTTTAAAGCTACATCTCATTACTAACATCAAAGTAAAACATATATAGTTATTCATACTGGGCACAACTATAAGCTGCAAGCAAGGAATATAAAACATTGTTTCAGGGGAAGGACCAAGAACAATTCACAGGGTGCCAAGACAGGGCTAAGAGGAGAACATAACAGTGAACAGGAGGCTGCCCAGATCTCAGTTCCAATTGCTCATACTGGACTTTCATTTTGTTCACTGGAGTTTGTGATGGTTACAGTATGCGAAAACTTTATTTCTTTAAAAAGACATAGAAAAATAGGTTTTTCATACCAGTCAAGGTAAACTCATCAAACTTTTGCAGATTAATATATTTTACTGCCCCCTTTTTTTCCCCCCATGTACTTCACTTCTCCAAATTAGGTGAATTAATAAATCAACTAATGCATAAAGGCTTTTGCAAAAGCATACACAGATGGATATTTACCAAACTTTAGCCTTCATTTTCTATGTGTTTCATATTTAAATTTAAACAAAAATTGAGCCAAACTTCAGGAGAACTCAGTGCTGGCAGAAGTTCTCTTTGTGGATTTACCCTTAAAGAGATTAACAACTCCTGCAGTGAAACAGCTGTACTTTAAACTAAAAAAAAATCTTTGTCAATAGCTTCCTAAGTCTGATACTTTCTTGCTTGCTGAAAGTATTTGGGACTGTGTCATGGTTTAAGCCCAGCCACGCAGCTGTTCTCTCACTCCCCTGCCTTCCTCCCTGCTCCCTCTCCCAGAGGGACTGGGAGGAGAATTCGAAAGAATGTGACTCCCACAGATTGAGATAAGAGCAGTCCAGTAACTAAGGTATAACACAAACCACTGCTGCTATCACCAATAATAATAATGATAAGGGAAATAACAAGGAAAGAGAATACAATTGCTCACCACCTACCGACTGATACCCAGCCCAACCCGAGCAGTGATCTAGCCCTTCCCGGTAACTGCCCCCAGTTTATATAGTGGGCATGACGTGCTGTGGTGTGGAATACCTCTTCGCTTAGTTTAGATCAGGTGTCCTGTCTCTGCTTCCTCCCGGCTTCTCCTCCTCCCTGGCAGAGCATGAGACTCAGAAAGTCCTTGATCACAGTAAACATTACTGAGCAGCAACTAAAAACATTGGTGTTATCAGCGCTGTTCCCAGGCTGAAAGTCAAAAACACAGCACTGCACCAGCTACTAAGAAAGAGAAAAATGACTGCTACTGCTGAACTCAGGACAGACTGCTGCTATAAACACTTTCAATATTAAAATCTTCAACCATTTCCAGGCTTGTATTCCACATTATTTGAACTAATTTACCCTCCTTTAGCATCTTCTTCCTTCAGAAAGCTGGGAATCTGAGCTAAATACATGACTTGATAGTAGCAGTAATCCAATATATCTACGTAAACAAATCTAAGGTAAAATTATAATTAAAATGGCAGAAGTTAATATATTGCAAGCCCTGGGCATTTCTTTAAAAATTGGTCAACCAGACAGTATTTGCCAGAGGCAGCACAAGAGCTGGGTCATAATTTTGTTTATATTATTTTTTTCCTCATGTGGTAAAACTAGCAGGGAATTGGGTTACTACTGGAGTTAGAATTCCATTTACTATACAATTTTTCTCCCGTAAATTTAAAGGGCTGCAACTGCTTTGAGTTATACAAAAAGATTGTTCTGTAGAAGTGAAAATGTCTCCTGTCCTACTTTTGAGATTTGGATTTTGCCATGCCAGCAACTGTTTCATAGGACCATTCCATCTCTAAGATAAAGGTAAAAAAAACCAGAGAATTTCCGGTCCTGTGGGAAGAATTTCCCCTGACTTACATGAAAATACACATTTGCAAATATAAATACACTTAAAATCATACACTCTACTTTTCCTCTATTTGTTACTTTTCCTGCTAGACAAAATTAGCAGTGATATGGACACGGTGTTAATGAATGCCGAAAGCAACCTGGCATTCTCATGCCAAGGACCTCCATAAACTTCAGTTCAGCAAAATAAGACAATCTTCTCATCATAAGAGCTCAATTAAATCATCATTTTAATGTAATCCTATTTAATAGCTCTCATATCTTCTGTTCTGATGCTAGTGATATTAATGTCTTAAAAAACAAGGAAGCAAAAATACAGAGGTAGAAGGGAAGGACAAGAGACAGGAAATTGCAGCTTCTGTTTCATTGAAGATCATTTGATGGGGGGGGGGAGGGCACATTAAAAAAAAAATAAAAAATAACCCAAAACTCAGAAGCATGGAAACAGCTTAGAGCTGAACATAAAACCCAAAGAGCTTTTCTGGACCCAAATCCATTCTGACAAAAATGCTATGAATTGTGAATTGAGAATGACTGCTCTAGCCAAAGACTTCCAAAGACTTTCAAAGAATTTTCAAGAGTTTGCTTGCCTCCAACTGCAATGCTTATTAGGGGTAAACACTTTGCTAAAGAAGTCAATTATTACTATGTCACACATTCCAAAAAAGCTTACAAGAGGAATAAGGAACGCCCTTCAAATGCACAGCTCTTCATACATAAGCAACAAGTCTCTACACAAACTGTCTAAGCTTAAAAGTTGCATTTAAAATTATCCTCAATATCCATTACAAAAGAAAGTCACCTACCCACTGATAAAACTACCCACTGATAAATTAGCAATTGTAATAAGGGCCTGTGAAAGCTAAGGGTAAATTGATTGTTGCTCCTAATCTTCTCTTTATTTTAATCCAAAACTTTCCAAATTGCAAGGAATAAAAGTATGGACAAGAGGGTAAGTAAAAAGCTTGACTGCCATATCAGACACCTAAAAATAGTGTTTCAGTAAATTTCCATACACTGGAAGTAGCAGTGAATATCATTATATAAATCTATTCCTAGCAGAGGTTTTCAGCAGCATCCAGGAATTGAGAATCAATTGTAAATTTGTATTTTAGAATAATCAGTAAGAAAAAAAAAAACCACAAACAACTCACACTTAAGCAATATGCAGCATTTAGCAGCAAGACACAGCCATTCATCATCTTAGACAAAATAGAGACATTATTATGAGCCACATATTTTTAATCTGATGGAGTTTAGGGAGAACGTAAATGGTTTTAGAATATCCCTTTATTTTAACAGTTTTGTTAGTGACGTAAGACATTGCCAGAGCTGTGGGTTCAGATACATATGACTGATCTGGCTGGTCCTGATGCCTCTGTGGGCACAGATAGCACCTATACACACAAAAGGGAGCGTTTACCATGCAGATCGCTTTGACGCACAAACACCTTCAACAAATGAAAAGTTTCACTGGAATCATAGAATCACAGAATGGTTTGGGTTGGAGAGGACCTTAAAGATCATCCAGTTCCAACCCCCCTGCCATGGGCAGGGACACCTTCCACTAGACCATGTTGCTCAAAGCTCCATCTGTGCTGGCTGATGTCAATGCATAATCTATCTCCACATGAACAAGCTGTCAGTAAAAGTGAAAAAGACAGGTCTGTAACTACACTAGACCCTGCAGGAAAAGCTGTAGACTCCTTTGCCAGGACCACCTTGGGAGAAGGTTATCTCACCAAAGCCATGAGGACCCTCCAAACTCAGATCTATGTTGTCAGTACACACTGAACTGGCTGCTACTTTCAACACTTCATAGTCCCTGGACCCCATGGGAATAAGTGACAGGTGTCACATCTCTCAAGTGTAAAGAGATACTAGCATATACTCAGGAAGGTAGGAACTAATGGCCAACTCAAAAGTGTTTGCCCTTCTTGCCAGCAAGACCAATACCTGGTGTATCAACTGGGAATAAACATTTAAACCATGAGAGAACATTATACAGATTATACAGATAATTGACTATCTCATACTAATAAAATTTAAGAGAAGGAGGTTTTCTCCTCCTCTCTTTCTGGTTTAGTCCATTTACTATCAGATATTCGAATGATTTTCTGAGAAGTGATTGCTTTTCTAACAAAACTTGTACTGGCACCAGAATTAGGTTTAGCAAAATCGTCTTATTCAAGTGCCAGTTTGTCTTCCAGGTAATCAAAGTAGCACTGCATTCAGTCAGCAGCTTTTTCAAAACAATTCTCACTGCAAACTGGTGCATTGAGAAAGGCTATGAGACCCAAATTACTGCACAGCCACAAAGGTGAATATGAGATGAAATATGAGCAGTGACCTGTCACAAGAAGACAAAGTCGATTATTTAAAGAAAGTGCCTATCATGAAACTCACCAGGGAGAGTCTATGTGATGTGGAATCACAATCAGTGAGGCAGAGAACAGCACCTGGTTAAACAAGAAGGGAAAGAATAATTACAAATTGTTATGTGGTTCCTTGGGCTTCAAAAAGAAACAAAAATAAAACCCCAAAATATTCCTTGGGGAAAAAAAAAAAAAAAAAAAAACAAACCAAAAACCGAAAACAAAAACAAAAACAAAAACTCCTTGAAAGTCTTTGGAAGTCTTTGGCTATAGGACTCTGACCCTCTGTAAGTGTAAGATTAATAATCTGAGAAGAAACCTCACAAGGTCTCTCGGGTATGAAAGTGCCCATAGGTAGTCACATACCAGCTCCAGTGCATTTACTCAACGTTTACCTGCGTATTTCTTTTATTTCTTAGCCCCATGATGCATGCTAGACGTACCAGGCACACTACAATGATTTCATACAGAACAAAGGCTTCAATTTTAGTGGTATTTCAGTGAATGCTTTATACACTCAAAACGATATACAGACACTGAAACACAGAAAGAACACTGTTAATTTTCCTCACTTTACATATTTGTGGTATTAAATACCATTGCTTATTAATGCAAAACAACCTGTAGAGGGAAATAAATCCCTTTTTTCTTCTCCCTTTTTTCTCCTCCCATGAGCTGCCAGATTTTTTCTCTCACCATTCCTCATCAGAATCAGGAGTTGCTCTTAGAGCTAAAAATAAATATATTATTCTACGAATACATGTTCATTAGGAATGAAGTTACAGTACAGTGGTATAATTCTTTCTGCTTCCCTAAGTGTACTCTCACCCAAGTCTGTAACTTAACACCTCTCTAAACAAACCCACCAGAAGCAGCTTAACATGTTTCCATTTCAGAGAAGTTTCTGTAATTTTAAAATCCTTTCAAAACTTGTTTACTGCTTTATTAATTTCTGAGCAAATTATCAGATACTTGTTTTCCTGCAAACTTTTAAAATCTTGCTTTTTCTAATGAATACTGACATCATTTAAGTAGCTCACTATGCACATTCAGTCCAATTTCCTGCATTAAACAGGCCAAAGAACCCCTGAAAATATCTGCATCCAGGCTGTAACTTCTGCTTAAGAGATGTACTTCAACTATGGATGTGACCTTGTTTTGAAAGTATCAAGAATTAGGGGGAGAAAAAAAAAAGATTTTATATTTACTTAAGTTCTTCTTGTAGTCACCCATCCTTTAAAGCTGTAAATCTGAATCTTAATGTCCTAAACAAACAAAAAAAAAAATATGCAAGCAGTGAACCCTGCCCTTCTCTACCTTTCCCTTCCAATACAGCGGGGTGAACCTGACTGCTAAAAAAAAAAAAAAAAATGACTGTAACCTTTTTAGCAATACTCTCAAATGTGAGCAGTGATTTCAGCTGCTCCTTACAGGACACAGTAAATGGGCTAGGATTGCAGAAAGCATGTGATGAAACACTCCAGAAGCCAGCCTCTTCTACAGGCTTCTCAGAGAAATGAAAAAGAAATGTACCCAAAAATATTCACATTACATATATTATAGCAAGTTCTGTTCTGATTGCCTTAGGGGGGTTAAAACAGCAGCCTGTGAAAAAATAAGTGTCCATCAGGCTCATTGTGATTTCCAGGCACACTCAAAAAAAAAAGGTTACACTTATATATCCTGACATGTCAACTGTTACTTGAGGATTTAAAAAGACATTATAAGTAACTTAACAGGAGCTATTAGGTATTGCAATAGGATATGAAAAATATAAAGATAGATTTAAAATGTTAAAGAAAAAAAAAAAAAAAACAAAACCACTAATGCAAGGGCCTAAGCTTCTGGAAAGAACTGACTCCATTCTGAAAAAACCCTGTTCAAAAAAGACTGTACTAGAGAAAAAAAGAGGTAGTGTTAATGGAGAAAAACCATGCAAAAAAATTATGTCTAGATAAATCGGATACATATGCTTCTTAATTAGTGTATATGAATTTTTCATTACAAAAATTTCAATTTCTCTCAAAAAAGAGAATCTATATGAATTAAAGCCCTAAATTTTCTTTGACAGTCTAAAAGGGCACCAGATAAACCCTGTATCAAAGGAATTTACCACTTTAATACAAAGTATTACAAAACTCGACCTGATTTTGCCACCACTGAACTCAAATGAAATTTGTTAGCAATTTAATCCACTTCAAAAACAAGTCAAAAATTCTTTTTTCTTCCAGAACGGAAAATGCATTTCTGGATAAAGCACTCAAACATGTAATACACACAGATGAACAGTCCTATACATAAAAAACATTCATTAATGTACCTATTAAATGTGTCCATTAATAACCTTTCCGTATGTGGGAGACAGAAATGCTCTGTCATAGCCAGAAAGCGTGTATATCTTGAACTGAAGTGCAAAGAAGGAAAATAAAAAAATCATAGAATCATAGAATAGTTAGGGTTGGAAAGGACCTTGAGATCACCTAGTTCCAACCACCCTGCCAGGGCAGGGACACCTCACACTAAACCATGCCACCCAAGGCCTCATCCAATCTGGCCTTGAACACCACCAAGGATGGAGCATTCACAACCTCCCTGGGCAACCCATTCCAGTGCCTCACCCCCCTCTCAGTAAAGAACTTCTTCCTTATATCCAGTCTGAACTTCCCCTGTTTAAGTTTGAACCCGTTACCCCTTGTCCTATCACTACAGTCCCTGATGAATAGTCCCTCCCCAGCATCCTTGTAGGCCCCCTTCAGATACTGGAAGGCTGCTATAAGGTCTCCACGCAGCCTTCTCTTCTCTAGGCTGAACAGCCCCAACTTTCTCAGCCTGTCTTCATACGGGAGGTGCTCCAGTCCCCTGATCATCCTCGTGGCCCTCCTCTGGACTTGTTCCAACACTTCCATGTCCTTTTTCTGTTGAGGACATCAGAACTGCACACAATACTCCAAGTGAGGTCTCACGAGAGCAGAGTAGAGGGGCAGGATCACCTCCTTCGACCTGCTGGTCACGCTCCTCTTGGTGCAGCCCAGGATACGGTTGGCTTTCTGGGCTGCGAGCGCACACTGAAGCCGGCTCATGTTCATTTTCTCATCGACCAACACCCCCAAGTCCTTCTCTGCAGGGCTGCTCTGAATCTCTTCTCTGCCCAACCTGTAGCTGTGCCTGGGATTGCTCGGACCCAGGTGTAGGACCTTGCACTTGGCATGGTTAAACTTCATCAGGTTGGCATCAGCCCACCTCACAAGCGTGTCGAGGTCCCTCTGAATGGCATCCCTTCCCTCCGGCGTATCAACCGAACCACACAGCTTGGTGTCATCGGCAAACTTGCTGAGGGCGCACTCAATCCCACTGTCCATGTCACCGACAAAGATGTTGAACAAGACCGGTCCCAACACCGATCCTTGAGGGACACCACTCGTTACTGGTCTCCAGCCGGACATCGAGCCATTGACCACAACTCTTTGCGTGCGGCCATCCAGCCAGTTCTTTATCCACCGAGTGGTCCACCCATCAAATTGATGTCTCTCCAATTTAGAGAGAAGGATGTCGTGTGGGACAGTGTCGAACACTTTGCACAAATCCAGGTAGATGATGTCAACTGCTCTGCCCCTGTCCATCAGTTCCGTAGCCCAATCATAGAAGGCCACCAAATTGGTCAGGCAGGATTTCCCCTTAGTGAAGCCATGCTGGCTGTCACCAAGCACCTCCTTGTTTTTCATGCGCCTTAGCATGCCTTCCAGGAGAATCTGCTCCAAGAGTTTGCCAGGCGCAGAGGTGAGACTGACTGGTCTGTAATTCCACAGGTCATCCATTTTCCCCTTCTGGAAAATTAGGGTTATATTTCCCTTTTTCCAGTTGTCAGGAACTTCACCTGACTGCCATGATTTTTCAAATATGATGGCCAGTGGCTTAGCAACTTCATTCGCCAGCTCCTTCAGGACCCGCGGATGGATTTCATCAGGTCTCATGGACTTGTGTACGTTTAGGTTTTTAAGATGGTCTCGAACCAGATCCTCTCCTACAGTGGGCCTAGGGTCTTCATTCTTACAGTCCCTGCGTCCGCAGAAATCCAGCAGAAAACCTCCAAGTCTCTAACTATATTTTTTGTCTGATTCTGAAATAGCCTATGAATCTCAGCGAAACTAAAGCTTTCTCCAAGAACTGCAGCTGCAAAGAGCAACAAGCAGACACACACAAACACACAGAGATAATAAATGTGGGTCTATCCTAAACCGGCATGCAGTCACCTTGTAGGAAATGAACTATAACCTGTACCATGGAAATCTGTTTATATTTTTAGACTCTGAATCACAGAAGTTTCCTATACCCACACATGAATCAAGCCTCATCTGCAAAAGAAACTGCAATATATGAAGCACCTTGTCTTCATACATGCCTTCTTCTTCAAATAAGCTGCTCAGCTGCTTAGCACGACTCCTCATTGTTGCAGTGTCTTGAATAGAAGAGTGGCCTTTTAGAAGAGTGGCCTTTTATACTTCTGAAGTTATATTTCTAATGTAAAACAGTGTTATGAAAATTATCCAAATGAAATCTAGACAACAATTAATTAATATAAAATCCCATCAGAAAAAAAAAAAAGCAAGTTTTTATTTCCTTCATGATTTTACATAATTAAGGTGTCTCATAGATGCACTGAAACCTAGATTTGTACGGATACACCCCAGATGTCCACTCCTCTTCCCTCCAGTTTCCTACACAACCTCAGCTGTCTCATCATCTGACCAATGCCTCCAATCCCTTCCCATGCCCCCTACACTCCTTGTCCTTCCATAGGTTCTGCAGCTGCAACCTCAACAACCAGCCAAGCAAGAGGCAGAATTTCCTGCAGCTGGCTCCACACCATACACACAAGTGTTGGCAACAGATGGGATGCTCACCACATATGCTGCAGCCTTCCCATCAATAGGAGCACTCATTTCATCTGCCTACTCTAGGCAGCAACCAAATCTCATTATACACACAGGAAAAATAATTGCCTTTGAGACATCTACCACTTTATGAAATTTGGTTTAGAATGGGCAGCAGACTGAATGGGGGCACTCACAACCCAGGCTAATAATCAAATTTAATAATACATTACACAAAAGCTCATAATTAATTAGCATATATAATTGGACAACATTCTATATTATTTGATATGGAATAGATTGTCTGCAACAGGCATGGTATAACATCTTCAATTGAAAATAAGCACCCTCACTATAACAGCAAAAAAATCCCCACGCCTCATAAATATTCCTCTTACAGTCCACCACTAACTTGTTTCTTTTCCTTAAGGACCAGATCTACACATTATGTTATTCTATGAGAATCCCCTTTATCTCTGAAGAGGAAGTTTTCTGTCTTTCATGGTCACAATATAAAATCTGCAAACATCATCCTGAATGCATCTTAATGGATGCTCAGGAAACCAACAGAAAATTAAAAGCATCTCAACACATCTTATTGCTTTAAGTAGTACAAGCGGAGGGGGGAAATCACCAGATGTTTTTGCATTAAAATACTCAATATCAAATTGAAACACAGGACTATCGCAATGGGAAACCTTGGGCAAGGGCCAAGTCTTTGGAGCCCCACAGAGTACAGGCTGTTTGAAGTAACACCCACTTCTTTATTTGTTGGTTCAGGTGAAGTACAACGGAGAAACAATCAAGAAAATTGGAGTACTTCAGGGAGGCAGCAGCAAGCAACCATCCTCAGATGCCTCCTGCAATGGCACGGTGGAGCACCCCAAACTGTCACCAGGCTGCTCTGGAGCCACCTTACTAATGGACCACACCAATCCTGCTGCCAGCCCAGGCCTGGAGCTCCATCTCTGAGTGAGCCTCAGGTTATCTCACTACCAGCTGTGACTAGCACTCCTCAAGCGCCTGTGCATAGGACTTGCTCTGCAGCAGCTCTCCCGGGCAGCCTTGCAAAATCACTTTTCCTTTCACCTCACAGCAGTTAAGCAGCATACAGAAAATTGAATCATAAGGGTAGAAAAATAATAGAATCATAGAATAGTTAGGGTTGGAAAGGACCTTGAGATCATCTAGTTCCAACCCCCCTGCCATGGGCAGGGACACCCCACACTAAACCAGGTCACCCAAGGCCTCATCCAACCTGGCCTTGAACACCACCAAGGATGGAGCATTCACAACCTCCCCGGGCAATCCATTCCAGTGCCTCACCCCCCTCTCAGGAAAGAATTTCTTCCTCATATCCAATCTAAACTTCCCCTGTTTAAGTTTGAACCTGTTACCCCTTGTCCTGTCACTACAGTCCCTGATGAACAGCCCCTTCCCAGCATCCTTGTAGGCCCCCTTCAGATACTGGAAGGCTGCTAGGAGGTCTCCACGCAGCCTTCTCTTCTCCAGGCTGAACAGCCCCAACTTTCTCAGCCTGTCTCCATACAGGAGGTGCTCCAGCCCCCTGATCATCCTCATGGCCCTCCTCTGGACTTGTTCCAACACTTCCATGTCCTTTTTCTGTTGAGGACACCAGAACTGCACACAATACTCCAAGTGAGGTCTCACGAGAGCCAAGTAGAGGGGCAGGATCACCTCCTTCGACCTGCTGGTCACACTCCTTTTGATGCAGCCCAGGATACGGTTGGCTTTCTGGGCTGCGAGCACACACTGAAGCCGGCTCATGTTCATTTTCTCATCGACCAACACCCCCAAGTCCTTCTCTGCAGGGCTGCTCTGAATCTCTTCTCTGCCCAACCTGTAGCTGTGCCTGGGATTGCTCTGACCCAGGTGCAGGACCTTGCACTTGGCATGGTTAAACTTCATAAGGTTGGCATTAGCCCATCTCACAAGCATTTCCCTCTGGATGGCATTCCTTCCCTCCGGCGTATCAACTGAACCACACAGCTTGGTGTCAGCGGCAAACTTGCTGAGGGCGCACTCAATCCCACTGTCCATGTCACCAACAAAGATGTTGAACAAGACCGGTCCCAACACCGATCCCTGAGGGACACCACTCGGTACCTGTCTCCAGCTGGACATCAAGCCATTGACCACAACTCTGCGTGCGGCCATCCAGCCAGTTCTTTATCCACCAAATATGATCACAGATCATAGTGCTAAGAAATCTTTCTGTCTTTTGAAAGAAACTTACTGCTGAAGCCTTAATTTGTGAGAATTGAAATCCTCATAACAATTTATGTTGGATTAAGGTTCCTGCCCAGTTAAATACCAGTATTGACAGTCCTAGATGAGTTCCCATCTTATGAACAACCATCAGCCACATGCTTACAGGCAACATGCCAGAGCACACTGCACTTTATCTGCCTTCCCTCACCGCAGATTATGCTCCTCTGGGGATGAAAATTCTCACAGTTCAAATATATCAGCTAACTACACTAAATCTTCCAGCGCCTCTAGCAGCTGATGGGCATCTCCACATATCTTAGAGCCCACGAGCACTCCAGTTTTTTCAACTTCTGACACACACAGAGGAATGAGGACCTCTTCCCATAGTTACTGTTGACATGGATGGCTAAGTCATTTGCCATCTTCCCATCAGCAAGCCCAACCAGTAGTTGGAAGGATGCTGGCTCATATCAGCTGGAGCAGGCATCCTTCAGTCTCATCCATCCACCTAAGTTGGTAGAAAAGCTGTTCTGACTTATGAGAGCCTACAACATGGTGTGAGATGCAATTCTCTGTGAAGGAACAGCCACCCAGCTTCCCAAGCAATGTGACATCCCTTGCTGCAGATCAGCCCATCACCACTACATCTGTAGCTTAAGGCAATGAAAGAAGTGTCAGGATAATGTAGCAAAGGTTACGTGTTTAATGGTCAAATTGTAAGCCTATCAACAAAGGAAAAACAAGAAAGTGTATCTGAAATATTAGTCTGTCTATAGCCACTGATTCCTTTTAGAGCATCTCCAAGCTGCCAGCTGCAAAGATGAATTCAGCAGCACTTCTGCTTTGTGCTGTTAACAAACTAACCCCTTCCACCCCCATCTTGTCACACACCACGTCAGAGCTGAAGACAAGGACATCACACAGTGTTAGGGGCTGGGCAGCTAATGCTCCTTCCTAGGGATGGAGCTTCTGAGAATAATTTTGGCTTTTATCTCCAGTGCCTCTCTCCTCTCAAAGAAAGGTTCCCTGAGGCCCCACCTGAGCTGACTGCCAAGACAGCCATGCCGATTAGTAATTCCTCATCTCCCCAGTTCTCAGAGATGGATTACACAAATGAAAATGTAATACTAGAAACATCCTCTTCTTATGTACTTTCTCAAATATAGGTATCTCTGCTTTCCCTTACAGCCTTTTCAATTTCCATTTTATTTTGAATTTGCATACTTTTTCCAGCCTAGCTAGTTTTAGCCCATTTACCACACCATAAAAGATTGATAAAGTTTAACAGCAATCATGTATCATCTTTGAGATACATATGTTTCACTAGACTCACAGCCTATAGCTTGCTTTAGCTACTCAAAAACATTATTTGCTTTATAACAACACAGATGATTCACCTGACATCAGCATTTCTGGCAATATATTTCCTGCACTGAGAGCAAGGAACCACAAGACAAATCTGAAGCAAGATTCAGAATCTTTTGGTGATTATTCACTGTTTCGCATTCTTGCAGAAGTCCTGATTTATTCCATGTCAGATCTCTGTGACACCACTCAGATATTCTGTCTGAGAAAGCCCTGACAGGCAGTGTCCTTAACCTGTCTACAAGAGTCCACACTATATCTGCCCTTTGTAACTAAACAGTACAGAGCATCCAAATGGACACTGCCAAACTATGATCTGAGTTTGCCAACAATAATCAGTTAGTCCCTAAGGTGACTTGGGCTGCAAGTCCACTCCGAATATCAACATCACTGGGAAAAAAATTCATTTGTCTGGGTTGTGTTGTGTCCTGAAACCTTAACATCTTTCATTTCAAGCTATCATTGTTGTGAAGAGCTTAGGAAACATCAAGAGCCATCACTTGTACTACTGCAATTCACGTGTTATCACCTATCACTCCACAGCACAGAGCAACAATCTACTGTGATTTTTTAAGTTACCTCTTTCTCGTTAGAGACATACAGCATTGTTTTCATAAAGTGGTGGCAACTTCCGGAACCCCAAATCTTACTGATTTTCTCATTGCTTTGCACTGTCTGTCTCTTTATACATCTGTAATCCCCAATGATTCCTGCATCAGTATCAGGCAGCATAAGCATTTGTCTTTCAGTTTTCTGTTGAGCAAAACACCGGCGGTTGACTAGCCCTGCTTCACTGGCATCTCTCTTCAATTCAACATAACTAAACAGGATCTGGTTCTGAAGCTTTCTCAGTTGGCATTTTTTTGACACATTTTTAATCAGTTTATTGGATTAAAAATAATGCTGACTACCAATGACATGTCCAAACTCACACTCCTCTCCAAAGTCCTTAAGCTCATCTCTAAAACTGTGGCTTACTGCTAGATGGTACTGTTACTGGCTACACGGTACTGTTACTGGCTATACAACCTACAGATCAGATCCGCTTTTGTCCAAACCCCCATTTAGCTACAGTATAACCAAACAAGCTGTCTCAGGGAAATGAGTGGGATAGTACAAAACAAGTACAAAGCTTTCCCAGCCTTTTCATGACTAGTTTGCTTAAGGGTATCAATATTCTCCAGTTCCATTAACTGGGCTCTTCACATTACCGGACCTGAATTTTTCACATCTGCAAAATCACTGACAGCCTCCTCAGTGACACTGAGAATCTGAGGCAGTATAAAATGTTTAAGCCTTTTCCTTTCACCATCCAGGGCCCTCTAAAGACAATCCTGCCACATGTTATATATACACTGATAACAAAAACTTGGTACCTCTATATTCTTCTATTTTTGGCAGAGCATCTTTCTGAACTAGGGCTCTACCAGTCACCGCTCCTTTCTCTGTTGTAGCTTGTATATAGTTTTCCAAAACTTTCTAAAGTAAAAAAAAAAAAAACAAACAAAAAAAAAAAAAAAAAAAACAAAAAAAAAAAAAAAACAACAACAAAAAAAAAAATCAAACAACAACCCACACAACTATATTTAACACAAACTCAAGAACCAGCTGCTTGCACTGCCAGTGATAGGAGGAGCACTTTGCATACCAGCACCTTTGTAGAGGGCGATTAACTCGTTATCAGCTCAAACAGGCATCCTTCAGTCTCATCCATCCACCTGAGTTGGTAGAAAAGACATTCTGACTTATGAGAGCCCGTAAGCGTGGTGTGAGATGCAATTCTCTGTGAAGGAACAGCGCCCCAGCTCCTCGAGCAATGAGACATCGCCTGCTACAGCAATTAACTCATTTAGAGCTCTAAAAAGCTCTAAATCAGTCTTGGCTTTCATAGAAATGCAGGGAAGTATTTCTAACAGTTTGAAATTCAGCCTGATGGACTTACTGCTAGTTTTCATAAGTCACAGGCATTAACACACTACTGGTGGCCATGGACAGTTTTAGGCATACATATTATCTCTGAGTTACTAGGTATTATATAGCTCTGTAACACCCAATTGCTAAGCCCAATCACACACAGCATCTCCACTCCAAGACAGAGAAGAAAGAGGGCCTTGGAGGAAAGACATACTTTTCCCCCTATTTCTCAGCCTGCATCCTGAAACTTTCCCCTCAGCAAAGTCAATTGTTTTTACATGGTTTGACAGGAGCAGCCTGCAGCCAAGGAATTCCACCACACTCAGACTTGGGTTTCAGTGTACAGCCAATACACCGATCCATCCATCGTCTGGCTTTCCCATAGTCATCACCAATGCTGAGACATTGCTCTATGATTTCAAAGAGCTCACATAAAAATTGATTAAACAGAAATGTAGATACCCATGTTCATGCTGTCTGTAAAAGATAAGCTGAATGATTTTTGATGACTATCTGTTTAGCAATAGCTATTTAACATTAACCTTTTGACTATCATCTCCATCCATTATTTACCAGACCCTGAAGAGTATTTCCAATGGTTAGAGAAGAGCAGCCACATTATTTAAATTACAATACTGCAAGTCTAGAGGAGGGCCATGAGGATGATCAGGGAGCTGGAGCACCTCCTGTACAAAGACAGGCTGGAAAGTTGAGGCTGTTCAGCCTGGAGAAGAGAAGGCTGGGTGGAGACCTCACAGCAGCCTTCCAATATCTGAAGGGGGCCTACAAGGATGCTGGAAAGAGACTCTTCATCAGGAACTATAGCAATAGGGCAAGGGGTAATGGGTTTAAAATGAAACAGGGGAAGTTCAGGTTAGATATAAGGAAGAAGTTCTTTACTGTGAGCATGGTGAGGCACTGGAACAGGCTGTCCAAAGTGATGGTAAATGCTCCATCCCTGGCAGTGTTCAAGGCCAGGTTGGAAAGAGCCTTGGGCAACATGATCTAGGGTGAAGTGTCCCTGCCCATGGCAGGGCAGTTGGAACTAGATGATCTTAAGGTCTCTTTGAACCCTAACTATTCTAGGGTTCTATGATTGTAACAATCACAGTCAGTACAAAGCGGTATTTTGTCATATGCAGATTTTACAGAAGAAAATAAATTCAAGCTTAGAAACTATTTTGTACTAAGACAGCACTAGGCATCTGACTCAGGTAGCAGAGTCTGCTAAGTACACAGGTGAACAGTCACTTCCAAAGGGAAAATAAACTGACCAGTGTACAACCCGAAGCCCAGGGCAAAAGTAAATTAAAGAAAGACACATCCTTTTCTTTTTTTGTTCTCATTTTTTATTCCTCAAAATCCCATTTGTAAAGGTTTAAATTCTGCCACACAGCTTCTCCTTTTCCTCAGTATATGTATTACAGCTTATTTGGTATCTCCTACTCTCTTTCTTCCTGACATCTTTGTAAAAATATTAGCAAATTTACAGGAAGAGAAGTAACTGTCAAAACTGGAGTATACACCGAAACATGTCCACCTGTGTTTGACTCCTATGTGATGAGTTTGATGTGGTTAAGATTAATGAGTCAGTTATTTCTAGATGAGGTAGAAGGCACTCAGTTGTTTTGCAATTTCAGTACTAACCACCATACTCGTTCTGCAATGTTTGATACCCATAAAATAACTGTGAGCAATTGTTCAGTAGGATATCATGAGTACAAGCCTTATTCCAAAAAAAAAAAAAAAAAAAAAAAAAACCCACACAAAAAAAAATCAGCAAGATTAAAAGGAAATGGGATACGTGTACAGTTAGAGCAACCCTCCAAAGCCACTGGCTTTAAAAGTTTTTCACTTGACAAATTTAAGTGCCCACAAGATACTGAGCAATACAGCATGATTAATTGCTTGCCTTTCAGCTTACCTCCCACAGGGACTTGGTCTTACAGTTCTAAACACCATCACCTTAAGGCACCAACAGGCCCCACAAACCCTGACAGGGACAAGAAAACCTATATACATACACCTACTTTCATACAATGACCTCTTCCAAGTTTGGTAGGTCTCCATTTCAACAGACTTCCCATAGCGCCATAGAGTATTCCTTAATATTTAATACAGGCATCACTGTTTTAGAGTGGGTGCAGCCTCACAGAAGGGTACAGTGAGAAATCAAGTGAGGCAGTGGTGATGCTCTCTGCTCTATCACTCTTGACAAGCACCTAATAACTGGTTAACAAGTATGTCTGCTCTGTAACACCTATAGTCAGCAGAACAGGGAATGCAAAATTACTGACAAGAGTTCAGCTACAGGAGTTCACCCACTCCCTTTAGGTTAAACCAGATTTAATAAATAAATAAATAGATAGATAAACATTTAAAACCCACAAAACATTTCAAAGCAGAGACAGAGCCAATTTTCTCTGAAGAATGAATATCTAGGTTTCTTCAAGTGAAACCTCTCAACACCTTGAGATGGCAAGAGAGTCCATACCATGTAGTACTACTGCACCAATGTGCTCTTTGTAAATTGTTTAATGGGCAGGACTCCTGGCCTACAAAGATACCTGCAAGAATAAGGAGATATGGAAGGACACAATTTTGGTATCTCCACCTCCTAAAGACCCACAGTATAATCTCACTTTTAGAGCTGACCTAAATTCATATCGAAAAAAAAATCTTTTCAGTTCTCAATATATAAGATTATATAAGCTGGGCTTTAAATCAGCAGCTTTTAAAATATGGATTTTAATACACCAGAGGAAATCAGAAGAAATTTTTAACAAAGTTCATTACAAACCCTTTTAAAGATGACCTACATTTGAACTTCCATATCTTGTATGGCAAGGATTCACTTCAATTACTCTATTAATCCAAATAAAGAAAATGGATCAGTCATAAAGACCTCCAAAACTGGAGCAAGTGCCTCCAAATCAAGTAGACCTGCAGAAGTTAAACTTAAGGCTTTGGTCTGATTTGAGGAAGTTAGTTTTGTGTTATTTTCAATCTTAACTGAAAACATAAAAAGCAGAAGCATGGCTTACTCTATTTCTGGTCCCCAGCACTGGAGCTGGATGTCCCAGCTTCACCAGACAGCCATCACCGAGGGACATTATGACCTGAGAACAGGACTCCCCCATCATGGGAGCAACACACCTACAGAGGAATGGGTCATTCAACCTTCCCAACAACACCTGCTCTCACTTTCTGCTGAGCTTGCTAATAAAAGTACTGGTGGGAGTGCTACGAGTCTCATGCTACATGTGTATCATGAGACTCATAGCAGAGGCATACGATTAACTCCCCCAGGCTGAGCCAGGCAACAAATGTATGGCATCACCAGCTGCTGTTCAGGGACTCCCCCAGTGCACTTTTATTTTTATGGTAAAGCGAGGAGCAGCTCGGTGCCCTACAAACCTCAGCCACTTTTGCCAGAGCAGAAGAGTAATAAAAATGACAAAGCTCCTACTGGAGAACAGGATTCAGAGAAGCTAGACACTGCTTTGGGCTTTTGGGCATTACTGTGTAGGAGAGGGAATAAAACTCAAATTCAATAGAGCAAACCACCTCTCACAGTCCTCCCCCCTGCTTTTGGGAGGGAAAGCCTCAGTTCCCAATAAACCAGCTATCAAAACAAATGTCACCTGCCCCAACTACAAAAACTGCTGCATTCCGGCAAGGTTTTGCTGCTGTCTCCAGCAATAGTAGGATCAATCCCATCAGGTGTTAACTCCCTAGTATACTGGTAACAACAAGATTACATTCCCTAACTGAAGCTGCACAAAGCACTTTCCAGTAACCAAATTGTGAAAGTGAATAAAAATACTTTTAAAAGTTTGTGACTTTTTACATCAGCAGCCTTCAAAAACATTTTGATTTTTACTTTTTTTAACATTAAAAGCCAACCAGTTAGATATTACAAGAAGAAAATATTTGGGGTTTAGTTATCAAATTCCCTTGATGGAAAGAGCTGGAGCTTTTAATATAAATTTATCTCTTGCCTTAAGCACTGAATTCAGGATTCAGTCAAACAGAAAGTAAAATGCAAGTTCCCCGTTACTTCCATGGAGTTTAGTTAAAAGAAACTTTACTTTAGTTACAAGAAACTTTAGTTACTTTAGTTAAAAGAAACAGTCCTTAATATTTAACAGAATATAAAACTAGTCCACCTAGATTCACAAACATCTTGCCAGTGCTTCAGCAAGTGGTAGTTTCCATCATTAAGCACAGTAATGACATATTTGCCCAGTCTATATGCCCACCACTAAGTATGTGGCAAGTTAATGAGATGCTTTGCCAAGGGTTCAGCCTGCACTTGCGGCACCACTTCTGCATACAAAACATGGCTGATGCTGATCTCGGCACCTTATCCATATTTCCAGAAACATTCTATCAGGGAAAAAGAAGAGACAATGTATTAAAACTGTCCACAGCTATCTTCAGGTATCAGGAACAAGACAGGAGATAGTACATTAGAGCTTGCAAATTTAATAACCTATTTTGGAGGTAAGATATGTGATCATTCAGAAAGTGACTGCATTTGGTGCAACTGGGAGACTGAAGCCTGTTTGTACAATGTTTTGCCAACAACAAAGAAGAGTCTTTAGGAAAATTCCCTTAAATCCTACCTCCATTCTAAGAGTAACCAAAAATGTGCCTTTATATGTACTTTTGGATTGAACGCAGAGGTGTAAGTGGAAGCAACCAGAAAATCACAGAACACAGCTAGCAAAGGCAGGACGGCACCGAGCATGCAAGGGCAGCAGCACGACTTCAGGACACACTGCATGACACTGACAGGAATACAGACATCATGCACCAAGCAGGCTTATGGTCCTTCAGCTCTCGGCAGTCACCCAGATAGCAAGTAACAAGTGCAATTAAAGCTTGTACATCAATGAAAACTAAAGCATATTTGCATCCATTCATACCTGTTATCTGCAAAACCTCTTGCTAGTGTTTAACTTACTGCACTGTTTATATCACTGCTTAATTAGGCCCCAAGGGTGATTTTTAATCTAATTCACACCAAATAAATCCTAAATCAGATTTACTCCAGTGTAAACAAGGTGAGAAACCGCACAAAATGCCCAACACAAATATTTTTATTTCTCGTGTTTCTAGTTGCCAAAATCTCCCACAAATTCCTTTCAAAAAAGGTTTTAAATCACTTTTTCTCTACAGACTTTTGATTAACCACTTTTCAGTGCAGCCTATAACCTGCTGGTTTAACCAAGAAAAACTGCAGGTACAGGGCACTGCTTCTCTACCATCACAGAACTACTGAAAAGAGCGGAAAAAATAATCCATGCTGAGTGCCACGCCACTGCCACCAGAGTGTTAATGGTTTAAATTTGGCTTAGTTTAAAGTTTGTGTAGTTGTCTCGGTGACCAAGCATAGGTAAACCACCACTGTCCCCCAGGACACCTCTGCCACAGCCACCACTCTTGGTGTGCAGGGCAGGAGCTTCCTCCTGCTAAAGGTTTATTGAAGAAATCAGTTCTTGCCTGATCTGAGCTCACTTTAGGAATGACTCCCAGCTGCAAGAGAGATCAGAGCCCTGGCTTCTCTGTATTTGCATTTTGCTCGAGGCAGATAAACGCCGCCACAGGGATGATACACAGGGATCTCCCACCTCCCTTCATCCTTGATGCACTTTCCTGTAACATGCTAGCACAGCTACGGCTCTTCTCCAGTCCTGCTGCCTGCGACACTACCTACAGCCTGGAAAGACAAGAGAAGGTGTTTGACATGTTCTTTTCCTGCGCCTGAGAGAAATGTATTATCTGCCCAATAAACCTGGTTATCTATTGAACAGACAAGCTGAAATCCTGCGAGCCTCCTCAAAATCAGGTTGGTTACGTACCAGCAATCATATTACACAACGCTCCCCCATTTATCTTTTTATTCAAAAGCACTCTTTACAGAAGACAAATGAAAAGCTGAAACAGCAGAATCCCTCATTGCTTCCAGCATTCTTTATTGCTAGCAAAACTTGTTCCAGTAACAGTGGAAGACAAATGAGATTATTTCAAGACTGCGGGCATAAATTATGAATATAAATGTGACAGAATATGTTACTTCACACTGCCCCTTCTCACACATGGTCGGAGAACCAAAACGTGTGTACAGGGAGATGAACAGGATAAAGCCAAACAGTAGTCTGTCTTGCCCCTAACACTAATACTTGGCATACATATATATTTTTTCTTTATTTTGGGGGGGGGGGGGGGGGTGTTGTTTAAGATTTTGCCCAGCAAAATCCCTGCTTTCTGGTCAAATTTGTCATCATTTCTCAACACCTGGACAATTAAAATTAAAGCAGCGGTTCACTTGACAGCCCTGTAGCCCTGGAGTCCCCCATTTTTCAAAAGGCTTGCTCTATAAGCCCAAAATACACAGCTCTCTGAGGTTTTTTCCCATTATCATTTTTCAAAGCTTGCTTCTAGATTTCATTTGTGGAGGTTTATTTGTCTCTACTTTCTATGCTAAAGTGCCGAGAGGTGCAATAAGAAGAGGTGCACACTGTTAATATTGTGACTTGTCTGTGGATTTATTTGAAGAAGAGTAGAAAGGCTAAAATGAGTAAAGACTGTAGTTTTCCTCTTCATTAAACTACTCTTCATCCATGCATAAACACCTAATTCTCCACTGAGCTTCCCAGAGTATTAAAATCACTTGAGAAAGTCAGACAGCATCTTACTTACATTTTGTTTTACAAAAACACAGTTATATTTTTGCAGCAGGACAGCAGCAGCAACAGGTGCAGCTGTCACGCTGCTTGGAAAGGAAGCTGCAAACTAACCTGGAGGTGCTTCAGCAGAGAAACAAGACAGTCAACCTTCTCCCAAGCAATCTAACCATCACCCTTGCACCCACACCAGCAAAAAACGGCAGGGCAAGGAAGTAAGTTGAACTCTCACTAGGATGGCCCACACAACCATTTTGTAGGGCAGCTTCTGAACACTGCTGCCACAGAAGTTGGAGGAGGCACAAAAACACTTCCAAGAGCACAAGGCCATGCCACTGAGCCAAAGCACTGGGGTAGAAAAGTACACAGCACTGAGGCTCTCCAGGTTTAATTCATCAACCCATCCTATACGGCATTTTACTGCAGGAGGGGCTGGCTCCAAACTTCAGAGAAATGTTTTATGAACACCAGTACTTAAGTGTGAGCTTCAATATTTTTTTATTTTTTTTTTTTTACTTCCGAATTGGGAATTTTGATCCCCACAGACCTGCTATCATATTTTCCTCTCTTTTACAGATGAAGTGTGACTTCAGGTCAAAGGAGGTGATTCTACCCCTTTATTCTGCTCTTGTGAGACCCCATTTGGAGTACATCATGCAGTTCTGGTGTCCTCAACATAAGACAGACATGGAACTGTTGGAACAAGCCCAGAGGAGAGCCACAAGGGTGATAAGAGGGCTGGAGCACCTCCTATACAAAGACAGGCTGAGAAAGTTGGAGCTGTTCAGTCTGGAGAAGGCTGCGTGCAGACCTCATAGCAGCCTTCCAGTATCTGAAAGGGAGGCCTCCAAGGATGCTGGCGAGGGACTCTTCATTAGGGACTGTAGCCGTAGGACAGGGGGTAACAGGTTCAAACTTAAACAGGGAGAGTTTAGGTTAGATCGAAGGGAGAAGATCTTTACTGTGAGGGTAGTGAGGCACTGGAACAGGTTGCACAAGGAAGTTGTGGCTGTCTCATCCCTAGCAGTGCTCAAGGCCAGGTTGGACAGAGACTTGGACAACATGGTCTAGTGTGAGGTATCCCTGCCCATGGCAGGGGGGTTGGAACTTGATGATCTTAAGGTCTTTTCTAACCCTAACTATTCTATGGTTCTATGGTTCACAGAAGTTGCAACTGTTGTTTTGGAAGTTGTAGCTTATTTTGGAGCCCACGTGCTATTTCAATTCTGACTACCATGGTAAGTGCAACTTTCTGTACTTAAGATGCACCCCTGGATTTAACAAGATATTTAGAAAATTATAATAATAGCTTAGCATTAGATCTAATCCATTCACTCCTTAACTCAGGGCTTGGTGAACAAAGTAATGAATGAATAATAATAATAATGGTTACGGAAATGCACTGAATGATTAGGCATTGAAACCTGAAAAAAGTACTACTTTCAATAATATTTTATTTCTCAAAAGCTTTCTATCAGTTGTATTGATTATACAGTCATACAGAATTTTTTCTACTTAAACATTAAAAATTGCACTTAAAAGTTAAAGCATTAGCTATGGATCTTGTTCGCTTTGTTCTAATTCTGATTGTTCTATTCTTGTCAGCAACAATTGTCCTGTTAAGCATCTTCAGCCTAAGGAAATATTCACCCATTAGACTTTTACTATGCCATTTGCACAGAAAGTAAAAATTGGCATAGAAATAACTCTACAAAAATATATTGTAAAAAATACTACATTTGAGAATTTTATGTTCTATGCGACTGCCAGAGCACAGCAATGTTTTGAATGGAAGCCACAGTCAGCCTTTACCCAGATATTCTGCTCATGCATCCCAGCCTCGTGACTACTCAGATAAAAGCATTCTTGTGATTAAGTTAAGCATAGATCATCATTTAAGATAAACCAATAAAAGCCAATTAAGGCCACAACATATCACACATGGTTTTATAAACAACATTTATTTGACAGCTACACACAAATGTAAGCTGTTAGTAGTAATTAGCAGTTTTCATGCTTTGTTAAGATAATGGCACTAATCCAGAGAGAGAAAGGTAATTCACAGAGAAAGCTCTCACCATGGCCATTAGCAACACAGCTAACAAAGTGTGGCTGTCCTACAAAACCCATCATACAGAACATCATAGAGCAGTGCATAATCAGGAGACACTGTTTTATGTAAAATTTAATATCAGACAGCATATTTGAAACAATGAGGCCTTCTCCACCACCTCACACCATCTCCAACTTCTGGAAACTACATAAACTACTCAAGCTTTGCTGCTACAGTTTATGGTATTACCCCAGTATCTTGCTAAAATCATACCTTTGTAACTCCGAGTTGCCTATTTTCCAAGTCTAGTAATTTCAGTGCAGGTTCTAACACCCAAGTTTTTCTGTAGTTTTAGACAAAAAGTTAAAGGAATGAAATTCCAACTTGCACTCAGGTCTATATTTAAATCACGGTAGATCAACCTAGAATCATAGAATGGTTTGGGTTGGAAGGTTAAAGATCATCTAGTTTCAACCCTCCTGCCATGGGCAGGGACACCTTCTACTAGACTAGGTTGCTCAAAGCCCCATGCAACCTGGCCTTTAACACTTCCAGGGATAGGGCAGACACAACTTCTCTGGGCAACCTGTTCCAGTGCCTCACCATCCTCACAATAAAGAGCTTCTTTCTGACAGCTAATCTAAACCTGTCCCTTCAGTTTAAAGCCATTCTCCACTGTCCTATCACTACCTGCCCTTGTAAAAAGCCCCTCTGTAGCTTTCTCATCAACCACTTTAGGTATTGGAAAGTTGCTATTAGGTCTCTGAGAGCCTGAGGATCAGTCATTAACCTTCTTCCCTACAGCTGAGCATTCACTCAGCATGGCAACCATACAAGATGTTAACAGTCATGGTAGGTTTGTGATAAAGGTTAATCACATCAATTCAATTTTTTAAAGGAGAAATAAAGATCTATTGGACTGTTCATTGTACCTCTTTCAAAACAGAGGCAAGATTGCTGAGAAAAAGCTTCAGTTAATCACCTGGAGGGATGAACATGCAGGGAATTTTGCATTATTAATGAAAAACTCAGCAATTAGATAAATAATAGTCTCCTGCCATTGCATAATATGGTTAAAGTTGCTTATAAGGCTTCCTGATAGACCACATTTCAAGCCAAGTTAAAGCAGCTTTCCCAGTTATGTACTGTCTTATACACTTGGGAGTTGGGGGGGTTCATCCATAACTGCCATTAAAACTTAACTGGAGTGGTTTATTTCATCCTACAACCATTTAGTGTGTTGCCTGATTACGAAGATTATCTTTCTCACATACATTTTACATCAAAAACATGAGAGAGATACACCTCAGCGCTGCTCTGTATTCAAAATACTCAACCGAATGTCAGAATATCACTCCAAGTCCCAGATCTGAATGAAGCCAAGAAATGTACATCTGAACACAGGCATCCCTCATCCTAACTAAATCTCCACCCCGCATCCTACCAGCTACAGACTCTCTGGTGCATTTACAGAAATTCCACTGTGAACACGAAAAAATTATTGAAGACCTTCAGTCAAGCCCAGAATAGTTCATTAAGCTGTTTCAGTTGCAATCAGAGTTTGCGATAAAAAAAAAAAATCTTTTGCATAAGGATGTTGGAAAAAACTTCAGACCTTCAAACAATGAAATCTGTCCCTAAGGATGTATATATGCAATTCAGAAAACTGTAGGAAGGATGCACACAGGCCATCTGTTGTAAAGTCAGACAAAGAACTATATCTCACTCTGCAATACAAATGATCTTCACTAAGCGACAGATCTGTCAACACAGTATTGTGAAAATAAAGATGAATCTTGGGTAACCTTTCCCACTTAGTCCCATATGAGGACTCAGCATAACAAGTTTCATTCAATGCCTTAACTGAAGCATTTCCGCTTCTGTCCTGCATTTGACAGTCTTCACTGACTGCTCCTGGGTCTGTGCTATGCGCCTCAAGCAGACTTGCTCGTTATATGTGCCATAACTCAGATACTTTCAAATATAAGAACAGTTATGACATACACACACTGATAATATTCTGAGAAGGGAAATACCTGATGCCTGGTGGAAAAAAAAAAAAAAGAAAAAAAAAGAGAATAATAAAACCATTAAATGTCAGGGTGTACTGGCTGAATTTGTATGCTAGCACACTTGCACAGAATAATGTACATTGTTAGTAAGTCTTGCTACCTTTTACACTAATTCACACCTACTTAAAGGTGCAGCTTTACAACATCCCAATGAAATCAGGAATTTTTTTTACATTCCACTAATTCAATCACAAAATTTATTGCAACAGTAAAAAACAACATGCTCCACTTGGGAAAAAAAAAAAAAGAAACATAACTAATATATTTGAGGAACATGAAAAAGGAAAAAATGCCTGCATCACTCAGCTCAGCCCCACACATCCACATGTGGTAGAAGTTCAATCTAGAAGTCCATAAAACACCTACTCTGCATGTCTCCTCATACACTACCATCAAGTCCAAGCATCCAATAAAAAAACAAGTCTAGAGTGAAAAAAAAGGTAGTCAGGACTGTAGGGTGGAATAGCAATATAAAACATCAGATCATGGGCATCACCATCTGTTGGGTCAAAAACCAGATGATCTGGGAACATGCATGATCCAATGTGCTACAGCAGGAAGCCAAAAATCTCAACTTTGTTTGATCAGGATGAACATGCTTTCCATTCCTTAAACCTCATAAACTGATCAACCCAAGCACATAGACACCAACTCATGTCTAGTATGACCTAGCTTTAATACACTGTTGAAAATAATACAAAGACCCATAAAAATCCATAGACTCAAGTTGCATGACAGAAAGTGAAACTCCCTTGGATGTAATAGCAGAGGCAAACTCCAGACACACAATCCCTCAGTCTGACATGCTGTTCTGGAACTTCTCTCATCTATCATTTAAATCCTCTCTAAATTTTCAGACTAAAATTATTTTGGACAAATGTGCGCCCAGGTCATCTGATGCCAAATTATCATTCATCTTGAGATGCCAGGCTAATCTTCTCTTTTTGTCATTTATTTATGGACGGATATGAGAGAGAGGACGTGAAAGACTAAATGAGCAAATGAAGCAGAGTCATCACATCGCCTCTAAAGATGCCTCCAATAACACACTGCACATGGAGTTCCCAACACACACATTCCTCAAAGTATTTTAGAAACAATTCTTAAGGTTCATAATAAATTTTTTGTCCTCACGATAGGGACGTGTCCGTTATGGAGACACAGAATTTAAACTTGAGAATATCACCCCGAGCCCTGGAGTGTTGTCCAGCTGATAATGCAACACTGCCCCATACCGTACGTACATTTTTCTTTTACTGGAGCCTTATGGACCCGTGAAAATTCCACAGGGTACTCCAGTATTTCCTTGTCTAAAACTGCCTTCACATCCGTTATACTGCAGTTACCTGTTTCTAAAATAAATACATGTAGTGTACAAAACGGACAACTAAAAAGGCCAGATCTAAGCTCTTTCCAAATCAACAATCCTCTGAACATGAGTGTGTTGTCTGTTATTTCTCTTTTGTTGTTACATTTTATCCTCAATGTTCAAGCACTATTTCACACATTGTGAAAGCGCATCTTTGCTTTTTCTTAGTAACTATCTGCTTCAAAGAAGTCTGTAAAATTGACAAAAATTGTATCAACCTGAACCATTTAATTTGCATTGGTTTAATGCCAATTCTGATATCGACTTCCTTTGCAATGGAAAAAGCATTTCCTGCTTTCCCCTCCGTGTGCTTTACAGCCTTTCCAAACTCTCTGGACTCCCTCAGAAAGCTGAAAGTCCGAAATAGGTCCTTAGCGCAATTATATATAAAATGGCTCGGAAGAGCCCTGGTATAGTTACATGTCAGGACCAGCAGTGATTGGAACATACCAAAGGCTTTGTTATTTAAACCACTTCCTTTCTTCCAATTCATTTAGCAACAGGTCATTTAACTGCCCCAAAAATGGACTTTAAATGCAAATGCAGAGTTTTATCATTTCTCCACTACTCGACAGCAGGACAGCTGGACAATTAAATATTTAATGCAAAAGTCCTCAATATTTAATTAGGGAAAAATAGCACTATTTGGCACTTTGTTTGAATTTGAGAACAACCCTTCCCATTGTACCTATACCTGAACATTTAATATAACAAAGATGTATTTAATTATTAGAATTTTATTGATAATGATATTACAGTGAATTAATGTCTTGTCAATGACTGTTGCACATTACAACCTTATTACTATATCAAAAAAATGGATTAACATAATAATGTTGCTGGTCTTAATGGAGTAATAAGGAAGAATACACTTGACTATTTAGAAAATATGGAAGAATTCTGAAACAAAGTTAAAGATGTAACTTCATCTATCATAGCACATTTATAGTGAAAGGTATAATTTAAAGTACTTATTTAATAATCAAACTTTCATATAAACTTGGTCATGTCATGGCTAGCAATAACTATTTTGAGATTCCTACTGATTTTGAATACAGTGTCCACCAATGACAGTATTATATAAAACTGGACTCTACCATTCTATAAGCTAAGGTGAGAACAGTCAAATTTTCAGATTAAATACATTCTCCCCCCAAAGAGGAAAAAAAAAAAAAAAAAAACACTGTAGAAACACAGAAGCACAATTTTTTCATCATGCCCCTAATACATCACTGCCCTTACACAGACCAAGCAATTTCTAATCAAATTCCACCTTCCTCTCAGACGCAGAAAAATAAAAGCATTGTCCAGGGCCTGAGACTTTGGACCAAAGTTCTCCATTGCATCTGGACTCCCAGGAGTTACTCAGCTATAGTTCCAAGAGTGCCTTTCTACTGAATTTACAAATGGTTGTAAGTATCACTGAATTTCATCACAGTCACTTTCTGCCTGCATTCCTACATGCCCAATACCATAACAGGTGAAGAATTCCACCGTGATGATGGTAGTCTGTACCATACAATGCTTTCACATCACAGATTGAAGCTGCTAGTGTCACAATTCTTTGCTATTGGGCAAACAACTTCCAAAAATTTTGATTATGCAACTAACACAAGCAAGGAGTCCATGATATTTGCACCCAGCATTAGAAGATGCAGGACCCATTTCAGGCCTGCTCCACCACCTTGAAACATATTTCCATAAATTAAAATTCTAAGTTTCCAGAGGCAACATTTTTTAATTCTAAAACAATAATCATACATATCGGAAAAAACAAATAACATCATCCAGTACTAACTGCAAATAAGCTATCTATTTTTCCTACATATATTTTAATAGTTTACATAGGCCTAAATGAAAACAGATGATATAGACATGCTTGTAACTTTAAGAAATCTCAGTTCCATTAATTTAAAGGCAAAAACTCTCAAACCACTCAGTTTTTGCTGTTTCTACTTTCTCATGTGACATTTCCAGTTTTAATAATTTACCCACGATGCTCATAGGCTGGCTGGTCTGCAACTATAATGACAGCCAAGACATAACTGCAACCTGAACTACCAGTAACTCTGAAGACAACTTTTCAGTCCAAGGATCAATTATCTTCTCTGAATTCAACCTTCACAAGATCAAAGAAGACATTAATTTTAACATGAAAGATATGTCAAATAATGTTAGCGAATCCATCATCATCATCAAGCAATGTATTACACTCATTCAATGTCAAGTTGTTTTGAGGCAAGGATCCCAGCTGGAGGTTACTGGGATGGATCTCTGTCAGAGTAATAAGAGATTTGATTAAGAAACACTTGAAGGCAGCCCTAGGTCCTCACCAGCAGCTCTTGTGGTTGCTTCTCCTCAGCAAGAACACCTGGGGAGCCAAGAAAGAGCAGGTATCAGCAGCAGCTTGTGGACAGAAGAAACCATGGCAGTAGCTGATTACCTTCAGAGCCCTGCAAGAGGGATGTGCCCCCACATGCCATGCCTCCAGCGTGGTGGTCACCAAAGACACCACCACCAGTATTGGGTCTCAACTCCCTTATGCTCAGCTGCTCTTCCTGGCTATGTTATCTGTGGTTTGGTGTTGGTTGTTTTTTTTTTTTTTCCTACTACTTACATTATTCCAAACAAGAACAATCTTGAAATAATTGTCTGTAAAACCAAACTGCTTAAGTCTGATCAAGTGACACAATGCATGCTAGCGTCGCAAACGCATCAGCAGTATTGCCCTCAGCAGACATGAGGTAATGGAACATGGGACAAGTCTTCCTGAGTCAAAACAGTCAGTTCATCTGATTCACGTTACTGTTTCATGAACAAAACAATATTTGGTTTGTTTGCTTCCAGGTTGGTTTTGCTTTTTTTATTTAGAGGTTTGGGTTTGTGATGGGGGGGTTATATTTATTTATTTATTTGGTTGGGGTTTTTGTTTTGGCTTGGTTTTGTTTACACATATGAACTAGAAAACTTACTTCTAATTATAGCTTAATAGCTTTGAATACAAATAAGAAATATTGCCTTATAAGCAAACAATACCAATTTATACTGGTATTTGATTAACCTTTTCTTCCCCTTAACATGCTGAAACTACAGAAAGTAAAACATTGATTTTAATAAGTGCTAACATTTACACAGGGATTTCTGGCTTCTGCCTATGACCACCTGTCTTACTGGATTTGAAGACCAATCTCCTACACTGCAGAGTAGCTCTTATTTTTTTCAATATAATCAAAGAACATTATTTAATCTCCAAAGTCCTATCATACAACCATTGCTTCCTCTATTAAGGAAGGCAAAGCTGAACAAATATTCCCAACACTTGGTGGAGAGGTTTTCAATAATCCTGAGCTCCCCAAGTGAACTATTCCAGGGGTAGCTCACAAAAATATTGTGTCTCCCACACCAACAACTCTCTCACAGAAGATGCTTCAAATCTCAAGTTAAAAGTCACGTGGGCTTTTAAATCCTGTTTACTACCTCAAAAGGTTCCTTTAAACAATTTTACAACCTGTCTTTTCTGGACATTTATAGCAATTTTCCGCTTGGTTTTAAACAGACTAACATTATCTATGCCTATAACATAACCTGTGATTCTTGTTGCCAAGTAATTGTACATGCAATTACTTCTGCAGAGCTGAAACATCCTTCCTGCATATATTATGCATTATTTAATAGTATATATTGATATCAAAGTACCTATATATAGTATCCTTATAAATACATTAACTTGCTGCTTTACAAGTGCTGGCTTCAGTTCATTCTCATCTCTACAGCTACTGCCATTCTAGCACTGCAGTAGTCAGACTCTAAATTGTACCAAGAAGCAACCAGAAAGGAGGAGGTAGAGTGGACACATGCTTGAGTCAGTCAACCAATTCCTATATAGATGTCAGTAAGTCTCTGTAGAAGAGTAAGAATTTACAAGATCAGACCTTAATTTTATGCAGCAAAGACAATAGCAAAGCAGGGCAAATGATGACAAATTAAACTAAACACAGTAACCATTTGTATCTATTAAACAGAATATGCAAATTCAGTCATATATAATGTTATCACAACTCATTTGTTTTATTTTTTTTTCAAATATTCAAGTTTTAATGGAATAATTACTTACAAATTTTGGCATATATATAAGCATATATTTGGAGAAGCTAAAGATGAATACAAACAACCTTTCTGGATTAATATTCAGCTTGCTACAGTTGCCACTTATGCCCATGTACAAGAGGTGAGGATGTGGCTGCATGTGCCATGTCAGTTTATTTCAAAGAGCAAAGCTCCTCCAGGGAGCACTGACTCATCAAGTCAGTTACTTGTGACACTGGCAGCAAACCTAACACAGAACACTAACTACTATTCAGCAAATACAGAACATTGAGACATAAAAGAGCTAAGTAACTTAGAGACACTCTGTTGAACACTACGCACCAAAGGGCAGTCCTCCTTGCAGGATACTGATCTGTGCACTACCCAGAGTGTCTCTCACCACACTGGAATTGCTCCAAGTATATTCTGCAGTTCAGACAGAATATTTCACTTTTTTTCTAATCAGAAAAACAGACATATTTCCTTGTTGTTGTTTTAAGAAAACAGAATTTCAGTCATTCCGATGAACAAAAAAAATACAACATACTGATATAAAATGTGCTTCTCTGATTTCCTTACTTGCCCATACTATGATGCCGGCTGTATTTTTGAAAATGAAACTACTAATGAAAAAACCAACCTTTCAAGGCTAGTCAAATGAAACACCTCTTTAATGTAAAAACATTTCCCTCATTTCCCTTATAGCAACAGTAACTTCAGACCAACCTAACTGGGGCAATTTCAAAGTAAGCAGGAGAATACCACAGCTGAAGACCCACAGAAAGCAAAAGAGGAAAAAAGAGGACAAAAGGCTACTCCTACTTTCCTTTGATTTGCTATCAGTTATTCTTGTAGTTTCATCTGCCTCAGGAAAACGTTTTGTTATTACTTTTAAAACATTCTTAATTTTGAAACAATTATAAAAGTCCAAACTTTGTTCCATTTTAAAAAGTGGGTGGTTTTAAGGGATTTTCCTTTTTTTTCTCTATAATAATAATAATAATTAGCTGAAATGTTTTGCAGCTTCACACTAGCAGTTCTTTCTCATTCACCAGGATTATTGAAAGGTTACAACATATACACGACCTAACACTGAAATCCAGAGAGGCACAAGTGCATATATATAGGTCATCTCTTCACACGAATACCAATATGTAAGAATGCAACTCTTCTAGAATACAAGGCATAAAAATCAAAACTGCATGTCGGAGGTCTCAGTCACTCCTGAGTGTTCTTCAATACCAACACACAGAGCTTGGTCCATGCACTTCTTACATACTATTCAGCACTGCAAAGGATTTGAGAGTTTCCAATCTACAATCTATGGGCTTTGGTGTAGAGAGGATATGGCATGGGATGAAGGCTTTCCATAGCTTCAAAAGAAAATCAATAGCCTATTAAACTTTTGAAGACATCTTAAAGGCACATTTGGTCTTATTTTCAATTATTCTGCAGAGCTGTCAAAGGCCTTTGCAAACATTTTTTTTGTTTTTTTAACCTCCATCAGCACATATATCTCCATCTGGGAACACACACAGGGTGCATGACTTCCCATCTCCAAATACCTTCAGATACTAAGGGAGCTAAACAGTGCTGGATACCACGTCCTTAAAGATTTCTAGTTTAACACCTGGGGAGGAAGAAGAAACAGAAAAAAAAAAAAAAAAAAAAAGAAAAAGAAAAAAGAGACAAAGATTCAAGCACAACAAGTATTTGTACATTGTAACTGTAAAATTATTTGCCCAAGCCCATACTGCAAACCAATAATACCAGTCTTGGTTCCAGATGTCACAAGCTCCCAGCTATGAGCTCAATTCTTTTAGGCCACATTAACTTAGTTTTAAACTAAAAAAGACTGTCTTCAAGGGCTGCAAAACCGAATCAATCACTGATTGACTAGTAAGAAGGTACTGATTTATAGTGTGCCTGAACTGACCTGAAGTAAATGACAGCTCTGACTAAAAGAGAGGATCAGTGAAGCCAAAGATTAAGCTCTGTTTCAATAGAAACAGCCTACCAGATACTTTCCACAAGCAAGTAGATATTTTAAAAGCTCAGGCTGTGATTCTGTGAATTATTCAAGGAAAAAAATAATATAAAAATCTGGAATATTAAAATAAAAGTATTAAAAGCTGGAAGAAGACTGTATTCAAGCTTTTTCATTTTTGCTTAAACTCTTTCAAGGTACGTTGACTTTCAGACTTAATATTGTTATGTTACTAGAGAAGTGGAAGGTATCTGAAAGAGCTTATTTCCAGATAGCGCTTCTATACAGTAGGAAATCTATTTAAAACTAAATACAAGACCACCAGCTTTTGCATTCCCATTTAAATCAGCAAGAAACCTCATGCTGACTTCAGTGAGTTTCAACATTCCATTTTACATTTCCTCTTTTGGCTGAGTTTGTGAAAAGAGGGAACAAGGGGCAAAAGGGTGCAAAGACTGAGAACGTACCAGAGAAACTGTCAGCTCAGTGAAAGTTTTTCACTTGTGGTTGTATTTCATATGTATTTGTCTTACAGAAATTAAACTTCATCACCATAATTTTTCATCAGAATAAGGATATCTATGTATTACAATATTCTTAGAGGTCATACAGACAGGGCCAGTCACATCAAGTCAGGTGTTTGTCATTATGTCACGGCCTCAGTTGGGGGCCAGTAATGAACCGTGCATTTTAAGTATTTGTATATAGTATCCCAGTTACTAGACACCATGATACAAGACTCAGGAGAGGAAACACCGTAGACAGACTTAGTCAGCAAGTCACCAAAGAGATGGAGAAGGGTTTTACACTTCATTGCAACAAGGACTAATTAAGTACTAAGATATAGGAAATTATATACATTTGGCACCCCAAAGAAATAAAGCATTGTCTGTTTTAATTAAGATGACTGGTCACACTAACGCCTGGATAAAAAAAAATGAACTTGATTATGGTTAAAAAGTTAAATTTGTCTGTATATTTTGTGAGACTGCAAAAGAGAGACTGGCCATAAACATCAGCATAATTATGAAAATTCTCCACTGAGCACTACAGGAAGCATCAAGAACACAAGAAGAGGGAACAACACCACACCAAGAAAGGTTCCAACACATCATGCAGACAAATTTTCCCAGTTTAACTTTTTTAAATGTACAAGTAAGTGAAGGTTTTCTCTCATCCCTCCATCTGTAATTTTGCCTTAACTGTTTTGAATTAAGCATGATCTCAAGTTATCTGGATAGAAACAAGCATCTGCCGCTCCGTGTGGCTAATCTATAGGGTGAGGGCAGCCATGAGCTGGCAGTAAGTCCTCTAGTTCAGCCACAAGCATGCAAAGGCTAAACATGCTCCTCAGCGGCAGCTGCCAAGGTCAAGAGATTGCTCCTATCCTAAGGACCAACACGAACAGAAAAATGTTGGTAACCAAGGAGGTTCTGTGTAATACAAAACAAAATATTGGAAAGCACATTTGACTCCTGAGCACCGCCAGGGAATTTACTACATGTATCCAGCATCTTGCTGAAACAAAGTATCAACAGTGGTTTCTGGAAAAGCAAACATAACTTTTTTTCCCCCTTCCCTGTAACCTCAATAGACTTCTTTTGTATTTCTCTCATACTATTTTCCTAATGGAAACCTGTCGTGGTTTAAGCCCAGGCCGTAAATCGGAACCACGAAGTCCACTTCCCCCCCTCACCTTTCTTCCCTCCGCTCCTGGAGGGACGGGGAGGAGAATCAAAAGAATGCAGCTCCCACGGGTTGAGATAAGAACAGTTTAATAACTAAGGTATAACACAAATCACTACTGCTACCACTAATAGTAATAATTATAAAGGAAATACCAAGCAAGAGAATACAACCGCTCACCAACTGGTACCTCATCCCCACCCTGCCATGATCCAGCCCTCCGGGAACTCTCAGTTCTACATCCTGGGCATGACGTGCTGTGGTATGGAATACCTCTTTGGCTAGTTTGGGTCAGGTGTCCTGTCCCTGCTTCCTCCTGGCTTCTCCTCCTCCCTGGCAGAGCATGAGACTCACAAAGTCCTTGGTCAGTCTAAACATCGCTGTTATCAGCTCCATTCCCAGGCCGAAAGTCAAAAACACAGTGCTGCAAAAGCTACTAAGAAGGAGAAAAACTGACTGCTGCTGCTGAACCCAGGACAAAACCCCACTTCATTAAAAGAACAAAAGCTATCATCAACCCTTATTGAAGTACCTTCACAAACTCTGCTGGCTCTCACAGCAACTATCAAGTGTAATGTTAATGATTACGAGGAGACTGAGTTTATCTTTTGGTCTTCAAGTAGGTAGCTCATCATTTGAACCTTGTGCTATTGGACTACAGTTAACTGTTATCTGAACTTCGTAGTTGTCTAATTTACTTCCTTTCCTCTCTCCTTTTTCTCTGTGTATGGCTTTCCCTTAGAAAAATGCAAGCTGTTAGAGATTAGGCTTCCCTATTTAAAACTGAATACAATATCTTATACTCTGGGTTCAGCTCAAGGCATAACAAATACTCAAAAATCTATCTCCCAGGGAAGAAAAAAAAAAAAAAAAAAAAGAAAAAGAAGAAGAAGTAGAAAGAGAGATACAGTTAAAAATTACTTTTAATTTATATTTTTGGACATGGACTTCTTCCACAAACTAATTGCAGTAAGCTAGAAACTAGCAATGATGAAATTTTCACGTCCATCATTACCTCACCCAGTCCAGCAGCCTATCTTAAGTCTAGGTTTTGTAACAATAGCTTTAATAGAATTAAGACATTTTGGGATGTGTACTACTTCTGCTGGTTAGCACTGGTTCTTCCATAGGAGAAAACAATGGAAATTATTAAACTCCATATAACTTAAACTGCATCATACAGGCTAATTTTTCTCAGTCACAGCTTTCAGAATTAAGTGCCCCTCCCATTCCAAACCCTATGGAAAAGTGTGACATATACCCCACTCATATGTCAAAAGATGACAATCTATGATTTTGACAAATACTCAAGGACTCTAACACACCACTCATGTTATAACAAACACTTTCTGCTTTTCATTTTTCTTCTCCAACCTTTCCAGGGTCACCACTGCATTTACCCCAGACTCTCAGGTGCAGTAAGCCACAAAGCAAGCAACCCAGAGCTAAACTTCTCCAAGCCCGCACAGAGTCTGTCTAAGGTGTTCGAACTCAGCTCCCAACCTTTCAAGCACTTGACACCAGTCTGCTGTGTTGTTAAGCAATCTGTGCTTCCATCAAGGCTGCATGTAGTAAAAAAGCTAAATCGGTAATCCTTTCTTGCAGAAGCAGATGCCATGCCACCTCAAAGCACAGAGGCTTCCATCACGTGTATGACTCTCCCCTGAAAAGCAGATGTACAGACAACTGAAAATATTCTGATACAGGTTTTAGAGAGATCAAGAGCAATTGTAAGGATGGTTAGGAACCAAAAATCCCTAGTATTTTCTGTTCTGGTAAATTGAACTTTCTTTCTTAGTACTGCTCTATAACTAACAAATGAGAATCTATCAAAATCTTTCATAAAACCATGCAAAACTTTGTATAAAAATTTAAAACCAGCTCACAAATAAAAACAGTAACATCTTCCTCACAATTACAGGATAGTCATTATAAGTCCAACTACATTAACTTTTATTTCATGCAAGAAAATTCCACCTGGAGAAATCTGAATACTCTTTTCTACACTGATGGCATCTAGGCTACTGTGAGATATACAAAGAATCATTTAGGTTGGAAAAGAACATTAAGATCAAGTCCAACCATTAACACTGCCAAGTCCACCACTAAACCATGTCCCTAAATGCCACATCTACACGTCTTTCAAATATCTCCAGGGATGGCAATTCCATCATTCCCTGGGCAGCCTGTTCCAGTGCTTAACAACCTTTCTGGTGATGAAATTTTTCCTAATATCCAATCTAAACCTCCCCGGCACAACTTGCTCTTTCAAAGGCTGTTTGCTCTTGTCCTACCACTTGTTACTTCACAATATCACAGTATGTTAGAGATTGGAAGGGACCTCAAAAGATCATCTAGTCCAATCCCCCTGCCGGAGCAGGAACACCTAGATAAGGTTACACAGGAATGTGTCCAGGCGGGTTTTGAATGTCTCCAGAGAAGGAGACTCCACAACCCCCCTGGGCAGCCTCTTCCAGTGTTCCGTCACCCTCACTGAGAAGAAGTTTCTTCTCAAGTTTAAGTGGAACCTCTTGTGTTCCAGTTTGTACCCATTACCCCTTGTCCTATCATTGTTTGCCACTGAGAAGAGCCTGGCTCCATCCTCGTGACACTCCTCCTTTATGTATTTATATACACTAATAAGGTCACCCCTCAGTCTCCTCTTCTCCAAACTATAGAGACCCAGCTCCCTCAGCCTTTCCTCATAAGGGAGATGCTCCACTCCCTTAATCATCTTAGTTGCCCTGCGCTGGACTCTCTCCAGCAAGTCCCTGTCCTTCTTGAACTGAGGGGCCCAGAACTGGACACAATATTCCAGATGCGGTCTCACCAGGGCAGAGTAGAGGGGAAGGAGGACCTCTCTCAACCTACTGACCATCCCCCTTCTAATACACCCCAGGATGCCATTGGCCTTCCTGGCCACAAGGGCACAGTGTTGGCTCATGGTCATCCTGCCATCCACCAGGACCCCCAGGTCCCTCTCTCCTACACTACTCTCTAACAGGTCGTTCCCCAACCTATATTGGAACCTGGGGTTGTTCCTGCCCAGATGCAGGACTCTACACTTTCCCTTGTTATATTTCATCAGGTTATTCCCTGCCCAACTCTCCAGCCTGTCCAGGTCACGCTGGATGGCAGTGCAGCCTTCTGGCGTGTCAGCCACTCCTCCCAGCTTAGTGTCATCAGCAAACTTGCTGATAGTACACTCAATTCCCTCATCTAAATCATTGATGAATATATTAAATAATACTGGTCCCAATACTGACCCTTGAGGCACTCCACTAGATACAGGCCTCCAACTAGACTCCACCCCATAGACTACAACTCTCTGGCTTCTCTCCTTCAGCCAGTTTGCAGTCCACCTCACTACCTGATCATCCAGACCACACTTCCTCAATTTAGCTATGAGGATGCTGTGGGAGACTGTGTCAAATGCTTTGCTGAAGTCAAGGTAGACCACATCCACCGCTCTGCCATCATCCATCCACAATGTTATTTCCTCATAAAAGGCTATGAGGTTGGTCAAGCATGACTCTTATCCTTGACATGCCTTAAGATGGCATCAAGGATAAGGTGTTCCATCACTTTCCCAGGGATGGAGGTGAGGCTGACCGGTCTATAGTTACCCGGGTCCTCCTTCTTGCCCTTTTTGAAGACTGGAGTGACATTTGCTTTCTTCCAGTCCTCAGGCACCTCTCCCGTTTCCCAAGACTTGGTAAAGATGATGGAGAGTGGTCTAGCAATGACTTCTGCCAGTTCCCTCAGCACCCGCGGGTGCATCCCATCTGGACCCATGGATTTATGGATGTCCAGATTGCTCAACTGGTCTCTAACCCATTCCTCATCGACTAAGGCAAACTGCTCCAGTGACCTGACTTCATCTGAGGTCTCAGGGGTACAGGGCTCTTCAGGACTGCCTCCGGCAGAGTAGACAGAGACAAAGAAGGCATTCAACAACTCTGCCATCTCTGTATCTTCTGTCACCAGGGCACCCATCCCGTTCACCAGTGGGCCTACCTTGCCTCTGGTGTTAGTTTTATCAGCTATGTATTTGAAAAAGTTCTTTCTGCTGTCCTTGACCCCTCTCGCCAGATTTAATTCTAAGGAGGCCTTAGCCATCCTAGCTGCCTTCCTACATCCTCTAGCAGCAGCCTTATATTCCTCCCAAGTGGCCAGCCCCTCCTTCCATGATCTGTAAACTCTCCTCTTCCACTTGAGCATACCCAGCAGTTCCTTATTTAGCCACACAGGTCTCTTGGCCCTCTTCCTTGACTTCCTATGTGTCGGGATGCTCTGCTCTTGAGCTTGGAATAAGCAATTCTTGAATGTCAACCAACTATCTTGGGCCCCTTTACCTTCAAGCAGCCTTGCCCATGGGATTTCCCCTAGCAATTGCTTGAAAAGGCCAAAGTTTGCCCTGCTAAAGTCCAGGGTTGCAATTCTACTTGCTATTGTACTGGTCCTACCACACAAGATCCTGAATTCCACCATCTCGTGGTCGCTGCAACCAAGGCAGCCCTCAACCTTTACTGCTTCGACCAGACCCTCCTTGTTAGTGAGGATGAGATCCAGCAGCGCTCCTCTCCTGGTTGGCTCATCCACCATTTGCATGAGGAAGTTATCATCCATACACTGGAGGAACCTCCTGGACTGTGGCTGGGTTGCTGAGTCGTCCTTCCAGCAAACATCAGGGAAGTTAAAATCCCCCACGATGACCACGACCTGTGACTGTGAGGCCACTCTCAGCTGCCTGTAGAAGGCCTCGTCAACTTCCTCACCTTGATCTGGTGGCCTGTAACAGACACCCACAACAGTATCACCCCTGCCAGCCTGCCCCTTAATTCTCACCCACAGACTCTCAACTCGCTCATCCCCTGTCCCTGGACAGAACTCAGTACATTGCAGCTGTTCTCACACATAAAGAGCAACCCCACCACCCCGCCTGGCTGGCCTGTCTTTCCTGAAAAGGACATAGCCCTCCATGAGTATATTCCAGTCATGTGAGCTGTCCCACCACATCTCTGTAATTGCCACCAGATCATAATCTCCTGACTTAACACAGGTCTCTAACTCCTCCTGCTTATTTCCCATGCCGCACGCATTGGTGTACAGGCATTTCAAGGAGGGAGCTGAGCTCACCAATTTCACCCTAGGATTATAGGAGGCCTCCCAGTCTTCATCAATTCTAGAGTGCTGCCCCACTGGGGCAAGCCCAGTTACAACCCCATCCCCCTTCGAATCTAGTTTAAAGCTCTCCAAATCAGCCCTGCTAATTCATGCCCCAGCATCCTTTTGCCTCTGTGAGATAAACCTTTCCCACGTGCCATCATCCGGACTAGAGCCTTATAAAACCAGCTGTTATCAAAGAACCCAAAGCCCTGCCTAAAGCACCAGTCTTGTAGCCAATTGTTTACAGACTGAATTTTCCCATTCAGTCCCACATCATCACTGGAAGATGAAAGGAGTGAGGAGAAGATCACTTGAGCCTCAGACTCTTTCACCATCCGCCCCAAGGCCCTGTAGTCTTTCTTCATCCCCCTCAGACTGCGGGAAGCAGCTTCCCCCCCACCTGTCTGGAAGACCAGCAGCGGGTAGTAGTCTGTCGGGTGCACCAGGTTGGGGAGCGCCTTGGTGATATCCCTGATCCGGGCTCCAGGCAGACTACACACTTCCCTATGATGAGGGTCAACTCTGCATATCGGGCCCTCTGTTCCTCTCAGAAGGGAATCGCCTACAACAATGACCTTTCTTTCTTTCTTATCAGAGGCAGTCTTGAGGTGCGAAGTCGACCGCCTTTTCCTATGTGACCTTGTAGGCCGGCCTTGCACCACATCCTCACCTACCTCTCCATCAAGATCCAGGGCCTCAAACCTATTACGGAGGGGCACCTGGGGAAGCAGGGCAGGAAGGGAGGAGGGTTGCCCACGGTTCCGAACTGGAACTCGCTTCCAGCCCTCATCGTCTTTTTGGTCCCTTACCTCTGCGTGACAGCTACAGGGCAGGGGCTGTCTCGGGCCATCCCCCTCTGTCTGAGAGGACAGGGGGTCCATCCCCTTTTGGGAGGTATCTCCCTGGAACCATTCCTGCTGACATGCCAGGGAGTTACTCCACCAGTCAATCTCCCTTTCACACTCCCTGATGGTCCTCAGCGTCTCGACCTCCTCTTTAAGTTCTGCCACCAATCTAAGCAGATCTTCTACCTGCTCACACCTCACGCAGGTGGAGTGCTGGCCTCCCTCCCTCGGCAGCAGCAGGCTCTGGCACTCCCTGCAGCCAGAGACCTGAACAGCCACGGTTTGGGGCAGGGTCTCTGTCTGAGTTGCTACAGTCTCCTTACTGCAAGCCCTCCTTCTGGAGGCGACCATATTGGTCAGCAGTCTGGGACACCAGCAACAGAGTCTGCAACACGACCTGCTTGTTCCTCCCTGCGCCCGGTGGGCAGCGACCGGGCCCTCCCAAAGGCTCTTTCAAGGCAAGGGGCAGGGGTGCGGTCGTCGTTACCGCGGGAACGCCCCCTGTCACGTCAGCCGCTCTCTCACAAGGGCTGCTGGGGCTTCGGGGATCGGGAGATGTCGGGAATCGCGATGTCTCTGCGCTGTCCCCTCTGATTTTCCTAATCTCTGCTGACCCTCGTGGTCTCTGCAGCGTGCCGGCTCCGGCTCTAGCTGTGCTAGCTCCGATCAGCTGACTGACTGCTAGGATCGAGTTGCAGCCGCTTTTAAATCTCCCGCCGTCACCGCGGGAACGCCCCCTGCCACGTCAGCCGCTCTCTCGCAAGGGCTGCTGGGGCTTCGGGGATCGGGAGATGTCGGGAATCGCGATGTCTCTGCGCTGTCCCCTCTGATTTTCCTAATCTCTTCTGACCCTCGTGGTCTCTGCAGCATGCCGGCTCCGGCTCTAGCTTCTCTTTCAGAGAAGAGACCAACCCCCACCTCAGTACAACCTCCTTTTCAGGTAGTTGTAGAGAGCAGTACGGCTTCCTCTCATCCTCCTCTCCTGTCCAGGTGCATTTGATCCCTTCGTCCACATCTTTGATAAAGATATCAAACAGAACTGGTCCCACTACTGAGTCCTGGGGAACCTCATTTGTGACCAGCTGCCAACTGGATTTAACTCCATTCACCACCACTCTTTGGGCTTGGCTGTCCAAACAGGTTTTTACCCAGCAAACAGGACACCCATTCAAGCCATGAGCTACCAGTTTCTCCAGGAGGATCCTGTGGGAAATAGTGTCAAAAGCTTTACTAAAGTCTAGACAGGCAACATCCACAGCCTTTCCCTCGTCCACTAAGTGGGTCACCTTGTCATAGGAGGAGATAGGGTTGGTCAAGCAGGACCTGTCTTTCATAAACCCATGCTGACTGGGCCTGATCACCTGGTTGTTCTGTACATGTCTTGTGATGGCACTCAGGATGATCTGCACCATAACCTTCCCCAGCACCAAGGTTCAGCCTGACAGGCCTGTAGTTTCCCAGATCCTCCTTCCAGCCCTTCTTGTTTATGGGCGTCACATTTGCCAACTTCCAGTCAACTGGGACCTAGCCAGGACTGCTAATAAACGATGGGAAGTAGCTCAGTAAGCATTTCTGCCACCTCCCTCACCACCAGGTGGTTCTCCTCTGGCCCCATAGACTTGTGCATGTCTAAGTGGTGTAGGAGATCGCTGACCATTTCCCCTTGGATTATGAGGGCTGCCTTCTGCTCCCCAGCCTTGTCTTCCAGTGCAGTGGCCTGGGTACTACTGGTTTTACTATTAAAGAAGGCATTGAGTACCTCAGCTTTTCCCTCATCCTTCGTCACTATATTTCCCTCCACATCCAGTAAGGACAGATATTCTAGATGCACTGATACTACACAGAATCATGGAATCACTTAGATTGGAAATGACCTTTAAGATCTTTGAGCCCAATCGTTAACCTAGCACTGCCAAGCCCATCACTAAACCTTATCCTTAAGTGCCACATCTATATGTCTTGTAAATGCCTCCAGGGATGGTGACTCCACCACTTTCCTGAGCATCCTGTTCCAGTGCTTGACAACAGATGTAATGTATTACAGTAATGCATTTCTCTGGGAATGAAGGTCAGCTTTAATAAGCTACCTGAAGTCCAAGTGGCTTCAAAACATGCGCTCAAGTGCTAGCAAGTGCTTTCCTGAACTATGATCTAAAGCAAACCCAGATAAAAAAAAAACCGGAAAAGAAAAAAAAAAAAAAAATCAATGAAATTGAAGATCAGGAATTTTAAAAGTAATCACGATATGGAAGCCAGATATGAGTATTTTTTTCATCTCAGGAGGATAAACAGGTACATTTTTCATAAATGTTTACAAGCCCACTGTCTAACGACTAGAAATTGTAAAGTTTCCACTTCCCCAGAGAGTTCCAAGTACTGTAGGAATAGAAATAAGCTTCCACTCATCACTCTAAATTACTAGTTAGAAACAAAACTGAAGTCCATTTTCTGTAATTCCTTTTCTTGATCTCATTATGGCTTATAAACATGGCTTTACTAGAGTAATGTTGGGTTTAACCTCATATTAAATAAAACTTGTCCTTATTTCTCTCTGTACAGAAATATTTGTGCAATTTTGACAAATAAAGATGAAAAGAGCACGGTCAAATAAAAAATAATGCTGACACAGAGAAAGTAAAAAAATTCATAATGAACTGCAAAGACCTACTGTAGCACTCAGTGCTTAAACCCAGAAGGATTTTTTCATTTATTAACACCCTGTCCTTGTGCCACAGCATACTAATGAAGTTAATCTAAAGGATAAATTTCAATTATGAATCACAGAACCGCACCTCTGCTCCTCGATTACTCAGATAACCTGAATCAAGCCTTCTCCTATGCAAAGTACAACAGCTGACTGCAGATGAAAGTTCCCAAACATCAAAAATATTCAGTCCAGAAGGTAAAATCTGACAAACACCTGTTTCCACATCCATTCAGTAACTCTGTGGCAAAGTAATGACTTCTAGTAACTTGAAAGACTGCTTAGCTCACTTAAAATATGCTGCACAGGTTTGAACAATAAAAGGAACAGCAAATGTTTAAATCTCTCAGGCTCGCAGCCAAGACAAAGTCTTCAGCCAGAGTAAAAAAAGGGTATCCATTTGCTAAAATAATTTGAGAGAAAATGTTTTCCTCTTGAGTATGATGCATTTGTCCTGGAACAAAACCTGAGAGAACAACCAAAGGAAAACTGAGATCAGTGAATGGCAGTGCATCACTTGACAATTAATATGCACAAGTACAGACCAAGATGTGGCATTTCATGACATGTCAATGCAGCTCAAATAAGGAGCTGAAGTCACAGAAACAGAAAAAGAAAAAAAAAAAAAACAAAACACCCACAAAATATGAGTAATAACAAGAACCTGGGTCATTTGCTTCCAATTGCTTCTGCAAACAGAAAAGTGATGAACGCTCACAAGAACAACAAATCATGTTGCTATCCCACCTGAAAGACTGATACAAAGGAAACACTGCTTTTTAACAAGATAATAAAGAGAAGTTGAACAGACAGCCTTTCATTTTTAGCTGACAGAATGAGGCACGAAAGGACCGCTCACTTCCAATGGGAGCCAAAGGAGCAAATGGGAAGCAGAACACAGAAAAGCCATGAGTTTCAACTTAAGCAAACCTGGCTCAAAAATACCAGAACCTTTCAAATGATCTCTCAGAAGCGTTTTCACCATACAGCACATGTGATTTCCACAACTCTAAGGTCAATTCCTCCATTTCTTGTGGAGAAGGAAAGAGTAAAAGCACTGCAACCAACCATTATCTGACCATCTCTAGGAGTAAAAAATTCTGATATTTTCTTCCAACACTAAGGCAAGACAGTGATAAATTCCTGCTTTACACACACCTATTAGCTCCTGTTCATCTCCAAGAGAGCCAAGGTCACAGACAGAGAGAAGACTCATAAGATTTGCTGCCATTCCATAGCATTCAAATACAGGTCAGATATATCTGACTACTTTTTAATGGAGTAATAGGACCTTTCCCCCCTCCCTTCTTTCAAGCTAGACAAAGCCAAACATACATTTCCACACCTCCAGAGCAGCCACTGCACAACTGAAGGTTTCTACTGTCCTAAACAAAATACTAATCCCTACAGTTCACCAATTCTAGTTCTTCAGGATATAAGCACAAACAGTGCAAATTTTTTACCTTCAACCTACTGGTACCCACTGCCTTTATCCTTCAACTACATGACACCCAGTGGGAACCTATCAGTGCCCAGACAATCCTCAGACTTTTTTTCTTTTAAGTCATAAAAATAAACGTTTATCATTAAAAAAACAAATCAGATTTTTTTACCAGATTGACAAGATTTCACGATGTTATCTGATTTGGCAATATTGATTAGTACAACACTGTATATGCAGAAATGATTTGGCAACTACATCTTCCAGAAGCACAAGCCTCCCATTGTCGAATACCAAAACAGAAGCTTTGCTTTTGTATTTGAGTGGATGCTGTGCAAGTTTTCCTCCATGCCTCAGTCCTTAAATAAGCTGTTTTTCAGCAACACACTCATATTTGTCAGACTGAGAAATAGGCACATATGCATATGCTTAGCAATATATTTGGTGGAAGCGGGGCAGTTGTCATTCATAGTTTTTACCAAAATTCACCTTAATTGAGTAGCAGCATTAACCACAAATGAGCCAGAAAAAAAAAACACCAATAATGACAGACCACTAGAAATAATCTGTTGTCTTTTGGGTAAACTGTTCAATGCTAAAACTTATTATCTGTAAAAGCACCTTTTGAATCACTTTTGTTTTGCCCCGTGGAATACCTTAATGTTTCTATCGGTAATAAAATTTCTGGCTCACAATACTGCCCTTGTCTGTAAGACTGCAAGAGAAGGGAAGGGAAAGAGATGAAAACAGGGAAACACAGAACTGCTGTTATTATTAAACCTTTAAGTTACGGAGTTAATTCCAGCTAAACATTTTTATCTGTTGCACTGTTTATATGAAGTGGACTTTTTTCTAGAAAGGAAATCTAATTTTTGCACCCAAGTGCCAAATCACTCCACGGCCATCTATATCTGCACCGACTGTACTTCTTCTACAAGTAATCTGTTAAGCAGCACATCCCCAGCTGGGAACTGTAATTAGGGTGCAAACTGCCATACAATCCCCTTACCAGATTGATGAAGGAGACCTCTTACAAGGTGATCCAGCAGTCAGGGTTGAGACCATTAATCATTTATCCATTGAGGAGAATACAAAAAGCTCTGCCACCAAGAGCGTTACACTGCAAAAGTATCTTGACAAAACTAGTACCTAAAAAACCTAATGAAGTTTTAATTATAAGGTCAGATATGAATTACTGTATTATTTTTTAATGTTCTAGGTAAGCTCACACCAAGAAAGACATATTCAGATTTCAGACAGGATTTGACACTCGTGCTTTGCTACTCCTTTTAAAAGATTGATAACAATCGGCTCACAGGCTTTTTAGCTCTGCTAGCAGCAATCCCAGATATCAAAGACATGTAATACTAAGCTACAGAGCAAGCTTAAATACACTGCCAGTATTTCAACTAGCAACTATTTATCTGGTGGGATCTGAACTCACAGAAAATGCAGATATCTCCTATAATGTGCAACTACAGACATTGTTAGTACAAAAATTTAGGCTACAGTGAGATCACTAAATTTGGAACACCTGCCTAATGGGGTCTTCACTTTCATCCTGATCACATAAGTCTTGACCCTGCCAAACTCAGCTAAAAATTTTTAAATAAGCTAACTGTAATGAAATACCTCAAGTGTTTAAAGTTGAGTTTAAGCTTAAGTGTTTCTCTTCTTCATTTTTATTTGATCAAATAAGCAAACCCGCACCATCCTTACAGAACTCAATGAAAATAAAAAGAGAGAAAAAAGCAAACAATCAAGATCACTTATGTAGTCTAATGGTATATTACTAGAATTTGAAGTATTTCTGTTTGGAAAAAAGCTTTAACCTTGTTTTGAATGTAACCTGATATTTTGAATGTAACCTCATATCACACATCATCCAAGAATTATCAGCATCAAAAATTTCTTACTTATATCCATCAGTTTCAAGTATGTTTCACCTGAGCCCAGCCTAAGGAGGAGCAGGTTGGGCAGGGAAAATGGAGGAAGTACACTCCCCTCCTTCCCTTGAATTACCCGGAATTTAAAAGAATTGCCTAGGAGACTTCTGCTGTTTCAAAAGCAAACAAAATCTATCATATACAATTCCCTACCAGATTAACAGAAAATAAATCTTTCTGTAGAATGTGCAATAGGGAAGAAGCTTAATCCAAACACATCATTACATAGTTCAACAGGATTTGCTTACAAACTCTAAAAAATGCTGTAGTGAAGGCAAGCTCCTAGTAACCTAGCCTAAAAAGCAGTCAGCGGGCAAGTACCTTTTCTTTTTGATAACTGAAAAACATAAATTTAAATCATTTTCTGCAGATAATCAACAAGCATATCAAAAAAAAGAGGAAAAAAAAAAATCTGTCAACTGTGACTATGAAGTTAAACCATTTTAAACATTCAAAAAACATTCTTATGTGCAAATTATTATAGTTCCCCACAACTTTCTTCATCCCCTATAGACAAGAGGATTTTTTCTAAAGGACACAGCAAGGGAGGCAAAGAATAGGAAAAGCACCTCAGGAGCAAGGAAAGCCCAACAAAATTTTTAGCATCAAGTGCCTTTACAATGAGGACTCTTTTGCAAACATAACTGTAGACACAGCAAAGCTCTTTATTTGTTTCTGCAACACTGGGAATCTTCTGATTTCCAAAACCCTTCTTTGCATGAATAAGCATGCAAGTAATCTTCCAAATACGTCCATGAGAGAAGGAAAGCAGAAATATCTTCATTATCATTACACAGAACCTTACAGGCAGCTGTGGAACCCAAGTTTCTTAAAAATTATTGCCATGTTGAAAAACCATAATCTATTTCAACAGCAAGTTCTATCATATATCACTGATTTCCTCAATATTTACATTTTTCCAATATTGCCTGAACTAATGATAAGAGCTCAGCAACACAGCAGGAGCATGCATAGGATAATTCACACCTTCAAAGCCACCAGATGTTTTTCATAGGAGTCAGTAACATTAAAACATCACCTAAGGGAACAGAGCATAACTTGCAAACATGAAGATGCAAACCTGAAGATGACAATAAGTCTTTATGTTATTTCTTGAAGCTTGATCCTGCACAATGGAATAGAAAGTATTAAACACAGCACATAAAGTAATACCACACTATTTCAGACACTTAGCTAACATCCAAGTTACTAGTATGTTGATCTTACTTTGGAGTAACAAGGAAAAAACCTACCCTCCCCAACCTCCTTTTTGAGTCTTGCTGTATCATCACTTACTGGCATTAATATTGCTCTCATCCTTAGGCAACCCCTTAAAGACTCTGATCCTTTATATCCCTTACAGGGAGCTATTAATGCTGCTACTCAAAGTTTCTGACCTTTAGCTCTCAGTCCCAGTAGTGTTATTCAGATTTTTCTTTTCAAGATTAGCAAAAAATAGTAACTATTCCCAAAGTTTTCAGTTCCAAATGTGCTTCTCTGAAGGGTCAGGCACTTCCCAAATTCTGCCTGACCTTCCAAATCACTTCAATTTAGATGTTCTGCCTTTCAGAGATATTCTGGCAAATCACTTTGAAAATGCTTTCATAGCTGCATAAAGTTTTACATCCCATACTAAATTCCCCCTCATCATCCTCTGCAGGATGATGACTATTGCTATGATTATTTTCAGTGAAGCCACAGAGCTACATTCCATTTTCTTTATTCCTGGTAACATCCACCCAGCCTTCCTGCCCTCTTCTCCACAAAATTACTCACTCAGCTTCCCTGTTGCCTCTTTCAAGAATATTCATGAGGAGCATCCCAGAATCAAAATAATACAGTTATTATTTGTTGTCTTCATCTAATGTGTATTTTTTAACTGCCAAACACAGAGGCTGCATACCTAGAAAACCAAGCAAGTGTGTCATTTTTGGAACCACCCCATGAAGGCATCTTGCATTTTCTTTTCAAAGTGTAATTAATATATGGTGTCTTTTACAAAGCGCAAAACACTTTGCACACACACTCAAAATAAACCCCCAAAATACCCTACCTCTCCCAATCTCAAAAATCAAATCTGATCATTTTAGCTCATCAATACCTTTCTGCATTATATCTTTCCTGATATGAAAATCATTACAGCTCATCTGGAAGACTGACTAGCTAATATTTCTCTAGACCCAGGGAAAGGGTATCCCTCTGCCAAGACTCTTCCGAACAGCCAGAGAAAAAAGTTACACCTATTTAAACAGAGAGTGAGCCAGGCTCAGCCAGCACTGCACAGGGAAGAGGCAATCAACTTGACAGTAAATGTAATTAGTGTTATACTTCCAGCCAAAATTAGGCATGATATAAGCAGACATATCAAACAAATTTGACATGATCTATTACCACCAATGTGCCTAAATATATAAAATCACTGATGTGCCTAAATATATAAAAGGGGGGGAAGGGAGAAGAATTTGGATTTTAGAAGGGTGAGAGTAGGGTTTTTTTATATTTTAAGCGGGAAAAAAAAAAAAACAAACTAATCTTGACATGCTTCCATCACTTCTGTCTCTACTTTGTTCGTTAAAGTTTCTCCTCTCCAGTTTCTATTTCCATCATGATCAGAGTGACATAAAACATCCTCTTTTTGTTGCAGCTCACTAAAATCAAAGCAGCATCATGTCTCTTTTTCATGTTTTTTCTTCCCCTCTTGTCAGTGAGAGGCTTCAATCCATTTGCTTTCTAGACACATTTGCAGGCCAAACTTGTTTCCCGACATGAGCTCACTTGTTTGCCTCTTCTCATTTACACTCACCAAAACTTGCTCTCATAATATCACATCTCCTTTCCAAACTGACCCCATCTCCTGGTTGTCACTCCCACATCCCTTTACCCGGGTACCTATACCAAATTTCTGTCATCTCTGCAAACTTCCTAGTACAAGTTGTTTTCTATTATTTTAAACACATTAAATCACACCACGCTCCCTGTCAAGTAGCAAAGCTTCTCTACATAGGTTCAGATTAGCTTCAGTGCAACACATTGTCCCAGATACGCTTGTTCTCAATCACTTCAGTATGCAAACCAAACATTTCAGTTTCATTTCACAGGTCTCTGTGTTTAGCAAAACAAGACAAAATAATAAGGTACTGCAGCAACCTCTGCAAAGAAATCCTCCCTTCCCAAATTCTAGTCTCAAGCTCCAGAGAAACCAAAAAAAAAAAAAAATGCCAGACCATCATCTAGAACTGAGAAAGGTTCACAAAAGTCTTGGAAAATAACTTATTTGAGAGCTACTCTATCAAATGTAAGTACTCAATACCTAATTTAGACCTGATACTGAAGAAGAGAGACTCATTCCCAGCTCAAGGCAAAAGCAGAAGAAACAGGAAGACAGCAATCCTCAATGCTCTCAGAGTTGGACCCAGAGATTAAAGGGCTTCTCTGTTAAACAGAAAATATATTTTAAAAATAAACAAAACCAAAACACACAACAACCACACACCCCACATCTCCTTTCCCAAAAGAGAAAAGAACTGAACTAGAACTGAATGTTTATTTTTTCTTGCTTCTGCTAGAAAGCCACACTACAGCTTTCATTTAGAGGCAACCAAGTTCTATCCCAGAAAAATGACCCCTCATGTGGGGAAAATTTAACCTTTTGATTATTTTGTTCAATTTCCATTTTGAAACAAACTTTTACGTAAAAATACTATCATGAAATCCAGCAATGTTTAGACAAATTCAGTAAGTTCTTAAGTCATTTCACTCCTTCTGAAACAGTGACCTTTCACTAGCAATATGCTCGCCATAGACCAAGTCATGTCCTCCCTAACTAGAAGCTCTCGTACACCCTGTTTTATGCAGCACCAGAACTTGCCACTAAAATACTTGAGGCAGAAAAAAATCTAGGCCAAGCAGAGGTATTTGTGACTTTAATGGAAAGTTTAAAAATTACTTCACCCAAAAAAAACAAGTCTTTAACTAGAATTGTCTTTGCTATTCCAGCAAACACAGAGCACATCGCTGTTCATCTCTGACAAATTACTCTCCCAGAGAATACAGACCACTCATGCTGAGCTCCAGAAAGGCTCTGGAAGAGAGCTCAGTTTCAACCCACTTGAGACCAAAAGCCAGTCACAAAACAGACTCCATCCCAGCAGAAAGCCTCCCTTGCTCACAAACACAAGTTTTAATCCCATTCATTAAGAGCTGAATTGCACTCACCTTTATCATGTTACATCTTCAGGTTGCTGTTCCATCCATTACATTTTCTGTTGTGGGTGTATTCTCCATTTTATTAACTATAATTTAATTCAGTACAGATTCCTACACAGGACAGGTTATTTTCCTGACTGTTTCAAAGCATTTCACAAGATGGAGCACAGATGAATTTTTAAATAGCAAAACAAGACCAAAAAAAAAAGCCCACACACAAGAAGAAACCCAGAAATCCTACTGTGTGGTTTTTCTGGGCTGGTCGTAAAGTTTGCCGTATCTGTCAAACCTCCCACCACCTGTTTTCTTTCATGAATGAAAAACCAAAGGCATAAACTGCTCATCATTGCTTGAGATAGCTGCAATCACAGAGTTCGCTGCTTTCACCTTTACTGAAGCTGTATATCGTGTTTACTGCAGATATCTGAAATTAATTACACAATCTTAAATATCTGCAGCCTACAGTTTTCCAAGTATCTCAGAAGGCACATGTTCATGCCCAGGAGTCATTACCCCTATATTACAATACCCTCAGCCCCACCGCTCTGCTCTCTGCTGACATCAATTTTGCAATGAAAACACAGTAATTCAGTGAGAATAGGTGCCTAAGGGAAAATAAAAGCATCTGTCTAACGAGTGAATACCACTGTCCTGTCATACACATACAAAAAAAATATCTTTTTAATATATATATTTATATATACTTACATAACCTACAAAGTGCTATGGCAAGTTACACTCTCCACAGTCTCTTGTCTAAAACACAGCAGACAGAAACCCATGCTGCTCTCACCATGTGCTGAAAAGACACCTTTATGAATTACAAGCTATAGTGGGACATGGATCAGAAACAGCCACAATTATACCAAACAACTGAAGAGACTGTTTCATTTGATCTTTTCCTTGGAAGCTGACGCCAGTCTGACAGAGCCAAGTGTCACATAGCGTCTTTCTGCCCATTCTTGGCAGCCTGAAGACGGACACTCTGAGCAAGGCTGGGACCAGAAGTTTGCCACATTAATTTAGGCTATCTCCAGCCTTCAAAAATACCCACTATTCACTACCAGAACATCCCTTTTCCGCAAAAACACATTTTCTATTTCAGCACTGAGTCAGGAGGGTGACTATTTCATAACTTTCTAATCGTTTTTAAGTAGTTTTCAGTGCTACAAAATCTTCCCTCTCTCCTCATTCATACTACACTTTCAGGTCACACCACCTCAGCTGAAATACTTTTCATACTTTGCTGAACTGCAACTGGGTTTACACACTCTGCCTTTATCAGCAGGGACATTGGAGCCACTGTAGGTATCAGACAGCAGATTATGTTGCATGTTATTCCATCTTCAACAGCGCCTGCCCTGCACATGTATGGATACCATACATGACACACGCACCTTCTGGCTCTGCTCAGCAGCCCCACAGAGGACCAGTTTCCAGACCTCAGCAAAGGGGATAGGGTTGCGAGAGGCAGGCAACGACAAGAAGGCACAATTCACTAGATAATATGAAGATGGCTTAGGTAGGTATGATTTACTACATCATTAATACAGTTTTTTCTTTGCTTTCTCAGTGGCCCTCAAATCTCTCTTTCCTCTCCCATTTCATACACTTCCTCAAAATAGCTGTCTTCTACGTGAGTGCAGGTAGAAAAAAAGAATAAACAAAAAACCCAAACATTTTAAGTAGCTAGCTCATTTTCAGACACGAAATATGAGCATTACGTAGATGAGACTCAACAGAGAAGTGAGAGAAGCAACTAAAAAGCTTTGCCACAAAAAAAATAGAAGATTTTGGTTTGGTCAGAGTAAAAGCTTAACAAATAAAAATCATAATAGAAAGGAAGTGCAACTAAAAGCATTCCCAACAGAAATTATGCAGCATATCCTTAATACTCAAGTGTTTAAACTGAATATAGCAGAAGTACAAAGGAATACCTAAAGGTGACTCAATAAGGAGGAATTCAAAATAGAAATAGCATTACCAACATGTTTATCTTAAGCTTGCTAGTCCAAAACAGAGTATTTTTTGGTTCTTGTGTTCAAAACAAGACCGCAGACAACCAGCACTTGTGCTTAAGATGTAGAAGTACGGTAGGAAGGTTCATCAGTGACTCAGAGGCTGGACCTCTGCAGACTCACAGAGCAAGCAGAGAAACCTGCGTTCCTTGCAGAGTATCTGGTTTTAAATGACCGACACAACCCTTATTCTCTGACACAAATCCCTAGGATTTTGGTGGGGGTTTTTTTGGGGTTTTTTTTTTTTTTTTTTTGGTGGGTTTTTTTTGGTGGGTTTTTTTTTTGTTTGTTTGGGTTTTTTTGGGGTTTTTTTGTGGGGTTGTGCATTAGCTGTTTCCCTACCCCATTATCCACTTCATCACAACCTGGAAGCAGCTTTGGATGTTTTGGGATACGCAGCTTTCAGAAGGCACACCATCCTGGCTTCACCTGGCAACCCACCTTAATTTCACAGTACACCCTCCCCATCTACTTTACATGATCTTGGGGCAAATAACAGCAAAGGTAGTTTTACCAATATCTGGAAGGCTACCTCAGTAATAAATTAAGATTTTCAAAGATCAGGCAAAGAGGTGGATTGAGATGGAAGCAAAACCTCACAGCATGGGACAACTCAGAACACACTGAGCAACACATCATGACAGCACAGAGAATTTTGACCAGGAAGTCCAAATGAAACTCAATTATAATGAGGAAAGACAGCTCGTCCACACCTTTTTAACTGCCCTGGTTTACAAGCAAACACCATGAAGTCTCCCTCTCTTAAGCAGCCCCAGCAGCACTCCCTTTCCTCAGCCACACTGGTAACACAAAAGCCTGTGAACTGCAGCCAGGACAAGACAAATTCTCATTTTCTATCGTGTTAAAAAATAACACAGCAGACATATTTTGTGAAAACAATGCTTTTGTCTCACCACAATGAAACATAAATCACCGAGACTCAAGATAGTTCCAAACACTTGTTTTTCTGAATACACATACAGGCAGTCCAGCAGGACAGTTTCCCTTACCTACAAAATGCCCTGAGAAGTTCCCAGAACCACCTCCGTGTCAGGAAGCTCAAGAAGACAGGTCTCCACTTTCCCCTCATCCAGCCCATCCCAGAACAGCATTAAAGCACAGCGTATACCTCTAAGAGTGAACTTACCTCCCTGAACAACAGCCCAGAGGCATTTCCATCACCTCCTTAATCTGCAGTAGCATCCCTGTTGCTCAGCTTTCATAATGCCTTTCGGTTAAGGTACAGGGCGCAAGCAGCATTGCAGGGCAGGGAAGCAGAACAGACACAGGTATTCACGATGTCGTTGCAGCACTGTCAACTCAGGTATTTATTTAAAAAAAATAAAATATCTTATCCCACTCTTTGCTTACAGCCTGCACAGCCAGATGAGCTTAGTTGCCTTGGACACCCAGATAAGACCATTCACATCACATCTTCCAGCATGACCCCCTGCCCACCTACCAACAGCAATGGGGAATCAAAAGCTTCCAAACTGCAACCACCACCTGGGTTTTCCACTTCCTAAAACCACTCTTGCATTGCTACCTTTGTGCTGCTATTTAGCAGCAAGCTTGGCACTGGGTACCTGCAGCATCTGGCACGTTTCACCAGCTCCAGCTCAGGCTCCTCACATGCTTTCTTCTGTTGCCAGTCACTGGCATAGTTGCTGCTGTGCTCAAGTACAAAAGGAGCAAGTGTCTAAAACAGGCATGACAGCTCTGCTCATCTGTCTGAGAGTACAACACAAGAGACTGAATACCGGTTAGGGAAAAAAAGAGCAAAAAAAATTATACAGAAGTGCAAGGAGGCATGTGGGAATCCCCACCTCTTGCTTGCAAACCCCAGAACTTTGTGACATCAAAGGCAGCTAAAAGCAGCTGCCTGAGTGCCTCCTACCAGAGCAGCATGTCAGCAAACACACGTCAGTGCGATCCTTATCGGTACGACTTTCTAGTGAAGAGACGTCCCTAGAAAGCAGTCACTACAAATACAGTTTTCCTGAATATCATTACTGATCCAGAAGTAATGAAATAGCAGATAATATGGCCCCAGGGTACAAATCAACCACCTACCCTAATGCATACAGATGGAGCTTAACAGCTCTTCTGGTCTTCCATTACCAGAGTGAAATGGGATCTCTGAAACACCATCATGGCAAAGCAGAAGGGAAGCTTACTAATGAGTGGTGTTTATTCCCAGTTCTTCAGAAAATGCTTTTAAATGCTGCAATCTGAAAAAAAAGACCCCATTTTCACGTATGAAGATGAGAAGACACAGCTTCCCCTCATAGAACCAAGATAAAAAAGCAGAATGCACTGCTCTTCCCTGATCTTGCAGGAAAGGCTTTGCCGAAAACAGTGTCTAAATACTTTTTGTAAGAATCTACAATGAAACTTTATCCAGTCCCACCAAAGAAAGTAGCAAACCTGTCATGACTTACAGCAGGATCATGTGCCTCTTGTTGGTGTTTGCATCAGTTAAAGCGGTAACTTCCACAAGGCTCTAACACCGACCCAGCGAATGTATAAAGTACAAACAGGCACAGAATCTCTCTGCTTCCATCCCTGGGAAATTTAGCACTTAACACCCAGTGCCTACTCCCACAAAGACGCGATGTTATGCATTCTGCGCTGGTCACATCCCCATAAACCAGCCAAGCCAACATGCAGCCCAGTACAAATGTTACACACCCTGAGGTGCCCATACCTATCTGCTTTGAGAACATCCCTGTACTCAAGCATGTTACTTTAATGCTATCTCTTTCATCTTTGACGTCAGATTATTTAAACTCTCAGAAACTAGAGAGTTCACCACTTTTTTAATCAGTTCTGTTAAAGTTTGAAGGTTTTATGAAGCAAGTTGAACACCCATGCAAGGCACCTGCATGGCACCAGACGCAAGAAATAGCTGTTCGCTCCCTTCACCACATCCTCTCTCTCCTAGGTGTCTTCAGTGACACCTAGTTCTAAGAGGCACATTATCCCGCGCACACAAACAAGGCATCACCTGCACAACTTCTTTCAAAAATTACATTCTAAGGAAATCAAATCCTTAAGCTGATTTCTTGTTTTCATTAGACGAATTAAACAATATATTTCAATTATACAAAAGAGCTGGAGGCAGCGGTCAGCAAGTACTTTTATGACCCTCATCTATTCTTCTAAAAGCCTTCTCCAGAGCGCTCAGGCAAGGGATGAGCGGGAGGGAGGCAAGAGGAGGGCAGAAGGAACCCGATTACAGACAGTCCTCGTTCACACGAATTAGTCCAAACGCTACACAGTTTGACCTTGAATTAAGAACAGCACACAAAATAAACAAAAGGACAAGCATGACAAATTAAGAATAAACGTTCAGAGTTATGAGTGGTTAACCATTAGAAGAAGAGTTATCAGGGTACTGATTTAAAATTGCTGAATGAAGAAGCAATGGAGGGAAAAACGCAACTCAAACACGTTTCAGTACTGTGCCTGGGGTGGGTGGGTGAAAAAGTACGATTTTATAAGCCATCTTACACAACAAAGAGCACAAAACCCAGAAGCGGCACGTCGGCGAGGAGAAGCAGAGCTACTTTTAACAGCTCTTCAGCAGGCGCAAGTTCATAGCAGATACCTCACACAGTGCAGGGAGACGGCAGCTCCACTGCGCGCTGTCCAAAGCGGCTAATGTCCATTAAAACTTCACCTGTGTCTCGGAGGCAGCGGTGCAACGGCACCAAACACCCGCCACCCCGGACACCCGCCGAGGCACGACCCGGGACAGGCAGAGCGAAGCGGAGCGGACCCGAGCACAGCGGGTGGGCGGGCGGCCGCGCTCCCTGCCCGGGAGCGAGCCAAGCGATCCCGGCCGGAGAGGTCCCCAGAAAACCCCACAGCAACTTCTCCCGCGGGGCGCCGAGCGACGCGACCGGGCCGGTCCGTCCACCCGCCCCAGAGCCCCGAACCCACCCGCTCCCCCGGCACCGGCGCGGCCGCACCTCCTCGCAGCCCGGGGCGCGACATCGAGCCCGGCGCGGTCCGCTGCGGCGGGAAGGTCTGCGGTGCCGGCGCCGCGGGCGAGCCCGGGCAGACGGGCGGCGAGGCGGTGCCGACCGCTCCGGCGGGAGGGGCGCACACTCACCGCTAAGCCCCGCAGCGCGGAGGGGCGCGGCGGCGGAGCGCTGTCGCGGGCGGGGCGAAGATGGAGGCGCGGCGGCGGCCGCCCCTCCCGACACGGCCGCCAGGACCCGCTCCGGCGGCGGAGCCGGTGCCGCGTGGCGCCCTCTGCCGGGCAGCGCTGCCCGCGCCCGGAGCTACGGTGGGAGAGGAGCGAGGCTGCAGGGAGGAGGGCTCGGGTAAACCCGGGCGGGTCTCCAGGATGCGGCTGTCTCCGTTCTGCTTGCCCCCTCGCCCGGCTCCACAATTGACGACCGGCCCCTGGGCCGCTGTGCCTGCCTCCAGAGCCGTATGCAGACAGAGGGTCAAAACCCCCCAGAAAGTTATTTCCTAGGTTTTTAAGACAAAGAAAGACTGAGTTTTACACATACCTTATCAAACATGCGGTATCTCTATAAAATTAGCCATACTGAATTTAACTGTATATTTAGCCCACACTAAATTCCCAATATTCCATTTTTCACCAACCTTCTGATCCCATGCACAATGTGCTGTTGAGGATGCTTCATAACAATGCGAGATGATTCCGAATGCACTCACCCAAAGCTTTGCCCAAGAAATGTTAGTCCCATTGACTTTCAAAGTCATCCAAGTCATATTTTCAGGAATTTAATTACTGTGAGATATCACCAAACTGGCTGAAAGCCTCGATTAAGGAGGGAACATCTATTGATTGCAGGGAGAGGAGGCAGAGCAGATACTGAATCCATCGCCTTTTAAATACATGAAGTGCATTATCTCAATTTAGTTTATCTGCACTGTTTAAAAATTCAAGTAAACATTATTCAGCACAACCAATGGGTTTTTTTGTACACAGTCGGTAAGTTTAGGTGTTATTCAGGAAAAAAAAAAAGAATGCATAATGTCCAACTCAGCAAGTACCAGATGACTGTATGAATAATGAAATCACTATCAAATTTATTCCCGCTTTTCATGCAGTTCTTATTTCTACGTTGTTAAAGAAGGTTCATTCTCACACTATGTGGGGTGTGAAACTAATTATGACTAGTGAGAAGGAGAAATAACTCCACTGATGTGAAGATGGTATAAATGAACAACACTCAGACACTTTCAGACTACTACATGTCCTTTGTGCTAGCACTGTACCCTGCGGATAGCCTATTCAAAAATCAGCTCACCAGATGTTTTCCATTCAACAAGAATAATGTATATAAAGTTTTAATCGCTATGGTTGTATCGCTCATGTTTGTAATTTTTTGTCTTTACAGAAATACTAAATACTGGTAAACCCTAATGCAAGGATTGTTCATAGCATCTACAGACTCCAAATGAAACCAGAAATTTGTTGTACTGGGTTCTGTATCATAAGCCAGTGTTCCTGCCTCCAAGACCTTCTGTCTCACAAAGGCAGGAGACAGCAGAGTAGAAACAAAAGCAGAGAGATGTGATGATCTTATCATAAGGTATGAATTCCAGATCAGAGGTTGAAACATGAGTTTCCTGCCTCAAGGTTTAGTCCTGCCTCTCATGAATTATTAGGCATCTCCCTGGAAGTTCACTGGGAAGAAAAGTCCACCAGAAACTGCACTCCAGCTGGTCAGGAATGTTCCAAATAAAGTTTTGTGTAAAAAGATCTATTTGTCAAAGTGGAAACACTTCCTCCAAGGTAATTTGTTTCACAAAGGTTTTTCTCCCAGATCTTTCCCAGGTCAGAGAGCCTTACCCTTCACTTCTCTGCTGCCTGCTTCTTTTTTCTATTGAAAAGTTTTGAAAGATCTCATTTTTGTTCGATATAGAATGGAAAACACCTCTTGAAATGTCAGGAGTTCTTCATGAGGGACATTTCTTTTTTTTTCCTGACTGGCCCTGGGCTACAGGCAGCTATGCTCTGTTTGCCTTTCTACAGCCCTGGCATTGTCGTCTGCCAAAAATAGCTACATATTGCACCTCCCTGTTAATCTGGAGTTGATGCATCTGGGAAGCAGCATGGTTGCAATTCTTAGCTTAATCTGCCAATGTAGAGTTTGAATTAATATAACTGATCTAGCATCAGAGCATGGGAGCCTGAACTCTCCTTCCTCCCCCACTTAGCCACAAGAGAAGCCCTGATTAAAGGAAGAGGCAGCAGAAGAGGGCAAGAAAAAAAGTTGTTGATGTCCCACAGCCAGCTGAGTGCCAGCTCCCTCCATTGCACACATTCTGTCTTTAATTATCTTCCTTGAGGCTTCAGCTTTCCTCAAAATCTTTATAGAGGACTACATATACATCTAAAAAAATGTGTAGGAAATCAGTATGGAGTTAATACGTAGATGGTAAAACATGAAATAAACCTGCTTTTCTCAATTTGAGTACTAAAGCTGAAGACACCAAGAAGCAGCAACAGGAAAATAAAAGCACAACTGTAGTGGCATGCAGGAGCTTGAAACTCAGAGTAACCTGTTAGGCTGGGGATTAGCCCAAATCAATTTCTTCTTGTTTCTGCTATTTGTGATCATCCTGTTACATGGATCTTGTCTGCTTTGTGGGGCTCAAAGAAAGAAAACTGGTACCCAAGTACTGTGAATACTGGAAGCATTAAGCCAGTTCTTGCTTGTGGATGACTGGCTCAGCCTAAGAAAGGAATAACAAAGCCACTTGAATGACAGCTTGGATCAAGTTCATAATGACCTGGTTTGTACAGGCCAGGTGTTATGTAGATTGGAGCTTGTTATTGTGCAAAATTTTGGCAAGCCTTGCGATGCAACAGCCAGTTCCAGCAGAGCTGGGCAAAAAGCCACAGACTACAGGCAGGTCTGTCTTCAGCAAGATGGGCAAAGGAGCCATCATTTTCTGTACTTGGTACCTTGGGGATATGAACCAACCTGTCTGCACAGCATCTGGAATAAAGCTTATAAAGGAACAGACAACAGTTTCAAAACATGGATTTCCAGGCTTTAAAATGAAGGGGAAAGCTTGTGTAAAAACACGTTGCCAAGTTTACTGCCTGTTTCTTAGGGAGCAAAAATTTAGAGCAAAATGGTACAAGATAGAAGCCTCCCACTACAGCATTAATGGAAAGTGAGCAAGCTGTGTTATAAAATTTCTCTATCAATATGTTCTGTGTTTGTTGGGAAGTCTTTCATAATACGGCATCCATTTTTATGTTATTTAAAAGTTGTCACTAGAGTAATGCAGATGAAGAGCTATTGGAATTTGGGTTCTCCTATGATTTGTTTTCTCACCCTTTACCATTATTTACCATTACTATGCACATACTGCAATTTGTTACTTAAGCTAGCTGGGCTTCAATTTTATTCTTTCTTTAGATGGCCATTTCTTAAAGAGAAGATGATAAAACAACCAACCAGAAAACAAAAAATCCAAAAACAAAAAAAACCCACCAATCAACAAAAGTATCTTGGGTACAATTTTTGTAAAAATAATGTTGTATTTCAGGAAATCTGTATTTCACCAATACTCAGAATTTGCATCTCTGCTCAAAGTTAAGAAAAGAGACTGTACAAATCAGGTCAAAGCCAGTTAGACGAATTGATCAGGTTTCATTTTTTGTTATAATAAAGACTTTGTAAGTGTGGTGGTAGTGGTGTTTTTACACAATACCACAAAAGCCAATACAACTCAGGAGAAGAAAAAGAAAGAAAAAAATAAAAATAAGACCTATGTAATCTTTACCAGGATATTAAAACTGCAAATAAATGACAGCTTTTTCCAGATGCAAAGTATGGCACTTTTACTGTAGCAGTATCAGCTTTCATATTGAAGTCCATGGCAGCAAAGAAAAGCAGCAGAAAGCCAAGAAGCTAATGAATGCCAGCCACGATGGATTTGCAGCCAAAAGGCACAGCTTTAGGTAAGTGTTACAGGCAGGACAGGCCCAAAGTAGAGTGGTTAGTTGGGCTTTAATACTCCACAGAAAGGTGGGTTACAAGTTTTTTGAATCTCTCACTGTTCCTGAGCTTGCACCAAGATTTAGAAGTTATTTTTAATAGTCTATTAAAAGCTGGGATCATGAGAGCCTGTAAAAGAAATTATCCTCTCATCCTTAGGGGCAGTGCCTCAGAAATCGATGCTAATGAACAGACTGCAGCATACGGAAGCTTGCGTTTCCCCTGCTGCACCAATTTTGTGCACTCACAAGGGACACTGCGAGTGCCATCATGTGTAATTAGAAACAGGGAAGGGGAAAAAGGATACCATTCATTCACACTTCTCATGGTGTCATTTCTTTGTGGCAGATTTAACAGAGATTAAACAGTCATTCAGTTTAATACTAGGCCTCTTAAGAACCAAAAATAATTTATTTTTAATTATGGAGTTATCAAGACATGAGCATAACTGGTGGCAGTCCTGTTGTGAACATATCCTTAGGTGATGACTTCTTTAGTGACAGAAGAAATGCATACAGGCAGGATGTTTATCTTCTAGTTAGAGTATGCCTCTGTGAAACAGCCAGTCTTAATGTTGGCTCCAAACCCAGCACACACTAGTGAGTACACCACCTCAAATCTCAGGGCACATCCCTGCCCAAACACAAAATAAATGCTGAACTAGGACTTGAAATCAATCCTCCCTGCAGCACAGAGTTTGCTGGACATGCAGACATTGATCAGCATACCAGCCCCTCTTCCCCCCAAGCCATCTGTCCCTTCCTGTTCTTCTCCACCCAGTTTCTGCTCTTTGTGCCCCACAAATGGCACCGTTTCCTAAAGGACACACGGCTCTTCTTTATATGACTTTATTACACACCACAGTTCAAGGCACAGGTAACGGAGCGTGTAAATTGGAAGTCAGACCTAAATATCAGTGGAGAGAGAGCTTTTCTGATAATGGGCATGAAAGTAAAAAAATTCCTCCATGGCTGACTGGTCTTGGCCAGCTTCTTTTTGCAAACATGTCAGCAACACAAGGGTTCAAGGAGGACTGGGGTCTGCTTTCACTCCCTAGCAAGCATGGTGACAAACAACAGCCATGCAGTCAGAGCTGTGTTACGGCTCCCTTAACATTTTACACATTGAAAATCTTTCCAAATGCAAGTTAACTTCTACAAAAGGGAGAAAAGTGTTTCAACATTTACATTATTTACATAGAAGATCACTGGTTGTTATAAAATACTATAATAGATCATCATTTAAACTAAAGAACTGATGTCCTACATTCCTTCCACCAAAGGAGACCATTAACTTAATTATTCACATTCCAGATACTTTTGGGACATACCGTGTGCATATCTGCTAAAACAACTGCATCTGCACTGGTACACAAAGATCAGAAAACACAGCCTGCCTCCCACAGATTTTGTCTTTCCAATGGCTTTTTTCACTGTCACTAACCCTGGAATCATTTGTTCTGATCAAATTTCAAGATCATCTTGAGTGTTATTTTTTGAGAATGCAGGATCGGATCTTTTGATGTCAATGTTGTGTTGAAGAAGGAGAAATATTTATCAGATAAATAATCCCCACAAATTATAACACAGACCAGAACTACTGCAAAAGAGTATTTTCTCGGATGGAGTGCCTCGAGTTTAAAAATGTGATACCCTTGTTAACGTTCAAGGAAACACGATGACTGTATTGATGTGTAAGGGAAAGTCCTTTTTATGTACCCTGGCGTGCCGGTTGAAGAAAAGCATGAGTAGGGTGCAGCATGAAGCAATGCATCTGCCACCTATTCACCAGCCAGGCAGGGCAAGAAAAGCTTCAATGGAGGCACTTCACAAGCTATTAACCTTTCCTGATTGGAGTCTTGCTTTACAGAAAGAGCAGCAAGTATCTACTCAAAAAAGGGCTTCCGTGCAAATAGTAACTGGCAATAATTTAGCAGCCGGGGAGCCTGTCAAGTGTGAAGGTTTCTTGTGTTCTAAGAAACTACTTATTTAGTAGCGAAAGTGACAGTAAGAGATAAAGAAGGCTCATGCTAGTGGCTAATTATTAGATTTGAAATCTATCAATGACTTTGGAGCAGAAAACTAAAATTCAAGATACTTTCTTATCATTTCAGATTTGCTTTGGGTTTTCTTGCTCTTTTTTAGTGCTTCTGTTCTTCACTGCTTTAATTAAGGGTTGACTAGAAGGAAAGGGATTTGCTCAACACAATCAATAATGGCATTCTGATGCTGATGTTAAATTGACTTGCTATTTTTAACATGCTGCTTAGTTATTGTCTATCATCCTTAGCCACACCTTAGGGCTCTGCAGATATGCACCATCATAAGAGATTCCCAAGAAGGGCTTTGCCTCAGGGTGGTTGAATCCTGTCACATACGTCTGAGCATGCATGCAAGAGGTTGAGGGTACCTCCAAAGATGTCAGTGGTGGGAAGTTTTTACATGTAGACAGCTAAAATGTTTGTGCATATGTAGTCTGCAGAAATGGTTGGACTCAACCACACTCATAATTAACAGCTTTCACTTACTACCGTACTACACTGGATTTGGCTGTCTTTGTCTAGTAAATGCTTCGCAAAGCCAGTACACATAAGTATTTCTAACACAGAGTGCTAAACAAATTTGACTTAATAATACTGCAGAACACCTTGCTATAATTTATTATTTAAATGAACTATTATTAAATTCCATGTCAACATGAAATAGGAAAGTGTTCACACTATATAGATGGCTGCAATTTTAAAGAAAAAAAAAAAAAACCCAGAACAGAAATAGGATGAATGAATGAACAGAAATTCTGAAATTCAGTCAACAGCTTAATATATAGCCACCTTTTTAGGAAGTTTCTCTTACACTAAAAAGCAGTCATCACTTTTTGCCTAAAGAACCAAAGATGAGAGGGATGTTCAACTCCGCTGAGAGCCTTCCCTTCACACCTGGTCTTTCTCCTTCTCCAGTGGCTCCCTGTTTTGTGCCTAAACATCACAGCACTCTTTAGAATTTGTACACATGTGGTGTACCTTTGCAAATCATTCAGGAATGTGTCCTATCTGTCTATACACACAAACATAGTAAATGTTTGTAAATATACACAATTTTCCGTCACCTCACCGAGCTTTTCATGACTTCCTAAAATTGCAGTTTTCTGCATTTTTGAATATAACATAAAAAAGGACATAGATCTGTTGGAGTGAGTCCAGAGGAAGCCATGAAAATTATCAGAGAGCTGGAGCACCTCTATGAAAACAGGCTGAGAGAGCTGGGGTTGTTCAGCCTGGAGAAGAGAAGGCTCTGGGGAGACCTCTGAACAGCCTTCCAGCCCTACTCAAGAAAGCTCGAGGGGCACTTTAGACAAGACCATGTAGGGATAAGACAAAGGGGAAATTACTTTAGACTGAAAGAGAGGAGATTTAGATTAGAGGTTAGAAAGAAGTTCTTCGCTGTGAGGGTGATGGGGTGCTGGCACAGGTTGCCCAGAGAAGCTGTGGCTGCCCCATCCCTGGCGGTGTTCAAGGCCAAGCTGGATGGGCTTTGCACAACCTAGTCTAGTGGAAGGTGTCCTTGCCCATGACAGAGGGTTGGAAATGGATGATCTTTAAGGTCCCTTCCAACCCAAACCATTCTATGATTCTATGATAAAATAAGATTAAATTTAACGGGTTTCCAATATTAAGGATTCAAGTCAAACATCATTCATATCTATGCAAATGGGCTATATGTAGAAAAAATAGCTAAAGTTCAAGAACAGCCACAAAACAAGTTTCAAATTATTTTTGTTTCATCTTTTAAAAAATTATTTAAACATTTTAAAATGTTTAAATACTTTTATCTTCTTCTGTATTTAAAAGTGAGAGTGAATTTCTCTGATGCTTCCAGTCAAGCCCGGTGTTTAGGTGGCTGTTTAGGTTCATTTCTCCTGAATGCTTGCTTACTATGTACATTCACTTTCCTGCCATGGCTGTCCTGCCAGAGAAATGTATTACAGCCCATGCGCTTGTACCTGCAGCCTCTTAAGAATGTTTAGGAATTAATTCAGTGTATCTGCTCCTCTCTTCTCTGCCACGTTTCTCCTGTTAAGGATCCAGATCAGTGTCGTTTCACAAATCAGGTGATCTGTGAAGCAAGTCATTGACACGTTCTCCTGCTTTTATAATTCACAAAGCCAACCTGTGCATCACACACAGAAGCATAAGCAGGATTGAGAGTTACCTACTAAAAGGCAACAATCATGTGCTGTGCCTTAATATTACTAAGTGACTAAGGCAACAGTTACTGTCTTTAAAAATGTCTTCCTCCCTCTGAAATCCTCATCAAGTTATTTCTGTCTATGCTCTGTAGTAATTTATTTTCCACTCTGGATGCATATAAAATAAGCTGAAAAGTTTACTTGAACCATGGTCATACTAACCGCAAAGGTTCATGTTTGAGTGACATTTCTGTGTTGTTGCCTTTTTCACAAAAATATTTTTAAAAGACACTTTATAGTTCTAAGACCTACATACATATGCTGAAATACCCCTTCTTTTGCTATAGCCTTGGTTTTCAGCACCCTATCAAAGTATTTATTAAGCGATGGGGTGCTTTTGTCAGATGCCAAGAAACAACACAACTATTTTAAGCCAAGTCTCATTGTTTCCTAAGGACATACCTTCCACCATACTGCTAGTTGAACTCTCTGAACTCTGTATTAGTCTGTGATAAAGCGCTGCAGCATTAGTTATAATTAACTGTCATCGTGTCATTTTTCATCCAACCACTCAGATTACAAAAAAAAAAAACCACAACCCCAAAACAACAGAACAACCCTAGCAGCAACCATGGTTAAAATGACTGTTTCCTATCCCAAACTTCACTTTTAACTCGCAGAGCTCACAAGCTCTTCTCTACACATCCCTCAGCTTTCACACAGGTGCTTTGTCTATCACACATAAAATAAGCATTTTTAACAGCAGCTAAAGAGTTAGCTATATAGAAGGTGTAAGAAGCTTGAGACAAATATTTTATACTAAATAAGTTCTTTCTCACTAAACCATTTACACCTCTGATGTAATAGTTTTGTGGAGACCTATGGCTGATTTATTCATTTATGTTACTTCAAGGAGCCTGTTGGGGCCTGTAGGCACACATTCAAAAATAATTTAAAACACCGTGAATTCATCAGTAAGCCAGTGACAACTAATGGTAACACATTAGTTAAACCTGTGCCAACTAGAAATAACATGAAACTACCAACACTCGGGTTTCTTCTGGTTTAGGATAGATCAGTAAGCTCTGCATCATCTTGAGAGTCATAAGAACTCATATCTCCCACCTATATGATAAGTGATAGCTTTCACCTGATGTATCACCTCCCACAAGATGGGTTTCAGAATGCAAAGCCCGTGTCAACAAGTTAATATAAAGATATACTTAAATGAGGTGACTGCAAGTGATCCCTAACTGTGAATGTTAGGAGACAAAAGTTGTCACTTTTGCATAGGTCATCCCAAAACATTAATATTTACAATTCTTACGTGAACAAATTTTAGTTAAAGAGGAAGAGGAATAAATGGCATTATAGAAAAATAATGCAACATTAATTAAAGTCATATTTTATTTTAGAATAATCTACTTTCAGTTAAAAATCATGCTCTACCATTCGTAATTCAATGATTCTGGAGAACTGGGAGAGGAATGGGCACATAGGAGTTCAAGGCTCTCATGGTCGCCCTGAAGAGCATCTCCATTGCTACCAGCAAAGACAGAATGCTAGACAGATCACTGTATCACAGTATCACACAGTATCACAGTATGCTAGAGATTGGAAGGGACTTCAAAAGATCATCTAGTCCAATCCCCCTGCCGGAGCAGGAACACCTAGATAAGGTTACACAGGAATGTGTCCAGGCGGGTTTTGAATGTCTCCAGAGAAGGAGACTCCACAACCTCCCTGGGCAGCCTCTTCCAGTGTTCTGTCAGCCTCACTGAGAAGAAGTTTCTTCTCAAGTTTAAGTGGAACCTCTTGTGTTCCAGTTTATACCCATTACCCCTTGTCCTATCATTGTTTGCCACTGAGAAGAGCCTGGCTCCATCCTCGTGACACTCCTCCTTTATATATTTATATACACTAATAAGGTCCCCCCGCAGTCTCCTCTTCTCCAAACTATAGAGACCCAGCTCCCTCAGCCTTTCCTCATAAGGGAGATGCTCCACTCCCTTAATCATCTTAGTCGCCCTGCGCTGGACTCTCTCCAGCAGGTCCCTGTCCTTCTTGAACTGAGGGGCCCAGAACTGGACACAATATTCCAGATGCGGTCTCACCAGGGCAGAGTAGAGGGGAAGGAGGACCTCTCTCAACCTACTGACCACCCCCCTTCTAATACACCCCAGGATGCCATTGGCCTTCTTGGCCACAAGGGCACAGTGTTGGCTCATGGTCATCCTGCTGTCCACCAGGACCCCCAGGTCCCTCTCCCCTACACTACTCTCTAACAGGTCGTTCCCCAACCTATATTGGAACCTGGGGTTGTTCCTGCCCAGATGCAGGACTCTACACTTTCCCTTGTTATATTTCATCAGGTTATTCCCTGCCCAACTCTCCAGCCTGTCCAGGTCTCGCCGCATGGCAGCACAGCCTTCTGGCGTGTCAGCCACTCCTCCCAGCTTAGTGTCATCAGCAAACTTGCTGATAGTACACTCAATTCCCTCATCTAAATCATTGATGAATATATTAAATAATACTGGTCCCAATACTGACCCTTGAGGCACTCCACTAGATACAGGCCTCCAACTAGACTCCACCCCATAGACTACAACTCTCTGGCTTCTCTCCTTCAGCCAGTTCGCAGTCCACCTCACTATCTGATCATCCAGACCACACTTCCTCAATTTAGCTATGAGGATGCTGTGGGAGACTGCGTCAAATGCTTTGCTGAAGTCAAGGTAGACCACATCCACCGCTCTGCCATCATCCATCCACCGTGTTATTTCCTCATAAAAGCTCACTGCTCTGATTCAATAAGATATCTCTTATATTGTGTTAAGAACCAGGCAATACAAGCAGATATAATGGCAGGTGAAAAAGGTTTGTACTTATTTCAAAGATCCAAGCTGATGGAGATTTTAATCCCACCACTTCTTTGGCCAACTCTTCCACTTAAATAAAAAAACAAAATCAAATATTGAAAATATAAAATAATATTGAAAAAAAAATATAGACTTGCTGTATTCAGAGTCATCCATTTTCTAGAACTATGGCTGGAGTTTCCACTGTAGAAGGTCACCAAGCCTCATGGTAACAACTGTTGCTGGTTTTCATTAAAAAAGCTGTACCAAGAGGCAGCAGGAGAAAAGTCTCAACACACTGGTTTTGGGTAATCTTAGCTGCAGCTGATAACTAAAACACTCTATGTAAGGTGGAAGGATTTCACTGGCTTGTCTTGGAGGAGGCTTCTACCCAAGTTAAGGTTTTATTTTGCAAAATGAGCAGGTAAGCTATACAATGCACAAGCAACTTCATTCTTCTGTGATCAGCTCTGGGAAACGGCTCAATTCCCTCTCCCATTTATGCAGCACAAGCCTTTCTTCACTAGCCTGAAGGGCAAAACGGTCTCTTTCTGCAGCCTCTCCACAATCTTCTAAAACTCATTACTGGGGAAATTTAAACAACTAAAAGATGACTTAAACTTTTAATACATAATTCAACACAAAAATATTTTACCTGGATGTAAAGAAGTGGGGAAATGATACATTTACTCACCTTTTTGTGCTGTACTTTTACTGAGTAGATGAGATAATATATCTCACTGGCTGGTAATCTGCTGTTCTCTAGCTGAATGATATTTGCAAATGATATTGTAGTTTCTGAACAAAAACCCACCAGATCAAGGTATAGCTCAATCTGGTGAATAGCCTATCATGCTATCATGATCATAGCATGCACTGGGTAAAGCAACCAAAGAGGTTAACCAATGCTACGGGTGACAGGCTGTGTTACATGAGATAGATAAAAGCATTTATATCCTCATGCACTTCAGGACATGGAAAGACATAATATGACATAATGCTCTAATACCATATTCTGGGGTGGATTACTAGTGATGGATCTGATCCCAGCATTTTAAAGGAAGAACACCTAGAACCTGCCTTTTATTCTCAGACCAAAGCTGTAAAAGTTTCAAGAGAGAGAGAACAATGGGATCAGTAGTACCATTCACTCAGACATGAACAAGAGAAACTTTACTACATAATTAAATCTCAGTAGCAAATGATGAGGAATTTCATACCTGGAATAAAATCATGGCTCATAAAAGTTACCAAAGGAAAACTGACATGGTGGGTTGTTCCCAGCTGCTGCAGGAAAGTAATGGCTTTCTTTACCACGTTAGACATCTGTAGATGATTGCATGCCTCCACAACTCCCTTAGACCTATGCCTGATCTTCAGAAATCCTTCAAAACCAACTTTGTAGGGTTTGAGGTATTGATTCAGTTTTAAAAAATATTGGTTCCTTGAAAACTACTTTTTCCATCTAACACTTCAGGTTGCCAGCAATCGCAGGAAGCTCCAAAATTGTTTTTATACCATCAAACACTCCCAATTGCCAGACAAGTTTTAGAGCAGCCTCCCCCATTCTGTTGGTCAGCTTTGAAATACTGTCACCAGCCCTGGATTTCTGGGAGTTTGACTTGCTTTACCATGGCAATATAGTAAGACAGCAATAGCAAGTGAGACACTACACTACTGCACTTTGAAACAGGTGAACCGTAACAAGCCACCAACTTCTTTTTTTTAACGCTTTACATTATTTCTGGATATAATACAAGTGTGTCTAATTAATTCAAATCAAACTTCTTTTTCTTTTTAGTTTTGTATCTAGCATTACATGAGCCCAAATGAAAATAAATTAGGAGAAACTCAGTGCTTCCCTAACTCCTACAAAGGGCAGCCTGGCTTAAATGGATTGATGCTTTCAAGAAAATCTGAGAGTCGCGTGGATTGCATCTGTCATCCTCAAGAGCAAACATGGTGAGGAGAAAGGGAATGGGAAGAGGAACTTGCAAGCTATTCAGTTTAACTTTTTTTTTTTTTTCCCTGGACTGTTGAATATTACCCTAAATTCATTCATGCTCTGTTAGCAGCAGATCAAGTCCTTATGACTGCCAGCAAGCGTCCATAATTTGATTGATGTCTTCTCACCCATCTAGAAATCTGAAAAGAATCCTTGTAAGTGATTAAATATTTGATTCCTAGCAGCAAAAGAAATGAAGAAAAAACCTACATGAGTGTATAAATGGCAAGCCCACTGGGTTAGGTCCTAAGGTAGCTGGAAGTCCACTGCCTTTACTGAGCAAAAGCAGAACAAAGGTAAAGTTTCATTTTTGCTCACAACCATGGTGGCAGTGAGAAGACATTTTGACTCCTGGCACAGTAAATTATTTCCAGATCTGACAAGCACCACAGAACATTTCACAACATGGGATCACTGTAGGACTGGCTGCTGTGGCTAGTACAGAAGCTAGGACCTCTGCACACCAAGTGCTGAACAACCTGGGTTCCTAGGGAAACAGAAAGGGATCCTAATATGGGCAGAAACCCCTCTCTAGGCTTAAAAACAAGGTTCTTAGTGTTATATTCATAGTTAAAGCTAAATTCTTAACCACAGCTATGACCAAAGAGTGGTGATTCACTTTTTTTGAGGGGTTAGTTGAACCCATGAATTTGAAAGAGGATAGCTGCTATTTAGTGCAGAGACTTTTTAAAAGAAAATCAAGAAAAGACAGAAAAATGAAGACTAATGAGAAAAATTCAGAAGACCACTTTTTCTATAAATGATTTATTAGAAATGAAATAATCTGAAAGCCAGAATTCACAATCTCCCAACCAATCATCCATTGCATGTAAAGTTGCTGTCTTAACCTGCCAAAAGAAATCAAGTGTAAAAATGTAATGAAAGAAATGACACCTTCCTCTTGGACTTAAAGACAGTGTTTAGCTTTAAAAGTGTAATCTAAAAATAAACACCGCTGCTCACTAGTCTCATTGTATACTCAGATTCATTCTTCTTCATTTAATAGGAAATCGATCTAATATCCATTAGGCATCCAATAAATCCATTAGCCAGTGGAAACACTATTTTAATACTTGTAAAAAAAATATTTCTTTGCAGTAAGGAAGCAAAAGACATCTGGCAATTAACTGACATGCACAATCCATGTCTTTTTAGATTGTCATTATTTCTACATCACCAGCATTTCATACGTCAAGCAACCTCCATCTGATTGTTAAAACAAAACTGTGAAATAAAGTATACTTACAGGAAAAGGCAATTTCAATATCTGTGCCAAAAAGGCGACGCAATTGGTGTAGTGGTTGCACAAGGCTTCCAGTTGCAGCATACCTGGAAGGTGAAGAGTGACCATTCTCTCAATGGTAAATGCCAGAACATTTATTGGTTTGAATATCAATAATTCTGAGAAGTCTTCCCTGAACTGTATTCAATAGCATCCAAGGACTTCCCTGCAATGAGTGATAGCTACTGCAGATTCAACATAGCTATAATATTCAGAAAACTTCCTTCCCCCTAGGAAAAGGTTGTGATGCATGCACTTTCTCCAGAGTTTCAAGTTAAAGTGCCAGACATTTAAGGACCTAATGCTGAAGAAGTTTGCATACTGTGCTCTTATATACATACAAAAAAATGTAAATAACAGAAAAGGTATGCTATAAGAAATTTGTAGGTCAAAGGGCAAAAAACCTCCACTTTTTGACAGTGATAGTATTCCTGTGCTGAAGATAGTAGCTTAGACCTGAACACTGATTCTCAGAGAGCTAACTCTTCTGTTGGCATTCACTTCATAAATAATCTTGCAGAACAACTAAGCACATCTTGTCCTATAAAAACAAATACGATCATTCACATTTAGATCTTCACAAGCAGGAAAGAAAAGAGACTGCAAATCTCATTTATATCTCGTAGCTTCCTTACTACTCCTAGCTTAGGCATGCATTGCTCATTTGAAACATGTAGGAACACAAACGGTAGGGCTAAAACACACAGCGCATCTTGCTGCCTGGGAAACATCTCCACAAAAAACATAAATCTGGGCAGCCTGCATCCTGTCATCCAGGTAAGAAGAAGGGGGAAAAAATCGCTTTCTATTCTTCAGGCAATTCTGGAAATGGTTGTGGGTCATATGAAAGAGCCTGAATTCTCAGCTCTCAGATAGAGTGCAAATTCAGCTGCTGTCTTCCACAGTGGAAGAGAGAGAATATAATGCCACAGCAGGACATTCTTGAAGAACTTCTTTTTGCTCCTATGTATGTCATGATTGCACACTTCTTCTGCAAAGCGTTAGCTCACAAAGACAGGCTAGTCAGTGAAAAAAAAAACCAAAAAAGGAATTATACCTCAGACATCCTATAACTATAGTGATCAATAGAGGGAATAATGAATCAAGGTCTATCATCTCAAAAGTAGATTCACACTTAGTAAAAGGTTAACTGGAAAATATAGAGCATACTGTGGCCTAAAAGTTCCTTAATCAGTTTGTTACATTTCAGATTGTACCATGACAGTCCACAAATCAAGTGAAGGCCAAGGAGACTGAAAATCACTCTGACGCAATTGCAGGCTTCAGCAGTGGCAAAAAACTCGACAGTTGCGTCCCAATAAAACAAAAGTTGGATTGGCCAGAAATGCACTTTCCCAGCTTGAAGCTTGTCTTATGATCACATCCAAGAAAAAACATTAGAGTTTTTACTTCAGCACTTCACTTGCATGTAAAGTCACATTGAGGGTGATAACATTTTTCTCTGGAGCATCTCTCTTGTAAAATGAGCTTTACAAGTGAGTTCAGATGCTAAATATTTGTCTAAGAAAAGAAAGGCTTTCCACCATAGCCAATCTACCTTACAGTGTAATCTTTATCCAATAAAGCCATCAAACAGTACTTGATGTTCTGGCAACAAACGGATCTTGGTATCCTTGCTAGAAATAAGCTGGAAGAAATTTTTGCATGGGATTAAATAATATACAAATAATGTCTGCACCAACCTGAAAGATTAAGTTTAAATACAGTTTAAAGTAAAAAAAAAAATAAATTGTTGAGATATGTTTAAGTTAAGAAACTGATGAAATATAACAAGGGAAAGTGTAGAGTCCTGCATCTGGGCAGGAACAACCCCAGGTTCCAGTATAGGTTGGGGAACGACCTGTTAGAGAGTAGTGTAGGGGAGAGGGACCTGGGGGTCCTAGTGGACAGCAGGATGACCATGAGCCAACACTGTGCCCTTGTGGCCAAGAAGGCCAATGGCATCCTGGGGTGTATTAGAAGGGGGGTGGTCAGTAGGTCGAGAGAGGTCCTCCTTCCCCTCTACTCTGCCCTGGTGAGACCGCATCTGGAATATTGTGTCCAGTTCTGGGCCCCTCAGTTCAAGAAGGACAGGGACCTGCTGGAGAGAGTCCAGCGCAGGGCGACAAAGATGATTAAGGGAGTGGAGCATCTCCCTTATGAGGAAAGGCTGAGGGAGCTGGGTCTCTATAGTTTGGAGAAGAGGAGACTGCGGGGGGACCTTATTAGTGTATATAAATATATAAAGGAGGAGTGTCATGAGGATGGAGCCAGGCTCTTCTCAGTGGCAAACAATGATAGGACAAGGGGTAATGGGTATAAACTGGAACACAAGAGGTTCCACTTAAACTTGAGAAGAAACTTCTTCTCAGTGAGGCTGACAGAACACTGGAAGAGGCTGCCCAGGGAGGTTGTGGAGTCTCCTTCTCTGGAGACATTCAAAACCCGCCTGGACACATTCCTGTGTAACCTTATCTAGGTGTTCCTGCTCCGGCAGGGGGATTGGACTAGATGATCTTTTGAAGTCCCTTCCAATCTCTAACATACTGTGAAGTTCTCTAGCCAGGTGAATCATGGTATGCCCAGAATTCCACTAAATCTATTTTATCCTAAAAGCTGGATGGATAAAACTGACAGAAAAACATGCTGCTAAAACTGATCACATCAGTTGTTTCACCAACACTGATCATTCCTCCTCACTGCATCCTAAAGATGTATCTTTTACAAGGGCAGGTAGGGTTAGGACAAGGGGGAGTGACTTTAAACTGACAGAGGGTAGATTTAGGTTCAATATTAAGAAGTTCTTTCCTATGAGGGTGGTGAGGCACTGGAACAGGTTTCCCAGAGAAGTTGTGGCTGCCCCATCCCTCGAAGTGTTCAAGGCCAGGTTGAATGGGGCTTTGAGCAACCTGGTCTAGTGGAAGGTGTCCCTGCCCATGGCAGTGGGATTAGAACTAGATGATCTTTAAGGTCCCTTCCAGCCCAAACCATTCTATGATTCTACAATCTTGGACCACTAAATTTCTCTTCCATACTTGCCTTCAAGTACCTGTCCTACTTCAGAACTGAGTGCATGTTATTTTAAAATTAATTATAATAATAATTTAGCAGAGAACTTTGTCTAATACTGTAAAATCCCTGTGAACCTCATTAGGAATGCTAAAAGCTTGAATTCCTAGACCCAAAGTGGGTTTTGTCATCAAAACTTTAGCCACCTGCCAGAGCAGTCAGCAGCTGGTAGCCATCACCCTCATCTGGGTGGTCACAGATCAGCTGCTCAAGAGCAAGGGCTTCACCTCAGCGAGTGCCCCAGCCACCACCAGCAAACTGTTAGAGGGCAGGGGGCTGCAGGGTCATGCCAGAAAGAGAAAACGCAAATCCGTTGAAGTCACAACATTTATCTTGCAAAGCAGAATTATTTGTTCTACATTCCAGCTAAATTAAGGGGCAGGAATGCGTAAGGACGAAAATAAGGGATTTTGGTTATTGTCCAGCTTCTGCTGTCATATTGGGCTATGAACAGAATCTGTGTGCCTGCACAAGAGCACACTGTAATCCCAGGTGCGAGTAGTGATGTTGGGGTTTATTCCTTCAAGGATAGGCATAAAATAACAAGGAGTACAGGGTACTGACTGTCGCAGAAAACTTTCAAGGTGCAAGGAGGGGATCATTAATACTTGCAATACACATGCACAAAGGAAGAGAATTCACCTTACCCACACAGTCTTACTTTTGACATCACCAGAACTTTGAGCAGTTCATTTGTCATTCATCAAAGTGTTTCTTCATCACATTATTCTAGCATATAATTTTATAATTATTTCCCATTACTGTCTGTAATAATGTGCAACTTTCTGCACTGCAGTTGTATTTTACCACTGAACTCTAAAACAAACATCTTAATTTCAAATATACTCTGCCAACTGTGTGACACAGCTACTTTGAGATAGTTGTTGAAGAAAAATCAAGCGTAAATATTTACCTCATTAGTAACAATAAGAAGCTTGCAGTTAGGTAGGCACAATAAAAATTATCTTGAATCCTGTCAACATCTAAGTGCTTCCTACAATAATTTTAGAGCAACATGCAAAAATATAGAGGGCTAAACATAATACAGAACAACTCCCCTTTTCTGCATAATACTGCAATAGGTCTTCAGGGTTTGTAGCCACCAGAGAAAGGCATTAAAGAAGCACAACTTGCCAAAAGTTGTTTATTTGCCATTGGACAGCCGAAAATGTACATGTTTACTCAAGCTGTGCTGTGTGTTGTAATTATGATCATCAGCCCAAAGGACTGCTAAATTAGCAGAGCCAATAACATCAATAAGATCAGGGGTACAAAGAGACTCAGGAAGGAAAGGATCTGCAAAGAAAACTATTTAGTATGACACAGCTGCCCTCTGCTTCTACACTTTGTTGACTCAGCAGCTGTAGCGGACGTTGCTGACTGTCTGGTGTACACCTTCAACATAAAGCAATGTACGATATTAAATGGAAAAGCTCTTGTCTTAGAACAAACCATGGCAACTTTTGTGAGGTTTAAAGTATTTACCATTCTGTTTTACATGGCCTTGAATATCCAAAGAATCCTACTGCAGTTCAGAGATGGTACAGAAGTGGCATCATTTATATAGTTGAAGGGCAGAAAAGCATCCCAAGCCACAACGTTTAGACATGGTAACTAAAACTAGCAACTGAAGTCCATGAGTTCAGTCAGCTCTACATCCTAAAACTTTTAAACTTTTATAAGCTTGTATATTTTGGTCTTAGGGAATGTGATTGAATACTTTGTGATTTAAGAAAAAAAAAAACACAAAACCAAAAAACCCCTAAAACTAGGGATAGACTGAAAATTTCTTTCCCTGAAAAGAGCAAGGAAGAGCACAACTGCTTTACTCTTCAGTTCTGTAGTGCTGGTGAGATTCTCCTAATAGCCACCCTGTAACATTAAGGACAAAGGGTAGCAGGTTTCCAAGAAAAGGGCACCAGAGTTTCTCACCTCATTAACTCTGATTTCCAACTCATTAGGAAGTAAAAGACTAGGCTGTAGTTACAAAGACTTTTCTGCCAATGGTCAATGAAAAGCTAGTTCCAATGAAATAGTGCAAAAAACTTTTTAGGTCTCAAATTCTCTCACCTTTATACGACAGACAGAAATGTTCGGGGTTGCAGGGACAGGGTTTAGATACTTCTCACAGCACAGGTACTAAAACTAGGTCAATATCTGCCATTAAAAACACCAAAACTATAATGCATGGTGGAACTGTTAAGCTTTATCCTTCTAGTAGAAATTGGTGGCTCATATGCACCTATCCATATGTGGCTTCTTACAGTATCAACTTCATTGTTTTCACTCTATTTTGCTTTTTATTCTGTACTTGCTTAAAAAGCACTACCTAAACACTGGGTCCAAGACAAATGGTCTGGTGTAACAGAGACTGAAATCAGTCTGCAACTTTTAAATTCTGTGATTTATCTATATTTAAAGGAATTGTTGCATTTTTACATCTTTTGGGAAATCATGCACAATTAGCTGCAGTGATCAAAATCAGCATTTAGAGAATTATATCAATAAATAAGTCCTTCATAAAAGTATTCTAAAACCATAAGCAATCTTTCTGGTACATTTCAGCTCTCATTAGGAGGTAGCTGGAGGCTGGCGTCTAGATAATGCTGACCTTCAGCTGTGACTTGGTTTATCTGGATTAGCATCATTATTTGCTAGAACCTTAGAAAAACAAAAGGCTAATCAATACAAGGTCAAAACAAAAGTGTCACAGATGGCTTTGACCATTCCAAAAAGGTGACATCTGTCACCAGGAGTTACTGCAGGAGCTGGCACAGTGTTCCAGTGGCTAACACTGAGGGCATTTATGTGGGCAACCAGCAGGCAATATTCACAAGCCATTTCTCAGGCATGCTTAGTGACCGGTAGTGGCATGAGAGTGACAGGTCAGACTGATCAACAGAATTAAAATTATGTCAGAAAAAAAAAAAAAAAAAAAAAAAGAAAGATAAATCAACAGAGCAAGGAACAGAGGAAAGTTTTGTGAAGGAGTTTAATTCTTTGATACATTTACTCCAGAAGCTCATCTTCAATATGCTAATCTAAACATCATAGATGAAGCCAGAGACAGTCAGGATAAGCACAAGGTTTAAGCTATATAGTACCTCACATCTTAAGCAGTTTATTCATGTACTATCATTCACTGATAAACTAGGCACTCTGACAGAAAGCCTTGCCTGCAAACGAAGTGCTCTAATAGTAAACAAGAAGTATACAATACATCTCCCAGACAAAACTGCCAAAAAAATGGAGATGAGTATAATGGTTCACAGCGGATTTTTCTTTTTCCCCAAGCCATGGGGATCATCATTCTTACATTTGTTCCACAAAACTTTATGATGAGCATAAATGATCTTGCTCATGCAAGTCTCTTGCAGGGCTGGCATAAGAGTTGAACTTGTGCCTCTAGCACACACCTCCAGGCATCAAAAGGGGATACCATCCACAGAGGTCAGATTGGGAAGGGGTAAAGCTTTTCAGCACAAAAAGTTCAGAGCAAGCTGTGGATACTGAGGAACTTACATACCACCTAGGCGCATGTTCCCAAAGAAAGCTTTGAGGTACAACAGTATTCAAACTTAAAATTCAAACTCACCCTGGGATGCTCTCAGGGCGCGATCCAAGACATTCAAAGAGCATTATATTTTATATTACAAATACTGCTAAGCCACATCTGTTTATTGCACAACCATTATGCAGATAAGGATTCAGGACGAACTTGGCTGCCTTGGGGAAGGTCAACCTTAGACTTAGATTTTTGCATTCTGCACAAGGAGTTTTAGGCTAAAAAAATATATCAAGTATTTGTTTAAGGGAGAAAGGGAACTGGAATGTTAGTCTACATCCTGCTCCACCTTCTCACTCTGGGTATTTCATAGGAAATGGAAGCTTTGGATATCTACTTTGCGCATTATATTTAATTGGAGCTAAGTTTCTATGAGTTTCTGCTTTCAGAAAATGTTTCATAAGGCCTCTGGTTTTCATTTTTGTCATGGGGCAGGTAGGGAACAATATGCTAATCAAAGACCCTAGAACTACAGCTTCTGTAATTGGCAGCTCAGTATTCTCCCTAGCCTTAATTTATGCATACTGTTAAAAGGTTAAAGTTGGTCACAGGTCTCCTGTGACTGTCATCTGTGAAATAATGCAGTTGGAAATGCAGTTTTGGTTCTACTTCATCCCTGCCTGCAAATAAAACCACACATATTCTGCACATCTTTCCCCCTGAACATTGACACCTCCAGCGATATAAAATCCAGCAAGCAATGTGACAGCTGCCAAGGTCAATAAGAGTTATACTGAACTGCTGAGTAAGTGCTGGTCACACAAATCAAAGCTGTATAAGGTCAGCTTAACATACCCAAATCTGCAGCTCATTCAAACTACTTTTTGGACTGAGACATCTTTATCATTTTTCTCTTTCATGAAATGTTATACAACGAAATGTGATGAAGTCAGTTATTTCATGAAATCTTAGTATTGTGTTCTTTGTGTCAAGTTAATAATAGTAAACTGTATTGAAAATACACTTAACATTTTTGAGAAACTTAACAGCAATTTTAGGTGGGCAATAATATGAAGAAGAAAGTAAAAATAATGTAGCAGGAAAATTTAAAGACACAGTGGGCAATGCTATCTAATTTCGACCTAGATTCAGCTATGTAGATGAATTCCTAAATAAGGAAGTCTGTGTTGGGCATTTCCAAGGGTACTTTAAGCCTTCTGCCTTTGCTATAGTTATCAAAAAGATTTCAGTATTCATCCAAAGTTTCATGTTAACTTTTAGTTATCAAAACACATTCCCCAAGATGTTACCAATTGATTGGTAGGGATAATAAGGTATTTCTGGCAGCCCCAAGGGTTAGACTGCATTTTATGTCTGAACTCCTCACTCAGAGTCATAGACATAGAAACTGCTGCATCAGATCTGCAAAACTTGTATTTTTGTTTTGCAGTGAAATACTGAGATTTAGAACAAGTGCATAGAGAAATCATTCTGAACTTTGAGCCTTAAGTAAGGACTTCTGTGCCAAACCGTACCTGTTAGCAAGTATTTGCAGCTGAGCTGAAAAAGCCCTGGAAATAGAAATTGTTAATAGAAGCACTGCTGCAATTCTAACTGGATTGCTGTGACCAGTAACGCTCCAGTAATTACAGTGAAGTGTTAAAAGGGGAATGAGGACAGAAAGCTCTCCGTCATCTGTCAGGCTCTTGCTTACTCCTGGATTTTTCTCAGAGAATGAGAGCTACCAGCAGAAGGGCTCTGCAAGGGCTTCTGTCTTCCTTTATTCTACTTTAAAGTTGCTAATTGATCCTCTAAGGGAAGGTTTAGTCCTTTTAATGAAGTCTCTCCATTAACAGGGAGTCTGTACAAGAGGATGAAGGTGTGTGGGTGTGGGAGCCGTGCAACCTTTCATGCCGGTCTTCTCCGTGATGAGTCACAAGGCAGGGATGTTTGAGAACCTTCCTCACACTTAGAGAAACAGAGCTCATTCCCTGCTAGTAGCGGGGGGGGGGGGGGGGTGTTACTGAAGCACTGAGCTTTGTTTTGCCTGAAAGGAGCCTGGCTGACCTGAATTTTTCAGGTATGGGTATGATAGCAGGTCAAGGAATAAGGGAGATGAAGAGAGAACATTGTGCTGGAATAGTTGTTATCTTAACAGACATATTCATCCGTGTTGCAGGAACATAGCCAGTGATTGCTCTGCTCTGCAGTAGGACATTTTGCTTTAGATAAGCAAAATAAATATCAGGAGAAGCATCCCTTTTAAGATATTACCTTTGCACTAGCATAAAAATAACTTCGCAATAGCTAACTTTCTCAGAATCGTGAAAGCAAAAGAAGACCGATGGCAGTCACTGATAATATCAGTCACATCACTGCACAGGATACTGACAGCCTGTTCTGATCTGACTAATGGGTTAATTTTACTGAAGCACTACCAGACTAAAGAATAGTTTTATCAAGTGTTTCACCATTTAAAGCAGCAAGGCAGTTTGCCAAGCAAAATGGTCCATCGTTAAGAAAGAAGTGTTTCGGTTTACTCATTGCCTGAGGAAAGCACAGTTTAATTTAGGGCTAGGGCATTGTCTAGGAAACATTTCCATTCTTCTTACTCAAGGATACTGTAGTTACACCTACAAATACTACTAGCTTGTGAAATGGAAAGAAGCTTTTTTCCCCTTTCATCCATGACTCTTTTTTACTTATCTGTTCCTTCTGCTACCAGCCAGAAAGCAATGCCTGATTATTTTTAGGTATGTCCAGAGCCCTTTCTTTAAGTGTCAGTTCTAACAGAAACCCCTGGAAAGATTCTGTGTTTCCATTGGAAGTCAGAGCTTCAATCTGAGTTGAGTCAGGCTGTCAGTTTTTAAACATGCAATCTTTGTTTTTATAAGAATTTCATATAGGATTTCTACCATGAGCTATTACCACACCCGAGTACTTTTTTGTGACCCAATGGCACAGACCACTAGTGGCAGAAAGACCAAATGCAAGCTCTCACTGGGGTCCTAGAGCATTGCCCTCAGTAAAAGGCTGGTTTCAAGTACTAATCTCAGCACCCAGACTCATGTCTTAAGTCTACTCAAGAGTCTTTAGTTTTATTTTGATCATTTACATACATTTAAGGTCTACTCTAGTAAGTTCTCAGTACAAGGACCACTCAAAATCAGGAAAATTTCTCCAATCTTTGGAAATACTATTCATTTTCATTTTATATACATATACATAAGCTAAAACACCATAAATACCTATTTTTTTCACTAATTGTATGTAAGTTTCTGATAAGCTGAATCATTATTCTCTTCACTATAATACATTCAGTTTTCATTCAGTTTAAAGCTAACTTTCAAATGGTGTTTTTATGAAATTTTTGTGAAGCTAATTTTAGAGTCTGAAGTGAAATATTAAGGTATTTGGATTTTCTGCCATTCTCTTCAAATACCGTACTCAGTCCAGCACCAACGTAAGACTCATGTATAAACACAAGGAATACGAACCCCAGAAACAAATTGAAAAGGTGACTAAAAGACTACAGTGCATGACCAAATGCAGAAGTTTTCAATTTATGACCTACAGAGCCCCAGTGGTCAACAGAATAAATGCACAGGGCTGGATTGTATTGAATGTTCTTTCTCTTCAAAATGCAGGAAGGGTGCTGTTTCGTTCTGTCTCCAACCATTTTGTAGGCATTTGTGCAACTCCCACAGAGGACTACTTCTATGAAAATGATGTCCAGGAAACAGAAGCCAGCCGTAGGGCACTAAAACAATTAATTAGTGGGATTAACTCCACATCTCTCAGTCAACAAGTGACTGCAGGCGAAATTCTCTCCCAATCCTAACCCACTATATCACTGGTCATAAGTTGCTCCAAATGAGCACAGATGTCAAATAACATCACCTTTCCCAGTAGGCAACTGCTAACAGTGGTCATGTTTACATCAGTTTAGAGATATCACAGCCACACTCAGATAATGAGTCACATCTCCAGACTGAAGTGGAAACAGTTCAGCAGTGCTGCTAGACTCCATGCCTTTCTCACCTCCCTAAAGAGGGCTCAAGTGATCAACTGTTGCAGACTTAACCCATCTCACATTCTGCAATTATATCTGGAACTTCCTCAACAAAAGCAAGTGCTGTTTGGCAGGATCAAGTGCCCTGCATTTCTACATATGCTACAAGCATTTTGGCATCAAAGAGAACATGAGTTATTGAATCTCAACTCTCAAATTCGCTATGGGAATATTCTTTCAGTGCAGACCTAGACTCAATGGTCAAAATGCTCAGCAGGCCTAAGTTGGTGTAATTGCACTGAAGGCACCAGAATTATAACATTTATAGATATAAAGAAATTACCAGAATAAGGGATCAATTTTTTTCTAGAAACCCCCAGTGACAGCCATCTGTCTTTATTTTAATTTCATGGTCTTTGGCATGGCTTTGTTTGAAAAGAGGTTTTATCCCTGGATTTCCTGTCAGACTAATCTGAGCTGTTCAACATTATGCTACCTCTGGTGCTGCAGAACAAAATTTGAGAAGCAGCTTCTAGACACACACAGTAGTAATCACATATCTCTGGACGGGATCTTTTTAAACTTTCACTCTGATATTGTCTTGATTGCTTTGATTTTCAACAAAAGTTCAGTGATTTGCCTAGTACAGAGCCAAAAGAGCTTATTTTTGACCCTTTTTATGCTGTTCTTTGGGATTTTGTTGATAAATGACCTTGCAAACAGAGAACACACACTCTTGCGCTTGCAGCATAAGCCACACAAGAGTTATTGGCCACGGGGCTGGGGGCTGCCTGAGGCTATCTGAGCCTTCGTGTTTTTAGGTTTTGGCTGGCATATTCAGGCATACATAATAAAATAGATCTTTTATTCTAAAAATCAATAAAATGACTGATCTTAAGTCAGAAAACCATTTTGTTTTACTTTTGCCATCATTGGTTTTTTATTGCATCTCACGTTTTGTTTTTTCTTTGTCTTTTTCCTGCCAGACAATCAGTCTCAACTCTTTTTAGATTCAGCTTTCTATAATAACATTGCAATTCTTGTATGAAGGTAGTTCCTCCCCTGTCCTCCCCCCGTTCCCCTCCATTGCTGTTGCTGGTTTTGGATCTGACACAGGTTTTCCAACTACTTTATCCATCAGGCTGTTAAGGTTTACTCTAATAGGTAAGTAATGGTATGGTGAATATTTATGCCATTTAAAGACAAATTGCTTTTTTTTTTCAACACTCTGAGCTATATGGACCAACAAAATAGGAAACCAAATGAGGCAATGAAAGATAAGTTACACAGCTAGTTCGTGTGCTACTTTTTAATCCAGGTCTGGACATACGAAGACTATGCCAAAATTAATCTTAGCAGTTTCTTCTCTTCCACCTTGCTCTCAACTGTTCATTCCAATTTCCATCTCAATCTGCCACCTCCCAGGGATGCCACCTCCTGTGGTGCCACAGTACAGATCAATAAAATTATCCAAGCTAAAACCTACTTCACCCATATATTTCATATATGATCTTGTGACTTCCAAGAAGAACGAAGAAAAAAAAAAAATAAATAAATCACTCCTGAGCTCTTTGAGATCTTGCAAAAACGGCGAGTCTGTCTGTTTGTTACACTCAATGTTGTTAATACCAGTAAATGTTAAGCATACAAAGATCAGTTCCTGTATAAATCTTGGTTCAGGGATGACGGGCAAGCAGCTAGAAAACATGTTTTCCCGTCTTTTTCCCGTAATGTAAAACTTTTAGTAGAAAAGTGATAAGGATAAATGGCACCTATCCAACTGGATATATATTATATATAATATACTGGATATTATAGAAGCTGGTTTGTCTGAGACAGATGAGTCACTATTTATAGTGTCTTTAGTGTGTGCCTCACAGTATACTCTCACACTCAAAGACATGTTATTTAGGCAGGGTAATGTACTCCTCTTCTCCAAAAGAGAGAAATTTCTGCAGACAGGAAAAAAAAAAAAAAAAAAAGAACATCTCGAGAGATAAAATATTCCATACCTACAGCCATTCAAACCCTACACAGAGCTTGAGTACAACAGAACAAGAACACCAGGACAAAGCCAGGACAATCCTTTTGACTTTGGAGGATTCCAGGATGCTCGAAGGTGTAAGAGGAGCATCCAATAAAACTGTTGTTTCCTTGTAGAAACATTTAGAAACCCCCAGCTGGAACCAAAACCCCAACAAAACCACCTCCAATTTCTTCCAGCACACAGGGCTTCAGCTCTGACATACATCAAATAACAAGGTGAGAAAATACAACCCTTGTTTCATGACAGGCAATTACACCAGAAGCACTCCAAACTGAGGCATATAGCAGTCACATTCAAGCTAGCTTCAAGCTCCTTTCTCCTGAGAGAAAGCTGTGCAAATCTCCATACAGACTCAAAAAACCCAAATATTTCAGTTAGTAATGAGGACATACCCTCAGTGATCTTAAGTCCGGCAATACCAAGTAGTAGGTAGTGTGATTGTTGCCCTGGTAAGTTGACTGCAAGGCAGGGTAAGCCCCAGAAACTGAGGGTATTAGCATAGCCTGAGTATGCAGCAGCTGAAAAGCAACTATAGAATCTATTTCACTGATACGTGGGTGTACACCTAGTATTTTAGTTACCCAATGTGAAATTGCCCTTTTCACAGTAAAGCCCCAAAATAATTGCTTCTTCTTCCCCATTTCAAAGAAAAATACATTGTTACTATCGCAAACATTTGCTCTCAGAAGTCTCTGGCCCCTATAAGAAGTGTTTAGCTTTTGTTTGCCTAAACATTGTTATTATACTACATAAACTGCAAAAAATGGAAACAATGAGATGTTTTTAAAGCAGTTTGGATAATAAAAAAATAAAGTGTTCCATTCTGAAAAAATATTGCAATGGGAATGTTTAACATCAAAGCATTTGTCAATAAAACCCACAGACCTATCGCAGAACACTGCAGCCCTTTTATTTTTATTGTTTAATATTTCCAAGTCACTGCCATCAACCACTACAAACAGAGGTTGCAATGCTTTGTTTTCCTTTTTTTCTTATTTTTAAAAGCCTTCACAAAGTGATACCCCTCTTGAAAATACTCTGCAAAATACTGAGATACCATCATAAAGAAACCCCTACATTACCTTTGTGCCCTCATTTTCCAGAAAATACAAAAGCATTTAAAAATGTATTATTCAGAATGTTTCAGACAGGAGTAAACCCGTTTTATGTTTAATACTCTGCATGAATGATACATTGGAAAACTTCATAACAGATGTCTGCTGGTTAAATATGGTGGGTTTAGCAGCAGTTAAAGAAACTTTAAGAAAAAATATAAACTGAAATCTACAGTACAGGTGAGAAAACACGACTTAGGTCTGCACAGCACCTGTAAATCCTGAAAACACTGGGGTTTAGCAGTTATTATCAAAGGGCAGTTTGAATTTCCCAGGAGACACTGACATTTTTTCCAGCAATAAGCGTGAAACCTTCTCTTGTTGATTCTTACTGATTCCTTGGTTCTCAGATAACCTCAGTTAATAGATCTGGTGGTCTTATACACGTGCTCTTCATCCCAGGTTTGTTTTCATGGATGTCTCTGCAATAAGCTATTTTCTGGGAGTGATTCATTGCAAATACAGCTTCTCACATCATTTCTTTTGACTCCTTCCTCAAGGTAAAGAGGAATCTTGACAGTATTTTCACTTCAGTTCCTTTCAGATAATATTAGAGCTACAAGGATGAGGATGGTTATGCATATGAAAGCTAATGTAATGGGCTAACACCTGACTGTGCTGGAGGTCAGGCAGTAACAGATACTGGGACATGACTGTCAGTCTGGCAGTGGTTCATTAAACCTTCCTGCCCTATCAGAGTCCCCATATAGCAGCTTTCCTCTGACTCCAGACATCTGGACAATTTTTTTTTTCCTTTCTTTTAATTTTACTATGACATCTGCCTCCTAAACCATGAAACATATCAGCAAACTTTAACCAAACAGCAAGTCAAAGTCTTCCATATTTTCCTCTCATTCTAGCTGGATGTGGGGATTTGATTTTTGCTCTTCCATGGAAACTACGTCAGTCTGCTTTCACCCAGAGCATCAGTACTGGCCCTCTTCTATTGAAGTCCCCTGTAAGGAATGGGCATTAGCTTGTCTCTAACAAAACCAAAAGTTTCTCAGCAAGGGGTGGGAGGTACAGCAGGGCATTTAAACTTGGTGAAAAATCAAACATTAAGGAAAGAAGTGAAAAAAGCAAGGAGCAAAGAGGGCAAACAGCCGCAGGAGAGAAATAAGGATCTTGTGGCAACCAGAACACCCTGCCTCTCTCAGTGTTGCCTCAAAGATGTTAATGCTCAAGGAACAGAGACATGAGCATTGGGGTAAGCAGCCCTCCTTCCTGCAGTCCCTCCCCATCATCTGCTCCCCACAGGCAGGGCAGGTATGGTTGCAACCGTCTCTCCATCCCCAGATACTCTCCTGCCAAAACATTACACTGAGCAGTTTCATGAGGGAGAAGACTTTTGATAATCAAGGACGGGAGCAGGGATAGTCAACTTTGAGGAGGATATGAGAACAGAGTCCAGAACCAAGGAAGAAGTGGAAGAGAAATGGTATGACTTGATGGCACAGGTGAGAATAGAAAGAAAGGGGAATATGGAACACAAGTACACAGAAAAGGTTAATTGGTGCAGGAATAGGACAGCAATAAGGGGAAGAACAGGGATTCTGCTCTAACTTGCTCTAACTCATTCCTTCTGAAGGCTTCCTTCCCAGGAGGTATGGTGGAGGTCAATGCACAGCAGTGCTGGCTTTTGGGGTGATGAGCAGGACAAGCTACAGAGAAGGGGCCAGAGCTGAAGCCATAACCCTCAATTTTTGCCTACTGTTGCACATGAAGGTAAGGCTTTATCACCCAGGTACTCATGAGAATGATAGAGACGCCAGCAGCAGTGATGTCAGCAACTGTCTCTAGAGTGGCTGTCTCCTAGTGGCAGGGAGGATGCAGAATCCAGCAGTCAGGGTAGATGTGCTCCTGGCCTGACACAGTCAATCCAGAGAATCATAGAACCATAGAATAGCCAGGGTTGGAAAGGACCTTAAGAACATCAAGTTCCAACCCCCCTTCCATGGGCAGGGAAACTTCACACTAAACCACGTCACCCAACGTTTTGTCCAACCTGGCCTTGAACACCGCCAAGGATGGAGCATTCACAGCTTCCCTGGGCAACCCATTCCAGTGCCTCACCACCCTTACAGTAAAGAACTTCCTCTTTATATCCAATCTAAACTTCCCCTGACTGGTGCCACCCATCAAAGTGATGTCTCTCCAATTTAGAGACAAGGATGTCGTGTGGGACAGTGTCGAACGCTTTGCACAAGTCCAGGTAGATGACGTCAATGGCTTTGCCGCTGTCCATCAGTTCCGTAGCCCCATCATAGAAGGCCACCAAATTGGTCAGGCAGGATTTCCCCTTAGTGAAGCCATGCTGGCTGTCACCAAGCACCTCATTGTTTTTCATGTGCCTTAGCATGTCTTCCAGGAGAATCTGCTCCAAGATTTTGCCTGGCACAGAGGTGACACTGACTGGTCTGTAATTCCCGGGGTCATCCATTTTCCCCTTCTTGAAATCCACTGTCATTTCCATCAGAATTCAACAAAGAATCCAGAAGCACAGTGTTGCCTTGGAGTAGAGACTATCTTTTTCTCGTGACTGTAGCAAGGCAAGACTCCAAGGATTTTTAACCAAGCCCGGTTGCTTTCAGTTTTATGACACTTATACCCTTCATAGCTTCCCCTACGTGCTACCATTTCCTCTGCACTCTGGACTGTATTTTGCTCAATGATGCGTGAAAATGCAGACTGGTGCCATTCACTGCAACAATGAGTCAGGGTTTTCATTGGTGTCATCAACAGAAGAATCTGGCCATTATCTTCCTAGTCCACAAAGTGATAAAACACAAGACTGAATGAACCAGATGAGCTGGCCGTCGATCACTGATTTATCATTTCTTTGATGTGAAGATAGTTTATTGATTGAAATATTTTAATATAAAAAAATCACAATTCAGAACAAGAGTTTTATAATTGGCAATGAATCCTCAAGTGAATTTTATTGATCAGTTAATGTCTAGATGAGTTACAGGTGAAAAGTAAACTTGACATTAAATTCTAGTTAAGAGTGGCAGAGGATTCTTCATTGCAATGAAATGAATACTGAAGTGAAACTACACTACTTTTTTACCTTGTTGGAAAAATAAAAGGCTTAGAGGAACATTCAACCTCTTTGAAGTCTGAGGAAAATAGTGCAAGCTTTATGCAGCTAACACTCAGACCATTAAAAGAGGTTAGTGAAAGAGAAAACCTAAAGATTTAGCTCCATGTTCGAGCTGATTTACAATTTTATACCTTGTTGACCCTGTTGGGGTTCATATATCCTTGATGAAAAACTACTACTAAAGTAAAATCAGTCTTTCAGCAGAATGTTTCAGTTTTCCAAAATGCACAATTTATATTTTGGCTTTAGCTACATGGCACCACCCCTTAATCTTAGAGGAAGATGCCACGTAAGGCAAACTACACAAAGCAGAAAATCGTAAGTCTTCATGAACCTTATCTTGCACAAAGCAAATTCTATTGACCTCTGCACACACCAGCAGCTAACAGGAGCTGTATCCATTTGCACTCAGACATCTTTCCCTCTTTCAATTCCAGAGGAAAATCACACACAGTATTATTTCACACAGTATTATTGCAATAAGGTAAGGCATACCCAAGTCACAAGTCAGGCTGTCCTTCACAGCTGAACTGAAATTTCATGGGATTTTGTTTGCCTTCCAGACTTTGAAACCTCATGTTTCACTTTTTCAAGTCTGTCCATGTAACTTCCACTGCTAGAATTCTTCTCCAAAGCACTACCTTCATTGTATCAGTGTCACATTGAAAAAGCTGATCCGGGAGACTACAATTAGTATGTAACTCTTATCAACGCAACTAAAAATCATTTGGTAAGAAAGGATGAGTGACACAATCAATATTGTCATAGACTGGGGAAAAATTCTGAGGCAAGAAAAGAAAGAGATGTTAACTTAAAGGAACAGCAATTTTTAGACTGATAGGAAATACAGAATACACTTAAACACCTTATGAAGACTAAAGAACCTCACTGTCAGATAATTAAGTGGAATATGACACACCTATGAAATATAGGATATGTAACAGCTAAGACATTATAAACATTATAAATCATTTTAGGTATCAGGATGCAAGACACACCTGTCCAGTGCTTATTTAAATATACCTTAGACCTACAAGATTGTGGTCATACGAATAACATATTTAGTATGGCATCAATGTTAGAAAATAATAAAAATGTGACATTAAGAAAATTAAATATAACTGTGTTATAATATAGAGACTATAGAACTGAACAGTCACTATCTGGACTTTATATTGAGAATCTTATAAATATATATGTTCATTGAAATTTTAATAAGGCAATTGTGGCACCACAGGAGAATTTGGGGAACAGAAAGAAGCTGGTCAGCTTATACAATCTAAGCTCTGCTATAGAGAAAAGTGAAAAGGAAAAAGATCATTTATGGATTGTTTGTTAAGAGAACAAACAGTGCAATACACTAATATGCACACTTACCATTGAACTACATGCTGATGGCTCTATTTTTCTTCCTGTAAAAGACACCCCTGTATTTAGCTCAAAGATGGATCAAATAAGCAAAAATTGGAGTTGATCTTCAGAGGGAGAAGCACTGCACAGGTCTGGGATAAATATCAAATATGTTCAGGCAGCTGGGGCTTTTATTTCCCTTGCTCTTCTGAACTGATGAGTTCTCTACTCATAAATCATTTCTAAGTTGTGAAGACTGACTAGAGTTTTTCCAGTGCTTGACTTGAGATAGCAGTGCCACTGTTATCAGTAACCACAAGTCCAGCTCTCCTCTGACACACAAGCAAGGGTTGGGTACAGAAGTGCTGGATGTCCAGAAATTCAGTTGCTCCTTTCTAAACTGGAAAGAGCAGTGCTATTTTGTTGTAAACAATTAGCCAGCAAAGACACTTATTGGTGACCATGGATCAGCTCCTCCAGTGGTGCCATCAGTTGATCCTCCTGCCTCCTAGTCTGCATAAGGGAAATATTTGTCCTCAGGCACATGCCCGGTCCTACTCAGGAGTCTGGCACTCCCTGCCAAGCCATGCCAGTACGTCCTTAGTCCTCTGCATTCTCATGCTCAGAGCAACCCCATCCCCCCCTCCACCCCAAGCATGCCCTTTATAAGTTATTTGATTTTGTCTCTCTAACCCCTACTATTTGCTAGTTCTAGCTTTTTCTGCTAATCAACATCACTGCATCATTCCTTCTAGAACACTTTCCCTCCCCTTTTGCAGGCTGAAGCTTCTTCAGAAGAGAGATTTTTAATTGATCACTTGCAGTAGTTAAAAGCTATCCTCAACTGACCCTATGGAGGCCACTGCCACCAGGGTGCTTACAGCCTGCTCACAAGCCTATCCCTCCAACAGTCTCCATTCAAATGAATCAAACCCAAAGTTGTCCTTGTTTAGCTGTTCTGTTTGCTGCTAGACTGCATTTACCCAAGAAGCAGAGATGTTAAAGGTATTTTCTTCCTGCACTGGTAGTTAATAGCCTGTGCAGCAACCCCTGCTCTGCTGACCAACATAAACCATCGTTTATGTGGCAGCTTCAGAAACCTCTAGAAGAGATGAAACAACTCTGCTTGACCTTTCATTACAGACATCAGCAAGAGCATGAACAGTGTTGTGCTGCCTGTTTTCTTATCAGCATAATAAATCTAAACTTTATAGTAACTTACATCCAAAATAGCTCCCCCTGCAGTATTTCTTTGAACTTCCCCTTAGTGAAAGCCAGAGCACTGCATGCTATAGTAATCTCTACTTACTTACATGAAGTTATGGCAAAATTAAGGATGCCTATTGGAAAAAAAAAAAAAAAAAAAAAAAAAAAAATTAGAATTAATACATTCAATTATTGTTCCCTTAATTTACAGTGAGAGGCTTCATGACTTCCAAGACCTGGCAGCTTTTCAAAGCAGACCTGTGAGCCTTGATATGCAAATGGCTCCTGATCTGAGACTTTTTGCCAAAAGGCAAACTCAGAAGAGCAAAAAATGGAACAAATCTAGACAGTCTTTGGAGATTAGCCAAGTGTTCATAAATGGCACCACTTCCAAAGACAAGCAAGTGAAGCATCAATAAACCAGTAAACCAATAAACACTGAAATCCCTCTGTTGAATTCATTATATATTCACAGCTGTTTGTAAACTTAGATAAGAACCAGTAATAATCCATTTGATATCCTGAATCTGACGTCTGGCAAAAAAAAAAAAAACCCAAACAAGCATACAAACAGATTTGTTTCTGTTCTTGTTGTATAAACTTTTCCCTCTAACATGATTTGAAAATCAAATCATTCCTGCTGTTTATTCCTTTTCTGAAGAGTTTGAATTTTCTTAAATGATATGGCTCCCAATTTCAAATTTTATCTTTATCCCAGAGGTGTGCATGGAGAGTCTCACTCACTCCATAAAGAAAAACACTGATAAAACAACTGTAGAAATGCCCAGTTAGCACTGTCTGATATACTAGCTAAGAATCTGAACACGAACCCAGGTGGAAATGCTCTATGGAAATAAAAACCACGAGTTTAAGGTATAGATGCATTATAGTCAAATGTGTGACAGCAGCCAGAGCAGACACTTGCTGAGACACTGAATCTGCAGCAGCACCTTGTAGAGACAAGGATAAATACTTGGGCAGCTCACAGCATAGCTAAAATACTATGTGAGACTATGTAGATCACACATGTCAAGCCAAGTTAGACATACAGTCTGTAGCATAAAAAGAGTCTTTAATGTGTGCGATTATGTCTGCTCCTATTAACTGGATTAGAGACTCTATGTCTTGCCCCAGAAGCACGAGATTTTGGATCTACTTCCCAACATAGTATCTGGCACACCCCATTTAAAACTTCAGATACTCTCAAGAGACTTTGAAAATCCACTTGAAGCTCTTTGCCTGCAGTTGCAGAGAAAAGGTTCATTTGTTGTCTCCCTCCACAAAGGACCAAGACTTTGCAACAATAAGAGCCAGGGGCTTGACATCCTAAAATGCAGTCACTTCAGTCCTGCTAACACAGAGCATGAAGTCCAAGGGAGACTTAGCTGAGGAAGAAGCAGTGACAAAGTGCCACCAAGAGCTGCAGCCGTGCCCACCTTGCTAGCATCACATCACTAGTGTCGAAAAGGTAAGATCTTTCCCTGGTCGCCCTCCTCCTTTCCCACACCATGTTTCTTCCCTCCTGCTATACTAGTGCAAGTGCTCAGCAGAGCTTTTGCTGATTTAACACTGTTCCTGAAGCACATTGACTCTTGCCATGGAAGACTCTGCCATGCACCAGACACTGTGCAAGGTGCAGGATCAGGGATGGAAAGGGAGATCAGGACCAGACTTACCCTCACACATGGGAGGAAGACCCCAGATTTGGACTGGCTAATTGTAGACTTGCAGGTACATGGCACAGTATTGTTTCTGAAAGCAGTAGGAAACAGTTTGAAGAGCAGGAATGTGATAGTGGTATCATCAGAACAGGCAGCGCCTAGTTTGCAGTCTAAGCAGCATTGCAATACAATCTTTGCTACCCCCAGTTAAGGAGTAGACAAGTTTTGATTTTCTTTTTTCCTTTTTATTAATATCCAATTTCAGTTTGAGTGAACAAATATATAGACATCCATTAATATTTTAGATTAAAAACTTTATCAAAACTATTACCACTATTTAAAAATATTTCACAAGGACATGATCAAAAAGCTTGCTTTTCTATACTATATAAACATCAAAATTAAAAAAAGGAATGCCAATTTACTGCCCGTGCCAGTTTAAGCTCTGAGTACATCATTACTTATTTTAAAAATGTACACGAGAACATACATTGAGATTTTTTTGTTTTCCCTTGCACAACAACAATGAAATCTCAAGCCCTGCAACAAAAAATTACTAGTGTTGCTCCTATCACAGCAACCTAACAAATCACCCTTTAATTCTAGCAAAATGAGACAAGATGAACTCAGAACTGAAGTCTCACAACAGTATTTCATCTAATAATGGCTATCAAAAACCTGATACATTTCAACTCTGGAAAAACATCACTTCAGCTATGGAAACTCTTCCCAAGAAATATATTTTTGTTTCCTGTTAGCAGCAGTTTCAAATGGATTGATCAGCTATACTCAAAAAAAACCTCACCTTACTAGCTCTAATGACTTGCTTGGATAAGTTATCAGAACTTTTTACTGTTCTTACCTGGAGCTCTTTTGTGCAAACACTGCCATGGAGCAGAGCTAATGCCCATAACAGTTAGCAGAATATTTTATTTGAGTTAGGGACTGGATTGCGCTTTATATGCTTGAACAGCACTTTGCAATGCATGTTCTGTCATTTTGGTTTACTCGGGATATTACTTTTTATTTCTACAGTGGTGTCTCTCTGAGCCATGCAAGTGACAGAAGTTAACATATTTTACATCTTGCCTCTGCTTTGATTTCAAGGATTTCATAACCCATTTGAAAGCTGTGCTGACTACTGTCAGTGGCAGATGTCCCATGGGCGACTCAGTGTCCAGCAACCCTGCTCGTTTGAACCCGGTGCTCTGCTCTCACCTTTGAATTCTATTTCTTGGAAAATGCACAGACAAACTGACTGCTGCATAAACTTTCTCTTTATTTAAACCTGACAGCTGCATTATTTTCTCTTTAAATAAACAATATTCTTAGGAACAATGCTAACATTAATGCAAAATGCTTTAAACTGCAGCAAAAAGTAATATTTTAAATGGTATTTAATGAAGGTGTTATTGTCTAGAGAGCTGAATTTGTTAGACCCCAACCCTGTGAACACCTGAGGTCATTCCAATCCATTTCATAAGACCTCTAATTCTGTTCTGTGGAAATGTGTAAAAAATATATATGCACAGATAGCATATGAAGAATGGAGCTATATGTAGTACAACCATGCAAAAAAAAAAAAAATAATGCTGGGGGCATAATATCATGCTTGAAGAATTGAGTTCAATATTACCTACAGCTTCTAGATCTCCTCTGCTGTTACATGATTTAATTTTTAATTCAGAAAACATAGTGAAAGGTTCCATTTTCTTTCCTGATATGGGTACATGGATATAAAAGCTTTGCTTCCGCATTATGATAACTATTAAGAGTCTACAAATTGTACTTCAGATTTACAGTATCACAGCCTATTTGAGAAACCCTCTAGGTTTAAGATGAGAAGTACAAGTTATTTTTCAGTACAAGTTCTTCCAAAAGCACACAGAAAAAAATAATAAAGAAAACTGTTTATCCAGCAACTCCAGTGATTCAGTCTGTAGCACTTGGCAATCTGAATTCAGCATGAAGCACCTACTCAACCAGGCTTCACTGTGTTCCCATCCAATGCCCAAAAATGCCTAAACACAATTATGTGATGAATCAGAGGATGCCAGAATGACAGTGAAGTTTCCTTCAAAAAAAAAGTAAAAAATAAGCTCCTCTCAATTTCAGTGTATTTTGAAGAAGACAAAGACAACTGCTCATGCAATAAGGAAAAAAAGACAAGTGGCTTAAGGTAAGACTGTTCATTTCATGCTTTATTAGCACAATCTTATTATATTTATTTTTCCTCTTTATTTTAATTAACAAAACTGCAGTATAATGGAGCCATCCTGAAGGCCTCGTATTTAAAAGTTGTAACTTCTACTATAAACTATTTTTAGTGGTATACAGTTTTGGCTAGGGAATTAAAAAGCAACTTAGTCTGAAAACTGTCAGGTTTATCTTGAAAACAAACAGAAAAAGAGATTGAGTTCTACAATTTGAAGACAATCTCGCAGTGTTAAGTTACAGATCACTAACATTGCTTTAATTTGAATTGTTAACCCCCTCCCACAAAACTCTTAGATCTGAACACTACAGCACTTAATTTCTTCATATGGAAAATATGCACAGCTTACAGACATACATTTTGCATCCAGGTATATTTATAGTTAATATTTGTGCACACATGCCCTCAACAACAGCAGTTTCTGCAAGAGGCAGTAGCAAGGAAGGGTTTTGGGTAACCTCACTGTCTGTCAGCCCAAGGAGAAGTCTGTCTAAAACCAAAAGAAAGAGATCACCCAGCCCAGTGTATGAAGAAGAGGAACTGCTGTCCTCTGGGCATGAGCAGCTCTCAGCTTGAGTCTAGGGCATTCAGATGAATCCTCACATAATCCTCCCCAGCTATCAAGAGATAGCCTTTCCAAAGCTCTCACTGCACCCAGGGATGTGTCTTAGCTGTGCCACGTCTTGCTCCCACCACCTGGCCATCATGTCATAGGGATGATCCTTAACACCTGTATGTTTTGATATGCACCAGGACACATTTTTATTTCATGTCCTTAGGGACCAAATGCATATACAAATTACACTTCCCAACTAACAAAGCCCTCATTTGAGTTAAAACCATAGGCAAAGCGTTCGTTTGGGAAGGACCAGGGCTTTTGTGCCAACTTAGGAAAAAGGTGCTGTTTAAACACATGTATGACTCATCTGGCCCCAGAACTGAGCTAGAAGGTGACTAGTCTGTTACACAGACCCAAACAGCACTGCATTGTCAGCTGCATCTGGGCAGATTGCAGCTGATATTTCTACCTCTGACTGTGAAAATAAAGCTATCAGAATCACCACCTTGTCTGACATTCAGGACAAAATAGTGCATGGGTATCTTGCTATAGAGCCATGTACCATTTAAGAAATCTGTAACATCTCCTGGTCACTGCAGCAATCTACTTCAGAGCTCCATCTATATTAAAGCACTATTATTTTCATCCAAAATCTTTTGGAGTGCTGAGAAATTAAACCAAGAAGCATTTATTTAACAGCAAATGTCTTATACCAATCATATAACTCTTCAAAAAAAAAAAAAAAAAAAAAAAAAGGAACAGATATTCCAAAACATTATGAGCCTCATACACAGATTTTCACTGAATAAAAATAAGAGTCTGCATCACAAGGGCAGACTTTAATGCTCAGCAAAGCAAAACTTATTTTGCATGAACCTGATATTTACTTTTTATGAAGACTACATCAAGCTGAAAGAAGCAGTTAGCATGGATTGAATGGAGAAACGATTGCAATGGTGCCTCAGGAAAGCATGGCAAGATTTTGAATTGCATACAAGGAGGTTACTAGATGAGCAGCTCCTGCTTTCTGCCTCATCACAGGCTGGTATATGATGAAGTTGCATTTTCTGGAGTGTATAATGGAGAAAAAAATTAACACATCTCCCTCTTTTCTGTAGCGGTACATTTCAAAAAGGTAAAGACAACCCTGGACTCCCTAGACAGCAGGGAAGAAATGTGATGCTATCTCTAGCCCACAATCTGTTATGCTGATTTTGGAGACATAAAAGATGGGAAGAGAGGCCTAAAGGAGTTTGTTTCATTTCCCAAAACAACTAATGGACAAGGTGATATTAACTGTTTTTTAACTTTCACTTATCAAAATAAGTAGAGAATGGTTTGGGGTTTTTTTACTATTGACTTCAATAGTAGAGGATCATGACTTCATAAATGTGATATTTTGGCACTGTAACTTTTGTGGTGATGCAATGAGTGGGAGAGCAGTTTGCCCTCCCTTTGCCATTAATTTCATGATCTTAAACAGTGTTATTTAACTGTAACATTTCCCTTATATTTTTATATCCATATCACAGTTTTATTAAGTTGAACTTTATTTCAAAAGCTCACATTTCTTACGACACAATGTATGTGCACCATATTGCAAAAATACCATGCCAAACACTGTTACTGCCCATGTAGGAAGATTTACTGGAGAAAACTACTCTGAGAAACACACTTAAAAGCCATACTGGGGTGATTCTTGTGTAATGATCAGTCCAAGGATCACTTTATCCAGCTGTACATGCTTACAAATCAGTGTCTTTACATAATGTATAGAACATGAGGGCTAACATATAATGGTAAAGCAGTGCCTGAACTAATGAAATAATATGTGAAAACTGACTAGTTTGCTTTATAGTGTGCTGAGGACACTGAACAAAGCAGGTAATCTCCAAGTAATATGATAGGAGGAGTAATATGCAGGACAGTGACACAGAGAGCCTACAGAAGAGCTGCAATGTTGAAGCAGGTCCACCACACATTGAGTTTCTCACACACAATCCATTTGCCATTTACAGCTTGTTATCTCATCATCAGTGAATCAATGGAATTACAAACTTATTATGCACAGCCAGGCTTGGATTATAGCACATATTAAGACAACAGTTTTGTTAATACTGAAACAATGTTTTGCTTGTTTAATTTTTAAACACCTACTACTACCAGAACACAAATCCTATTACCAGCTTTTTAAGTTATTACCTCAAGGTCATCTTCAATAGTATTTACCATTATGTTTTTAGAACAGTTTTATATATTTACCAATTGCAAGTTTGGACCTTAAATCAGTCAAGATACTTGATTTTGATGCACACTGGGGAAAAGTGTATGAATTAATTTCAGTAGAGATGAAAATTACTCACCTGTATTTCTATTCAGAGAAGCACTGTAATCTGTTGTGGTGGTATTGGCAGCAGGACAAGACACATTACACTTGCAATGTATCAGAGGAAGGAAAGGAAGTAGGCTTGCCCATGGGGGATGGCAAAGCCAAGTGAAGTTGTCAGACTACTCTATCCCACAGGAGGCCAAGGATGACAATATTATTTTTGTTTATTATTTGGTCAGCACTCCTTGGTGCCCGGTCCTGCACAAGACAGGAAGGACAAAGAAAGCAACCAGTAAAAATGAAAGTACCCACAGCAGATCCAATCCAGAGCATTATGAAATACAGAGGTAATGCTTCAGAAGTCAAGCATCTTCTATGGTGGCTTCAGACTGGTATGCTCTGTTGCCTTCTAATCAATAGTCAACAAACAAGAGGTGGCCTTCCTCTCTCAGGAACTAAGGAGTGGTTAATGACTCTAATCTGGTGTATAACAGATTGTTAATACCAGTACAAGAAAAGCCCTAGTGAGAACAGGAGGGCAAAAGCATAATTTGATTTAAACTGGTGACAAGCTGCACTTCTCTCAGAAAAGTTATGACACTTATTTGTTATGCAGCTCTGCCTTATGCAAGCAGAACAAAAATTAAAGGATTGTGATATTTTTAATATTACATTTATGAAGATGATTATCCAGCTGCTGTTTAATTTCCATCTGTGTTCTGCTACGTTTATACCATTAGTGCCACTCTGTGATTAGACAGACAGGCTCAGAACTTGGAGAAAAAAGTGTGGCTGACAATTGCCATTTAACTCTGTGGAACAGCAACAAATGGTTTTATTCTATTGACTGTTACCTATAAATTATAACAACTGCTTTCTTTTTGCTGGTTTTTCAAAATCACTCAAGAAAAAGAAAGGCTCATGCAAACCCCTTCTCTGCTACACTGAAAGAAGTTGCCTCAATGGTAAATTTGCAAAACTTCACCTCAGAGTAAATAAAGTCCCTCCCAGCAGGCAGTGCACAATATTTTTTTTAATATTAGGGAGAGATTGCAGTACACCTAATATCCATTTGCTACCTTTTTTAAAAAATCTTTTTTATATATGTTTCTACGTTCATGCACCATAAAACTGATCTTCATCTGTCTGTTACCCTATCCAATAATACACTACAGCTTTCCACATGGCAAATTAAATTGTGTTTTCCAGTCAGTCATAAACCAGGGTTTTACAGGATGCTTTTAGTATGCTTTAGAAAGCATGAGGAACCTTGTGGCCATCTTGAGCTGTCTTGCATCCTAGGTCCTGAACGGGACAGCAAATCACTGCTAGGAAGATTCCTAGGCTGTCTCAAGATGATATCCTATTTCCTCAGTGAAAAACAAAATGGTGTGTACAACCTGACTGCAAAATAACTCCCCCCTTTTCTCCTGCACCTGTTCCGTGTCCTGCCTATGGCTCTTGAGCTGATCCTCTAGGCTTTGTTAATGGAAGCCCTAAAGGGCTTCAGAACCTCTCAGAGAGCCATCTGGGATTAAAAGTGCCATTAGCTACAGTAAAAGAAGCAAGCTGTAGAGAAGAGCACAAAGAACAGCACTTCCACCCCCTCAAACCTTCTTCATGTACCCATGGGAGGTCCCCTCATCCCAGCTAACCACCCTTCCCTCACCAGATAAGCACAGCACTGTGCTCAGAGCTCATATTCCTAGTCATCTGCCTCTCAGATCCTATTTCCTCAGGCCAACTCACTTAAAGTTATCCCTCATGATCCTGGATATTGATTTCAAGAAACTACAGTTGATCCAGGTTGTTTTGACCCAGGCAGGAAGTATTTCTCTACTGATGCACCTTTTTACCGTTGCCTCATTCCCTGTGAAAACCTGCCTTTGATTTCACTGTTTCTGCTACAGGGCAATGCAATATAGGCAACCCAAAAGCAGAGAACATTTTTGAGGTTGTTTTCCACCTTTTTTTTTTTTTTAATGTTACATATTATTACCTATTTTTGACAACAAGCTAGTCAAACTCCACCACAGTATTTCTTGAAGAGAAGCAGAAATCAGCACCTCTGCTATTAGTCCTTTACAAATAAGTACAGCAGGCTGATTTTAACAGAACGAGTCTCAGCTGTTTTCAGACTGTCACTTAACCTCTACCTCTTCAGCCTAAAAGCAAGCAGCTACTTTTCTCTCACATATGACACCTTTGATTGCAAATTTTCACCTTTGTAGCTGGTTTTTCACGCTTAGAAGAGGTATAAATGGTAAAAAAAGATGCATAAGCCTTATTTTCTGAAAATCAGATGAGAAATGAGGGTTTGGGGGGGTTTTATGTATTTTATTTCTTGAATTTTTCTTTTATAAAAGAAAAACCACTTGCTTCTCTTACTGGGCATTGTTTTCAGAGATGCTGATCATTATGATTTGCTAGTGATTGCAACATTAATTTGGGGTATTCCTTAAGTATAAAAATCAGCCCTATTCTAAAAATACATTGTTCCAAACACAGACTTTGTGCTGTCTCAGGCAATTATCCATAATCTCTTTCAGCACTAAAACTCAAGGACTTGAGCTTATCAAGAAACAGTTATCTTTACCCATATATCAAGTCAGCTTTTACAAATATGCAATTATTTATATGTCTAATAGAGGCCTGAATTCTGTCCCAGTTCATTGTGGCAAATTCATCATGGTAAATTCAGAATAACTACACTCTTTCTAAATATTTAGGCAAAGCGTGTATGATCAGACACCACTAATGAGAACAGGACTGCTGCCTTGCTCCCATTCTGTTTGGATGCTCTGAAATCCTCCTTCTATGGAAAATAAGAGCAATATAGAATTAAGAATATTTATTTATTGTACCACTGGTCAAAAAGTTGCCAAATCATATAACTGAGGTAAGAAAAGAAACCACAAGGAATACCAGGAACCTAACTTGTACTTTTACCTTTTAAAGTCTCCTCTTCGGTTAATTAAAGACTGTTACCCTGAATTGAAAATCATATCTCTTCCTGGGTTTCAAATGCACAGTACCTTCTTCCTCCCTAAGAAATATAATTTTTCCCTGAGATAACTTCCTTCTTCTCACAGAGAAAAAATGAAGCAGCAAATCTGTCTTAAAAGTAATAACTTACACATTATATTGAAATAGCATTTAAGTGACAACAAGGCAATCAACAAAAGAGCAACATTATTTGCTCAGTCAATCTCTTTCAGAGGGATAAAACAATTCGAAACCCAGGCCATTAAAATGCTGAGGAAAGAAGGGAGGAAGAAACCTGGGGAAAAGAAGCACGCCAATATAAAATATTCAGAGTACTTACACATGATATAGTTTCAGAAACAGTGGCCACAAAATAGGAAAACAATTGCAGTGTTTGAAAACTAGAGCTAGGCAAATCAATGATGGCTAGTCATCAACCATGCCTCACACACATCATTTATTCAGTCAGAATCCTTCCTTCATCCTTCTCGACAGAACCAATAAAAAACTACTCTATGCAGTTAAGCCTCAATCTGTATATCTGAGGAAGACAGGAATCAGATAAATTCATTTTAAGGGGGAAATTCTTCTTCTAATTTTCCTCACAGGTAGCAGCTTTCCAGCTCTCCAACCCTGTGATTCTCAATCACAGTTATTGCTGAAGCACTCACATGCTGAAGCTGGTGGTAATAGCTGGGTTCAGGGGGCCCTTCTGCCAAAGGAAACTGAAAAGCATCCAGTATTGATGACCCTGGAGGTAATCACCTAACTGGCGGAGGTAAAACTGGGAGGTTTTTGTATCATATGTATCAAGAAATACATGACTAAAATACAAGGAAAAACTGTTATTCAATATATTTTTTTCAATATACTTTTGTAATTCCTTTTAGCATGGTGTAACAGCCCTGTTCTGGGAGGTAATCACATTCTGCTAAACCCTTTATGAACAAATAGCAAAAAGATGGCTCCAGCCTCAAAATCAAAGAAGGCCTAAGATGGAGGACGTCAGAAAAGGAATACAAGGAGACAGGCTCTATAGGGATGATAGGTCATGGTTTCCACACATGAGAAGCCTCATGTGTTTATCTGTAAACAGCATGAATCTTAAGGAGCAATGTGAGGAACAGCAGCAAAACCATTTCCAAGATGTGCCTTTGACATTGAAGGCAGCCTGGGAGAAGATACTATGTTTGTAAATGAAACAAAGCCATATAGGAATCACGGGATGATCTGTCAATTCTCAGAGAGGGATGATCCATTGGGAGAGGCTGCAACCAAGGGAATGGGGAAAAAACCGGTTAGCATTTGGCACAGCTCCAGTTGTCAAGGTCAGAGAAAAAATGCTGTGGTAACCAAGGCACAAGTAATTAAAGCCTGGACAAGAGTATTAAGTACTTCTTGGTAGGTTCCTAATCAAAGACAGCTCTTGAGGTCCGAGTTGTGTCTATGTCCCACAGTCCCTAGTGACAGTGTCCTTTCTCTCTTTCAGCCCTCCCATTTTCCTCTCTTGTATCAACTCTTTCACCTTCTGCCCTTTTTTCCTTTGTTTTCAATTAAACCTAGGCTAAAAAACAACAGATGAAGCAGCTTCTGTCATAACTGACATCACACAGTAAGCATTATATTAGCTAATACATTAAATAGACACTGAAAAACAGGGAAAGGGATAAATTATACCCTTGTCTGTTTGTTCAGCTGCTACGCCCCGTCAGATGCGTGTTGTGGTGTTTGTTTGTTAAACCTTCCTTGCAAAGAGCAATATCCCAATTGCTCCCATGCTGACAGTGCCAAGGCGAACGTCTCCCTGCCCATGCTAATGGCAAGTATTCCCCTTCCTTTCAAAAGAGTCTGTAACCTCTACCTTGTAGGACCCTCTTCTGATCTTTTACTTCAGCAGGAAATTTTTACAGTGGTGGAATTGGTGCATTGACCTGGAGCAAGCACAAAATGAAGATGGTTAAAAATTGAAGCCATATGTAGGATTGTGTGAAATTCAGAAATACATGAAGAAATCAGGCAATTTCTATCTCAAAGCTGTAAGAAAAGGAAAGTGAAACTTTAGTTATTGCTAACAGGAAAAGCGTCTTTTACCCGCTTTTCCCATTCTAAGGATAGATTTGGGGAACGATACAGGCTTTGAACTAGGATTGCAAAGGAAGATCAAGCCTTTTTGCAGCTTCTTTTTCTGACTGATTGATGCATTCATGGCAAGTATTCTTGCTCACAGACCACAAATGACAAGTGACAGCCCATACTCTTACACAAGATCACCTGTAAAGCAGTCTAGCTAATCATCTACAAAGTCCTAAAGAGATTGATACTGTACCCCACTTTCCCATTTGTGCCAGTTAGTTCTCATCTTAAGTTCTGACAAATCCATAAAGATAAATGTGCAAAAAGAAGGCAGAAAATAGAGGAAAAGAGTTAAAACTGAAGTAGTGAATTCTCAGAAATGTCATTAGAGATTCTTAGGGACTTAAAACAGCAAATGTTTATTTTTTTAAAAACTAGACATAGAAGGAATCAGTCATGCAAGCCTAGAGTCACATAGGCAAGAATTAATTTCAAAATGGATATTGGTCATTCTGCTTAACTCATGAAATTTATTGGTTTTGCTGGATCTATCTGCAAAATATACTTATTCAAGGAAACTTGCCAGGATACACTACGTTTAAGGATTATACTAAGGATTAAACTCATAAACATTTGTATAATGCTTACTCTATTGTTTGTAACATACAGCACTCCTTACCATAGTACTTGTAATTCAGATTTTTCACTAATCACTTGTTCAAGACAACCTGGGTGGGGGATTTTCATACTAGGAGAACTGAAAATACGAATCCAGAAACTCATACAAACTACCATTGTTCCCAAAAGAGCAGGAATTTCCTGCAGCATACAATATTTGGCCTAAGCTATTCAATGAAGGCACAAATAATGGGACGCTGAGAAATGAATGACAACCACTGACCCTGCCTTCTGAGAGCTCCTGTTGTTGCATTGTTGCTGCTCCCTTTCTAAAGGTAAACAGCAGAGCCCCTATAAATCAAGACTATTCTAGACTTCAAAGCCACTGGGATATCCCTATCAATATATCACTCAAGTCAGAAATTAGCTTTAATGTGCTATATGATCAGTAAATAGTCAGAGTTAGGAGTCAGAGAGCAAAGGAGTGTTGCTAGGTCCAGTCAATTATTATTTTCCTGATAAAATACTATCTCCAGGAGATCTCTGAAGCTAATATAGAGTCATGCTTCAAACCATGACCCTCAGATGCCATAAATTTCAAGGATCTACACCAGAATGCTCACTCACGTCAGACACTTAAAACTATAAAGCTTCAAAGGAGATAGAACAAACATTAGTTTAAGGTGTCCAAAAGAACATCTGCATCTGCACCAGCCACATGTGAGGGCAAACAGCTTGAGCTGCTCTCTCCAGCCAGGCTAAGTATCCTTAGCTTAAATCTTCTTGAATTGTGACTAATGACCCAGAACATGCTTTGCAGCAATTAAAGCAAATAAACAAACACCCTGACATCTCCTGACAGCATCTGAATGTTCTCTTTCTCTGTGCCTGGTATCTTTACAGATCATGTTGATACTAGCCATGAAAAACAGTTGCCAGAATTTGTGAGAGCTCTTGAAATACCAAGCTATGGGCCATAATTTGCCAGAGGGCCATCTTAGCCCCAGAGTAATGGTGGTAGCTGACCAGGAGGTCAACAGCACACAAACTGAAAAGTGTCACACACATAAAGCCCATAAAGCCAGTACAGTCAAACTGGGTAGATTTTGCCATTGGATGAAGAAAGTGCAAGACGTTTCACGAGGTTTAAACCTATGAGTTTTCAAGAAAATGGATAACAAACTAGTATGTCTTCCCCTGACAGCACAGACAAAGAGGGTCCAAACTCATGCTAAACACTGTCACACACAGGCTAATGTGAGGGAAGGTAGCTCAAGACCAATCCTATCTAGGAGAAATTGAGGCCAGTTCCTTCTGATATGCAGTATCATAACCACGAAGGCCAGCTTCGCATAGGCACTGTTAGAGAAGGAGATGGTGGCCACTGCCAGCTTTTGCCATGTTTGGATGTTATTCCCAAGGAGTGGAGGGCATTGTCCCTGATGTGGCACTGGCAGGCTTACAGCTCCAGATGTGTCTGTGCTGCATTCCTACTCCTGAAATTGGGTCATGGTTCCACAAATACACAGAGCCAGACAGGGAACTTGTTCTGTAGCCCAAAAGTAAGGGGATTCAGGCAGGAGGGCAATGTCCTGCGGTCTGGTTCCTACTTCCAGCATCCACTCTGCCTTTTGCAGTAGAGAATAATTGGATAAAGTGCATAAACAACACCAAGGGTCACTCCAAGTCTGCACAGCACAGCAAAGACATGATTTTGTCTGTGTCCTCACCATTTATCTCATCAATTCAAATTGTCCACACCAGCTTTATGTTCAGTTTGAACACCTTTTTAGTGAAGCTTCATTTCTGTTAAGTTCCTGCAAAAACTGTATTTGGTTATATTATGATGGAATTATCATAATCAAATTTAACAATGACTAAGCTGCGTGTAAGTGGTCTAGTTCATATAAACACGCATAGTTATTTTGCCAGAATGTGAGATGTTGGCCTTCGGTTCTTTATCTACAAGTAATGATGGCATAATAGTGCAAGAAAATTATAATACAGCTTCTTTGAAGCAGACTTCTCTTTTGAAAAAACGTTCTTTAGAGCCACTAGAAGACCTCTTGGTTACATTTCTGCTGCAGTTGCATTTCAAAATCTTTGTAATTAAACACACCTAGAGAATGGCAAGATATTCCTCTTCCCAATGAAGTCTTAGTCTTGCAAAATCAGACAAGAAAAAAAAAGCCTGCTTTGGGTTGATTTCAAGTCCCCCTCCTCCCTCTTAGCCTTTTCTTTTCTATGGTGGCTGTATGTGTTGTCCCAGAATCTCTGCTTTCACTTATAAAGAAGTTTCTAGCCCCTTTGATCACAAAGAAAACCTTTGAAATGTGAAATGAGTTTAAACTGATGCAGCAATGTGTGCCCAAGTCTTTAGACACCTGTAATAACAGTAGTTGGATGTGTGAACTGTCCTATTCACATCAGCAGAGTGTAAATTCTAAAGCCAAGTTAAATACAGGACACATGGTCTGGTGATTAGATCATTATTTTGGCATTTGTGATGTTCAGGTTTAGTTTTCTGCTGATCCACAGAGTTATGGGAATTTGGATAAGTCAGTTGGCAGAAGGTTTGAACCATGTCTGTTTCCCACCAGGGACCTGGAGTCCGGCTCATGCCAGAATGGCAAGGCTCTGCCGCCTTCTCTCCCTTATCCCACATGCCATCTAAGGTTAGATTTGCACAAGATCACAGCATTTGGACCCAAGACTGGAGATCAGTTAAATATATTTGCAAATTACCAGGCTGTAGCCTTTGAACAGACCAGGGTCTCGGAGTTCATTAACTCCACAAATTATGAGAGGATGCAACACTGCATTTAAAATGAAAATATACAATAAAGTAAAAGCAGTCCAACAAAAGAGCTGAACAATGAAAGGAAAGAGATTCATCCTGTAACCACAACGCTGTGACTTGAGCTCTGACTGAGTTCCTGTATGACGTCTGAAGAGAGGAATTTAACAATATTCAAACATTTCTTTTTCTGACAGCAGATGAAACAGTAATTTAATGGAGAAATAGCTGCCAAAGGTTAGTGCAGGAAGGTCTGGCCCTCCTAAAAAACACGGTAACATGACATGGAGGGGTGTGTATAAAATTAATATAGTTGTATGTATCATTTCCCAGTTAAGTGCAAGTATATTTGTATCAGCAACCCTACAGAAACAGAGAAAAATACACAGTTTTCTCTCTCTACAGTTAAGACAAATTCACAGTACCAGTATTTTATCAGATTGCTCCCCAAAATAGCTCTGAGTGAAATTTATACTTTTTATTTTATCAAAACACTTGCAATTGAAAGCTCAGTAAATCCATAACTTTACAAATGCAGACCATTCTGTTGACTCCAAGAGGACTGTTAAGAGGAACAAAAGTGTGCCTAGGCATGCTATTGAGAAATTTGGTCTACACCATCTTTATTCTGGATTCATATCTACTTATATAAGCATTCATAATTGAAAAATGTATAAAATGCTACCACTGAAAGCCATCTTAGGGATCAATAAAACTTGTGTACAAGAATCAAATATTCCCTCTCATTCCTCAGTCCATTGATGCAAGAAAGAAGAAAATTCTTCTCTTCAAGCCTGCCTTCTGTAGAAAGTAAGGCCATCCTATTTTCTGCCAAGCTTCAGGTAGCTTACAAGGATAAAGTCATATCTTTTAAGATGTACCATTAGCTTCCTTACTGCTGGAGAAAATTAAGAAAGAAAATTGCCTGTCACACCCAGAGCTGATGATGAAGGCTGAAGTCTGCTTAGATTTTCATTCCCAGGCTTAGACTTTGAGGTTACCTTATTTATTTATTTTCATGCACCTGGAGTGCTGTTTAAAATACTGTCCTAGGTTCAGCAGCAGCAGTCATTTTTTCTCCTTCTTAGTAGCTGGTGCAGCGCTGTGGTTTTGAATTTCGGCCTGGGAATAATACTGATAAAGCCAATGTTTTCAGTTGCTGGTCAGAATGTTTACCCTGACCAAGGACTTGAGTCTCATGCTCTGCCAGGGAGGAGGAGAAGCCTGGAGGAAGCAGAGACAGGACACCAGACCCAAACTAACCAAAGAGGTATTCCATACCACAGCACATCATGCCCGGGATGTAACTGAGAGTTAGCCGGAAGGGCTGGATCTCTGCTGGATGGGGGGCGAGGTATTGGTATTGGTCGGCGGGTGGTGAGGTGTTGTATTCTCTTCCCTTGTTATTTCTCTTATCATTATTATTATTGGTGGTAGCAGTAGTGATTTGTGTTATATCTTAGTTACTAAACTGTTCTTATCTCAACCCGTGGGAGTTGCATTCTTTCGATTCTCCTCTCTGTCCCTCCAGGAGGGGGAAGAAAGGTTGGGGGGGAGGAAGTAGACTGCGTGGTTCTGATTTACGGCCTGGGCTCAAACCACGACAAATACAAAATCTACAAAGTATTTGCTTTCTTGAAAACATGATAAATTGGACTAGATTTTCAGTGTGCTGCATATATGCAATCCCAGCTTTTAGGTGATCTGCAAGGGTCTCAGGTAATTCTAGCTTTTTGATGGCATGCAATCTTCAGTGCTAGAATGAGACACTTTTTGTCTCTGTTTTTCCCTCACCATCTAACTCATGGCTCAGCTGATGATGCCAGGATTGATGTGCCTAGGAAGAAACACTTCCTATTTTTATTGCTGATATATTACCTTTTAGTTTTACTACTATTTTTTCTGCACACCTTTTGAAGAACACTCCAAACACATTGCATCTCTTTCCAAGTGTCAGATTATTCATCCAAGCAATGACTTTACTTTACTTATGGAAGATTAAAGATGTGTTTGTTAAAATAGGCAATTGGACACGTTGAGATATCCTGCTGGGCATGGTAACTTTGTCCATATGAAATATGCTACAGAAACTAATATATTCTGAAGTATCCTTTTACTTGGATAGCTGATAACTGACTCCATCAGCTTAACTCCTGCTTTGCTGATATGTCTCAGGTAAATTTTTTAAGCCTTCAAGATGTAAAGAAAAAGGATACATTAAAGAAACCATAGAAGTCTGTCTTAAACTAACAGAAGCAAACAAGCTTGTTTGTAACATCTACTCAAGCCAAGGTACAACAGACCTTGAGGGTTATTTCTGCTGGAGAGATGCACAAACTATCGCTCAGTTAATAATAAGGATGATGGCAACGATAGTGATGGCAATAATAATTTTGAGAAGACAAAGAAGGAGAAGGAAAAATATAACAGCATGCTCAAATTATCATCTGACCTCATTTTGTGAGCCATATAAAGCCATTAAGTCCATAGAGAGACGATCTGCCTGCCAGATGAGGCCAGCTTGCTTGTTATCATAGCCCCTGCAGCACACAGTCCAGAGCCATACTGGAAACCAGTCAGGCATGCTACAATGTGAGCTTGAGGGCATGGAATTGTCCCAGGAGGTAGTCAGGGACTGCTAGGTCCTGAATGCCAATGACGCAACTTGAATTCTGCTGGGAAAAAAACAATGTTGGCCAGTTACCGTCACAACTTTAAAGGCAAGGCAATATTTGCAAGTTATTATATTACAACAGTTAGAGGTCTTGGAAAAAAACAGACTAGCTGTGAAACAGATGAGGCATAATCAAATGATATCAAGATATCACAATTTTCAAAACTGAACATCCTGTTCTTGCCTCTGCTCTCCTAGTTTCTAACCTTGATATGCAAGGGCCAGCAAGTAAGGAAAATGTTTTCCTTCTTCAACAGATCATACAAGGCCCTTTGACTGCAAAAGGATTTTCTCTAGTCACTAGAAACTGGTTGACCCTTTTTTCATTTATCTATGAGAGGAAGAAGATCCAAAGCACAACACTTAAAAGAATGATGACAATGCCCCACTTAACACCTGAGGCAGCAGAAGTCATCAGATCATGTGGTCCAAATTGGCAAATACAGTACAAAATAGTTGGTTAGAGAAAAAAAACAATTTTATTGAGCTTAGATAGACACCTCTTATTGCTGCCTTCTCTACAGCACTTCCTTCAAGTTTTGTGGACTCACTCAGCACTCCACTCTAATCAGCTTTGCAATTCATCTTCAAGACACTGTTACTCCACATTGGAGCACACCCAACAACTGAACCCACTCCCTCCAAAACCCTGCTAGTATTCACCATTGTAAAAAGGATCTGCATTGAACAGTCAACAACTATCCACCAGCTTTTAAGACAATATTTCTGTTAATGTCTGACTAAAGGCAATCAGGAATGATGATCTTGAGAGAGCCAAGCAAGGACAGAAGAACCATGGAGTATGTTTCCCTGTTACCATGTAGTCATTACCTTATACATACAAAGGTTCTTGGTGGCCAAATCATCTTCCAGGAAAAGACTTACGGTAATAAACACCATCCTGTGTCCAGTCTGTCACATATACAGACACTCTGCAAGACTTTAATAAAGTGATGGTTTGATGTAAAACCACAAGGTCCAAGAAGAAAAGTAGAAATCAGGTATATGCAGCAAGTTATGCACTTGAAACCAAGAAGATTCCAGGAAGAAAATGCTTTACATTTTAGGCCATTTCCTCTATCTTCCTACCATTCAATGCATTTCATCTTTTTGCAAAAACAAAGGAGATATTATAGGACAAAAAATGCATTTTTCTTTGGATCACCACTAAATGTACACAGTGTTTGATTTACAGACTGAAACAATCAACAATATGGAAATAGTATTTATCAACTAATTCAAGTTTTATGCATATACACAGTATAATGCTACGCATAAAACATGATGTGAAACATAGCTTTATGTATTTTTACTAGGCAAACTTAAACTTTGATTTATGTCCATTTCACTAAAACTTTATTGCTTCCTCGTCAGATAGGACAGATTCCTTTCTGTATCTTAGATGGTAAATATAGCTAATGTGCTGAGGCTGCAATGGATCAGCAGTGAAGCTGTTTAATAGTGACATAAATTATTTCAGTGACTTTTCCGGCAAGTGAGAGATGACTCCATGTGCTATAAACTAATACCAAAGGAATGATGCTCTTTCATGCTAGCAAAGTGCCTGAGCTATATTGTTTTTGTATCCTGTTGGGGATGCTACAAATGCAGCATGTATTACAACTATATGCACTTAGACCATTTTTCTTTCTTGTTTTTAATGCTCTCCTGCACTGAAAATTGAGCTTCAGTGTCTGAATGAAGGCAAAGCCAACTACTTTATTTGAAACCTCCCTTTAAAGTCTGCAAATCCCAACAGATTTTTAAAAACCTTTCCATTAGCTAAAAAATATATTTTAAAATAATTATGCCTGTAGAAACTAAGAAGTGCAAGGCATGAATGAAGCTGGATGGCTGGAGAGGGCCACATGCACATGCCTGTATGCCCTTTCCCACACTGCAGAGGCTGTTCAGCAATGCTCCATCTCCATTAGCCTGCCCCTGTCTCCAGAGACCGTGTTATAGTTTCCAGAGCATTTTGTTCAACTTGCAGTTCAAGTGCACTTCTACTAGGAAACCAGTTTCTATTTGTCCTCAAATTGGTCACTTATAAAAGACCTTTCATGTGCATTGCAGTTCCTCAATAGAAATCACAGGAATATGGGGGAGCAGAGCAGATGTTCATTACAGTGCCACAAAATATGTGCCATCAGAGAGTTAACTGATGCAGAAGTTCATCCTGTGAGTAGTTTTCACCTACTTAATGCAGCCATATTATCTGTTCACTTTCATCCTTGCCCCCATAGAAATTCATCCTCTTTTCTCCCTTGTACCTGTTCTTGCAAATTTAATTGCAGTTTCCCTCTTTCTGTACCTCCCATGAAGCCAACTTTGACAATCCCAAGAATATCCCTTTGCTGTTCTGTTTTATCCCTCCACTAGCATACATACTAGCATACTCATACAGGATATCGGGACCTCATTTCCCACGTTTCCTCTCTTGCCCAAGCACTTCTTCCAACTGTATTTCTCCCTCCTCTCCAACTCTTTGCATAAATTTAAACTAGCCTCCTTCTTTACACTGTCTGTTATCTGTTTCTCTGCAGACCAAAGCTAACCTCTTTTCCACTGTACCTCTGAATGGAACAATATGGTCTACAATTGCTTCCTCAATTTCTTTATCACCAACCACTGAACTCCATCGCTCTCTGCCCCAAAGAGCTGATGCAGAAGCTCCACAGCCAAGTTGTTCTCTCCTTGAGCCCTCTTCACTTCCCATTCATGAATACCACACCGCCTCCTCACATTTTCTCCTATACTTCCTATTGAATCCATTCATTCTCTTTCCTTTATGCAGTCTCTTTCCTTTTGAGCAGTCAACAGAGAGTCTGCTGGTCAGGGTTAAAGGGAGAACAGCAATGGGAGACGTTACTGTGGGGATCTGTCACAGACCGCCTGATCAAGAGGAATCTGTGGATGAAGTGCTCTATAGACAGATAGGAACAGCCTCATGCTCACAGGCCCTTGTTCTTATGGGGGACTTCAACCACCCTGACATCTGTTGGAGTGACAGTATGGCCTGGCACAAGCAATCCAGGAGGTTCCTTGACTGTGTGGAAGACAGCTTCCTTCTGCAAGTAATAGAGGAGCTGACAAAGAGAGATGCCATGCTTGACCTCGTGCTCACCAACAGGGAAGGGCTCGTTGGAAATGTGATGCTGCAGGGCAGCCTTGGATGCAGCGATCATGAGATGGTTGAATTCGAGATCCTCGGGACAGTAAGAAGAGCGTGCAGCAAGCTCACTGCCCTGGACTTCAAGAGAGCAGACTTTGGCCTCTTCAGGAACCTGCTTAGTAAAGTCCCATGGGATATAGCCCTAGAGGGCAGGGGGGCCCAAGACTGCTGGTTGATATTCAAGGATCAACTGCTACAAGCTACAAGGAGTGTTGCATCCCAACTAGAAGGAAGTGCAGCAGGAGGGCCAGGAGACCTCCATGGATGGATAAGGAGCTGCTCAGGAAAATTCAAAGGAAAAAAAAAGGCCTATAAAAGCTGGAAACAGGAACAGGCATCATGGGAAGAATACAGGGATGTTGTCTGGGAAGCTAGGGACCAGGTTAGGAAAGCTAAGGCCCAGTTAGAATTAAACTTGGCTGGGGATGTTAAGGAAAACAGGAAGGGATTCTATAGGTACGTAGCGAATAAAAGACAGACTAGGGACAACGTAGGCCCCCTCCGGAAGATATGGAGAGAACTGGCTACCCTGGATTTGGAGAAGGCTGAGGTTCTTAATGACTTCTTTGCCTCGGTCTTCACTGGCAAAGGCTCTGATCACATCACCCAAGTCTTGGAAGGCGGACACAGGCATTGTGAGAATGAAGACCCTAGGCCTACTGTAGGAGAGGATCTGGTTCGAGACCATCTTAAAAACCTAAACGCACACAAGTCCATGGGACCTGATGAAATCCATCCGCGGGTCCTGAAGGAGCTGGCGAATGAAGTTGCTAAGCCACTGGCCATCATATTTGAAAAATCATGGCAGTCAGGTGACGTACCCGACGACTGGAAAAAGGGAAATATAACCCCCACTTTTAAGAAAGGAAAAATGGATGACCTGTGGAATTACAGACCAGTCAGTCTCACCTCTGTGCCTGGCAAAATCTTGGAGCAGATTCTCCTGGAACGCATGCTAAGGCACATGAAAAACAACAAGGTGCTTGGTGACAGACAGCATGGCTTCACTAAGGGGAAATCCTGCCTGACCAATTTGGTGGCCTTCTATGATGGGCTATGGAACTGATGGGCAGGGGTAGAGCAGTTGACGTCATCTACCTGGACTTGTGCAAAGTGTTCGACACTGTCCCACACGACATCCTTGTCTCTAAATTGGAGAGACATCAATTTGATGGGTGGACCACTCAGTGGATAAAGAACTGGCTGAATGGCTGCACGCAAAGAGTTGTGGTCAATGGCTCGATGTCCGGCTGGAGACCGGTAACGAGTGGTGTCCCTGAGGGATGAGTGGTGGGACCGGTCCTGTTCAACATCTTTGTTGGTGACATGGACAGTGGGATTGAGTGCGCCCTCAGAAAGTTTGCTGATGACACCAAGCTGTGTGGTTCGGTTGATACGCCAGAAGGAAGGGATGCCATCCAGAGGGACCTCGACACGCTTGTGAGGTGGGCTGATGCCAACCTTATGAAGTTTAACCAAGTCAACTGCAAGGTCCTGCACTAGGGTGGGGGCAATCCCAGGCACGGCTACAGGTTGGGCAGAGAAGAGATTCAGAGCAGCCCTGCAGAGAAGGACTTGAGGGTGTTGGTCGATGAGAAAATGAACATGAGCCGGCTTCAGTGTGCGCTCACAGCCCAGAAAGCCAACCATATCCTGGGCTGCATCAAGAGGAGCTTGACCAGCAGGTCGAAGGAGGTGATTCTGCCCCTCTACTCTGCTCTCGTGAGACCTCACTTGGAGTATTGTGTGCAGTTCTGATGTCCTCAACATAAAAAGGACATGGAACTGTTGGAACAAGTCCAGGGGAGGGCCACGAGGATGATCATGGAACTGGAGCACCTCCTGTGTGAAGACAGGCTGAGAAAGTTGGGGCTGTTCAGCCTGGAGAAGAGAAGGCTGCGTGGAGACCTCATAGCAGCCTTCCAGTATCTGAAGGGGGCCTACAAGGATGCTGGGGATGGACCCTTCATTAGGGACTGTAGTGATAGGACAAGGGGTAACGGGTTAAATCTTAAACAGGGGAAGTTTAGATTGGGTATAAGGAAGAAATTCTTTACTGTGAGGGTGGTGAGGCACTGGAATGGGTTGCCCAGGGAGGTTATGAATCCTTGGTGGTTTTCAAGGCCAGGCTGGATGAGGCCTTGGGTGACATGGTTTAGTGTGAGGTGTCCCGGCCCATGGCAGGGGGGTTGTAACTAGATGTTCTTAAAGTCCTTTCCAACCTTAACTATTCTGTGATTCTATGAACTGTAACCTGCAGCTCTGTATCTGCATGTCACTTCTAAGTACCTGCCATAAGTGTCTATTCAGGCTCATATTAAGTCATCAGTTCCTCTTAGGACTGGTATTGCCATCTCTCACTCCTGCCTTCCCATATTTATATATTGTTGTTCCCTGCATATGCTCCTGGATGCATGTGCATTCACGACAGCAGCAACCATCCTTCCCTCAGGAGCCCTCTGCGGTCACTGGCAAAGCCTCTGCCTCTGCCTCGTCCTGGTGCAGCTGCAGTTTGACCACCTCCTCAGTCTGTTTTACATTGCTTTTCCACTCAGATAAACCTTCTGATCATTTTAAAATATATTTCGTAAGTGCACAGAAAAAGTCTTCTTCAATCTGTCTACTTGTTTTTCACAGGCTGTAAAACATGAACAACTAAGCATTTTCATTGTGAGACGTAAACAGCAGACAGAGGCCTCCTCCACCAATCCCTGTGGAACATTTCTTTTTGAAGGAGGAAAGGAACTGGGGGACTCCCCTATGACTAACTTCTCATTGAATATAAAGCTTATAAAAGCACCAATGTAACAGTTATTTCCCCATGGTTCATCCTGCTTTCCAGTTACAGAACATGCACAAAACAAAATGCACAAAACTGTGCTGGCAATATAATAACTGGAGTATAATCATAAAGAATCCAAATTTTATAAAAATTAAACACAGTGATAAATATATTGCATTTTGGCGTGTTTCTTCCCAAGTTTTCCCAGAAAAGTCTTCACTTATGTCTTAAGACTTTAAACTGGCTCTCACAGGAGGAGGTTCTGTAGGTTATCAGTCTATTCTATAGTGGCTAAAGACTACCTTAAGACACAACAGAGAGTACTTAATCTGACAGATCTCCATCACTTTCAACATGATTTTATTTAAACCTATGATGAAAACTCAAGTCATCCACACAGAAACGTCCAAGATGGTCTCAGTATAGCCCATTTTATTGTGAATGGGACTGTCTACATGCTGCAACATTCACTCTTTTCCACTTCAATGTTGTTGTTGTCAAATCTGTTCAATTTACTGTTTTTTCATTATGCTTTAGCATTCTTCTTGTCCTCCTTTCCACAGCACATGAACCATCAGCCTGACAGTCCCAGCCCTTCAGGAACCCCAGCACATGAAACATGCTCCAGAAAACACTTCAGAGTGCTTTCATTGCAAAGATTATTGCTATGATTTCATTTTCTCCTGAATCACTTGGAGATTTCCACAGAAATCAGTGGAACTGCATCTGCCTAAAATTCCTATAGCTCAGTTTGAAACTGTCTGTGTGTTTCCAGCATTTGCAGGAAGGTAACACCCAGTTTAGGTGGCTCATGTTAGTGAATGCAGTGCTTCATACCCCTAGGCTAAAACAACAGCTCAAGGAAGTTTTCTTTCCTTTACCCTCTCCTCCCTTTTATATTTTCTTATAAACACAGGTTTCTAGTCCTATCTCTTCCCATCTAAAAGCAATGTGATGGTGGAGGAGGCAGCTGGAAACATCACCTCAAATGCTAACATCATTTAGTATTTTTTTGATGTTTATTTCATCTGGAAAGTACACAGTTATGGAAGTACACAGTTATTTACGGTGACTTATTACTTCCATTATTAGATATGATAACCACAGAGAACAGACTGACATAATTCAAAATCTGCAGAAAATGACAGAAAACATTCCTGTGATGCCAGGCTGGTTTCTGCCTTACTGAAAAGGCTTTTTCCATCCTGGACACCTTTGCTTAGCTGTATGTGCAAGAGTAAGTCTGAATACCCAGGAGAATTGTGCCATTAGTCCATGATTATAGTACCACACTAACCCAGAAGAACTGGTAAATGTAGAATAATTCATTGAGATGTTCCTTTCACATTTTCTGGATAAATAAAACTAAATTTGAGACAAAAATGCCAAGGAACTTCTGAGAAATGAAGTTTTGTCCTAAAAATACCAATTCATGTAAGAGAGGTTGAAGCTGACTGCCTAAATTATTGACAAAATTCAAATGATTTCTGAAGTCTAGACTCCCAGAAATTTTGTTTTTCAGCTCTTACCCCACATTATTATTTCTTCTCTTTTCGACTGAAGACACATTCAGAGAATCAACATTTGTAAAAGCACAGGAGGACAAGACCAGATACACGTTTTTTTCATGTACAGACAAGCTGTAAGTACGGGTAAAACAGGGATCAGCCAGTCAGAGCTCTATAGTTCATCTTGTCTCTCATTTTCCCCTGTGATTTTTTCTTTTTTGATTATCAAGGAAATCAATAAGGTTATGTCCAGTGATGTCTGGGACTTCTCTATCAACTCCGTATACACAAAGAGTGATCGATTCCAATGATACTACAGAAAAAAACAGACTGCTATAAATTTTACAACCCAGGCTCTACATTTGAACTTGACTGAAGTAATTAGCCCGTAATCAAATGCTTGCTATCTCTTTCACACTTTAAAACTAGTAGACCCCATTTCAGTGATGTCGTGTGTTTACTCCTAAAATACAAGAACACAGTATTTCTTTTTCCACTCTCAGTTGGTTTATCAGTTTTGAAACAGCCATTTGACTGTTGATAAAGTTGAAATTACATGAAAAAATATTTTCTCTGTACTGCTGTCAACAGTTCCAGTTCCCCGCAGTTAACTGATGGCTTCCAATTACTCGTGACCTGCCCACTTTAACACTTCATTTATGTACTATATTTTAAACTTTTTCAACATCTATGAATCTTGCATGTAGCATAGCTGAGATCTCTACTGAATGAACTAGCTCGGCGGTGATGGTGCTACAAAACAGGTAGGGCTCATGCACCTTGCTTCTTTTTCATGCATCCTGCTGTAGCCCTACCTGATCCTAGCCCCACACCTTGCTTTTTGTATCCACAAAAAAATGCTAGACTGCTAATGCTGAGATCCAGTTCACTTTCCAATATGCAGTTTTGCTTATGCTAAGTAAGCCCCACCGATGAAGGGATGAGGAAACTTCCCAAACATGCACTGAAAGTCTGATTCTTTGAAACCATAGTACACCCACAGCTCAGCGACACATATTCATCCATTCAGAAACCATTTGCCTTAGTAACACTTCATCAGCAAATCTTTCTAGGTTGTGCATGTCCAGCTTCAATTTACATCACTAATTTATTTTCAAATACATTTTTTTTCCAAGTAATTTCTGTACTTTTAGACTTGAATATGCATTTCCATAGTGCTTGAAAAAATCCAGAAGAGTGCACACATACTAGAAATAGGGGTCTCATTCCTTTCTGCATTGCAGTCCTGTCAGTCATTCATATCGGTGCAAAATAAGTGCAGCATAAACAAAGTGCCAGGTCTGATTTGACATCAAGTGTGCAATGCATAGATAAGGTGCAAAGTAGGGAATGACTGACCACAGAAACCTTATAGCAGGTTGCTGGATAGGTACACAAGTATGCAAATTCTGGGTGCCAACAACTTCACGTAAATAGGTTATAGAGAAGTACAAGGCTGTATTTCCTATATGTACACAGTATTTCTAGAATACATGTCACAGTTTTCTTAATCCATTGTCTCTCTGAACACACGAAATTGATGGCTTTTGCACCACCTGTACCTAGACGATGCATAGGACAGCAAAAGCTACAACGTCTGATATAAAAAAAAATGAAAATAAAAAATTGAAAAAAGAAGCCATTTCCTAAAATCCAATCAAAGCTGATTTCTAGCACAAATAGCAAAGGAATATCTCAACATGTTTAGTCCTGAAAATATTCATGCTAGAGAGATTGGCTGTGTTAACCCTAAACTAACAGATAGGCACACTTTGTGCAATCTGCAACAGTAATGACAGTAACACGCTAGCTTTGTATCTGCACTCCATCTACTCACATCCTCTCTGTCTAAGGAAAACTTTCAATTTATTGTTCTCATTTTATTTTCATCTACTTTTATTTTGGAATAAAGGACATGCTTTCTAAAGAAGCAGCATAGAATCATAGAATAGATAGGGTTGGAAAGGACCTTAAGATCATCTAGTTCCAACCCGCCTGCCATGTTCCTGCATGTTCCAATGGAATCAGGACCAGTGCAGCAACACGGAGACAAAGATTCAGGTTTTAAGTCTGTGTCTTGCTTGATTTACAGTCTGGTTACTTACCTTCTGTTTATCAACTTAACAATATATAAAAAGGATGCATCAGTAGAATTCTCTCTCATCTAAAGAAATATTGAGCATTACTCTAAAATATGTGATATGGTCAGGTGGTCTTTTGCAGTTCCTTAACTAACTGGTGTGCCTTGGTTGAAACCTCCTCACTTGCAGAAGTCTATGCCACCCACTGAATCACTAGAAAAGTTAAAATAGATACAAACTGGTGAGTTAAGAGGGAAAAGTGTCAAAGACTTTAGGTTCCCCTACCTAGCACTGATCAGCTCTGACAGCCTCCTATCACACCAAGTAAAGTGAGGGCTGACTGGAGCCATCACTCTGGCTAGCCCTGGGCAATTGCTGTCTGCCTGAACGAACCTCTGCTTTGAGAGGTCCTCTCTCTTTCCCACTTCATGATATTTCAATGAGTATTTAAGTTTAGCCGGGGTTGAGTGCTGAGGGTCACAAAATGCTACTCAAAAGGATTTTAGAGAAAAGCAGGAGAAAAGTCCTCAACAGCTATAGCTGTGTAACTCGGGATCATAACATGGATCTGACTAGCTGGAGAGGCACCAGTGGTAATTAATCTCCTCTATACCAATAACAGAAATAACAGCTCACAGTAGTAGCCAGAATTGGCGCCTTTTCACACAAGAAAGAAGCAGAGAAGGTAACGGTGTAGAAAGGAAATGCAGATGGGAACATCAGTATTAAAACTTTCTTTTAATTAGATTATAACTGCTGAACAAGTTAACAGAACTTAGAGAAATAAATGTTAGGTGAGTAGGAATTTAGATGAGTCCAGAAGGGAAATCATGAACAAATATTCCACCCTCTTAGATCAATTCTCTACATATACACAGACTGTAGTTTAAAATACTAATATGTTTTCATAATGTTTTCATTAAGAAACCTTCTAGAGTTTACTCAGGAAACATATTCTTTAGATTCACCTGTGTAATGGATTTGCTCTATTCTGAAATTAGCATACTAAATTATACCTAGACTTGCATCGTAATAGAGTTTACCGAGCAAATGCATAAATGAGAAGTTTCCATCCATCATCTCCCCGACAGGCATGCTAAAGTCACTTTTAATCTCTGCATAATAAATGGGATTAAGCATTCCTATGTATGGTTTTGTCTTGCCAGTTTACAAAAGCCTGGTGGACAAATTCTCCTGAATGGCAATCTACCTTTCTCCATGCATCTTACTGGAGTACTAGGTTTAACATCTCATGCAAGTACCTTTCACTCTTCCAGTGAGTCAGCTACTTGACAGTCTACACCACACAGGTTCCCTCTGATGGGGTTCATGAGCTACTATTACTAGCACAGCTTCTGATTTCTGAAAAATAATAGAAGGTCAAACAATACAGAAAAGGAAAAGTGGGTTAAACATCCAGTTAGAAAAAAAAGAAAAGCGCAAATAGGAGGTAGAAGAACCTTGTTGAATTCCTGGTCCAACTCTAGGCTCTTTTAAATATCTGCATTTCCTCTCAGTTCCTCATCTGTACAAAATGGTGCATCTTTGTGTGATGTACTGTGACCATGATAGGTAATCACATGCAATGACTACCAGCACATAATGTGAACAGCAAGTGCTGAAAACAGGTTTGGAGTCTCTCAGCACCGTGATTTTTCTGTCTCCTGTTCTGCTTCCTCTGTTCCCCCACAAAAGCTATACAATGAAAATACCATTACGTGAACCTCCCAGTTTTGCACACGAATTGAAGGAAGAGCGCTCATCCTCTAAGGCCAGTAAATAAATACTTGGGATAGTTCAAGTTCAAGACCAAACTAAGGAAATACAACTTCATGTTTAATACCAACAACTTTTCATTTTCTCACTTTACTCACCCCACTCCCCAAGATGCTTTTCATCAGATTCATCAGCTGTTCACCACTTGCTTATCAGCAGATATCTCATATACTTTTCAGAAAGCTATAGGATCCCCAGCACAGCACCAAGACTGATGCCCAAGGCCCACAAGGTGAAAGCATACATGCTGTATCCAATCCCAAAACAAGTGTGGGTACAACTGACGATTCCTAAGAGCCATAGGTAAAAACAGACCATTAAATCAGTTTAATAGCATCAGGCAGAGGCACTGGGAAGGAAGGAGGCCAGAGACCATACAGCTGCTTCATTCTGGTCAAACTAAAAAATCTGACACTTACCACCACATCAAACATCCAAGGTGCAAAGGCTTCTCCAGCTGCCACCATCTGAACTTCCAGACAGATTAGATCATAACTGCAAGGAAGGCATTTCCTCCACAACTCTCTAATACAGTGCTGACATTTGAAGGGGACATAAAGGCAAGAGGAATATTGAGTAAGGATCTAAAGGATATTTGCATTTATTCTTCTATGGATGTGTATTCTTTTCTTTTGCCTATTCTCAAAAGAAGATGGGATTGAGTCTGAATCATATATGATCAAATTTTCAGAATCTCCCAAATAGTTCAGTAAAAGAAATCTCTTTCAATAGGCTATATAATCCCCATGGTCCCCATAAAGTCTTAGGTAAACCTAAATTAAATTATGTTTGTTTTCAATTATCCATAATTGTAGCATTTTATTATTAAATTGGAAAAAAAAAAACAAACAAATTTACATTTGTGAACTCAAATTTATGTCAGCTCATTAAAGACAGAGAAAAATCTGAACACATTTCCATGTTTCTTTTTCATTGGGAAAAGTAATTTAAGTCGTGCATAATGACACTGATATTTCAGTACTTTAAGTCTGTTCTCCAACAGTTCAGCATTTTTGTTTGATACCTGTAGTAAGACCAATATCAATATCATCATATAATTGATTTTTTCTTTCTTTTTTCATCTGTGGTTTACTGCTCAAGTTTCCAGACAAAGAAAAAATTTGAAAAGAGGGAGTAAGAGATACATCTGGCATAATGTCTTCATCTGTGCAACCACCTACAACACTATCAAGACAGAGGTGGTATTTTAAAGCAGTTAAAGTCTCACTGTAAGAGCCTCAAAGCTCAGACCTTGAAAGGCTCTGCTAATGCACAGAAGCGCTGGACACTGGTCTCCTGCTGTATATGTGATCAGAAGAAACACTCTGATTTTGTAAAGGGCTTGGGTAAGGTTCTTCATTCCTATCTCTCTCTTTTCTTTTTTTTCAGTGTGAAGGGTGATGATTCTTACTTAACTCAGTAAAACATTCTGAGACCAATAGATGAAACAGTTGATACATGCATTTAGAAATATTACTGAGTACTATGCAGCAGATAGCATTGTGCATGAAAGCATGCCAAAGGCCCCGTTTCCTATTCTACAATTTAGAATAAGGCAGTGAATGCAGCAGGATCATGATTAAACTTTCAAATGTCACAGCTTCTAAACAGCAATATCAGCGAGTCATTGAGACAGTGTTATATGAACTTAGCTCACATCAGTGACTGAATTATACAATTCTTTTCCCATAATTTGTTTCAATGGGATATCTACACCTCATAGCTACAGTCAGTCACTGTGTTCCTCATTTAAGGAGTATGGAAAATAAACAGTCTATTCAGCCCCACTTCAGGAAAAAAAATACATATATTTTATACACCGAATAGCACAAGGTATTATCTCTGTATAAATCAGTTCATTGGGATTTCAGGCCCATAAAAATCAATAACAATGATGCCAAACTGTCTTGACCTATTTGCACCTGGATTGGGTTTGCATGACAAGGTTTTGCTAGCAACGGGCTACAGGGGTGGCTTCCATGAAAACTGCTGGAAGCTTTCCCCATGTCCAAGGGAGCCAATGTCAGCCGGCTCCAAGACGGACCCACCACTGGCCAAGGCTGAGCCCATCAGTGATGGCCTCTGGAATAACATCGTTAAGAAGGAATAAAAACTGCACAAGAGCAGTTGCAGTGGGAGAAAGTGAGAACCTGTGAGAGCAGCAGCTCTGCAGACACCAAGGTCAGTGCAGAAGGAGGGGAAGAGGTGCTCCAAACACCAGAGCAGAGATTTCCCTGCAGCCCATGGTGCAGCCATGGTGAGGCAGGCTGTGCCCTGCAGCCGATGGAGGTCCATGATGGAGCAAATCTGCACCTGCAGACTGGGAAGGACCCCAGGCCATATTAGGGGGACACCCTAAGGAGCCTGTGACCCTGTAGGAAGCCTGTGCTGCAGCAGCCTCCTGGCAGGATCTGTGGGCCATGCAGAAAGAAGCCCGCACTGGAGAAGGTTTGCTGCAGGACTTGTGATCCTTTTGGGGGACCCAAGCTGGATCAGTCTGTTCCTGAAGGACTGCACCTATGGAAGGGACTCATGCTGGATCGGTTTGTTCCTGAAGGACTGCACCTACAGAAGGGACTCACGCTGGAGCAATCTGGTCCTGAAGGACTGCACCCATGGAAGAGACCCACACTGGAGCAGTCTGTTCCCAAAGGACTGCACCCATGGAAGGGACCCACACTGGAGCAGTCTGTTCCCAAAGGACTGCACCCATGGAAGGGACCCACATTGAAGCGGTTCATGAAAAACTGCAGCCTATGAGAAGGACTCATGTTATAGAGTCATAGAATAGTTAAGGTTGGAAAGGACCTTAAGGTCATCTAGTTCCAACTCCCCTGCCATGGGCAGGGACACCTCACACTAAACCATGTCACCCAAGGCCTCATCCAACCTGGCCTTGAACACCACCAAGGATGGAGCATTCACAACCTCCCTGGGCAACCCATTCCAGTGCCTCACCACCCTCACAGTAAAGAATTTCTTCCTTATATCCGATCTAAACTTCCCCTGTTTAAGTTTGAACCCATTACCCCTTGTCCTGTCACTACAGTCCCTGATGAATAGTCCCTCCCCAGCATATGAGAGTATCCCACGCTGGAGCAGAGGAAGAGTGTGAGGAGTCCTTCCCTGAGGAGGAAGGAGCGACAGAGACAACGCATGATGAACTGACCACAACCCCCATCCCCCAACCCCCTGCACCACTGGGAGAGAGGAGGTGGAGACTCTGGGAGTGAAGGTGAGCCCAGGAAGAAGGGAGGGGTGGGGGGAAGTTGCTTCTAAATTTGGTTCTATCTGTCATGATCCTGCTCTGATTTGATTGGTAGTAAATTCATTTTCCCCAAGTCGAGTCTGTTTTGCCTATGGCAATAACTGGTGAGTAATCTCCCCTTGTCCTTTATCTCAGCCCGTGAGCCTTCTGTTATATCTTTTTTCCCATGTCCAGCTGAGGAGGGCAGTGATACAGAGGCCTTGGTGGGCACCTGGCGTCCAGCCAGGGTCACCCCACCACAGCACTACAGAGACTGTCTCCTACAAATTCTATACAAGGTCAAGAAATAATGAGGTGCTAATTATGAGACTAGGACAAATGATGCAAGGTTATTTTGTTATATTCTGACTTTTTTTTTTTTTTTTACTTGCTTATAAATACACTTATCTAACTTAATCCCTTCCTTATTATGCAGTATTTGTATTCAGATTTGGACAGACAGAACCATAGGATATAATTCATAACATCCATCTGCAGAATCACAGCATTTGTAAATACCAAAAATCAATCAAAAAGAAGTCAGCTGGCTTGATGTGCTCAGTCACAGATCAGAGCTTTTTCTCGTCTCTGGAAACAACCACAAAAATCTGTCCTACAGCAAGGAAGAAACACATTGTTTAACTTTCTACACTTATCCATGCCACAGCAAATGCTCGCTTCCATGGCAGAGATGGGCATGTTTCTACAACTATGTGCACTGATAGTCATCAGTAGTCGAAGCCAAAGATTCAGAAAGAATTCAGACTCGATTCAGACTCAAATTGTCCTAAATTGATTTAACTGCACTGTAACCCAGTTCTGCCTTTCTCTAGCCACCATTGCCCATTCTTAGGCAGGGCTGGCCAGCTACAAGCCCTCTACCAGGAGAGCTTGTCTTTGCTTTCACCACTACAGCCTCCCTCCAGATTGCCTACAAATGACAAATGAAGGAACATCCCACAGATAAATCACATCCAACAAAGGATGGTTCTCCTTACAGAAAGACTGTATCTAAATACCTGCTGACACTTTAAAGAAATTATATTTCTTTTCAAATGGAAAAAAACAAAGGTACCTCAATGCTTTAAGCAACTTTTCCAAAGATTTAAATGTTGACTCAAAAAGTGATAAAACACATCAGGAAAGTTCTAGGCAGCTGAACAACCTGCAAGGAGCAAAAATAAAATGTTCATTTTGTCTGAAAACACAGCAGGTTGTTTTCTTCCTTTTAAGTCCATTGGATGACAGTAACAAACCTTCATGGGATTCTTCTGAGATCTTCCTTAGGCAAAATCCACAAGCCAGTGTATTCAGAGCTACTGCACAACAGAATGGGAACAAAAGATATCCCTCCCTGTGTCTTCCAGAAGTCAGATTTAGACTTTGATTTGGGACAGGTGGATTTATATGTCAGGAACAATTTCTACTTCTATACATAACATTAGCAGCAAGAAAAGCCTTAGAACTTCAGACAAAACAAAAATGCCTAATCTTGAGATATAAAGTGACTCAAACTCTGCCGGACTGCAAAGCTCTAATCTTATGGTAGGGAGGGCCACAAACAGAAGGTAGTGCCAAAATCTGCTCTCAGACACTGTAAGGTTTGAGCAATTCCTTTTGCATTTCAGTGTAACAGTAAAATCTGGAGCAGTGACCCTCAGCCTTCTTTGCCAGCCACATGCAAAGCATACCCCCTATGTGAAAGGTGCTCCGTGGAGCACTATTAGCCCAGCAGGAAGCAGCGCTCACAGAGGCTCCCTCATGCTTCACTATCTTCCCTACCCTCCTACTGCTCTCTAACTGTGCTTTTAAAGGAAGGACATTAACAGGCAGGATGTTTTTGATTAACGGCATAAATACTTTCAAACTGCTTGTCAGCTTTATATGTTGCTGCATTTAAAAAGCAGTGCATGAAGGGTTAAAAGGCACAGACCTCACTAATAATTGGAGCTATATGACTAAATTTCTGTGCTTGTTCCTAAGCAGTAATTTTTTGTCTGACTGACAAGGTCCTTCTCTCTCTGAGCAGTGGGGTCACAGAAGCCATCAGTCAATTACCCTCTCCCAGCCCAATGACTGCCTTTTCACCTTGCTGACTGGAAGAACTTAACAGTGTTATTCACACTTCCAGAAGTGTAAAGCTGCTCATGATCTTTATGGATAAGACATATTCTCCAGATAAAAGCCAGAATCCTCACGATATACTGCTTTCTTTTTGGCATACTTGCACTGCTCTGTCACAACACAAGTGCAGTTACAAAGTCAGATGTCTGTTTATTCTTATTTCTTCCTCAGCTTCTTTTATTTCCCTCTTCTGCAGTGGCCTCATAGACTTGAATAATGGCAAGAAGGGAAAAAACACTCAGCAGTATATGAACGCCTGGCTTCATTCTCTTTACTGGAATTGCACTAGGGATGGATTTAGGCATAAACTCTTTTCATTAGCTGTACAGGAAGTAGGGATGCTAAGCAAAGAGATGCTATGCAACACTGGTCCAAAGATACTCAATTTACAAGCCACAGCTCACCACAGTAGCACTGTACACTGGTATGTTACACCTATAAAGAGTGGAACTAGAAATGAAATAGTTAGAGACATGACCTGTGGAATTACAGAGCAGTCAGTCTCACCTCTGTGCCTGGCAAAATCTTGGAGCAGATTCTCCTGGAACGCATGCTAAGGCACATGAAAAACAACAAGGTGCTTGGTGACAGACAGCATGGCTTCACTAAGGGGAAATCCTGCCTGACCAATCTGGTGGCCTTCTATGATGGGGCTACGGAACCCTGCTGATGGACAGGGGCAGAGCAGTTGACGTCATCTACCTGGACTTGTGCAAAGCGTTTGACACTGTCCCACACGACATCCTTGTCTCTAAATTGGAGAGACATCAATTTGATGGGTGGACCACTCAGTGGATAAAGAACTGGCTGGATGGCCACACGCAAAGAGTTGTGGTCAATGGCTCGATGTCCGGCTGGAGACCAGTAACGAGTGGTGTCCCTGAGGGATCAGTGGTGGGACCAGTCCTGTTCAACATCTTTGTTGGTGACATGGACAGTGGGATTGAGTGTGCCCTCAGAAAGTTTGCTGATGACACCAAGCTGTGTGGTTCAGTTGATACACCGGAGGGAAGGGATGCCATCCAGAGGGACCTCGACACGCTTGTGAGACGGGCTGATGCCAACCTGATGAAGTTTAACCATGCCAAGTGCAAGGTCCTACACCTAGGTCGGAGCAATCCAAGGCACAGCTACAGGTTGGGCAGAGAAGAGATTCAGAGCAGCCCTGCAGAGAAGGACTTGGGGATGTTGGTAGATGAGAAAATGAACATGAGCCGGCTTCAGTGTGCGCTCACAGCCCAGAAAGCCAACCATATCCTGGGCTGCATCAAAAGGAGCGTGACCAGCAGGCCAAAGGAGGTGATTCTGCCCCTCTACTCTGCTCTCGTGAGACCTCACTTGGAGTATTGTGTGCAGTTCTGGTGTCCTCAACATAAAAAGGACATGAAATTGTTGGAACAAGTCCAGAGGAGGGCCACAAGGATGATCATGGGATTGGAGCACCTCCCATACAAAGACAGGCTGAGAAAGTTGAGGCTGTTCAGCCTGGAGAAGAGAAGGCTGCGTGGAGACCTCATAGCAGCCTTCCAGTATCTGAAGGGGGCCTACAAGGATGCTGGGGATGGACTATTCATCAGGGACTGTAGTGACAGGACAAGGGGTAACGGGTTCAAACTTAAACAGGGGAAGTTTAGGTTGGATATAAGGAAGAAATTCTTTCCTGAGAGGGTGGTGAGGCACTGGAATGGGTTGCCCAGGGAGGTTGTGAATGCTCCATCCTTGGCGGTGTTCAAGGCCAGGTTGGATGAGGCCTTGGGTGGCATGGTTTAGTGTGAGATGTCCCTGCCCATGTCAGGGGGGTTGGAACTAGATGATCTCAAGGTCCTTTTCAACCCTAACTATTCTATGATTCTATGAAGCCAGAGCTACTTTAACCAAAGGTAGATAGTGGCAAGAGCTGAATTATGAGTTGTGGGTAAGGAGTTACTGCCTTTATTCTGATACTGTGCACTTCAGTTCAATTTTTTAAAGTTACATCTTCAAAGCTTGATCACCAGGTCATCTAATAAGATCCCCAGTCCCAGTCGGGCTTTCTGTATAGTAGAAGACAATGGAGTGAATTAAGATAATTAGTTAGTTAAAGACTGTATTCATTGGTGGAAAGGAGTTTTGTATATTGCTGCAGTTGCCATGAATCCATATCTGACTTTGTATTAATCAACTTGAACTGTGGAGTTTTCAGAAATTTATATGCATGAAGTGTATGAAAAGAGACTGGTAAGAGTAAAATTAATGCATTGCTCACTCTCCCTAGTCTAAACTTTGAAAAGCAGTTTAATCTAAAGAACACACAATGACTCACTCCTCATCTTCAGCTTTTGCTAATCTATAAATATGTCTACTACCATAGACATTAGCAAAACTCAAAAATAAATAAATTCAGGCATACAAGACTGCCAAGAATTCACACAGCTCTCATCTACAGCTGCTAAGAGAATGCGGAGTCCCACTGCTGAGTCCATCATGCCACTCTAAACTGAAAAGACTAATTTATCCATTTATGGTTAGATTTGATGTTCTAAAGTTGGATTTGATGTTCTTAAAGGTCTTTTCCATCCTAAATGATTCTCTAATTCTTAAATCTTCCAATTTAATTTAAAGTGCATTATTTAAAACATATAGCGGGCTGCATGAACAGAACTCAAGTGAATTCTTAGATAGGGTTTGAAAGGATATGAAGTGGCCCCGGATGTGATAGCTGCTGAGCTGATATATAAAGTAATTTTTCTCTGAAAAATATTTAAAGATTGGACAGATTTCTCTGATTCTCTTCCCAGTTAAATGAAAACAACATATCCAATATGAGGCCTGACCATAGAGCAGATATGAAGTTAAAGGTTCAGGCTTTCCTGAACAACTAAAAAGCAAATACAAAAAGACTATTAAACATAGTTTGATATTGTGGAGAAGTTGAGAATTGTGACCACAACTAACTTTCATGATGAAGCCAGCAAAGGCTGTTGAGAATGTGAGCAGACTGTGTAAATTTGCACTGGAGATTTTTAACATCTTTGAGGCTACTCTGAAACCAGGGTGCTGCGTGACTGTCAGGACCTGTGAAGAGAAGCGCCTTGCCACTTCATGGGCATACAGCATCTTTATCATGAAGGCAATAACTACAGACTGGTAACATCTATTACCTTGAGGGCTATGAATTTTCACTGCAAGTAATTTCCTAACCATGTTTCACTGACCTCATTTTCAACACTTTTATTTTTACAGGTCATCACAGCCCGGTTCCTCTTCTCTCCATAAAGGAATGTGTGTGTATAAAGATACTACTACATCTTGCGTCATTCCCAAATTGTGCTAGAGACCGCTAACAGCATGTGACACTGCCCCTTCAAATAGAGACATAAAGGCAGAGTAAGATAGGGGAATGACTAAACCAAAATGCTAAGAGAAAGTACAATGATAAGTTCTCTTGCACTGACCCAGAAAAACATTTGTGTCCAGGTGAACTCCATTTGATGAGCAGTGCTGTCAATGTCAGTAGGTAATCAAACCTCAGGGTATGGAATAGTCATGTAGCCCATGGCCACACTGATGAATGCCTTATTGGTAACATGAAATACATGACATTTGCACCCTTTACTATCGGTTTTCTCCCTAGCATCACCACAAGAGCAGAATGAAAAAGGTTGGAGAGTTCCTCTTGGTCCAGTTACAGACGATAGTGAGAATATCACTAATCAAAGCCACAAAGACACTTCAAATTCCTGCCCAGAATTAGTCAACCTGCAGGTAGTCATATCAGTGAGGTGCAACTTACTCCACATTGGTAAAAAGATCATCCTTAACCAGAAGAATTATATTAGCAGAGCAATTTGCTACTCGTCTCCTTGTAAGCTTTGAGAGTTTATGCACATAGCAGGTGACCTATTCCTCATCACAGGCATGCAAATGCCAGACATCAAAGAACACTTCTAACTGAATTCTCAGGATAATTAATTTTCACCAGAAAGTGTTTTAACCTTTTAATCCATCTAAGCTAATAGATAGTAATGGCCTTCATTACTGCAACATCAGAACGGCTCCCCATCTTTTAACATATGAAGGCTTGTCATCACTTTTTGTGAGGTAAGAAAGTACTAAGCACCCTCTTGCACAGAGGTTAAACACCAGGAAAATACTAACTAAATAAACTTTTCAATTTTATGTATAAAAATGTACCTGATAAGGTCACCATTTCTGGTGGACACTCTTCTCTCTTTGGAGAATGGTTTCATATGTCATAGGGGTAAGGTCCCACCATTTACAGCAGCTATCATGCCAGCATATGCTCTAACACCAGCATCATCTGTGGAATGGCAGTCTTACTCCCAGCTCTGCAAGCAGTATTACAGCTTCATTCTGCTCAGCTGAGGTGCCCATTCATTCACTGCACAGTGAGTGAAATGTGCTGTTCCTTTTTGTAACAGATACTTTCTTCCACAGAAATAAATTTTGGAAGTTTAAAACTGCCATTTCCCACAAAACATTGCCCACAAGATACATGCACCTGCATAGTAAAGATGCTCACTCTGGCTCCAGGGAGCTAAGAAAAGCCAGAAAGGACCATTAACCCCTCAGAGAGATCTCCCAGTTGCTAAGATCTCCCACTGCTAAGTTGCAACAGCAGTCTGGCAGCACCCTCACAGCTCAAAATGGACTTGAACCAAAACTCCAGATCTAAAAACCCTGAATTCCCTTTGGCCTGGAATTCAAAACAGGATTCAAATCCAAGTTTACAAGTTTAATAGCTGATACATGGAAGCAAATCAGTGACTCCAACCTGAATTTCCCAAGAGCCACAGTCCAAACTTCCCTGCTGAGCTGGGCAGGTCAGATACAGCGCAGATGTTGCAGGCAGTCATCGATCCCATTTGTCAGAAGGAAGCAAAAAAAGTTTCCACAATGCGAGGCAGCACGCAGCAGTAATCTGTTCTCCACGAACATGTACTTTCAAGAGCAGAATAATTCACTAGAGAAATTCAAAATTAGAAGAAGTTGTAAAGGGTCAAATGAAAAAAGCCCACCCAGCATCACACCTCTAATTTCTTTAGTGAATCACAATGCATAAGGGGATTTCTGTTTTCTTCCAAGTCTGACAGCAGAGATTGGATTTATGCAAATTATAAGGTTAAAATAATTAGAGATAGGTCAAAGGTATAAATCAAACAACCAAAGCTGACATGTCTAAAATTCTGCATGCTAAACAATCAAGGTGTTTAAAGTCAAAGCATTCACTGGTGCTTACTTATATAAAGCAAAATTTAAGGGAAGATTTGCTAAACTTTCTTCCTGGTTGTTGAAATAAGTTTTTGTCTGTACATTTTACAAGGGAAAACAAAGTCCAGCTGTCATCTGCATTTCTGCAGCACAATTAACATTTATGGAGTTCCAGGTGAAAACTTCAGTCACCTTCCCCATCCCTAGTTTAAACACAGCCAGCAGAAATTATTTGGAAATTTTAATTCCTAAATTGCTGCAGCAAGAGTAAAGTTGAAAAAAATTAATCCTCAAAAAAACTAGAAGAATATGCAATCCACTTATGGATATGCTGTGTGGCTTGCATTTTGTCACACTGTTGTGGCTGGAATGCTGCTTTGTAGTCTGCAAACACGTAAAACAGAAGTCGAGCCTTGGTCTTTCACACTGTTGCAGGTCTACAGAGACTGTGCCAAAAAACCACTCAAGAAATGGGTTATCACAGCTCTATAAAACAGTACATCTCAGCCATAATGCACCAACACAACCCGAACATGGTGGAGAGGACAGCAAAAGCAAAGTCCCACTTCAGGCAGGTGAATAACAATTTGCAACCCTGTTTTTTAAAAAATGACAAGTGGTCACTTGCTTTCTGTGGAAAAAGCTCTGTTTCCTTGAAGAAAAAAGAGGGGAAAAACCAAAACAAAATATTTTGTCTTGAAAACTAAAATACTTTTATCCAAAGGCGCTTTCATCAAAGTGCCCCACCCAGGACCTCTTCAGAATGGCTGGGTCAGTCCTGCATCAAACCTGGGATTTCAGTGCAAGAGAAGAACATCCAAACAGGCAGTTTACTGGAAAGTGAAGCACTGAACAGCTAGTGTACAAATTTCAGGAAACTTCAGAACACAAGATGAAATTTTTCAAGTTTAGATTTGGACATTTCATGAGAGAAAAAAAAAGCTATTTTGCTGGTAGCTGTAGCAAAAAACTATTTGCCATGGGTTAAAATTGGTGATGACTTGCTTAGATCTGTGTCCCTTGTTTTGGCATAATTCTTTGATCCACATCCTATGAATAGGTAGATATAGAATGTATGTAAGAAGAGATACGCATTTCAACTACGCATTAATGTTAACTGAAATTGTATGCATCATGGTCAATATGAAATAATTAATATCCTTCTTGGTTAGTTTATGAGTAGATTCACATAATGTTAAGTATTATATGGCACAAAACAGGTCCCTGCATGTTTCATGGTGAAATAAATTACCAAATATAACTGTACATTGACTTTTGCTAGCTAATGTGGTAAATAAATAAATAGATATATGCATCTTTTAGTAGTCTGACGTGTTTGTCGCTGTATTTATCAGGTGAAGAGGGAAGGGAAAATAGATCTTGAGTTTACTTTATTACTTTTCTTTTCCCCCATGTTATGCTTGAAATATCAGTGCCTGATAATGGCTTGCATTTCCCAGCAAAGAAATAGTGCCTTCTTCAAAACACTGAAAGAAGTGGCACTCATAAGGCTTGCTCTCTTCCTTCTCACAGTATGACAAAATAATTTTACTCATACCTGATCCATTTAATTTCTTCAGTTCCATTTCCTTTTTCCCCCATTCATCTCTGTCCTCTCCTTCTACTTAAAAAGTCATTTATGTGGCCCCATAGTTCGTTACAATGTTCCCAGATTCAAAACCCTTTTAAAATAACATATTATACATATTTACTTCTCCTTGTATTAAATTATTCTAAGGCACTTTTTCTTTTGCAGTTTTCAAGTGACCTCCAATTTCCACTCTCAGATTACTTTCCCTGTCACTGAAGTCCATTTAACACAATATGCACACATAGAAATTTAAGGAAATTACAGAAAAATTCTCTTAAATACTCCCTACCAGTGGGCAAGTGCTCATGCTGGAGCAATGTGAAGATGATCTGTGTTTAATATAAATATCCTTTTCTTTCATTTTCCTGACATTAAAAATTTGGTTAGACTTGAGCTGGACAAAGGTTTCACAATGAATTATTCACTTGTTTAATGCAATCTCTTTTTGTTTTGATTATTTGTGAACAATTTAAAATTTTCTCACTAATTATTTGAAATAATTTGATAAATAATTTCATGATCCACCAATCTGCATAAGCCAAGCCTTGTAAATACAAACCTTCTGTTTGGAATAAAAAATTCTAAGTATATTTGAGTCTTTTATGGGCATTATTTTATAATTATGGCCATTATTCTAAAGCAGTAAAGGTCCACTTAAAAGAAAATATTTCAAAAGTATGTAAATTAATTCAGTTCAGAGATTTTAATTTTTATTTTGTATTTTAAAATAAGTATTTAATTTAGATATATAAAAATCATATAATTATATTTAATTTTATCCTGAAAAAAATATGTACATAATTGATAAGGGAGAGGCACATGTGTTTATAAGAACTGTTTTTCCTTTTTCCAGCTAAAGAAAGGCAGTTGAGAAGAAATATCATACAAGATACTTCAGGGATGCCATTCTTAAAATATTAAATATAATTTATTTACTACAGCAACATCCTTAGCAGCACTATAACAAAAGCTCCATCTGTGTTCCCATTTTTTATCCTAATTTCAAAAATTTTATATATATCACTCATAAAAATATACTGTTGTTTAAATTTAGCTTGGAAATGAAACATTAAGGAGAAAAGATGCTTAATTTTTATTTTTTGTTTTACCATTTACATATTAAAAGACAGGCATTCAGAAAATATTTGCAGATGTGTAGAGACAGTTTGCACCTTCTGCCTAGAAAGGAAGGCCATTTTTATTTTCTTGTTTCCTTCCATCACAAGTTGGTCACTGATCTCTGAAGCCTAAGATTTTAAACATATGACTCCATAGGCTCAGATCCAAAACATGTTTGCGCCTTGTTCTTGTCCTTGAAGATTTTCAGAATTTGATGACACAAAATCCTGAGGGTTCCTTGATCTAACGTTAATCCTGCCTGGGGAAGGAGGCTGGACCAGATGACCTCTTTAATGAAAGAATTTAGCTGCCATTTTTCTCTGCAGAAGTGCAATTGTGGTGCCAAGATTTCTGGTGCTTCCATGATAAACTCCTAATAAAGATGGTTTGTGGTTTGTTTGTTGGGGGATTTGGGTTTGGGTTTGGTTTTGTGGGTTTTTTAACTTAAATAGTCTGTAGACTACCAGTTTACACAAAACCTAAAAGCTTTGAGAAGTTTGATTGAAAGAATTAATAACTGTTATTTCCTAAATTGAGACATTTTATTTTGAATGCTTGTAAAATACTTTGCTTTTCTGAGGCACCTGAAATACAAGATTCTAAAAGCCTTCGCTGACATTTATTTTTCTTTTCAAATACTTCTGTAAGAAGGGTGAGAAATGAGGTTAAGAGAGACTCAGAATACACCAGTGAGAGACTCCATGACATTTCCAACCTCCTATTATTCTGCTCTAGCCAGTAGAATTATTCCCATACTCAAGTTCAACACCTGCACCGGCATGATAAACCCTTGGAGCTATAGTAGTCCGTCAAATTAATGACATGCATTTTAGACAGTCATTTTAACTAAGCCACCAACACTATCAAGAAGCAGTTAGTCTAGAAATGCAACAATTCAGACAGCTTTATAAGGTCCCTAAATATATATTTACATGACAAATGGTAATAGACTTGTCACATACCCGTCATGTGCACCAACGAAGGAACGGCACAACAGCCACTCCTAAGGCGTGGTGTAGCAGCTCAGCCATGTTCAGCAGTACTAGTTGCCGATGGGCCACATTTGCCATTAAGCCAACCTTGATGCTGGGTCTGTGCCAGTAAATCAGATCATTCTTAATGTTGTTCTACATTAGCATTGCATCTAAGCCTACTCTGTTTCTCAAGCAGATCAGATCAGATCACTCTTACTATCACTCTACACTACCACTGGTTGCCCATAGTTTGTTGGAGAATCATCAAGATGTAGATAAAACCTAAGTAAACATGTTGATAGGTAAGATAACATGAAATGGCAGTGCAGGAATTCCAGCAGTGTTATTGTACCAAAAAGCAGTTCTACTGTAAAGAAGTTATGTTTTGCTTGACTATTTAATCTCTTTGCAGTTTCTCAGTGAGATATGAGTCTGAGTTCCTCAACTACACAGTACACTTACAGCTGCCAGTAACAGATACATTCTTTGCCAGGCTGTTTCTTAATGAATTTCATGTGCCTGTAGAATTTGTCTGGGGAGAATTAACCAAATCTAGAGCTAATATGATAGATGACAGTATGTTTTCACTTCGTTTTCAGTAAGTTCTTTAATTGGAAATGATGCTAGAATAGACTTCAGCCTCAAAGTGCTTTCAAGCCACAAAGCAATTCATTGTAAAACACCTAAACCAACACGGAATGACCAACTTAAGGAATTTCAGCTCCAGCTTCCCATTTTCTCCCTTCCTTGATTTAATATAGTGTATTTGCCTTCCTAATGGCCTCAGATGTTTCACACATCAAAGACATCTAAACTTCATTTGCAATTCTTTCTGCACAGGCATTCATTTTTTTTATCTATTTGTCGTGGTTTAAACCCAGCCGGTAACTCAGAACCACGCAGCCACTCACTCACTCCCCTCCCTTCCTCCTCCTGCTCTCGGAGGGACGGGGAGGAGAATCGAAAGAATGTAACTCCCACGGGTTGAGATAAGAACAGCCCTGTAACTAAGGTATAACACAAACCACCGCTGCTACCACCAATAATAATAATGATAAGGGAAATAACAAGGGAAGAGAATTTAAAACTAAAAGGAGAAAAAAGGAGAAGAAAGCAGTAAGCACAAGTGATGCACAATACAATTGATCACTACCCACTGACCAATACCCAGCCCAACCTGAGCAGCGATCTGGGCCTTCAGGGTAACTCCCCTCAGTTTATATACTGGGCTTGACGTGCTGTGGTGTGGAATACCCCTTTGGTTAGTTTGGGTCGGGTGTCCTGTCTCTGCTTCCTTCCAGCTTCCCATGCCCCTCCTCACCAACAGAGCATGAGACTGAAAAGTTCTTGATCAGAGTAAACATTACCTAGCAACAGCTAAAATCATCGGTGTTATCAGCATTGTTCTCGTTCTTGATCAGAGTAAACATTACCTAGCAACAGCTAAAATCATCGGTGTTATCAGCATTGTTCTCAGACTAAAGTCAAAACCACAGCACTACACCAGCTACTAAGAAGGAGAAATGCAACTGTTTCAGTTGAACCAAGGACAATATTCTTTGCTTCTTTCTTATCTATTTGGAAGCCACCTCAACACTGTCCACTCTAATGCCATCTTATACATTTATGGGGTATTCAAAGCAAGACAGTTCCTCTGTAAAACAGTAGTGTGTCCTGTAGAGATTCTAGAGGCAAGGCATACTCATCTCAGCATGCCTGTACTGTTGTCAGTACCAGCACTAATTTATTCAAGGCCCACATAAAAGTCTTTACAGATACTAAGACATACCCATGAAGTATACTCCATTTAAAGATGATACTAGAGGGCAAAAATAGTATTTTTCATCTGTATAAATGATCATCTAAGGCAGGATGCATATATTACACCCAAAATCCTCAAGGCAAAGATTAAATCTAAATGTACTTTCTGGAAGACCAGCTTCCTTCTCCTGTCTTTTCAGGTCAAAAATGGCAAGTATGGAAACAAAATAATTTAAAAAAAAGGATTCTCCTCAAAGGATTCTCCCTTTGATACCATGTAGCAAAAGAGTGACTACTGAGTTACAACAGACTTAAAAGCAAAAAGAAACTACAGAAAATGGGCAAAAGGGCTCTGTTTTCTTTCCAGCATGGTCCAAATCAAATAAAAGGATCTCTATACACCAGCTTACAATTCTGTCTGACTAGCTACACCCAACCTAATGATTCAAAGCCTAATTATAACATTTACTTTACAGCCCATTTGCTGCAGTACCAATGAAATATTATCTAGACACAGTTCTTCCTCCAGGGCCCAGGAAGGATGTAATGTTGACAGAATTTTAAATGAAAAGAAAAATGAAATTTCCATTAAACCTTCTCATAAGCAGATCAGCTTCCATTCATTCCTGTAAAGGCTCAGTACTCTAGCCTTGATCCAGAAGAATACTAAACTAATCCTAAAGATTGAGTGTAAGTGGCCTCAGTATTTGTGGCTTTTACAGCGTTCACATCTTTAAAGTTAAGCATGTAGTTAAATCATTTCAGAACAGAGCCTTGTATTGCTGTCTGTGACAAAAAACAGTTTGAATGGTATCCATTAGCGTGTGTATTCAGAGAAGAAAGGAAAAATAAGTTAATCGAACTACAATTTATGTTCCTTCTGTTGCATTGTTGGCATAACTCCTTATCCTTTCTAATTAGCTGGAGAGGACAGAAAACTTGTAACTTTAAGCTGCCTGACATAAACTTGTCAGTTCCTGTCACAGCTAAATTTTGTAAGTGCTCCAGTTATGCAGACTCACTCTGAAACTAAGAAGATGCTGTAATATGTACATCTTAATATTGCCTTTTAAACTAGATAATCAGCTTTAATAGTGTTTTCTTTTTGATTACTGTATCACTAAAAGATTTACTGTACTATAGGAGAGATCTAGTACTCAAAACCAGATCCTGCTTCTGTAACTGTCATTCCCTAATTACTGCTTTTATTTATCTTTGGATGAGGTACACTCACTAAGCCCCCAAAGTCTTTCCTTCTTCTGCATTGCCATTGTGGAATAAGCACAGAGTACTAGCTGTATTTTTTTTCCATGTTTGGTTAGCCAAATGGCCCACTAACACTTGTGTTGGCACAGCTGAAGAGGTACTACAGAAGGGGACTGAAAAGCTGAAGAGTAGAATTCAGCATCTCCTTAAATCAGAGCTGCTGCTACAGAAGACAGTAAATGAAATCTTAGTGCCTAGCTTTAAAAAATAGGCAGACTGCAAACAAGAATAATTTTTATGGGCCAGACCCTGCTGGTTTTACTCATGTTGGAAGTCTTATTGCCATTAAATGTAACTGTATGTGTGAATTAAGAAAGCAGTATTTGGACTTTTATTTATGTAGTCTCCTGTGCAATAACCTTGAATGGAAATGTGTTTGTTTATTTTTAAAAGCACTCCAAGTTTTACTGTTACAAGAGTGGCACTGCCTTCACACTGCTTTTCTGCAAAATAAATATACTGTCCTCCATAAATACAGTCTTTCATTTCAACTCCTCATTACTACATCTTCAGGTTTTTTAATCTACAATGCAAATAGGCAGGCAAGTGGTCATTACACACTATGTTTCTATATCTTCCTTACCTTAATTTAAAACAGATACAATGCTGTCTCGTGAATACAGTGCTTTTCAATGTTCTAAATATATTTTTAGTGTAGATACTTGTTCCAACTCCATTATTTTCCATTTCACCCTAAATAAAGTTTTCCCAGATCACTGTCACTACTGCAGAGAAATAGATTTTCTATTTTGCCTTGAAAGAAATGTGGAAAAGGAAAATGCTGATGGCACAAGAAGCAATTTGAATCCCATGATAGAAAACATAGCCTTAGCAGACAATGCACAGTAATAAATAATAGTATAGGAACACTTTTGTCGTTGTTGTTATCAGAAGAGAAATACAAGGTACACATTTTTAAACAAATAAATGTTTCCTTTTGCCCTTTTTTTGGTAGTAAAAGAAAGGTGGTAGGAGGCAAGAGAATAGATCTGAAAAATACATACCCTGTCTATCACTCAATAGCTGCAGAATTGGTTTTGGTTTTTAAGAATGCGTATTGGTTCCACTACAGACTACATATAAAGGACGGACAAAGACAGAGGTCAGACATTACTACAAGTCATTTTCTTCAAGGTGCTTTGGTACCTTTTGCTGTTATTTTCATTGTCATTGTCCTGTGTATAGAATAGCAAAGGAAGCTATATATCTTACAACTGTGAATGTGTTGGGCTGTTTGTTTTAGGCTTTGCTACAAGTAAATCAGATCTAGTAGGAGTGATTCACCAGGTACATTTTCTTAAGTGTAACAGCACTACACAAGACTGTGGAGTTTCAGGGATGACAAAGCATACATTAAATATTCTCCAAGAGGACAGCTCATGTCCTGCATGACTACCAGAGCTTATTACATTGCTCTTGATGTAACAGGGTGAATTAAAAACTTTGTGAAGTGCTGCCTTGTGACTGGCAAACTACTTCTGACATGAAGCCGAAAGCTGCTGCTATTTAATGGCTCTTTAGTGACCTTTCAGAAGAGAAAGGATGGCTTTGGTCCAAGTTATAGCACACAGACATCCATATCACTGCCACAAGCAGCTTCTACTCTGGCGGAGAATGAGTTCAATCATTCTTGCAGGTAGGGATTTCCCAATCAGACCCCATCTTTCAGATTCACTAATCATAGCTCACATTCTCACAATCACAGCTACATGTTTTCATTCCTTTTCTTGGTATTACAACTCAGAATGTTAGCTCCATGGCTAATGATGATTAGATGCACAGATGATGATGATGCACAGATCACTGGGCAATACTATTTTTCTCATCTAACTTCTTATGCAAATGATCATACAGAAAAATCAGCTATTATTGCTTATGAGTATTATTGCCACTGAAGTACAACAGAAAGTGAACACAAACAAATAAATGGACTCATCTGAAACAAATTCACAATTTGGCTTAATCAGGCCTTTTGAAAGGGTTCCATTACTGAAGCAACTTCATTAAAAGCTGATTTTTAAGTCATACCATTTCTGTGCTGCAGACAGGCCAGTTAAATGAAGAATACAGAGAGGAATATTAAAAGAAGTTTACACTTATGTGACAGAGAATAGATATCCTCTTTGGTTGTCATTGACTGCCATATGGGAAATTACCTTTGTGGGCCAGAATGCAGCCACTGAACCTTTACCCACATAACCCACAAACAGGAAAGAACATCCTCTATATCTCCAGCCAGTCTGTTAACAGAACTGTTTGGTTTATCCTTGGCTGTAACAAAATTCCCCATTTCTTTTTAATTCCTCAGTGAGTTCTTGCAGACATTTTCCCAGAGTTAGCTGGTACACTGTATAGTATTTGGCTGTTAACTTTCCCAGGTGGGGGCTATATTTCCAGAGTACATTAGGTAGGGACTATAAAGCAGCTCTATTCTGCATAATAGAAGCTATTATTCTTATTAATACTTTTAATGCATAGATAACTGTAGAGCACTGGAATATGCTGACAGCTCATGTCTAATCACCACTTTTGCAACAAAATATGCTTTATTTTACAATGAGTATACACACCTCTTTTGTTTCTATTTATCACCAACTATTTGCCACATCAGAAAGAGGAAGAAATAGACAATCTGAAGCAAAAATATATATATACAACCAACAGAAATCAGCTCTCTTACAGCTGAGTTTATCTCTTTCGGTGTGAATGGGAAGGAATGTGCAGGAGTGACACAAAAAGAGAAGAGCTTATATCATCTTTTTAGTGGAGTCAGTATCCAGTGTATATAGACTGGAAAATATGCAAAGGCATGCAATGCAGAAAACTGTGAACAGTCTGCTTCGAAGTATTGGTTAGCAGTGACCATTAGGTCACCTTATTAAAGATGAAAAATGGCTTGGCTTTGAAATAAAAGTCTGCTGCCTCCTATTTAACGTCTTGATGCAGTTGCAGGAACATAGAAGAAAAATACAAAAGCCAAAGTACACAAGGATAAATACACAAGGAAACAGCAACATGAAAACACTTTCTAAGTACCTATGTAATAAGTAGAAAGAGTACATCTAGAGGGAAACAAATCAAGTAACAGAAATGTTTTGTGTTGTTTTGGTTCAAACCTAGATCCATTAGTAATTTACCTTTGAAATCAGACTGCCAGGCAAGTGTCTAGCAACTGTAAAAGGCAAAAATAGTGTCAGTCTCTAAAGGGCAGTATGAGGAAACCCCAGGCTATTTGAAGTTGGTCTGACTCCTCCATAATTCTGAAAACAATCAAAAACAGTAAACACCTATAAAACAACAGGCTTCATAAAAGTCAGCCTGATTTTCTTCTATGACAAGTTAATAGGCTTCTGAGTTCAAAATTAGTTTTAGATTAACCTCAGAAAAGCTTTATACACAGTTTCTTCTGATATTGTCAAAACAAGCTAAAATGGTACTATCTCAATGAAATTATTGTACCACTAATAAAAAACAATCTGCAAAACTGTTGGTTTACTGCTAAAAGAAAGCAATGCATAAAGTAAAGCTCCTCCAAGAGCCTGAGCTGAGCTCAGTGCTATTCAGCATGTTTATGAAAGACTTGAATGATGGAATAAAACACACAGTAATTAAATTTGCAGATAATATCAAGCTGGAAGGATGCATGAAGACTGTGAAGGACACCATTAATATTCAAAAATTATCTGAACAAACTGAAGATAAGATATGGTTCAATGAAGACATGCAGTATACAGTATTTATGTAGAAATCATCCGTTGCACAAATACAACATGGGAAACACCTAATTACAGCAACAATTCATTAGATGAAAGGTGTGGAGACTAAAGAATAATAAACAGAACACCAGTCAGTATTTTCTCTAATAAAATTACCCTCCTTCTTGGGAGTGCGATGAAGATGTCACACACAGGACATATAAAGTAGCCCTCAGCAGGTTACAGCCTGAGGCTGAAGCACTGTATGGAGTTTAATACACCAAACATCAAGAAAGATATGACTCAGCTGGACAGGTGAGAGCAGCAAGAATGATCAAAGGTTTGAAAACAAATTCTGTGAGGAAAGGTTGAGAGAATTTGGTTTAACTTAGCCAAGGACTGACAAAGGAGACATAATAACAGTCATCAAATAACAGAGAAGTTCTCAAGAAGTTACTCTTACTACACTCTTACTACTTACTACTCTTACTACACTCTGCTAATATGTTTAAATTGCAGGCAGGACTTTTTAATGACAAATTAAACAAACATTAGTCAGGAACGATTTGGCATAATTAATACTATCTTAAGTGGGCTGAAGGATCTCTCCGAGTACCTTCCAATCCTATCTGTTGCCCTTGTTTTCTCAATGTTATTTTTTAAGCCTACATTAAAAGCATGCTTATTCTGCACATGAAAATCTAAGAAAAAATAACAAAGATCGCTATGATTATTTATTTTTAAATTTATATTAAAAGTGTAAAAAATCCAGAGTTATTTTAGGTGAACTTTAAAAAATGCCATATTAAGTTACCCAGAATTAGTTGTCATTTTTTAGGCTAAACAATGGTACACAGACCTAAAAAGGGAAATTATTGCAATTAGTGCAGTTGTGCAACCGAAGCAATGACAGGTTTGAGGGAGTTAATGACAGATTCTAGATAGTCTGATGATTTTATTATCATCTATCTACCTATTTTAAAAACCTACACAAAATATCAAAGGTACATTAGGGAGCTTGTCCAGATAAAGCATTAACTAAACAGATGGTACTGACAGTGAAGCTAGATAACGAGACTGCTTTGCACAATGAAAGGTAATAAACCTGTCAAAGGGTTCATGACAGGATCCATGACACAACATATACGGGCCTGAAAGTAGAAAGGTAGAAATGAGGGGTACTTTAAATTCTGCGGATGTAGGGTGCCAGAAGGCTGAACAACACCACATGCTGTTAGGTCACCTGTACAAAGCACATTGCATTCAGAAGAATACTCAGGGCTCATTCAATCAGTCAGCAGCGGGACAAGGTACAATTTTAAGTCTGGTCCTGGAAAACAGGATCAGAAACTGATCCTGGAGTGGCCAACAGTGGCTCTTTGGGGACCGACCCTGGGGTGCCAAGAGCCCTGGAAAACCCAGAGTGGCCACATGCCAGTAAGAGCAGCAGTCAGTGAAAGCAGCCCATTCTCAAAATCTTACCAAGGATCTCTCTCAGCAAAGTGTTAAGAATGAAAACACTGGGTTAGTTCAGCAGTGTTCAGTTTGCTGCAGTCATTATTTTGAATCTGCTGTCTTTTAACTGCACTGAAGTAAACTGAAGCATGCTTTTCACTTCATTTTACAGCAGACTTGCCTCACCATCATTCATCATTTTGTCCCATATTAATTTCAGCTTAGCACTGTCTTAAATAGCCTCATGTTTACTTCTCCAGGAATTGTTTTTGTATTTCTTCATCAATTTCGTTGCTCGCTTTAAGGCCTTTTCTATTATTTCCTCTGCCTTTTGAGATGGAATGTCTGAGATCAAACACCTTAAATACAGGCAAAAGTGTACTATAAATTCCTGTAATGATACTCATTTTGTCTTAATGCAATCCAACATCTCAATTTCTTTCTAAACTGCACTGAGCTGCAGCCTGCTCTATGCTGTTCCCTGCAATGACCAAGTATTTTTCTCAGAGTTGTTACAGCTAATATACAATCTATCAGGCAGTATGATTAGTTCCAATCGTCCTTTCAGAATCAGTTACCATCAACTGTCTACCCTGAAGCTCACCTGTCATTTATTACTGAATGCTCTATCACCGTTTGATCCTTCTGCACGCTTTGTACCTCCTCATAGCTAACAAGCCCCATGTCATTATATCTTGAAAAAAAAAAAAACTAAAGTACTACCTCCAGTATGGGTTGTTACATTACTCAACTATTAATCTTTTCCTCAAGTCCTTATTTCTTACCTCGTTAGAACTCCCTAATCCACAAGAGAACTTTCTTATTGTGTTAATTTTTATTTTTTTTTAAGTGGCTTTATCCACATAAAGTGTATTTACAACTGGAGTTACAAGATTGCCTCTCTTCAAGTAATGAAAAAATTTCTGATAGGCTGCAAAGATAATGTGTTCCTTAACTATTTTGATTCATTCCTTAATAACAGTTGTATCAAAATGTTTCATAAAATTCCATACCAATATGACCTCTACAGTTCTTGAAGGTATAAGTCACCAGGCTGAGATTCGCTCACTCAAACCATTTGTACTCCCTATATCTTCCCTTTGTCTATTTGCTTTATCTTTATGTTTGCCTTTCACCTAGGTTTTCAACTGTTTGAGGATGAGTTTTACTTTTTTATATTTGGTCAGTGTATAGCATACTAGGACTGTAGACCACACATGAGAAGTACCTTAAAAAGACAATAGTGACTTACTGCATGGAAAATGTTTCAAATAAAGTGATTTCATTCTTATCAAGTGCAAACAGACATTTCTATCTTTTCTGCTCAGGTAATTCTCTGCTCAGTCCTGCTACAAATAAAAACAATTCTCTTTTTTCCCACTGATTTTCTAACCTCAACACCACACTGATCCAAAAGAATGCTATTCTTAGATTAACTCTACTGGATATACAAGAAACTAATCTGGAGACCTCTGCCTATGTAGTTACCATCTTAAGATGATAAATAAGATAACTAGACTTAAGATGGTATCAATTCAGACAATGATTTTTTCCTTATCTCCACTTCAGAATAAGTTTTCTCCTTTTCCTGAGAAGTAATTCAGTATAAAAAGTTAGAAAACTCCATCATCTTGGTAAATGCCTCTCTACTGTCAATAAAGTGAACTGTTTGTTTCCGGAAGTAAATAATGCTTTAAGTATTTTTACCAAATAAAATGCTATTTACACACATTAACGACCTTAGCTGATCAATTATTGATACTGTACACTCACAGGGATTGTACCTGGCCACAAAGCTACCTCAGGCCACTCTGTTGCACATGAGGAACAATTAGGACAATTAATTCACAAAATTACTATTTAGTGGTAAATACCCAACTATGGTAGATAATTACAATCCCGTGTGACTATGTTGTAGTAGGAGGAGGAGTAAAGAAGAATGCAACAGAGCAGATGTCCAGGGCATACTTGGAAGACAACAAGCAAAGGAGTCACAATCAAGGATCCGATTTCCACTTCCACAACTTGATTTGTCAAAGACAGGAATATGAAGTCAAAGACCAGCAAATTAAGAGAGACATCTCATACGAAGAGAGGATGGAGGTCAGCTTGTCAACAGCAGAAAGATTCCCGGATATTTTGCAAAGAAGCTGTGTCTTCCTCAGGCTCAGGAAATAGTATGACTAAAGGAAAAGCCTAAAGCAAACTATATATGTCACCACCTGTTGTAAAGATGCTTTCATTTTAATAAATCCTATGTTTTAAAAACTGTACATCATTGTTCTCAGAGAAAGACAGACTGCAAGGTCTGAGATTAAGACAAATTACCTTACTCCATAAGAGAAAGCGTGAAAAGTGTATGTTACTTCCTCAAGAGAAATGATATGTGGAGGTTACCTCAGAGAACAGTAGATTAGAGGTAGGATTCAACAACCTGGTAAGTATCATAAGAAAGCAGAGTCATTTTGCCATTATCTGCCTTGTCGTATAAGTGGAGAACTGAGCCCTCTTACCAAATCATCTTTGCCCATCATTGACATAGCCTGTTGCTCACTGCACTGTCAAGCTCAGGAACACTTCAGCAGAAGGCAGTCTAAATATCCTCTCTGCCTTTAAGAAGAGGTCTGAGTTCATGCTTGAGTGAGCCATAAAGGTCAGGCCTGGAAAGGGCTAAGCACTATGCAGACCACGGTAGCAGCTATCAAAGCTTTTCACTTCCTAAACGATCTCTGGATTAATTAAGAATATCCAGAAATATTCTTATATCTGTATAAAGGCTATGCTGGAAACAGAAAATATGAGTCCTAAAACTCAAGTAGTTTAAAATTATTTGTTTGCTAGTTTAGGCATAGCTTTAGATGTTCTTCTATGGTGCTGTGAGCAGAATATCCACAGTCAGAGCTACCAACTTTCCCTACAGGGGACCAGAGGCTTGTAGTGCAGTTGACTGTTATCATGTCAGGAGCAGGACAAGGAACTCCACTCAGCAGTGACAGTTATGAAATATATTGTTTAATCCACAGACTAAATCATTGCCAAGATGAATCACTCTGATTTTCATCTCTTAGTGTCTGCAGACTTTTTAAGTTTTATACATGAGGCTATTGTGGAAGAAAAAAGAAAATAGTACTGAAGAAGAAATGAAATTATACCTAATGAAGTGATCTCAGGATAGTGAGATGTTCTATTAAGTAGAACATTCAATGTAATTTTAAGCTTTAGACCGCTCTTACACACAGGCTGCAAAATGTGGGAATAAGTGGGTTCAAATAAAGGGAGACATCGGTACCATAGGTGATCAGTTCTACCAAAGATCCCTAAAACCTTTGAACACAATCTTGTCTTGCAAGTATGTCAGTATTAAATGTATTTAAGAAAATTAACCCAAACCAGTGAAAATAAAGATAAAAATATACATCATTATATAAATTGACATATGACTGATTGGCAAATTATGATCATACTATAAACACTAGAATCTAGTTCCGGAAATTACCTTAAGAAATCACCCAGCCACATCTATTGGCATCCTATACGATACGGATGTGTGACACTCAGCATTAACAGGTTCAGAAAAACTGAAGTCATGGTTTATGAAAACACAAGTTTTCACACAATTATTCATATACTTTTTAGAATATCTTGTACTTCAATATCTGATGAAGCATCATATCATTCTCCAACACATAAATCTACCGGGAAATTTGCAGTAACAGTTTAACAAGGTAAACATTTATGAAGTCTCCACTAAGTAAAGCTTACAACTCATAACTCATGTAAAACCAAAAATCTGTCTCAATAATTTCAATGCAATATTTATCTTAAATGAAGGTTAAGTGTATGCCAGCTCTCTTCTTACAGGTACTATTTGTTTCACAAAAGAGTAAATTAAAAAAGATCTGGAAATGCTCATGAGATGCCAGAGTCAAAATTGATGTGGCATTTTCTTTCTAAACCTCTGTTTTCAGAACTAGCAGCTTTGAATTTCACCTTCTGGGGAAAATTGCTCATGCTTATTCTCAGCATAGAGATAAATGATTCTTGAGGGAAAATTTCAAGAAAAGCCATGACCATATGTTTTAGTTAGCAAGTTTGAAAAACGTATCAGGCACTTAACAATGTACTTCTATGTATTCATCAGACCAATGATCGAAGTTCATACAGCAACCCTTCCTCTCTCATCTGTCGCTACGCCCAAGGCAGGAAGGGAGCCACAAATGCAGTTTACAATCCCACATCAAGACAGGATACTAGATTTTCAAGCCCACAATATAATCCTGAAATTATGTACACACTGTGTATTACCAATAAATTTGAGCTAGAGCTTAGGCTGCAGTCTGCACTTAATACACAGCATGCATATACTTTGTCTCAGCTGGACAGAGGAAGATCAAACAGGATTTTACATTAAAGCTCTGAAAGAGACATCCATAGCTCACCTTATTCTTAGTACTTATTGATTTAAATAGCAATAATATTCACCTTTTATGCAGAGCTTTCACCAGTAGATTTCAAAACATTTTACAAAGGAAGTCAACGATATTATCACCATTTTGCAGTTGTGAAATCTGAAGTAAAAGGAGGTAAAGTGCTTTGTCAAGAGTCACACAAAAACCAGTGGACTGAAGGAGAGTTGCATTAAGTCTGGCACATGGATAGTGTGAAGAGGAGGACAAACATTACAAATGCAGTTTGTGGAAAAGAGGTGCTAAAGGAACAGAAGACCCCGAAACAGCAAATGAAAGAGAAAGACAAGGATCATACATAAGCAGCAGCTTAACAGGAAGACCAGGAGCAGCACAGTAGATATGAGTAGATGCAAAAGGAATTATCAGAGCTGGTGAAAAGGGGTGACAAGAGGGGCGTGAAAAAGAAAAATGTAAAAAGGAGTTCTTTATCATGAACCATAAAGGGTCCTTAAAGGCCGGAAAAGAAAAGGCTGTAGCAGTCCAGATAAAAACTACATGTTGGCAAAAGAAGGTTGAAGTTGTGCCCAGGTGCTTCCTGACTTGTGTGACTCAAGGTTGAGGAGTTTTTCTAACTTCAAGACAACATTGATGCTGCAATCCACACCAAGGCACTGCTAAATGTGAAACAAAGGAGTGGATTTGCTTTTCATGTTTCTCTTCTGTTCTACTTAGATTTTTCTCCAGGGCGGTTTTCTCTTTTGTGCTGATTTATTCTCTCTCCCATCACGTTTTTTTCCCCTACACAGCTTGTTAATATCAAGTTCAATGTTCCTTCTTAGATTTTGAAAGAGTCACTCCCTCCCTGGACAGTACAAGGTTTCTCATTTAAATTGATTTAAGCTCAGTTTTGCAATAAGAGATTTTTCTTCTTTTCTGCTTCCCTATGACCAATACTTCTGCCCTTTACTTCAATCAACATGATAATGGCATTTGTGCTGCTATGCACAAACTATCTAGCCTTTCTATCAGAATATTTTGTGTAGAAAAACAGAGTGACTGAGAATTCATTCATTTTAGATGCAAAAATATTGGGAAATTTTCTCTTACTATATTACTGAACATGCCTGTGCATTTTGTATACTGATCTATATCAGTTTAGAGATGAGCACAATATGAGAGTAATGCCCCTGCATAGAAGCAGTTTTATTCATATTTGGGCTTTTCTTCACTGCTGGAAAGCAATATGTAGGTGTAAGATCCTGTAATTGCAACTGCAGTAGTGGAGTGCAGTAATTTACCTATATAAGCTTGAGTGTGTGCATGTATGGGGTTCACATCTTTAATCAGTACAAAAACACATGAATTTTACACCTTAACACTATGTATAAATGCAAGTCCAAATCTCTGGATTACCTATGGCTCAGAATCATCAAAATCCTGTTCCCCTTGCTTAAAATTACAACATGCATTTTCTTTATCATAGTCACCTATACAGGATGTGAAATACAGGCTTCACTATTTTGTCCTTCTCTCTCCAGTTCATGTGCGAATAACCGAAAGATTGTTTATTGACGGTGCTAAGTACGTTTAATGCACATGACACATTTAATGTGTTGACTCATATGAGGGCTCTGCTGACTGCTGAGCCTGGGGGAGAGTGTCTCTTGTTCCCTGTTAAAAGTTTAGGTGCTTTTGAAAATAGCTTTTCTAAGCCACAGATCTCTGGATTTTCTTCCGTGCACCCCTTAGGAATAAAAAGCCAAAACTAGTAGGGTGCTATATTTGTTTCCAGACTACATAGTAATTCCAACTTATGTCATTTTTTAAAGCTCAACCTGACTGGAATTTGAGAATACAAACCTAAAAGTTAAGTATTGCTAGTCGGTGTAAAACATCGCATGTTCTTGAGAACATGTTGTTTCTTCTGACATTTGCTGAACATTATTGATACTTTTCTAATTAATATTTCCTGAGACCTAAATTTCTCTGAAACTGTCTTCCACATTGCACATGTGTGAGCATTAGGCAATTCATCTCACTGCTTCCTTTTTGGTGTCATAGAGTATTTTTTCTAATGAGCATCTACATATCCTACATTTTTTAATTTATTTTGGTGATTAATTAAAACTATTGATACCGACAGGCCTCTGCAATGCAATTTTACAAGCAGCTTTTCTTCAGGAGAAAAAAAAAAAATCATGAAAGGAAAATCTTTATACCCTTCTACAACAGTTTCATGGATTAAAAGTCACTGAGAACTTCGTTAAGTATGTCTGTCATGAGACCCAGAGATAGGTGAGAAACACACTGACACTAAAATGTTTTTGCACATAATTCCTTGAGTAAGCACTTGGAGAAACTTGGCTCCCCATCAAGATCTGGTTCTAAAAGGCTGGCCTTGGCTTTGTAAGTAAGCTGAAAAAACACAACGGAAAAAAACACCAAGCAGGGTTCAGTTCATAGCTGCATAGTGGAGTCCTTACGTGACTTTGGGCAATTTTACATTGCAGATAAAAGACAGACTAGGGACAACGTTGGCCCTCTCCAGAAGCTATCAGGAGAACTGGCTACCCTGGATTTAGAGAAGGCTGAGGTTCTTAATGACTTCTTTGCCTCAGTCTTCACTGGCAAAGGCTCTGATCACATCACCCAAGTCTTGGAAGGCAGACACAGGGACTGCGAGAATGAAGACCCTAGGCCCACTGTAGGAGAGAATCTGGTTCAAGACCATCTTAAGAACCTGAACGTACACAAGCCCATGGGACCTGATGAAATCCATCCACGGGTCCTGAAGGAACTGGCGAATGAAGTTGCTAAGCCACTGGCCATCGTATTTGAAAAATCATGGCAGTCAGGTGAAGTTCCCGATGACTGGAAGAAGGGAAATATAACCCCCATTTTCAAGAAGGGGAAAATGGATGACCCGGGGAATAACAGACCAGTCAGTCTCACCTCTATGCCTGGAAAGATCTTGGAGCAGATTCTCCTGGAAGGCATGCTAAGGCACATGAAAAACAACGAGGTGCTTGGTGACAGCCAGCATGGCTTCACTAAGGGGAAATCCTGCCTGACCAATTTGGTGGCCTTCTATGATGAGGGTACGGAACTGATGGGCAGGGGTAGAGCAGTTGATGTCATCTACCTGGACTTGTGCAAAGCGTTTGACACTGTCCCACACGACATCCTTGTCTCTAAATTGGAGAGACATCAATTTGGTAGGTGGGCCACTCTGTGAATAAAGAACTGGCTGGATAGCCACACGCAAAGAGTTGCGGTCAACATGGTCAATGTGATCTGGCTGGAGACCAGTAATGAGTGCGTCCCTCAGGAATCGGTGTTGGGACCAGTCCTGTTCAACATCTTTGTTGGTGACATGGACAGGGGGATTGAGTGTGCCCTCAGCAAGTTTGCCGATGACACCAAGCTGTGTGGTTCGGTTGATACACTGAAGGGAAGGGATGCCATTCAGAGGGACCTTGACACACTTGTGAGGTGGGCTGATGCCAGCCTTATGAAGTTTAACCATGCCAAGTGCAAGGTCCTACACCTGGGTCGGAGCAATCCCAGGCACAGCTACAGGTTGGGCAGAGAAGAGATTCAGAGCAGCCCTGTGGAGAAGGACTTGGGGGTGTTGGTCGATGAGAAAATGAACATGATCCAGCAGTGTGTGCTCACAGCCCAGAAAGCCAACCGTATCCTGGGCTGCATCAAGAGGAGCTTGACCAGCAGGTCAAAGGAGGTGATTCTGCCCCTCTACTCTGCTCTCGTGAGACCTCACTTGGAGTATTGTGTGCAGTTCTGGTGTCCTCAACAGAAAAAGGACATGGAACTGTTGGAACAAGTCCAGAGGAGGGTCACAAGGATGATCACGGGACTGGAGCACCTCTCATATGAAGACAGGCTGAGAAAGCTGGGGCTGTTCAGCCTGGAGAAGGGAAGGCTGCGTGGAGACCTCGTAGCAGCCTTCCAGTATCTGAAGGGGACCTACAAGGATGCTGGGGAGGGACTATACATCAGGGACTGTAGTGACAGGACAAGGGGTAACGGGTTCAAGCTTAAAGAGGGGAAGTTTAGATTGGATATAAGGAAGAAATTCTTTCCTGAGAGGGTGGTGAGGCACTGGAATGGGTTGCCCAAGGAAGTTGTGAATGCTCCATTCCTGGTAGTGTCCAAGGCCAGGTTGGATGAGGCCTTGGGTGACATGGTTTAGTCGGAGGTGTCCCTGCCCATGGCAGGGGGGTTGGAACTAGATGACCTTAAGGTCCTTTCCAACCCTAATTATTCTACAATTCTATGATTCTATAATCCACACACAACCACATTTTCAGCCAATCGAGTAAAACACACTTTAATTTTTACATTTAATTTGAAACAGCCTGTATCTGGTTTTCACATTACTGATGAACTGGCATTCCTCCTAAGCTCCCATAAGAGCTCCAGGCTTCCTACAGTGCACCTTAGCTTAGCTGCTTCACTAGTGAAATCCCTCAGAATATTTCTGCATCATCTTTGGCATCACTTCCCTTACATCTTTCCCCAAGTGGTGAGCTGAGGGGTCAATATTTAATGTTGGCAAACACAGAAGTCTTCATTTTTGTGGAGCTTTCTTTACAAAGGGAAAATATTATCCCAATCCTGGGAAGACGATTCCTTCTCCTGTATGATAAAATATGTTAGTAAATCAAGGGGCAGGTTGGGAGTGGGGGGGGAATATGACACATAAAACAATGTAGCAGGAGCCAGACGCAGATAAAGACAGTTTCACTTAGACATAGTCCTCATCTCCTGGGACTGCTTCACATTACTGAAGACATTTGAGGAGTCATCTCTGACTAAACTTGTTACCTTCCTTACTTCAGAGAAGCTACATCTAGGAGGTTTACATTTTAATGAGAGTAAATAATCTCTTCTCACCCAGCTTCTCCTATCAATCTTTTTCTGGATGAGAAAGCAAGCAGTAGTCCTTGTAAATGTAAAAGTAAGAAACCCAATCAGAGGAAGTACATCCTCAAATTTGTAATATTTTTTTAAATTGTATCAATATGGTTGACTGATTAGAGAGAAATATGCAACAGTAAATTCCTATATATGTCTTTTATTTTGCAAAGAATCACAACATAAAAATCAGATCTTGTTTAACATGACTGTTGAAATGGTCCATTATGGATTTTTCTTCTTCTCAAAAGTCCTTGTACTCCATTCATACATAGCATTTTGGATCTAACAAAAAGATTAAGACTTAGACAAATGTTTTCACAATACCACGATCTTTTGAGCTCTCCGATAAGAAAAGCAATAAAAAAGAAGAAATACACTACGATTTGAACCTAAATAATAAGATCTTTTTTTTTTTTTTTACTTATATTGTGAGGAATATCAGTACTTCTGGCAAGTGACAAGTACATGTGACAAAATCAATAACCTTTTTTAAATGCATATGAAGAAAATAATATTGAGGCATTGCCAAAAAATATCACTAGCAATCTCTTATATCAAGAGCCCAAGAATGGACATCAAAACAATACATATACCTAAAGGTAATGAGCAGGAACAAATAACTTGTAAAATATTGCTTTGCTTTTACAGCTGTCCATGTATCCTCTTTTCACCAGCACCACACATTTCTGATGTATACATAAATAACTATTAAAGAAGCTTAGTAAATGGTACAGTACGGACTGCTTCCTTTTCTGCATATTTCACTACCAACTCACCAAAGGCAGATCGGAAATTAAGCTTTATTTATATAATGATTTATTTTAAGAACAAATTATGGAAGATTGCCAGCTACATCTGCTGATTAAGAGCCCGGAACACCCTCTGTTGGCTATCATTGCCTTTTCTTCGAAGAAATCACAGGAGGTAATTCTGTGTGTTTGTTGTCTACTTCATTTGTATGTCTGCCTCCATTACAAAATCGTTGTGCAATATGCATGGATATTTATCACATATTATTATCGGTATTTCCAGACCTTGTTTTCCAACTTACTGAGGTAATTACTGAATTTCAAAATAATACACAGAAAAGCATATCTCTTGAATTGTACAGTTCTAAAAAATAGGAAGTCTCTGGATTTAATAAAACTTGTCAATGAAGGTGTGCCTGCTTAGGACCGTGAGGATCAAGAAAAGAGGATTGTTTTAATATCGAAAACAATATTTTTAATGAAAGAGCATACATTCGGGTCTTAAAATGAATCTTTATAGAAGACTTACAGTAATGATATCTCACTGAGTCTGCAGTGCATAACAAAGCATGAGGAGAATGATGTATACTGTAACACTGTACAACCCCAAGATATCCAAAATCACTCATGACTGAATCAGTCCAACTGATACTCACGTTTGAAACAACTCACATTCTAAAATAACTCACATTGTTGAAGAGGACTTTTTTCCAGTTAGCCTCTATCTTTAGGTTCCCTCTTCAGACGTTACAATTCTGTATTTACAGACACTTACTTACATATAAGACATCTTAAAAGAAACAAAAAAGGTCTTTGGAACTACACTTATGTTTCTTATTTAGAAAATCAAAGATATAGGCTGAAGACACAAAACAATTGCAAAATTTCTCTTTTATATATAAATTGCAGAAAAGTAAAAGCTGTACTACTAATACCTCTAAGTCTAAAAGAACTCACATTAAGTCTGTCAAAATCCTGAAATTGGTTTTTTTCAAGTCTTCAAATACAGTGTAATGGATTTAAATCCATTAAAGGATGATTTCACTTCAGATCCATAGCATTATATTCAAGTCATCCAGGGATACTTAAAAATTTAAGTCTGTAATACTTTCAAAACTGATTACTTTAATGGCATTTTAGATAATACACACCAACTGTTTGGAATTACCTGTCTACATCAGTGTCACATCAAATTAGTCATTCTTCCTACATCAAGATTTGTGGCTTTTTATGGGAATCACTGGGTTATTTCCCTCATTCACACTTTTAGTGTTATGCTGTTATCCACCATTTAAGATAATGAATAAATAATAGATAATTTCCCTATTTTTTTCAAATTAAACTTTACTTCAGTTGGTTCTTGGCTGTTCTTTCAGTTCCACTGAGAGAGAAAAGCGACTCACAAGTGGGTATGTTTTCTGAATTTGGACTTAGAATAAGTCTATGATTCTTCCTAAGCAGATGAGTGTATTATGCCAACTCTAGCATTATGTGCAAGCAAAAGCAGAGACTGCTTGATTTCTCTGCTCATCCCAGCCCAAGTCTATTTTATGGCTACAAAGGAAATATTCAAAGAATCAGAGGGAAACTAAGAAGCCAGAATCCCACAAGTGCCAACTATATGGTAGATCTTCACATTTTATTTATTCTCTCAGCTGTAAATTCTCTTGCCTCAGGATGTATGCCAGCTGCTCACCCAAAGAGATGTGGAAGGAACATAGCCTGTGTATACCTTCGAGCTTCCTAAATCCCAGTATGCATACATAACTTGGTTCTCTTCAGCACACCAAGAGGGACCCTGGTGGAGGGAAACCTATATATTTGGTTGCTTGGCCAATTGGAGAGACCAACAGTAACAAATGGAAATATGAGGGACAGAAGGGAAAAGTGTCAGGTAGGGGCAGCACTGCAAGTGCTACATTCCATTAGCTCACAAGCTTCATGGTACAAGCCTATTAGGATGACTACCCAAAGGACAGCATTGCTAACCTGCCACCATCAGAGAACTTGTCTCAAAAACATAACTGCTCACTACCAAGCACTTACAGTAGGTGCAATGGAGTTACAGTAGGTGACCTACTTACAGACTCTCTAAGGGATAGGAGAGGTTTGCTATTCCTGAGGAGATGAAATAGCTTTCTTGTGACTCAACAGCCAAATGCTTTCAAAAACGGGTGGACAAGGTACTGTGTTACTGAAGGCACAGCTTCATTCACTCATCATAAAACTAATTTTTCAGAATATTCCTCTAGCTTGCACAAAGTTCAAAAACAAAATAAATTTATCAAAACCTGTAAAATTTCCTTTTCCCATCCAAAAAGACTGATATTCACCAGAGGTACTAAGAGAAGTATGCCATTTTCCCATCTTGTACACATAGGAACTCACTGTCCAGAGTATGTTCTTGTCAAAGAGTCAGAAGACTCCTTCATCCACGTAACCTATAGCTACCTGTATCTTCCATTTAAACCCAGCAATCACATATCTGGTAATCTCTATTTTCTTCTACAGGAAACAAAATAATTTCTGTGAGAACTGGAAAAAATTCTTCAAACTGGACGGGAAAAAACAATCAGAATTAGCCGAAACTGCCATCAGATCACTAGAAGAAATCATTGCCCTGCAGCCTGTGAGAGGAAACCTCTTCCTTGTTCTGTTCATAAGACCTGCTAGCGCTGCAATTTATATGGCTATGCCTTTATTCAAGAATTAATCATGCAATTTTGTGTTACATCCAATCCAGGTTCTATGATTAGAGTGAGTATTTTCAGGTGCTACCTGGACCTTCCTTTCGTGAGTTCAGCTCTAAGCATGGGTGCAGCTTGTAAACACTGTGGCTGAAATACTTCAAGTGAGCAGTTAGGAGAATCCCAGCTTGAGACTGTATAGCTTTTGATGCTATTTAGCCATGGCCAGTCTTTCATTTCTAGAAAACATTATGAGGATGGTTGTGACAAGACAGCTTTGTCATCTGAGAGTTTACAGACCTCCTCCCTGCCTTTCCATCTGGCTTCTGAGTTGGCCTGTAGAATGCCAGAAGTGTAGTCTCTTTGCCAAGTCCCTATAGTCATGAACACAGGAAATTGCTGTTCATCTTATCAGCACCCTATATTGGTGGTAATACTGAATTATTTTGATACTTTTTTTTTTAATTCATCTTCTTGTTTACTGAACATTTTATGGCTAAATCTTAGTAGTTAAAAAACCCCATACAACACTTCCAAGTCACAAAAGAACAAAAATATATTACCTGTGCTTGGAACATACAATAACTTAAACTATTGGGAAATTTAATTTTTTAGATGTCATAGAAAATGTATGAGGTGTTACAATCTAAATGGCTACTAATAAATTATACAGGCACTTAGGAAACCCCAACAATGAATGTTAACATCCATATTTGTTCTTAAGATTTAAATTCTAGTTTGGATCCCAACTAGGAAAGGATATTTTCCAGTATAAATAGAAGTATATCCCTTTCCTGGACCCCCTAGCCTGCTAAGACTTAGAACGTTTGGGACCAAAGACTTGTGAGAACACCACATTAGAATTACACTTCATTCATGTTAAGCAACAGCCTGTATGTTCATCCCCAAGTCTTAGAGCTCTGCTCCACACCCTAATCTGGATCTAAATTTTCACAAAAGATATTAAGGGATAGGCTGTTCCATCCCTTTTGAATATTGTATCTTTGAATGCTTTATAGGATTTTATTTTAGCCTTCCAATTACAGAAACCACGAAAGCATGCACATTTGATAGGTACTTTTAAAGCTGTGCTCTCTACAAAGTGTAACTCAATACAGTAGAGATCAGACAAAACACACCTGAGGGGTATCATAAAGCATTTTCATAGAAGGTCATCCTTTGACACCTTCCTGAATTGTAACAAAACCAACTTCCCTTTGCTGTTTGCACTAAACTTGTCACATGATTAGTTTTCTCCTAAAGCAATTCACAGATGGATGATTTGATCAGCGGCTGTTTTCATGCAGTACAGAAAGATTTACCTCCTCTCCCCATTATTCCAGCTGCATAAGTGACACCCGCAGCTTCTCTGACCTGCACCAGCATCCTCCAGACCTGAGGAATCCTGTAAACCACAGGTCTCAGTGGCATCATTGGCTGGCTGCAAAGCCTGGGCGTGAGAGAATGGCATTCAGAAACCAAGCCTTTTTTCTCTAGTGCTGGTCAGAGCAAGAAATGCTTCAAACACCAAAATCTATATAAGTGCTGTCCTTACTACAAGGTAGTAATTTCTTTTTAGAACAGATTTCTGAGCCTCTGAAAGGATTTTACTTACCTTCCCCTGCTTATTTAGTGAAATTCTCTCTTACATGCATAAATTACAGCCACACAGACATAGGATAACAGTTCAAAGGCAAAAGAGTGTAAGCAAATAAATATTAGAGGCTTTCATGGAGTTTTTGTTTTGACATTTTGATATAATCTAGTGTTAATGCATCTGGCATTACACCCAAATTTGTAATGCCAAACACTAGGGAGCAGCTAGTTTTTCCTTTACCCTTTTCCTTTCAGCTTTAGCATTACATCTAATTTTCTATCAGAGCTTTTGATTGACAATGTTCATCTCTTCACCTGTATGCACCAGAGGGATGCAGTTTAGGTGCTGGTACTGCAGAAATCACAGTAACAGAGCCCTACCCACTGTTCTCTATTGTTCTGAGAAAGGTGGTGGGATTAAAGACTTGCCTTCTTCCTAAAATGAGACCCCCAAGCAACCAGCCGGCAGCTAATGACACCTCTTCCCATACCACAATGCATATGGATTGCAGTTTTGTCTGCAAAGCCATGGACAGGTTTGCAGGTTCAAAGCAAGGATTTTCATGGAAGCACTTTTCATCAAGCCTTTCATCTCTGGGGTGGCTGGAGAGTGGCCTCTCTTCTAAAACAAAAAGGGGCTTTGGGTGCAAGGGATGATTTCTCCTGACTGAGAAGACCCATCTCAGCCAACCCTGGCTGGCCCCAAGCAGAGCCAGGCCAGGCTAACCACACAAATGAGGACAAATCTTGTGATCAGCATCACCTGGCTACCTGTTTACCCTCCCTCCTTTGCTCCTACCTCAGAGTCGCTGGATCAGGAGGCACAACTAACAACTGCTACTTATGTACTGGCCAGCCTGGAAACCCTGGGACGAAGCAGGTTGTGAAGGTGTAACAAATCACGGTAATTCCTTTACAACACTGGAGGGGGTTCTGGCGCTGCCAGCCCGGAGGGCTGCAGCCGACACCTCCTTCCGCGCGGAACTACTCTACACAGCCAGCGCCAGGGACCGAGCCGGGCCGGGCCGAGCAGAGCCCGCGACGCAGTACGGGGCGCATGCTGCCCCCTGGCGGCGGCCGGAGTGTAGCGCCCGCCCGCCCGCTCCTTCTCTGTTCCTCTGTCCGTCGGGGACTGTACCCGGTCTCGCTTCTCCCCGCTCGTCCGCCTAGCTAAACCCGGCTTGCAGCCGCCTCAAGCGCCGTCGCAGGCTGCAGAGCTGCCTGGGAGCAGAGGTAGCTAAGGGAGGCCGAAAACGGTCAGGGAAACTGCCTGCGAGCGAGGCAGTCTCCCAAAGTCTGACAGGGTTCCCTCCCCTTGGAGGATCGCGGCCTCCCGCTCTAGAGGGAGCAAAATCAGAGGAAGAATGATATATTCTTTCTCATCTCTTATAATCGGTTTCCAGCAGTTTTGAAATAAAAATCTAAATTGCAGCGAATCAGCTTGTGTGCCGTTTCTGTCTGTGGCTGGTGCTCCGTGACGCTGCGGGGGCAGCCAGCACCGTGTGCCTGTGAATGATTCCTCAGGGCACCGCTCCACGGCTCTTTGGTCAGTATAAGGAAGGAAGTAATAATTGCATTCGGTTTCTGCACACTACGAAAAAAATTGCTTCATTTATTTATTACAGCAAAGTAGAATGGAAAATACTTCATGTTTATTTTCAGAGAAGATGCCTCAACTCAACCGCAGCTATCAGTGTTCTGCAAAGAAATCAAAGTGTTGCTATCAGAAGTTATGGAGTGGTCTCTTCTGCTCCCATTTGCTGCTAGTAATTTCTCACTGTGTATTCAACAAGCAAAACCAGTTGCAGTGCAGAAAGGCCGCATCTGGGGCAATGGCTGGCTAGTGGGCCGAGGCCAACACATCTTACTTTCTGTGTTTGGTGTTTGTAAAGCTCTTACTTTCCTTCGAACTGAGAATTCTAGGGTTGTTATGTGGAAGATTGCCTGAGCATCTTTAAGAGGATGGTGACTACAGGAGCTCCATGATTATCTTGCAACCTCTGCAAAAGGCTGGTGTTTTGCAAGGGGTGACCTAAGCCACATATACTCTACAAATCTCCGTGCAGAGATGTTTCATAAGAATATGCTGGAGGTTGTTTCAACTCCTATGAGCTCAAAACACCACTGATAGTTTCACCTTGGCTGCCTCATAACAGCAGGAAACTGTCCAATTCCATGCCAGGTCTTCATAACATCAGTATTAAAAATGCAAAGTACACTTGCTATCCAAAGTTAGAAGGGACAGCCAGTTTGCAAAGGAAATAAATGGTATGAGGAAGCACTTTACTCAATTACACTATGTCTATGTGAAGTAGGAGAGAAAGTATGACCTGCTCAGTGCTGAGATGGTTAAAAAGCACCTCACAAAAATGGTGTGAAGTGGAATATGGCTGTCGCATAGTGGAGACCCACTCACAGGTCACTCGTACACAACACCACAAACCTGGATGCAACTGGTACAAGCACTACCGTAAGCAACTACCACAAAGAGTTTGACACAAATCATCAGCTGTTTAACATTTAGGTTATTAGATCAGGTTTAATCTACCAAGAATCTGGTTCGGAATTTAGAACAGGAAGATTAAACCTTCTCTTGTTGCAGATTTTTTTTTAATAAAGAGCTTGTAGCTGAATGCAAATAAGGTTTAGACCTGTTAGAAGATTAAGTGTTCTACTCTGTTCCTACTTAAACCAATTAATAGTTCTCAAGGTCTGAACAGTGGGGATATGCATGAATTTTCTTAATTCCACTAGCTGAAAGAGATCTGAATGAGTTCTGCCTTACACTGTCATACAAACACTGGCATGGTTTACAGTAAGGTAGATCAGCAGTAGCATAAGATTATCTATCAGTAATCCATTAGAACAGTAAAACATCATGATATATCACAATAGATTAAAAATGTGTAAAACACATAGTTTAAAAAAAAATCATAGTAAGAATGGGGGCTTTTTGTCTCTGGTGAGACAATGTCCTCAATCTAGACCCTGAAAGACCCATAGGCAACTAACTACCTGAGCCAAATTAATGATTTTTCTTGAGAATGTTTCACCTTTTTCCCTTTTAGTTTTTATAATAAGCTGATTATATCATATCACTTATATCATTTATAAGTGACATAAGTTTCTAATAATTTGAAATTTTGCAAATACAGAAATTCCTCCTGACTGGCTGCTATTCACTCTTTGCTTGAAAGGTCCAATAGTCATTCTATTATTGACTCTGAGTGACCTAACAAAAGGGGAATTGTTTTTTAGTTAAATTATACTTAAAGATATAACACATAAATTTTTGATGTCTGCTCTGCAAGCTCCTCAAATGAGCATGCAAACCATTCCATTGTGAAGACATATTTTCATTGTTCTTCAAAACACTTCTGCCTTTAAGAGCACAGACTTATGTGGTAAATTGCTCGCAAGTAAAGATATAAATTGATACCTGCAAAGTATCCAGCAAATCTTCTATAAAGAATGTGTTAGAGAATACATCTCATTTGCAGCTTTACAGTTGTGCCCCATATTATCAGGAGATTCTGATTAAATTCTCATTAATTTTGGCATCATCAAAAAGAAGCCTTAACATTTCAAGTTGGTGTTAAGTTGCATTATGACTTGTGTACTCATTCTGCCGGAATTCGTGCACAAAGTGTTGTAAGAGCTGTTCTTAAAATAAAGGGTGCTGCAGCCCTCACTGTAGAACTACGTGGTGTATATATTATTCTACTCCTGGTGTAAGTTACATAAGAAAAAAGCATACAGTGCCATGCCAAAGCAGGTTTCTCATTTAATCGTAAGATTGTTCCACAAATCCAGTCGGTCTGCCATAAATAACTTGTCTGCTTTAGAATTCACTCTAAACATACTTTCACATTTTCTCTCAGGCAAAGTTCTGTGCTGTGCCTGGAAATAAGTTTTTCTGTAACAGGTATTTTCACTAGATCAGGAACAGTCAACATGTATTGTTTTCTAGGATTTAAATTTCTAGGATTATTTTTGTGTGTGTTATTAATAAACCTTATTTATTTCATGTTCTATTTTACTATTTAGCTCAGGTTTTCATTTTTTTCTGTCTTATGCAAACTGAACTTATATTCCATGGGAAATTGGAAGAGGACTTCAGAATTTGATTCCTGATTAGTTGCTTGTTTTCTGTAGCCTTTGTTAGAAAGAATAGGAGATAGCAGCCTTCCTTTCCACAGGCCTTCCAACAACGCTATCATCTCGTGTTTTAGGCTACATGACCCACAAAGGTGCATAATAATATGAAATCTTTACTTACCTGCATAGAAAATGTGAACCATTTAAACAGTTACACTGCCAGTTGCACAATAGGATTGTAATTGGAAATACTTTTTCTCCTCAATTTCCCAGCGGTTCATAAGAACAAACTTGCAGAGAACAGTGATAGTATAAATAAAGCATACAGCTTTGCAAATAATATGACTCTTTATCTAACTGTAGTGTAAAAATAGTGACTTCCAGTTAACTTCCTGAATCTGAAAATGTTGCACACATATGGCAGAAAGGTACTTGTGTCTACAGTACTTCAGTTTTATGCTAGAGTTAGTTTCTCTAGAACAGCTTGATAAGCTTGATTGATTGTCAAAAAATATTTGGAACTTGTAACACAACAATCTCTCTGCAACAGAAAAATATGTAACCAAAAGATATTGAGATTCAAGTATTTCTACATGCCAGAAAAATCTTACTAACCAGTATTAGTCATATTATTTCTTTTACATATTTTCTTAAAACCTGACCCCCCTCAGCTTTTCTCTTATTGAATATATATATAAAAAAAAAAAATCAGTGTGTGAATTTTTCATACCAGTGTTAACCTTTTCTCCTTAAGCTATGAAAAATGTAATCTATTTCTGTTCGGGAATTATAACCAGGAAACCTGATGTTCTGCTGGATACTGTTAAAGCTTTTCAGTGCAATAAATATTGTTGATGTAATTTCACTGACACATGGATCAGAATAATATAGATAGTTCATAGACAATTGTTTGAAATACATTTGTGTATTAGCATCTTAGAGGAGTGGGAAATAAAATAAAAGCTTGTAAAACTTGCTGCCAGTATCTAAATCCATAAAGAAAGAGGTGATTGAAAACATACCAGTTTCATAGCAGAGAAAGGATTTCTGTACTATACAAGGTCAAATATGTAGAAGAAAAATTATCATCCCTTATTTGAATAAAGTATATGTATTGATTAGATTTAACATATGAGGCAGGAAAAATAATTTATAAAAATATGTTATTATCTATTAAATATTCAGCCAAGAATCAGAATAATAAGGTGACCAAGAAATAGTCTAGTATATAAACTGGAACAAACAAAGAATTATAAGCAGCCTCCTTGCAGTGTAATCGATCAAAGACAGTTGCACTTAAAGTTATGTGTGTGAATGCGTACTGACAGAGTCCTTTACTAGCACAAATACAAAAAATGAAAATAGCCAGTTCCCTGCAATCTTTGCATCTGATGACTACCTTCTCAAAGCTGAGTTGGCTCCCTCTAACAATTCAGACTTTAGAGAAGGAAGCATATCCTTAGTCACTAACAATGCTCTGAATACACACATTGTTGCTGTCACATCCAAGGAGTTAGTTCTGCCCTTGTAATTGTAATAGTATGTAACTACTCATGTGGTGTTCTCTGAATGACTGTGACTGACAAAGACGATTCATGACCCGCAAAAAGAAGAATCAAAGCTAAGCATTATATTTTTGGAGAAGTAAAATCAAGAATAATTTATTACTACCCTTGATTGAACTAGTAAAAAAAAATAATTTCAAGTAAGGCATTTTCTAAACTGCATGTTGTGTCCTTATGTATGTCAAGGAAGCACAAGAGCTCTCATAGAATCATAGTATCACAAAATGGTTTGGGTTGAAAGGGACCTTAAAGCTCAACTGGTTCCAAATCCCCTGCCATGGGGAGAGATACTTTCCACCAGACCAGGTTGCTCAAAGCCCTGTCCAATCTGGCCTTGAACACTTCCCGGGATGGGGCAGCCACAGCTTCTCTGGTAAACCTGCTTCAGTGCCTCCCCACCCTCACAGTGAAGAACTTCTTCTTAAGATCTAATCCAAATCTACCCTCTTTCAGTTTAAAGCCATTCCCTCTTGTCCTATCCCTATCTGCCCTTGTAAAAAGTCCCTCTCTAGCTTTCTTGTTGGCTTCTTTAGGCACTGGAAGGCTGCTCTAAGGTCTCCTCTGAGCTTCTCTTCTCCAGACTGAGCAAGCCCAGCTCTCTCAACCTGCCTTTATAGGAGAGGTGCTCCAGCTTTCAGATCATCTTGGTGGCCTCCTCTGGACTCACTTCAACAGGTCCGTGTCCTTCTTATGTTGAGGCCTCTGATAGAAACATCCACAATTCTGATAAATAGTGAAGAGTGACATTGTTCATAGCTGCTGGCAATGCAGGAGGAGATTCTCATTTTGGAAGGACACCTGGAATGTAGGAGTTTCAAAGTTAAACAGCAGTTTCAGGTTGGCTGTCATGGTAAGGAGGTAATACCTTGGTTTTCTAACACTATTGTTTGAAATGTGATATCCACACTGGCCATCTAAATATACAGAAGCCCAGCAATGGAGAAATGGTATCCTGACCTTTCTAGTAACAAGTACAGGTTTGGAAGCCCCTTCTACCTCGTTCTTTAAAGTGCTGCACTGTTGCTGAAGTGGGCTGGGAGGGAAACAAATTTTCAATATAAATCTACACACACAGATTACAGCTGTTACGAACAGACAAAACATTTTTCACAGATTTTACAAAATGCGTCCTTAGGCAGTACTTTCAGAAGCACTTCGTCAGTTTGAATTTTAAGTCTTATGAAAATTTTTCATTTCCTCCACGAATATTTGATCCTCAGCCACACAAAACAAGAAAATTGGACGAGTTTTGCAGCCTTTGATTCTTTCTCACTCACTTAACAAAGAATTTGATAAGGATGATGTTACCAGAAACTGAATCGAGCAATTAGTGAGACTATTTATCTCATGCTTCTACTGAAGAAGTAACATGGAGGATTTGAGAATATTTAAAGAGCAGCAGAGTATGCTAACTGTCAGGGTGTTTTGTAGACTGCAGCAGCTTCTGAGATAGAATAAAAGGATTAAAAAAAATCTCATTTAATTATTTTGTCTCCCACTGTTGCTGTCACCTTCTATAAACAGCTGAGTAAAGAAAGATGAACTAGGAAAAGTAAACTAAAGCTTAATTAAGAAGTTGGGGTTTTTTTCTTTCCTACTCAGGCCCATGCATGTATCTTGTCCCTAGGATACAGCAGACATGCTTTTCCTTACTCCACTAATTAGAGACGCCATATTCCCTGAATAGAGCATTTGAGGTATGCTCTCAACCATTCTTTTTTAAAACAGAATGACAGTCATGTTTATAACCTAAAAGTAACAAATGTTCATGTAAACGCAGCCTATTTGCACATAGCCACTTTAATCAAATTGACATTTCACAGCTTTGCAAAACTAGAAGTGTTACAAAAGAGATCAACACTGAAAGACTTAAACATGAAACCAAAAATGTTGTAGTAGGTGAGGCTGAGATGGGAACATTTTTTTAGACTACGGATGAAACCTATGGAGGCCTGAAAGACATGAGTTCTAATTATATCTGAATACAATAGAAAGTGGGAAGTGACTTATAAGCAGGCAGAAAATAGACTAAAGTAGAATATCTGTGCACTATCAAAGGACTAATGAAAATCAACCCAGCATATCTATGACATGATATGAGGATGTACAGACCAGGAACTACCTAATGTGAGCATTTAAAGATGCCCATCACAAACTGAATAAACAGTGCTGCCAGTATTTGGAATTCTCTGTATGTTTAGGCAAGGATAAATAGCCAATTTAAAGTTGCATTATAAAGAAAATAACCAAGGAGAGAATACATAACACAGTGTATATGGAACTGGCATATAAAAGGAATGTGTAGTTTTCCCCTTTGAATTCGGGCTGTTAAAGCTCAGTGTGTATCATTTAATCAGCACATAGTGTCTATCATACTACTGTCACAGGGAAACCTGCACGAGAAGTATACTATGAAGAAGAATGCCATAGCTTTATAAGGTTGGGTCAGACTTGGGGTAGGCAATAGGTGCCAGTAGGGGAGCAGCTGCATGTTGGAATAGCATGGGCAAGTTGAGTCTCAAATATCTGGAGTACCAGTAGCTCCATAGGGCAAATGTGCCTGAGATTCTGATTAAATCCTCATTATTTTCAGCATTATAGAAAAGGTACTTGAACATTTCAAGTGGGTGTTAAGTTGCCTTCATCTGACAACCATAGACCTGGGGCCTCCGGTATCATCTTTGTCTTGGGTTCAGCTGTAGGAGTCATTTTTCTCCTTCACTAGTAGCTGGTACAGTGCTGTGTTTTGGCTTCAGTCTGAGAACAATCCCTGGCAGATTGATTATATTGCACTCCCACCAACCTGCCAAGGCAAGTGCCATGTGCTTACCATGGTGGAAGCAACCACTGGATGGCTGGAAACATACGCTGGGCTCCACGCCACTGCCCGGAACACTATCCTGGGCCTTGAGAAACAAATCTTGTGGCAACACGGCACCCCAGAGAGAACTGAGCCGGACAATGGGACTCATTTCCAGAACAACCTTATAGACACTTGGGCCAAAGAGCATGGCATTGAGTGGGTATATCACATCCCCTACCATGCACCAGCCTCTGGGAAAATCGAGCTGTACAATGGGCTGTTAAAAACTACACTGAGAGCAATGGGTGGTGGGACTTTCAAGCATTGGGATACACACTTACCAAAGGCCACCTGGTTGGTCAACACCAGAGGATCTGCCAACAGGGCTGGCCCAGCCCAGTCAGAACTTTTACATATTGTAGAGGGGGACAAAGTTCCTGTGGTGCACATGAAGAATTTGCTGGGAAAGACAGTCTGGGTTATTCCTGCTTCACGTAAAGGCAAACCCACTTGTGGGATTGCTTTTGCTCAGGGACCTGTGTATACTTGGTGGGTAATGCAGAAAGATGGGGAAGTCCAGTGTGTACTTCAAGGAGATTTAATTTTGAATGAAAACAGCCAATGAACTCAATTACATGCTGTTCACTGCTATATAGCACTTTTATCGCAGCTAAATGCCCATCTCAACCACTCTGGACTTTGAAAAGAAAATAGGTGCTGTCATGATCGTCAGCAGAGAATATAGCCTTTTGATTCTCCTCTGCATCCTGCCTGGGGTGGGGGGAGAGGGAGGGAAGGAAGAAGGGAGGTGAGCAAATGGCTGCGTGGTTCTGAGTTATGGGCTGGGTTTAAACGACAACAATCCTGTGCCCACACTTTCGAGGTATCTGCTACCATCACCTGCCTGTACTTCCATACATGCTGTTTCATTGTAGGGTCTTAGATAATTCACTCTACATAAAGGACAACTTTTCATTACTCCGTATTAGTTTCATAAATACATACAACAAGCTAGTGTCTTTAGCTTAGCACAAAGTCTGTGGCATGCAACATGTGAAGGCAACACCTTATTTATTGGGCTATAAGGCTACACATGTGCGATATCTCCTCAACAATGATCTCCTTTCTCCAGAACAAGGGTCCTCATGCTTACATGTCTGAACAGCATTTTAATACTTTAGCCACTTTAAACCACTCTCTCAACAGCAGCCAACCTCTCCATCTTTAACACGAAGGACAAACTCAATGTTTCTCAAATATGGCTAATAACCTTGAAGGATACATTATGGAAAATGTCTGTAAATACATTGACTATGACAGCTGAGTATCACCCTTCACATAACAGAGTAAAGCTATTTAGGGAGGGCATTTCCATCTAAAAAAAGCGTCTGGTATCTTGCAACATATAATTTGCATAACCAAGAGATGGCAGCACTCCATCAACCATTTGCCTGAAGCATTTATTTGAAAATTATTATGCATCTGTAAGCATGATATCTCAGTGTATGAGCAACACTGGAAGACTAAAAACAACAGAATAACAATGGAGTGAGTCCAGTGATTATTGTTCTATTGCTTTACAAAAGTCTGTAGAGAGGAAATTCATTCATCAATAACTTGAATTATTTTTTACCCAGTTTATACTGAGAATAGGACAGAGCAACTATTTTTTTGTATTTTTTCTGAATTTGGTTGTCTCATAGAAGTGTCTTCTCTAAACATCTTCTATAAGATAACAAAATTACAACTCCCCTTTCACCAAAACTTAAGAAGCATTTATATATGAAATGTACATTTCCTTTAAAGCACTCTCTCAGCCTTTTGTCAACAGCTGGAAAAGTTCCCTGGTAATAATCTTAAGTATAAAGGCACATCTAAAAATTGAATTATGTTATATAAATATATATATCATAGAATTCTGCAATGGTTTGGGTTGGAAGGCTCATCTAGTTCCAATCCCCCTGCCAGAGGCAGGGACAGCTTCCACTAGACCAGGTTGCTCAAAGCCCTATCCAACCTGACCTCGCACGCCTCCAGGAATATATACTACTGATATATACTGCTGATTTTTTCCTGCAGATTGCTGCTGACAGAAATTGGAGAAGTTTAGTGTTTCCCAAAGGCCTTCAGTGTCTTATACCAACAGGCTCACATATATGCAAGAGATTTGCTAGTGATAGTTAATTTCTTTCAGTCCAATTTACTTTTAGCTTCTGTGAACAGTGTGTGGACTTCAGCAATAGTCTTCAAACAATGCTACATGGCAAATTAGTAGCACAACTATAAGCCCACTATGAGGTGATCAGGAAGCTGGGTAAAAGGCAGATGACAATGAACTTTGCAAAGGAAAAAAAAGGATTTCAGGAATCAATTTCAAAAGGATTGCAAAGGAAATTGTTGAACTGAGATGTTGCTGTTGGATGAGCTTTGAGAACAGCATTATTTAAATTAATTACAAGGTTACACTTAATCCAATACACAAGGAGAATCAGTTCGTTTTCATAGAAAATACGGGACTTAAGTTTCGAAGGGTTTTGTTTATTTGATTGTTTTAATGTGACTTTGTTCTTCCATGATATCTCTGTCTCTACTGAAAATATCCACCACTATTGCATTCATTCCTGACATTTCTAATTATACAAAATATGATCTTTCTTAGAAGACCAGCAGGTGAATTCAGTTTTGCTTAACAGCTCAAGAAATATTATGCAGCAGGAGTATCACTCAAAAAATAATTCAGTATTTCATCTAAGGATGCTAAGTGTAGATGGCAACTAGAAACTGAAATAGCAAGTATGTTTTTCTTCTACATTTTATTATAACATAATTCTAACATCTTAAATTACAACAATCGAACTGTGTGAGACTACAGCTATCGTGATAACAAGTCTTTAAGTGATCATCTCTTTTTCTTCTTTGCCGAAGCACAAGGCTGCAGCATCAACTTTCCCCTCTTTTTTATACAAATTAATCATGCAGCCTATAATGAGCTCCAGTGTCACTGGAAGGATATCCATGACATTGTACACACTAGCCAGATCCAAACACTGCAAGGAACTGAACAAGTTCTCCATAATACAGATTAGAAGCTAAGCTTTTCTGACTATCTATTTCTATTTACAAGCCTGGAGTCCCCATTTATTATTAGTTCAATACATTTTCAGACAAATGAAATCTCAAGAACATATATTGCAAAGAATTTATAATAGCATGTTTCTTGAATTACGATCAACTCAACAGAAATCCTGTCTTCTACAGATATACGTTAAAAGACCAGACAAAATTAAAGAGTGTTCCTGGGGGAGCAAAAATAATTAATTTTTTTTTTTTCCTCTCCAAGATGATCAATGCTTCCAGAGCTCTTCTTCCACCCACACTGTGATGTGGTTGTATCAGAATCAATAATCTATTTATAGATAAAAGGATAATTTTTTACTTAACAGTTAGATTTCTACTGCTTTCTGCTGTATTTAGTATTCCTTTTAACTTGTGGGGTTTTTTCCTTCAGATAGAAAACTTTAGATAATAATTTTGAAGAAAATTCCCATATCAAGCTGAAAGCACACGAGATAACTGAAGTTCAAAACTTTTTAAGCTTTGACTTAGGGAAGATAGGACAGCCCACTTCTTCCATGTATTCCCAATACAGGGACCTCAGGTTTGCTCTGAAACACTGTTATTTAGCTCATTTTCTTTGCATAGTTTCATACTGTCTACCCTGTAAATTTGCTTTGGATTCCTTTGCCTGGTTCACAGACAGATGTTGCCCCACCAGTCTGTGGCCAATTAACAACAGGTTTCAAATTTTTTCATTTCTGTGATGAAGACTTAATTAAAGTTACACACACCCAATACACCCATTCGTTCCTATTCGTTCCAAAGGCTGTATTGCCTGCATGACTTAGGGCTTGCTTTCAAGAATTTTTATAGGGAAAATGTATTAAAACATGCCACAGTGAAATTTAACACAACCCTTCTACAGAAAGAGTGATAGTACCTTGAAAGTTCTGTTCCTTCAGTTTTATTCAAAAGAGCAAAATCTCTCAATTCAAAAACATGTAAGGGCAAAGGGCAGGACCACAGCAGAGTTTAGATACTAACTGTCCAGAGTTCAGGCTTAAATTTTGGGTTGAACCCTCCAAGGTGGTTGTGTCAATCATCTTATGTCACAAGGTGCTGGTGTCACTATTTGTGCTGTTTAAAGGTACATCATGCTTTGAAGTTACTTCTGCTTTACAACTATTTAAAGCCCATCGTGAGTTTCAGGGCATTATTTGGTGAAATTTAAGACCAATGTAAATTCAAATCTGTAAGAATACACATGTGCTTAATGCTGAGAACATGTACAGATTTTGCCTGCTGGAGAACTAAGTGAATGAGTAAGAAAGATGTTTTGATTGTGTTTCATGTAGAAAAACATGTTTTCATGATTATTTTTCATGCTAAGGTAAAAAAATACAAATTTTTAACTAATTCACAAAAAAAAAAACAAAAGTAGAGAATATGTCTAGAGTGAAACTGGATGGTATCTTAAGTGGATGTAAGCTAACAAATAGCATCACATTGGAATTTTAAGATACAATGGGTTTGGTAATTGGATTTACTTTACGGGGGTAGAGGGACTTACTCAGTTGTAATAGCCTGCCCCAAATGAAAACTAAGCTGAGGGAAATATAGGCAAGCTCAAATCATATTTGTCAAATTATCTTGAACAAAAATTGTGCTTTCATACTACTTTTATGATAGTAGGAGAAAGCCATGGTTCTTTCAGTTCCTAGACTAAGGCCTATCAAAAAGGTGACTGACTGACACAATCTTGACAAGATTCTGTGATCACCTGCAAAGTGATTTCTCAGTTCTGTGAAGATAACCACATTTAAAACTAAATGTTTCAGCATTAACACCTAGATCTCAGCTTCTCTGTCTTGCTTCGAAGACAATAGACTAGGAACTGTAAATTTGCACTACTATCTACTATTTAAATACTGCATTTGTTAACAGGCAGTGCAACATTTACCTTACCTGGCAAAGGCTGGAGCTACCTGCTGCAGACACCTCCACAAGGCATGGCCTATCAAAGAAAAATGCAATTTTTTAAGAGATATACTCTTTTCTTCCCCCTCTCCAAACTAAAGGCATCAGTTTCAGTATCTCTATACAGGAAACTACTGCCCACAAGCCACTTACAGCGCATCTTTGTGTTTGTCTGATGTCTGCGCCTGTTACACCACAGTGAAATCTTCTATGTTCACTGAAAAAGAGCACGGTAGGATATCTCTCTGTGAACAGACTCCTACTTCAGTTATTGCTGATCATGATAAACAATCATCTCCTGGTTAACAAAGCACACACCAAGTCCTATGTCTCACTTTCTGCATGATTTAACATTTCATAGATAAACTCAACAGCCCACTCTACCCTGAGTAATGAGTCAGATCTTCCTAAACACTTCGTTGAAGTTTGTTTACAGCAATGTCACTTGCCACATCAGGGGGAGGAGGTGTCTGCATTTCCTTTTTTTTTTGTAAGGAAGCACAACAGACAAAACTCTCTACCCTTTTTATTGTTTTCAAGTTATATAAACAGACTTAAGCTGCAGGGAGTCTATTAATAAAGGCCTACACAACAAAACCATTCACAATCTTCAAGGCAAGTTTTAATCTCACAGAAAAAAAAAATCGATTTTATTTAGAATAAGCTAGTAGAGAATAGAGATTACTCCAGGGAATTAGTCTTTAAAGTATGATGGAGAAACATAGATTTTCTCCTCTACAGGAGTATGATGTTGAAGTGCATATAAGATGTGCCATAACAATTACACAAAGACTTATTTTAAAAATCCAGGCTTATTAACCCTATAGATTTCTAGAAATAAGTACTTCTGGTAAGAACAAGAGAAAGCATAATTACAGAGACAAATACCCAGAAGAAAAAGCTTAGAGCCTTGCAAAAGTTCCATTGCACTAATGAACCACTCCAACAAATCCCAGGAGGTTGAAATATACTGTGTGTGTTGACTCCAGTGCCGAAGAACTAACCTTGTGCTCTTGCTTTCCATATCTATAGCATCTCCAAACTGTCACAAAGGGATGAAAACACAGGGTAAAGTTATATTAATACAAGTTAAATGACCACCTGAAATACAGCTGCCAAGACCTTCACTGACAGACGGTGACACTTTGTCTTGGAGGCTGAACCTTTTTAAACAATCCAAACACCGGAGATTCTGCTTTTGATTATACCTGTACCAGTCTGCAGCTGAACATCTCTTCATCAGCTACAGGCAGAGAGAATGAAGCTGTTTTTACTGAACACAGAGTTGGATGCATTTTCACTCAGTGTAGACACTACTGGGATTTTAACATTGATAGCTCGGAGAAATCAGAATGACTTAAGTCCTGACACTCTACATTTGCTTGTTATCAGGGTCAGTATTTCACTTTTTTTCTTATATTTCTTTTAGCCAGGTAAGTGAGACCTGAACTCTGTGCGTATTATTACGAATGCAAAAAAGAAAATTTAAAGGACCGCTTGATTCACTGAGAAACAAACAGCACAAAGGCTGTCCTACTTGCAAAACCACCTCAGCTCTTCACACTCTAACTGCCCATGCTGCAAGATGTTCATCAAGTAGATCTTGATGATGATGTCATGATGTTAAAACCTTCTCCTAACACTTAATTAGGGAAAACTTTAATTTCTATTTGCAGAAACTACAAATCCATAAGTGCAGTGACAGCTTAGGGTCATGTCTGGTTAGGAGTGTTTAGTAGCTATTGGAGATTGCTTACACTTTCAGTAGACATTTAGCTTGGTTTTTTAGATGAAGATGCAACCTAAAAACCCAGTCCTGAATACTTGATGACTCTCAGAAACAGCTTTTTTAGCTGTCACAGCCACTGTGGCAGAAAGAGATCTTGCACCTCACCAAGGAAAGAAGTTCAAATCCAGAGCTAAGCTGTATCTTCTAACTTCCTTGTCTTTATTAAATTCAGATTTATTCCCAAATATATAGCAGTTAAAATTCTGCTATTGCTGCACAAATATTCTATGTGCCTAGAAGTTGTTATATTCTGCCTTTGTTTATACTTTAATTTGATTTTGCTCCAAAGCAGGCATTTTCTATTTTCAGAGAGAAATTCAGTTTTCTAGTGGAACTAACCTCCCCTCCACCTGTAGAAATTACTTGTTGGCCTTAGTGATACAGGAGCTTTTGCTTCAGTGTCACATTACTAATAGTTAAGCTAATCTTGGTGTAAATTACTTTCACTAGAATAAAATGAAGCTGACATAGATGTAGCTTACACAGTTTGAAACCCAATTCACACAGGTGTCACAAATTTACACAGGAGGGCTTTACCTGCTGTTGACTATTGCTGGGGGGGAAGCTTGCACTGTATTAAAAGATACTGCAGCATTGTTCTTGTGGGTATAGATACATACATACAGATTTGGGTGGCAGTTAACACTTCTCCTATACACCTACATTTCTGAATGAAATTGGTAGCTATGCAACAGCTCTGCCCTTAACAATACATCAGGGTCTGTGCTTACATTGTCCTTGTTTCAACATCGGCTGCCTTCCATCCTCCTCCTTCATCCAAACTCTCCTATTCTTTGTTGTAGGAAATAACAACCCAGACAACGGCAATGTCTCTTTTCTTATGTCTCTTTTCCTTATTGGTAAACATTCTCTGGGCATATCTGCTGTGATGATGATAAGGCAGAGGTCTGCTCTCAAATGGGAAAAACAGAATGTCAGTTTACATAATGGCCAGAGAACAAGAAAAAGAACCTATGCGCTCAAGCAGCAAGCCTGTTTCTATCTTGCTTCATTGTCTTAACAGGATTCTTATTGTGTTTATATTTAGAGACATGGGAAACTGTGCTAGCCATGCTACCCATTGTTACTTAACCTCAAACAACCTATATAATATGCTGTCCACTAAGGAACCTGAATATAGACGCTAATCAAGGTGGTTGAACAAGATATAGGAAAATAAAGCTCAGTGCTTCCTCCTTGTTTGGGAAAAAACAAACAGGAAATATCCCTCTTAGACTCACCTCAGGGAAAATGAGTGAGGGGTTTGGATTTGTTTGTACAGGCTCACACATGATTTCACTCTCTGTTGTGCACCTGTTTGGCTTTTTCATCATTCATGCTGACAATAAATGGATAGAAACACTTCAGCAACTTATTTCCCAACTGGGACACTTTTTTTCTTTTCTTTTTAGGAGCACTGTTCATTAGAAAACTGTATCTAAAAATGACAATGGAAACCTGGCACAACTAAGACAGCACTGAATGTGACTGGCTGATCAGCAGCACGTTGCTTTTGGTAAGGTGTTAGTGTGTTGTGCTTCGGCAGGCTTACCTGAATGCTGTATAACCAACAAAACGTTATTAAATAACTTGAATCCACATAACTGATATTCAATTGGATATAATGTTCCTGATGAAAACTGAACCTTGATTTTTAAAGAGTCCACAATTGCAACTCACATAAACTAGCATTGTAGCTAACAGTGGCAACTGAGTCTGAAATTCTTAATACAAAACCATTTTACATGCAGAAAATATTTACAATGACTACTGGTTAAAAATTTAAATTATTTAAACAGCACATTTCAGTCTTGCTTTGTCTTCAGGAGCCACAGTATACATAACTTTCAAATCAGCCAAGGTTGACAATCTCAAATCCATTAAAGCTTTAAATTAACAAATTCATATAGAAAGCTTTCACCTCTTTCTGTGGTGTTCTATCTTGTCATAAATATAGCATTTGAGATTCCTCAATAAGTATTGGGGTTTCCTATAAAAATCTTCAAACCTTGGGCATTCAATTTAACATGAAGTCATAACAGTCACTAATATAGAGCAAAGAGAGAGGCTGCAATCAGAAAGCAGTACAATCCTTTTTCTTTGAATTACTTGGCCCTGACATATGTATGGCTGTGAAGATGGCCTTACATAGATCAGGTATACCACAGGCTATGGGACCTCACACCAGAAAAGTATCTCTTTTAATAGATAAGAAATTGAAGGTAAGGTTGCTCAGTTTCTTAGTGAGCATACTTCTTACTATTTTGTCTTGTCAACCAGTCATCAAATGTGAGATTGATATAAAGGAGAGTGAAAAGGCTGGTGTTCTTGCTTACCTCTCCTTTCATTTTTCAGTACCTCTGGAATACTCCTGTGCAAAGATCCACAGGAAAATGGAAGGCATGCAAAAGGAACATCAGTCTCCAGGAGTAGCTCAGGGAAAAAGTGATCCTACATTGCACCTTCTTACTCCACATGCAAGGAGAGAACCCCTTCCTGTTACAGTTTCCTTTCTCAGGTTTCATGTGTATATCATACCCAGTAGTCTAGGATATACTGCTCTAAAACAAATGTTTCAGAGAGAAAGGCCAAAGGCTAGCCTCCTTAGGAATGGCTGCAGTAGGATTTCAGTTAGATTTCAAAACCAGATGTTTATTATGGTTTATTTTATTTTAATTATCCTCCCTGCTTTCTCCCCCACCCTTAGAGTCTCCCTTTCTCTCAGGTGGTGGCACTGCTGCACCATTTGTGGTACTCAGTACAGCTTCCTTTGCAAGATTTTAGAGTGTATCTTAACAAGCAATTAGAACAGTTTTCACTAGCTCATGCTGTCGGCTTTCCAGCTCCTGCATGATCCAAATGGCTCTCAGGGGATGTTACATTATGGCTGGTTTGTTACTGTTTGTTCCAGGCCAATGCCACTAAACAAAAGCATTATAAAACTGGTGAGTGGTATTAATCACAATTTCTTAGGTGTCTATGTCTGCAATGTCCTTATTCTTACTTTCTCTTTTTTTGCTTAACTTTCATTTTGTGCAAAAGAACAGTAAGGATGTGATGTACAGTGTACTTCGTCATATAAAAGCTCAGCAATAGGCTGAAATATTTGTGAGGTTAAATAAAAATGTTTTGAAAGAAAAAAATAAGCGTTTCATTTCAGCAACTCCATCTCCTTGTTAGGCAGGATTGAATTAGTATCCGAGAGCTTCCTTGCAAATAGCCAAACCCCACCAGCTTTGAATATTTCAAGCCCCTAAATTCAGCTGAAGCTTAACTACTTACCCATTGTGTCTCTCCATATCTGTCTTGGCTTCAGCATACAATGCAGACTGTCACCTGCTGTGCCTTCCCAAAACAAGCCCCTTTGAAAATAGTGTTTATTTCAATTCAGTTAATCCTGATAATTTCAAAACTCAAATAGTTTTGAAATTCACTGAGATGTACCCCCATACCTGTGTTAAGAGACAGGTATTCAGTCATGTAGAGGAAGGAAAATAAACAGTAAATGTAACTAATTTACTCTATTTCTGATCTTATTGAGTCCAGGTGCAGTGGGGTTTTAAATCTGTTAACAGAGGTGATAAGTAATAATGGCAGTCAGGTGAAGTTCCCTGTGACTGGAAAAAGGGAAATATAACCCCCATTTTCAAGAAGGAGAAAATGGATGACCCAGGGAATTACAGAGCAGTCAGTCTCACCTCTGTGCCTAGCAAAATCTTGGAGCAGATTTTCCTGGAAGGCATGCTAAGGCACATGAAAAACAAGGAGGTGCTTGGTGACAGCCAGCATGGCTTCACTAAGGGGAAATCCTGCCTGACCAATTTGGTAGCCTTCTATGATGGGGCTACGGAACTGATGGACAGGGGCAGAGCAGTTGATGTCATCTACCTGGACTTGTGCAAAGGGTTTGACACTGTCCCACACGACATCCTTGTCTCTAAATTGGAGAGACATCAATTTGATGGGTGGACCACTCGATGGATAAAGAACTGGCTGGATGGCTGCATGCAAAGAGTTGTGGTCTTGTGTCCAGTGTCCAGCTGGAGACCGGTAATGAGTGGTGTCCCTCTGGGACTGGCGTTGGGACCGGTCTTGTTCAACATCTTTGTTGGTGACATGGACAGGGGGATTGAGTGCGCCCTCAGCAAGTTTGCTGATGACACCAAGCTGTGTGGTTCGGTTGATACCCCAGAGGGAAGGAATGCCATCCAGAGGGACCTTGACACTCTTGTGAGGTGGGCTGATGCCAACCTTATGAAGTTTAACCATGCCAAGTGCAAGGTCCTACACCTGGGTCGGAGCAATCCCAGGCACAGCTACAGGTTGGGCAGAGAAGAGATTCAGAGCAGCCCTGTGCAGAAGGACTTGGGGATGTTGGTCGATGAGAAAATGAACATGAGTCGGCTTCAGTGTGAGCTCACAGCCCAGAAAGCCAACCGTATCCTGGGCTGCATCAAAAGGAGCTTGACCAGTCAAAGGAGGTGATTCTGCCCCTCTACTCTGCTCTCATGAGACCTCACTTGGAGTATTGTGTGCAGTTCTGGTGTCCTCAACAGAAAAAGGACATGGAACTGTTGGAACAAGTCCAGAGGAGGGCCACGAGGATGATCAGGGGATTGGAGCACCTCCCATATGAAGAAAGGCTGAGAAAGTTGGGGCTGTTCAGCCTGGAGAAGAGAAGGCTGCGTGGTGGGACTGGGGAGGGACTCTTCGTTAGGGACTGTAGTGATAGGACAAGGGGTAATGAGTTAAACAAAGGAAGTTTAAATTGGATATAAGGAAGAAATTCTTTACTGTGAGGGTGGTGAGGCACTGGAATGGGTTGCCCAAGGAAGTTGTGAATGCTCCATTCCTGGCAGTGTCCAAGGCCAGGTTGGACAGGGCCTTGGGTGGCATGGTTTAGTGTGAGGTGTCCCTGCCCATGGCAAGGGGGTTGGAACTTGATGATCTTAAGGTCCTTTCCAACCCTAACTATTCTATGATTCTATGGTTCTATGAATTACAACTTTTGCATGTCTCCATCCTGGGTCTTTTCAGTACCATGAGGTGGTTATTCAGTTTTATAAAAAAGAAGCCCTCCAACTGAAAATTCACCAACACAACTGAAGGTCCTCTAAAAACATGAAAAAGAAAGAAGAAATTACTCCTTTTGCAGGTTGATTAAAGGCAACTAGACGGTTGTTAAACACGTTTTACAAAGAGGACCAGCAATATCTAGCAATAATAAGCCTGCACCTGCAATTTTACATCTTCAAAATGCTCTGTAAACATTAACTAATTGATTTAGTCAGAAAAACAACTCTTTTCTGTGTAATATTAAGTATGTAGTCACAACAGAACAAGTTATTAACTAAAGGAAGCAATTTATTTTAAAATCTATTATCATAAATTATACTGTTCTTTTTTCCTCCTTTTTTAAGTTATTCCCTCTGCAATCTGATTAGTGCCTAGATTAATTTGCTCATGATTTCTGGCAATATAGTAAGTGCAAACTTAATAGGAGGCTGATAGAAATGTCAGAGGTAATCGATGCTTTAACGAGCATGAAATCTGGAAAAGTACCCAGTTGGAATAGATGCACGATGGCCCTTGTTAAAGCACTGAGGTAAGGGCTCACCATATGAAGCTTACTTCTTTAGACAAGTTTCGTAAAATGTGTACTGCGAATATTCCCTTCTTTCTAAACTTAGAGGAACAAAAGATCTATCAAACCAATTGAGCACTTCTTAACTCCACACATGGTATTATTACCTACCTCTTTTTTATCAACATTTTTAAATAACAGCATTTTCAACTGAATGGCTGCATAGAAGATTTTTTTTAATCGTAGTAAGTAGCTTGTATCATGTCACATCAGGACAAAAGTATTATGGAAGTTGAGGCCATTCAGTTTTTATTTTTTTTCCCCTTCTTGAATTGGTACAAAAACTTTATTCCCGTTCTTGGTTTGTGTGTTCTTTTAAACAAGGCCTTATCTGATCTCTGAATCAAGTAAATCCTATTAGTCTCTTTCAGTCATGAATACAAAGGAAACATTCCATAATCTGTCCACAAGAATCTAATCCAGGTCTTTTCCTTAATGGCATATGCACACAGTTATAATGCATATTATTGTGTGCTATCAGGAGGCAAAAATATCTTCATCTGTGAATGCCTCAAGGTGTAAATTCCGTGTTTGTCACTAGTGTTTGAAAGCTTTTTTCTTTGAGGGGGGGAGAACTGAATTTGGAAAACCACCAGCAAGTCTCAGTTTACCACAAGAGACTGTAACACTCCTGTCTGCAAAATCCCTGCCATACAATTAAAGTCAACTCTGAGGAGTTCCTTTCCCTTTCTGTTAACACCATGAAGTTCTGGCTGCTGCACTCACACTTCCCATCCTCATGTTAGCTCTTTTACTAGCCAAAAAGTAAAAAAAATTGTAATGCTGTCTGGCTTGTAAATGAGAAGAACAATAAGGAAAGTCTGAGCCTGACAGCCAGCAGTCCATGGTGATTACAGAGAAAAGGGACTGCATTTTTTACTCTCTTTTTGTTATTGTTATTAAGGTCAGTGTCATCCATCAAGATGCAGAGTTATTTCTAACACAGTTTCAAAGGTCAATTGGTCATGTGCAACGACAAAAGAGATTCATGGAATAATGTACCCCAAAACTGGGGAATGTGCCTTTTCACTTTCTATTGTCATGCCCCTACTCATATTTCAATGCCAGAAATCAACAAAGAGAGACATTTGAAAATATCAGCTAAGTAAACAATGAGAAGAAACCACAAGTAACTCACTGATGTACAGTTTGAAAACCATGGAAGTTCTCCTTCTAGGCTACCATTCCCTTTATTCCAAATATTCAGTCAGTTTTCAGCCAGGAGAAATATTTCATTGGCCTCCCCATGCTGCAAAGTGTCAGACTTCTTAAGAAGGCTCCTGGTCCTACTCCAATGAAAGTTTAATAGCAACACTCTGAGTATAACCTCTTGTGCTATGATTCACTTGGCTGGCACATTACTATCCTTGTCCTTGCTTCTAGGAGATTGCAGATGAATCTTTTCCTGAGTTTTAATTCAGGGGAAATCTTGGGCAAAATCCACATCACCATACCTGCCACCTTTCCACAGTCAGAACTGCTGAAATCGGTAATAAATGGGTGAAGGCTGAATCCAACAACCAGCAGGACACTGAATGAGAAATTCTGCTTTTAGCCTCTACTGTGCAATGGCTGCACAAATACAAAGCTGCAGTAGCTTCTGCCGCCCCCATCCATCTCTCCTTGATAGGAGAGCAGGAATATCAGTGCTTCCCATGTACTAGAGCCAGGCAGAGGAGAATTTGCTATAAGGCATGTGAAGCCTGTACAGAGGCCCCTAACTCCTATACTCCATTGCTGTGTGACAAAGAAACTCACCAATTGTTTGTTTCTCAGTGAATGATTTTGGAAACAAGAACTCCTTCTCCTAATGAGTTACAAAGCCAGATTCTCTGGGAATATAAACAGCATGATTCAGAGCTACATTTTGTTTCTCTTTTGAACTGATCTACCTATGCCATATGGGCTTCTCAGCATACAGGCCCTGATAAATGAAATAGGAGCATTACCTTTCTGAATTATCTACCAGTGGTGTGGATCAGTACATTCAGTATTTCCTGTGCAGTTTAGTTTATTTCATTTGATAACAAATTGTTTGCAGACCACAGATATAATGTGGGTGCTCCTGGCACTCATGGTCACCATTGATCACTTAATTGCAATGCAGCATCATAGAGTGGTATGAAAATTATATGATAAATAATTACCAAGTAAACAGATGTATTTTTTTCATTTAATTTTTCAGCTTTACAAAATTTGTCACATTGTAGTTCAAGGCTTAAAGAGGTTGTATGTGTGGTAACAAAGTGATACAAAAAGCTGCAGTGAATTTCTTCTCACTTCTAATGTTTGCAATGTAAAACACACAAAGCATATATTGAAGGATTCATTATACCATTAAATTTGGAGTACAACCACCAAGAACAGAAATAAGTTTATATGGAAGGATTTACTTAGAAGTGGACCTAAGAGGCACAAGACAGTTGTAATCTCCCCATTTTTGGTAAAGCTCATCATTCATAGCCACAATGTGTCTTTACCCAGCCCTGATTTACTAAACTACAGTAAATACAAGGCTGATCCTTTGAATGGATAATATTATTCAGTTAGACACAGCTTAACAGGAATCAGCCACATATGCATTAGTTGCATTTTTAACAGCCTGTTTAGTCCCACTTTAGAGTCAATTACATACTGACAGGCATATGTATCCACAAAACAGCTCACTAAAGTAAAAACATTCGTTATTTGACTGTAGAATCAAAGCAGTCACTTAGAAAATATGAGATTCTGAAAAGCTGGAGACATTTGTGGTTTATCTTTGTCAAAGGTTCACTCCATTACCCATTAGGATGGGCAAGCCTTACTTTTCCAAACATTGCACATGCCAGCCTGTTTCCCCTAACAAAACACTGCCCATCTTTTGAGGCAGAATCCCATTTAAACACTCAGAGTCACAAGGAGGTTATTTTTCTGTGTTCTCAGGGTTTGCCCTTCCTAGATAAAACCAGTACTGTAAACTCAGAGGAGATAAAGACAAAGTTCTCAAAACCAATGGCTTAACAATTGTCCTTTGATAGCTCTCAAGTGTGGGCTCCAGATAAGGCACTTCTCAGCAATAATTTCTTTTTTCCTGCTTTTTCATCCTCCCACTGCCTTTTAGACAAACACACCGGGTTAATGCATTCAATACCCCAATAATATACAGGTTAATATACAATATTCAAAAATTATTGTAGAGCAGCTTCAAATTCTGTCATCTGTTTTCAGAGCTTTGGTAGCAATCATATATTAGAGGTACAAAACTTTAAAATACTTAAAACATTTTAAATAGGCTACCCAGTTATTCTCTCAACTCCCCTGTTACACTGTGATTTCCTCTATGAAAAAGATTCAAAATATATATTAAATGATTACTAAATTTTGACTCTGCAAAGACAAAGATAACTTGCCCTATTGAGCCACATCGAGAAACTGAGGTGCAGGATTCCTTTTGTAAAGTCCTCTTATTTTTGTTCCCTAGATAAAGTTCTCCAATGAAAGGACTATCTTTCCTAAAATGCCAGAGATCTGCAGGCACTAATAGGTCTTAATGCCCCTGACCCTCCTCACTTGGGACCAACTCCCCTACCTCTGGGACTAGGGGCGCCATTGAAGTCCAGGCTTTCAGCCCTTATCTGAGCTGTTTTGCAAATATGCTTGCTTCCAGATCTGCCTCCTAGCTGGGTCTTGGACCTTCATGGTAGGCAGTTTGTTGGCTGCACACCTGCTTCAAATGTATGTTATAGATCATCTGTAAGTCCTGTCTTTGGTCTCATCTCCTGGTTGAACTTTGAAGGCCTATTTGTAGCCTTGTCGCTAGTCCTGTCACTGTCACCTGTCACCTCTGACTGGGCTCCCTGGATCAACCCTGGACCTGTTTTATTGCTTGCCTTGTCTGGGGCTGTTGATAGACCCTATCATCAGCTTCTGGCTCGGACACCATGGTGAGACCCCGTAGGACTGTGCTGAGATCATTGAGGGCACTGTCTTCATGTGGGTCACCCTCTTCAGCAGGCTCACCTTCCCTTAAGTGGTAGCAGGCCCTTGCTGACACAACACAATAACCTATAAACGTGTTTTGATAGCAGCAGTAATGATTTAGCTTTCAATCTTGGAGAAAATTAAACCAGAAACGTGAAACTTACTTGGGTTTCCTCTTTATACAACTGGAGGCGAAATCAACTCTTTTGAAGTCCTACTCAATCTTCTCAACAAAAGCGCCTTCTGTTCCAAGTGATTAAGACAGATTAGCTCCCATAGATATCATTTCATATGTGCTATAATTATCAAAAGCTGTAAGTTTAACTAAATTATGTCCAAAATAAAGGACATTAGCCTGTTACAGCCTTGAAGTTTTGATCCACCAATAGTTAAAACTCTTCCAGATGAAAATAAACAGCTGCAATTTTCAAGTCACAAACTTTCATCATATGTAGGACTTCACTGAAAAAAATCACATGAAAAACAACCAGGCATTCAGGATGAAATTCTGTGGCAGATTGTATGTCTCCTGGGTCCTCTGCTTTCTTTTCTGATCCCACAAGTTGAGGATGGCTGGCAATCACATCCAAAAGTCACTTATCTCCAAAAAATAACACTCATGTTAACTAAGGCACACACATGATCACCTGTATGAGCTGACTCTATTGACATATATGGAAAAGTACATATGTTATTAAGGAGCGAAGTGAACTTTCGTGATTGGAAAAAATTAATTTTACCTCCTTAAAAAATGTCATTACATGTCAGCACAGTGCTTATAGAAGATGAAGATTTGTCGCAGCATTTGTTTCTTGTCTTTGAAGCAGCATATTCATGCTGCACAGAGCACCTGATGTTTAAGGATTTGTATTGTCACGTACAATTAGGAGGAGACAAATGAGAGTCAGATGTCAAATTTCCAGTAAGCAATATTGTATGCAACATAATTTTATCATTTGTTAGCAGAATATTAGTTATTTAAGAACTTAATATATCAGCATATATAATCAATGTATATCTGTTGACATACAGATACACTCCTTAGACATTTTTGTCAGCAAAAATGGTAGGCCTCTATCCATCAGTGAAAATCTAAACTCCATTCGTGTCAGCAGTCTACATGTGCTGCCTAACTGTTCAACTCTGATGGGAAGAGGCTCTTCTCATAAAAGTCACATCCTGCCCCATTACGCACTGTTGTAAAATTAGTTACCCCACTGATTTTAATGGTGTTATTTTTTCATTATGTGACCACCTGAGAGCAGAATTTGCTGCTGTATGACCTGAGAGCATCACTTCATATTGACAGAGCTACACTGACTCTTTGCCAAACACGAAATTGATTTTTAACATTGTTTTAAAGGCCTATGAGGTTGTGCATAATTTCATAAGTTATCTATTAAATTGAATTGCAGACTGTAAGCTACTAATATCGTTCAATTCTGATCTATTGATCATACAAAAAATGCAGGCTAAAAATGTGTGCAACACTTGCTATAAATCTCTATATGCTAGACACAAAATGCACTTTGGTCAAGGTTATGAAAGCTGAATGAATTTACTTCTTTCAGTCTAAAGAACTCTATTCTTTATCCTTTAACTTATCCTCACAAGCAAAGACAATTTTGTACCACAGAAACACAGTCATATTTTATTTTATTAGAAAGCCATTTGGAATGTATTTGTATATGTGATCCTTTGTACATTTGAATGCTGAATTATGGTGAGTTCTGACACTGATAAATTGTTTTCTTTGCAAGGTCCAGCATAGCTTTTACAGACTGATACCACTTTAAGTAAAAGAACACATTTCAACTTAAGAGAAAACAGAGATACTCAGAAAGATAACTAGATAATCCCTGTAGCATTTTGTTAGTGACATACACACATGGTAAAGATGACCATATAGTCACATTCATGTTTACTATCATTTTACAAAGATTGCCATCGTATTGTGACCCAAAGATGACAAATAGTATTAAAGCACTACAGACAAGCACAGAATTCACTGAAATTACAGAGAAGATCAGCTGAATAAACACATTCCAGCCTTTCCAGGCTTTCCTGCTAGATGTGTTTAAGTAAGAGAGAAGATGGAGACACTAAAAACAAATGAGAGAATTCACAAGACTGGCAGAACCCCCTTAACTGGACACACCTTAGGCTTCCCCAGTGTCCATTCAAATTTACCTAAGCATCAGTAGACGCCTGTTATTTAGTTGATCTTTTGGACTACAGGTTCTCAGTTTACCATCTCTTATCAGCAATAGGCCCAGGAATCCCAAGCCTGTTTGTTTCAAATAAGTCTCTTCTCTCCAACAGGTTCCCAAGAGCAATTGTCATTCACAGTTCTAGACAAAATAACACATTATTACTTGCATTTCTAAGCTTAGTGTTTTCCTCTCTTTAATCTTCCTTAGAGTTCACTCTGAATCTTTAAGGAATCCTGATCTCTTCACTCTAACTTTTGACTGGTGATCTGTGAAGGCTCAGTCCCATGCCTACTGTCAGTGCTCAGCAATACTCTTTGTTTGCGTTCCTCCTTTCCCTGTACTTCATATCCATGAGTTCCCCTTTGCTCAACAACTCCCTAATAAATCCTGATAGCTGATTTGTATCCCCCCTCTGGTAATCCCTGTAGAGTATGATCTCTGTACTTATACTAAAGAACATTTCTGATAATCTGTGTTCAGGCTTTGGTATAAACATTCCACTGTAAGTGCTTGAGCTGGGGAAATGTTCTCATCTTTACCCATGATTTGGATTGCTGCAGGCAGCCGTTATCAGGGAGAGAAGGGTCATTTTCTGCTGTTGCTGAGTCTCTCGTCACACAGCACAATACTTCAGTACCACACACTGGGCCACACTGGTGCCAGGCCTTGGCCAGCAATCCCAGCCCAGAACTGCAGCTGGCACCAAGGAGGCAGCACTTCCCCTCACTTTGCACCGTGTGACAGAGGCCAGAGAACAGCCAGGTAAAGAGCAGATCCAAACCATCCAAAACAGGGACGTCTGGGTAGCCAGAAAGTGCTGCCTCTGTTTCTACTGATTTTTCTTTATTCTTGCTGATTATTTCCTCCAGCCTCGCTCGCTTTTTCTACACCTCAGCTTTGGTCCTCATCCATAGCTGTTAAAACACCCTTCCTTTATTTGTCTCCCTTGCACAATTCCTTTCACTTTCCACTGTGCAGACTCATGCTTCTAATGGAAAGCTTCATACTTTCCCTCTCAAAAAATCCAGCTTTTTACTTGCACTCAAATTGTGCCTTCAACTTGTATAACATCTACCTTGTGTGTATCTTACTTGCTTTGGATGGCCCTTGGAGTATTTGAATCATGGTTGTGAGCATGACTATAATAATGAAAATAAGAATGATAATAATAATAGTAATAATAATGACGTTGAAAGATGGTTTAATCGCTTATGATAAAGTATTATGCCAACAGACCAAATGAAATGTTACCATCCTATGGTTGTGTTTAACTCCTAAAGAAGACTAGAGCTTGGACAATGTGGCTAAATGTAGACCCAGTTTGCAATTACAAAAAAGGCTGTCAATAACACTCCACAACTGTCACTTTTATTACCTGACTCCCCCTCCCATAACACTACCTCATTTGTAGCCATGGTGAGATGCCAAATTGCTTTATTTCCAAAGTGTATGACTACATTTTTAAAAAGCCTTTGTGTGCAATATATTCCACAGTGCTTAGTCTCATTAGTATTCCCTCAGCATGCATAGATTCATGACCAGCATCCTTATTTCATAAGGAGGCATCCTTTAAAGAAATTGAATGCTAAAGGATCTATACATCAATGTTATGATGCTGTATTTTTCATGAAATCTGTAAATAAGGTCAACAGGGCAGGGATATACCAGATGACAGAATCCCTAATAGTTTTTGAGGAGCAGGCTGTTTCCCTCTAAAAAGTCAATTTTCTTTTGACCCATGCCTATTAAAAAGCATACTTTGTATAGCAGAGGCAAAGCTCAATTCCGACAGTTTTCATGGCTTTGGGTAAATACTGTTAAGATGACGTATGCAAGACTATCTGCTCATAGCCAAAGAAGTAAGGTAATGAGGACTCTGGATCATTGTAAGTGGCATTGTTTGACTTTGTATTTTAGGGTCTCAAACATGATGAATTCGTAACTAAGATAGTATGGTAAGAGAGAATAAACAGCAGTGTTGGCCTTGTGAAAGCTATAATTTAGAGAGCCAAGAATGCCATTTCTGTTACTGCACAGGAAAATTTAAAGAGCTTAAGCTTCTTCCAAGACTTTGGACCCAATCCTGATTCCCTGGGAATCACTGACTTCAGTGAATGGAAGGTCAGACTCTATTTCACAATAGAAGGATTTGTAGTTTCTCCTCCCTGCTCCTGTCAGCAGCTAATCAGGGTCCATTACAGAAAAAGACATTGAGCTCAGGTCAAAGGTATAAATGGGATCCAGGTCACCAGTGCTTGAAAATCACTACAACTGGGCAACTGAGAAGTAAATTGAGGAGTGAAACTAGTTCAACAGCTCTCCACCATACAGAAATCACGACCATAATGAGAGTGGCAAAAAGGGGGAGAAACAAAAACTGATTGAAGAATAATACAGAGGTGTGAAATAAAGAAGCAGATATATAGGCAATCACATGAGTCAGGCAAAAGGACAGCATAAACCCCAATATAATTCATTATAGTTTATGGCAGAGTAGGGTTCTTGTTTATCTCTCATTCCAACATCCAACAGCAAGCAGATCAGATATTCAGGCCAATATCATTCTTTGTCTTAGCTAGAATGCAAAAAATGAGAAGAGGAAAACTAAATTAACATGAACAAAAGTGAACAAAATTAAAGTGACCAGAAAAGGGCAAAATGAATTAGATGAGATTATTTATAACAGGAAGGACTTAGCTCCACAGTCCATCATACACCTGCTTTCTGTCCCATTCTTATGAAGTTCACTCCCTTCTGTCACTAATGGACTTGCATCCTGTAACTGGCCCCAAAGCACAGGACATTGGAACAACAGACTAACGAAAAAATAGGTTAACATTAATAACAAGAAAGCTTTGTGTTTCTGCTAATGAATTCTTATTGTACTGATCAGTTGGTCCTTAGCAACTTGAGAAGTGGTTTCTTTCAAGACAAAAACGACAGGCCAGTGAACAGTGAAATTGTCCTCATCTTCTTTTATTTACAGTTCTTTTTGACAATTCTGTATTTTTCCATCCTAGTCCAAAATTCCTTACTCCTTAAAACTGTGCTTACATCTTGTTTCTTTCAGAATTTTATCTCATGGCTCAGACTCTGTCTGTTAGCCCATCCAAAACTGTTTACCTTCCTTTTGTTCTGAGATGTAGCCAGGATGTTCCAGGAACCATTCAGGTGGGGAACCCACCTGCTGAGTCTTGGAGCCAGTTTGACTGGCATTTCCTTTCCACACCAAAGAAGCCACATAATCACTTTGTCACTTCCATGGCACCTCTTTTACTGCGAACAACTTTCCCTTTCAGAATCCCCCCCCCAATTCCTTAATTGCTGTCTACTGAAGACCACTTGTTTTGCAGTACTGATTACCTTTGGTGTTTATATAATCCTTTGGCAGAGGAAGATTTCTTGTATGAAATGTGAAGAATTTGTTTTACAAGATAAATCTCTCCCCTATATCTTTGGCAGCAGTATCTTATACTCATCATTGCATTCAGCTGAGTCTATTACCAACAACACCAGCAAATGAATATTGTAGCCTAAGCTCAGTCATCAGCACTCTATATTGGTGAAAGACACAGAGAGAATAGTTGACCTACAGAGAAACGATTACTGGCATTAGCAGAAGTTAGACACATTAGTGGCACCATTAAATCCTTCTGCTTTCAGTGGATTTCAGGATTCCCACTGCGACTTGACTATTCAACCATCCCTTGTTCCAAAGAATCATATAGTGTCTCAGGTTTTCATCCATACCTAACATACTAATTAAGTCTTACAATCCCAGCCAGTCAGCTAAGTAGTTTTACAAAAGAAACAGCAACTTTAAGCCTGAGGATATCATTCCACTTTTATCCTTGTGTGATTATTGCAGTTGACACACAAAATTAATTGATTTTCCTAATTAACCTTTTCCTATCTAATCCCTCCACTGTGTAGGATATGACATAGCTTCATATCCAAGAAGGCCATAAAAGTGCCAGTTCCATGACTGAGACTTGAACCCACCTTCCTGAACACTTTTTGCGTTTTAGCATTGTCATGCAGCATCTCATTCACCACATTGTAGTTTATGGTTATTAAAGGAATATAGGAATTTATCATTCCTGGCCAATCAGACAAGTGTCAGACAGTTATCTGGCAGTCCTTCCAGCTTTCGTCATCTTCTGGGAGACATTAACCTTAAAGACAATGATAAAGAATAGTCTGTAACTCGTTAATGCTTTTGTTCATTCATAACTATCAATAGCAAAAGAATGTTGGCAAATACAAGTTTACTCTTGCAAAAGTTTTGCTGAAGTTAATATTCCCATGGTGTTCAGGCATAATGAAGCAGTAACTTCCAAAGTTATGGTGCTGAATGGACTCAAGAGTTAACTCCTCTGCATATTTTGGATAAGTTTCTCAAAATTAAATCACTTCTTTGAGACTCACTGTCTGTTTAACAATCCTTCAGCACCTTTTAAAGTTCATGGGCATCTGCAGTTAAGGAGTGCTAAACAACTCTATTATAAGTTGATTGGAACAAACATGTCTGGGTGTCAAAATCCTGAGCTTTATTTTAAATAAACCTTTGGATAAAAAGCTGTTACACAACTATTAAAGTCAAGTGGAATCCTTTCAAAATGACGTCTGATTGAGAGGACTGGTGTTCAGCATTTTATCTGCAGGCCAGTAAAATAGGGAAAAAAAAGTCTTTAGTTTGTATGCCCTTTTTGTGTTCTAACAAAAAATATTTAAAAGTCATAGCCTGATAGTAGTTCAGTCTTTGCTGGCATTTGGCATTAGATTTCCTAATGTATCTCCTGGAGCCCTTCCAAAGAAGAAAAGAAGGGAAGAGAGAGAGAAAGAGAGAAGAGGGGGAAGAGAGAGAAGAAAGAAAGAGGAAAAGAGCATTTGATTTATGTTATTTCTTTGTTTTAATCACTTCCGTCTAAACAAACAACGAACTACAGGGTTTCAGTGGTAAATGCTGAAATATTATAAGCAGTTTGAATGGCTGTGGATTCTTCTCATCTGTCATGGACTGCAACTGAGCACTCTAACAGAAAAGTGATATTAGTTTCAAACTAACAATAAATCATCAAGCCAAGTCTGTATCTTTAATCCTACCTACACTGCCCTACCAGTGACCTTCCCATGGCAAGGACAAATCATATTCTATAGCGAATTTGTAAATGTAGTCTTCATGCTGGCTCATTTTGGTTCTCCTTGCGGGAGAAAAAAAAAATATCTCAGATTCCACATACTGAACCCACCACATTAATATTTCAGACTTTGGCAGTGTTCAGCATTTCTCCATCACAGTCTAGCCAGACTACTTTCATATTTAAGATCTGAACTTGTCTACAAGGAGTTTAAGAGGGCTAAGGCACTAGGAACTAATGCCTGTCCTTAAAGCATTCATGAAAACAGAGGGAAGAATAATGGAATCTCACTCCAGACATGGATAGCAAACAAGGAAATACCCTTTCACAGGTAAAAGAATAACTGCAAAGACAACTGCATACATTTGGCATCCTCTTCCAAGGCCTAGGCAGGTGCACTTACAAGGAATTGTAAAAATCACTGAACACTGTTACATGAGACAAAATCAAAGCTGCTTCTCTTTCCCACACAATTGATTCAGGCCAAGCTAGGTTAATTTTTAAAGTTAGATTCACCCTGCTATAATTTTTGTGTTAAATGACATTCATTATGTATAATCTTCATTTATAAATGAAAATGGTCTGATTAGTTCATATGTTACTTATTTGAAAAAGACAGCACTAAACAAACCCAGCAATTGGAACCTATTGGTAGAAGAAAACAAAACTTTCTTCTTATGTTAAGAAAATCTCATCAATGGTCCAGAAAACGGAAGTGAAAAAATGTTCCACACAGTTGCTTATTACATGAAAACAAAGTATTTATGCTATATTGCCTTGCTTTAAGATATGATTTTTAGAGTAAGAAACAACTAAAGTTTCTCACATATGACAACTAAAATTACAGATATGCAAAATAGCTGAAAAAAGAAAACCCCACAGGCTTAAGGTCCCTTTCGTGCCTGAAAACAGAAGCACCCAAAAGTACAGGCCTTTAAAAAAATTCTTTATGTGACAAAGTCCAAGGCCAAACAAGATGTTTGTGTTTGAATCTAGGAAAGAACTCAGACTTCACAGATCCACATCTTAAACAAATGTTTTGCCTTTGTTTGCTTCTTCTGAAAATGCTAATTTGCACATACAAATTACTAGTGTGCGCCTATGTCCCTCTGTATTTGAGATGTTTTCCCAAAGCTAACTCATGAATCCAAACTTACACGAAAATCTCCACACAAAAGATAAGTTTCTGAATATAAAGAATCACAATTTCTAATCAGTTTCATTGATATTCAGTGGTTTTGGTTACCATAGTAACCAGCACACACAATAAATAGTGTTTTGTTTAATTAGTCATGAGAAGTCTGGGCATGATGAATCAGACTGATTCAGAAACAGTTTCCTTTACTACCCTAATCAACATAACTTCAGTGTAACTATAGGACAATTCAAGTTGGTAAGACAGGATCAGGCCATGAAATTCAAATTTCAGTCCTCTCAGAATCTCACATGAAAGTTTTACTTCTATTTCAAAGACAGGAGTTTATGTAGGATAGAATTTAGTTCAAGGTTCAAACTTTATCTGTCTATACTGTGGGTAGTTTACATCAGGCTGAAGTCCACCAGAGAAAATAGGTGTTCAGAGTCAAAAAACTCAAAGTTATTTCAGGCTTACACACTAACTGGAAAAAATACATGAGAAAATAATTCTTTAATATTAAATAGGGAAAAATAAAATAAAATTTCCTTACTCACAGTTAATGCTTTAAGGCATTGATGGCTGGACTCTGCTTTGCACCAGTGGAAAAAAAACCTGTAATTGCTATCTAGTTATACATTTTTAAAGAGAAAAACAAAGATCATGTAAACTAAAGGGCATTGAGAAGGAAGGGGGTTTCTGACGTAGCCATTCTTGGAAAACAAGTATAAAAGTGGCATTCACGTGGCTGGCCCTAAACCAATTGTAGACTTGAAAAGGATTGCCTTTGATGTATGAAGATCAAAAGAAAACCATTTTTTTCAGGTAATAAGATCTCTGTCAGATGGATTTCAGTAATATGAACATGTTTTCTATAGCATGGTAATAAAACTAAAAAAATGCAATAAAACACGACTAGGACTAAGTCAGTCATTCTTGAATTCTTAGAGGAAGGTCAAACAAACTTACAGTTGGTGTTTACAGTTTTTAATGTAACAGTTATACATTAGGAAAAGTTATAAAAACATTGTGAGTAATAAGACTTGAAATAACTTTGATGTGGTGATATCATAACAAGCTTAATCAAGTGGCCTGTGATGTAATCAGAACTGTAACATTTTCTTCCAGAATGTCAGTTTTTAAAGGAGCTTTGGGAATGTGGGTGGAGAAGGAATATAACATAAAATTTTTCTTTTTATCTGCTCAGGGTATACCATGTACATTATTCCGTTCTCTTTTTAATTATGCCATGTCATTCTCTGATCTCCCCTCATGAAGGCACTAAAAAGCCAGTTTGAACATTATATCACAGCCATTGCTTTCATCACAGTTACAAGGAAGTATACTTTTAAAAAAAAAAAAAAAAAAAAAAAAAAAAAGAAATAAAAAATTAACCGGGTATTTGATCTTAGAATTTCCAAATACCACTGATTTCAATATATTAAAGAATGTCTCATTGCAAACGTTTTATAGATATGTAAGATAAAAAGAGGCCCAGTGTGAAATAGTGGCAGAATTAGGAATAAGACCCTGCGATTCCCACAGTGTGAACCCTTTCTACCCACTGTGTAGAGTCTTTCATAGCAGTTTATGAACTTGTAGGGCAATTCTGTTCAAGGCAGAACAAGTGGAAGTGGGTGTTATCAAATGCCATGTCAAAGATAAGGACAAAGGAGAAACATATAACCATAAAAAATTTTTTGTGACTCTCAAATGTTCCTTGTGGATAGCACCTTAGTAATCACAGCAGATTGAACTGCTTTATATTAACATATTTGTAATAGATTGTTTCCAGTGAGAAGCTACATACAATGAAAGACTATGCCCAGCCAGAAAAAATGCCAAACATTTGCTGTTTTCTATCTTTTGTTAGAATCCTGCTATAGCTCCCCTTGGTATCAATAGTGTAAGTACAGGGAAACACCTGTATGTTTACTCATTTCATTTCATTTATCCAGTTCAGTTACAGAACCAAATTTCCACTGCAGTCTTTGCTTTTTACCTAATTTTCCATTTCAGCTGGCGGAAGCTCAAGAAGGTCAAATGATTTGCTCAGGATCACATAATGAGTCAGAATCTTGAGCCCAGATTAAATCCAGGATACACCCTGGCTCCAGCACATGGGACTTGTCTACTCAGTAAACTATACAAGTTCCAGCTGTTTTCCCTCCTCACATGTTCTGAATATGAGGAAGTTTGTAGACAATCTGTTTCAAGCAGAAATTGGCAGCAGGATTTCTGTAGTCAAATGCTGGACTTAAACTGGGGTTAAATCGATATCTAGAACTGGGTGCTACCTAGCACTGGTCTTTTAATTTCCTATTCCTTTCAAACATCTGGGCTTTTTCTTTCTTGTGGTTATCCAAGATATAAGGAAAGGGGGTTTTTAAGTCCTTGTTATCTCATGTAATCTCAGAAGAGAGAAACAAGCATTCAAAAAAAATATTTAACCACAGAACATTTCCTGCAGCCACTGGAGCTTATGCTTTTATTCATTCGGTACATGGAGAAGCTGCATCACTATTAGGTAAAGTCACAGCACAAAGGAAGCCTAATCTATTTGAATTACAAGCAAGACTCAGTGTTTCAATTAATCACCACAAATACGAATAAAACCTCATGGCAGCGTTAGAGCTCAAACAGGTTACTGAGGATTTTTGAAGGAAAAATTAAGAGTATGTATAATTTTTATTTTAGTAAGGTGGGAGCATTAGGAAATTACCACTGCAGTTTGAAGGTCTCTAAATTTGAACTCTTAACTAGGTAAGGGCTGAAACTTAACTTGCATGGGAGACCACTGTAATACCAAAACAAAAGGGAGGTGGGTAATCCAGTGCTATTCTACCATCAACACAAATTCCGCAGCAGACTAGAGAACTGAGGTAATACTTACAAGATATGCCCATTTGAGAACAACAATTTCTGTTATGTGATAAAATACTTACATGTGTTCCATAACAGAATGTAAGTCTCACCCAGTCCTATCTACTAAAAATAGACATTTGAGCCAGTCTAGCTCTTACCACCTTGAATCTGGAAGAGAGTAGATTTAGGTTAGACATAAGGAAGAAGTTCATTACTATGAGGGTGGTGAGGCACTGGAACAGGTTGCCCAGAGCTCCATTCCTGGCAGTGTTCAAGGCCAGGCTGGACGCACCTTTGAGCAACCTGGTGTAGTGGAAGGTGTCCCTGCCCTTGGCAGGGTGTAGGAACTGGGTGATCTTTAAGGTCTTTTCCAACCCAAAACACTCAATGATTCTATGATTATTATGTGACTGTCAGACCCTCACCTTTGATCCTGACATGCATTTAGTAAAATCTCCTTAAAAAGACATGCAAAGGCAAAGACCTAGAAACACTTCAGTAGCTACCTATAAGCTGGACTGTAGTCCACCCTGAGTTCATCAATTCACCACTGTGACATTCCTCATACTAACAAAATCCCACATGCAGAAAGAAAACTGGTGGAGAAGTAGATGTACTTTCCTCTTGGGGGGTACCTTGTATCCACGTTGTATCCCTCTCTGTATGGTCCATGGTGCTTGGTGTGCAACTTAACCTTGGTTTCCACCAGTTGTGAAACTGCTTCCTGCACACCAGTAGTGCAGACACTCTAGACTGTACCACTCAAGTACAGCACAGAAAATCCACAGCAGAGAATGCCTCCAGTGCACTAAATATACACCCTATGTGATCCTCCTCTAGGATCAGATCAGAGAGGTTTCTCTCAATGCAGCACATTGAGTATGAAGGTGTGACCTGCAGGAACTGCTAACAATTCAAAATACAGCAACACATACACTGAAACGCAGGCTGTCATGAATGTATCAGTCAAACACGTCGTCCCTTGACATCTAGTAGAATGATGAATAAAGTTCAAGATAATTTATTTTAATCCTATGGTGCTCCCCAGTTTGCTAGCAAGATGTATACCTTATTTTATGCATCTTTAGGGTAAAGACTGTGATTAACAGCTTCATTGCTTAGAAACTTCAGAACTTCATCATAATGACAACACTTATTCATCTGCACTAGGGTAAGAAGTTTCTAAATTGCTAACACGTGCCTACAAAATGAATTCCCTTCAGAAGGGAAATATCTTGCCATCTTGCCATGTTTATGTTGCACTTGTCTGACTTTATTTTCTCTAAAACAAAAATGTCTGTGCATACCTATGTGTGTCTGCATATCTCTTTGTGTATGTGTGTGTACGGATATATGTATATGCTTGTATATTAAAAGCTTGACAGATTAATTCACTGTGTGCACACTTTCTCCCAGGGGACATTCTGAGAGAAAAAATAAGCCTTGGATAATAGAATCAATGCATCTAGCTTAATACATAATGGGAAGGGCCTTCAGAAAAGAGTATTCATACCTGAGTCTTGCTAGAACAGACCACCACTTCCAGTCATGGAGAATCCGAACATGGTGATATCCTACATGTGCTGCCAACAAACCCTCTTTCAACAGTTACAAGATAACATTCAACTTTGTAATTTCTTACAAGTTCACACAAACAAAATGAACTCATAGGAAAACTGTCAGAATTTTAAAGTTATGAATATAAAAATATAAAACTCAGATTTGAGGCTAACAGTGACCAAAACAGTTGGCCTGTTTGCTAGACATAGGCATCTCCTTGGCTGTGATCAGAAACCCTAAATGGACAGAAAATTCAGTGGAAATTATTCTTATTACCTTGCTGTAGCTTAATGGTAATCTTAATGCAGTTAAGGGCCATTTACATTGTTAAAGGTCTGCAAAGGTTCCTTAATTGTAAATAAAAGCAACACCTAAATATTCCAAATACTTTTCTTTTTAAATTAGTAATCATCTCCTCTGGGGAACTAATTAATCAAGCAATAGAAAACAGATGAATACATATTTTCTTTTGCCGCAGAAGAAACACTCTTGAGGTTTAACAAAAGTTATTCCAACTAGTGCTGACTCAGAAAAGGAAGAACAAGCCAGTTTTGATTGTGCTCTGTCTGCTACAGTGTTGCAAACTCTCAGGCTCTTATTGCACCTGACATATCTTCATGTTTTGGTTCAGGCCTCAGCTGATGTAATTCTGGGTCAGCATGTGACCCTTACTGGAGGATAGCTTGCCAGTGTGACTTGGGTGTATCCCGAAGACTCAAAAACAAGAAGTCAAATAAAAAGAACTTCCTAAGTATGGCAGCTTCAAATTCTCATGATTTAAGCAAATGTCATGATGCCTTGAAGGCTGACTTACAGGCAAGGGAGGAGAAGCTTATACTTGCGGTTGGCAGTGCTGCTGTTATTTTAGAAATAATAGCACCAGAAAGCTACTTTGAGAAAATCTAGCACTCACAGATGGCAGAGAGACAAAGTGCCTTGCCTTCCAGAACCCCCAAAAGAGCATAAAGTGAACAAATCTCCAGGTAAGCCCCTGTGGGAACCCTTTCTCTAAAATGCCATCTGACCTGGCATTCTCCACTCTAGCAGAAATAGATCAGGGGAGTTCACACTGACCTTCAAGAGTCATCCTTGCAGAAGTTTTTAGAGTCAGGATACAGAATTTCCTATTTTCTAACAAAATCTCTCTTGGAAGACCTAGATTTCAGGATTGTGCAAACCCAGGGATGTCCCTTCATTTGCCCTTCCTCTTCCAGATAGAGAGGATAATACACATACACAGATGGACAGCCTTACTTGCTGATACAGAGTATGCAATTAGACCCACATGATTACTATTTCATCCAAGATTTTACACACAGAATACCCTTTACCTCCAAATGAAACTTATTAATATTGACTTTTTATATCATCAAGCTTACAAAATTCAATAGTTTTGTCTGAAAGAAGTTTTCAGCTGTCCTCCAAGTGAAATAACGTATTTTTAAGTGGCTGAGTTGCGCATCAAGAAACAAGAATTGTAAATAAGGAAGTACTTTGACTAGTGCAGAAGATTGATACAGCACCTGACAGCTTTCATTACGTAAATCTAATTTATTTCAGCAAACAAGTGACTGGAATCATGCATCATTTCTGAACGAGCTGACCCTCAGGTTTACATGGTTGGCTGATACGGGTTTGAAAACAGGAAGCTCCAGCTGTAACATGAGTGACCCAGACAGCAAAAAGCTAGACACCAAACTAAATTGGAAGGCAGGAAGTCAAAGTTCATGCTCATACCACAAACAATACAGAAATAATAAAGTTCCTCCGAGATACATTTGGCAAAGCCAAATGTCATTGTAAGGCATAAAATATAAAAGAACTGATAATATAAATGTTTATAGAAAAACAGAGCAAAGAAATGCTGATAAATTACTAAGTGTTCCAAAAAGCAAATCCGTCTGCATAGATTTTCATAAACACTAAATGTACACTCTAAATTGAGCACTAACGGGATGCCTAAGTGCCCAAGGTTCTGCTAACTAGTCCGTTCAGAAGTCCTGAGTTTTGATTTAGTCTTCGGTTTCCTAAACCTTGATTTTAGTTCCCCCTCAGCTCCCAGGATACTGCTAGAGTCTCTGCTCCCTTAGGCTCTTGTTTTTCTGGTCCTCTGACACTCCCTCATAAGGCACTTTTTACTTCTCTAGGGACCTGCTTCTCAGTATTTTTGATCTCTACAGTCTTGCATAGGCTCACAGAAAGCTTCAACAACCAACATCCAGAAACTTATCACATCCTGTTTGCATCAGAGCTCCCCAACAATTTCCCCAGCAGCTATACTTAGTCTATTGCTGATACCTTCTGGGGACCACATTTCTACGCGAACTCATATAGACAAGTGTATTCGCCTACAGCCAAGTGAAGTTTTCATTTTTAGGACAGAGTGAGTCAGTACAGAAGAAAGCCTAACACCTCACATGGGTACTAGCTCTGCAAGTCAAGAATAATACCACTGAAGCAAAAGAAGTCCTGACAGATTTACATCTCAGCAACTGGTGGTGGCCTGAGCCATGATCTAGACACCTACACAGGTCCCTAAAAGCAGGAGCTTGAGTCTGCACCAGAGTTACAGCAGTTAGTTACACTTAAATTTTTCTAATTTCACTCTGCAGGAAATAAGGGAAGTTTTTAATTTCATTTTATGCAACTTTAATTTCTCCTGAAATATAATTCTTCCCTAGACTCCTGACAAAGTCTAATCATCTGCTATGTATTCCAGCTTCATTTTATGACTCCTCTGCATCCTTGTGTTCTGTAACCAGCTTCCATTTGCTATGATCTGTCCCACAGCCTTGCACTCAAAAAAAATTGAAAGGTAATTTCTGCCTCTTTCTCACCAAGAATAACTATTATCCCCATTATGTCTATAAAGACAAAACGGGTTAATATCAACTGCAGCCTATATATCCTAAATAAAATACTTTTTCTCTGCAGAACTAAAGGCATTACAGTCTGCAGAAACAGAAGGTAAGATCTGCAGCAGATTGCAGTTGATCTAATACTTTATTTTACCACACACAAAAACAACATTGGTATTTTCCACAAATCTTACTCAGAGGACTTTTTCTCTGAAGTTCCTTTTTCATCTTATTTGCCTTTTTGCTTTCTGACTTCTCCTGTTTATTCCCTTACCTTCTTTATTGCAACGAATCTCAAAAAAATACTGTACCCTGTTTAAAGAGTAATAATCTTTCTAAATTCTGTACCAAATCAATTCTCAGCTTACACATGCACCAATGACCTACTGAAACCAAGGGGGCTTCAGCACATATATACGCAGCATGTCTTGTTGACTTAATTTCTGCTTGAGCATGCAGATAAATTCTTTCAAATTGCAACATGAGAAAAAAGCAAAACTAAACAGAAAAGACTGAAATAAAGTACAGGAATTTTTTAACAGTTTAATTTTTATTGAATAACTCCCTTCATCTGAGTTTTGGCAATTTCTGTGTTAGGAAAAAAAAAGGTTTTAACATTTGAAACCCTAGGAAAGTAGTATTAACTCATCTGGCAGCTACAAATACTGCAAACCACATGAATCTAGAAGTTTTTCCAAAAGCTTTCTTTCTGATAATAGTTATTGGATTATGCAGAGGCAATTATTACATGCCACCGTGACTATTAACAGTTTTATTCAAGATAGATGTCAAAACATTTCAAGTAAATGCAAAACCTATAATAATAAGGAGTGAAATTCCTTTTGTCATCAATATTCTGTAAATGCAAAATTAAGAGGCCCATAGGATAGGGTCTGCACTTCGAAGATAATCTAGCATTTTGAATTCTGAAATCATGTATCTTAAAACGATGGACCTATTCTTTAAAGGCAATTTTATGGCCACTCTTTATTATTAATTTTGTTAGGACAACTACTGAACCGCATTTTTCTGTGTTGCAATAGCATGACAGAGAAACGCAAGGCAGTAGTAGGCCAATTCTAAGTGTGAAAGAAACTTGTACCTGAATGTACATTGATCTGTACTGAAATACAGATGTGCAAATCTCTGAAAACCACAGTATTCTTAAGTTGGATATTCAAAGCCTAGCAATCATTTTAGGCTGAGCTTAAAATGTGAAACAAATCACAGATCTAGGGATAGAATTTTGTTCTCCCAGACTAAAACTACATCTATTGCGCAGTATTAAGGCAAACAAATATGCTGCAAAATACTTCAGTAAAGTATTCAATGCAACTTCATTTATCTTCATTAAATGCTAGCTTTGTATTCTTCAATAAATATAATTAGTAGAGTTTGTGTGGTTTCTGTAAAACATTTCTGATATATTTACAGTGCTTTAAATCTTTCTTCTACACAATGCCACTTAAAGTAAAAAAGTCTACAATCTTGGGGGAAAAAAAGGGAAAAGAATTGTCAAAATGGATAAATGGATTTAGTGATGGGTTCATTTTTACTTACATTTGGTGTTTTTACATTTTGCAACCTAAATTGTGACACAACTTCAATTTGTTTCCTCACTCAAGTAATTTAAGTCGCAATACTATTTCCTGAATTTGCAATTTCAATTTGCTCATTCTTCTCCTCAGACTCATCTTTCCTCTTCATAGTGAAGGTTTACAGAATAAATATGCCTTATCTGTGTGCCAGATTAGATCAGTGAGAATTAATAAAGAATGTTCTGTACCTTACCTCGTTTGGCACAAGGAGAGAAGTGTTTAGGAAGGGAAAATAATTATTATCCTCTGTGTTTGATAGTGGTGATAGCTTATGAAACATCAAGAAAAAAATAAAAAAGGCTTTTTGCTAGATTAGTTAGGAATCCTAATTCTATTATAGCATTTTAATCATTTTCTAATCATGATTTTGTAATTCTAGAAATCTATTCACACTAAGTGCATAGGACATATAACAAAGGTGAATGTTGTATCAACATTACACTGCAAAGAGTCTCAGTACTTTATATAAATATAAATGTTTGATTTCCTCTAATACACAAGCAGAATGGCTTAGATATAATTCCATATTACTGTATAGTTAAGGGCAAGCTTTTGAGCATATACATACACACTGAGATACCATGTACAGATAGCTACATCTTATAGTACGATTTATTATCTATCCTCAGGCATGCACATACAGTATGGTTTATTGTTTATCCATATCCATGCACACGTATTTGCATACACTTACTTTAGACCATTGGTGCCTGTCAGCTTTTGTGATATTTCAAAAAGGCAATGAATATTATTTTGCTATGTCTAATGTACAAACTATCAAAACAAATCCCATCTTAGCAGCACGTAAACTATGTGCGGCAGACAACTCTGTCCGACTGCTTGCAGTTAGTTCTCACTGTAAGCCTTAGGCCATTCACTGGCAAGAAAAATTCATCTGCACCCAGTCTTTCTACCTCAAGACCCACATCTTGGTATCTGCTAACTCATACAGGAAAACTCCCGCCTCAGCCTTGTTGCATTTGCACTTCTGTACACACTTCCCATGTGGGACAGTGCTAACAGGGCCAACAGCCCCTTTTGAGATTCTTCAGGAAAATCTCATGGTTTTTTCCACAAGGCAGCATGATTTGAACCCAGCATCTTCAAACTATAAAAATATGCCTGTCCATCACTTGGGCAAATGGAGCAATTCAGTAACTAGTAGATCTGCAAACAAGCTCTTAGCGCATTTTACTGGTATGTTACCCAGTCTCTCAAAACGTCACTCTCCATGAACTAGGATCACAGCAGTTCTGATACATGTAGCTTGAAGAACAGTCTCAGGCAAAATGTAAATCTTTTAAAAAAAGTGATTTGCAAGATGCCAGCTATAGATTTGCCTGCTCAAAATAATGGGAATAGGTACTTTTCCATGCACTGACCAACAACAGTTCAAGTTTTATGTGTGCATGTGTATAAATCATGATGAGAATTAAATCTGGTGGCATTTTTAATGAGTTGAGCAGTTTTCTCCAACTTTTTCCCTTCATAAAATGAATAAACATCCAAGCACATATATGCACCACTGAATTTTTTGAAGTTTTTGACCTCAAACATTCTTACTTATTTTATTTCTCTCTGTGTCCTTCCCCATAATGAAAATGTGTCAACATTCAAAAACTAATCTCTGTTAACTATAGAAAACAGCAAAGGTCTTGCTTCTGCTGTTGTATCTGAAATGGAACGGATTATTCCTGTGCATATATATGACACAAAGCACACTTCACAGCTGCCTTCCCAGACAAGACTGCTCTGAAAACAGAATGAGCAGAAATGTGAAGGACTAAGTATTTAACAGCAATGCTTAGGCAACAGGAGCAGTATATTATTTTGCTCTGATTTGAGACTAAAATGTTTTCAGTAAACAAGAGGTGAAGCTGCTCTTTTTCAAGGACAGGGAGAAGAGTTTTTAGGAGTTACTAAATCAGAACAGCTAGCTCCCCAGCATATAGGACAAGATCAGATGTGTCCAACAACTCTTCTTCACATGTGCTGTACCCATCAAAGGAAGAGGAGGCCCAACCTGCCAAGCAAATGTTTTATATTGAGCTGGAGGGTTCCAAATGTCTCACAATGGTGTCAGATAAACAGGAGACACAAGAAGGTGACAGAGAAGCTCTCACTCAAGTGTTGCTTCTGTTTCAAAGATGAGTGACAGACAATTTTCTCCCATTTAACAACAAAAAGAAATCTCAGATTTCTCAAGCTAGACATCTCTGTGAGATATCAATGTTGTGCAAAATCTTGTCAAAGATAAAGTATACAAATGTATTTTGGGTGTAAAGAGAAAACCAATGAAAACAGCATAAATTATACTTCCAGTAGTAACCCTTAATAAGAAAACCAATACCACAGTAAGAACATTTCAATAATGTAATTAAATATTAAACCTTACTGACTACAAAGATTGTCCACTTATCAATTTAATTTCTTTTCTGTGAGAAACAGTTGTATAAAATAGTTACTGATTTGCTAATGAAAATTTGGGGAACGTTTAATAAATTTAATAAATATAAATTTAGTTTCACACAAAATTACCACGAAAACACATCTCCCCAGATGAAGTGTGAGATGGCAAAGTTAAAAACAAGGGACAATTGGCAGGATATCCATTTTTTTCTGTGGTTAATACTGATTTACAATACAGTCGAATAGCTGAACCCACTGCTTGCTTTACAACAGTAACAGGTACTTAAAAGCACCAGCCAGGGCCTGTCTCACTACCTCCATGAGGGAGTGGGGCACGCTGGGGAGCAGCTGGAGACACCCCAGAGCTCCAGGCAAGTGTGTGGTGGAGACAAGGACCAATATTAGGCTGGGACATCTGCCCAGAAGTGGACCTGGCCCGGCGGTGCCTGTGGCAGGGCAGGGCAGGGCTGTGGCAGGGCTAGAGGCAGGAACCTTCCCGGTGCAAGGGCTGACAGCCCCAGGGGGCTGAACTGGGCTCCTGTGCCACAGGTGGGTGGCAGAGGTTCCGCGGAGGCTGGTAAAGGCCCTTAAGTGATATTAGTGCCTCGTGTGCCCCGACAGTAAGTCAGTAAGGCCTATCATCTACTGAAATAAACAAAATACAGTAATGCTCGCCTCTAACAACAGATTTCTATGGCAAAGAGGAGTCAGCAGAGGACAAGACTGTCACGAAAAGATCTGTTTTGATAGATCTACAAACTGCCATTGGAAAAGTTGCTGCACACATTTTTATGTTTGATTTTTGATTTTTAATTTTTAAAGTAAATGAATAAAGGGAAAAGTCAGCCTGGGCAGATCCTACAGCTCCATCAGAACCTGGGCATGAATGGGAAGGCAGTAAAGGCTGAACTGAAAGGAATCAAAATGCTGTTTTAAATATCATTGGACAAATTTACTTGTTTCTTTTGATGGGTATGACAATTTTCCTAATTTAAAAAATATTCCTAGTGCTTCCCTACTGTTTTATATCTATTCACTTCAATAAAGTTACTGGAAATTTAAACCCATGTAAGACAGATATCAGACATTAGTGTGAATGCTCTTGCTCTGTAAATCAGCAAATTTCCTTCTCCACAAAAAGTGAGATTTCACAGTCAATTTAAGCTGATCTAAGACTGCACTGCTCCAGAACAGGGCAATCCAACTTCCTTTTATCTCCAGCTGGGTGTTCCCACCACTTCCCTTGTGTGGGCTCTACAGATCATACAGCCAAAGGATAAACAAGACCAGCTCACTGATCCTACTGAAAATACTTAGTTTTCAGCCAGTTTCTAAAGAGTTGAAAAACCCCTTTCTGTGACAATCCACACTTAACCCTCACATAGATTTTTGTGAAGCCTCAGCATTAGACAGAAAGCTAATTGAAAAAAAGGAATTTATTAATAACTGAGCAAGAAGTAAGATAGCACAAAAACCTCGCAGACTATTACAGGCACATACAAATTTTTAAAAGAACAATTTTCATTCCAATTTTGAAAACCCCTTAGTCTACACAGATCCTAATGCATAAGAAGTGAACAGTTAAAATGAAACAAGTTACAGCAAAGCAGTCATTTTTAAAAATGTATTTCAAATCTACAAATACTTAGCTCACATGAGAAACATAATCCCAGGGGGAAATCATCATTAAAATGTTGCCATTTTCCTTTTCATTTTTCTTTGCTGTTTTTCTCACTTGATTGTTTAAAATTTTAATGCATTTTTAACCTGGCATTGGAGTTTTTACTTTATAATTTTTTTTATCAGGTAGTTTTTCTAACCCTGCTTGTAAAGCAATTAGGAAGATCTTCTTTCCCCTTTTCCAGTCTTTCATGTTTGTTAGATTTTATCTGTGGGGTATGGTGATAATAAGCATACTGTTCCTTTCTGATGTTTATTTCTTGCTGCTTCTGGTTTTATCTGTCATCTAATGTGTGTTGCAACAAGAGAAAGTGTATCATCTTTTATGGCAGCTAAAGATACAGCAGTAGAATAGTGTGGAAAAAATAGGCTGCTCTAATTAACTTATACCATTATCGAGAGGTTTAATGTTTAGAGAACAGGCAGGTAATACGGATAACTAACATCATCCTAGATAAAAATATATTAATTACTAATATTGTAAAATAAAGTAAAATAATATTGTAAAATAAAGTAAAAATACTTGGTTGAGTTCTGAGTTTCCAAAAAATCACCAAGCTCAGAAATAAAATCCCTGGTTTTGGTTGTTATATTGCTTATATTTTATAAATGCTTACATTTCATAAACACACTTTTTTAAAAATCTAAATATACAGCTTGTAAGGATGGTAACCTATTTGATGAGGTCTATGTGCAGGGGGAATCCCCAAAAAAGAGTTATTAAGAGTTTCCAAGTCTCCACATGCAGTCAACAGTTAGTTAAGGTCATCTATGAAGTCTGCTAAACCAAGATTTTCATGGCAGTCACAGTTTTCATGATGTAGGCATACAAATTAAGGCAAGTGAATATCTTTATTATAGAAATTGTGGAAAACAATCCAACAGTAACATCTGGTTGATACAGACCCAAACTCAATTGGAACTGGGGACTTAATAGCCTTAGGCAATCTGTCCCATTACTAATCTCTGCAATATTTGACTTCTTAAGGTGTTATTCTTTTGTAGTGTTATTATTAACTGGATTATTAACAATTACTTGTATGTGTAGCTTTACCTCTGTACACTGAACTGTATTTTTAATACATTAGCACCTGTTTACACCCTAAAAAAATTATCCAGTTTGTATAGATGATAGAAGTACTATGCACAAAGCAGCAGAAAAGAGTGGTTTACCATCAGTAAGAGTTGCATGCCTAAACCCCATTTAAACATAATTTTGCACGGTACCCTCCCAGATCAACAGCTGGGCCAAAAAAATGCTACTTTCTTAAGAATGGTCAAGAGTCATCTGCCCAAAACCAGGTTAAGTTATTAAAAATGGGATGAGCCTTCTTTTAGGATTATTATGGCCAGACTAGGGTTCTTGGAGATTACTCAGTGGCTCAGTAAACTCACTAAATGTGACAAGATGCTAAAACACTAATGGTTTTGATTCTGACCTTTTCTACTCTTTATCGTTTTGTCTGTTTTTTTTCTCATGTAACCTGTTAGGGAAGGAAATATTGCCTTCTTTTATGTTGGGAAATTGCCCAGAACATTGCAGACACTACCCAAACAATGAGTAACTATAATAATAACAAAAAGAGGAGGAGGAGGAGGTTTACTTGACCCCATACCAGCAGTCCTCTAAAGACTCTTATCAAACTCAATGGAATTGTAACCCAACTTACTGCTTAAGTAAAATTGCCCATAATTAATAGCATAAATATAATTAATGCTATCAAAATTAACAACAGAAAGGATGCATTGCCATGCAACCAAGAGAGAACTGAACTTATTTTTTGAGGATCGCACATGATAGTTAACATAGCCACTTAAAAACATATAAATACATACATTTTGTGTAGTCCTGAGATGGAGTTAAAGAGATCTAGAGTTTCCTCTCAGCTCTGCTCCTGACATCATAGTCTTCAATATGACACCATTAGGATAAATTTCTGTGCTTCCGTCTCATAATCTGTAAAATAGAGATAATGGTTTTCTTCTTGAAGCATTTGGGATATATACAAATAAAATGCTACAATGGAGTTCAATGCCATTAATACTTCTCCACTAAATTAGGTCTCAAAGCAAAACCTTTCCCTTTGATCTTGTTTGCTGCAACATGCACTCTGCCAGTCCTCAACAACACATTTTAAGTAGTATATGAAAAAATGTCAATGTAATGAAATAAACTGCAGATACCTCATTTTCACTAGATTTAATTATGATTAATCTTCTCTACTGTGATAACATTTTTTAACCTTTATAATTTTACAAAGTGCTTGTACCAGATTCTGTTAGTCCCTCATATTTCATGCTATGTAGTTCCATTTATCTCCCATCTATGAAATATAGCACAAGCATGACATTTCGTATTTCAGAAACTTGAAGCATTACACAAATATAAATTACACAAGGAACACTGCCTTCCTGTATCATTAATACCAACATTATGATTCAGACCCATGGCTTCTAAGTCTTTCTTTTAAAGTTAATTTATTGCAGTAGTAAACCAATTTCTTTGCTTGCTTCTAGTATTTTATATAACAGTGGAAAGGTTTGAAAAGCATCTCAAGACTTCAGTTATCCTCAGAATTGTTAGTACTTCCATGGCCTTATGTACATGATTTTGCCATCAGCTATGAAAATACCAGCCTTGTGACTATTGGTGGGACACCCCACTGAGATTTGTTTAATTTTTGTTGATCCTTATGAGCTTTGGTATATCAGATAGTAAAACAATCTTTTGTATAGTTTTCAGAATCTCCCTTAATTAAGAGGGATCTTACTATATGTTACACAGAAGATGCATAGTATATATTTATTATATATGTAGTCTCTACAGGAAAAATATGCTATGAGTGCATGTATAGAGTATGTGTTAATTAAGGAACAGCTACTGGAAACACTGTCATAAATTAGCAAGTAGATGCAATAGTGTCTTTGGCCAAGGCTATACTCGCTATATAGCTCTGTTACTGGTCTGTGGATCTGTCTCACCTCCTGCTACCCATAAAACTTTTCTTGGGGAAAAATATCTTCGTAGTTCAGCACTTAAGCATGTTTTTGGTTTATGTTCTGGGAAAAAGGGACTTGAATCCACATGACTGTTTCTCCCATGAACCATCTTTCAGTTTCGTTTCTGAGTTTGGACAGTACTGTATTTGGTAATCAAAATTAAAAAATTGATGTAAACTGAGTGGAAGTTCCTTTGTTATATTTTATAGTTTTCTCACAGAAAAATGCTAACGTTTCAAGCGTGTCTCAGATAATATAATAAAAATATTGACAATTCGAGATGCCCATGTGCAGAAAATCTGAGAACAAGTTTCCCACATCACGTCAAAATCACTGGCAGTTTCTCCACTTCAGTTGGTACTGGTGCAGACTATGATATGCATGGATTTGAGCTTTTGAAACATCATTTTTTTTACAAATTGTGACCTTACAGGACAATCAAGACTGGCAGCATTAATGATAATTATAAATGCACTTTTGAAGCCTTTAGTTAAGAAAATAGTTGAATCCAGAATTGCTCACTTTGTATTGAGCATGTTCAGTGGCAGTTTTGCCATGGTAAAGCTATCAAAAGTGGCTTAAAAAACTGATTTAAAAAATTGAAAAAAATCAATGGGGTTTTATTACCCAAAAGACTCTTTAAAGAGAAGGTTTGATTAACTGAAAGTTAGTTAATGGCTGCCAAAAATATCTTTCAAGAAAATACTGAGTCCATAATGAAATAACCTTGCAAGACCCTGAAAAACTTAACCTGTGGAAAACTCAAACAACAGCTATAGATAGATCGAGGTTTCTCAGTCACTCCAGAAGCACAGAAAACAGAAGCAAAACTACTAGTGAAAGAGATTTGAAGGGCACTTGCACCTCTTTTTTACCATTAAGCTAGAGGTTTATTGTTTCTTTGACAAACATTTCAAAACATGTGTTTTACCCACGACTTTTAAGAAAAGAAATAAATCTGTTTGGTGTACAAGCTGTTTGTCTGCCAGGGAATCCTGCTACTTTTCTTGGTAGCTTATTTGGCTCAATGCATTAGCAATTTAAGGACTGTTTGTAATTGTGCATCTGTGGACACAATCCCAGTTGCTTTTTGGGAAATGTTCTGGGGAAACATCTTGGCAAAGAGACTGCAGGACTAGTTTAGAAATTAAATTTTAAAATGCAGATCAAGAGCCGGAAATAGGTTTCCAAACTAAATTATTCTGTAGCACCGTGAAACTTGTGTTAAAGGATAAATATAATACAATGCAAATATAAATGATGCATTTCTACTAAGACAAAGCTGTTCCACAGATAAAAGTATAAAAGCACATTCCCTATAAAAGCTGGTTGCAGTTCTCAGGACTTCAGGCCCTTAGGCATACTTTCTTTGAGCACAGTTAATGCATAAAAGACTCTACCTTTTTGCATTGCTTTAATGTTTAAGGCTGTTGCAAACGACCAAATAAGATATACTTGCATCAAAAATGTGTTAAAAATAACTCTAAATTTGTAAATCCAAGCACTCAAAGCTCACAAAATGCCAGAAAATGGAAGAAATCTTGAATTGCTTGTCATACTGGATTTGTTTCTAATCTCATCCTCCCATCTGTTGTACCCAACTCCTATCCATAACAACAACAACAACAACAAAAATTATCTAAAATTTATGGGAACATCTATAACCTTAAGGTCATCATACAGAAATGCCATTATGTGGAACCTTGTAAAAATGTTGTCAGCAGTGCCTCTACTGTACTCTATAGCTGGCATTTCAGCCTGTCACTTTTGCAACTAATAGTCACTGTAGTAGGAGTTTGAAGTTTAAATCTCTTTAAAGGAGACAAGCTTCTTTTTCATCCCTTTCTCAAAGCGTACAATATGATTGGCAAAGTATCAGGAATAATAAGACAACTGGTTGACGTAAACCCCAGGAGGAACAGAGCAGCTTTTGTTCCGATCTCTCATCAAAATCTTGGAAATCTTGCAATAGGAAGTGTTGATGGAATGTAGGTTCTTATTCAAAGGACTTGCATGTTAGGCCTGCAATATCTGCTGTCTCTTACCTGCTTCAATAATTACCACACAGAGTCCCATTTGCTGCCTATAGCTGAAACACACAGTTAACTATTTAAAATTTCTTGATACACAAAGTATATTTTTAATTCTCTATGCATGCCTCATTATTCTTGTTGTCCCACTGGAGTTACTAGCTATTCTGATTGTTAATGCAATACTTGCTATAAAGCATGCAATAAATGAGGCCCTCATGAATACTACAGCTCAGAGGCCAAATGCCTTAAGAAGAAAGCATAGCTTAGAACACGATATACATGAAGACCATACTTCCTAGATTGTATGTTAAATGTAACGTTAAACATAAAAAGCCTGTAGGTTGAAAACTAAGGTTGTAAAGTCAACATTACCAAGTCAGATAACAGAGATTTTATGATTCAAAAGCTATACTATATCCACCACACAGACAAGCTGAATTAACTTAAGCATTTAAAAAACATATGGTTATGACCTTGCAAGAAAAAAAACAGAACAGAAAACTGTAACATTGTTCCTAAAACCTCAAGGATTTGCTGCAAACAGAAAGCTTTGGGAAGGATACACATATACTCAACATTTTAAGAAAGTTTTCAGTTATGTAAAAATCAGTGTCAAATTTGGAATTGAACTTCATAGAATCATAGAATAGTTAGGGTTGGAAAGGACATTAAGATCATCTAGTTCCAACCCCCCTGCCATGGACAGGGACACCTCACACTAAACCATGTCACCCAAGGCCTCATCCAACCTGGCCTTCAACACTGCCAAGGATGGAGCATTCACAACCTCCCTGAGCAACCCATTCCAGTGCCTCACCACCCTCACAGGAAAGAATTTCTTCCTTATATCCAATCTAAACTTCCCCTGTTTAAGATTTAACCAGTTACCCCTTGTCCTATCACTACAGTCCCTAACGAAGAGTCCCTCCCCATCATCCTTGTAGGTCCCCTTCAGATACTGGAAGGCTGCTATGAGGTCTCCATGCAGCCTTCTCTTCTCCAGGCTGAACAGCCCCAACTTTCTCAGCCTATCTTCATACGGGAGGTGCTCCAGTCCTGTGATCATCCTCGTGGCCCTCCTCTGGACTTGTTCCAACAGTTCCATGTCCTTTTTATGTTGAGGACACCAGAACTGCACACAATACTCCAAGTGAGGTCTCACAAGAGCAGAGGAGAGGGGCAGGATCACCTCCTTCGACCTGCTGGTCACGCTGCTTTTGATGCAGCCCAGGATACGGTTGGCTTTCTGGGCTGCGAGCACACACTGAAGCTCCTGTTCATTTTCTCATCTACCAACACCCCCAAGTCCTTCTCTGCAGGGCGACTCCATCCACCCTGGCCTTGAACACTGCCAGGGATGGAAGTATTCACAGCTTCCTTGGGCAACCTATTCCAGTGCCTCGCTACCCCCACAGTAAAGAACTTCTTCCTTATATGTAACCTAAATTTCCCTTGTTTAAGTTTGAACCCATTACCCCTTGTCTTATCACTACAGTCCCTAATATGAAGAGTCCCTCTCCAGCATCCTTGTAGGCCCCCTGCAGGTACTGGAAGGCTGCTATGAATTTCTTCTTTTTTAAATAAGAGAGAAAAAAAGAAGAAGATTTGCTTGTGGAACTTGCATTATTTTTTACACTTTGCTGTGCAAGTACTTGTAGTTTCTCGCTACTCGTGTGGTGAGGGACGGAAGCACTAGTTCCCTCCAAACTAGGGCTGAGACATAGAGCATTCACGGAATGCGGGTCAACAACAATTTATTGCACAGTTACAATTCCTTATATCTGTTGCCTAAGCACCTCCCTAGAGTCAGCTGGTTCCTGTCCCTCCTGGCAACTTCCCGTCCGTGCACCAATCCCTACAGTACTCTCATCAAATCTGTTTTTAAGTGTGACTTGTCATGTAATTCAAGTTCTCTGAAACCTGAGTTACTTTCTTCTAATCAATCTAGTAGCTTTGAAGAGACTACCTACTCCACAAAAACTACTTGAACTGCTATGCTGTCATTCACACTGCATTGGCTTATGTATGATGCTAAGATCTCTGGGGGCTTATTTCACAGGTATGAAATCAGGTGATTTTTGTGAGATTGTGTATGCTGTTTACAACCACGGTGAAGGAACTCTGAAGTATCAATAAATTCAGGTTGCAAGCAAAGTTAATGAAAGCACCAGTTATTATTCTAGTTATCTTTGCAAAACATATTCATCGCTGAAATTCTGCAGAACCCCAAGCAAATGGATCAATTATACCATTCACCTCTTTGGTAGTCTCCATGCAAGTAAAGAAAAGGCTAGAGCTCAAAACATCTGCTATGACCATGCGGACATGTAGTGCAGTTCAAAGCATTCTTAGTAAGAGTGTGGTAGGAAGGCATTATACAGTGAGAACTGGATGTGTTCCCATAAGAAAGCAGATTGGTTTTGAGTAGATGCCTCATATGCCTTTGAAAAACAGAGGCAAAAATGCAGCTTTTTGGAAAGAAGAAATGTTATTTTAACAAAGATCTCTGACATAAAATTGATTGTATGAAATTTTGTTTCTGCTATAGTTCATAGAAAAAAAAAACCACACAAAAACCACGAATATTTTTAATATAAATTACATGAAATACTCAGCTCAAGGTGTAAGTCCGGATCAGTTTTCATGTATGTCAAAACCAAACACAGGAAGGCCTTGAGGTAAGAACAAGAAAAAGTCCCAAAGTAGTGTGCAGGAGGTTTGGGATCCATTGATGTCAGTGCCTTCCTTTTGATTAAGTCTATGAACAGAAGATACTTACCATGAAACACAGAAACCGGGGTGCCATCTATGGCAGTTTGATGATATTTTCTCCTATCCTTTCATATCATGTTAAGGCTTTATTTTTAGAGATGAGCAAGGCCCATGGATCTGCAGTTGTTAAGGATAGGAAAGTAGAACCTGCTCACACTGCAGCTTTCTCTCACTTTCAAATCTTTACTCTCAAGAATGAAACAGACCTCCTTTTAGGAAGACTAAAGTTAGCAAGACTAAAGTTATATTAAAGATCAGAATTATTTCTTTGCATGTCTATAAAATCCAATCTATTATTTATGGTCTTGCAAGATGTTACTCATTTTTTTCAATTTTAACTTTGCTCTCTCATTTCTGATTTGAGTTGCAATCTCTTAAATTAGAAACATAAAATATAAGCCATCCCTTCTGACTGGTCATTTGCGGTATTTAAGTTGCAGAGTGTTTGTAAAATGGTCACATGTGGTGTAAGCTTTCAAAAAGCTCCCTGACAAAAGATGCATATAAACATCACACTCCAGCATGTTCTTACAGACCTCTGAGAGATACAAACACAGCAACATCCCAAACATTTTAGTGCATCCCAGTTCTATATAAAAATTCGTTCAACACTATAGATGCGTTTGTTAATTACTGAGCATTTAGAAAACATTTTGGTATAACGTGTAGTTCCTTCTGCTTTCAGAATGAAGCGTTAAATCAGAGGGGATTTTTCAGGATGGAGGACTAAGGAGGAGGAACAAGGGGAGTAATGGGGGTTTATCGTGGAGCTGCAGTGTTTAGTCACTGGTAGGTGGACACTGCTTTGCAGAGAAATGCCAACTGTAGCAAAAGGAAAAGGAAAATTAATCGAAAACTCAAGTTCACTTCTTTGTTTTCATTCTATTTGCCCATACGTGTACCTATAACACTGATTCACTGATTCCAGCTTATTTGAGAAGTGCAACAGTTATGCCAACTGTATAGTCAAGAGCTTTCAGTTAAACACAGAGAGAGGAACATTGTATAATAAAAGTCAGTTAAACAGTTCCACAGATTAACTGGTGCTATGTAGCCCAAGGCTATAAAAAGTCTTGACTGGGCCAGCAAACTCTGGAGCCTGCATCCTGCCTATCTTCCTGCCCTAGGGAGCCTTTGTATAAGGCTCATTGTTACACAAAGCAACTACTTCAGCAAAGGAATCACTTCAGGAATTTAAGCCTTATTTGAGGAGATTATCAGAAGTCTTTGTTTTCATGTTTCTCAGTTTTCAGGGTGTAAGAGAAAAGATGCTAACCCATGGTCCAGTTCATTAAACTATATTCTGAATTCATTGCTATTCATGGCAAGATAGTTTACCATAAACCATAAAATGGAGTTTTACAGAGTATATTAACTTGTGCACTGAAAGTTTCCAAAGATATGTACCTTCTGTTTAAATATAATCTCTGCTGCATCTAGTACTCTTTAAGCATCCTAAATGTTACCATAAATACCTGAAGATCTGAATAATATTTGATATTTATATTTATTTAAAGTATTTGTTTACCCTGTACTTAACTAATGACCACGTATCAGACCTAGATACAATTTTTAGGTCAGTGAATTAGAAGTCAAGATTACTGCTTTCCCTGATTGCTCACTGTTTCTTGGAAATAACTGCTAAATTTACGCATAGCAGTTACCCTGGATGACTGACATACATGCATGTTTAAATTTCTGTCTCAATATATGCCATCTGAAGATCCTCTCTGTGCAAAGCCTTGCTCTGTTTATTGGTCCTCATTTTTTTTTAATTTATTTTTATTTTTGAGGGAATATTCCAAGGTTCTTTTTAATGACAAGCTTCAGATGTTTTTCCTAACCAACTGATAGGTAATTCCCTTCACAGACTACTGTAGATGGGCACTATTAATACTGAAGTCATTCAGTTTGGATGTGTACTGCAGACAAGGGAGGTTTCTACCTTTACTAGAAATTTATTCCCCCTAGCTTGTTAACTTAGTCCAGGCAAACACTCCTTCTAATCCCAGATAAAGACATTTCTATTTGGATTGCAGAGATTCTATACTACAACCAAAATATAAACCTAAGTAAAAGCTGTAGTATGTCCTATCTATGAATTCATGGCTGGTAAAACCTTTTCTACCTTGATCAGTAAAAGAATTGTTGTTCACCAATTCATTAGAACTTCACTATAGAAATTTATAGACTAATGATCTGAAGTGTCCAATTTACTGTTCCTACATGTGTAACCAATGTTCAGAATCATATTACATTAAATCTTCAAACCAGTGCAAATCACTGGAAGACCATCATCATCTGCATGTTCAGTCCTCTTCATTCCTCTCATCAGGGCCATTCAGTTAGGTTAAATTATTTGTTTGCTATGTCCAGTACTCTCCTTCAGTGCCTTTTAAATGAGGGACCAGTTCATCCTGTGTGATCGCAACTTCCCTTGATGACAGCTCTATCCTACAGGAACTATGAAACTGTCAACATCAAGAGCAAAATTTAGGTGTGCAGAAGACAGAAATGGCTCAGCAGCTATCCCACAAACTCTTTCAATAGAGGTCAATAACCTCAGCATCTATGGGGAAAACTGCAAAACTCAATATTTCTCTCAAACAGCCCAAATAACATGGCTGAAAGTTTCTTGTTGGCTGGAAGTAAAAGAAAAATATTTTGTACACATTACAGTTTCAGAAAATTAGTAGATCGTACCATGGCAGACATGGCATAAGACAACAGATCACCTTGATTTAGTAGAGGTAAAAGGTGTACATGGTCAGCCTTTGAGGAGTAATGCCTTGTAGTAAATGTGAAGCAATATAAGGCAGCTTTGTGTCTGTGACAGAAGGCCAAGCAGACCACAGTAATAATTTTTCCTCCATTCTTAGGCACAGTATTATCACCATCAATATAAGGTAATTTGAAGTCACCTTTGCCAACAGATTGGCAAACAGGTTTTGTTGTTTTATTTCAAACAAAACAAAACAACAACAACAACAACAACAAAAAACCAACAACCTACCTTAGGAAATACTAACTTATCATGCATATTTCCTAACCCAATTCATATGATATGAGATCACCTAATATTCAAGGTTTTCTTGGATTCAAGTACACACAGTTATCTTCTTTTTAAAAAGCATTAAGCTGATGCAGTGGCAGTTAAATGGCTTGCCTGGAGTCATCTAGCACATGAAAGGTAGAGCCATTAATAAAACCCTGGAGTCTCAACTGACAAGTTCTATGTAGCAAGGATTGGAGTGTAGTTCCCCTCTAGGTAAATTAAAATGTTGTGGTTTATGTCAAGACAAATATGGGAGTTTCCACACTGCATTAGACCCTAATGCATATTAAGCAATATCCTTTGTTTGACGGTGGCCAGCAGTAAAAAAGCAACTCACAAACACCCCTGCTGCCAAGCTGAAAAATGTTTTGCTTTTCCCCCCATGCCAGCCATTATATTTTCCATGGATCTCTAAAAATGCATTTTTACATTACTGGTAAAGAGACCTAACAGCTTGTCCCACTGTTAGTCTTGATCCTAGCAATGTAATCCCACAACTTCCCTTGTATGGGTTCTAATTCCACAATGAACCAGTTTTGGGAACTAAAACATCAGAAAATTAACCCCACCAGGAAAAAAAAAAAAGTGAATAGTCAACTATCCCTTTTCTGCCTGAAACTTACTACTATGGAAGCAGATATTACTGATTGTAACAGCTCTGGATATATACAATATTCATATAAGCATCTTCTCCTTTCTGCGATCCCTGTATATTTTTAGCTTCAGTGATCTGAAAATTGTAGCAGGACAAACACGTCTGGCCAGTGACCTCCCTTTGCTACTGGTACACAGGCACACCAGCTGTGCGGCTTCCTCAGCCAAAGGAGCAATAGGTCACCCCTATTTTAAGCTCATTGACTGTCCATTTATTTTAGTCTTGTAAAATTTGAAGATAATAAACTCGTCCTCTGTTTTCTTTAGGCCATTCATTATTTTATAATTTACCCCCCTGTTATTCATGTTTGTTCAAAACCCAATAGCGTGAGCCTTTTTTGCCCATGCTCCTGCCCTGAAATAGTCTCATTACCCAGTCCTAGGTACCTCCCCTGACAGGGACAACCAAGGAAATATGTTGCTGATTTCAAAATGCACTGCATTTACTCTTAGCATTTTCATTCATTTTCCTAAATGCAAGTCTGCACTCCAAGACTTTGATGCTGTATCACTTTCCTGTTCATGAGTTAATTTCTTGCAAAGTTGATACACAACAATTCTTATGAAGTAGTATCTACTATCCGTTCTTTACTGATATAAATGACAGACACAACATGTGAACTGGAAAAGAAAGTCTGACCTAGAAAAATACAAGCATATCAATTAAAACATACTGTCTGTCCCTTACTAAATTATACATTTCTAAATCTTTTAGAAGCATGCCTTTTCAAATAACTCTGGGGATTTGCAGTTGCTTACCAAGCTTTTCATTTCTAGGTCACTTGTTAAATCTACCCCAGGTCAGCACTGACTGAAAATTATTACTGTCTGGCAGCTGTTTTGTAGTATACATAAAATGAATTAGTGGTTTCATTCCACTTCCTAATGGACAAGTGGCCCTATCTTACGCTTCGACCTAAACGACGCTTGTTGACTACTGCAGGGAAAGAACTAAAAAAACTCTTTTTATTCTGTAGGTAGGTCCTCATGGTTAGCAATGAGGCTGGTGGGATCCTCAGGGGGTTCCACTATAGCAAAACCCTGCAAAAAATAAAGGCCTCCATCTATAGAACTCCTGTAATCTGAACAGATAAAATGCTGTTTTGGTGTGCTGTTGTGGTGATTATTTTGGTCCTTGGAGGATCTTTGTCATGTGTTTCAATGGGGAATATTCTACAGGCTGTCCACTGTTACAGCTGAAAGAGAGCTATCCCCTCCACAACATTTCACAGTTCAAAGGAGGGAAAATGTGTGCATGTATGTGTGTACATGTACTTGCATATGTATGCAAGAAACCAGATGAATAATCCGCAAAGATATCCTGTTTAACTGCAGGAGAAAGAAATTGCAATATGAAAGAAACAAAAATACATTTAAAATGTTTTAATAACTACATGGTAGATAAATAAATAGAGACTTTCTGTTTAACAGCAAAAGATGGAAATTATAACATGATCTCTATTTGACTTCTACTCATTGTGCTCTGCCTGCAGTAGCCCCACACTTACACTTTCACAAGCATTGCACTCCTTTTGTAGAAAGAACAAATGTACCAACATTCATAATTAAAGAACTTTGTGTCTATTTGTATTTAAAATGTTTCTCACAGAAATAAAATTTAAGTAAGTTCATTATTTTCTCTATTTCCTCTTGTCTTTTTTCCTTGGATGAGAAATAAGTCTCTGTGAATCTGGTATGATCCCTGTCCTTACAGAGCTAGGACAAATTTCCTCTAAGGCCCCCATTTTCCTCTGCATTTTCATTTGTCATTCTGCTCAGCCTGCAGCAATTCAAACAGACCTGCTCCTTGACTGAAAAATCTTCACCTCTTCCTATCCACCAGGATAAGGTTGCTTTTCTATGGTTTTGTGACAACTGAAAATATAAAAGAGGGACTACCAACTTCATCTGTCACTGTCACTTCATGCTTTTGTCCCCCAGTGACCGTCCTGTCTCTGTTTCTATTTGTCTGCTTCTTCAGAACTTGTTCATCTCTCCTTCTTTGTTTCTCCTTCTTTTCTTCTCTGTTTAACCTAACTTTCCCAAAGCAGCCCTCAAGCCACAAAATAAAAAGTTGTTAACTTCAAGGTGATTTCTTCACCTTGAAAACAACACCGAGACACAGGTTGTGCTCAGCTCCATACTCCTTTCACAATTTACCACATTACTTTTTTGAAAAGCTAGATGTTTAAGTCAAACTGGCTCCTAGGGAGATTACATTTCTGTTACTAGCACTTGCAAGTAACTAATTGAGCTTATATTGATCATTCTGCTATCTCATGTATGATATCTTCTGTCAGACAAGCTATTCTGGAATGATTGCACGTAAGACTTAATTTTATAATTACATGTACAACTATTGTACACACAGTCTTCTTTTTACATGTTTCCCTTTAATCCTTTACCACTAAGCTGACTGCCTTTTTGTTTTATTCTGTGGGCCCTGCTCAAAAGCTATCTCTCTAAGAAGGAATTTAGTTGAATGGAAAACGTAATGAATATTATAAGGAATCACAGGCAAATTTACCAGTGTTTTGTTACCCAGAACTAACTGTCTTTTCAGGAGCTTTAGAACAAAGAATGGGCATGAAGCCAGTTAAATACGCACTGCCATTTCTTGTCCATCTGTCCCTGATTGCAGTGCTAGAAGTTGCAGAAGTTCTTCTTTGCAATCAACTAGACATTCTCTAAAAGTAGAGACAACCTGTTGTTTTTTATTATATTACTTCTATTTCATTGTGTGAAATTTATAAAATCAGACATAAATAGACATTCAAATTCTACAGAGCATTTAACATTGAAAGACCCATTCTGGTTTCATCCAAGCTACCATTTCAACAATTAAAAAACTCCAGAAACTTTCAAATGGATTTGTGATTGTGGTTGTATTCCCTAATATCTAACATAACACATTTATTTTGCTCCGACTTGTCTCTTCTTGCCTTTGATTGCTACCTTTCTCATAGGAAACCACTTTCCACTGGCAGTAAGTCAGATGATGAAAACTCTCTTCTCTCTCTTTATTCATAAGATTTAAATTGCTTGTGTTTGGTTACTATTCAGACTAACACTTCAGTTATGACCGGCCTTTCTTGTATATCCTCTAAAATAGTGGTGTTTACACAGTCAGTCAGGACTGACTGAACTAATTGTTTTGATCGTGTTTTTATGATAAACAGCAGTACAGAACATGACTTGTATTACATGCTACTCTAAGATCCATATTTTAAAGGTACAAATACTTACACTTGATACAAGCTGTAGAGTTGTTGTATGGTCAACAGAGATCTGCTCATCAGCTCTGGCATAGATCAGACACTAAAATCTGACATTTGTGGCTGAAAATTGTTTCTCTCATAAAGGAAAATCGGGATTTTATTAAATACTCAATACTACTTCTTCTTCAGGCACTGGAAGGGTACTTTCTCAGCAGTCGTTTCCATCTCACATAAAATTGATCTTGTTACCCTAATAGCACCTGAAATCCAAAAGAAAGAGACAGAAATTCTTTTGAATTTAACAAAAAAGCATAGTATAAAAGTTACACAAATGCTTAGATTCTGTGATCATCAGGTAGGTGATATTTTAACTTTACAGAAATTGCAGCTACTGAAATAACACAATTTCAAATCAGAACTTAGGATAATGGGAGTGAACTAGGGTCAACAAGTCCCAACAAAACCGTCAAAGAAGTCAATTGCTTAAAATTCCTTTACCGGGGAACTGTTCCTAAAGCTTGTTTCTATGACAGTTAAGAGCTTTTTCATGCTTTTACAATGTGTATTCAACATGATATTACATCCATTCATTTCTGTGTTAATACTAGTCCAAGTATTTCTTTTCCTTTTCAGATGTCTACTATCTTGCTTCATTGTCCCTTTCAACATTCATTTTGTGAACTAAGGAAAAGAAGCTCTTTCCGTCTCCTTTCACTGGAACAGCTGTCCATTCCACACTTCACCCCGATAATCCTTCTCTGCACCTATTCCATTTGAATTATTTTTTCTTGTTAAGAATTATAAAAAATATTTCAGAAGACACCTTTCCACTCCTTTGTAGTACTTCCTTCTCCCTTCAGTATACCATACTTGATACATTCAATAAGCAAGGCCATCTGTTTCTCAGCTGTATATGAGAAATTCAGACTCATCCTTCAACTAATATATTTATGTTTTTCTCCATTCTATTACATCTGATGATATTCCTGTTTCAACAGTGACTCCTCATTTTCCACTAGTAGTATATTTCAGGAGCTTAATACTTTTTGTCCCAAAGCTAATGCAAAATAGTAAGTGTAACTGATTCCAACAATGAACTTTGAAGAGCTCTAGTGATTGCCTTCCTGCAGCCTATTTCCCTTTCAGTGTCATCATTGTCATTTCCCTTTATAAACTTCCTCATTCATATTAGATATACTGTATTAATTCTCACAGAATCTATCTTAAAAAACTAAGCTCGTCAGCACTCAAATAGCATCATATGAAACGCTATTACTGAAGTCCAGACAAGAGGAATTTACTCTATTTCCTTTGCAGAAAATTATCAATGAAAGCTACTAAGAAGTCTTACTACAACATACCTTTAAAAATCCAACTTCCTTTTTGGTCTATTTTCCATTTACTTCCACACTTTGAAACATTCTTCCCACCAGAGGTTGCTCTAAGGCTCTGCATGCTGATAAGACAGCTAAACCAATAGTAGCCCATGCTACTCTTTTTAAACATAGGCCAACAGTCATATGACTTTGTCCTGGTTTTGGTAGATTTATTAAAAACTGTTTCATGACTTCTCATTTCAGAATTTGATGGAGCTGACATGGTTCTTCTGATCCAATCACATGCACTTCTTGAGCTTTGCTTCTGCATCCAGTAGGGCAGTTTCCATTTATATATATATTCATTCATCATTGTTCTTACTAGGTATGTTCACCTTTGTGCACTTATTCAACACCTCCAATGTTTTTGAAAGGTGAGAAAAATCTTTAATAATAAGTTTCTCCCCTCAGCTGAATTACACTGCTCCTTCAAATAGACTTAGATCCTCTATATCAAAGCAGCTGAGGAGGATTGACAGGCTACTTCATGGAAAATAAGCATTCCACTTTTCATTAAAATACATTTAGAAATCTTTCTAAGACTGACTTTGAGACTGCATTTTCTAATGCTTAAATGCATTTTTACAAGCTTCAGGAACTGAAAAGTCTCTTCACAAATTCAATAAAATATGACATATTTTGCATTGGATATGAGGATAAAGTGGCTTCTTTGTTTGGTTTCAGTTTTAAACCACACAACACTCAATCCTTCCCAAAAGACTTTATTTTGGTGGAATAATTGGTATCAAGCAACTTTGCTTTAACATCTTCTTTGCTTAGAAAAGAAGAGGGAATAAAAAACACAGCTTTCAAACCACAGAGCAACCGTTGAAAACTTAAAACCACAATACCCAAGAACAGACTGAGCCTATGATTACCTAACACAAAATGTGGTTTAAACTGGGCATCATACCAAGCTTTTCACAGAAACCCAAGGGGAAAATGGAGTATCAGTATCCATGGTTACAGTGACCCTTGTTGGCACCTGAAGAGATCTTTCTAGAAAAAGACAGGTAGAAACACTTATCAGGGTCCTCAGAAGTAGCAAGGCTTCTTCCTGTTTTTATAAGCTTAAAAAAAAAAAAAAAAAAAAAAAAAGAAGAAGAAAAAGATAAGTTTTTTAAAAAAAGATAAAATAGCACTTGGTACAGACTGTCCTGAACACAAACTGTAACCTAGAATTATTTTTAGAATTCCCCTCCTGTATGTTTTTCACAATATTCACTCAGCACTGAAAAATAACCTCAGAAATATAGAACCTTCTACTTAAAATAATGGCAAATTCCTAGAAAAATAAATTCATTTCTAAATTGAGCATTGCAAAACTGAAGTCCTTCTTCCCATGTTCAGTTGCACTGAACTCATGAAAGAAGGAACAGGACATAGGCTACAATTTTTATGGAAAATATTTGAAGTGTAAATTAAACTCAATTGGAATCATCATTGAAGCTTCTACATTCCTGTACTTCAGCTATACCTTGGTAGGTAATGATATAGCTAAACACAGACGACAGTTTGTCTGAATGGCATTTTTTTACTTCTTCACTCACCTATTTTCTGGTTTTATATATGTTTGGGGAAGATTTAATGCATGCTGATACATAACTAGGTGTACTGAAGTGCGAACAAACGCACACATGAACAAATATTCATGACAATTAATTTTCTAGATGCTTCTCCTCTGTGTGCTATAACCTTGTGAGACAGCGAAAAAAGAGAGCTGAATCATAGAATCATAGAACAGTTAGGGTTGGAAAGGACCTTAAGATCATCAAGTTCCAACACCCCTGCCATGGGCAGGGACACCTCACACTAAACCATGCCACCCAAGGCTCTGTCCAAACTGCCCTTGAACACTGCCAGGGATGAAGCATTCACAGCTTCCTTGGGCAACCCATTCCAGTGCCTCACCACCCTCTCAGTAAAGAACTTCCTCCTTATATCCAATCTAAACTTCCCCTGTTTAAGTTTGAACCCATTACCCCTTGTCCTGTCACTACAGTCCCTGATGAAGAGTCCCTCCCCAGCATCCTTGTAGGTCCCCTTCAGATACTGGAAGGCTGCTCTGACGTCTCCACGCAGCCTTCTCTTCTCCAGGCTGAACAGCCTCAACTTTCTCAGCCTGTCTTCATACGGGAGTTTGGATGGTAAATTCCTCTCTCCCTGGCCAGGAGGAACGCAGCTATTTCATGTTAAGGTCTATGTACAAGGCAAATGCAGTTATTGTGAAAAAGGGAGGAAGATATTCTTAATCCCCCTTATTTTCTAGGATGTTCATCTTCTATTTTTTCTGCTCATTAAGGATTCTGCCTCACCTTCTCTTGTAGAGTAAAGAGCTCCACAGTTCTTCATAACAGATTGTTGCTAAATCACCCAACTGTATTGATCTGACCTGGATCAGGCATTAGCATGCTATCACTTTTCTGCCTGATCAGCTAGAGCATATGCCATGATGTTTGTAAAGTCTTCATTCCAGCCATTATGGAAATGATGTGGATGATAACTGGTTCAGCATGAAGTTTATCCAAAGTTGCCTGTTCCACTTTCTAAAATTGAATTTGAACCTGCAAGATGAAACCTCTAGCAAGTTCAATCATAAGAGATTAGCTCTTTATATCACGTGGCTGGAGCACTTTCGATGCTGTAAAAGATACACTGAAAACTGGATTTACCTCTCCATTAAATCAGAAACAGAGATTCAAAATTCCAATCATTTCTCTAAGCAGTTCTCAGGCTTTCACAGATGTTGGTCACCTAATGACTAAGAAGAAATCATACTATGTGACCTCAGTGATTGTTTACAAAGACTAGGCCCCAAATCCTACCTACCAAATTTTCAAAACTTGAAGAGCAAACATCACTATTCATAACCAATCAGCTCAAAAATCATGAATGTAATACCATCTCATTTCACTGGCAATTAATGAACAGAGAAAGGAACGTTCCAGCCAGAAATATTCCTACAGCTCGCTATTGACATCCTCATAGTTGACTATGAATAAATGGATATAGCATGCTGTATATGTGTATTTACTCATGGTGGTTCAGCTAGCACTGTATATAAAGGGCTTGACTGCAGCACTGAATATTTGGCCACATTTAGCGGGGGGGGGGGGTTTGTTGTTTTAGAAATGCTGGGTCATGTTTTCAACAGACATCAAACTGATGCACAGCTACTGAGTAAATGCTGTCAATTATATTACCTGAGTAGGAAGCACTGATTCAGAAATGTAAAGCCAGTTTTACTCCTGCACCTTCTGACAGAAAAAAGGCCATATCTCAACAGCATATGGTAAACCTGGCTTCCAGAAGTTAAAAAAAAAAAAAAAATAAATTGGAATTCTAAAGTGAATTTTCAGGGAAATAGTGGGAATAAAAGAAAGAAACTATGGGAATGCACATCACTGAATTTGAGTGACCTCCCTACTTGCTGAACAACAGATTCAATCACCAGTTTTGAGAGGAAGCAGAGACAGGAGCAATCTCTGGCATGCAGATTCAAAAACAAGCATCCAAGCTGAGGTTCAGCACCCATATGTACAGACTTTACTTCAAAGCTGTTGCAATAAAACTAAAACATTTGTGAGCTTCAGACTGCTAAACTGAGCTAAACAGGAAGAGTTGTTGCTCCTACTCTGCTTTTAGTGTCACTTTTTAGACACAAAAAAAAGTGGGCAAATGAGCTAAAGAAAATATTTCAGGAATCTCAGAATCATATGTGAGAAAATGGTATCTACTACCACATCCAAAAAAAGAAATTAGAATAAAGGTGTGAAAATTATAAAGAAAACATAGCACTTGCTAGCATACTTTGCTACAATCCAAGCACACAGTCCCACAGATGCTATTTCAAAAAAAGGTTGATCAAAAACTGTCAGGGCAGAAACAAAACATCAAAATGCTATTTCCATTGTGTAGAGCAAACAGGCTTAACATACACAAATGTAAGTGGATGTATTTTGATCCAGGTAACTCTGGGCACTGCCAGTAGCGTAAGTATGTGTACATGGTCTATGGATGGATCTATTTTGTGTCATAGAATAATTCATGTTGGAAAGAGCCTTTGGGTTCAAAGCTAGACCAGATCATACAGGTTCAGTCTGTTAATCTCCAAGTAGCCATGGTCTGTTTACTGGCAGGAGCAGCAATGCACAGTCTCAAATATAACTGTATCTCTAAAGCTATGTACTAAGAAATCATGACATTGTAAAAATGCATAAATGTATAAATGAATATCTGAACAAGATTTTCTAATTTTACCCATATGCCCTTAAGACAGGAATGTAGTATGCTCTTAGCATAGGTCCACAGTAGCAAATCCCATCATTAGTAATCCAAACTAAACTGCAAGCAAGATTCTAATGGAATTTTACAGCATAAAAGGACATCATAACAAATACATCTCACAGCTAAACAGAAATCTATCTGAATGCTATGAAAGCCCAATCATACCTGGTTATAGTAAAGAAATTACTCATTATTTGTTAAGATTTAGTTTATTTTCATAATTCTGATCTAATTCTGAAAAAAAGAACAAAAAAAACCCAACAAAACTTCAACATGTCTCCAGAACTGTTCTGCTACATAATCATCAAAGATAAAACCGTCAGCTTCATTGATATGCGAAAGAAGACATGTTTGTTGAAAGGATTAACAAAGTTGTTCAAAGCATCTTTTTAGTCTACTCTGCTTCCAAACAAACAATAAACTGCCTGCATGCAGTGAGATTTGCTAACCCATAAACATAGCCAAATGGAGGAAGAAGATCAGAACCTTAATGAGTTTGGCCCCTTTGAATTTTAGCTGATCAGTGTCACCAATAATTTCAACAGGCTCTAAAATAAGCACTTTCTGTCTTCAAAGTGCCTTGCAAACATCAACCAATTAATTCCTACAACTCTCCACTGAGGTAGGTAAGCAGGTATTGTTATCCCCATTTTACAGTTGGGTGAACACAGTCAGAAGGGTTAAGTGATTTGCTGCAGGCCACAGATGGAGGTGGGATTAAAACACAGGAGTCACTATGATTCCTTTCAGAGGACAGCACTTTTTTTTCCTGCTTACTTTCCTGTGCTGACTTTAGACATCTTGGCCTTGTGGCAATCACAAAGGAAACAACATAAATTCTTCTTGTTAAAAGAAAGGAACCTTAAAGAAATCTGTCTTTTATGCCACTGTTGATAACATTTCAGCTGCCTTATACTGATGTGAGGCTTTTCCTTTAATTTTGTTCTGATATTCAAGTATCATTCCTTTCATACAGGGATTTATTCCTGTGGTAATATAACATGCGACTAGTTGAAAGATAGCTGCTCCTTTGCAGGTTTTGTTTTGTCTTGCTGCTTTCGAGCCAGTAAGTTTAGGTGGCACCCTTCCCATAAGGTGGGCAGACACTATCTGTCCATGATCACAGTAACAGTTGGTAGGCTTGTTCCAGGCAGAAAGAAATGGAGACGGGGAGCTTTGAGACCCAGGAGCAAAGTAAGCCATTAACTGAAACCCAACTCCAGCAAACCGCTTGTAACCATTCTAACAGGCGTAAGATTGATACCTTTCCCACTTCAACAGAAAGATCAGATGGAAAAGGCAGAGTATATCCTTTTCCTCTCTCTGTATACGACTCTGGGCCACTTGAAGACCCATTTGTCATTAAGTCAAGCCAGTGCATGGTAATAAACATTTGAGTTTTATACAGAAACCACTTTTCATCTAGTGGCAAGCAAATCCACAACATCAGTTCCCCGGAGTATTTTTTAGAATAGAAAAATCCACTACTCAAAGGTAACGTCTTGCAAATCCTGAGCACATTTTCTGTTATTTTTATAGAAGACACTCCCCCCACTTTCAGAAACCTTCTAGTACAGGAACTGACACATACAGAGAAAATCAGTGAACGTTAGAAAATTATTCATTCCCTGATAGATAGTACAGTAATTTCAGCCATATTGCTGGCTATGTATTTTTAAGACACCATCATCTATGTGTTCTGACAGGATAGCTCCATTAATGCTAAAAAAGTAAGGAAGAATACACCATTGTAATTAATACACAACAGTATCATTTATATATTACATAAACCAGGCGTCATACCTCCTTTGTGTTAGGTGTCACCCACAGACAATGGTGTCATCAAACTTTTATTAGCCAGAAGTTTACTTTATGCAATTTATTTTTCTATTCCTGAGGATACTAAATCAAAAGGGTTTTTTTCCATTAGAAAGCTTTATTAGAAACTACTTTGCTCTTCCAAGACCAGCACTTCTGTCTCTCTTTAGAAGACAAAAAATACCAGTTAATGATTCACAACCTGAGGAGTTGTGCTGTTAGCATAACAGTTTAAGAACACGTAGGATTTTGAATCTCAGAGAGCATATTTTCAGTTTCAGAAATATGGATTACATGGGTTCAGAAGGATCTGATTCTCACAGTAATTCTGTGACCAGAAAAACATGTAATGCAAAACATAAGCTTGGAAATTGCTATTTGCTAGCTCTGTCTTAAGCAAGTTTGTAGCTAACTCTGAATTACACGCTCTGAAGAAACAGCTCCCTTCTTTTATCACTTTGGAAATCATTAACTTGCCTTCAATGGTCCTGCATGCAACAAAGGAAGTTTTCACATGGATTTTCTAATAGGAGAAACAAAAGAGATTGTAGATAACAAAATAGCAGTGTGAATGACAGTTTTAGAGGACCTTCATCCAGACATTTCAGTGACATCTCCTCAGATAGGGTATCAGTCCCCAGATTTCCCAACACTCAGCACTACCACACTTCAGGGCTAACCCCTGGAACTAGATAATTCCTTAGTTCTGGATTTCTTCTTATGTTTTCTCTGAACACAAAAAGCTGAGTCACTGTCCCATATCCCATTAATTAATGAAATCTATTTTCATGTAATACACTTTGCTGTTACAGGTCTACCTGCACCTGCAAACCGAGATGTGATAAAACTGACTACTTGGGCTGTAATTATACTTGTAGTTTTGTGCATTGATACCCTACATGTCAATGCACTCCATGCTGCACATTCCAATAAATAATCAACTCTCTAACTTGTCAAATAGCTCTAGAGTTCATGTGTATATATATAGTTTCTTTTTTTTGCTCATCTGCAACCATTGCCACAACCTACCTGCAGTACAATCATATTTTAATGTCCTGCATTCAATACATAGAGAAGGAGCAGTATTTAATCTTCTATGCCCCTCTGAGATGAGAATAAGCTGTCCATAAAAATACATCTGTCATCTATATGAATTTCTAGCAAGGCAGCAAAGTCATTTTCCCTAAAAGGCCACCTCTCATATATGCAGCTCCATGTCCTGATTAGTTTTTTAGTACCTACTCAATATGCATATTTCTGAAAAACATTTTTTTTTGCAAGTTCAATAGGCTGGAGAGCCTTTCAAGCAACATACCCTTGCTGAAAACTGCACAGCAATTGCTGATGCCATGAGCTGCACATCCTCCATAAGTGAAAATGTGAAAGATTGTTATATAGACATGATCCTACTCATCCATATGTTAAAAACCCTTATCTGCTCATTTATCTGCCTGGTCATAAATGATGACCAATATGGCTGGGCTGCACATTACTCGGGGCAGGTAGTTTCATATTTGTATGTCTACAAAGTAGTGAACACATCACAGGTTCTATGGAAAACAAGGAACGAATAGCAATAATTAGGATGTTGTCACACTTGCTTTTAAAGAAGTTCAGGAGAGTAGAATTATGGTAATGTAAGGTTTGGATTAGTATCTGACAATGTGGATTCAGTAGGAGTTACTTTCTTTCTGTAGAATTCTAGCATGTTATCCCTCTCAGATTTTTGTGGATAGAAACTCAAAGAAGGTACTGAATTTTGTGAAGACTGCTAATTCCTGAGTTATAATCAATTAACGTATCAATCAACTTTTATGTGATATTCCAGACCTGCTAACAAAATATGAATTACTATCAAATCAAGATGTAGTTGAAGTGCATAATTGCATTATAGGTCATACCTTATATACCATGCTTTTAACAAAGAAGAAAGATAATCAGTGCTATTAATCATAACCAAACTCATATTCACTGCCGTGTATGAGAAGGAGTTCTAAAGCTTTCAGGGGAAGAGTAAGAGAGTAAGTCTCATCAAATACCTGGTAATAATCTTTGCACCTGAAGCTGGTGGCTAATTTGGAGCACAGAGACTGGTAATACAGGTATTTAAGAACAAAACTGTTGTCAAACTTTCATTATATTCGTCCCTTGAGGCTTCCAGGGTAATTTGAGCATATTGTTATTAGATAAAGAATGCCATTCTCCCTCCTTCTTTCCACTCTAAATTCCAACTGTAAAGGGTAAATCTATGAAACTGAACCAATTCTTCCCAATATAGTTATGTGCTATGGTGTGAGTTGTGAGATGGAGGAGGGGCAAAGGTGATATGCATTATTCTGTTTTATTTTTCTTTATATTTGGGTTGGTTTTCCCCTTCACATAAAAAAAAAAAAAAAAAAAAAAAAAGAACAACCACCAGAACTCCAAAAACCCCAATGGATTTACCAAGCAAGCAGCGTTCCTGACATTAGTGGGCAAATAAAGAGCTCTATTTACTATTTTTAGATGAAAAGACACTGAGCATGCAAATCCCTGGTTTTATATTAAGTTGGCAGCATCATTATTTTGGCACTGGTTTATTTTCTCCCTGATTTCTATTGTCTCCTCAAGAGATTTCTTGCAGTGTTTCAAAGCTTTTTGGAATAATGACCCATCATCATATCTCAGACGTGCTGATGAAGCACCTACCGCTTCTCACCAGACTTCTCACCCAACGCTACAAACGCCAGAGGAGCTCAGTGGGCAGCCTGCAGCCTACTCACGTTGCAGCCCCTGAAAGGTCTGTAGAACCATTTTTCCCCCGGTAGGCACCATACCCTTCTTCCTGCCTCTCCCACTAAACTCTTTCCTCAACAGGGATGAGAGACAACTCTGAGGACTGACTTGACTATATTTTGAAGGGTATGCAGGACTTTTCTTCCACCATCACAATTCCTGGGCCAATGGCTTCACCCAGAGCTCGCCTGGGGTACCCACGGCAACGCAGGGCCGGGCAACACACTTCAAAGAATTTTCTTGAGGGGAAATTCAAAACCCTGCTTGTATGAACACATCAATCGAAGGGTGGCAAACGTCCCTGTGAGGAGCAACGCCCCCGCGGGCACTCGGGGCAAGTGCAGGTCCCATGCCCTGGGGCGGCAGACAAAGAGCGGTCCGAGGCGCCCGCCGGAGCACGGGTGCGCGGTGACACCCGCCGGGGAGGAGCCAGCCACGGGCTGCCCTGGGGCGGGGGGGCAGCGGGGGGACTTATAAGAGCCGCGTCCCGCCACAGTAGCCGGGGTGTGTGTTCGGTCCGGCTGCGAGCGGAGGCGCTCGGAGAGGCGCAGCGGCAACAACAACAACAACAACTCGAGAGCTCAGAACCGTTAGAAGGCTCAGAGCATGGACAACGGCCTCGACAGCCTGGATGTAAGTGCCGGGAGCCGAGCCGGCTGGCGGGACCGCGGCTGCTGGCTGCTCGACGCCGCTGCTCCGCGAGAGCGGCAACCCCCGCGCCCCGCCGCTCCCGCACATGTGCGCGCTGTTTGCAAACAAAGGTGCCCTCGGCAGGGACCGCGGGCGCCGGCAGGCGGGGATTGACCCGCGGCGCGCAGGGAGCGGGCAACGGGGGGCGCGGAGCCGGACACTGCCTCTTGCCTTCCAGCCCGCGTAAGGGCGGGGGTCCGTGGGGTGTAAACGAACGGGGCTCGGCCCTGAGCTCGTGCCGCTGCTGCAGCGCTTCGGACCTTGCTACAGCTGCAACCGCTGCTGAACCCCTGCTTCTTTGCTCGGGCTTCGCTGCTTGCCCGTCAGCTGAAATGACGCTTCTGTGGGCTGAAACACTCCGGTAGAAGGGTTAGAGACGCGGGAAAGGGAGGGGGAAAACCAGCGATGACGTTTGAAGTCATCTTGACTCCAGGGACTGGCATCCTTCTGCCCGGTACCCGTCCTAAACGCGGGCACTATCGGGCCGCGAGCGGCGGCAGCGCCCGGCCGTCCCCTCCGGACGAAACGTCCATCTCCCCATCTTTTGAGGGCAGCTATTCTGCCACGGGGCTTTGAAAGTAGTTAGGAGCAAACCGGAGATCTCTGGCAAGTCCCAACTTTAATCCACGGTGATGGCCGCGCGGAGCTGGTGCCCCCGCGTGTGCGGGTCCTCGGGCTGCATCTTGCATGGAGGTCAGGAGTTCTTGGCACACGTGGAAACTACAGTCTGATAACCAGAGGAACTGTACATAGCCAGGTGGCACTCGCCCGCCTGCATTGCTTTTGGCGCGGTGGCCAAAACCGTTGGTGGTTTCCTGATGTGCTTTCATGCCTTCACCAGAATTTCGCTTCCTTTTTCCACTGCCGTACTTAGTTAAGCCCGCTCCGCCCCTGCCGCGCACCGCAAAGGGCGGGCAACGCGCCCATCGGGATGGCCCTCCATGGGTTTTTGAGCTCCCTTGCCTAGGGTCACCTCTTTATGGGCTTTGGGGACTTTTTTCCCTGTCTCTGTGTGAGAAGCTGTCAATTGCTTCTCAGCAGGGAATTCTTGCTATTATTTATCCTTTATTACATCAGCCAAGGGTACCTTCTCCATTTTTTCTTGATCCCATAGCCTTAATGAGAAGGGGCTTTGGAGCAGCAGCATTTATTTCTCACTAATGTTTTTTATAGCTCTCTCTTGTAAGAGTTAAAACGTCCTGGGTAATATTTTGTGCAGACTAACCTCTTGCATCTGGCACTTCTGGGCTTTTCCATTTGTAGTATGCGTCTGATTAGAGTCCTGAACTGTCCAGAAACAACAATATTTCTGGGAGTAGCCATTACTTCTCTTTTCCATGTCATCTCCTGTCCTTAGTTACAAGATCTTGCTCCTTAGAGAAAGACAAAGGAAGTTTTTTAGCTTCTTACTATTTGCTGTATAGTTTAAATATATGTGTGTATATATATATATAAAAACCGTGTTTTTCCATCTGATTTTCAAAAAGTTTGCCTAATCATGATGGTAGAGACTTCTCAGGCAACTCTAAACATACTGTCATATAGAGTATGCTTTTGCAAATGAGCTAACATCTAATATTTTTTATTTTCTTATGTTTTAGCTGTCCTCTGGGTTAATAATTGAATTTTCTGATAATGGCACAGATGAGGTTGGTTCAGGTGACTATGGAGACTACGGAGAGCCATGCTTTCAGCATGAAAATGCCGATTTCAACCGGATCTTCTTGCCAACGATCTATTCTATCATCTTCCTAACGGGAATAATCGGCAATGGATTGGTTATTGTTGTTATGGGCTACCAGAAGAAACAAAGAAGCATGACTGATAAATACAGGCTGCACCTCTCTGTGGCTGACCTCCTTTTTGTCATCACCTTGCCATTCTGGTCTGTGGATGCAGCCATCAGCTGGTACTTTGGGAATGTTCTGTGTAAGGCGGTTCATGTCATTTACACAGTCAATCTCTATAGCAGTGTCTTGATTTTGGCTTTTATAAGTTTAGATCGTTACCTGGCAATAGTCCATGCTACCAACAGCCAACGACCACGAAAGCTGTTGGCTGAGAAGGTGGTGTATGTGGGTGTATGGCTGCCAGCTGTGCTTTTGACAGTGCCTGATATAATTTTTGCCAGTACTAGTGAAGTAGAAGGAAAATACCTGTGTGATCGCATGTACCCTCATGAAAACTGGCTGATTTCTTTCAGATTTCAGCATATCTTGGTAGGACTTGTCTTGCCTGGTCTAATAATCCTGACTTGCTACTGTATTATAATATCTAAGCTGTCACATTCGAAAGGCCACCAGAAGCGTAAAGCCTTGAAGACAACTGTTATCCTCATCCTTGCCTTCTTTGCCTGCTGGCTGCCATATTATATTGGCATCAGCATTGACACATTCATCTTGCTAGGAGTCATCAGACACCGTTGCAGCTTGGAGACAATAGTGCATAAATGGATCTCCATTACCGAAGCTCTGGCATTCTTCCACTGTTGCCTGAATCCAATTCTGTATGCCTTCCTGGGTGCCAAGTTCAAAACATCAGCACAAAATGCCTTGACATCAGTTAGCAGAGGATCAAGCCTCAAGATTCTTTCAAAAAGCAAACGTGGGGGACATTCTTCTGTTTCTACAGAGTCCGAGTCTTCAAGTTTCCATTCCAGCTAACACTGCTCCTTGCCATCAAAATAGACACTTTAAAGTTGCGCAAGACTTCAGAAAAATAAGACTGACCATAATGTACAGATTTATTTACAGTTGGGATTTTATTTTGTTTCTTTTAGTCTCTGTGAAGTTTCATTGACTTATTTATATATAAAAAAACCTTTCATATTGATGACAAACTGTCTAGGCAGGTCCTGTGGACAAGTGATTAGTTCACAAAAGTTTTAGTGCTTGTTTGTATGTATAGATATGTGAACTAAACACTTCTGGATTGTAGCAAAGTGAGTGTTAAAAGTTTAGAAAATATTTCTCTGTTGTTTATATGTAAATGTTTTCAGTGTTGCTGTTAAATTCCTAAAAAGTTGGCTGGATATTTTTACCTTACTACAAGATGTTTGGTTTACAATAGCTTAACTCTGCTGTAGAAATGGCACTTACAACCAAAGCCTTTTCTGTTATATGCTAGGGTTTTTTTCACCCATTCTCAGTAATTGACGGTTTGCAAAACTTTCTGTTCAAGGTAAATAAAAGTATATGACAAAAAGTTCTTGAGTGGTATTTGTATTTCTGGTTAAATGTTCTCAACGCTTTTATTTACAATTCTCAATGCACAATAATTTCTTTGAAAATGGATTGCTTTTGTATGAAAACCAGGAAAATTAGTTTCAGGACATATGGATTATTCAGTTGACACCTGTGAGTTCTAAGTAATTCGTTTTTTCACCAGAATACATTTGATCAAGTTAACGTTATCTTTAGAATGACTTAAACTATCATTTTAAACAGCAACTTTTTGAGGGCAAAACATTAAATGAAAACCAATCTATCTAAGCAATTGCTAAAATTGACAGCCGCTTAGGAATCTTAACTAAAATGACTTCCTGTGACCAACTTTTATGCCATGAATATCAAGTCAATCCTATATTTCTTCTGCCTTTCACTGTGCTTCCAAATTTTTCACATGTTAATAGTAATCAAAAGTAGTTGAATCAAAGCCATTCTGCTCTTTGATGTTGTATTTGGACTAGAAATTAGGTTATTGGTGTATCTCCCCTGTGAAAGATAGATTTTTTCTCTATAGAGCTTTCCCTATCCTGTCTACATCCAGATTTTGTTAAGATAATGTAATCTTAATATTCTTTTTGAAAATCCAGGATGTGTACCAGTTCTCACCAGGGTTTTTTTTCTTTCTTTTTCTTTTTTTTTTTGAACCAGGAATCAGCCAGACTAGAATTTCCAATTGTTGAAATCTTAAGTTAGTCTTATGCTGCTAGTAGAGTGCATTCAAAAGTAATGAATACCGAAGAGGACAGAGCCATGGAGAATACTCGTATGTTCCTATATTAAAAAAAAACCTCAAAAAACAAAAACACCCCAAACAACTGTTACTGATTTAGAAATAATTAACAGTTTGGAAGGCAAGAAGGAAAAGAAAACCAAACTACTAGTCACACAGAACTGGAATAAGAAACATGGGTATTGCAATGATATTATCCAGAAAGAATGTGCTAGGAGTACAGCACCCTAGTGATTTTGAAGCATGTACTACTGTACTAAACTGTGTATTAAATTGAGATGGTTTATTTTAGATCTTTTCATAAATAGAAGACCTTTTGGTTTTCAACTTCCCTCCCCCAAAAGGAGACTGCAACCCTGGTTACATCCTGCACACTTTCCTTCTCAATGAAGTAGCAGTCAGCTGATTCTATGTTGAGCTGATTCAGTTGCTGAACCAACACAAAACTAATCTGACAGGAAAAAAAATCCAGCAATTTAGTGAATTGAACCCAACAAGCACTACAAAAGTGAAAGACTTTGTAACCTTGAGCCAGGCACAGGGAGAGAAAAGTGAGATAAAAGGAAGAGGAAGCAGGTACCCCCTTTTAGCAATTAAACTTCTAGCTGTTACCTCTAATGTGTATCTTCACTCAAGGTAAATTAACAGCAGAAAAGATGCACTGTCAAGAAACAAAAGGTCTCACTTTCATCAGGTTGTTCCTCATTAACAGAGTTGAGAAATTAGGAAAACATGGTATAGGGGCAGAACTTCTTAAGTGGTTTATTTTTGCTGTTCATTTGTGTGTTTTCTTAATTTAGTGAGGCTTTCGCCATGAAGAATTTGTTGTTCTAAATGATTCTGATTTTCACCGAGCCCAATCAATCACTGTGATTTAATTGCACTTATAAAATACTTATTGGCTATCCACACACTGTTGCTTATTTGTTGAGGAAATGTTTAGAGCCCTTTAGCTTGTATTTCCCATTATACTTCACTCAGCCAACTGTTACCTCAAGCAGACATTTAGCAGGAAAGTGTAAAACAGAATAAACTCAGCAGTCCATGTTACTGCCAAAGACCATTGAAAGGATGCTAACCAAGCAACAGAAAATATTTGCTTAGAAAATAAATTAGCAAAATTAAAACATAACCAGTGGCCCAGAGGGATGAAACCAACATTAATTGTATGAAACTGCCATTGTTTTCTGTAGAATTAGTGAAACTGGACAGAAGAACTTGTTAAAAAGGAATTCCAAGATCATTAGGGTTTTGCTCCAGCAAGGAACAGAGTCAAAAGCAAAATGTATTTTTTTTTAATAACTTTATCTAAAATATTACTACAACATGTATTCATACTGTTTACAAAGCAATACTTGCGAATTAAGTCGTCATAAGAGAACATAGTAAGAAATTACGAATCCAGTTCTGTCCTTTTACCTCTGAAAGCAAATAAGGCAGATTTCTTCTAAAGCCACTGAGCTATTCGAAATATACCATGTTGATAAAAAATATTAATTTATTCCCTTTTAAAACAAAATCACCTTTAAGCTGATTTTTCTTGAGGCTATGAATTTTACATCTTTGTGAGTCAGAAGTAGTCCCAGTAAATGCATTTCTCATAGTGTAAGCTAAGTAACAAAGGTGAATAGACCTAATCTTGTAATTTATACATAGGACAATTCCACATACATCAAGAACTTTCCAAAGTTTTTGAAGAGACTTTCCAAATATTTTTCCAAATTATTCCTCTCTAGTATGCAGAACGATCATTAACAACATTCTTCAAGACATACTCAAGGCATAGTCTCAGCCTTTTCCTCATATCATAAAATAATAGCTGTGCCCAAGTAATTTTAAACATGCAACTCAAGATACAGAACAGAGAACAAATGTGAGTATTGGTTACAAACCAGTTAAAAATGTTACATGGTAATTTAAAAGGTTTATAATGTATTTACAAAGAGACTTTCTACAGAATTCAGGCACTAAGTATTTTGCCATGGTTGTTAGAAAGTGCTAACAGCAATTTTGGATCAAACCACAGATATTCACCTAATACTATAATGCACATGTTTTCAGTGTTTAAGATTAGTTAGAAATCCTTTGGACAATGCAAGGCTAAACCAAGAACAGAACATGTACGTGAACTTAACTTTTGCTTCCTCTGAAATGCTGTTTGGAAGTAAAGTTAGAATACTTAAAGCAGTGGGATAAAATGACACTATAATCCATTATTTTATGGTATATTTTTAGTCTGTCTAATCAGGTTGTACAGAGTCCACATTAGAGGAGCATGTGAAAAGACGAAGGGAGGTAATGCGGGTGTTGGAGCTAACGTATGCAGGCTATAGAGGGCAGTGAATAAGGTGGAGTTCCTTGTTATTTCTTGGCTAGTCTTATGACACAATCATTATACAGGGGCTTGAACTTCTATGCATATATATATAAATCAAAACTAAATCACCATGAAAATAAAAAGGAAGTAGCAGTAATAACATGAAGCCATTCATACAAGTGAATGGTTTATCTTACGATGGTTGAGCTCTAGTTGGACAATGTACAAAGTGACCACCTCTAGATGTTTGGTTGAAAAGGCCATTTTTCACATTGTTTTGGAAAGGAAACAGCATGACGAGGAAGCACTTCCTTGATCCAGGCATGCCTCCAAAATCCCTTAACAATGGAGTATTCTCATATTCCCATAGTGCTGAAACTTAGGAAACACTTGAGCAGATAGTGCACCAGAGTTTTTGCCGAAAGGATGCCACTCCCTCACTTTATGTTTTGAAAGCACTCTTTTACAGACTCTTTTTCACAGCCATAAATCATGTCTCAATTGAGCACTGGGATTATTCCTTACAGAAAAGGCACAGATTTCTTAAGATTTTTTTCTCTCTAGGCAACAAATTTTCTGCTGCTCTTTTAATTTTCTCTGAAAATCTTTAACAGGATGAAGTTTGAAGTTAATTTGTTTTAACATCGGCTCTGTTACTATCTAGTTCTAACAGGACACACAGTAAAACAATGCTATGCTTATTGGTTTTTAAAACATATTTTTATAGCAGATGACTATGGGCATGCTTTGTGTTTATTTGTATATATTTTTAACATAAATGTATCTACATATATGTAAGGATGTAGATTATAAGCACCATTTTCAGTTGTTGATAGAGGTGATCCAGGGTTCAGCACAGCTGCTACTGACTTCAGAGGAGTCAGGATTCATTACAGTTGTGATGGGTATTGATTAAAATTATTATTTTCTTAAAAGGACAGGTAGCTTCAGTGACAAATTCCCACTGAATTCTGAGGCAGCAGGGTACCTAGAGAACTATTCTTCCTAAAGTGTGTAACCTTACAGCCCAAATCAATTACAAATGATGATTACAAGTTCCTCTGATTTCAGCTGCAGTCAGAGGTCTACAAGAAATTAAATCTTTCTGTATGAGGCGGGTGGAATTGTTCTGCTGAACATAACAGAAATAAATTCTCAGCAAAATTGTTTTCCCTTACTGAAGGCATGTAAGCTTCGCATACTCGACTATCAGCAGTCTGACAGTAATTTGTCTGCAGTGGCACAGTGTTTGGAAGAAATATGTCAACATTTAAAATACCCTTATCTTCTGGAACTCACACCAGCAACAGATTCTCACCACACAAACATGTCAAACTAAGTAGAAATTATGAGGGATTTTTTGAAAGGTTACATTGTAAAGAGTTCTTTGGTGCCTGTTTTGGTTTGGGTTTGGTTTGGATTTTTTTTGCTGTTGATGCTGCCTTTTGTTTCTACTACCCTTTTCTCAAACCTTCTATTTTACTTGACATTTCCTTCAAAAATATACCATTATAGAATTTTTAATGGCTCTGTTCTGTTAAGGCTACACACAACGCTCTGGACAAGTAAGAAAAACTAAAGAGACTGCTCAAATAAAAAATACAGCCTTCACCACAGTTTCCATGTCTTCTCATGCACATTTCCCTTCCAACATCTGCTTTTCTTTAACCAAAAGGTAAATTACTTTTAAATCTTATTAAAAGTTTGAACTCAAAGGTTGGGTTTATTCTCAATTTTCTTGAAGTGCAATCACAGCACACGTTTGTTTACTTTCTTGGACCTCTTCTATTCAGCACTCTGGATAGAAGTGATCTCTCCAAGACAGGTCTGGATAAGAAAAGCTGAGAGGACCCCTTATCTGCTTGTCAGTGTCATTGCTGATGCCACGCAGCTATAAGAACACAGGCTGTCCATAAATTTGCTGTTCCTACTGATACACTCTGCAAGGCTACAATAAGACCGGACAGCAATAATTATCACCGGTAATACTCCTAATATATCACCTTGCCAAAAGTGAGCATGATACTCATCAACAGACATAATGCAAAATAAACCTGAAAAGTTCAGATAGAACATCTTTCCTTAACTTTCTTCTCACAACTACTCAACCTTTTATTGGACATCCCACTTGTCATCTTTCTTTTGGTTATTCCTTTTCAATACTGTGCTCTCTTAGGCTAATATTTGCTTTTTTTTTTTTTTTTTTTCTTTCCTTCGGGATAATATTAAGTATTTAAAATATGTTTAAAAACACTCATTCTGCCAAGTCTGTCTACATGAGTTCACCAAGGACAGAAATGTTAGTATGCTTGATAGTAGATGAAACTGACACCTTAGTTTCCACAGATCAACTCCATCTCTAAAATCTGTGGAAAGGAAAAGAATATTTCCAGGTTTTTATAGGCATGTTTTAATGTGACAGTGATAGATCTGTCTTGCCACTATTAGGTTCATTGCAAGCCTGAAATCTATTATTTCAGCTCTTCTGGGGAGGAATTACATCTCTTATACAAGTGACTGTTGGAACTCAGTACAGGAATGCATTGGTAAGAGAAGCTCGAGTCTAACATGGAATACACAGGAAAAAGGGATTATTGTACAAGGGCATGGTTTCATGTTAGATTTAACTTGACAAAAAAGTAGATATAATGAGTTCCTGCTCTCCCTTACTCCTTAGTATTTACTGCCTTTCTTTCAGGTCATGCCTCCCATCCATCTTTGCTTGCTCTCATTCTCCACAACCTCATTGCAGTGATTCTTTACCAGTGGTATCCTGTGTGGCACTGGGCACTACTGTGCTGGCACAAGGCAACTGAGCTGATCTACTAATCAGCAGGACCAGAAAGGATAGTCTCACACCTCACAGTCTCCTTCCTTCTCTCCTTTACTATTGCATACCCCTAAACCTCTGCTGCTCATGTGATGCCTTGGCAAGCCAGTTCAGGGTTCAGCTCTTGAAGACTGGAGTCTCACAGGAATTTGAAGCAATCTAACTTCCTCTCCTGGGAAGTTCTTCAGCTGCCCTCCCTCCCTCCCTTCCTCTTCTAATCCTTTCATTTGATATCTTCAATACTCTGATTCCTAGCCCTGTGGACTGTCTCCTGCTGTGCATTATCTATTGAATCAGTCACACTTTTTTTGAACAGACTTAACTGATTATGTAGATAGACAGTGTCTCTTTTTTCTTTTCCTTTTATTTTATTCCATTTTAATGAAGTTAGTCAGCTCAGAAAGATGGCTGACTACATCCAAGGTGAAAAACTAAACAGCCAGGCACATGGCTCAGCGAAGAAAGAAAAGTTGTAACACAGACTTTTTTGCACTTTTTCTTTCAGCAGCAGTGAGCTCTGAATTTGACTCCCTGTATTTGCAAAGTCCACCAGCCACAGAAAATGAACCGACAAAATAAAGTGAATACATTTCACCCAGCATAATTAAGTGAATTGGCTCACTAAGAAGCCGAAAAATAGAGCAATTGCAAGAGTGAGGGTGGAGTCATGCACCTGGGAACTGTGGGATGAGCAAAGAAGTGGGACTCTCTCTTTCAGAAGCAGCAAGTTAGACCGGTTTAACTATCTTGTTAAAACTTCCTTAGGTAAACACCCACATTGTTAAATAAACATAAACCAGTTCTCAGGTAGAGGGTAAGAGGTTGAATAGGGACAGAGAGAATAGAGGCCTCTCTTTACGAAAAGTGAGCTGTGCTTCCTCCATAACCAAAATACAATTACCTGTTGACTGTATGGCCATGGTCCTGCAGAGGACTTTACCTGAAACAAGGCTCAAGAAAGAGGTCTCAAACAGCAGTATTTTAGACTAAAGAGATCTGTAATAGCATAATTATTCATGTTCTGGATTATAACCTATATTGCTCATCAGATTTAATGCTATTATTTGTTAAGACACACTGTGAATCTATATTCATATCTATAGTCCACAGGACTTTTTGAATGTGATGGATGTTTGTGTGATTGTTAAAAGCAGAATCCTTGAAAAGTAGAAAGCAGGTTTTCTCCTATTTGACTATCATTAAATATATATATATTTAGTTTAAGTATTATGCTGTGACTCTCTCCTTACAATTAACCTGTCAATTAATGAAAGAAGATATTGCTTCTTCATATGAAATCTCCTTATGAAAAAACTTTAGATCCTGCCTCAAATGCAAACTTAGTTTCACTGAAGAAATGTAGTCAGCCCAGTTGTGTTGTAGCCAAACTGAATATGCTCAGATTGTATATCTGAATGTGTGGAGCTATATGGCTCTCCTAATATTCTTCAATGAATGGGAGAGCCTGGCAACTGCATGAATATTCAGAGTAGTGTACACCAATCCAGCAGTCAAACCATACGTCAGCCGGAGAATAAACAGTCAATAGAGATACAAATCCTTGAATCTACTCACTCTAACTTCTTCCTACAAGCTAATATACAGGGACTATGAAGAAATTTTGCCCCCTCATCAAGTACTTTGTGGGGGCTCTAATAAAAACTGTGACAGATGAAGGATACAGATCCTTTTTCTGTGATATTTAATAACCAGTCTGATACCCAGGTGTTTGAAAGAGATCCTGTTCATTCATTCACCAGTTTCCATAGCAATTAAAAATCAGAACAAAGATTTTTTCATCTCTTTAGAATATTTTCAGTTTCTAAAGGTAATCCATTTTAAGATCCTCTGTTCTTAGTACCACACATTTTACATCTACTCTTTCAGTTGCTGGCCAAGCTGGGGCCCATTATGCCCTCTATAAGCCATGCCCTACAAGGAAAATGAAAGTACATCTACCTGAACTGGAACATGGCATTGAAAAGCTGAGGTTACACTGGCTGAGCTGACAGTGGTACTGTTTGGTGGTATTAACCAAGTTCAGAAATCAGTGTAGCCAGAGAAGCAGCTGTGATTACCTGTCCCTTTATCCACCTTGACTGTTCTGACCACTGGGCTATAGAATTAATCTCTCTCTGACTCAGTGAATATTTATTTATGCAAAGTTAAACATTTTCCGAAGGACTCACAAGACAAAAGCATCCCATCAAATACAACAGCATGGCAATTAACAGCCCTCTCAGGAGGGAGTCAGGAGGGAGTGCACGCTCTCAGCCTGCAACGAAACCAGAGCTCTTGCACCGACAGCCCTTGACAGGGGACATTGTTTTTGCAAGAGGGCTCCTCCCCCTGCTCTTAATTGTTTTGTATAGGATTAAGTGTGCGTTTAAAAAAGCACCTATAGGAGTAGGCACTGTCCTTTGAAAAAAGCTGAGAAGTGCTTTGTTTATGACTTCTGCTGGGGGGTAGGCAGATCATCCTTTGTCATTTGGCACTGCCAAGTCTGAAATGGTTCTGTATATTAGTAGCAGTAGACATTTAGGTACTTAGATCTGCTAGAAATCGACAAAAGCTTTTTAAGACTTCTGTTTAGATTTATGTGTCCATATAATTTGTAGAAATGTAAATTTGCCTTGTAAATCTAGCTGTCAGTAAGTGGAGTCTAGAACACTACAGAACTCTGTACCACATTAACAAAACAGAGCTGTAGATGATATTCATACATCAGTAATTCAAGCTGTACACAGAAATAATTCAGCTACAACATGTTTTCCTCCTTGCTCTTTTCACAAACTCCATAAATTAATGGACAGCTCATCCTAATGAGCTCTTCAGCCGCTGAGGTACACTTAATCCTAAATCAGCAAAATCTAATAATAATTCTCAGCTGCTTGAAATGGAATTATTTTTTGATGACCGGACTTAAATCAACCAAAGGTCAGTAGAAATAAAAAATGCTGTCAGCTCAGGATGTAATGATATATTCTTACCTCTGTAGGCCTATAATCTCTTTAGATACCTAAGAGGTCACGTCAATCCCAATGTCTCCCATTTTTATGAATGCAGCCATAAACCCCTTTTAAATCAGATTACAAATGATTATTATAACTCTGAATCAAAGGAAAGGCCCACCATTTTCTCTAATTGGAAGGACTAATGTAATTATAATTCTTTTCTTTCCAGATGCATTGTATTTGTTCCATTACATTACAATAGATAGGGTTTATGGAAAAAGAAACAGTTAATTGTTTACAACTTGGAAAGGATGAGAAATGAGTTCACATATGCTGGCGAAGCCACACTTCAGCCAAACTCTTATTGTTTTTGTACTGCAGGCATCTTCATATACAGTACACGATGGCTTCACTTCTAATTTATAGTAGCTGAGAAGACTGTGTAACTGGACAGTTTATACTGTTCTATTTTTTTTTTAAAGATTTTTTTTTTCCATCTAAAATAGGCAACTGATAAACCCATCAGAAGTAGAAAGCTAATAATTCAACATTTACAAGTCAATGGGCACAAAGTGGAACATGGTTAATGCATTTGTTATCCTAGTGTGATTTTGCACTGAATTAACATAAACTGATACAGCCTTCAATGTGAATTTTGTCAACAAACTCACCTTGCATTATTAAAATCATTGTTGCATCTAAATTATATTTGTTTGTAAAAGATAAATTGCATTCCAAATATTAAATAGTCCAAATCTATATTCTGTGTAGCTTTGCTGAATCCAGTGTTAAATTATTTATTAGATATCAAATTAATAACATCTGTGTAAGAAGGCTGACATATGTTAGGACCTTTGACTTTGATATACAAAAACTGTCTGCTGAGTTAGGCGTCTCTCTGTAAATTAATTAGATAAGCATGAATATAGCATGTATATTCTTCTAAGTCTTTGTTTCCCTAGAGATGAGGATAATGTTTATACAAAAAACCCAAGACTGAAAGTATGACTGGATCCCTTTTGTCCTTGACTTAATGAGGTAACATTTTATGCCTTCTTAACTTTTATTGGATGGCTTTCACAGTTTGAGGATTTCACAGTCTAAAGTTAATTTTTCTCTGTTGAACTGTTTCCGAGACTCTGTCAGTATTACAGAAAGTTACACTACTATAACTATCTAGATTTTGTTTCATTGGTATAAATCTTGTAGCCAAGGCCTCAAGTAAGAACACTGTTCTGAAAAGATGTATCATTTGTCTTCTTCATTCATATATGCAAGCACACAGGCATACACACATAAATCCAACTGATTATACCTTGGGTCATAATCTTATATTTTGATAGAAAAACTTCAATTTCATTTATCTCCATGGCTGTACTTTTGAGTTGAAACCCTTCTAAAACTTGTTTATCTAACTGCTTGTCATTTCACTGTATAATAAAAAAGCATTTTGCCAAGCACTCCCTAGAAAGCAGAGCCTACTACCTATACAGAGGTATTTCCTTTTTCTCAGCTAGATACAATATGTAGTATTTTATCAAGACAAGGGAAGGGTCACAGTTGATCTTGTGAAAGCGCAGTCTTCTCTCCGCAATTTTTTTCCCCTTTAGAGATCCCTCAGCAGAAATCCTGTTCTGATTTATGATTGTTACAACTTACAATAGAAAAGGAGTAGTTTATAGGCAAGTATGCAAGGCCATAAATTGTACCCATTTTCACTACTGAAAAGGTATAATCTTCTTCCAAATAAGGGTGCATATAGCAGTATATCCAAGGAAACTAGAGAGGTTGACATGTGCCAAGAGCATAAAATAGCATTCTTTGCCTGAGTAGGGCCTATAGTGACATGCATGCAAAAGAACTCTCGCTTTTTTCAAAAAGCAATCCTGAATAAAAACTCTTCTCATTCAAGATAGAGGCCTTAAGGAACATCCTGCATGTTAACAAACATCTTCAGATAATGCCTAGTTTGATGCTCATTTCCTAGTTATTCACAGACTCTCTTAAATGGAGCTCTTTCATTTCTGCAGCTTAGCCTAAGGAAATCCTGCAAGAACAATGTGTGACTGAAATACACACAGGTTTCCCAAATGGTAGCAAGACCCATTGATGCTGCTTCAGATAGCACCAAGACAGTGAGTTATAATACAAGCTAAACAAGAAAGGGTCTTGCTTGTATAGGATTGATTTGGGTTCGAGCTTTTTTCCTTTCAATTTGTAGTATATTATGTAAAGTGTCCTTCAGTGAACAAGATATTTAGCTGCCAAACTACATCACCTTTTTTCTCAAGCATTTCAGTAGATAGAATTTCAAAACCACCTATACAATTGCCTACGACCCAAATAAGCATTCCCACTTACTCTTCTTAGTAAAGTAGCCTGGAATCTCCTTCAGAAGCTGAAGGTCTGGTAACAGAAAGAGAAGCTTTACTCTAATTCTAAAATCAAACACCATGGCAATGACACAGCTTTATTAAAAAAGGTTGATTTTTTTTCCATAGAAGATGCCTGGTTTAATGTTCCTGGAGTCTGTACAACCTGTACACATTTACAGAAAAACTGCAGCACTGAGGATGTTACATCTTTCCTGGGACTACCTCTGTAAACAAGGGAAAATCCTTAGGATCCCTGGATCATTCAACCACTGCTGAGGTTATCAACAGTGTGTAAGTGATTCCAGGATATGAAAATATGTCCATTGTATAATAGATTTAAATCATTAATTTCAAGACAGTTAACTTGCCAAGACAGACTAGTTTTGGATCTCAAAGAGAAGTAGCTCATTATCCCACTACAAAATATCTGAGACAAACAATGTTCCTCCTTCTTTATTTCTACAGCATTATCTAGTGCCTTTTCCAGTCACAGTCTAGTTAAAGGTGTTGCTAGTACTTTTCCTAGTCAGAGCATTCCTAAAGATTTTTATGCTATTGTATTATTTTCTTATTGCCCTTGCTGCACAGTTTCCTCCACATAAAGGGCAGACAGTATTTTTGCATTCACAGCAGGTATTTAGCATCATACAGCACTACATACGTGTTAGTGGATATACCTGATTATCTCTCTTCCCCAGAAGATCATATTGATCAGCCAAGCAACTCCTAAACCACCTTAAATCTAGATTACTTTTTCCATTTTATTTGTGAAAACACATTATTTCTCTGTTGAGATACTTACATCACATAGTTCTAGAAAAGTTGTATTTTGACTGAAAAAAAAACAGAAAGCAGAGCATGACTAATATGCACACAAAAGAGACATACTAAAATAAAATAGAAAAAATTTTCAACAACAAAAAAAGGAAAGTATTTCTATCACCTAACTCTAGCCACAAAGAAATGAAAAACAGTAGTCCATACAATAAATTATTCCAGGGGTTTTATATACAGGCAAATAGTGTTATGAATTCAGATACGATATGTCATTTAAAAGTAAAAGCAAGGTATAGTGAAGATTATATGCATAAAATGAATTCTATTATAACTTTTTCACTAGAATTATTAATAATCAAGCTTTTGAGACAGGACAGAATGGTCCAATGAAAGTACCACTCTCCGGCAATCTTAGAGAAGAAAAGGCAGAACTAAGGTACAATGTTTCTCTTTAGCGCATCTCATATTACCCAGTCAACCCAGCTACCATACCCTCACTCATCCTTTTCAACAGAAATGAAGAACGTTAGACTAGAACTTTACTCAAACACCTGCTAAAATCAGTGGAGACTCTCCTTAGATTTATATGCTTTGGATCAGGATACTAATGCGGGATCTCTTGCACGCTGTCTTTCTCAATTCTTTTCTACTGCCATCATAGCTACCTAAGTAATTCTGAGTAGTTTTTGTGTCAGATAGTTCCAGCTTTTTCAGAAGAGTCATTACAGTGGGCCCTGCATGGTTAGCTGATGTGCTGAGCAAGAGTGATAGATTGCAAAGTGAAGTGTGAGGCTAAAAAGCCAATACAATGAGTTACCCAGAAAAGAGTTGAAAACACCATGTTTGTTCTTTGCATTTTTACACATAAAAATGCTTTTGAGCATATTTGTTCAAACACTAAAATGAATCCAACTATAAACTCAACTTCAAAATCTCACATCTCCAGTTATAAGCCAGCTATATTTACAAAATACAATGCTCATTTAACCAACAGGCACTTCTAAGCACATCTTTGGATGTTATTGGTTTTGGTTTTTTACATAGTGGACCTATTTTTCTTAAGTAAAAAAAAAGTGGTATCTGTATGTAATTTCCATGCTCACTTGGCACCACTACCTCCTTTTGATGACAGTCTGTACTGTTTCTCTTTCTTCTAGTCACTCCAGCTGCAGGACCCAGATGTCAAGCCCAGGAATGTATTTCTTCCCAGCAGTGATATCTGATTCTGTTGTTGGCACCTCTGCTTGTGGCTGTTCTGAAGATGTCTGTACGCAGCTTCGGTGTGCAGCTTCCTAAGTTTAAACTGCAGACAATGCATTTTTATTTATATGCTAAAAAATTTTCAGTCACCTTAATTATGGAAACTGAATATTATACATTAATCAAATATACAAACATACAGATTCCATTATTTACTATAATGGTCTCACAACAACTGTCATGCTTCCGTAACAAGAAAGTGGAAGGCAAGAAGAAAGCTTCTAAAACTGATAATGAGACATCAAAAGTAGTTACATAATTTCAATCAAAGAAAAAGTAAATATAAACCAATCAAAGGCTGGATGGGGAGAGTAAAGAATAAGAAAGTAAAAGGTGAAAAATAAATATTTATTAAGAATAGGCAGCAAAGAGATGAAGGGAGAATAAAGTATGTTAGAACTGTCTAAAAACATTCTGCCACATGTCTCTAAAAAGTGAAGTTCTTTTAAAAAGAACCAAGGGAAAAACTTCCTTCCAATTAATACATTTTTGTAATTTTTTCTTTCTCCTAGCTTTATGTTTTCTTGGGAACTTTTTGCTGCAGTATTTGATTCTCCATCACATAGACAAGGTATCAGTCTCCAAGGAGCTTTGCAATAACTTACTGAAGTACAGTGACTGGTCTGGAGTACTAAATGAGTCAAACAGCTTGCAACCTCCCACAAGCACCTGATAGCACCTGTGTGCTTAGTCTGCTGCAGTCTATATGACAAATTAATTTTCTTGTCTACAGATCCTTTAAGGAAAGTGCATTCCTCTCACCCTGCATTAATTCTTCTGTATAATAAACATAATTTTGAGACATCTTTTATTTAACACAAATAAACATTATGAGTTGCTTTACACTGATGCACATATACTTACAAGAACAGTTTATCAAGACAAAAGAGTGGCATATTAACAAACCTCTTAGTCAAAAAATTAACTGGTGTACAAGACTAAAAGAGCTAACTCACACGATAAGGATTGGATGAGAAAATGAACATGAGTCAGCAGTGTGCGCTTGCAGCCCAGAAAGCCAACTGTGTCCTGGGCTGCATCAAAAGGAGCGTGACCAGCAGGTCGAAGGAGGTGATCCTGCCCCTCTACTCTGCTCTCGTGAGACCTCACTTGGAGTATTGTGTGCAGGTCTGGTGTCCTCAACAGAAAAAGGACATGGAACTGTTGGAACAAGTCCAGGGGAGGGCCACGAGGATGATCATGGAACTGGAGCACCTCCCGTATGGAGACAGGCTGAGAAAGTTGGGGCTGTTCAGCCTGGAGAAGAGAAGCTGCATGGAGACCTCATAGCAGCTTTCCAGTATCTGAAGGGGGGCTATAGGGATGCTGGGGATGGACCCTTCATTAGGGACTGTAGTGATAGGACAAGGGGTAACGGGTTAAATCTTAAACAGGGGAAGTTTAGATTGGATATAAGGAAGAAATTCTTTCCTGTGAGGGTGGTGAGGCACTGGAATGGGCTGCCCAGGGAAGTTGTGAATGCTCCATCCCTGGCAGTGTTCAAGGCCAGGTTGGATGAGGCCTTGGGTGGCATGGTTTAGTGTGAGGTGTTCCTGCCCATGGCAGGGGGGTTGGAACTAGGTGATCTTCAGGTCCTTTCCAACCCTAACTATTCTATGATTCTATGATAAGAGAAGGGAGAGTAATGGCTGAATACATATAATGAGATAAAGGTGTGGTAAGTGGTGAGGAGCCCCAGTCAGGTAGATACACAAACTGGAGAGTTCAGAGATAAGAAAATATTAATATTTAGCAACACTTGTATTTTCTTGAAAGTCCACCTGATTTCTATCCTAATATATCTGTTGGACATTGAACACTGAAGTGATAAGCTGCACGTAATTCTTGTTTTAAAAATTAAGAACTATGACCAAAAGCTTAAAGATTCAAACAAAAAGCGAGAATTAGCTTGAAAACAAGGAATATAAAATGTTTACAAGGATTCAGCCTTTATAACTCTAGAAACACAGAGATTCATGAAACCAGAAATGCCTTTTTTTTTTTTTTTTTTTAACAGCTTTAAAAAATAGCAATGTAGAGAGACTGGGTTTGTGAGCTCTGTAAGAAAGGATGAAGCAATCTTATGAGAAAGCACAGAAAGCAGGAATAAAGTTATGCTTCAGATCTGGAGCTAGATGAAAAGCTAATGAAGCTGCGACTGATGGCCAAACACATTCCTGTAGTGAGACTGTGGCATGACAGCTGCCCTTCTACTTTGAACAATGGGAGTCAGGGGTTTTTTATTTATTTAGACTTACTTGGGCTGTTCAGAGTCACAAAATCACAGAATTACGGAATAGTTTGGGTTGGAAGGGACCTTAAAGACCATCCAGTTCCAACCCTTTCCACTAGACCGGGTTGCTCAAAGCCCTGTTCAACCTGGCCTTGAACACTGCCAAGGATGGCATTTCACAGGGCAATCTTTCCGGTACCCCACCACCTTCACAGTGAAATTTCTCTCTAATCTAAATCTACCCTTTTTCAGATTAAAGCCATTCCCCCTTGTAAAAAGTCCCTCTCCAGCTTTCTTGTCAGCCTTTTTAGGTACTTGGAAAGTTGCTCTAAGGTCTTCCCAGAGCCTTCTGTTTTCAAGGCTGAACAAGCCCAACTCTCTCAGCCTGTCTTCACAGGAGAGGTGCCCCAGCCCTCTGGTCATCTTTGTGGCCCTCCTCTGGACTAACAACTGTGTCTCACTTTCAGTACCAATAATTTCAGCACTTTTAAAAAAAATGTTTGTGTATACACCCTCAATCACCAGCCATTTCTAAAAATGTATTATCAACAACTTAGGAACATGCAAAAGCCTCAATTACAATAGTTATCACAGCCAAGACTAAAACATAGCTACGGACTGTGGAAGCACACAGTGTCCATAGTTAACAGCATAGGGATGATGACAGGCAGACTATTCAACAAGAAGGGAAACCAGTATGAAAAGACCAGTATGAGAAGATAAATTTATATATTTTGGTCCTGAAAAAAAGGTGAAAAAAACACCAATATTAAGAGTACTGTCAGGCCCAGAAATAGAGAGATAAAAGACATTTTATCCCAGGAGAAAATGTACCACAGACTTCAGTCATGATCAGTACATTATACTTACCTCAAAAATATTTTTCTTCAGCAGCATGCAAATTCCTAATTATTCTTATAGTTCTTCCTACAAACAAACTTATGGAGATTAGGTGTTGTTTGGAGTTTATGATCAAAGTGTTAGAAACAATCAGTTACACTTGTGTGAAAACTGAAAATGTTAGCATACAAATAGAAAAAGGAAAGCATGTCTTTAATTAGCTATTTTACATACAAAAGTTAAAAATGTGACAGCTTATCACAAGTAAGATTAGAGACAGCATACAGAGACAATGCATTTACAAGTGCTAAGGGCATTATCACATTCTTCCATTTACTATAATTTTTTAATACATAAACATTTTATACAACTGGGAGAAGGCAAAGTAAAAACAAGCTTGCCTACATGTAAGTAAGCAAGACAACTTGTCTATATGCTTGCCCTCTAGTACCTCTTCTTTAGCAAGTACATTTGTTTCCTTCTACATCTACTGCCCAACTACTTCTTCAAGTTGTTTGTGTAATCACCAAGTCTTCGAAACAGTAGAGGCCTTTTTTGTCTTTATGATACCAGGAGAACATGCTTGACCTAATGACAGTTTTCTGTGCACACACAGGAACAAAAGCATAAACTGTACTTTCCCTCCTTCAGCTGCTTTCAGCTTCAACATTTTAAAGGTGCTCCAAGAGATGACAACTTTTTGCTTGTTTAAACAAAAAGGTGGCATTCAAAGTCTACAGCAGGAAGCAGTCCCCCAGCTTTTCAAGTATATACTTTTGGAAGAAACTCAAGCAAAATAATCTTTTGATTTAACTGACAATAATGATTTACCCTGAACAAAAAAGGAATTTTGAGAGATTTTGCCAGGATGAAAGGTTGAGTAGGAACTAACATGGTTTAAATTTCTACCATTACTTCTGGAAGAAGTATAAGGCATAATTAATACTGTTGTTCATAAAAAGAAGTCAACAAGTTTGCAGCTCAAACAGGTCTCCCAACGAAGGATGTAAACCCATTTTATCTTCACATTCAGAATCCACAACCAGAATATTAGGAACATTGGGATTACAGGAAGGAAGAACACAGACTATTAATCTTTTAGGAAGACACATGGCAGAAAAAGCTGCCAGAAAACCAACTAATGGAGATTCTTTCAGTTTTTCAAATTCAGAAAATCATCTACAATTATGTTGCCCAGAGTCCTTGGCTAAGACTGGACCTGGCTAAACCCCATACAGAGAACACAGCATTCTGGGAATATAGATGTCTATTAGATATCCTTCATAACAGCTGAAAGGAGTCCAGGTCCTACCAGAGAAGAACCAGCATGCAAAAAATGTAAGATCAATTGGCATACGACCTTAAGGTGCAGGTGGAGATAGTGTGAAGGCAAGTCTGGAAACTAAGGTAAGGTTTTGCATGCCTCCTTGAAGATCTGGGAAAAAATCAGGAATAGAATAGTTTTGGCCAACCCTAGCTTATTGTAGTTAGTTTGTTTGCATTGTGCTTTATCTTCCAGATGATCATCACACAGAGCTGAAGATCTGAGATACTTTCCCCCTCAGCAGCTGGAATATGCATAATAAGAAACCAAAAGACAGTCCAAGTCTGCCAAAGAAAGAATGGCTTTTCTTTTAGGAGGGAAAGGAGAAGGGAAGGAGATCACTTTCAAGTAACCCACAAATCCTGGAAGAAGACTTTGAGAATTGTTCCACAGCTCTCATTTGCAATTCATCAGATTTCAGCAGCACAGGTTGCACGGTGAGGTGTCTAAGATTCTTGAAAGAATAGTCAAGGCATCCTGGTATTGAACAAGTCAGTTTCAATGTCAAAACATTTACAGGCAGAGAAAAGGGGATCCCAAGCTATTTTTGCATGTTAATCAAAATGTGTCAGTGGTACTATCTGTTGTTACTATTATAACTCCTCATAAAAAGGTGAAAAGTATTACAAATTTCATAGTAAACCTCTATTGTAGACTGCTATGCTCAGGGAAGACCTTGTGTCAATAGACTGTCCAAATGCCAGAGCCAAGAGAAGTGTACATAGCTGATGACCTAGGCAGTGACTGAAGATAACAAAACATTCCTTTGCTAACAGTGTGTGGTTTTCCACTACCTAATGAAAAATATTGACTCCTAGCAATGTTGTGTTCATCATGTCCACTGGAGGTGCACAGTTCAAAGTCATATTTATACGCTTGGAATGAAAACTTTCAAGTGAAGGGAATGGTTCCCAAAGCTTAGTATGTCTTCTGTGACATGAAAGAACAAGCCTCCACCTTTTGAAGGATAGATCCCAACATTTGGAATTGATTCCAGGCACATAAGATCTGGTAGAAATAAAATCAAAATGGGTTGCAGACCACATCATGGTCTGCACTTCGGAAGAGACTGATATATGTTGACCATGAGTCTTAAAGAGTTCTGAAGTGCAAAATAGACTGTGGAGTCTGTAAAACATTTCACTTGCCAGCTACCAAGTTAAGGATAGAAAATAACTTAGTATGAGCAACTGCCACTGCAAGAACCTCTGATACTGACTGTCAAGGTAGTAGAAATACTGAACTGCACAATCCTGTGCAAGCAGTGATACTGGACTGCAACAAAGTGAAGACATTTCTTATTAAATGGGTTACAATGTGGAAATAAATTAAGAGAGAAAAGTGAGTTAACCCTTTGAAATAATATTATTATCATTACTGTTCTGAGCATGAATTTGATAACAGCATTCAACAAAAATCTGAGATGGCTCCCTAACCTCTTTTCCTCTTTTGATTCTAGAAAATAAATACTGTATATTTACTATATATATATCTTTGATATAAAAAAGAAGACATTCTGTGACTCCTAGACTATATGAGCAGCTACCTTATTTGGAGGATTTACTGTGAAGGCAACAACTGTGGAGCATACAGATTCAAGTAAATACGGTGGAAAAACAGGCTATATTTTACATATCTTACATGAGATAGTGGAAGAAGTTACAACATTTGAGAATCAGATTATAAATGTATCCCTTCAAAATTCCATAAATGTATTTTTGAGAATTTGATCTGCCATGGGATTGTCCAAATAAAAGCAGTCTGGCATGGGAAACTGTGTGGGTAGAGCAATATAGGGAAGGTAAAAAACGAAACATTTTAGCATGAAGCTACAATTAAAAAAATGAAAACAACTGGAATTGCCGAAAAGGGAAACATCAGTATCACAGCAAACAGAATAGGGACAAAAAAAAAACCAAAAACCAAAACAACCTAGTATCACTGTTTTTTTCTTTACTTTTTATTATGCCCTTAGAAAAGATTACCCAAGCACTTTTTCTGCTGACAGTCAAGCATTATATAATTAGACATAGTCAAGTAAATCTGATATGTGAAAATACAATGAGATTTTCTTCCTCTTTCAGCAACTTATTCCAGCCAACTGAATACCCACATTGAGGAAGGAACACTGCATATTGCTAATATGCACAGATTTCAGGTCTGAGTGTCTATTTCAGTCACTAATTTAGAACTGTGAAGAGACCTGCATTTCTCTAACTCCAAATCTGGACTTGTAATGCCATGTAAGTCATAACATGCTATTTTATTTTTTGCAGTAGATAGTTAAATAAATTATTTTAAATAAAAGCAGAACCAATATGTTGATTTCTTTTACATAGCTTTCAAATATAGCATTCTACAGAACAGAAATAGAAAATTAATATACGAGTAATAATTAGCTGGTCAGCAAATGAAGGAATATTCATATTATCAGTATTCAGAATTGAACTCTTCTTGCAACATCTTTGTTACAATGGCCATTTGCCGATGTTAGAGAAACAGTTCTTGTTTCACAGTACAACCTTGTGATGAGTTGCATTTGGCAAAATTTACAACTACGGAATTAAGAAAAATGAGCACTTCTTGCTTGAGAGAAATCTTAGTGAGCATGACAAAATTAATAGTTTCAGCTAAATTATCAGGTGAAATATAACAAGCTAAAACCACTATGAATACCACAAACCAATTTATATTCACTAAGATTTTGTCTACAGTCTGTTCTGTAGCTGAGACTAACAGGTTTTCTAGACTTTTTTGGCAATGAAAACAACGTCTGTATGGCAGATGTCTGGTGAAAGAGAGACAAAAGCAATGTGATAGAAGTAATCATATGCCAGATGTCCAGAGCAAGCAATTATCCAAAATAAAGTTGAGTGGAGATCCAAATCTTGAGACACTGGTTACCCTTAGCCGCTTATACCCTATCAATACTGACAGAGGTGAGACTAGTATGAATTTTAAAATTACAACCTTCTATGTAGGTCAGTAGCTTTCCTCTCATAAGAAGTATCCTACGGCAATCACTCCAAAGGTTGCTGTCGTTCAGTGGCAGCTGATCAAAATACATTTCTGTACAGAAACTTTCAGATTTTTCCTCAAAAGGTCAAACTCTTTTACATAAGGAAAAAGTAATTTTATGCTCAAAATCCAGTATTATATAATACAGTGCAGGAAAAAAAAATTAATAATTCCTTACTGAAAATGTAGTGCTTAAGGACTGTCAGTTGGTTTAGTGCTTAGTTTCTTGATGAGAACAAATAGAAATACAGGAAATTCCATTTAACCATAAAAAAGAAACATTTTTCACTGTGAATGTGGTAACAAAGTGGAACAGGCTGCACAGGGAAGTATCACAGGCTTCATCCTTGGAGATATTCAAAACCCAACTGAACACAGCCCTGGGCAGCCTGCTGTATCTGACACTGTTTGAGCAGGGACTTTGGATTAGAAAATCTCCAGAGGTCCCTTCCAGCATGAACCATTTTGTGATTCTGTGAATACAGAAAATACCAGTGTTTAGGAGTTTTCTTTAATTTCCATTTATTATCAGTTCTTTTTCAACAGCATCAGATATCTAAGTGTCATCTCCATATCTTTTTCAGAATTATGGTAGTTTTGATTTCCAAAGTTTTCTGTTTACTACTTATGAAGCCATTCTGTAATTTTAATCTTACTTACACTCTCACTGTTCTGTCCTCTTTTTTCCTTTCCCTCCTTAAATTAACAGAGCACGTAACTGTTCTAATTTATAGTATCTTCAATCTGGAATGATCCCTTCCCTTCCAAATTGCTAAGACAACTTTTTATTTCACCAATCTTTTTGTAAAACTTTACCACATATTTTCTCATAAGCACTTCTTTATATCCTACTTTAGAACACAGTTGCTTACAGAAGTGTATGCTTCAGTTTAAAATCACAGATTATTACTTTAGTATATCTTATACTTTGCTGCTATTATTAAGGAACTGGTGGTTCATGCATCACATGATCCAGAAGAATCCAGTTTGTTCAGAAGAAAACATCTTTTAAAAAATAATGCTTAAACTTCCATTAGCAAAAATCTTAGCTTTCTATCTTTGAATGCCTACTGTAAACTAAGTACATTCAATATGCAATGTTAGGAGTCCATTAGATATACAACCCTTTTATTTTCACAGAAACACTTTTTTCAGAAATGCTTAATGAATTAACACAACACAAGTACAGAATCACAGAATCCCGAGGGTTGGAAGGGACCTCAAAAGATCATCTAGTCCAACCCCCCTGCAAGAGCAGGGTAACCTAGAGTACATCACACAGGAACTTGTCCAGCCGGGCCTTGAATATCTTCAACGTAGGAGTCTCCACAACCCCCCTGGGCAACCTGTTCCAGTGCTCTGTCACTCTCACAGTAAGGAAGTTTTTCCTGATGTTCACATGGAACCTCTTATGCTCCAGTTTACACCCATTACCCCTTGTCCTATCACTGAACATCATTGAGAAAAGCCTAGCTCCATCACCCTGACACTCACCCTTTACATATTTGTAAACACTGATGAGGTCACCCCTCAGTCTCCTCTTCTCCAAGCTAAAGAGACCCAGCTCCCTTAGCCTCTCCTCATAAGGGAGATGTTCCACTCCCTTAATCATCTTAGTTGCCCTGCGCTGGACTCTCTCCAGCAGGTCCCTGTCCTTCTTGAACTGAGGGGCCCAGAACTGGACACAATATTCCAGATGCGGCCTCACCAAGGCAGAGTAGAGGGGGAGGAGAACCTCTCTTGACCTACTAACCACCCCCCTTCTAATGCACCCTAGGATGCCATTGGCCTTCTTGGCCACAAGGGCACATTGCTGGCTCATGGTCTTCCTCCTATCCAGCAGGACCCCCAGGTCCCTCTCCCCTACACTACTCTCTAACAGGTCGTTCCCCAACCTATATTGGAACCTGGGGTTGTTCCTCCCCAGATGCAAGACTCTACACTTGCCCTTGTTGAATTTCATCAAGTTTCTCCCTGCCCAGCTCTCCAGCCGATCCAGGTCTCGCTGGATGGCAGCACAGCCTTCTGGCGTGTCAGCCACTCCTCCCAGCTTAGCGTCATCAGCGAACTTGCTGAGGGTACATTCAGTTCCCTCATCCAGGTCTTACTGTTCTCACCTTCTGCTGATATTAGAAGTTCTGAGCTACAAGAGGAATTGTCCTTTCAAATTATCTACTTTCATATTTACATATTAGACCTGTTCTGCAGGTACAGGTTTGATTAGAATACGTAAATTTCTGGGTTTGTGTATGCAATTATGCTGTGTACAAATGCTAGCATTCACAAATGATTACAAGTGCCATTTTGAAAACTGATTTAGGTATTTGGTTCTTCGTTATGATGTATATTGCCAATCAGACCAGTATCGGTCATTCTATCAATTTCACAATAAAAAATGTATAGTATTAGTAATGTGAGATATAATTTCTTAGTAGATTTTCTGTGGGATTTTTGCCGTAACAAGTGACCAATGCTGATTGTAAGTCTTGTTCTCTGTTTCACAGCAAAATTGTAATTCCATTTTGATAGAACACTTCACAGGCAAAAAGAGAAGCTTTGTAAACACTGACATTCATCATTACTAAAAATAAATTGTACACACTAACAAAGACATTTAATAGTCAGGACTTGCTTGAGAATCGTATTGTTACAGGAAGCACTTCAGTAGGACTCCAATCACATCTTCTTTTGAAATTTTATAAGATCTCTTCTTTTGAAAGCATTTCAGACAAATTTGTTCTGGAAGAAGTATTGATAATACCAAACAACAAACTTTCTACAAAGTTTTATATAATAGTCTTCAAAAAAATAGAGCATGTACCTTTCATATGATATGAAAATCACTGACTTTTTTTGGATGATGTTGCAAATGCAATCAAAGCACATTTAGTTTCATTTTGGTTTGTTAGAACTGCAAAAGAAGAAGGAAGAAACAGCAAATGCAAGGAGATAGAAAACAAGGCAATATAAATAGAAAAAACAGTAACACTTAATGAGATTTGCTTTCATTGAACTGCTGCTGGGTTTCACTTTCAAACTACAGAGTTATCTACTTTCATTTGATTAGAGACAATGCTATGCAATCTGAGTTGCTTTGATTCTCTCACCAAATAAAAGAACAAGCGTGTCACACTTAAAGAGAGAAAATATTCAATTTAAGGAAATGAAAGAACAAAGAAAGAACCTAGTTACTTTAAATACAAACACAAAGATAATTATATGAAATTACAGTCTAGCAAAGATGCTGGTGGAGAATTTCTGTTCTGACACAAGCCCACAAGGAATTACTGAAATTCACAGGATTACTTTAGAAGAGCATAGTTGTGGTTTTGTTTATAGTAAACTCTCTACCTCAATAGATTATGTATTTTTCTTTTTTGCTTCTAAACTTCCCCTTTATTGTGGTTTTCCATCATCACCCTTCAGTCTCCCAGTGACTAATGACTCTTCCATCGCTCTCTGTGCCACAGCAGCATTTGCTAGCTTTTTTCCTTCAAACTGTTCGACAAAATTAGGTAATTTAAATTATCAAAGCAATTATTCACAAACAGAACACAGCTTGACATTTGCTGCTTCTACTCCATGTCTCTTTCTGTCGTTCATTCTCAAAAGCTTATAAATTTCTCCAGCTGAAAACTGCTATAAGATTTTGCCTCTTCCTAGAAGCCTGGCCTGGCTTGTACTTCTGTACTCTCAGATTACTATAGCTACAGCACTGCTACCAATTATGGATATGCTAGAACCATTCCTCTGTCGCATCACGCTATTACATCTTTAAATATGCATTCCTTCACCACCTAGTTATTAATTATGTCTAAGGAAAACTTTCACCTCCAATTCAAGTCTTTAAAAACTGTATACTACAGTTACCTTGCTTTAAATATCTTAGTAAGCAATGACAAAATCTAAAGTGTCCCTACACAGTTAACCAGGACGCAAAAACTGTAGACAGCATGTTCCCACTAGATTTCATGATTCAACATAACTGCTCATTGAGCCTAAACAAAGGAGTCAATTCTCCATCTGAAATGATTGCCAGGGTATGCCATAAACCTATCACATATCTTAGATATGTACAGAAGTAAAATATAAGAACTTACTAAGGACTTCAGAGCAGAATTCAAAATACCAAATATTAATTACAATTGTTTTCCCTGCATGAAGACTACAAATTGTGACCTAGAACTGTGTCGAGTTATTCAGGGTTCAGCCTTGGAGGATAAATGTTCAACTGTAGACTACAGAAGCAGAGTCTTCAGGACCACTCTCTAGCAAACACTGTGGCCACAAATTTGAAACATATCTCATGGAATCGGGTGGTAACTCCATGCAAGCAGCATCTAAGGATCTCTATCTCAAAGCATACCACTTCTAACTGGGATTGCACCATATCTGGCACTACTACTGAATCTGCACTGTGTGTGTCTGAGTTCCCTCCCAAAAAGCAAAAGAATCACTTTGTGAGGCAGAATGAAGCTAACTAGGAAAAAAAAAAGATAATTTCATAAATATGTTTCTAGTAGCAATAATGCTGCAAATAGGATACTCTGTGCATAGAAATTATTTAAGTTGTATAGGGATAGTTCATGGTTTTACTAGACAAAATAACATATTCAGTAGATGCTTTACTTCAGGCCTATATAGGAGTTTATACCCCAGGAAGTCCAGGTGTTATTTCACTAAAGTAATTTGTCTAGTAAAAGATATTACTTCTTTATAAAAGCCTTGACTTACTTCATGTTCTCTTATTTGCTCTTTCCAACTGTTGTAAATTAACCGAGTTCACAATGTGAAGTCTGTGGCTACTTTTAATGCACTAAAGGATAGGTTGTTGACTTCATCTTTCATTTTACTTTTGAATACATTATCTTTTACTGTACCTTTTTCTTTTTTAGTATTTCTACTACTTGAATAGTTCAAGCTCTTTCCTTTGCTAAGCCTATTATCAGTGCTAACATGTTAATTCAAGTATATGTTTTAACGGGACTCCCAGGCCCTAACAACCATTACTTCCTGCATTCATAATAAAATCAGTGTGAGATGGCTATGTTCTCACATATCAAACAAAGCTTCAGGACAGCACAGTTAAATGATTTGCCAACATACAATTTGATACAGCACTAACATTTTCCAAGTCTTTCTCGATTATCCACATAGCTGTTCAGGACATACCAGGTTAAATGCTTATCAGCACTACTAGTGTTTAATTTAAATAACTTGTTCCACATTTTGAAATAACTTTAGTATTTAACTTAAAATAAGAGGTTGAATGATAGAAAGTGTTTTTTTAAACAGTTTACCAAACATTAATGTGTTTCTTTACAACAACATATGGTATAGTCATTGTTTAAAGGCAGGTTCTTAGCAGTACACATCTTTCACTATAGGGATTGAAACTTGGAACCCATCTGCTCATATCTATTACATTCTCAACACAATTTCAAACATTTGCTGAACTGATGACACTTTCAAATATGATACATTTTTTTAACACAGGTGAATAACAAGAACATGATTTCACTTTAACCAAAATAATCTTAAACTGTTGTTGGAGAAAAGAAAAAAGGGAATAAACAGCTGCAGTACTGAATCACATTAAACACAATGACAGGGCTGTGTAATACAGGCTCCATGTTATAAAGCTTTCTTTTTTCCTTTAAACTAAGGAATGTGTAAATGGTAGTCACACTAGCTCAACAGAAAAGCACTTTATAGCACAAGCAAAAATGTGGAGGTGATCTCTTTTATTGGGGAGCTAAAAATATAAAGAAGAGGTCTTTGAGAAATTTTATTTTAATTTATTTTATCAGAGCTTGTAAGCAGTAAAAAATAAAATCAAAGGGTTGCCTGTGTGGTGCCTCTTGGTAAAATAATCAGCTTTGAAGTTATTCTTTGGATAACACAAGACACTGGGTTAAGCAAGGGGCACCTCCTTAGGATTTACTTCCATTTGACACAGCATTGCCAAACATATGTAAATTTTATACCAAACTAAATGTGAAAACATATTATACTAAACAACCTTATAAGCACTATAATTGTTCCCTAAATAACTGTGTGGCTGAGAAAAATACAGAGGAAAACACAGGAGAGTAAAATCAAGGAAAATCTAGGGGGGAAAATATAAAATGAAAGAAAAATGAAATCATTGATCCATCAATACTCTTACACCGGCCAGTCCCCAGCTGGAGTAACAAATTACAGCTCAACAAGTCATCAGCTATGACAACTTAGACAGTAAAGGATCTGTATGCATAATCAGATAATCAGATGTGTTCTAATCTGATAGCCACCATATTTTGATAGTTCATTATGCTCATTTAAAGAAACACATCCCAATTCACAATAACAAAAATGCTCACTATGACCAAAAATCTGTTAACATTTTACCTTTTTATGTTTATTTTCTGTTAATTTACTGATGTTATTGTCTAACATGAGGAAGAAAAAATTTAAAACAGTTGGAAAAAGAAAAAGAAACAAACAGAGAAAAAGAACAACCATAAAATGAGAAAAAATACAGACCTCCTCACGGCAGCAGTATCTTGAGTATGGGATTATAAATATACATACAAACTCAGTCTTTCTACAGAATTTTTAAACTGAATATATTCTACCTGGTACCATAGCTTCCCATAGCAACTTGCAATAAAAACCTGAATATACTGGAATGGCACCTTGATAAAAGCTAAGGCCTTGCCTAAACTTCCTCATAGAAATAAGATATATGTTCAAAGCAGAACAATTACTTAAAAAATCCAGAAATACAAACTCTCTATGTATAAACATTCCAGAATAAACCTACCCAAGAGTGGCAGTAGCAATCCAATCCTCAGAAATTGTTTTAATACAGTTAATAGTTTGTCTCCTGCATAGAATCATAGAATCATAGAATAGTTAGGGTTGGAAAGGACCTTGAGATCATCTAGTTCCAACCCCCCTGCCATGGGCAGGGACAACTCACACTAAACCATGTCACCCAAGGCCTCATCCAACCTGGCCTTGAACACCGCCAAGGATGAAGCATTCACAACTTCCCTGGGCAGCCCATTCCAGTGCCTCACCACCCTCACAGGAAAGAATTTCTTCCTTATATCCAATCTAAACTTCCCCTGTTTAAGATTTAACCCGTTACCCCTTGTCCTATCACTACAGTCCCTAATGAAGGGTCCATCCCCAGCATCCCTATAGGCCCCCTTCAGATACTGGAAAGCTGCTATGAGGTCTCCATGCAGCCTTCTCTTCTCCAGGCTGAACAGCCCCAACTTTCTCAGCCTGTCTTCATATGGGAGGTGCTCCAGTCCCCTGATCATCCTCGTGGCCCTCCCCTGGACTTGTTCCAACAGTTCCATGTCCTTTTTCTGTTGAGGACACCAGACCTGCACACAATACTCCAAGTGAGGTCTCACGAGAGCAGAGTAGAGGGGCAGGATCACCTCCTTTGACCTGCTGGTCAAGCTCCTCTTGATGCAGCCCAGGATACGGTTGGCTTTCTGGGCTGCGAGCGCACACTGCTGGCTCACGTTCATTTTCTCATCTACCAACACCCCCAAGTCCTTCTCTGCAGGGCTGCTCTGAATCTCTTCTCTGCCCAACCTGTAGCCGTGCCTGGGATTGCTCCGACCCAGGCGTAGGACCTTGCACTTGGCTTGGTTAAACTTCATCAGGTTGGCATCAGCCCACCTCACAAGCGTGTCAAGGTCCCTCTGGATGGCATCCCTTCCCTCCGGCGTATCAACCGAACCACACAGCTTGGTGCCATCGGCAAACTTGCTGAGGGTGCACTCAATCCCCCTGTCCATGTCACCAACAAAGATGTTTAACAAGACCAGTCCCAACACCAATCCCTGAGGGACACCACTCGTTACTGGTCTCCAGCCAGACATCGAGCCATTGACCACAATTCTTTGAATGCGGCCATCCAGCCAGTTCTTCAATTCATGGAATTCAATCATGGAATTCAATTCATGGAATTCAGTCATGGAATTCAATTCATGGAATTCAATCATGGAACATTTTGGATTCAAAGGGACCTTAAAGATCATCCAGTTCCAATCTCCCTACCATAAGCATGGATACCTTCCACTGGACCAGGTTGCTCAAAGCCCTGTCCAACCTGGCCTTGAACACTTCCAGGGAAGGGACATCCACAACTTCCCAGGGCAACCTGTTCCTGTACCCCACCATGCTCACAGTGGATTTCTTTCTAATCTAAATCTACCCTCTTTCAGTTTAAAGTAATCCCCCCTTGTGAGGGTCTCACGAGAGCAAAGTGCTCCCTCAGCCTGCTGGCCACTCTCGTTTTTGATGCAGCCCAGCATAGAATTGGCTTTTTGGGCTGCAAGCGCACAATGCCAGATCATGCTGAGCTTCTCATCAACCAACACCCCCAAGTCCTTCTCCTCAGGGCTGTCCTCAATCCATTCTCTACCCTGCCTGCATTTGTGTTTGGAATTACCCCAATCCACATGCAGGACCTTGCGCTTTGCCTTGTTGAACTTTATAGGGTTCACACAGACCCACCTCTCCAGCCTGTCAAGACCCCCCCTGGATGGCATCTCTTCCCTCCAGCAGGCCGACTGCACCACATAACTTAGTGTTGTTGGCAAACTTCCTGAGGATGCACTCAACCCCAATGTCCATGTCACCAAGAAAGATATTTAACAGCACTGGTCCCAGTGCTGACCCCTGAGGAACACCACTCGTCACTGGTCTCCACTTGGACCACGAGCTGTTGACCATAACTCCTTGAGTGTAAACATCCAGTCAATTCCAATTCACCAAGTTGTCCATCTGTCAAATTTATGCCTCCCCAGTTTAGAGACCAGGATGTAATGCAGCACAGTGTCAATGCTTTGCACAGGCACAGGTATATGACCTGAGCTGCCATTTCTTTATCCATCAGTGCTGTAACCCCAGTGTATAAAGCCACCAAATTTGTCAAGCACGATTTGCCCTTAATGAAGCCATGTTGACTGTCACCTCCTTATTTTCCATGTGCCTTAGCACAGTTTCCAGGAGGATCTACTCCATGATCTTGCCAAGCACCAATATGAGACTGATCAGACTATAGTTCCCCAAGTCTTTCTTTTCCCCTTTTTAAAAATGGGTGTTATGTTTCCAGTCAGTGGGAATATCATTGGGCTGCCACAACTTCTCAAACATGATGGTCAGTTGCTTAGCCATTTTCATGTCAGTTCCCTCAGGACCCACAGATGCACTTCATCAGGTCCCATGTACCTGTGCATCTCAAGGTTCCTTAGTGGCCTCGAACCTGATCTCCTACAGCGGGCAGTTCTTCATTCTAGTCCCTGCCTTTGTGACTTGGGTGGTGTGGCTGGAGCACTTGCCAGCAAAGACCAAGGCAAAATGGTCATTGAGTACCTCAGCCTCTTCTGTGTCTCAGTTAACCAGGTCTCCCGTATGTGTGAACCTTCTGAAAAAAAATTACAGCTTCTCCTACACTGTTCAGGTAGCTCAACAAACACCATCTGTTTTTGTTCATTGTTCATTTGGAGGCACTGAACATTTGCAAAAGGTGTGACTTTTTGATGCTGATATGGTCATTATAGTTCCTCCCAATACTTCCATACTATCTCATTACTGAAATTAACAAAACGTAGTTTTTGCTTGCCATGTCTTTATTACCAGTTGACTCTATTTATCATCACAATATAATTACTGGGTGATTATATTAAATTAATTGAAAAATTCTGTTTCTTGATAGCAAATACCAGAGGAAAAAATATATGGAAAATTATTATTTATATTTCTGATGATATTTTGCCACTGGAATATGGTATAGTAGTTCAAATACACCATGGATTTCCAGTAAAGTAATCTCAGAATAAAACAGCATGAAATTCTTCAAATTAATCTAGATGATTTTTAAATGCTATGTAGGAATAATACCATGCCAAAACAAAGGCAAGCATAAGAGGGAGTCAATAAAAAAAAAAAATCTAGGTGTCAAATCATACTTGTGGAATCTGTGGAAACCTCATCAAAATGAAAAAGAGATGTATCAAAAGCATTTTTTGTGATGTCCAAGTGAAATTGAGTAAATGTGCTTGGAAATCTATGGCTTGACAAAACTAAATAGCTCAGTGTGGGTCTGTAGAAGTTAGACTAAAAATTGATAGCACAACCTCCAAAACTCCAGCTGGCAGTTCAGAGCTTAAAAGACATAACAGACCAATCAGAGGAGATTTGTAAAAGATGGAGAGTTTCAGAATTGAACACAGGCTCTCAGCTTTGAATGTTGTCTCTAGACATTGAAGAAGAAAACCACTGATGCACAAAAATATACAGCAGTAAGTATTGCAACTAATCTATTGCAGTAACATTTCCTTCATTTTGATAGTGGATGGGATTATCGAGCTGGGGCAGATCACTGAAGAATTATTTTGTACAATAAAGATCATATGCAATAGAAAAAAATTCAGAATACTTTCAGTCCTCTGCCACAGACCCTTCATCTTTTGATAACATTCAGCTTGTTGAGTGAAGATTTTAATGAAAATAGTATTTCAGAACTTCCTTCCTATGTGAGTATATGTCCTCACCTTAACCTTATTTTAACATTGTTTTTTGTGTGGGCGTTTATTGTATTGTAGAGTATGGCAAATCTGATAAGAGAAAGGCAAAGACTGAGCCCAGTCTTATTGTAGCAGAATGGCTGAAATAATTACATATCCTGGAAAACCTGGGAATTTCTGATCCCACTTTAGACACAGAATGGATACACAGTTTTTGATTACAGAAAATTCTCTTGCAGTCACACACAAAGCCAAACTTCAGTTGTATTCTCTGATGAACAATCAACATGGCTCATTTCCTGGGCTTTGGGAGAAAAACTGTTTCTTGCCCAACCCAGGGAACTGAGAATAACAGGAATGACATGCTTGATGACAGCAGCAACACAGAATCTAAAAACTAACCCAGAAGACTGCACTTTTGAATTAAAGTATCAATGTCTTAGGGACAGCTTACAGGATGTTTGATCCCAAAAGATTAGCTTCTTTCAGTGCCCTATAAGCTACAACTGTAACTGTCACAATTACCCATTACCTGGATAGTTAATTCTCTCCAGACATTCTAACTTGTTTCCAAAAAGATCATTACAGTTATTAAAAGATAACAAAACCTCACTAATTTACGTTCTGGTTTCCAAAGGAAACAAAATTATTTTCTTTACCTATTTTACCATTTTACTATAGCTCTTCTTCATGCCTTATAATGCAAAAAACCCAAAAAAGTCTAACTGTCTGGGTTTGTTATCTCATAGGACAGAATTTGTCAGATATAATGAAAATACTACTCCCAGTTCTTTGAGTATTTTTTGCAAATAAAGTTTCCTCTGCACTCACCATAAAACATCGATCAATTACACAACTGAGAAAAGATATGTGCTGCTTCCAGCTCAGTCGTTCATATCATTCCTGAAATTTAGAAGTGGTTGGCTGCTGCAGAACAGTGGCCTTCACACAAAAGGACTGTATAACAGCATATCCATATTCTTGGAGGGTACATTCAATCCCTAACATCTCATCATTCTCAGGTACAATAATAACTGTCCAATTAATTTGGATATATTAAGCACATTCATACTACTATTCCTAAACATACCTAGAGGACAACCAAAGAAGATTGAACAACTTAGTGTGAGCAGAGTCCCTGGCAGCTTGCACCATAGAAATTGTTCACTGTAGAAAAGTAATTCAAATTTATAATAGATGCATTTGTCTTTCGGAACTTACAGCTCTCCAGAGTTCTTATAATGACCGATCATACTCACATATATTTTCTTTAACCTTTACATTTAAAAAAATAGTCCTATCATCAATAGATTACAGTTTGAAAGAGACTCCCTTTACAGGCAATCTTTTAAAAAATTATTCATAATATACTTTCCTGTGCTTCTGGTAACCGTCAAAAATTGGCTTCATATCAGATGGAACATTGGTCTGATTTAATACAGCATTTCCTGTTTGGGTATTTACCTAATTCCAGTATCTTCTCCAGGGCTTGAGTTTTCACTAAGAAAGCATACTGCAATAGCCTCCAGTGAAGCCTGTTTCAGCACTCATTTCCTGCATCTGATCTTGACTTCTGAGAGAATTAACCATTTAGTTTCATGAGATGCTAACACTTAAAGTGGTCAAGATATCAGTTTCACAACTATTTACTTCGCCTCTCTGATGATAGAATTTAGTTAGAATAATCTGTAAGCTTGTTCCATAAAAGCAAGGACTCCAAATTTCCAAACTGTTACTAATTGAAATTTCTGATAAATATTCCTGCATGTAAAATATGAATACTCCACAGCTATAAATGAGGAGGGAAAGAGACTTGGACAACAAACAATACATTTAAGCTCCTTTAGAAACAGCAAGGCTTCTTAGACTCAGCTCATTAATTTTCCCTGGGAGATATGCAATTGAAATTCAGTGAGAGTTAAACACTTGATTCCCTTAAGTTTTTTAAAATCCCAGATGAAGTGATATTTAACTAATTCCCACACTAATAGAAATCAGTCATTTGGCAAAATGATGCAATCTAATTGTTGGTCACTATAATAGATTCAGCCCCCAGCACGGCATTTAATAGTGTCATTACAGGAGTTCACACGTCCTGTCCTGCGAGGCTAATAGCAACTGAGTTTACTGGCCTGAAAGCCCAGCCACTTGGAACTGAACACAAGGGAAGGAGTTGCAGTGGAGGATGCCTCTCCTTACCTGCAGTTAGGTTGTGTATGCTCATTCAGCTTTCCACAAAGCACTTTTTGCTTTTAGAAGCATACATATTCTACATATTAGAAGTAACATATTCTTTGGGTGTGACCAACCTCACATGTTCTATAAAATCCGTGAAATTAAATCCCTCTCTGACATGTATGAAATAAAATTAGACATCTCTGGAGAGATCTACTCTTGAATAGCAGGAGTTTTTCTCCCCTCTCCTAGTTTGTTTTTCCTCTTTCATTCTTGGCGTCCTCGCTTTCCTGCCAGAAACTTCCAAGCTGCTGAGCTCACTCTGCCCCCTCCTCCTCCCTGTCTGCTTTCTCTCCCAGTCTCTGCCGTGCCGGGTGTCAATGGGCTCTCGCAGCCACTCGGGCGGACAGCATTCCGTTGCCGGGCAACTACCTGAAAAGAAGCACATGCTGCTGCTACACAGACAGAGCTTGCCCGTCTGCTCCAGTGATGCTGTGGCCTAGTTTCTACTTCTCCTGGGTTAGATACAAAAGGGAACATCTCCAGAGTAGAGGGTTAGGGAGTACTGAATTATCTGCACTTTTTTGTTGTTTGTTTTTTCCCCAGTCTCCTGTTTGAGTGCATCCCTTTCCACCTCAGGGCCCCCAGAAGTCATGCGTGTCTAATGCATGTGTTTGGGACTTTTTACTGGGCTTTGCAGAACTCTGACAATTTTCTGTTAGCTTTTGGCTGACTTAATAGTACTTACACAGATCTGTTAAGCTTTCCTGTAGCTCTCCAATAAGGGCAGTTTTGCATGTAAATTCTCAAGGCCATTCATCTTTTCCTACCTGACTTTTTACTCCCTGGGTGTTTGGTTTATGGGGTTTTTTTTAAAGCCTCTTTAGGAATGCAAACATAGCCTCTCTTATTTTCCCTCCTTTCACTTGTGGTTTCCTGAGAACAAAGAACAGCAAACTTAAGAAATTCCTTTGGTTTTTATACAGCCTGAAGAAAGATCACTGCTTTATCCATGGATTTAGTTTTGGAGTGCCTAATCTTCTCAAAAGGCAGGCCCATATGGATTCAGATTTTGTGGTTTGAACTTAGCTCTGCAACCACAATCCTTCACTGTCTATTACAGACAGAATTGTCATTAGGCAAAAAAACAGCAGTCAGAATTAGAAGCAAGCTTCCTTGCTTTTCTTTCTAGCTTCCTTAAATTCATTGTTAGCATGCTTTTAATATGAAGGTTGCTTATGTCAGTTGCCTTCTGTCAGTTCTGGTACCAACTCAGAAGCTCATTCAGCCTGCAAGCAAGCTGGAACCTCAGGGAAAAGCTGCACTGTATTCAGCCTGACAGAGTCTAATATTGCTGTGGTGCTCTGGGTATTCCACTGATCCTCCTCGCACTTCTGGACCAAGTCTGGAGTCCCAGTCCTAATCTACAAATCCCTAATTTGGTTAGTATTCCTCTACTTTAAAGGCAGCCAAGAATCTTCATTCACTGATCCCTAGAGTCAGCACTACATTACAAATTCCTGTCAGCATAGCTATGTCAATACAAACTGTGAAAAACATGCAACTTCCAGCTGACACTGTACCAGTAAATGCCTGATTCAGCTTCCTTTATGCCATCATGCCACCAGGACAGCATATTGGTCAGCTTAGCTTGTGCTTTCAGTAATGTGCTATAATTAAACAGGCAAAATACACAGCGGCATTGGACAAACATGGAAATCACAGACGCTCTGTAACAGGTAAGACCAGGTCCAATGTCTGTGGACACATTATATTAAAGACTTTGCAAGACACAAAAGACCCATAGCTCTGTAGAAGAAAGGTGCCAGCTCAAATGTTTCAATTCTTCCCAATGGCACAGTATGTAGGAGATTTTTTTGCTTATCTCCTACACAAAGGATCAGAACTGTTCAAATGTGTGGTAGCCATAGATCTGCAACACTAAACACAAATGTGGTGAAGTCCCATCCTTTTGGAGCAAAAGGATATTTGGGTCCTTGTGTGTTTCATGTGCTAGGCAATCACCACATTACTTGCAAAACATTTTGAGACCTTCTGTAAAGAAAGGTGCTCTATATGGGCAGAACAACAGTTAGTACTTGCACGAGTCACATATATATACAACTTTCAGTATTATACAACTCCTCAAACATTCCTCCTCCCCAAACACACCCTGTGTAAGATGAAACATGTGGGAATTTCCTCCCTCAAAACCACAACTTAATAACACTTAAAAAGCAGCAAAATGTCTTAGCATTGCATTAAAAATTCACACTCTTATTTGAAGTCAGTTTAAAAGGGAAAATAAGGCCCCATAACTGCTTATGGCCATGGCAAAGCTAATGGAAAAAAAAATAAATTAGGTGATCGGTTGCCAAACAGGTAAAGAACTGATGAATAACAACACGAGACAATTCACCATATGGATACCAATTTCTTCCTGTCCAGAGGCAGTCTATGTGTTTATGTGGTTTTGGATCTTGCATCAATTCAAGATGAAACTATAGTTTGGCCTGTAGCCAGAAAGTGGCAAGTGAAATAATGTTGCAGTACTTGCACTGTGAACAGACAGCTGGCTTCAAAGGGAAATGGACTAATCCTACTTCATTTCCCTTCTTCAGTATGTGTTTAAAGAGCTTTGGTGCACTGAAAGAAATTGAACAGAATTCATCAGTTCCCTTCTAATTCAGCTCATTGCTATTGGGAAGGGAAACAGGTTGGGATTGCAGGATCCTACTCAATTTCCTTTTGAAGCAGTCTTGAAGCCAATTCTGCTCTCACTTGAACACACAGATCTTCACTAATGACGCATGTATTTAAATGCCGTATCTCTACAAGCTGACTAAAGCATAAAGACTATGAAGGTAAGAAGAAATATTAAATAACATATATATATATTTTTTAAAGATACTCTATTTGACTTCGTACCATTGAGCATTTTTGCCTGACAGCATTCCCAAGAAACAAGCTCAGAAAATCAAGCAGGGAACTTCTAGAAAGAGACACAGGAGAAAAGGAAGAAGGAAAAAACCCAAATGAGGAAAGATCACAATGAAGGAAAAGAATAATTTTGTAAATAGATCAAAACGATTTTCTGCTATTCAATGAAAAATTACAGCAAACTAAAACACTGATTGCAATAGCTAAAGCAAGTCCTAGGGATCATTTTTATCTTATTTGGAGGTGGTTTTGGAAATGGAGACATGAAGCTTAATAACTTGTTCTGGACAGAAAATTTTTCTTCCCATGCATAATCACATCTCTCCATTTCTCTCTCCAGAGCTCATGACACATTTTTATGAGCCCTTTCAAGGTTACTGGAAGCAACAGGATCTCAACAATTCCAGGCAATACTCTGTTCAGTTTAAGACCACTGTTTTTGAGACAACAAGCCAGAACCAACACTCTTTCAAAGCAAACCTACAATTAACCACCTAAGCAGAAAGTGGCTTGTGACAAAGCAAGCAAGCAAGTAGAACAGAAGAAAGCTACAGGATTCATGGTGGGACCATGGCTTTGCTTGAATCGAATAAGCACAACATGTAAAAATCACTTTTTCATGCTGTATTGAAGATAAGGAAGTATTATTGCTGTAATGAACTGTCTTTTAAGTTTTAACTGTGATACCTTAAATGGTGAACAGCTTTACGAATGTGGTTTCCATACTAATTACAAATCCACAAGCTTGAAGCAGTATACTGGGTAGAAAATGTGTCATTAAGTTGGAATCAATAAAAAGCCTTTAAAATAGCAACACTCCCTGGAAAACAAAAAACAAAACAAAACAAAACAAAAAAACCATGGGCAATTCCAAACCCCTTTTGTTTTAGAATGTTTTATTGTCTGAAGTTGTAGAGGTGACTGAGAAGTTCTATGGGACATTCTTAAAATTTCATTCCTCACCAGTTAACTGCAGAAATCTAGTACAGACACAATTTATATCCTGCACTAATAGCTTCTCAGCACAAGAAAATGAAGGACAATTAGCCAGCAAGTAATGGCTCAGAGATTCTACAGAGCACAGGACCACCTACAGAGCAAGTTAAAATGAGATCATTTTCCTTTACTCTTCTACCGTCAACTTCAGTTTACAGCTTTAACTTTTATCACTAGACCATAATTTGAAATGTTATTCAATGTAATCTAGAAAAAGTTATACGACATTTAAAACTTCCAAAGGCTGACAGCTTCATACAGAAGCACTGGGATAGACATAGCAATAATAGAGATAATCTGTTCTCTTTGCATGTTCAATTTATTTTCTCACTCCAAAGACAAAGGTTGAATGTCCCATCACTCCTTAGCTGTAGTGAATGGATATTGTACAGGAAGAAATCAGTCACCGCTTGTAGATAACATCACAAAAAAATAAATTCATGAAATGAAGGCATTTCACAGCTCAAATGTTCAAAGTCAAACTAGTTTACTAGACATTTTTCTAATTTTTGTTGTTTAATGTTCTTCAGTTTCAAAGTGCAAGACCATACAAAGATCATACAAAGGCAACTTTAACCCAATCAGTTCAGCAAGTGTAACTACATTTTTTAATCCTTTCCTGTTTGCCACATTTAAGTCTCTGTTATTATTATTCATTTGCTAGTCTGATTACACAAAACGCTTTTCTTTCCTATTCCCTTTACAAAATCTGCATTCTCGTTCTTCCTACCTGCACAGTTTTGCTCTCTTAAAGAACCTTTTCCTTTTTTTCATGCTGTGCATAAATATGACTTAAACTTCACTTTTGTGTCACCTCAGGATTCAAATTTCCCTCCAATTTGATATAAATTATTCTGGATAAAACTATATTCTAAATGTATCCAAGCCTTTCACAGAGAAGAGAATTCTGATTTTCCTGTCAGAAACATTTCAGCTTGCAAAACGTATTTCAGCAAAACCTTCCCTTGATTCTTAATGTAAAGAGCCATAGGTTGCTTTTCTGAAAATAAAGATGAAGTGCAGAATGAGAAGTGTAGTTCAACAACCTAACCAACCATGGAGATAGAGTTACTATTTACAAATGGGAGTTAATGTATGCAAGGAGAATTGTGCTTTTGAAGACATAACAGGAAAATAAAACATCCTTTGATTTACATTACAGGTGTCTCTTGGACTTCAAATGAGAGTGTGAAATACTGAGGAAGAGAGATTAAATACTGTGGCAAGAGGCAGTACACAGTGACAGAGGAACACATGCCCTTACTGCCATTCTTCGACAGGTACAAAATGACCACTTTTGTCTTCAAGCAAGATTTAATACACTGTGGAGACCAACACAGGCTGCCCAGTGGAGGAATGAAAGGGAAAGGAAAGTGATCAGTGAACCAGGAAATACCAAGTCCTTCCACTATGCACTGCACATACTGCAAATGTTGTGCAGACCACCCTGGACAATAAAGGCACTAATATTGTTTGAACAACTCATCCTGCTACTGACGCACCATTACAAAAGGAGAGATAGGGATCATGGATGCCACATAATCTTACGGTGACCTTGGTAATAGGTAGTCTGGAAATACATGATGGTTATTTCAAATTAGAGACAGAGATATACCACCTGTGCTCACCAAGCATACCTCCTAGTCCCAACACCTTTTTTAGACATCACAAGCTAAGAAGAGTTAGATTTTACATGTGCAAATTTATTCTAAGACATTTAACCTTTTGCTTTTCAATATTATCCCATCTCTTTGATTCTTCAAATATAGAATATCACAAGCCGCAAGCAATTCAACATTCCCTCTAATACAGCCTCCTAAGCATGAGGTTCAGAATCCTGACATTACATAAAAAACACACATATTTCTTAGTTCACTGAAAAATATACTTGCCATAGAAATTGTGCCCAACCAGGAAAAATGAGAACACTTCTTTAACAGAAGCCCAGCAGCTAAATTCTAAGCGAAAAAAGGATGTGTCAAAAGCTTCTTCTTCTGTTCAACCTTGTATTAAGCAGTCATCTATTTACCAGGGATTTAGAAAGACTACAGATAGAATATGGCTTATTATTATGCATTGAAAAGTGAACTTTCTGTATGAGAATGTCCTCACTTGCCTCACTGTACCAACTTAAAATATGTGACGTGTAGCTACTGAGAAATCAGGAGAAATCAATCCACTGCAACTATTAGAAAATGTTGTGTTTAACCAGTCCAGCTGGCTGGCTTCTTTGCTTTCTCAACAGTCTTTGTGTAGCTTCCTTGAGTTGTTTTCTAAGGTCTTCCTTTGGCCAGTCATGTTTACAGCACTAGGAAAGGAAGAAACAAAGCAACTGTAAAGCTTGTTAAGAAGTCGTTCATGTGCTATTAAAGGTGATCTTCCCAATTCCAGTTCTATTTGTTATTCTTCCTCTCTGAAGTGGGCCAAATCTTCCAATTTAAAATCTGAGCACTCTTCAACAGTCAGATCTCTGAGAAAAGCATTCAAAGCTAAGTCCTGAGATGTTCTGAACTTCTGTAAAGCTTATTGCCACATTCTAAGAAAGTGACAAAGGATGACTTCTATAGCAGGTTAAAATCCACCAATATATTACAATACAACACAAGTCTAAACAGCCTTCATGCTGGATAAAAAACTGTTAAGTCATAGCAGTGCAGTAAGTATAGTGGTCTCCAGATGGAGAAAACCCAAGACAGACCTCTTCTCATAGTGATTCACAATATAGACAAACATGCCTTCGAAAACAGCTGTACCATACTGCCCAGTGCATCTTCCCCAAATACTCATCAAGGAAAACATTAATCCTTGTCTATGCAGTCTGTCTAGAGAGCATTTCCTATTGTATTTCAAGTAAAGTCAGGCAGAGCTCAGCTAACCTGGATGACTTTGCCTGAAATGGACAGGGGTGTAGTTCAGGGAGTAGTTCAGTCTGAGGGTGTAGCTTCACTCTCAACTTAATTTGTGTAAATGCAGGTTACTGCAGAAGCTAACCTTTAAGACAGTACTGAGGACAGCCAGTCTCTACTAGCTCACTGGTAGAAAAGACCATTGTCCCTGGCTTGCTGTTACATATTCATTGTGAAAAATTTGCAGATTCTCAGATTCTTCATCCACATGATCTTCCCTATTTTTTTTTTTTCTGTACCTTGATCCTTCAAGCAGTAAAACCTTGCACCCAGTTCTTGAATCTAATACTCAGCTTTGCCAACTCTACCTCCTGAAAGAAGGCAGCAGAGGCACTGGCCTTGTGCTAGTGTCTGTCTTCAGTTGACAACTAAAAAAAAGGGCATGCCAGTCTTTATTAGCAGAATACCTACAACGAAGGCAAAACCAATGAAAACCTAGATAACTGATACAGCAAATTGAAAGATATACCTTTTAAGTGTATTTTGCAAGGTATAACATAGCATCTTTCATGTCTTATTTTCCAGTTAGACAGGTTCAAGTCTACAGTTCATGGAATCTGGAATGTAACAACAAAAATATGAAAAACTAACAGACAGACCTGGACAGTCACATAGTTAAATTATATACAGCAGCCAAGCAAAATTAACAGGAATGCCCTCAACAATAAAAAAAAAGAGTAATGTATAAGGGTGTGAGAAAAAGAATCTTCAGAAAAAAAAACACAAACCACCCTGCTGTCCAGTAATGTATTTAGTCATTCTGAATGAAGGACAGTTAAAGCAAAAACCTGTATCATGTAGATTTGCATTTTCATTTGTAAAAAGGAGATGGGATATGCCAGGTTAATCACCCTGTTTATCCGTTTCTCTGGTTCCAGCTGTGAGCCATATACTCATCTTTTTAAGTCTCAAAAAACCAGCAAACTGTAGAGGGGAAACTCCCACAGCAGGATAATGAACTAAAGTAACAGTTGCACTCCCCACAATCTTGAACACCATAAAGTTTATAAATGCCTACAAATTTTGCTCAACAGACAAAAGGAGAAAGGAAGTACAACACTGAAAACTAGCTGCAGTTTGCATAGCATGCAGGTCATACTGGTGTCCCCAGAAGGGTACTGGGCTGTAAGTATGCATGTCATTTAATCACACTAGTTGCTCAGAGTTGAAAATTGGCATCAAATGCTCCCTGATCCCTCTAGAAGAAACTAATAAAACACATTTCTAGAACTCGAGACTGAATCACATCAAAACATGACATGTTAGGTTAAGCAAGGTTAAGTGAGGTGTTCAGAATGAAGGCCCACATCTTAGAAAGACATGATAAACCTGGCATAGTATGTAATGCCACTACCCGAAAATTAAAGAAAACTTAATTTCTAGGTATTTAGGTCTGTAGAAACTAAGTAACTTCAACCCAAAATGCTATATTTATTAATCTGTTTCTGATCAGTTTTAAGATACTATTTCTTACTGACATGTGGGAGCCATCCATAAAGGACCATCAATACAGACATTTAAATTATAAAAGCGTGCTTTGATTTTTTCCCCAAAATGAAAATGACCATCCTCCTCCTGTCCAAAATTCAGGAAAAATACATATAAGCTCAGAACAAATATAAGCAAAGAAAAAAGCCTCTCCAAATGAAATCTTAACAACGAAAATAAAATTAGAAAAAAGGAGTACAATCTTTATAACAGAATTTGCTGAATATCTTTGTTGAAATCCCCAACAAAATAACATTTGATTTTTTCCTATGATGGTGAAAGCAAAGGCTGAAGTCATACCTAATTCAAATCACACCCATCTAGTGAGATGGAACTATCAGTTTACAAGAGAGGTTTGATCCTAACAGTGTTTGCCCAGTAGACCTGGTAGAGAAAAGCTTATGCTATAAAGATGGTGAATGCAGGATGACATCCATTACCTTTTGGCTAAGTACGACTATAACAATGTTTTATTAGTTTATCATTTTTATATGGTAGTGATGACTTTTTTTCTTAGACACAAGGAATTATGTTTTTTATCACTGGCTCATGTCAAATCCAAGTCCTTAAAAGAAATCAGCCCAAAGCAGGTGCACAGATCTGTCAGACCTTGAAATTTGTTTTGAAACCAACCACCTGTTAGTGTAATTGTGTAGCTGTTTTTCCTGGCTTATGGGATTTTAGTTCAGCTGTTGTTCTCATGCTAACGCTTATTTCCTCTAGGAATCAGTCTGTCCATTTTTACTAAGCTACAAATTTCTATGTGACTGTCTTCACCATCTGATTCAAGGTATACATTCAGAATGTCTTGTGTAGCACCCTTAATTAATAACACACTTTGTTTACAAAATAGCTCATCATTGCTGTAGAAAAATGTGTGAAAAATAGTATTTAACATCTGCTGTGTCACATTTAATCATTTTGATGACTCATCTCTGTTTCTTGTTTCAGAGAGCAACAAAGAACATTTACTCTTAGAGGACAGTCTCAAAGATCAGATTTACTGTTGGTGCCTGAGTCACATTCTACTGATAACAGAGCACTGTTCCTCTTGCTGAAGTAAACTGAGTCAGGGTTCCCATTAAAACCTTCTGTTTCTAAAGTTTTATAACTTCACCAGAAGTTGACTGTGGGTTAGAGGTTAGCAAAGATACTCTCAGTTCACAGGAATCTTTACATGAAAGATCTGAAAGAAAAAATCTGTCTACACATGAGATAAAAGTGTAAAAGTTATACTCAGAAGGACAATGGCTTAAGATGCTTTTTGTAAATGAGAAATGGCATGTAAGAAATAACAATGCACTTGCGCTTCAGGGGCCAGCCAGAACTACAGTCTCTTTAATCTCCAGGTTGCTGGTTTTGCACCCTTTGGACATAAGCCACCCCAGAAAAAGAACTGGACACTTGGGTGAGAACAATAGTTGAGCTGTTCACAAAACGTCTCCTGCAACAGTCAGTCCACATCATCCTGCAGCTCCACACTGCCCTCCAGGGAGGCCTGTCAACAAAGTTACAATGTTTCCCTCAGTTTACCTCTGACAGGAGATAATTCCTTAGGAGTAAACACACAAAGTGAGTAAGAAAAATATAGCTGATATAAACATGAAAATATTCATCAGACATTTCATGACATAAAACCAGTAAAAGATAAATTATAAAGATTAAATATTCCATGTGTTCTTATTCATCCAGAGATAACTGCTATCCAAATGACTTTTTCAAGCATCACATAAGGGAAACAATAAACAATTTATGGGTAATAGTTCATAAATATACGCAGCAGTGTATGTCCAATGTGCACAGATATTTCATTGTGTAAGACACGATTACTAGATTTATGCCCGATATGAAATGTGAGTTGTTTGCAGGTATTTAAAATCATTTTGGGACACAATACACGACAAGATATATCCTATTTAAATGTATTGCCCATCCTTGACTGTAAAGCATGTGGTCCTGAGGTTATCAGAAGGAACACTTCTAAAATGCACTGAAAAACTCAGTTGTTATCATTGTTATAACTTAAAAAGACTACACCTTTGTACAGAGATCTGTTAAAAGAAATCCTGCTGCTTATCATAAGCACGTACCAAAGTTCCTGTTTTTTTAGAAGTTTTATTAATTGCAAATGTTGTTTACTAGAGGAAAACTGTGACTGAAGCTCTGAAACAAAGAGAATAGTTGTAACTTTAATCCTTTCAATAAGCCTTTGTTTCCCATTGACTAAAAACTTCCTAAAGGAAGTAGAGCTGCGAAAATCCAGGAAGGAATTAGATTTGCCAAATTCTGTTCCTACTTGGATTTAGATGCAAAGGCTTTGTTACTCATTATACAAATGTTTGAGTAAAAAAAAAAAAAAGAAGGATTAAAAAAATGCATTTTTGCCAAGGTTGAGAATTATTAGTTGAAGAGTATTCCTTATCAAAGAATGCACATTATGAACTTACATAACTTAAAAAAATAAATAATATATTCATCTTTTGGCTGCTGCTTTTTGTTCAGTGGTGTTTCTTTTTTCTCTTTTTCTTATCTGAGGGGAACTTGGATACCAGGCTGATGATTGTACAAAAAAACTAGGTAAGTAAACAAATATGGAAAGAAAAAACCAAACACAACATCTTACTTAAGTTAAGCATGCTTTGCAGCATCCAAAATAAGGGACTTCAAAGTTCAGAGTCCCTCATGACAATGAGTAATTGCACACTGGAAAGTGTACTATTGTGGCAATAAAGCTGAATTCCCTGAAGACCTTTCAGAGACACTACCAGGTTGTTTTGTATTTTTTTCCATATGCTCCTTTCCACTCTGTACCACTTCATGCTCTCCAGGTTTTCACTAGCCAGACATGTGGAGACTAGGTAAACATATTCTTACTTATTCCTTAGGCCTTTTAATTTCTTATCCTAAAATACCTTAAAGGCAATTGCCATCTCCTTCCTACCAACACTGTATAATTTAACCATTCATTTCTTCATCAACAGCACATTAGAAGATTGAAGAATATTTGAGCCACGATTTTTGTAAGGTGCTACATAAGGATAGATAACGGATGGTGATGACTGCTTTCAACAGCTCATGGTTTCAGTGGAAGTGTTGTTTAGCATGTTGTGGCACTCAGCTGTTAAGTAAAACCAGCACTGTAATTTAACAAATGTCAAAGATTTGGCCTAGCTTAGCTGGGCCACTGAGTTGGAAAGGGTATGTTCTGAGTTCCAGTAGCCAACAGCAGGCAATAAAATGGTGTGGTAACATCATATTCAGTCCATATACTGCTAGCTCAAACCATCCAGAAAAGAGGCTGACTGGGAGCGATCTTCAGCCAAAGCACAAGCAAATGCCTCTGGATTCCTAACAACACATATTTACTACTCTGCTGTGGAAATGCCCATGTAGTGTTTGTAATACAAGTAGACATATGACCAAATTTTGGAATAGCTTCGGTTTTCGGATATTACAGGTGCTAATGTCTCAGCTTCAAGGATATACAGATATCATTATTCACAGCGACTTAAAACTTCCCCTAAGATTTTCCTGTTAATAGAGATACATGTAGTACATCTCCAAAATCACTAAAGAGTGTTTTGATTAGATTACAAGAGGAGAAAGGAGAAGAGAGGGAGAGGGAAAGGGAAAGGAGACACCCTCCTCCCCCCCCCCCCCCCCAAGATTTCTGCATTCTACTTTTGTTCACAACTGACAACCCCCTCCCTCCCTTTAAGATGAAAAAGCCAGTTTTAATTTAAATTACAAACTGTTGACCAGGCCTCAGCTTGGCTTTGCAATTCACTATATGCCTGAGGGATAAATTATTTAGCATTAGCACATGGTATGTCATGTCTTGTTACTTAAGTGGAATATGGCTTCCATCCAGCTGTACCCCCGGGGCCCCCCGATTGGCTGCGGGTGATGTCATTTCCATTTGGTAATCCTTCGGGAAGGCCCAGGGGACAGCGCTGGCTGCCCCCTCCCCCAGCAGGTCCCCCAGTCCCTCTGCCTCCTACCCAGGCTCAGTGCTGGCTTTGCTCATACTTACCACTCTAAGGTTCACTGCAGGTACTGCCCCAATTACACGATTATCAATAATAGTGCAATGAAACAGAAGGTGCAGCAGATGAGCTACATCATCTGCACACAGTATTTTGTTTTCTTAACAGAAGATTTGTAATAATCTTTGTGAGATGGATATAGGAAAAAGACTTTTTTTCTGCAGTCTCAAATTAAATGGAAACTTTTGAGAGGTTTATGTAACCAAATATGAAATAACCCGTCAGTAATTCTTTCTACAATTAATTTTTCAATTTTTAATGTATTGCAGAATTTTGTTCAAAAAACCTGTTTCTGCACTGCAAGACAAAGGGATACTGGACAAATGACCTTAGAGCATGAACGCTGGAAAATTCCTCTTCTGAAAGTTTGGCAATGGAATAATTAGCTACATTGGCATTTAAACGGCCATATTTTGTTTTCAGTTAACACCCTCATTATATTAAAAGGGTTTTTCCTGCAGAACCACCTTCAGGTCATTTGCCCCCGAGGAAAGTCATTATGCTACTCACAATGGAAGGCTCCCAGCATAAAAATAGGGGTTACCGGGTTGGTTTGTTTTGATTGAATTTCACAGCAAAGTCAGCGAAATGCCGAGAATTACAGGGCACTCTGTTGTACAGATGGTACTGTCTACTCCGTGGTGAGGCACAAGATTTGCATCTGCCTGCTAGATAAGGTTCAGCAGTGGTTCTGGTCAGCCTTGCGTTCTAAATGACAGGTAACAGAGAAGACTTAACTGACACACTGTACGAAACCCACGTGTTTTATTAGTTACATTACCAATTAAGTATGTTGCATGACACCCGACTGTCAGAAATTTGTTTCATGTGGTGAGGAGGTATGAAAACTGACTGTGATTTCCTTTCTCTGTTACTGGATCTTAGTTCTTTGCAATAGTGTTTTGCATGAGAAAAAAGAATTTTGTGAGAGCTATGTGGTCTTACAGTGAAGCACACAATTCTCTGAGACAGGCACAGAAGGGGAACTTTGCAAGGGGATTCCCACGAGAAGAGATGCTGAACAAATACAGTACAAAGTGCAGCAAAATAAACAACTGTAAGACAGGAAATTAAGAACTCTAATTGGTACCACAAACGGGATTAGTCAAATGTGAAAATTCAAAACTGCTGTTTAAATCAGGACAGCTAACTCCTTCTCATCCTGCACAAAATAAACAATTTACAGTTATAGGACTCAACAGCTGCTTGCAACTTTGATTTCTGCCATTTGAATGCTAGCACCTGCAGTAAGCCCAGACCTCGATACTGTAGCATTGATTTAAACACCCAGCTGGAGGGAAACACCTGGATTTGCACTAACATTCGTTTTCTGCCAGCTACCAGCTCTACTCTGGGTTTTAGCTAATAATAAACACTGGAACTGGCAGTGGTACAGGAGACTAAACCGCTATCAGGCTGAAGACTGGCAAGCCAGATTTGCCAATAAAATAGAACAAAAGTGCACTCTGATTCAGCTACCAAGCTATGCCGAACACATTAGTTAGCCACTTCACAGTCCAGCATGTTAGTTCGGGCCGTTAACATGCCAGACTTCGAAGCAGGGCTAGCGAAGACCGCACTGCCCAGTCTCAGAGCCGCGGCCCAAGGCCAGCACATCTCCACTTTTCCCTTCAGCATTAGAGCAGGACTGGAGTCGCTGAGGCCATCAGGGCGGCTATACTTCCGTGGGAAAAGCCATTTCGAGTGCCTCCCGCCTTCAAAGCAGAAGGGGCGGGTCAACAAGCAGCAGCCCTCCCCACCACAGGGAGGGACGGAGGTAAGCAACCGACATCTCCCGACCCTGAGGCACTTCGCGCCACGCCCAGCACCACTGCCTCAGAGACACGCCCGAAACGAAGGTTCAACTCTCGCGATAGGCGGCGCGGGGAAGGCCCGGTGTTCTCACGCTGCTGCTTCCAACTCTCGCGGGAGTTTGGTGCGCGGAAGCGGTGTGGCGCACGGGCTTATGCCGTGTCGTGCCGTGCTTTGCTGTGCTTGAAAGTCCGTGCCGTCTGCAGCAGGATGCCAAGTGCCGCTGGTCGCGGCCAGGGCCAGGACCAGCGCCCGGAGAGCGACGAGTCGTCGTCGGCTGATGTGCGTCTCCGCAGGGAGGGGGCGGGCGCGGCGTTGAGGCTGTGCGCCCCGAGAGGGAAGGGGTAGGGTCCGACCTAGCGTGGGGCTGAGGCCGGCGCGGAGGCAGCAGACAGCAGCGTCCCCTGCGGGGTGAGGAGGCCAGGCCTTGGGGTGCCTGGCCCGGCCCCAGGGCAGAGCTGCCTTTTGCTTTTGCCCTCCTGTCCGCCTTCCCCTTCGCAGGTCCCAGCCAGTTAGTGATCTGCTGAAGTGTTCTGCCTCTCTCCGTCACACGGCGTTTGCAGAGTCTTGCTGGAATCTTGTTTCCGCGTGTGCGGGTGGAGGAGGCCCCGCCTGAGCGCTAAGAAGCAGCACAGCCCTGTCCCTGTGCCCTTCCTACTACGGGACTGTGCTGCTGCTCCATAGCAGGCTACTGTTGCATGTGCACCGGTGGCGCCTGTTGGCCTCGCAGGTGTTTCTGTCTTGCGCTTGAAGATCGCGGATCAGTACTGAAAAAAACCCCAAGCATCAGTTCATTTTGTTTCGATTTTGCTTGCTGTTGAAAGGCCAAAAATTGCATCAGCAGTAAGGAATTCTGAGTAAAGATGGCTTCTGTAAAATTATACATGGGCTGTAATTCAACAAAAGCAGAGAAGTGAAGACCGCCTAAAATATTTAGAATTACCTTAGGTTCATATATTGAATAGAATAAAATAAATAAACTATAGCGTCTTTTGTTTTAAATGAGCGTGCTTAGTTGGAAAACGAAAAAAGTGGTCTTTTGATGAAAAGGCTGCATCCCTCCCCCACCCTGTGTCTAGCAGATTTTGTTAGCAGTCAGTCGAGCTTGCTTTGCCTGTCATAATGACGTGATCTGCTGGGTTTCTTAGTGTGCCTGGGTATGGGAAGGAAATACTTAGCAATGGACCTGCTTCTGTAGGACTTGAATTTTTTTCAGGGGGTAGGCTCTATATAGGACTATTCACAGTAACTTCTGTGTAGCAAATCACGATCTTAATGTTTGCTGTTGTTGGAAATTTTTTTTCTTACATGGCACAATTCTGTTGCTTATCTCAGAGTCTAAAGCACAATTTCTAGACTTTATTGTTATGGCTAATTGTTTTGTATTGTCTCAGTTAGCTTTGTAATGATTTTCTTTCATCTTTTTGTGTATGCTTCTTTGATATATGTTTCTCACCTCCATTTTAGGATTATGCTAAGGAAAGATATGGAGTGTCCTCAATGATACAATCTCAAGAGAAACCAGGTCAGTTAAAAAACAAGAAAAGTTTTTTAAAAAGGGGGGAGGAGAGAAGGAAAGTTATGTACTTGGTATCTTCCGTACTTGTTTGATAAATAATTTATCATACGTTTTCATTCAAATCTTGCTGCCATTTCCTTTATTTGAATGCATTTGGCACATGTGAGGCTGTCTTTGGAGTGCTATGTCCAGTTTTGGGCTCTCTGGTGCCGGGAAAATGTGAACATTTTGGAACCAGTCCAGTCAAGAGCTACCAGATTGTGCAGGGGACTAGGGCACAGGATCTCTGAGGTGAGGCTGAGGGAACTGGGCTTGTTCAGCCTGAAGAAGAGGAGGCTGTGGAGTGATCTTATTACTGTTTAAAGATACTTAATGGAGGGTGTAGAGAAGACAAAGCCAGACTCTTTGAAGTTGTGTGGTAACTGGACAGGAGGTGATGGGCACAGGCGGGAACACAGGAAATTCCAGTTACGTAGAAGGAAAAAAAATTTGAGTGTGGTTGGATATTGAATCTGGGTCCAGAGAGGTTACAGACTCTCAGTCTTTGCTATGCCTGGAACATGCCCTACGCAGCTTGTCAGCTATTGTCTCTGTCCATTACTGCAGGCTTGACTCTTCTTGCCTTAGATGATAATTATTTGTAATGTACCAAGTCTGAGAAGTAATTTTTTTTCTTTGGTTGGGGTAAGTTCTGCTATGGCTTGCTGCAACCATGCTCTGAGTAGGATAGCTGTCTGCTTATGTCACCTTCATTAGTCCTGCATATGAGCACCTAACTATTCTATGATTCTATGATTATTCACACCACTATGGATTCAGGAAATCCTTATTTTCTACTAATGGGGAATTGGGATTCAGAAAGACTTGTTAGATAGAGAACATTCTCATCCCAAGAAATACTAATCTTCTTATTATTCAGTGTATGAAACAGGCGAGGGAAGGTCATAGATTGGCTTCTTGTAACTTCTTCATAATGAAATGTAAAAAATGAGCATCATCTGTGATTGGGTTTTGTTTTTGTTTTTTTTTTTTCTCTCTTCTCTCTGAATTGTTGTTTTGCTTGACCTTCCTTAGGAAGGGAATTGCAGAATGTAGGGAAGAGGAGGAGACACAAAAGCTATCATAGGTGGAAACCAACTGAAGGAGAACATTATGTCAGGAGTGTAACAGGACAAGAAGATCACTAGAGACTGTATTAATAGTCATTATTGAATAAAATACATATTAGCTATGAAAGAAAGGGAACTAAAGTTGAAATCGCAATGTAAGCCAGCCAAACTGCTGGCGTCTGTGGTCTCGCTGGTGCTGGGTCTTCTGCTGATCTGTGTCAACATGCCAATAATGACAGTTTGTTTAGCCAGCCTAGCAAAGTGAAAGAGGCTGGCTGGGGGTATGATGACTGCTGGAAGGGGGCAGGAATACAGCCATCCGTAGTTACATGCAACCACATAACAGTCCATAAATTGGTGTGCAGTTGCAACCTAAAAGGTATACTATTAAGGAAAATTGATAACTCCAAGTTGGCATCTGACTGGTTAACCTGCATTGCTGACTGCAGGCTGAAAAATTGTCCTGTTGGATCTCTGTTCCCTGCACTCTTCTGTGATAGCGTTTGGATCACCAGAGTTTCAGCAAGCTGTTTCCTCTGCCACTTTCACACCCTGTAGCAGACAACTATGTGAGAGACCAAAGCTGGCAGATTGAGATGATGGATCAAATCCTAGTCTCATGGAGAAAGTGCCCCTCCAGTTGTCTCACAGTCAAAAGAAACATTCAAAAATACCGTGGAGAAAAAAAGAATATGTTGAGAAGGAAAATTGGTGAAAGCTACAGAAAATTATATGAGAATGGCAGAGTGCTGTGTTCAGATCTGTTGTCCTCTTGACACTAGATCCTTGTTTAAGAAAAAAAAAAAAGTCTTAGCCAGTGTATGGGTAAGATTGAATAGGTTTTTCATTAAAATACAACTTAAAACACTCTTGCTATTCCATTTTTTAGAAGATTATTATCTAGAACACCGGAATTAGGTAACATTGAACACCAAAATACTTCTAACGAAGAAGTTCAGGATCAGGCTAGTCCCTTTCTTGATACTAATGCTCTCTTAGTTAAAGATTCAGTAGTTCCTGCCAGGGAGAGCTCTTATCAAAAGGCTCACGGGAGGATGAAGTCATCACTCATCATTAGTAGTGTGTATATGCTTTTCCCCAAAGTATTCTGCTTGCATTGAGTGTCTTGGAGGAACTACTGCCTGGGGCAGGAGGTTGCAGGGGAGCACAAATGTGAGTGTTCACACCTGTACTGTGTTTATTTTGTTTGTTTCTGAAGACTGGGGGTACACGCCATTTCTAAGTCAGAATAATGAATTGTGGTATGACACATGCGGCTCCACATACTGTCTGGTAACTGGAGCCAACAGACAATACCACACAGTCGTGGGTCGGAGCTCAGTTGTACCTCTACAGCACTGTTGCTTTTAGGCTTGCTGTGGTAACTGCACTCTCCTGAGGACACTGACGGGACATGGGAAGTTGAAAAGCGTGGAGTGTTCAGAGAAAATTACTCTCTTTCCATGGATAGGCTTATTGTCATTCCACCGTACTCATAGATTCTTGTTCTTCTGCAAGCAAATTAAAACCCTTCACATGTTCACAGAGTTGTTGCATAGATGCTCCACCTTGCTCTACTGATCTCACGCATACTTGTGCCTTCATTCTTCATCTACTTCAGCCTTTCTTCTGCTGATGTTGGCTGCACTATGTGACGTTCTCACTTCCTGTTACGTCATGTCTTTAAATCCTTCCTGCATGCTTGAGGCTATGATTGCTAGTAAAACTTCATTTGCCTTGCCCTTTTTCTCCCTTCAGCCCCATTACTTTCATCTCCTCTACCTGGAAGCTGCTTTCATCTTACACTGCTTTTGGCTTTCAGGACTTTTTATTAGATTTATATTCTCTTTTTCAAATTTATCCAACATTGTAAGGATGCTGGCACTTCACAGAGACAGCAGAAATATTGATCATACTGTTCAAAACTCTGTGATGGAAGCTAAATGAGCAAACTGGGGTATGAGTCTGGGGATGGAAAAGTGATTGTCTTGTATAACCCACACAGCTTTTTGGAGTTTTAGCATCTTCTCTCATGTTTAGAAGAGGTTAAAGTTCTGAAATTTGGATAGAGGAGATTGTGCTATACATGAAGGAAATAAAAAAAATGAAGTTTCCCCATAAACATGATTCAAACTGGCAATGAAGGTGAGGTAGCATGAATGTTGAATTGGGGCTGGAAGTATAATTTCAGACTTAAGAGTGTTTTGTTTGAACTTTGTTTAAAGTCTTTGTTCTCTTGTCTTCATGGCAACTATAGTATGGTTTAAACATCTATTTTTGCATTATTTAGTTGTCTGTGTTTATGTGGCAAGAAAATGTAAGTATAGCTTGCATTTGTCAAAGAACATGTAGGTGACAGCCTGAAGAGTATGCTTTTAATAGGACCTTAAAAGTGAGAGCAAGAAGCTCTCACTTTTTCATGGAAGAAATTTTTTTTCATGGGAGAAATTAACTGGAAGGAGTACCAGGTGAATTAATACGTGAGAGTAAAGAAGGAAGATTTGAGCTACAGCATGTTGGTTGGACAATAGGAAAAACAAACAATTGCTTACCCTAAGAAATGCAGACATTATCATGAACTGCTGGCATTTTAGAAATGAGAGGAAAAGCAGAGTGGGAAGTGTTGAAGAAGGGAAACAAAGTGACGTAACAGTTGCTACATCTAGCTGTTTTCAGTGAGGCCCAGTGGCAGGACCAGAGATGGGCACAAACAGAAACAGAGAAAGTTCTCTTTGAACATAGAATCATAGAATCATGAGGGAACATTTTTTACTATGAGGGTGATCAAGCACTGGCATAGGTTGCCCAGGGTGATTGTGGAGTCTCCCTCCATGAAGATACAAAAAACCATCAGAATGCAGCCTTGGACTACTGACTCTAGGTGGCCCTGCTTGGACAGGGGGTTGGACCAGGTGACCTCCAGAGATCCCTCCCAACTTCAGCCATGCCGTGATTCTGCAATCTGCTGTTGGAAAAAATGATTTTATGATATCTCTTTTGATACTGTTTTATTACCTGTATTATGAAAGGTGAAATAGTTTTTAATAATTCATACCAGATACAATTTTTTGTGTTAAAGGTGTCTTTTTTAGTCTCGATGAAACATGAACCATTATGTATACAAAAGACTTAAAAAATATTTATCTAGTGCAGATGGTTCCTGAAACACTAAGGATCCTTAAAAAAAGTAGCACCTCATTCTGTTTTTATGCTTGTGCCTGGAAAATGTTTCTAACAATACAGTTTTTTAAGTTGACTGAGGTAATTTTAACTGAATATCAAACTCTTAGATACACTAAAGTGTATGGGTTGTACTGGTTGCATGTTTCCTATAAAACTGTGCTGTTAAAGTTTAAATGTCAGAAGTTGCTGGCAAGTAATAACATCTTTATTCCCTTTTCTCCCTTCCCCACTGCACTGGTGCGCGCGCACACACACACACACATTATTAATATATTTGAATCAGTTTCCCATCACATTTCTCTGTGCACTTCCATTCTATTCTTGTTTTGATGTTTGCCTGTGAAGAAGAAACTGCACTGCTCTCAGCATAAGTTAATAAGCATTTTCAACCCCCTAAAATTTCTAGTGCAGAATAATAGGCTTGGAGGGGAAGCTGTGACTGGTATTCAGAAACAGAGGGAAGGAGTCCAGAACAACAGATGGTATCCTAACGTAGGCAAACTTTGGAAAAGTTCTGGCGGGAAAAGTCTAGAGTGTAAGTGTCTTGGTAAATTTGATGTTACGGAGAAGTCTGTGATAAAATGAGAGTGAATTTGCTTGTGTTACATATCATAGACTCATAGAATAATAGAATACCTCAAGTTGAAAGAGACCCATAAAGATCAATATCTCCCTTAGAGATTTTTTTTTTGTCTAATAAGCAGTGTTTTTACCACATGCGAACTGTAAATGAGTAAGTGAAGCTGTTAGAAATATTCTGTGTATACCCTCTAACTCATTTGTAGCTACTGTAAGAAATAAGTGTTTGAGACCATGCAAAAATACATTTGGCTGGAAAAAAATACAATTAAACAAGTACTTCTCAAGGAGTAGTGTCATGCAGCTAGCATATTGGCAGTTCATTAATTGCCCTGATTTATTTAAAAATATTTTCCTTCATAACTTATTTTTTCTTTGCTATCCAAAATCCGACCTTTCCAGTCCATGCATTCCTATTGTTATTTAGCTTTCTTGGGTATATAGAATTTAGAGGGTTCTTTCTGGCTTGTACAATGATAGTAGTGCTTGATCAGGTTGTCAAAGAGATTCTCTCTGAAAATAAATTTTACTGGTTTTACACAGTTATACTCTTGTTGCTCCAAAACATTATTGTTTTTATCAAAATAAATATTTTCATTTCTAATTCACATTTATTTATAGTTTCTTTCTCTTACTTCTAAACAGTAATTACTTTACTGTGATTTCACCTTTCTACTTACTAGATACAGAGAATAGTCATGTCACCTCTGAGCCTTTGTTTTGCTGTGTTCAACATACCAACTTTCACATTGCACAGTGAAGTCGGGCAGGCATCACTTAGCTAGCAGAAGTTCAGATTAATAACTGCAGACAGTACAGTTGCAGTACAGAGAAATCCTATCAAAAATACTGTAGTCAGGCTGGGTTCTTCCATCCATGAGCTACATACAGTAAGCCTTGCTTTTGTTTTAGTGCAGTTTGACCCTGCTGTATAAGTCAAACCATAAACTTGAGCCAATTTAAAACTACTTGATCAAGTACAATACACTAAGAAAGGAAATACCATCTTGTGTGTTTTCAGTGAGTCTATTATCCTGTAGATACGAAAAATAATATTTTCAATTTATTGTGTATATTAGCAATGATGAAAAATATCTTTGGAATTTAAAGTGAAAGATGTTTTGCTTAAAATTTATTTTAAATGGTTTTTAAGATTGTGGTGTTTGTTTTTCTGTAATTCAGATAGAGTTTTGATTCGAATAAAAGACTTGACAGTGGAGAAGGCTGATGAAGTGGTTTGGGTTCGTGGCAGAGTTCATACAAGCAGAGCTAAAGGTGAGAAGCCTTCAGGCTTTTATTTCCTCATATTTTGGCTGAATGTTTATTTTATTGTCATGACCTGTTAGTTATGTCATGCATACCAGAAAATTTTACCACCTGGTTACTCAGTGTTCACTTTGATTGGTTATTTTCTTTTTTTTCCACCTATCTTTTCCCAATAGGGGAAAAGGAAATTTTGTTTTCAGCTGAGTGGAAGTAGGGTATTTTGGTAAAAGTGAATTTTAGTTTTATCATATTGCTAAATAATGTGTAGGCGATTATAAAAGGAATTTTAAAATATTCTAGTCATTCTCCTTTGGGTGTTAACAGTTGTGAGATAAAACAGTTGCAAACTTCTACTGTAAAATGTACTTTTATTGTAAATGTATCAGTTGTCAGGCCATATTTATCCTGCTGCGTATGAGTATTTTCATTATACCTTTTCTTTGACAGGAAGCAAAAATCTGTGTTAAAATTTCAGAATTTTTACTTTCAGTTACCAGTACCTGGTTATACCTGTTTGAACTTCAAATAAGAAACATCATCTTTACAAGACAAAGGGAAAATCCTTTTATAGGTTCTGAGTGGTGTGGGCTGTCGTACTTGGCTCTTTGACAACCATATTTCTTCCCTGGAATCAGAAGTTCTCTCTGGAGATCAGTTTGCCATATGCAAACTTTAAATAGGCTTTGGCCTTTTCAGTTGACATCAGATGCTGACAACTGTTGTACTAGTTTCAGTTACGTTTGGCAGTTCTATAATGAGATATAAATACCTTGTCTTCCCAAGAGTTGAAAGAAAAGAGCATAAAGAAATTTTCTTCACAAGTGAAACTTAATGATAGTCTCAGAATTGAAAATAAAGCAAACTGGGGGCAAGAATCCATTACAGAATATTGTCACAGATACCAGATTAATTTTTATTTTTGAGGCTTCATTAAAAAAAAGATAAGTCCCTCTTAATGTGTCTGTACTGCAGCCAGTTAAGGACCTGCATGTAAATATATACATATAATGCAAATTTTAGTTTGTATGAGAATCTTTATATTAGGAAGTCTTCTGTGATTTCCTCAATAGTTCTGTAGTGGGTCTTACATGGAAGTGTCTCTGCTATTTATAGAACCTGTCAACCCTAAAAGGTGTGAAAGCCTTGGTCATTACAACTTTAAGTTGTTCAGACAGGAGATACTCTCTAATTTTAATATCAACATCGGTATATGAATAAGGGTATCCTTATGGCTTTTTCTTTTGTGGCTGTAGGAAGACTATTAACAGAATTTAGTATCATTAAACACAGGTGTCGTGTCTGTGCAGACCTTTAAAAAAAATGCAAAGCTCAGTAGTTGTTAATTACTCTCTCCATATTGCGTTTATATACGGTATCATTTTTCATGAAATAAGTGCTTAATTTCAAAACTCTTTTCACACAGCCTGATGAGTGAAAGCAAAGGTGTTGATTATGGGCATGAAGTGTTCTCAATTTATTGATTGTGTTTCTTGTTCCCTCTTGGTCTGACAACACAGAACAATTCTGACATTCAGGGAATGCCATACCCTTGTTTACATAATCTTTGGGGGAAAGAGTCTTTCAAGAAAAGCAAATGTTTAAGAGGAAAAAGTAGTATTAGGCTTTCCCACACACATCATGGTGCTATTCCTACCATTATGGAAAGTCTTGCAGGAAGCAGGAAAATCTTATGCAAAAATAGCTTTAGTTTATCTCAGAAGCTCGAATTTGACTCCTAAATAACCAACATATCCTTTATTTAATTCTGTCCAGTTCTGACCAATAAAGCAAAAACATTGAATTTGAACAACTGCAGCATCCAGCTGTCTCATATAGCAAGCCACTCATGAAATCTGATGGAAATGAACTGAAGGATGTGTAAAGAATGGAGTGTTGGGAATTTCTGTGGGTTGTACTGAAATTAAAGTGCTTGAGGCCCTGTGGTTTTTATCATAAATTGAATAAATGTTATTTCTGGCTTCATTTTAAAGCCAGCCTAAGCTACTGTTTGCTTTTATCATTGAAAAGCAGTTGGGAAATCAGCCTGGGTTCTGCCAGGCAGATGGGACTTGAGCAGGATGTTAGTCTGGAACTTGGTTCTGGTTTATGAATGCAGAGGTTTATAAAACATTGAAGTAGTATGTCTGAAAATAAGAATACCACCAAGAGCAAATTTTATAATAAACCATATACCTTTTTCTCTTTGCTGGCAGATGTCTGTAACTAGCAGTGTATTAATTTGTATGCCCAAACATTTTCTACTCTTTATACAAATTCCTTCCTTACATCCTTTTCTCTTAAAAGGTCTTGTGTCATTTGGTACTCCCATACAAGGAAGGAAATGGATTCCTTTTTGGTTTTATGTCTTTCTTTTGGCGGGATTCTCTGTGTGGGGTTTTCTCGTATTTGTTCAGTGACTAAAAGCTCCTTGCATTAGACTGAGTCAGACCTTTTTAAGCAAATTTCTTTTGAAGCTTTTAATCTTTTTGAGCAGTCTTGTGGCACAGTGTTGGTTTGTTTTATAGAAACTTAGGGTAGTTTACTGTTTAATGTGAGTAAATTTGGTCTTACACTTTTCACTTAAATGCCACATAAATATTCTGAAATACATGGGAGAAGATCCCATAATCCCTCTTCTTTTTTTCCCCCTCCCTCACTCTGTGCTTTTTTTTCATCTCTTGATCTGAAAAGGCATCTAATCATAAAGTAGATTTATGGCTTGCCTTTTTGATACTTTATTTTGCGTGCCTTTGGATCTTTTGGGAAAAGTTCTGTTTCCTCCTATAATCTTTGTAACTGTGATATTTTCAGTACCTCTATCAGTGAGTGTTTGATCATTTATCTTCTGTTTGATTAGAAATAGTTATATTCTACAAAACATCCTTTTTCTTCATGGAAACAACTACTGTTACTCATGACAGAAAGATTTGAGTCCTTTTATTATGCAGATACTGATCAGACTTCTGGCTTTTGGGATTAAGTACAACTTCCAAACTTTTGCTTCTGATTATAGTATGATAGCAAGTCCCTCCCTTTATTTCACTGTCTTCTCCTTAAATATTTACTAATTGAATGACATTGTAGCTGTCTGCAGCTGCATATTTTTATTTGAACACCTAACACATCATTGCTGAAACTTACATTTTTGGTAAATTATTTGTGACAAAAATCATGGAGACAGATTTTTTTTTTCTAGGAAATACTGTATCAAACTACATTGTAAGGAAGAAACACTGAAGTGTCACTGATGTGAGATATGACTAGCTTAACCAAAGAAACATAGTGTATTGTGTCCTATGGAAGAATTGTGTTTGATTTGTTGACTTGCTGGATCTGAAACACAGCCTGTGCTTTTCTAATTTAGATCTGTGGTTTAACGTTTGCCTGCAAGAAATATGTACATCCATACCATATTAGCTTCTTTACTTAGATATTGTAGCCTCTGGATTACAGAAATAGCTGTACTCTGTTTTCTGAAAATAAGGAATTATTTTTTTTGCATTTCTGAAATCACAGTCATAGGAAAAGGTTAGTTATTTCCAATACTTATAATCTTGGGCTTTAATAATATTTTGTACTAGTTTTATATGTTTGCTTTTATTTCCGTCAGATTGTTTGCCAAATGTTCTGCATTTTATCTTCTGATACTCTTCAAATTCTCTACAGCTATGTGTCAAGAATGGTGATCTACATAATTATAAATGAAAACTGCAACTGGCTTTTCAGTTTCATTGTCCAAGTTAGATACATGTTGATTTTAATGTTTGATAATCTAAGTCAACAATAACTGGGAAATAGCTGTTTATAACAAAGCTTCTGGGTTCTTCCTATTTTACCATTTAATGGAAATGTTATACTGTTATGAATCAGAACATGGAATTAAAATTACATTGATACATTTTATCAGATACTGGTACAACAATGAAGTGTTTGTTGTTGATTTCTCTCTCTGAGGAAGAAGCATTTAAAATCACTGCATTTCCTTAAATCTATGTTAAAGAGTAAATGGTTATTAGAGATGTGAGGAGTAATATGAAATGATTGTAACTGTCAGCTAAACAGATTAGAAAGAGGTTTGTTGACTTGGAAATACACATTTTAGAAGTCAACAAAGTGTAATATGTTCTTTGTAAATTATTATTAATTCCTATTAACTTCTTTTTCCCTGAGATGTTCATGAATAAATTGCTTTTACAAGAATTTTTAATTGGATCTTTTAGGTTCTTGTCATTCACCGGAATCAATACTCCTTTTGTTCCCTTCATTCTGAATGTGCAGTGTATTACAGAATGAACATTGTTGGTTTAGTCTCTGTGGTGCAAAATCAAGCCTATTTCTCTCAGAGGGTCTTTGTAAAGTGATCTCTACGGCTTTAAATTGGGAAGATGAGAAAAAAAATTCTTTTAAAATCATGTTGAGTTGAAGTAGCTGTGAGCAAAGCAAAAAGGAAAAGTATGGTTTACTTCTTGCAGTTAAAGAACAATGGATATTTTAAAAGTCATGATTTCTAGTTTTTGTTTTGCCTAGATATTGTTTCTCTTGGAAAGTTTGTTATTTTTAGAAAATGTCCATTCACATATTTATAGATGTAAGGCAGAATTATTTGATTTATATCAATATTTGGGGGGTGTGTGTACACACACTGACTAGTTTGATGTAGCTATTGGGGGGGGGGCAGTGATGAGGGGATAGACAAAAACCCCTACTTAAATTTTCAGCTTACTGGTAAGGTAGTAAAGCATTTTTTTTCTCATTCACAAAGACTTCGAGTAACTTGTCCTTAATACACCTGCGTTGTTTTTCTTTGTATTCAGGGAAGCAGTGTTTCTTAGTCCTGCGTCAGCAGCAGTTTAATATCCAGGCTCTTGTGGCTGTGGGACAGCATGCAAGCAAGCAGATGGTAAAGTTTGCTGCCAAGTAAGTAAGCAATTATATCCTGTTGTCAGAGTAAACAATGGTGGGAACCAGGACTCCCAGGGGTTGGGACCATTTTCACACATTAACATCAATGCTTCGTTTGTTTTAAAATGTAGTTATTTAAATTGTCAGCTCTCTACTGCATTGAATACATTACACTGACAAAAGATAAAATAGAGAACAGGCTTGAAATTCATTCTGAACTGCTGAAGCAGCATTCTTTCACCATAGACAACCTACATTTACTTTCAAGCCAGCTAACAAAAAGTCTGGCGAATTGAGCTTAGTGGGACACTTCATTCTGTGCGTGGTGCTTGTGTATGTCTGCACATGTTCAGGGTTTTTCTTCTACGAGACATGCAGTGTAGTAGTAAGTTTTATAGCTAGAACTGACATGGAGAAGTTCCATATTGCAAATTGAAGAACGAAGAGTAGCTTCTGTGCACTGAATTAATCTTATTTACACCTTATTTTTTGGCACTAGAATGTTTAAGGAGAGATATAATTTATTTATTTAAATATTGGGGGAGGGTAATAGGTAGGCTTGCCAGTTAAAGAAGTGTTTGTTGCTGTAATTTGAATTCAGTTATTTGATTTATTTTGCTCTTAAAGATAAAAAATTACCTTCCCCTAATGATTGCCTCATGATTGTGCTTTCAGGTTGTTCAGTACTGAATATGCTAGCATGATAAAGGTGTTCTTATAGTAGGGATTTTAATCATGTATGTCTGCTTGTTCACAAATAAAAATGTGGATCAGTTCAGTGCAGTAATATGTTTAACATGTGGCACTTGAGTTGCTTCTGTGTAGTTCTTGGCATTACTCTCATGTCTGGGAAGGGAGCCCCCACTAATTAGCTGCAAAAGTGCTACAGCTTTCAACCTTCAATATGTCAGGGAGAGGAGGGATTCATTATAGTACAGACTTCCAGAAGCCAAGTTAAAGAGGTTAGGATAATGCTTCTGCTGTTGAGGTTCAAGGCAATGGGAAAACAGAACCAGCAGTGTTTGTTGTTTGGCGATGCCTAGCATTGGCAGTGCCAGTGTGGAGCATGCTGTTTACAGGTGTTTGTGAGCCAAAGTGAAGTGTTTTGTTTCTTCATGAAATGTTTGTTCTCTCCAGTGCTTAGAATCTTTGAAAAGAATTAAGTGTATAATCTACTTGTTCCCTAATTCATCTCCCTCTAACCTACCAACAGTCTGCCTGTACTCTCTCAACAAAGTTGTGCTACCAAACAGTGAAACAACTATTATAGTTCTGATGCTCACTCTCCTATTATCTACTTCTCTCCAACATCTCTCTTTTTCAGTTTTCTTTGCAGTTCTTTCCTCTACAGCTGAATTTCTTCATGAGTGGCAGAGCTCAGTGGTTAGGAGCGCATGAAAGGGAAGAGTTGTAAGAGTTGTAAGAGTTCCATGGAACTTGTAAGAGTTCCATGATTTTTTTTTTTTTTTTGTCTGTGTGGATCAACTTATCTTGTTTTACTCCATTTTCTGTCAGGTTAGTGATTAAAAGTAGGTTATGGAGGTCCAGAGCTAACAAGGAGTGGTAAATGGTGGAGAAGGGTATCTGGAAAGAGTAGAGGGCAAAGCTCCTTTCTCTTCTGGCAGCAGTGAGCTGTTAAATCAGATGGAACCTCATCCTTTGGTTCTTTCCAATTTGCTGTCATCTCCCCACTTTTCTTGACAGACCTGAGTAGGCAGATTTGCGTTTGTGCTGTATTTTGACTTTTCATTCTACGCCTTTTTGTGACATCATTTGCTAGCTAAATCCTGATACTTCAGCCTCTCTAATTTATAGCATGCATGTTTTACAAATTATTTGTGCTTTTGAAATGCTTATATGTTTATCATCACATTCTTTGAATGATAGACCATTCTCTGCTACAGCCCTCTGGGTTTTCTTTTGGGAGTTTGCTTTTGTTTTGACACCATTAGTGCAATCATTTATCATTTATGCAACAAACATATTTCATTAATATCCTGCCATGCTGTTACTTTTTCCAGTGTTTTAACTTCTACAATTTTGTCTGATGTTGCCAATGGAGCTGCCTTGTGTCCTTCAGAGGCTGATGCTGTTCCCTGACTTGTGCACTTGTGGTCTCTGTGCCAGTAACACCTGAAGCACAGCAACAGTACAAGCTTTGTCTTCAGGCACTTTCCTGCTAGTTTTCACCTGCTGTAGAATAAAGCCAGTTACTAGTAGATGAGGCTGGTCTTAGATGTCTAAAAATAACTGTACTGTTTCTCTGCCTTTCTCAGTGTCTTTTTTCATCCTCTCTTGTTTGTTTCCTATACATTAAATGAGGATACACACATTTATTGATGAAAACATTTAACTTAAAAACTTTACATTTCATTAAATTTTTTAAACTAAACTTTTTCACTGGTAGTCCATAAATTTTATTTTTCATGTGCTACTTTATCATATTTTGATACTGGGTCCAAAATGTTCTTTAAAATGCTTTGTGAAATTCTGAATATTGAATTTTTAATGAGAACTGATTAAATCATGAACATTTTTTCTACAAACTTTCATAAATAATAAACAAACCAGTTCCTCTTTTAGATATTGGCACATGGAAACCAAGAACTTTCATAACCTTCTGTGGTCTAGCAACATTCTTATACTAGTTATCTCCATTGTCATAAGAATGTGAGTTCTTTTTAGTAAAACATTCTTAATACTGGTTTAACTCAGTTTTAGAAAGAAATTTCTGTGAGTTAATCTATGAAAATTTTCTAGTTGAACTTCTAGAACATGCGTAGTCAACAACATAGAGCCACTGGAGATACTGGTTTGGCAGTTATGGAGTCTTTCGTCAGAAAAAAAACCCCAGCCTAGTCCTGCAATGGATGCTGTATAAGAGAAAGAGTTGTCTCTGTCAGCTAGTAGAGGTGACAAGTGATGCAATTAGTAATTTATCAACCTGCTTTTTTCTGCAATGTATTGGGTGTGGTTGGATTTAGTTTTCTTTACCTTTTTTTTTTTTTTTTTAGATCAGCATTAAGCCTCCTCCTTTATCCCCTCCATAGCCATGTCATATGATTTAGCAGTTGGGAGAGGTGGTTAACAGATTCTAATGTAGCTGCCCAAACATCATGTGCGCACTCAGGAAGTAAGTTGATGGCTCTTTATATAGGCTAGAGAATGGAAATTCAGAAGAGAGATTAAAAAGCGGGGGCAGGGGAGGAGAGGAAAGATGGGTAAGCATTTATGAAAATACTTCATAGTGTAGAAAAATACACATAAGTTCATCAGCTAGATAAATTTGTAATACTAGGAAAACTGCTGCAGAAATATTCCTTTATCCATTTCTGTTTAACTTTTATATCAGTGATCTGGGAGAAAATGTTAATTCGCAGCTGTTAACCCAACTGGCAACACAGAAATTGGAATGGTAAAGTAGGGGCTAAGAGTATATAGTAACCAGGATTCATTTAGAATAATTGCTTTGTCACTCCTCAGTGTGCATTCTGTATCTTTGTGATCATTAGTTCAAATTCTGTGTATGTTCAGGATTAATGCATAGGAAAGTAAGTGATGAGAAATGTAAGATAACTGACTTAACAGGAGTCCACGTGGTTCTCTCACCTACTATACTAGGAGATTTGAGTTTTGAAAAAAAGGACTAAAATGCCATTAATGCAATATATGCCAGTTATTAGACTATTTCTGAAATATTTTGGCCACTTTTGTTATCTTGTATTGGAATATATGTCAAATTGGGAAAGGTTGATGGTGAAGCTGCAAGATGAAATGATATGCAGTCAGGCAGATCTGCCTTCCTGTGAGACTAAAGAAAACTTCCTATTCTATTGAAGGGATTTTAGTGATGTAAATTGCAGTCTGATGGTATCTATGCAAGAAGATTTTCTGCCCATGGAGGGTTCTTTACTTGCAGATACAAAGGTATGACAAGATGCAGTGAACAGATGGTGAAGCTAGGTAGGGAAAGGGAAATAAAGTGCCTTTTTTTTTTCATTTTCCCCTCAATACAAATGATTAAAAATGTGTAGTGAATTTTGCTACTTAAGATCTTTAAAAGAAGATAGATTTTACAGTTGCTCTTAACTGAGTTGAGTATAAAATGTTTATACTTTCAATTATTTACAAAATGAACTAATTTTTCCAAAGTAAACTCTATTGCCTTCAACTTTCACTGACATTCAGATAAAGAATAATTGATTATTGTTTTATGACAATTGTTTTAATGTTTTTAGGTTTAATGATGTATAAATAGAATAATTTGTGTAATCTGCTTACAGAAACACAGTGTTAAAGAAAAAAAACAAACAAGAAAATTTCTGAACAAGTATAGATGCTTCCAATAAGTAAACCATTTTCTATGTAAAGTCTATAAATAGCCAAGTTTTTTTCAGTTCTTCAGACTTCTGATCAAGAAAATGTGGGTTGTGATTCACTTAGGGAGGCCCACATGGAGTTCAGCTTGCAACATGAAGCTGTTGATGAAAGATGTTGTCATACAGACTACAATAATGCAATCCTGTGGTTAAAAGAGAAAGTCTTGGCTAATAGACCTGCAGATAATTAAGAGGGACATAAGGCATCTAGCGGACATTTTAGTAACTATAGTCTTGATTTTTTTTGAAAGAAACATTACATTTAAAGTAGCAGTTTGCTATACAGAAGAATCTTTTAGCATCAGACTTTATTACTAAAATAGCTTTGAGGATTAGAAAATGTAAACATCATCTGTCTTAGTGCATCATGCATCTAATTTAGTTGCTAGTCCTTTGTAATATTAATTACAGTTAGAAATACTGTTGTCTTGAATGGAAATGGTGATAGCTTTGGCATGCTTTTCTGCTACTTGTTCACTTTTTGTTTGTTTGGGGATTTTTGTTAGCCAGGGGATTTTCATCAGAAAATCACCTAGATTACTTAGTCTGCTGCTGTGGAGAACAGTTTGCTATAGTTACTAGCAGTCAATTAAAGCATCTTGTTTCTTCTTGTAACTTGAACTGAAATTACCATTTCAGTATAATTCTTGGAATTCTCTGTTGGGATCAAAGCAGCACCTTCTAGTTTTCTGTAGTTTATGTGGTGCACGAGCTTTTACTTCCATACCAGATTAAATACGTAGTCTGAAGAGGAAAGGCATATTTTCTAATTATCAAGTGAAAGTCCAGAGTAGATGATGAACATTTGTAAAAACAAAGATGCCCATGTGCAGCAGTAAACTTGGTAGTGCTTTTATGTGCCCAGGCTGTATGCATACTGGGATACAGGGATCTACATAGGTAGGAATTGAGTTCAAATACATCTTTAAGATTATGTCAAATTTAATGACTAAGGGTTGTTACAGTTTTAAAGTGTGCTCCAGATGAAGATGCATACTGTTTTAAGTTCAACTCCAGCTTAGAGACAGAAAAAGCACATTTAATCACAAGTGAAAAGTTTAAGGTTCTGCTGTGCAAGTTTGCAAAGCAATATTACAGTTACAATGATGTGAAAGTCAGTTTCTGCCTGTATTTTTAAACCAGTACCGTTTTACATGTCTTGAATTCCATGTGTGTTCTGATCAAAGCTCTGTAATGACTTCACAAACACCAATTCTTAGTCACGGGATTGATAATCTGATGATGAATCCATCATACAACATAATTCAACTATTTATTTTCTATTTCGTGGTGCAGAGAATTTGCTTCAGTAAGTTTAAAAGTTTTTTTTATTTGCTATTACTAGTGATAGGATTTTTATTCAGCGGATTGGAAACTTTTCAGTGAAGACACTACTATTCATGTCATTAGTAGTCTTTTCTGGGCATTTGCCAAAATGCCAACATGAAAAAGGAGGTGGGGAAAATAGAGGAGAATTGTTTAGGGGAAAAAAGTTAGCGTAAGAGTAAAGCTTTCATTCTTTTAAACATCACCACAAGGCCACAAGGATGATCAGGGGTCTGGTGCATCTCTTATGAGGAGACATTGCAAGAGCTGAGTCTGTTTAGTCTAGGGAAGACTGAGAGGGGATCTCATGAATGCATGTAAATACCTCAAAGGCGAGTGCCAGGAGGATGGTGCCAGACTCTACAGTGTTGCCAAGCAACAGGATGAGGAGCAATGGCCATAAACCAAAACACAAGAAGTTTCACCTCAACATGAGGAAGAACTTTTGTTGAGGGTGGCAGAGCACTGGAAGAGGCTGGCTAGGGAGGTTGTAGTCTCCGTCTCTGGAGACATTCAGTGATATATTCTCTGTGCGTTTCTTGTCATCACGTTCTCTTGCCTCCAAAGCATTGTATTGCTGCCTTGGTCATTTTAAGGAGGTTTTAATAATCATTTGCAATAGAGTGTACTTCTAAGCACTGAGTGCCATTTCTCCTTGTCTTTTTTGACTTTGTTGCCTAAATAAAATCTGCTTATCCAAGTTATTTTCTCACCTATGACTCTTGAGACTTTTGTTATTGTTTGCTTATAGCACACTAACTTTATACCATATTTTTGGAAGACATTCAACAAGTAGTATAGTGTTTTAATATACTATTAGTGACTGTTAGCAGAGAGCAATTAAGACGTCCCCTGAAATGAGAGAAATGACTTACAAGCATCTTACATCTTTCAGTAACAAGTCCTGTATTTTAAACAAGCTTAGACTTCCTTTCAGTTTGTTGTTCTGGTGGCTAAGACATCTTTCAGATAATTGCATCAGCTGACACATAGAAGAATGTATGTGACCTAGAAAGAAGAACTATGCAACTCGTCAGTTTGTGTATATACATGCAAAAACTGAGTGAGCACTAAGCTTAATCATAATTCTTTCACTCCCAAGTTTTTTATCCTAGTTTGAATTTATCATGGCTGGGAGTATTTTAGCAAAGTCCTTAATTACTCAGTTATTATATATATAATAAGTAACTTTTCTTAAATCCTTAATTCTGTTTTGCTGTTCCAGCAGTCCAGAGAGTACATGAACTTAGTACTGAGTCTGGTGCAATGTGCAGTGAAATTTAGTAAGCCTCCTATCCTATCTTTATTGACAGCATCAACAAAGAGAGCATTGTGGATGTAGAAGGCGTTGTGAGGAAAGCACATCAGAAAATTGGAGGTTGTACTCAGCAAGATGTTGAGCTTCACGTTCAAAGGGTAAATTTTTGAGCAAGTGGGGCACTGGTTAATTGTTTGAGAAATTATCTGTCTAGGTTGTCAGTCTGCAGTCCCATACCAGAGAAAGAAAACCGCTTTAAACTACAAATTCAGGTGTATCATATATAAACAGGAAACATTTCTGGGTTTAAGAGATTTGACTTTTAGAATTTTCTATTTTTATCTGCCATTTGAATTACAGTACAAAGTAAAATAAAGTATCTCACTGGAACAATTTGGGTGAGAATGCTTGTAATTCTGGATTTTCATTCATAACTGCAGCAGATAGTGTAATAAAAAGTCTGATTATTTTTAAATGCAAGTCAGAAGTTTCTTCTTCATCAGATAGTTACAATCTTTCCCTTAGTACAATACAATGGAATACATATCTCAGCAAAAGTAGAGCACTGGCTTAACAGTGTGGAAGCTCTTGAAATCTGAAATTCCTGTAGCTTGTGTTGTAGGGCTGGAGGAAGTGCAACTTCGTAATTTGTTTAAATAGAAAGTGTATTTAAACCTTTATGTAATATCCTTTCCTTCTAAAGGCTTTCAACCAAACTCTATGCCTACAATACAGCTGAAAACAGTCACCTTAAGACAATGTACAATGACTATTACAGTTACAGCAGTAAGGGAAATTTTAGGTAACAGTGTTGGGGAAAATCTGCAGATTTTGAAGAAACGTGTTTTAATATATGTGCAGATTATCATATGCTTGATTTTTCTGAAAGAATATCAAATTCACTGCACTGTGACTACACTGTAAGGCAAGGTGGTTTTCATTCTCTGATTGTATTTTAGGTATTTCATGAACTTTCAGTGTGAAATGGCTCTTTCAGATATCTTTCAGATGATCTTGCTGGAATCAGAACCTCGCTGTGAGATCTAATAGTTTCAGACCTGGCATTCATGCCAATAGGCTTGCCCTCAGGCTGCGTGTACTTGCTCAACTCAGTGCTTCCCAGAAGAAAAAAAAAATATTTTTAATCTTTCAACAGGAAAGCAACTAAGCACTTCCAGTATTGTCATGAGAATGCACCCATGTGTCTCAAGTATTTGAATAAAATCACTGTGTTACAGTTAACAGCCTATGCAAACACTGTTTCAAGTCTGTGCCAGAAATATTCTTCTGGAAATCACACCTTTTGAGCTGATTCTTATGCTATTTCTGTTCCTGTCTCAATTTCAGATCTATGTGATCAGTTTAGCTGAACCCCGACTGCCCTTACAGCTGGATGATGCTGTTCGGCCAGAAGTGGAAGGAGAGGAGGTGAAACTTTGTATCCTCAGATACTTTTATTGTCTTTGAAATTAAACAACATCATGAAATCCAGGCAACTTCCTTAATGCAGGGATTTGGGGGTTTTGTAAGGCTTACATTTTAATTACTTTTTGTTACGCAGAACTGGGTTAGAAATCTCTATAGCCTTGATACCTGCTGAACTGCAGAAGGTCAAAACCAGAGGGTTTGTAGTCTTCTGTGTGTGTCTTCTGTGACCCCACACACAGAGAACTCATAGCTGGGTTCTGCCTGTGACCTCTGGAAGAAGTTAGACCTTAAGCTTTGCTGCCAGTTTCTAGAATGATCTAGAAATTCTACTGAACTTAGAAGTAGCCCTTGTTTTTTAGCCAAAGGATATTTTTCCGTTTATTTTGTTTTATTGTTCTTGATTTTGCTTTTGGGCTTGGGATTTTGGTTTGGGTTTGGTTTGGTTGTTTTTTTTTTTTTGGGTTGGTTGGTTTTTTTTGAGGTGTGTGTATTCATTATGTATTTTTTCACAACTGTTCAGGATGGAAGAGCTACTGTAAACCAAGATACAAGACTAGACAACAGAGTTATTGATCTGAGGGTAAGAAATGTGCTGTGTTGCATGCTTGCCTGCAAGTGTTTATTCTTCATATTTCTAATCTGTGAAGCAGTAAAAGTCATGGATTTGATGGAAGTGTATTGTTGGCCAGAGGAAAAATAAACAACATGTTTTTGTATTTGTGAGTGACTTTGTGAAAACACAGGTTTTTTTAATCCTAAATGTTCACCTTTTGTGACATTAATCAAAGAACACATATCAGTAGTTTAAAGGTGAACATTTAGGATTTGGCATGTGACCGTGTACGTCTGGGCTTTTATATTTACAAAAGTTAAGGGTGATTGAATAGGGACAGTTTAGAAACGCTTTTTTCTCAGATATACCTAAAAACTGTAGTAAGAGCTCAGTTTTGGAGTATAAGATGGAAGGTTTTAATTCAGTGTTTAATAGAGATGCTGTAGCGCATGTCTCACAAGTAAAATTGTACCAGGCTGTGATACCAATCTCATTCTCTTTGTTTCTTCCTTATGTTTTGCTTTTTTCTTTTCTGAAACACCTTTCTTCATTCAGGTCATAGAGACACAACGTTGTGTGAATTCACATACCTCCCAAATATTTACTCTTTCAGATCAGTAGCAAAAAACTGTACACTAAATCACTTACATAACTTTTTTTTTTTTTTTAAATTGCAGCTAATACTAAGCATGTAAGTAAGAAACCATTCTTGCTGACATGAGGCTTTCTGGTCTTTTCCCTATTGGCTCTCCACAGTAAAGTTTTTATTAACTTTTCATTGAATAAAGAACTTCGCTCATTTTTATGGCGTATCTAGTAGTGCATTCAAAGTTCTGCTAATGAACTCAGTATATCAGTAGTAGTTCTCATTACTCCAGTCTGTGAACCTGGGAAATAAAAGTAATTTATTTACTGGAGAATTTATTTATCTGGAAAAATTGACACTAAGATGCTTAAAGCATTTGAAAGTCTGATCTCCAAATTTCAGCAACTAAAACTACATGTGCAATTTGTTTTACCTGGACCAAAGTTAATTGCTTTTCACTTGACCTTACGTATAATACTGAGCAACTTCAATTTGTGATAACTTTGCAGGGTACTCAGTATCTCATCATACTGGTCTCTTCATCTGTGTCTTAAATTAAGCCTTTGATGAAAAGAATTCTATATTAATGGTTGAAAGTGAAAATCATTTAAAGGATCAGCAGCTTATGGTAGTGGTAAGACAGGGTACTAAATTGAAGGGAGAACTCTAGGATGCTCAGAAATGAAAGTTTTAGTTGAACTTCTGGTGATGAAGAAATACTCAACAGCGCTCCAGAGAAACTTAAGAAAATCCATTAAATGAATGGTATACCTATATAATAAACTGTAAAGAGCCATGAACCCCAAAGAGAACAGAGAAATACTACAAAGGGAATGACTGTTAAAAAAATACTAGCTGAAAATAATGGCATGAAAGTATCTGTGGCTGTAATTAAGATGAGGGCACCTGCACAGTAAAACCTAAGAAGGCGTATAGTAATGGAAAAAGAAGTAAGACTGTAATGCCATAATAAACACAAGAGATGGAACAAAATAGATGGGCTAAAATTCTTCTGTCCTCTACACAGTCAGTAGTCCAGCATGACTCTCTCAGTACTTCTTACAAATCTCTGCTGGTACAGTAATAGAAGATTAGTTAATCAGTATTCTGCCTGGAGGGTGCAGCTGGTGAGCTAAGTGGGTGCTGCTATGACCTTTTATAACTTGTATGTCCCAACCAGTGTCAGTACACCATTTATTCAGTAGTATTTGGCACCTTGTTTTGAGGTCTGAACCTTAATTCTGCCTTCTGCAGAAGCTATTTTTCTCCTTAGCTCCAACAGCTGCTGCAGTGTGGTGCAAAACAGCTACTTCATGCAGAACAGGAATTCACGTTAACTTTTTATGAAACTGAATGAAGGATGAAGTGTCAAATCTCAGTATTTAAGTGCTTTATGTCTCCTCCTCTGCATGCACCTGTGGCTGGGTGTAATCTGGCCACAGCTTTCCCTAGATTAGGTTTAGGTATCTATCTTAACTTCCTCCTATGTACAGGAAAAGTTTCTGTCTCTGACTGAGGAACATTTCTGCATGTTTGTTTCACATTTCATTATTTGTTTCAGACCAAAAGCAGATTATTTTGGATCAGTAGGCTTATGCCTATTCATGTTTGCTTTGGCTTTTTTTCTGCAGAAGCTTTGCTTGTGCAAAAGAAGATTCTAAATAATAATGTGTTACTTTGACCTGTGCTTTTAAAAGGGAGATCTGAATTAGTAGACAAAGTATTTAATGAAGAAAGGGGAAATTCCAGTGAGAGCATATGCTTATATATATGTACACATCCTAAGTACTGTATGCAGTGGAATCACAGGAGCAGGGACACAAAGGCAGTTTGTCTTTCAAAATAACTGAACACCACCACCCCCCCCCCCAAAAAAAAAAAAAACAACAAACCAGAAACAAACAAACAAACAAACCAAACAAAAACCAAAAAAATGAAACAACAAAAAAGAAGTAATTGATTTTCAGTGATTTGGTTGGATAGACTGGAGCTGTATTTCAGAAACGGGAGTTCAGAGAACCACTAATGTTTCAAGTGCACTGCATGACCTAAGGCATGATCTAAGGAGGATTAGAAGACACATTGTTTTAAAAGCTCAGAGATATCTGAAACCATTGGTAGCCACTGCTGTCCCATACCTCTTCCTTCCAGGAAAACCTAATCATGGGCAGATGGGAAGAAATGTTAACAGAGTGGTTCTGACATAGATACTGAAATGATCTGTTCCTGCAAGTGCGGGAGGAAGTCCAGCCACAGGTACATGTACCATCTAGTTCTGGTTTCCTCAGTGCCCCAGTTTTTTAAGGAAGAAGGAGGTCATCGAACATCAAAAATAGAGATACTTTTTTGTATGTTTGTTTTGGGGTTTTTTTTTTAGAAAAATTTAACAAACTATAAATGCATAGATCTTGGCTAGACTTAGACTAAAAAAAGGTCTTTAAATGGAACTGAAATTATTGTCCATTTAAGCACAGTATTTAAAGTAGTTAAGTAGTTTAACTATTTTAAGTAGTTACAATGAGTTCATTAGATAGGGCTAAATCATGATAAAGTGGAGCTGTGAAACTCAGTTATTGCATCACTGAAAGGGACTGGATTTCAAAAAACAGCATTACTCCATCCAGCTATGATGTATAAAAAGGAGAGTGCAATTATGATGCAAAAGGAGTGCAATTAATAATAAGGAAATTGCATTAATGTATATTTAATATGCAGAGTATTCTGCAAAGATTGCAAGACTTTCATGGTTGTGTACATGTGAAAATAGACCAAGTTGTGCCCTGTATTTTTAACAATCTTGCATTTTGTTGCTGACAAAGATCTCCCAGAGGTGCCTGATAATTTTCTTTGAGGTTAAGGATGGGAAGTACTTAAATGCCAAGATCCCAAGCTATTGCTGTAGTTGTTATTCTGATGGTGAGGAAAAACGGTGATTATTTAAGGTGGAAGGGTTTAAAAATCCTTTCCAAAGAATGATGACTGAGAAGGAATGAATTTGTTCCTGATGGGGTAACTCATAAAATACAGATCACAAACTTGTGGAGTAAAAAAATCAGGGGTGTAGAGACAGGAGAGCTGGTAAGAAGAAAGAGTCGTTGTATAGACCAGATTTTCTTTCAAATAACCACAAGTGACCCATGAGGAAGCCACTGTTGACCTAAGCATCTGTTTTTTGTGATAGCTTAATAAAAGTCAAACTGGTTGATTCAAGAGCTGTTTGATTTACCATTCCTTTACTGGAACAATTAAAAAAAGCAAATTGGAACACTGATTGTGTTTTTAGATATTTCCTTCTATGATTCTGCTGTTCTTAACTGAAGTATTCGTTTCATGAAGATCTGTGGTAGGTAAAAAACAAGAAAAGATGAAAAGTGAAACACTGATTTTTGGGCTTTGCTTCTTAGTTTGTCTTCATCTGAAATAAAAATCAATTCAGGTTCATCCAGTTTTAACAACGGACCTGACTGATTTCCTTACTCTATCTTACTTTTTATGTCCAGTAGGGTTTTTATCTTAACAGTATCAGTCCAGATTTGATTTGAATTATGCACATTATGCAGTCCTGATTCTGTAATTGCGCCTGCTAATGCACAGCTCATTGAGACCAAAGCATGGTGTTTATAGGTCAACATTATCCTATTTAAACTGCATAAAGTATAAACGTTAAACTCTATCTCTAGTTGTTACATGATAATCCAGCTGTACACTGATCTTAATGCAATTTTGCCTTTTTTTTTTTCCCCAAAATACTTGATTACTTAAAGCTTGATTTCATTGTGTTGAATTCAGCTTACTAATTGCAAAAGCTGTGTTTTTCCTGACTGAATTCAAGCTGTAATGAACAAGCAGATGTACAGTTTATTTTATTGTGGGTAGTGATTTGGTAGTGGAGACATAACACAGTCCCAGTCATTTAGACAACAAACTTCATGTTCATATCTTCTTCTTATACTATAAGTAATATTGAAATTTGAATAAAGGTTTACTTCAGTCACTTTGGGGTTAAAAAAAATGTTGCTTAACAGAAACCTGTTTCCTAGCAAAACCTTCTTTTCTCATACATAGTAGAGGAATTGCAAAAATATTTACATTATTTAAAACAATGTGTATTACTTAAAAGAATATAGCTTATATTATTTTCCCTTTTTATTTAGCCTACTTAATGTATTTAGTGATTATTCATGGTAGAAGATAGCTAGTTAACAGCAGGCACACAGAAAAGCAAAACTGAGGTGAGAGTGGAACAGTCTACAGCTAACATGAGAGTAAAAAGAAAAGTTCACAACTTTGCACGTATGTGCCTCAGTCTCATCTCTTTGAGATAGGATCACATAAGGTGTTAACTGTCCTCAATTCTGTTGAGCACATTTGTTGGTCTCTGGCAGCTTACATGGCTATTATTCTAACACTGCAGCTTGTGCCAAATGAAATGCGGTAGTTGTTTTTATAATCTTGATTTTAGTGTTAAAATACACTCTGTTATACTATTATCAATATTTTCCTGTGTGATATTTAAATAACAAACACACCGGTGAAACTGGAGTGAGATTATAACCAAAACTCCTATTTAAGCTTTGTTAATTACACAATTTTTAATAATCGCAACAATGGCGATTATTAAAAATAGTGAGTTTTCCTGTAAAATCATCTTCAGTTACGTGACATAAGTTTATTTCTGTTTCTGCTTAACTCTTGAAGGAATGTTTACTGTACTTGCCATAGTCTCAGATGAGATGGTTTGTCAATATGTGTGTGGAAGAGTTCATATTGGAGTAAACACTACAGGAAAAGAATGTCATGGCAAAATCTTTTTAAGGCAAAGGTAAAAATTGATTCATTTTGACAACTGTCTCTGTCTTACAACACAGTTTGCTGAGTTGTACCCAAGTGTGGTAGCTGACATGGTAATGGTGTTACCTACCATGGTACAAAACTTTGTTAACACGCATACCAGCATCTCATTTAAAGAGATGCTGGATAGACAAGGTAACAGCTTGAATTATTTTCTTCAGATAAATTCACTCTCTTTTTCCAAAACATTCTACCAGCGCAAATGATCTAATTAAAATTTTGCTTCATGTGTAGATACAGAGCCATCTTTGGCGAGTTGTAATGGCACGTGAAACTTCTGAGGTCATGCATTTGGCTCCAGTGCACACTGAGTTACAGTTCTTCAGGAGCTTGTTTCAAATGTCTTATTGGTGTGTTTCTTATCAGGAGACTGCAGTAGAATCATAGAATCAACTAGGCTGGAAAAGACCTTTAAGATAATCAAGTCCAACCAGGACTGCCAAGCCCACCACTAAACCGTATCACTTAGGGCCTCATCTACACATTTTTTGAACGCTTCCAGGAATGGTGATTCTACTACTACCCTGGGCAGCCTGTTCCAATATGTGATCACCTTCTCTGTGAATAAATTCTTCCTACTATCCAATCTAAAAATCCCCTGGTACAGCTTGAGGCCATTACCTCTTGTCCTGTCACTTGTTATGTGGGAGAAGAGATTGACATCCACCTCACTACAGCTTCCTTTCTGTAGTTGTAGAGTGTGATAAGGTCCCCCCTGAGCCTTCTTTTTCTCCAGACTGAACAATTCTCTTAGCTGTTCCTTATAAGACTTGTTCTCCAGGCCCTTCACCAGCATCACAAATTCTCAAGTTGCCCTTGTCAGTCTCTGAAGGAACAGACACTGAAACTCAGCTACCTTGGGTAAGAAGCAGAGTGGTCTTGTCAGGTCTAGTTTGAGGTATGAAGAATTGCTGCTTGTTCTTTACTTATAGTTAGATGAAAGCTTCAGCGTCCAGATCTGTGAATTTGTCTGCTTTCATAAATACTATTTTTTAAGCATAATATATCATTATAGATGGAATTAGGAAGACAGTCTTTGCTCTGCATTCTCACTAAGTCAGGAGGAATTAACTGTCTGACAAACTACTGTTAGTGGAGAACTGTGTTCGTTATTGACTGGCTGACTGACTGTGCACAGTTTCAGGTCAGACCAAGTAATTGCTTTCAGATTTGGTACAGCAACCATTTTTTCTTTTCCCTAGGACTGTATGATTTAGGACTGCATTCTTACCTGCTCTGGCGTGAAACTTGGTGTTGGTTTGTCAAAAGGGGAGAGAAGAAAATGTTACTATCCTGCTTTAAATAAACGTGACACCATCTCTCTCTTAGCATTTTTTGAAATTTATCTGATTTATCAAAACCTGTATTGGTAAACCCAAACAAGTTGTCATCTCTTGGAAAATGTCTTTCATCTTCTAAGTAGGAGATGGTTAAGAAAAAAAAAATTAAAATACCCAAATAACCCTTTGAATCATCCCAGTGCTTCCATGTAATACTAGCAAATTATGCTCAGAACTCAGGCAGTCTTAGCATATGTCTGATTCTGGGAGAACCATGTAGAAAAGGTGAAAAAGTTTGAGGGTACTTCTGTAACTGCTGCTCAAAACCTCATTGCCTTCATTTTGAAAGTAGTAGGAGTAGTGGCTGTGGTTAGTGCTATCAGACAGTGAGAGCTGGTAGCTGTTATTTACTAGTCTGAACCACTTATACTCCTGAGATATTTTATCAGTCAGCTAAAAGTGCAAATACCTCCAAATTACTGCAGATCTGCAGCATTATTACAGTTTTCTCTTTTGTTTTTCCAGTGAAGCACTATCTTTATCTTGCAGAGACGACAGATGTAGCTTTATTTCAACGTATCTGCTGACTGGCTGTCTAAATTTGGATGCTTATATAATTTGTTTTGGTTGGGGGTTTTTTGTTTTGTGGTTTTGTAGGAGTCATGTGAAAAAGCCCACAAGGCTCTTCTTACGCTAACTGAAAAGTCAGGTATCTTTCAGAAAGGAGAAGTAAACAGTGCTATGACGCAGATTGTCGTAAAGAACTGCTCATAGTTGTTTGCAAGAATTCAGTAGGTTTTATATATGCTGCTAGGTTGCTAACTGTCAGGTCTTAAAAGCTGCAAACACAAAATCAGATACGGGTTCAGTGTTGACATATTGCAGTGGTTTCAGCATTCATTAAGGGCTTTTTTTTTTTCTTCACGCTAAAGCCCAAGAACATTACAGGAACATTTAGTGTGGGTATTTACTAATGAGATAAGTAGCTTAACTGTCATATACATAAACAAAAAGATGATGATCAGTTCAGCTAAATCTACCTTTTTTTTTTTTTTTTCCAGCTAAATGTACTTTGGGAGTAAATTCTGAAAAGACAGAACTGCAGTTCACATGATCAGGTGTTTTGTGGACTGCTTTAAATGCTGAGAGTTTAGACCTTGGATTTGGAATGGTTTTGTGGAAGTGTTGTACATGGTTAACATGTGGCTGTGTTTTTACATGCAAAACGTTGTATTTGATAGGCTTTAATAGACACAAATGTTTCTACTTCATGTAAGTTACTGATGGCTTTGCCTTTATCGTATGCTGTATATTACTGCAGCTGCTCTAGTTCAGTGTGCTTGAAAGCTTTTTAATAGGTTTAGTGGTTTTGTTCAATTTTTTACTATAAAATCTTTATTTGCAGAAGCATATAATAAGTGATTAGTTAAATGTAAAACTGTCCGTAGTGTCTCCTTTATAACTGAGTATGCCATAAATTGAAATGAGGGGTTTCTCTTGTTTCCTTTACTGTTTCTTTTTGTGTAATGAACAATTATCCATTTGCATTTCTCTCTGTTTAGCAAATACAACAATCAAGTGTTCCTAAGACAAGAGATTCCTCCTCTTTCTAGCTCTCCAGAAAAATTGTCAGGAAAAACTAACTTAGGATTCATTACTTTATCTTCTTCTTATAGACCTCTACCAGTCAGGCAATCTTCTGCGTTCAGTCTGGAATTTGTCAGCTTTTCCGAGAAACTCTTATTCGCAAGGGATTTGTGGAAATTCAGACTCCCAAAATCATTTCAGGTAATGTATATGTGATCCAGCAGCTACAGGTCATCTTCTTTTAGAGTTGCTTAGCGTACCTGTCAAAAATTTAGTAAGTTTTTATGTAAAAACCGTAAAGTTCTATTTCTAATTTAGATGCAACATAGCTTCTCCTAATAGGTATCAAAGTTGTTGTTTACATTTCTGCTGACTTCAGATGTTAAAGGAATGACAAGACAAATATATATACCTGATTTATATACCTTGCAGTGCATTTAAAGTTTTAATTTGATTAAATACAGATGCCTGATCATATGCATTGTTCTTCAAATCGGTGATCTCAATGTTGAACGCTGCCAGTTCCATACCCAGTATAAAAAAAAAAAAAACGCTCCACTCTAATTTAGATAAAAAGTAGCTTCCATCATGAAGAAGTTACAACAAACATATCATGGTATAAAAGATGATACTATACAATATGTCACTTCTTTAGCAATGAGTATATGGCTAAATAGAAGGTGGTGGATTATTTTTCTGAAAGTGTGGCATAACAGCTTCAGCCCGACTTAAAGTCTGGAAATGTAGATTCTGCTTCTGTTTCTAGTTCTAGAAATGTAGATTCTGCTTCTAGTTCTAGAAATGTAGATTCTGTTTCTAGGTGATCTGCTGTATTGTTTTAAAAAGTTAAATTACTTGATTTACTGATGGATTCTTTTTCCCATCTTATTGGTCTTCTTTGAGGTTTTGTTGATGTTGCTAAGACATGCATGGAAAATGTAGGGGAGAATATTTGTGGTTTTGTATGTGCATTCATTCTATGCATACATTTTGGTTACTGAATTTTATACTTCATCTATCTTTTTGAAGACAGCTCTTAATTGAGGTAAAAAAAAGGGCTTTTTAACAAAATATATGTAAGCAAGTATTCTTTCAATCTGGAAAGTATCATTGAACTATAAGATAACTTTTTTCCTGCAGACAGTTGAAACAGCATGAAATACTAAAGACTCCCAAGTAGTTTATTTACATAGGATCTTTGAGGAAGTGTGCTATTCTTACTGTGCAGTGTACCATTGAAAGCAGGCAGGCAAGCATCCTATTGTTTGTATGAGGTCATGTTTTGTAAAAATAACTAAGTTAAGTTGGTGCAATCCTTACTAAACTTCCAATTTAAATATCATAGAAACATTTGTTCTAAGATTCAATATTTTAAAAGTCACTTCTATTCAAATATAGCTGTAAATATTCACTGAAACCATTTCAGTGGGAGTAGTGGTAATGACAGAAGCAGCATTAATCTCGATTGAATGGTTAGTAATAATAATTACTACTTTACTTAGAGTTACCTTAACATTAGAACTTGCAAAGATATTGGTAGCAAGTTAGGCAAGTATAACTCTTGTATTGCACACTGGGAAATGGAAACATAAAGTGACTCAGCTGATAGTTTGGGTAGGCAGTTTGCAGTAAGGGATTCAAATGTGTGTATTCTTGGTTCCTGTTCTCTAAAGGTAACCTTCTAGGAAAACTGCCTCATACTGAGAAAAAGCTTTATACCTTTGGCAGGTGTCCTCTGGTAAATCTAGTTCTGGGTCTGAGAGATATTTATGCCTTCAGCTAGAGAGGATGGTCCTGGTAAAACAGGATATGCACTTTCATCTCGGCATTTGCAGCTAACCCCTGGAAGTCTACATCACTGGTTTCCACAGAAATGTTGGGCTGCAAGTAGATGTATTGTACAAGCATGCATTCTCTGCTGTTCTCATTCTAAGATGAAGGACAGCTGGGAATAGTAATATTTTAAACTACATTTACGTTTTACTACATTTTAATCTAAATTTACAGTTTTGCAAGACAATGTGTGACAGTCCTGAGCTGCAAAACTTTCTTAGAATTAATGAGTGCACATATATCTTTTTCCTCTACTACACTTTGGGGAAAAATCTCCTTCTGATCTCTAAATGTAAGACCAATAGTCAATCAGTCTACCTCAGATACATTTTGTACATTTTTATTTTAATAATTACTGCAAGCATTTGCTTTTCAGCTGCCAGTGAAGGAGGAGCCAATGTGTTTACTGTATCGTACTTCAAAAGCAGTGCCTACCTGGCTCAGTCCCCACAGCTGTACAAGCAGATGTGTATATGTGCTGACTTTGAAAAGGTTTTTTGCGTTGGGCCAGGTAAGAAAAGCATTGGTTTATCTGAAGTGTGAAGTGTGCAGTGATGGCTTTTAGCAGCTGTGGTACAAATAAGATAACACACATGCTGAAAGCTTTGAATGGTTTCACTTGATACAGTTTCACTTGTAAACATAAACTCAGCTGGGGCACCTAATAAAAGCAAAGTTGATAGAGAAGTTGCTGAAACAAAACTAAAATACTGGAGTAAAGGTAGAGAACTCTTATCCGATGCCTGCTGTTCTGTGAGGATAAAGACTATAGAGTTGCATTGGAAACTGATAATAGTAAAACATGGAACAACACTGTGATTATTGAAGCCATAGTTTGCTATTAGTCATGCCCAGTAGTAGCCTAGTTGGCTTTAGTTGCCCAGTAGTAAGCAGTTAAAAAAAGCAAGCTAGGTTTTATGTGCTTTAGGTTGCATATTGACATATACTTATCCCTTGCTATTGTATATGTTCCAAACAACTTTATTTAGAAAACATATTCTTTATCTGGACTGTCAGTAAATAATTAGAAAATCAATAATAGGTTCTCTCTTTCTCGAAAGCTGGTAGGACTTGGCATTTTTAGGTGGTAATACAGCCTTTAAAATTATTTATTTATTTTTCCTAAGACCTCAAAGACCACTTCAGAGATATGTAAGCAGGAAATTCTGGAAAACAAATCAATAATAACAGTTTATGCAATTTAAAAAAAAAAAAAAAGTAATTTGGAAGATCTTAAATTTCTTGCTAATTGCTAACAAATGAGTCATGGTTTATAGGAAGACATGTTTATATTAGACTCATACGTCTGGGAAAACCAAAACAAAACCAGAACACGTGTACAACTCCATTTCCTCTGAAAAAGACAGTTTTCAAGTCTGAAAGTCCTTCTGTACCTGAAAGCTTGTCTGTTTTTACCACTTCTGTCTGTTTGTCTAACAAGAGATACTGCCTGTCTACCAGTCTTGTCTGTCCTGTATCCTTTGAGCACCACAGCTACAATAATGTTGTTACAAATGGTGCTCCGAGGCAGCTAGTTTTCTTGTTGATTTTCAGTGAGAATTGTCATGTCTAGAGACAGCATTGCCTGTCTAATCCAAATGCTGATGTAATTGATTGTCAATGTTATTTTTTCAAAATGGAATGATAATTTCAGGTCAATTAGAATTTCCATTGTTTAATTTTACAGTATTTAGAGCTGAGGACTCCAATACACACAGACACCTGACTGAGTTTGTTGGTCTGGATATTGAAATGGCTTTTAACTATCACTATCATGAAGTGGTAGATGAGATTGCAGATGCCTTGGTGCAGATATTCAAGGGACTTCAGGAAAGGTAATGAAAGTATTTCAATTTCATGAGCAACTTTGTGATCTCTTGCATTGTGGTATGAAATGGGTGAGTTTTATTCTAAGCTTGTCACATAATCAGTGGTAACCTGATTTACAACAGAACTTCAAAACATTTTTCTTTACTCTTAACTAATTGTTTGTGCCTTATTTAAAGTTCACTCAAACCATAGGGCAGTAAACTATTTTTAGCCCAAGTTGCATCTCCTAGAATATGCTAACATGCACTAAGAAAACTTGTTCACTGTTGATGGACTTCCTAACAGAATTGACCCATCGTTAATTTAAAAGATCCTTCTTTTTGTGCCACTACAGGTAAACTGATTGTTAGATTCTTAATTAATATTTGCTGTCTAAGAAAGTTTTTCTGATTTAAATTTATTATAACAGCTTGCATCTCTTCCATGAAAGCAGCAAAGATTATTTTCCATTATTCACAGTCTAACTCATTGAAAAGTCAGGTCAGAAGTTTAGGAGGTGGTTTTCATTTGCTTACAAATTAGCCTATCTTGCAAGCAGAAGTGCATATCTTTTCATCTGTGTAGAAGGAATTCTCTTTTTTTTTATATTTAAAATAGGATATTACTTAAAAGAGGACTTTACTGGGAAAATTTGACCTAGTCAGTTATTTCTTACAAATGGTATAAAACGGAAGTAGTGGTAAAATATTAACGTGTATATGATTGCAATAGATGCATTAATTTACATGAAACATTTCATTAGAAATGTACAGTTTCTCCAGAAGTGACTTTAAAACAGTTTTTTATGTTGCAAGAGGGACCTCTTGTGGCAAAATTGTATTGCCATTGCAAAATCACTATTGGATGCAAGGAGAGTACGTTTCTTGACTGTTTTGTATTTTGCTTCTGTTCTTGTTTCCTTCTATATAGATTCCAAACTGAAATTCAGACAGTGAACAAACAGTTCCCTTGTGAGCCATTTAAGTTTTTGGAGCCAACTCTGAGGCTGGAATACCGTGAAGCTGTGGCCATGCTTAGGGAGGCTGGTATTGAGATGGGTGATGAAGAAGATCTGAGGTACTTTGGCAGTACACAAATGTGTCAGTCTTGTGAAAGTGTCAATTTTGTACTGTTCAACTGACAGCCCTCAAGAAGGAACCACAAGCTTATAGAGGAATAAACAGTACTTGTACCCAACTCTCTTGACAAATAAATGAAAAGGATATGAAAATAGTCCTTCATTTTAACGTAGACTGTATGTACAAACTCTGAAACCCAAAATAAAGTAACTTAAAACATAAAGTGAGAGTAACTTGACCTTCTAAGGATAAGAAGCACTTGTTTTTCTAACAGTTGTGGTCCTTCGTGTGAATTGTCACGTCTTTGAATAGAATTAAACAAAATGATTCTTCAGGCTTAAGGTCTTTCTTATCAGTGACACATTCCCACTTCTTTCCACCTCTTAGGAAAAAGATTAAGCACGTATGATTGCATTCCCATTGGTTTAGCAGAAGATGGGTTTAACTAACTGATTATATACAAATTTTTAAAAAGAACTTAATAGATTAAAAGGTTTCTGTTCTTCTGTGTAATATATCCAGTATCATTAGGATAATGTACAATTTTACAGTTAAATGATCTGCATGTTGAAGAAGTTTCAATCATAAGAATTTGATAGAGCAAAATAATTTCTTCAGCAACTGCTTATGGTATTTCTCAATTAATTGTGCCTAAGAAGAAATGGCTGCACAAGGTATATGCCAATAGGAAACAGAGTACACAATTATTCAGTAATCAGAATATTGGTGATTAGGAAGCAGTCATATTAAGAGCAAGAATATCTTTAGGTATCAGTTAATTTAAGGGTTTTCTAGGACTAATACAAAATATTTAGGAACAAAAATAAATATCCTTTATTTCTGAAATTGTCTGCACAATCCAAAGCATTCAGAAACAAGTACTAGAGTTTCTAAAGGGTAGGGTGCATAAAATCTGTACCTTGAAATCTTTTTAGCTTTGTGGAGCATATAATCAGCACAAGTTTAAATCACTTAATTTTAATGGTGATAAATCTTTTTCAGCACACCTAATGAAAAGCTCCTGGGACGCCTGGTAAAGGAAAAGGTAACAATTACTTTAGATTAAATAAAGTTGTGATTGAATGTGAAACCTGACGTCATGGAGTCATTGGGTTGGGATAAATTTCTACGTCATGTAGAACAGCTCTTTACACACTTATCAAGAATACAGTATCTCAAAACATGTAGAAGTTGTGAAAAGTTTGTGATTAGCATAAACATTTTTTAATTGTTGACTCATTCCCATTTTGTTGCTGCTTATTTAATCTACAGACAGTTTTGTCTTTAACATAATAAGCTGTTTCAAACTATTTTCAGTCTTTTATATTTGTTTCTATCATCTGTTATACTGAGTACACCAAACAGGATAGTACGTTCCAAACCCAGATCTCAACATAATTAAAACCAACCAACCAAGCAAACCAGATTCTAACTAAATTTATAGGAGATGGATAAGTACCTGTTACTACAGAAAAACATTTTACTGCTAAACATTTGTAAATTTACACAAGTATATTGGAAATCTGAAAAATAATACATGACTTCTATTGATAAGTATTACCTTTTTAAGATAATAGTGTTAAATTCGTGGAAAGATATTGGAAGATCTTTTTGCTTCTCTTTCAAAGATTCACAACACTGGTTATGTCTTCCTCTTTTAATTTGTTCTTTACATAATTTTCTCTTGTACTAACTGTTTAAATTACCTTCTTTCAGTATGACACAGACTTCTATATTCTTGACAAATATCCTCTTGCTGTGAGGCCTTTTTATACAATGCCAGACCCAGTAAATCCTGTAAGTAAAATTATTTGTTGTTGTTGTTAGTGGATTTTTTTTTCAGTTTAAATTATTCTGTGTGGGGATAACTTGATGAAATTAAATAAAGTGTATTTCTGTGATCCACTGTTATAATTAAAATTCTGATAACAAGATATGATCAGTGTTACATGACGTGTAAAATATTTATAGTTACACTTCACTGGTGAAAACATACTGGAAAGAAACAAATCTAGCTAAAGCTAGGAGAACTCTATGGAGAGATCTCCATGACCAGAACACTGCTGCCATCACTGAAAAGAGGCAAAAACATTCTTCTAGGGTAATAGACACTTTAACAGAAAATATAGGTTTTTAAAATTGTTAGAAACTCCCCAGTTCATTCCTAAATCCAGCGTAAATATCTTTAGAGCATCTTCTGCTGGGATAACTACATGCAAATGTAGTATTTTTTCAGAGGGCATGTGCATGAACTTCAGTTTTTAAAATCAACTCTAGTTTAACAAGAGGAGCAAAAGGGATGTAATTCCTGACCAGACTCCAGATACATTGCAGTCTTACTGCACAACTTTGGATACTTCAGATAAGTGAAGTTGTTGAGAGGTGCACATTTGCCACGTAAGGATGGAGCAACTGTAGGTGGGAAATAAACTCATCTTTGTTTTTCCAGAAAAACTCTAACTCTTATGATATGTTCATGAGAGGGGAAGAGATCTTGTCTGGAGCGCAGAGAATTCACGATCCTCAGCTGCTGACAGAAAGAGCCCAGCATCACGGCATTGGTAAACAACATGAAGCTGAATTTAAAAGAGTATAAATCATGGTTGGATTTGTTTCCTTTAAAGGAAGAATTTGGGGCAGAATTTGTTACATGTTGGTAGTGCTAAAATCATCATGCTGTTTCATTCTTAATGTTAATGCATCTAGTTCTGTTTGACCATTTTAATCTAGAGTGAGGCTATTAAGAAAATGGTTAGTTTCCCACCAACACTTCGATGAAAAGGAATTGTTTCCAAGGACTTTATAGAGAATGTAATACAGGAAATATGTTCAACAGAATGAGGGTAGACAAGTCTCCTTTGGTCATGCCTCTCTCTACTGAACTGAGAGCAAATAAGCAAGTGTCCCTCGGTGAAATTTAAAAAAAAAAAAAAAATCTCAGCAGGGACAAGGCCAGCTAATAGTAGAAGGGTAAGAGTAAATCTGGTGATCACAAGAGTAAAATGTAGGTTAAAATTATGCTTTCAGTGAATGGCAAAAAATGAGTAGCTCCCCTTGTATCAAGGTGGAAAAATAGTTGCTAAATCTTTACTTTCTTACTGCAGTTTATTCAAGAAATCACCATTTTCTGTAAGTCACATGAACAGTTGGGCCTAGCTGTTACTCAGTTCTAGAATTTCTTCCCTAAGTTATTAACAGCATTATAAAATCAAAACTGTCATAATTTCTAAATAGTCCTGGATAATTTACATGTTTGATGAGTAAAACCACACTGTTAGTTTGTACGTTAACTGGTAAATTTTTTGTTGTGTTTGCAGTTCTCTAGTCACTTGTATGTTTGGCTTGGTGTTCATTAAGCAGGTGAGAAACATGTCTTTTTCCTCTCTAGATTTGGAGAAAATAAAGGCTTATATTGATTCCTTTCGTTTTGGTGCACCTCCACATGCAGGTGGTGGAATAGGTAAGTGTATGTATTTTATTTTTTATTATTTTTTTTTATTTATTTTCAATTTATTATTTATTTTATTATTTATTATTTATTTTTTATAAAAATGAGAATAGTAGCCTTATTAGGCAAATGCATGGGGCTGTTTATGATGGAGAATTTAAACTCATAATGGCACGGTCTGGCAAGTTTAGGTGATCACAAGAAAAAGTGTCCATTTGTTAGCCAGGCACATCACTTTCGAATTTGACCACTGAGGAGAATTTAAGGAAGCAAGAAAATACCACATTATGTATGGATTTGTCATTGCCTACTCATACAAGAAGCCACTGGTCTCTTAGTGCATTTGATGAAGCTGTTATATAGTGAGGAGAAATAAGTGGTTGCTTGTCATCTTCAGCGATTTGACTGAATATCAATGATCAGTTTGGCTCATGCTAATGGTTTTAGCAAAGGTACTGAGGCTTTGTGTCTTGGCTGTATTTTGCATATTAAAATTAGAAAAGATAGTGTTTAGGTATCTTAATTATAACAATTTACAGTTACGTACATTGCTTCCATTAGCAGGACGAAACTGTTCATGCATGTGGAAATAGGACACTTTGTAGGTCCTTATCAATAAACACAATTATTTATTTGATTCAGTCTTTCTGCATTTGCCTTATTTTTGTAAAGTATATTTAGTACATTCTCAGCATGTTCTCAGAACAACTAAGTTTGCCTTCAGTAAGTGCATTACATCTACAATACGCTATTGAGACAACTGTTTTGAAATACCTACAAGGTGATCGACATCTACCTGTATCTATGATTATGGAGTACTTGGGAGCCAGAAGAGATGCAGCATTTGCAGATGATCCAAAAGCATTTAGGCCAGTCAGAACTAACATCAAGGAGGCTGAAGCAACATCTCTTCTGCACAGTAAATGCTCCACATGGCGTATCCCAGAGGTCAATCCAAGTATCAGCCAAACAGGAGATGCTGAGAGAATTAAGGCTGGTTTCTAGCTGTTTCAAATGGAAACCTTAATACAGGAGGGCAGTGTGTGAAAACCAGTATGCATATGGGGATCATGGCTGGGATGCGTATGTAACCCCACAGATTAGGAAGTTTTTCCATGTTCCACAGTACACACACAATAACCTCTAAGATTTCAGGAAAGAAGAAGACAATCACTAGTGAAATATTTATTATTATAAAAGATATCACCAGAGAGTTACACAGATACATATTGCTGAATCTACATTTTTTTACTGTAGAGAGTTTGGAATAAGCTTCCCCAACTGTAGGTTTTTCCTGTTGTTGCTTATGGCAGTTGATGTCTCTTAGTCTGAAGCTGTTAAGACTTGTTTGGGCTATGCTGCTGTTTACTGTATTCAACATATGGTTCTCCCAGTTACCCACCTCCCATTTCAGTGTTCCATACCATCTTTCTTAAAAGTCCGAAGTGATTCAGAGCAGGGTTGAGTCTCTAGAGCCATTGCTTATTGATACATTTTCCAAACGAGGTCTACATCATGGTATGTAAAACGCCTGGCTTTGGTTCTGCTTTCTGTAGTTGAAGGTGCTGATGCATACATGCCAGTATTTGGTCACACTACTGTGTGGGGCTGACTGTAGGTATAGAGTACCAGATAGGAAGGGACCTCATCTGGTCCAAATACCTTTAGCTTTTTAAGAGTTTCAAACAAACAAATGACTATGCTGATGGGGGTTTTTCATTTGTTGTAGGGCTGGAAAGAGTAACCATGCTGTACCTAGGGCTGCATAATGTTCGTCAGACCTCCATGTTTCCACGGGATCCCAAACGACTGACACCATAACATGAGCTGCTTTGGAAAGTTTGAGATGATTTGCCCTGCAGATATGATACGATTGAAAGTATTTCCCCTGCTGCTGATGAACCTGTATTGACCTGAGTGTTGTAATACGCAATAAAGAAAAAAAAGAACATCTCATTTCCTGAAGTGCTACAAATTTTTTTTTTATCCTTACCTCTTTATTTAAAAGATAATATTTGAAGAGATCAGGACTTTTTGTATTGGAGACTGTGCATTGATTTGAGCATTTGATTTGACCATTGTAATATCCAATTAAAAAAAAAAATTTAAAAATCTCATTTCCTAAAGTGCCACAATATTTTATTTTTTTTTTATCCTTAGCTGTTTATTTGAAAGACAGTATTTTAACAGATCAGGACTCTTTTGTATTGGAAACTCCGCACATTTTTAATGAAAATGTGATACATTGAGTTAGTATTCTGGTGTCACATTAAATTGTATCATGTTTCTACATTTTAATAAATTATGCAATAAAAATTCTGCTGTTTTAACTTATGTCAGCAAAACTGAATATTCTGAAGTAAATTTCTAAATCAGGAGGCAAGCAGCCAGTTGTTAATTTACATGAGTGTTATGTAGAGAAGCAGATGAGAAAAGGAACATTCTTACAAAAAATACTCATATGAAATTATGAAAATCAATTGCAATAAATCTCTCAAAGTAAATTAGATGCAGTGTCTGTCTGTATGGCTTTTGCTCTGTATCCTCACAAGATAATAATGAGTTGATCAAGAGTCAGTTTGGGTTTTGTTTTTTTTTAGGCCTGTTCTTTATGTTACTATTTGAGAATGGACAGAAGGTTACACACACTCATAGAATACACAAGGATATGTAATACTCTCAGAAAATAAATGAAGGGTGAGTTTGAGAGCAGGTCAGCCTCTAGGGTAACAGACAAAACAAATCAGCAAAGATTTAATATATCTATTGCCAGTGAAAGAAAAGCAAATAATGTAAGCCAACCTATTGTAGGGTTTGTTTTTTTCACTTGTAAGTGCTGTGAACGGCCCAGTTGTTGTACATCTAGAGAACTGAGTGTTTCTGGAAGCCAGAGTACTTCCAAAATTCTTTCTGGACATCCTTTTTCTCAAATGAACCACTTACTTGAACCTCCTCAATTTTCAGTGATGTGCAAAGCTACTTCTCTTCCTCCTCCCAACCAGACGTATGTGCCCTGCATTTGGAGAGGAACCAGTGTCTGAACTTTCTTTTTATAGACCTCATCTGATAGTTGTTTTTCAAATTTAAAACGTTTTTGTAGGTGTGGCTGCCAAAGAGAAAAGGATTAAGCTGCTTACTTGGGCATTGCAATGGAGTTACTCTAATATTCATACATATTTGTAATTCCCGACCTAATTTTTGTTTAACATATTACACGATAAAAGTTTCATTAGGAAGTATGGTTTAGAAAGTCTGTTATTGTTGCTACCTTGATTTTTAAATGTCAGAGAAGTCACATATTGGTTATGCTACAAAAAGGTCAGCGAGGCTGTGTATAAATTGTGTAGAATTTCACAAAAGGGCAAATCATCTTTTGCAGCTGCCACTGAACAAGACTTAATTTTAATGTTTTGTGACAAGAGTTCTCCATTAGAAAACAATCATACTAAAGGTCAGTTAGGTAAAGTAATGGAAATGTCAAAGTTAAAAGTACTTTAGAAGTCACACAGCTCAAGGAATAAAACACTTTGCAGCTCTGCTTATGAGTCTGATGTAATTAATTTACCATGGAATATTCCCCAAATTATTAACTTTAAAATCTTACAGTGTACCCAGATGTACTTTACAAAGTTAAGTGGATTACAAACATGTCTTATCACCATAGACAACTTAGTGATGAATCTGAGTTTCAAAACAGTTCTTTTTTTCAGCCAAGCCAACTGGAATTAATTTAATTACCTTTATTCATACAGAACCAGCAGTGTATCCCATATCGGAAATGCATCCATCTAATAAGAAGCAAAATTACTGACTTACATTTCATGCCAAGAAAAAAACCTGTTTCTTACTCTAGAATTGGCAGCAAGTTTTGTGCGTACGTTCCTGTAACAACTGTGCTTATCTCCCATGCAAGAGTTATTTAAGCTCATGTTGTAGTTTGATTTACTCACTTTGGCTGCACAAGAACGAGAATTCAGATGGAGGCCCTAATTCCTCTGTATTCAGGATCCTTTCATGCAGTTTTTCTTAGCTAACTGAAAATAATTATGATCATGAATCAAAATGCATTTGTCCTCCATGTAATCTTAACGGGATACTTTAGTGGGAGCTGCACATTGTTAGAACTCTTTTTGAAACCTTGCAAATAGTCATTTCAGAACTTTATGTTGCTTTGATAGGTGGCAACTCTAGTTTGGTAGTTCTGGAAAAAATCAAACCTGTATAGTTGTGTATTTCCAGTAAGGTGCAGGAAGTTAAACATTTTACATGGAGTCCACATTGCTGCTGCTTCTCCACCAGTTAAAATGTTGGGGGTTATTTTATCTCTAATGATCTACAGTGGTCATTACACTTGTGTAATTTTTTTAAACTAAGGAACTATAAAGGATATTGGCAAGGGAGTCATCTGCTCAAAACAAACACAAAGCTTCAGTCTGCTTCTGAAGTTTAACTACAACATTTTCCTGTGGAAACCCCTCTGTGTTCACTGAGCTGTCTGAATTTGCTCAGCAGGAAGGAGGACTCGGGCTGTTCTGGAAGCAAAGTGCAGGACTGGCTCCAGTTGACACACAACGCGTGGGGGTTAGCCTCGGTGGGCAGCTTAGTACCACAGCTGCTTGCTCCCAGCCTCCTGGGCCAGGGGAAGAGAAAGGAATTGTAAAAGCGGAAAACTTTGTGCTTCCACCCCAGGGCAGTCAATTCCAGGTAAAAGCAAATTGTGGCCTGCGCTCTGCTGCCAAAGGGAGGAAGGAGAACACATTAGCAACACCCATTGTGGCACACCGCTTGGCTGCTTTGGACTCCAGCACAAACAGCGTTTCCAGCATGTCTTGTGGAGTGGCACAATTTCATTCAGGCCACAGGAGTCCACTGCTAGCTTCCACCCTGTGCACCCTGCGTCTGCCATGGTTCCCCTTTGAGCATGTTCCTACGTGCCAAAAAGAGAGAGCCTGGAAAACCAGCATGTTTTCTTGACAGCCATCTCGAGAGTACACAGCTTGTCCAAACGCATTTTAATTATTCACTATTTGTTGTTTGGGTTTTATTATTTGCATGCAGGGTGGAGGTAGATTTTTTCTTCTATATGGAATTTATTCACTGCAAGTTTTAAAAAGTGATCAACTATTTTCTTATTTTCTTTGGATTTAAAAGAGCATGCAAGCATAGGATAAACTGTAACCAGTTGTGCGGTTTTTCTTCTACTTTGCTACCTTTTTAACCCTTAGCTGTCTTGAAACAGAAAAAAACAAACCAACCAACCAAAAATCTCCAAAAGCTGTAACCATGCATTAAAGGACAACACTCTGCATTAAAATACCAGCTTTAAAACAAAAAAAGATTAACCCAGCCAGAAACTTTACTCTAACCTCCACAATGAAAAGTGAGTGAACCATGCAGAGCTGAATCTTGCTACACCTCATAAATCCCAAATTGCCAGGCACCCTTTCCATTGTGTTATTAGAAGTCTCTGTTCACTAAATGGCAAGTGCACTGTAATATGAAATAATGGTACTGCAGGAAGCTTGTGCAGCTAGGGCTTTTTCAAACCTTTCAGAACTGAGAGCCCTTAGCTGCAGTAATTACAGCAAAGATCCCAGTTAGGCAGAGATTAACGACTTTGCAGGTGGCAGAGCAGTTCAAAGCAATTTTTCATAGATACTGAAATGGTTCCTGCTGGCAGGCAGTCATGTGCCACCAGCTGCCATCCGATAATGGCTGTCAGCTATGACACCGCTTGGCATATGCTACCTTACACCATCCTACTCACGAGCCTGTTACAAACAAGGAGCCAAGTGTCCAAACTCGAGCCGGACCCTCACCTGGCTTAACTTAAGCCATGCTCACCTAAGGCTGGTCCTTTAACAGCTGGAGGTCCAGCCTACCCAGTGGGTCTTTGTCAGCAAGATGCTGCCCAAGACACCTCCAGCACACAGCTTAGGGGCTTCACGGCTCTGAGCCTCCTCAAGAGCGTGCTGGCTGCGTCAGTAGTTGTAGCTCCCGTTATTGTAGCTGGCCTGCTTCTCCGGGAAACTAGCAGCCTGCTCAAGTTCACTGCAGCTAAAAACGACCCTGAGACAACCCCAGCAGACACCTACATGAAGAATGGGACACATTCTTCTACCTGTGGAGGTTAAAGTCCTCCACAGTACCAACAAGCTTACAGACAAAGCTAATTAACTCCTCCAGCAAGTAGTGAAAGACAAAGACGCGGCTGGGATCAGAGTGCTGATCCGGGGCTGATGCCTAGGCCACCCGATGCTTCCTGCCGACACCTACCCGCTGAGCCTTCCCCCCCGCGGGCAGCGATCCACAGCCAACCCCTCTCCGCCGTGACTCGCGCCTTTGGCGCGAAAAGGCCCGTGGGGGAAGGGGGAGCTAGGGCGTCGGGGCGGGGCTCTGCGGGGCGGCGGTAGCCGATTGGCCGCCACAGGGGCGCACGTGGGGTGCGCTGTGGCGCGAACCGCTGTGGGGCCGGGCTGGAATCGGAGCCGCGGTCGGGATGGACCTGGCGGTGGGGAACGCGGGTGCGGTGCAGCAGCAACAGCAGCTTCGCGATGAGGTGGCCGAGAAGTGCCAGAAGTTGTTCCAGGACTTCTTAGAGGAGTGAGTGGAGGGGCTGGGCCCGGGGGAGGGCGGGCAGGGCCGCCGGGAGGCGGTGGGCCGCTAGCGCCTCAGAGGGAGCCGCCATTTGGGTGAATCTTGTCAGGGCCTGTCGCCACAACCCGCCGTGTTTCATTCGGGAAAGCTCTCTCGTCACCTGGGCCCCCCGCTGGGACACTCCTCTGTCGTGGGGTGTCTACCTTGCAAGAGGTATAGGAGAAGAGCACGGTGCTCCCTTGGCTGGCAAAATCCTCACCAGAGAGGTTTTGCGGGCACTTTGTTAGGTGCGTTTGGTCCCTTCCAAAGACGTTTTGTGACAGCCAGGTTGAAAATCCCTTTCAGGGCTCGGTTGTTACACCTTAATACCTGGCTTTCCACATTTTGCTTCCCGAGGGACCCGTCAGCAACAAACAAGGGAACTGTTAAAATGACCTCGAGGAAACAAAACCCAGTTTGCTGGTGCAGAGCCGTTATTAAATCATAAGTAAGTTTCTGTGGGGCAAACCTAATGTATGGAGTGCAGACCCGGTGCGTCGGTGCTTAGCGGTTGATAGATGCAGCAAGGGGGCGGAAGAAGTATTGTTGGAAAGGCGTTTGCAAGGGACTGTGGGATGCTGTCGTTCTCTTGCACACTCCTCAATGTGTGTGATCCTTTCCCTCGCTTTCTCTCCTGAGTTCAGAAGTATCTGATTGCATTCGATTGCTGCCTGATGTGTAACTGTGAAACGCTTTCCGGAATCACTTTCAGGTTCCAGAACAGCGATGGGGAGGTCAAATACTTACGTGATGCTGAAGAACTGATTCGACCAGAGCGGAACACTTTGATTGTAAGCTTTGTGGATTTGGAGCAGTTCAATCAGCAGCTTTCTACCACTATTCAGGAGGAATTTTACAGGTAAGGTGTACCTGACAGCTTAGCAATGCTGTGGTCTCATGACATCTTTTGCATGTTATATAAAAAATGAAAGGTTTGCCTGCTTCTGTATCCTGAAAACACATTTAAGATTTTTTTTTTTTTTTTTCTCTCTTTACTGGGTCAGAACTTATTTCTCAATGGATTCCTTTCTGGAAACCCTTAGCTAACTAGGCAACTGCATTTATGCTGATAAAGAAGTAAGTGGTCAATACAGGAATAAGGAACAAACTCTAGAACTTCTTGCTCTGAAAATGCTTTGTGAGTCAGTGGCATATTTTGAGGATCATCTACTTAATACAAGGATAACAGTGTCATAAAATGAGACTTAAAAAAGTCAGTTTTCAGACAATAAAGCAAATGGCATTATTATGCAGTAATTGCATACTTAGCGTATTTAGATTGGATTTTGTGTGTTCTTACAATAATAGGGCAATAAAAGCCAGAACCGGGAAATGTATGATACAAGCCTTTGGTGTAGTCTAAAGCAAAGAAGACATTTTGGTAACTTCTTTAAAATTTGAACTTCTTCTCTGTATTTCAGGGTTTACCCTTACCTCTGCCGAGCAGTAAAGACTTTTGCCAGAGACCATGGAAATGTTCCTGCAAACAAGGATTTTTATATTGCATTCCAAGATCTACCTACCAGGCTCAAGTAAGATGATTACTAATTCCAAAAACTTGTACATTTTTACAAGTGGGAAAGAAGTGTCAAAACATACTGGAACTGTTTCGGTAATACAGTGTGAAATGTACAGTTGATCAATATAATTATGAAGAAGTTTCCTGATCTTGTGCAAGTTGTCTTTTGAAACATTTTTTCATTTGTGAAACATACTCAGATACTTAAATTCATCAAATTCCTCAAACAAATGTAACTTCTTGAACTTAAACAGTAATTTAGAGCATGTTGCTGTTGAAGTACCAGTGAAGTAGCTTTTGCATTGGTTTGACCTTTAGTATTAATCCAGAAGTTTATGTAAAATCATAAAATGAGAATATATTCTAGTAACCTTGCTTCTTCTGTCTGTTAAAACTGCTGTTTTCAGACTGACTGAAACTAGGTTGCATGTTAGTACTTGGATAGTACCCTGGACCTAAAAAATATCAACTCAGTAATTTAATCCTTTTGAATTTCTGTTTTAAACAGAATCCGAGAGCTAACTTCAGCAAAAATTGGCTCACTGATGCGTATCAGTGGACAGGTGGTGCGTACCCACCCAGTCCACCCCGAGCTTGTAAGTGGAACCTTCATGTGCCTCGACTGCCAGACAGTGATTAAAGATGTGGAACAGCAATTTAAATACACACAGCCAAACATCTGCAGAAACCCAGTCTGTGCCAATAGGAGGAGATTCCTGCTGGACACAAACAAATCAAGATTTGTTGATTTCCAAAAGGTACAGTGGTGAGGTCGGAGGGCGATGACAAATACAGATGATGTTTCTGTGGTAGTTGAAAGGTGTTGCTTGTACTTCTACACATCAAAGACTGTTAATTTTGGTTCTGTCAATATCAAGAAAAGACATCAAGAAAAAGCACTGGAATTTATGCAGATAGTTTCTTTCTTTCTATGGAAGGTTTATGTTTAAGCATGGGACATTATGAATATTATCAAACCAGTTTTGTTGTATGGTGTTTATTGTCTAAGTAAACCGCTGAAAAACCACATATTTGAGCCACTGCTAATTTTGTGTTGCAGGTACATCATGTCTAGTTGTTTCATAGGAAAAGATGTGTCTTTTAGTATCTGCAGTGTTTTACTCTTCCCAGTTGATCTGCTCTACCAAATCCTCAGCACTTCACATCCTGCAATAATATTTTGTGTCAGTCACATTAACCGAACTTCAAGTTTCTTTTCCTGGCCCTCAGAATTGCCACTGTGGCCGCTGTGTATTCTCTTAAGTTTCTCCAAGGCTCCTTAGATACTGATTAGTGAAGGGATTTTTGGTTGGTTGTCTTATTGTAGGAGAAATTTCATGGTTGATGTGGATGGCAGCAATCAAAGTCTACTTAGTGTCTTTGTTAGCAGCTTAGCTTTAGAAGCAGTTTCAAATTTGGTGACATTTGCTAAGTGCTTTATATTCTCTCCCTCCTCAGGTTCGCATTCAGGAGACGCAGGCTGAGCTGCCACGTGGTAGCATTCCTCGCAGTGTGGAAGTGATCTTGCGCGCAGAAGCAGTGGAGTCTGCTCAGGCAGGTGACAAATGTGACTTCACGGGGTCACTGATTGTTGTGCCTGATGTGTCCCAGCTGTCAACACCAGGTTTGTTGCTACTGCTCATGACCTTGATGAGATGTCCCTCCCACTTATTCTGGGAACTGCTGTTCTGACTCCCACTCTAATGGCAGGGGTGCGTGCAGAAACCAGCTCCCGAGTCAGTGGGACAGAGGGCTATGAAGCTGAAGGTGTCCGAGGACTTCGTGCCCTTGGAGTCAGAGAGCTGTCATATAAGCTAGTCTTTCTAGCTTGTTATGTTGCACCAACAAATCCACGGGTGAGTCTGGGGGGAAAAAAAAAAAATAAATTAAAGGTATTGATGATTTGTGCTGTTATGGCTTTACCTCAAATTAGGGATTGGGAATGGGTACATACGTGTATCACCTTCCTGTGCTTTTGACTGTCTTTATATACTGATTAGGTTTATATAGCAGGGGTTTTTTTATTCTCATCTTTACTGTTCATAGCAGTTTTCACAGATGTGATTATTTGCCAATGTTATCAATGTATCAGTTCTAAAGAGGTAGCTGATCCATTTATTTCTGTTCAGTTTTCATCCATTTCTGCAGCATTTGCTTTTCCTCCAAGAAATCCTGGAGGTTTTTTTCATTTTGTCATAAGGAAAACAGCGATCCTTCTTGTTCCCTCTTGTTTATCACGTAACATCTTGGAATGTTACTACAGCATAATAAGTAATATGGACTGTGGCTGGGTTAAAATACCATGGTATGACATTTTAATCTACAATTCTGATAGCAGCTTCACCATCACATATGATAAAACCAGCGTCTGTTATTTTCCAAGTGTGAAAGTTTCCTGCCTCGTTCTAGAGGAATGAGGACCTTGTAAATTCCAGTTATTGAAGAATGCTTACAAAGGCAAATTTTAGCCAGAGGAAGAAGTACAGGTTTACTTGCTCTTTAATCTGTGGACAAGCGTGTCTTTTTTGGTTTTCAGAGTAACTGAAGTTGCATTCTTTTGGTTTTGCCCCCTAGGAAGTTGTCTCTTTTTAAAGGTATAAGGCAATGAGCTCTCATTTGGTAGTCACCACGGTACTACTTTGTCTCCTTTTTTTTAGTTTGGTGGAAAAGAGATCAGAGATGAAGAGCAGACTGCAGAAAGCATTAAAAACCAAATGTCTGTGAAAGAGTGGGAAAAGGTGTTTGAAATGAGCCAAGATAAGAACCTTTACCATAATCTCTGCACCAGCCTCTTCCCCACTATCCATGGTAAGAGTCCATTTGTTGCTTCTTAGAGGAAGGATGTCTCTTGTGAAAATACGAACTCTTTTTGTTGTCTGTGTACTGCTGTTCGGGAAAACTTGAGAACTGTATGCCAACTACCACAAACTCTCCTCCAGCACTGGTTTTGCTGGTAAACGAGAATCTATTTCCTGAGTACTTGCTATGCTTAATCATTAAGGCCTTCAAGATATTGGTCAGAACATTTGGTTTTGCTATTAGGTGATCTGCCAGACCCTACATAAAGTTGACTGTTGGGTGTGAGCTCTATTTTATATGGGCTTCTTTCTGAAGATTTAAGGGTTCCAAATAGTTGTATGCTGTTGTACATGTTATCTGCGTGTTTGCAGTTCTTTTTGGCTCAGAGCTAGTTTGAGGACTTATGTTGGTTATATCTGAAAAGTTTGATCAGCTGAATTTGTTTCATATTCTGAGCCTCTGTAGCATCAAGGAATTCAGCTGCTTTCTGAATCATTCTCCCCTGAAGCTAAATCAAGCACATAAATGCAGTTTTAGAGGATGTTTAGCAAATAGGTAAATTCTGAGCAGATGTACCCAAATGCTCTAAAATTCTAGTGGGGTGAAGTTTCTTCTAAATAGGAAGAATGGGATGTGTTCTTTGGGATTTTTAATCGAGTTGTCTGTTCTGGGGCAGGTAATGATGAAGTGAAACGTGGGGTCCTGCTTATGCTTTTTGGAGGAGTTCCTAAGACCACTTCAGAAGGCACTTCATTGCGTGGGGACATCAATGTTTGTGTGGTTGGTGATCCAAGTACAGCCAAGAGTCAGTTTCTGAAGTAAGCATCTCTTTAAAACAAAGTATTTAAACATAGTCCAGAGTGACAAGAGCTATAAATGTGAACTGTGCTTTTTCCATGTTAAGGAAAGGGAAGTAAAACATTTAAGAACATTATCCAGGAATTGTTTGGATGTGGTTGAATACTTGAACAGGGCTGAAGCAAACTCAAGTTCCTGTGATAATCACAAAAAATGAAGTATTAATTTCTACATTTTTTCAAATGACATTGTGTATTAAAGTACAGAATTTATTTCACGTATAAAATATCAGGCAAATGAAATAATTATTTCTGCCCCCTCCTGCATTTTTTAGCTTAGTCAAAGTGGGTAGGTTTCAGCACTTTGGACAAATAGACAACTGTTAGCTTTGAAAAATAACTATGAAATAAATAAGGTTTATGCTACATCTTCTAATGCTTTTTAATTGGAAGTTTTATTCAATATGGTTTTATTTTGCCATGCTGTTCATTGACCTCAGCTTCTTGGAGGACAATGCAGAGGTCCTTGCAGCATGCACTGCAGCTCAGAAATCTGGAGGCATCACAGAAGCTGCCTTAGGCTGCTTGTGGTCAGTCTCACTGCTTCTTTCTATGAAGCCATTTTATTCCTTTTTGCTGATTTTTTTTTTTTTTTTCCTGTGAGCTGTGTTAGCTTGTGAAGTCAGCAGAAAACTTGTGGGAAATGATCTGGATTACTTTTTCTGCTGGTGTAACCACAGGTGAATAACAGACATGTGAGAGACTGCAGTTACGTAAGGTTTAGTTTCCAAGGTTTGCTCAAGGTGAGGTGAGAAGGCCTCCCTAAATATTAATTGCTTTCTGAAGGAAGGAGCAAGTTGTGGCCTGAGAGATTAAAAACAGCTCTGTATTACAGTTGTCTTGTTTCTGCAAGTTTTACTTGGACTTTAAGTTCCTTACTGTTCTTCCTCCCCTTAGGCATGTAGATGAGTTCAGTCCTCGTGCTGTATACACCAGTGGAAAAGCCTCCAGTGCTGCTGGTCTGACAGCTGCTGTTGTGAAAGATGAAGAGTCTCATGAATTTGTCATTGAAGCTGGAGCACTGATGCTGGCGGATAATGTGAGTCCAGGAACTAGGGTTTCTGCATCCTGGAGTGGTTTTGATTAATGACAGAGTGCCAAATTGTCTTAAAGATGCTTTTTTTCCCCAAAAAGTGATTGAACTGGGGTGACATTACTTTTTATTGCACTGCAGGGGGTTTGTTGCATTGATGAATTTGACAAAATGGAACTGCGGGACCAAGTAGCCATTCATGAAGCAATGGAGCAGCAGACTATATCCATTACTAAAGCAGGAGTAAAGGTAGTTTGCGCTATTCCTCTAATTGTCTAGTCTGTACTATCACTGAACTGTTTGCTACATGTACTGATCTGGCATCTCTGTCAGATTCCCATGTCAGCTGCCTTGCTGTGGCAGGACAGAGATCACTTGCCTCCAAAGTTTTTTGTGTCACAAACCCCAGGCAAAAAAAAAAAAAAAAAAAGATCGGAAATGTTACTGAAAGGGGAAAAAAATGTAGCAGGGGACAGGAAACAAAACGAGAAAATCCTAACCTTGAAGTAACCCTGACAGAGGATATAGATCTGTGCATGTCTGTATAAACGTGTATTTGCACTGTGAGAAATGGAGTGTTGTGAGAAGCAATTTTAAAAGTTTGTTTCAGTATTGTTGGCAAGAGTGTGACAGTATTAAAATATTGATCCATCAGACTGTTGCTTGTGGCCAAGACCCGGTTAGAAAGAGCTGGTTAGAAGAATCTGGGTTCTTCTGAGGAGTGATGGTTGTAATACCTCCATTGAAACATTATCTAAAAGATATTATGCTGACCTTTTCAAATTGCAATGAGATGATTTAGCAAGCGGTCACAGATATTCTCTTCTTCTCTTTTTATTCATATTTTTCACTGCCAGGCTACCTTGAATGCCAGGACCTCCATTTTGGCTGCAGCAAACCCAGTTGGTGGGCACTATGACAGATCCAAGTCACTGAAACAGAATATAAACCTGTCAGCTCCCATCATGTCTCGCTTTGATCTTTTCTTCATTCTTGTGGATGAATGTAATGAGGTAATTTTAAGAAACTGTCAGATAATTTATGTCAGAAAATATCTCTGGAGGTTTCTAGTCTAACCTCACACTCAAAGCAGGTCATAGAGAACAGGTTGACCTGGTGAGTTTTGAGTATCTGCAAGGATGGGGATCCTGCAGTCTTTCTAGGCTCCTACTGCAGTGTTTGACAACTCTCACACATTTAAAAAATAACAACTTTTATATCTAATCAGAATTTCTCATGGTTCAGTTTGTGTCAGTTGCCTCTTGTCAGTCTGTAATTCTAAGAACAATCTGGCTGCATCACATCTATACTCACCAATGAGGCAGTTGCTTTCTTTTCAAGCTGAGCAGACCCAGTTTTTTCAGCCTCTCCTCCCTCTGACCGTCTTGGTGCCATCTGTAATTTTAGGTGAAGCTGATCTAATGCAAGTATCTTGCTTCTGCTTTTCTTCTCTGTGTGCAAAGTTAAAAGCTGGCAGTACAAATCTGAACATGCTCTGTTGAATACAAGGATACTGCCTTTTCATTTTGTAGTGATTTGACCTGCAAACTTAACGCCATTAGTAATCTTTTAAAAATCACTGGTTGCTAATGTTAAGACTGCTACCACCTGTCTATGTGGCATTTGCCTTGGGAATGCGTGAGATAGAGAGGTCAATGTTGGTTCAGCGCTGTTCTCTCCACTGTTTTGCTCAGAGTGATTATCTAATTGAGAAGGGACTGATGAAAGAGAACAGAGTAGGCTGAAAAGGAAGAAAGCAGTTCCCACACTGCAGAGTCCTGCTTTCTGCCTATTCTGTAGCTAAGTTGTAACTCAGGATTGTTCCAAGAGATTATAAATCCTAAAACTGTCTTTTGTCCCTTCTCTGCTATGTTTCCTTCAATTAAAAACCTCCCTGGCATTCCCCTGAATCTTCTGGCAGAGAATCTGGCTTCTGAGAAGGCTAGCTCTGCCATGAGGATTGCAAGTGAGGGAGGGGAATGGAAAGGAAGAATGCAGTTGCTGCTTTGATATTTGACTAGCGTTGTGAAAGTGATCTGACAGAGCAATAATATCCCAGGTTACAGATTACGCCATTGCCAGACGCATAGTGGATCTGCATTCCAGAGTAGAAGAATCTGTTGATCGTGTCTATTCATTAGATGATATCAGAAGGTATCTGCTGTTTGCAAGACAGTTCAAACCAAAGGTAATTCTATTTTCCTGTATAAGTTGTTCTGTATGAGGGAGATCCAAAGGAACAGTAACATGCTTTTTTTCTGGTGAATGCAAAGACACTAAGTGTTCTCTCAAGAAAAGAGCTGTAAACTCAGTTACTATTCTAGAAACATCACATAATTCTGGAGCTATGTACTTTTGGGATTATTTTTTTAACTCCAGTAATCCAGCCAGCCTAGCTGAGACTGTTTCAGTCAGTAGTCTTAACTCTGGTGGCAGTTCTTAACCTCTGTCTTGAACAATTGAGGACTTTTGTCATAACTTTCGCGTACTTCAAGGGCATGGGTTATTCAATACAGCTGCTGCAGAGATTTTTGTATTTCATTGATGTATTGCTTAATGTCTTTATTTTAAAAGGGTATTGTTCCTCAATATTTGTTTGCTTTTGTTGTGGTAAAATACAGAATATGGGAAACTGTTCTAAGTACAAATTTTTGTGGTCTGTCCAGATAGCAGCTTGGAGGGACTGTGTGTTACATTCTTCAGAAGTTCTTCTAATATAGTTCCTCTCAAGTGGAAGGAGAGGACACCCTCCCTTACAGAGTTTTGAAAACTCCCATTTCATTCCCATGTGGTGGGGAGTTTGTTTTCCAGCTGGATCTGTATATGCGCAGATAGATTCAGGCTAGGAAGTGTGTACACAAAGCTGTAGTGAGAGTTAGTGTATGGAGTGTATGCTTGTGTGTACCTTTGATTGCAGAATCAGAGGTAAAGAAACAGAGCAATCTAGTACAGACAGGCATGAATTATGCCCAGAAGCAAGTCAGTGGAACAGAAAAATAGAAAATATCAAAAATCTGCTGTAAAATAATTAGTGTGTCAATGTACTTACTGTAATATTGTTGCTGTAATAGTTATTACAATATAATTTTAACATAATAAGATTGTCATTATATTGATCTATAATATATGTAGCATGGAATAATTCAGGGAAAGCAATAGCTAGTACAAAAACATCTGGGGACTGCCAATCTAATGCAAGAAGAATAAGCTTTAATACTTTTAACATGGCAAACTGTCATACTATCTGGATGTCACAAAGATATCTAAGGAGTCCGAGGAGTTTATAGTGGAGCAGTATAAACGACTGCGGCAGCGTGATGGCTCTGGAGTGACAAAGTCGTCCTGGAGAATCACAGTACGACAACTGGAAAGCATGATTCGTCTGTCTGAAGCTATGGCCCGTATGCACTGCTGTGATGAGGTACCATGATGAAAGTTTGTTTTTGATGAAAGTTTGTATAAGTGTTTATACAAATGTTGTGGGAGCTCTGGCTGTGCTGTTTGGCTGTGGTAATGTACATATTCAAATCCTGTGGGTGAAGAGGAGAGCTTGGATCATGTTTTCACTTGTGATGTTGTCACACTCTGAATTTGTATGCCAGAAATACTGGTTTTAAGGTATGTCTTGTAAAACTGAGATCAGCTGGTCCAAACTGAGAACTTACATATTTTTGCATTACAGTTGTATCAGCAGTCTCAGCTCGTTAGCTGTCAAATCTTGACAAACAGGGGCTATGTGACACATGCAGTGATAGAAACTTGCTCACTGGTTGTGTAAGAAGGACACCCATTGGCTTCTTCTCAGTTAAATTCAGCTGATACAGAAATAGATGGCTTTTAGCGTACGGCTCAGCTAGTGATGATTTGTCCAGTTTTTGCTTTTAAATTTCGGAGGAGAGTCTCATTAATTACTTTTTTTTTTTTTTCCATGTTGCTTCTGTTCAGACCCATTTCTTTCATGTTTCTTGCTCTACTGATCTTCCTTCAAAATGTTCTTGGCTTACGTAAAATTTTTATCAATTCCATATGATTGCTGAAGCCTGAAAGATTCATCAAGTTTCTTATTCCCTATATAACCTTGTGTGAGCTCAAAAGAGTTGTAGTAGGATATAATTTGACTTGTACAGTCTTTGCTGCTTAGGATTAATCAGGTGAAATAGGTAAAAAAATCCTTTGTCAGAGGTGAGTTTCTGGAACTGTTGGGGGAGGGGAAAAAGCTTTAAACGCTAACTCTTAGCCACCATGCCTGTTTAATACATGGGGTTGTTTGTGGTTTTTTTTTTTTTTCTTTCAAATCTTACCCAGGTTCACCCGAAACATGTGAAGGAAGCTTTCAGGCTTTTAAACAAGTCCATCATTAGAGTTGAGACTCCCGACATCAATTTGGACCAAGATGATGAACAGCAAATGGAGGATCGAGAGGAGCAAGATGGAGTCAATGGTAAACTACTTGTAGAAAATTTTTTCAAAGGCGAAGGTACTTCCAACCTTTTACCTTTTTTGAGTATATGCTTCTTTTTGGTTTCTCAGCTGTTTCTCATCTAAAGACTCTTGACTTCTACTCTTAACTCCCTTATTTCTTCAGCCTCCTTGTGGGTCCACTCACCTGGTTGGTCAATGCAACACTTTTCAGTGGATCAGAGTATTAAACAGTTAAAAGATATTACAGATTTAAACCTGAGCATGTATTCAAACAGGTGAAGCAGAAGCTCCAGCTGGGGTCAGTGGTGTAGTGAATGGGATCAATGGCCATTCTGAGGACGTGAACAAGGATGTTGCACCCAAAGCTTCTCTTAGGCTGGGCTTCACTGAGTATCAGCGAATTTCTAATCTCCTGGTGCTGCACCTTAGGAAAGCAGAGGAAGGTAAGTATTTTTTTATTAAAAAGATGGCAGACCCTGAGTTCAGGGAGCAACTGTTACTACATTTCATGCTGTTGCATTTGAGATTTTCACTCCTGCTGAGACCAAACTTGTTAGATCAGGTGTGAACCTGTACACATGTGGCTAAACTACATCTGATGATACAGATAAAACTCCTAGCTCTGGTTCTTCAGTCTTTTGTTGAAACCCAGGAAGTCAAGTAACATGTCAACAGAGCAGATCCAGGAAAGGACTTTTGGCATTTACTGGTTTAACCTAACTAGGAGAGTCAGCAGCAGTGAAAATTGTAGCAAGACCTGTAGCCAATTGTAGCCACAGCCTGAAATATATACTTAACCAAATAGCTGCAGTGTGCCAAATGGCTGGTTCATTCTTGAGAAGATGAAATATTTCTCTTGCAATGAGGCTGTTATGAAATGCAGCAGTTGTCTCATATTATATACCAATGCTGCAAAATTTTGGAAGGGTATGGAGACTACAGTACATATTCAAAATGCTGAATACATGTAGAAGGATGAATTCTTCAGCGTTGTGTGACAGTGATTTGATTTTGCCCTGACTTACAGCATACTTGTATGAGACCTTACAACTGCTTTTTCTTGAAGCTGAAGGCTGATGTGGTAGCTAGGCTGCTCACTTGCTTTGTAAGCTACTTGGATGCATAGACCTGAAAGCTTCAACCTTCAGTCTAAATGTCTCTAATTAAACCATAATACAACAGCCTCCTGCACAGAACATGGTGTTTTAAGAAACAGAAGAAGTTTGAACGTCTTAAAAAGCATGTTTCTCTTTTCAGCATTGTAAGTGTTAACATATAAATGCTTTTCTCTTACACTTTGAATGGTATCTTATTGGTGCTGTGTTTATGCAAATTATTTTCTTTGCAGAAGAGGATGATTCGTCATTAAAGAAGAGTGAACTTATTAATTGGTATCTAAAGGAAATTGAATCTGAAATAGAATCTGAAGAAGAACTAATAAATAAAAAGAAGATCATCGAGAGAGTCATTCACCGACTTACACATTATGTATGTATAGAAATGTGTGGATAATGAAAAAGGGTTTTAACTTATGTGGTGCAGTGATTAATTTTTAACAGAATACTTACCTAATTTGAGGAATATGTTTTGTGCTTTCGTGTTATTGACCAATGCAGTATAAATACCTTATTTGTTTAATACCTGCTAAAATAGAGAAAACACTGAAATAAGTTAGAGATATGTACAAGTAAAAATTGAAACCATCATATTATGTCCTTACAGAAGTGGAAGTGATATTTTTCTGTATTTCTATGGTGTTAGCTATACATTAGGATACAGCAATACAAAAATTCAGTTTCTTCAATGGATGACTAAATCATGGGGCACTAGGGCAGTTTGGAGGACAAAGTATGAAAATATAAAGTACTTCTCACTTTTAAAGACACAAAACCACTTATATTGAAGTGTTCCCAGAAAGCATACAATATGTAAGTTTTCCACTGAACATAATTGTTAAGATTAGGAACCTATTAAAGAGGGAGTTCACAATTTTAAAGGGTTAAATAATTTATCAGCAAGAGCTGCTACCAGAATAAAAAGGAGATGCCTTTCAAAAAGTACGAACAAACCTTTCTGTTCTTGTTTGAATACAAATTTTTTGTCTGTTGCAGGACCACATTCTGATAGAACTGTCTCAATCAGGACTGAGAGGATCCAAAGAAGAGGAGACTTTTGATGAAGATCCATACCTGGTTGTCAACCCGAACTATCTGCTGGAAGACTAAGGGCTGAGAACTGAATTGTAGAGCTGCCTGGTTACTTGTTGGAAAATGCATTCTTTGCTTGCAAGGGTTGCTATGCTATAGCTAACATCCTCAATTCCTATGAATGCTTTACTGTGCAATGTGCCAGTGTGCGGTCTAGTAATACATGATTGCTCACTGACACTGAGCATACCTGGAAAGTTTTTAAAGAAATTACACGTATATTGGTTTTGTTATTAATTCTGAGTTTCAGTGCCATCATCCAGGTGATAAGGAGAATTATGGAGATGCTTCTGTTTTAAGCAAGAGGAATTTTGCATTGTTCTTCTATTGTATTTAGTAGAATTTCTACGCTATTGTTTTTTACTCTTATTAACATAAATAAAAGATCATTAAATGTCTGCAGGTGTCTGGGGGTGGATTTGTTGTCACTCACATGTGGGATTGCTATTTTCTATGCTTACGGTTTGAGGCTAAAAAAATAGTGATGTAAATGTTTAATGTCTTTAAGAAAGATTACATTTCTTGGGTGACAGATGCTAATTTTTAGGAAGATTTTTACCTTCCATTAATGGGTAATGAGAAACTCTAATTACTTCTGTTTCTTTTTAGATGGACTAAAGATGCGTATGCTTATGTTGCATATGTAAAATAGAAAATTGAAAATAGCCGAGCCCAAAGCAAAGCTTAAGATCAGGTCAGAACCCTCATCTTGATGAATGTCTGGACTTGTAAGTGAATTGAAAACTGCCATCATTTGTGAGGGAAATTTAAGACTGTATTTGTAAACTTGTTTGTAGATTTTTCTATAAGAAATTTTTACTTAAATTTCTGTTGTCATCACTTATTTGCTGTACGATATGTGATTATTAAATAATCTATTAAGAATTAAAAATATCTGAATATTTGTTCTTAGCCTGATACCAGAACCTAAGACACGTTTTCTAATAGCATGAAAAATACCAAAGCTATATATTTTAAGTATAAATAGTGTGAAATAACTGTTCCTGAAGCAGGTTCAGAAATGAAGCTGGTTCCTAAGACAGTTGTCGTTTTCCAGTTAGTCTCTACCAGCTTTGGAGAAATAGGCCTTAGTCTAACTAAGCATATATCATTAAGGATAACAGTAATATTTAAGGAATGGAAAGAACCATAAATGTTTGTTACCACTAGCTCTGGCTGCAGTAACTTCACTATTTCTTTTTTCATAAACTGCATCTTGGCAAATGCTACATGTTGTTAAAAATCACAGCCCACCTGCAACAACAGTTTGATGTTATTCTATATTGCTCATTTACTTTCAAAATAAGGACAGGAAGATGTTTGTGCTTCATTATGTATTTCTCCCTTCCCTCCCTGCACTCTTGGTTTGATAATAAATATTCTTCACATGGGAGAAAGTATTTTTCCTGCTTCTCTTTCCCCAGTTCTATGTATGTTCTTCATAGGCTGGAAGAGGTGTTTTCTTTCTGAGTTTATGCTTTACTGAATAAGCAGCAGGTGGTGCTGTAAAGTTCCTGTTCAAACTTGTTATTCCAACGTGGGGTGGTGGGGAGAGTAATTAGAGAGTTGTTCAGAACACTAAGCACAACGTTTCAGCAATGTTTTTCAGCTTTTCAAGAGTTCCTAAAAAAAGAGAAGTCCAGGAATCAACCGAGGTCAAAGTACACAAATTACAATCCCTGTGTAAGCTATAAGATTTGCTATTTGAGTAATAGCAAATGTTTAGAGATGTTTTCTACTGTAACTTAAAGATAATATTGCTTGAGAGAGCAAATAAGTTGCCCCAATGATTCCAGGTAAGTTGTAGATAAAAAGCCAGTTATTAAACTTGGAGATGGAACTGATTTTTCAATATAGTTATGTAGAATTTTGTGTTTAGTTGATCTAAACATGTTGTCTGTATTTTGGCAACGTATTCTCAGTTCTTCAGTTTTGCTGTATTTGAATGTAGAAAAGTCGAGTTATCACTTCCCCGCAGCAGTTCAGGTAAGTGATCTACCTCAGGTATATATCTACCCTGCTGAGAGTGCGTAGGTTTTCAAGGCTGAAGGAAGGAGTACTTTGGAAAGCAATAAAATGATATTTGAGTTCCTTGATGTCATTGGCACGCACATTATGACTGCTGACTGAATTCACGTAATACCCACTTTTCTAAGTGGGAGAGCTATCACATCTCAGATTTCCTTTATGCACCCAAGCATTATAGCACAACCTGCCTCTTGCGATCCTGCAGTCTTTGAGCTGTGATGAAAAGCATTCTCTATAATTTTATCTTCCCCTAAAATGGAGGCAGTATCAGCACATGTCAGTTAATGTCAAGTTTAAAGGGGAACCTGAACATTTCAGAAAATGTTTCCACATGACCTTGTTCCAACTCATTGTTTGACAGTGGTTTTTGTATTCATCCATTTGTGCATCTTTTGATTAAAGGTCCTGATTTGTTACCATTTGTTACCATATCTAGTGTCAGCTAGTTCTAGGAACATTTATCAGTGAAATAGATAATTTCAGTTAAATATTACTGGTACTGTAATATAAGTAGTGTGGGATAAGTTTCTGAAGCAGTTGCAGAAATGGAGCTGATGTGTAAAACAGTCTACTTCTTTCTGTTAGTCTCTCTCAGCCTTGGGATAGATGGAATATTTGCTCAGGATTTTATCACCATTGCAGGACCTCTACCCAATGAGTTTGTAAATAGATTCTATTTGCAGGACCAAGTCCTATCCAAGAAAGATCAGGGCCCTGCTGTGGCTGAAGCACATGGTTACCTTTGCCAGCAAGATCTTGTGGCTTCTGAGCTGCCGCAATATTTCTCCCACCTTCATGAGATCGGGGTGACGCACTACAAAGTCTTCCTTCCATGGGCACGCATTCTTCCCAACGGGGATGCTGGGAGGCCGGATGAAGCTCAAGTGCAGTGCTATCAGAAGCTGCTTGAGACCCTGGTTGCCGCAGAGCTCAGGGGAGTGGTAGTTCTGCATCACCAGCGTGTCCCTGGTGCTGTGGCTGCGCAGGCCATGGGTTGGAAAGCCAATGCTTTTGCTGACCTTTTTGTGGAATATGCTGAGTTCAGTTTCCGTGTTTTTGGGGACCTGGTTGATGTGTGGCTCACCTTCAGTGACCTGCCAGATGTCCTTGAAAGCCTGCCTTATGATGACCCCCAGTACCGAGCCTGGGCACTAGCTGCAGCTCATCAAAGAGCTTACACCATCTACCATGAGAAATATGCACCAGCAGGTAAGGAGAATGGGGAGAGGGATTGTTTCTATGTGACCTTTTCACAAACATTTTGTGATGGGGTTAAATGGCAACTGCTACATCCAATCTTTGTGTGAATATGCTATCAATGGTTTCAGAATTACACAGAAATCCTTGAAAAACAGAGTCCTTCAAATCCCTTATGTTGATAATTGGTTTATAATTTACTGGTAATTGCATTTTACTGGAAATTATTGCCAAAGTAGTTGGGGACAATATATATGTGTATGTGTGCATATTTATAGTTAATCTTTTAAGCATCAGGGAAGTTTTAAATAGCCTCCAGTTAATCTGAGCAGCAGAAACCAGTACTTCAAACCCACATGTTATAATACTTCTGTATGCTTTTTCTCAGTTTTTCACAGTTGTCCATGTGCTTTTAATTTAAAGACCAGCAGATGCACCTGATTAACTGTTCATATAACAACAAATGTGTTGAATAATAAATGTGGGACTGAGGCTTACGAAGAACCTTTGATCCCTGCCCAGTCATCTCATTTTTAAAACCCTATTACTTATTTCAATGTCACTAAAAACTGGGATTGCAATTGCTACCATTTCAGCTGAGAGAAGAAGATCATGCCATCAGTCGGCAGCTGTGCTATCATCTCTTATGTGTGATGAATGCAGGCTTTTTCTTTAAGGCATGATGTGTTCCCAAGGAATACAGCTTTGGAGGTCCAGATCTAGCTGAAGAGTCAGGTCAAATTCAACTATCAGCCTTCCTCCCAAAACATGGAAATCTTTGCAAATTTATTGATAAAATCCACTTAAACAAAACTGATCATGGTTTAAAATTACATTTCTCATTTAATCGAAGTGAAGTTACTTTATTTAACTTTAAAAAGTTGATTTAAAAACTTAAAGCAACCAGAAACACAGTATTTATTTTGTTGCTTAAAATGACAGTTACCTCTATCAATCAGTTACAAATTACTTTAAAATTATTCAAATCCAGCCTTACTCTATTTTTTTTGTGTGTGTACGATGACAAAGTCATAATAATCAAGCTGTTTTGTAGATAAAAAAGTATTTTTGTGTATTTCTTCCTGACCCACAGAGGAAAGACTAAAAAATTCCTAAATGTGCCTCAAACCATGAAGAAACAAGGCACAAGAAGTCTTCCGTGAGATAACAATAGTGTAAGGAAATCTGCAATGTCCTTTTTTTGACTTTCCTCATTGCAGACACTGGGGTTTTAAAGTAATTAAATCTTAACTGTACCTGTGTTACACAGAGCAAGAGAATTTTCACCTCTCCTGTGGATGCCTGGGATATTCCAACCTGCTATCCTCTGAGGAGTACCTCCTTCAGGGTCAGAATTTTTCTCTCTCAGGCAAATAACCAGTAGAGCTGGCAGAGTCATCATTTAAAATAAAAATAAATTTATTTATTTATTTTTAGTTCTTGCATTTGTCAGGAATATTTTGCAGTACAGCTCGCACTACCTGGTGATAGCACTAAGAAGTTCACAGAATCACAGAACATTAGGAATTGGAAGGGACCTCAAAAGATCATCTAGTCCAATCCCCCCACTGGAGCAGGAACGCCTAGATGAGGTTACACAGGAAGGCATCCAGGCGAGTTTTGAATGTCTCCAGAGAAGGAGACTCCACAACCCCCCTGGGCAGCCTGTTCCAGTGTTCCGTCACCCTCACTGAGAAGAAGTTTCTTCTCAAGTTTAAGTGGAACCTCTTGTGTTCCAGTTTGTACCCATTACCCCTTGTCTTACCATTGGTTGTCACCGAGAAGTGCCAGCTTTGCTCCCACAACATGTCCCCCCTGGTTCCCAACATCCAGCACAGTGGATACAAAAAATAACCACTGTAGAATCACCTCAAAGGCATGAAAATAAAAGATATTCCTTATAATTATGCATGGAGTGGAAGAGCACCCACTGGAGAGCTGTATTCAGATCCATCTTCCTGCAACCAACAGTGCTCAGACGAGCAATCATGATAAGATTTAATGATAAGACTCCTTGAACTTTGCCTTTGAATTCCTACCTTCTTCAAATCATCTTTAAAATCATAGTGAGTGTCTGAAATCAGCCACCTATGGCACTGTCTGATGTTCCACGTCTTTAAAAATTTCCAACTGATTTTAAAATAACTGAATGAACTGAAGTTTTTTATTTCCCCTTATCATCTTACTAAGGGACTGCCTCTTTCTTTTTCAAGATGGAAAGCTGTCCATTGCATTAGGAATGGGCCATGCCTTGGATAGCACTTCATCAGAATTGCTTTCAGTTTCCCTTCAGGTAATACTTCAATAGAAATTATTTCCAGAATTGTATGAATTTGTTTTGATTTGACTTGTTTTTTATATATGGAGTCAAGTGACTTGGGGCAAATTAAAATTTTAGCAAGTTGACCAACTGACCAGTTTGTTAAATGTTACTTACTTGATTAGCTCACTGATTTTAAGAATGACTTCAGCATCCTTTCTTGGCTAGTAAGCACTGATTAAGATATATGGAGACATATTTGCTTCTCATCTTTGGCAGTTTTAGCAGTATCCATGCTTAAATGACAAGGTGTTTGCAAAAAGTGTAGCCATTGTAATTTTCTTTGCAAGTCTACTTAAAGCACCACCAAAGGAATAAATATTTTAAATAAATCTTAAAAAGCTGCTTATTATGTTAAAACACAGACTGAGCTGTGCTAAAAGTGATCTAGCTGCATGGGAATGGCATGAGGGGAACATAATTCTACAAAGATCATGACATCCTTTCTGTGAAGACCAAACTCATTGTCTGTAGTTGTCTTCACCTGGAGGATGTTGATGTAGGATAAAGTGAACAAATGACAGTGCAGGATTTTTGCTTTTATTCACAATCCTTCAAAATCTAGTAATATGGTAAGCGATGTTGTAGGCATGCCATTGCAAGGATACAAGCAAGGTGTGGTTTGTAGAGAGAGGAAAGGCGTATTGGATGGGCTGACTAAACTAGAAGAAAACCTTGGACTGAAAAAAACCTGAAAGCTTATCAGGTTTTTATTTTCCAACTTCATCAGCTGGTACAATCTATTCCCTTGATGACTGCTAGTGGGATAATGCTTGTAGTCTGGAATGGTTAAACATTTCTGCAGTGGACTTTCCCCAAAGGATTATTGATAAGGCCTATCTGAATCAAATACTTGCGAAGGTTTCTCTGTCTGATTAATCATAGACACTCTTACTAATTAAAAAAAACCAACTAAAATATTAATATTAAATTCGTAAAATGCTCTCAAAATTTCACTTACCTGTTTAAATTTTACTTTGTTTAGAGAGATAGAGAATGCATCTTCCCATACAGTATCCAGTTTGTACATATTGTCCAGAGCTCTCCTATAGCTGTATGTGTCCTTCAGCAACATAGCTTTATCAGACATTTCACAATTTTATATGCTTTTAATTTAATACCTGCGAAAAATACATTTTACTTTAGGATGATTCTTTTCCTTTTCTTGTTTCCAGGATTCGGTAGACTTTTTGTCTCTCAGCCTCCAGTATGGTTGTGGAAACAAACCAGATTTCTACAAGAAATTGAATGAATTCCAGGTAACATTATGCACGGTGTTAAATTGTAGCAGCAGATGACCATAAATATAAGGGGGATTTCAAGTTTCTTAATGCATGTCTAAACAGTTCCAATTTGCTGCAAGAGGTCAGACAACAGCTACATTAGAGAACAGCTTCATAGTGTTCGCTTGCTTCTTTGTTGTTATTCTGACTTAAAAATGGGTATTCAAGAGTGCTGGAAAGGATCATCGTGGTCCGTACTCATTATTGACGTGTTAACAACTAGAATGGCATCATTGTTTTGTCCAGGTCTGAAAAACCTCTCTTACATCGTGTTTTACAAGCTGCTAATACCTATGAGCTTAGACACCATTTTATGCTAGCATTCTGCAGTGGTGCCACCAAACTTCACAACTCCAACTCGGTAAAGGCAGTGCTAGAAATGTTCATGAAGATGAGTTTGTGAAAGGATTAGATCACAGCAACAACATCAGTTATAGGCTAGTACCTAACATTAAACCTGTGGCAGTTTAATGGATGAGCTGCATTCTTAATCCTTAAGACCAGGGTCATCCTGCAACTGTGCAGCAGAATGAGGAGCTACCCATGTGACTCATTCTCTTTAGGGTCCCAGCGTGCTGCAGTTACTCAAAAACCTGGAGTGGGCCATTTATGGCAACAGTTTCTTACTAAGTCAGCTTCCAGAAAAGGACATTGTTCCTTGTGCCTTTTCAATGACAGGTCAAACACTGTGGGTTTTTGGGGCTTATACTTTGATTTGCATTGGGCATTTTTGAACCAGAGAAAAATAGTAGGTGGTATTTAATGCTTACTCTCTTGATTTATTAATTTAACTTCAAAGAACTTTATGACCAATTGTCAGTCTTCTAAGTATTTCCTATTCTGTGTTGAAAGCAACAAATACCAAGAGCATGCTTTTACTAGCTGGCTGATGCTTGTTTTCAGACATGTCTCTGACTTCTGGTTTTGCAGAATGTCTGGAAGGACACAGACATCTTGGTTTTTAGTCTGAAGCTCCTTGATTGTGGTTCCATAGAAGAGAATCCTTTCATACCAGTAGCTGCCATTGTCACAGGTGAGTGACGTATTTTGAGGAGGAGGAGAGGTTTTTAACTAAGCTCTACATGGCAAATTATAGAGGAAACTAAAAATTGTTCAGCCCCGAACGCTGCTATTAGATGAAATAACTCTGGTTTCTTTCATTGCCTTCTTGGAAAATTAAGGGTGGATGGTGGATATAAAGCCAGAAGCTGGAGTTTTTCTCCCCCAAAGTTCTAAATCATTTTCATCAGCCTCAGAAGTTTATATTGGATTTTAGGAAAAAAGCTGTCAGAATAGGCGGCCCAGGGAAGTGGTGCAGTCACCATCCCTGGAGGTATTTAGATGACATATAGATCATGGTTTAGGGACAGAGTTTAGTGGTGGACTTTGCAGTGCCAGGTTAGCAGTAGGACTCGATCTTTTTTTAACATGAAATTGTAAATATCTAATAGAAACTCAACATGTTTGTTCTGAGAAAAATACTAGTTATGAAAAACATCTTGTTTCTAAAGGTGTAACTGTGTGTGCAAGTAGTGTCGTGCAGTCCATGGCATCTATATTGTGATTAAGTCCATCACTTACCTTTTTTTTTTTTTTTTCAGCTATTAATAAAGAAAAGACACGTATGATTGGGTATGATGTTACTGAATTTTTGAACTTCTCATCTCATGTTTTAAGGTACAACTTTTGTCCCTTAAATCAGATGGTCTCCTCTAGAAATGTGTGTGCAAGCAGACACAACACAGTTTTAGTGGTAAAGTCATAGAATCATAGGATAGTTAGGGTTGGAAAGGACCTTAAGATCATCAAGTTCTACCCCCCCGCCATGGGCAGGGACACCTCACACTAAACCATGTCACCCAAGGCTTTGTCCAGCCCGGCCTTGAACACTGCCAGGGATGGAGCATTCACAAATTCCTCGGGCAACCCATTTCAGTGACTCATCACCCTCACAGTAAAGAATTTCTTCCTTATATCCAATCTAAACTTCCCTTGTTTAAGTTTTAACCCATTATTCCTTGTCATATCACTACAGTCCCTAATGAATAGTCCCTCCCCAGCATCGTTATAGCCTCTCTTCAGATACTGGAAGGCTGCTATGAGGTCTTCATGCAGCCTTCTCTTCTCCAGGCTGAACAGCCCCAACTTTCTCAGCCTGTCTCCATACGGGAGGTGCTCCAGCCCCCTGATCATCCTCGTGGCCCTCCTCTGGACTTGTTCCAACAGTTCCATGTCCTTTTTCTGTTGAGGACACCAGAACTGCACACAATACTCCAAGTGAGGTCTCACGAGAGCAGAGTAGAAGGGCAAGATCACCTCCTTCGACCTGCTGGTCATGCTCCTTTTGATGCAGCCCAGGACACAGTTGGCTTTCTGGGCTGTGAGCGCACACTGAAGCCAGCTCATGTTAAGTTTCTTGTCGACCACCCCCCCCAAGTCCTTCTCTGCAGGGCTGCTCTGAATCTCTTCTTTGCCCAACCTGTAGCTGTGCCTGGGATTACTCTGACCCAGGTGTAGGACCTTGCACTTGGCATGGTTAAACTTCGTAAGGTTGGCATCAGCCCACCTCACAAGCGTGTCAAGGTCCCTCTGGATGGCATCCCTTCCCTTCATGATCAACCAAACCACACAGCCTGGTGTCTACCACTAGTTCCTGAAAGGACTGGAAAGAAATATCTTTCTGCTGAGCCCAGTCTCTTGCTATTACAAGCAATGTAATCCTCTTCCACTCTCATCCTTTGCTACCCAAATTGCACCTTCAAGCCAATAGATAACAAGTACTTCTCCAAGCCTTCTGCTCTTTTCAAGAGGAAAATAGTTAAAATTAAGTAAAAAAAAAATACAACAGAGGCCTTTCTAGGGGACAAGCCAGCTGGGTCTACAGAAATGTGGGAGGTGTCATTGTGCAGGGAGATACTAAGGATTTCAGAAGCAGGATGGATTAAGCTTAACTTTTCCCGTGGAAACTTGTGAGAGCTGTTGTAGCTTGTGAAGTTGCTACACACTGCAAGGGTTTTGTTTGCATCTTTGCCCTAGCTGTAGTGAATTATGAGAATCTACCTGCAACAAAATGCATTGGATGTATAGCCCGTGAGCTGCTCTGCAGTTAGCAATTTGCACTCCACCTTCATCTGCTAGCTGCATGGCAGTAGGTTGGACTGACCAGATGACAAAGAGGCTATACCCTAAGCAGCTTATATGAGCTGAATGGGAAGCAAACAATTCTTTCATCCTCTGTGTTTGCAAGTTCTGTGGCACTAGTATCCACCTCCACCTAGAATTTTTAACTTCTTTTCTTTTGCAGCAAAACAAATGCTCTACAGGAGAATCCAGATGCTGTTCTTGCCCCTCGCTCCTCCTATCAAACAGTTTGGGAAATGTTTGCTAAGCAGTCTGAATTGGAGAGGGATTCTTTTCTGCAAGATGTTTTCCCAAATGGTTTCCTCTGGGGCACATCCACAGGTGCCTTTAACATTGAAGGAGCTTGGGCAGAGGATGGGAAAGGGGAGAGCATCTGGGATCAGTTTGGGCACACAGGTCATGTCTACATGAACCAAACAGCAGACGTGGCATGTGACAGCTACTATAAAACCAGCTATGATGTTTATCTACTTAGGGGTCTCCATCCCCAAATGTACAAGTTTTCTGTATCCTGGCCTAGAATTTTTCCTGGTGGTACCAACGAGACCATCAACTCCAAGGGTGTTGATTATTACAGCAAATTAATTAACAGGTTGCTGGACTCTAACATTGAGCCCATGGTGACTCTCTTCCACTGGGACCTCCCACAAGCTCTTCAGGTTCTTGGTGGCTGGCAGAATGACAGTATTATAGATACTTTTGTAAACTATGCAGACTTCTGCTTTTCCACTTTTGGGGATCGGGTCAAGTTCTGGATTACTTTCCATGAGCCTTGGGTTATCAGCTATGCTGGCTATGGCACCGGAGAGCATCCTCCAGGAATCACTGACCCAGGAGTGGCATCTTTCAAGGTAGGAACACAGGAATAACTGGGATACTGCAGCTGCCATTGTTGTGTTGTTTTCCTCTAATGGTTCTGTACTTTAAGCCTAATGTGGCCTTTGAGACAGCTATTTGCTTGTTGGATTTATGATGCTTGCAAAAATTTGATTAGTTATGCTAGATGGATGCTAGATGGTGTTATTTTTTCTATTCGGAAAGCTGGTGTTGATGGATAGGCAGATTCTTCTGTTTATTCCAAATCCACTGCACTCTCTGGCTATGGTTGTTTTGTCAAGGTTTTTTCTTTTGAATGGAGATAACATTATGTGGCAATAATCTGAATGCTGAATTGTTCTTGTGCAAAGCAATGTGACACATATTCCTCTGTTTTCTTTCCCCAGGTGGCTCACACTATTCTCAAGGCTCATGCCAAGGTCTGGCACTTGTACAATGACAAGTACCGTTCTCAGCAGCTGGGAAAGGTGGGGCTGGTGCTGAACTCAGATTGGGCTGAACCGAAGACTCCAACCAACTCTGAGGACGTGAGGGCATCTGAGAGGTACCTGCAGTTCATGCTAGGCTGGTTTGCTCACCCTGTATTTGTTAATGGTGATTACCCAGATATCCTGAAGTCTCAGATCCAGGAAGTAAACCAGCAGTGCTCCACAGCAGTTGCACAGCTACCTTTGTTTACAGAGGAGGAGAAGTCCTGGGTGAAAGGGACTGCAGATTTTTTTGGTCTTTCCCATTACACTTCCCACCTGGTCAGTGCTGTGACTAATGGGAGCTGCACACCAGACTACAAGAACATCGGGAACTTCTCCTTGCATGTAGATCCTTCTTGGCCACAGACCGCCTCTTCTTGGATGCATGTGGTCCCTTGGGGATTAAGAAGGCTGCTGAAGTTTGTGTCCCAGGAATATACAGGGTCAAAGATCCCAATTTACATAGCAGGAAATGGTATGCCGACAAAAGACTCAGGGGATCTTATTAATGACACCCTGCGAGTGGATTATTTCCACCGGTACATCAATGAGGCTCTAAAAGGTATGGAGAAATCTAATATATATACATATTTTTAAATGGCAGCTAGTTATTCTGTCCCTTCCATGGTGGTTAACTTTAAAACATCACCATTTGTGCAGTGATATGAGGTTAGCTGCCTATTTTATATGTAGTGTGACCTCATATACTTCATCCTATCTGTGTCCAGATATGGAACTCTATTCTGTTAGATATGGGAGTAGGTTTTTCATATATGTGGGTTAATGTAGCCTGTACTCTAAAATCGGTCCCTTTGTGAAAACAGCTATTATACTTCAGCTTCCCTGAAGATGATTTGCCAGCAGGCAGGATCTCACCTGTAGAGATCTCATAGGTCAGGACTAAGACTGTCTCTACTCATTAAGCAGATCTAACTAACAGCATCCTGTACCATTTCAGGTTAGATTTTTTTTAGGGAGATATTTATATCATCTCAGTCATTTTGAGCAAGGTTCAAGGTATGCTTGTGTCATTGCAAACTGTGTATCGATGTAAAAATAGTATTGGTGACTGAAGTTCTGGACAGGTATAGAGATTTGAGATTTCAAATAGAGATGTGACTGATTGATATGCTCTTGACATACACAAACCAATACTGATGGGAAGAATTCATTAAGTATGCTGTATCAAATAGGTTGGTGATCAGGATACAGCATTTGATCTTGATCTAGTTCTCAACATGCTGATAGAAGTGTTAAAAGAGCTACAGAAAACACAATTTAGCATTGTTGTTACGCATCAGAAGAATTAAAGGAGATGGATTGCGTATGGGAAGTGAACTTTTCTGGACTGAGAGCTATTCAGTGCTTTTTTTGTAGGCAGTGTGAGGCTGGACTTGCCTCTGCTGCTATTAGGTAGGCTGTTCTGCTAAAAGAAACTCTCCTGTGCCCAGGGAAGATAGACAGGCACTAAATACACATACTGTTTCAGTTTAACTATAGTGTTAAATGTAAAAGTGTACCATACGCCTAAATTAACAGAATGTGCTTGAAAACACAGGGGTAAAGGGATACCCGTGGCGCAAGTTTGGTGGGGATTTTTGCCTAAAAGACCATTCGCAGATGTTTGGTTTAACAGTTACTCTCAGTTGTGGTGCTTATGTTGTGCTGTGCTGTGTTCAGAAGATGAATAACAGTGTCTTTAACTGTTCCTGTGACAGCGGTAAAACTAGACAGAGTTGATGTTCGGTCATATATGGCTCGATCCCTCATCGATGGCTTTGAAGGCCCAGTGGGGTACAACCTAAAATTTGGGCTGCATCGTGTGGATTTTGAAGATAGCAACAGACCAAGGACTCCCAAGGCATCTGCTTATTTCTATTCCAGTATTATAGAAAAAAACGGTTTCCCACCTGAAGTCTTGGACAGATTTACTACACCAGCAGTGTTTGACCTACCTGTGCCGTCCAAGTTGCCAAATTTACCAGCATCAGAAGTTCCCTCCAAGGCAAAAGTTGTCTGGCAGAAGTTTTCATCTCAAGCGGACTTTGAAAGGGACACATACTTTTATGGGACATTCCCAAAGGACTTTTCATGGGGTGTGTCTTCTTCTGCCTACCAGATAGAGGGAGGTTGGGATGCTGATGGGAAAGGACCCAGCATTTGGGATAATTTCACCCATATCCCAGGGAATATCAAGAATAATGACACTGGAGACATAGCTTGTGATAGCTACAACAAGGTGGAAGAAGATATCTACCTGCTGAGAGCCTTAGGAGTAAAGAACTATCATTTCTCCCTGTCCTGGTCTCGAATTTTCCCCAGCGGAAGGAACAACTCAATAAATAGCCATGGAATTGACTACTATAACCGTCTTATTGATGGACTGGTTGCGAACAACATTGTGCCAATCGTCACTCTCTACCACTGGGACCTTCCACAAGCTCTCCAGGACATTGGTGGCTGGGAGAACAGCACGCTGATTGACCTGTTTGATAGTTTTGCAGACTTCTGTTTCCAGACCTTTGGGGACAGGGTGAAGTTCTGGATTACACTTAACGAACCCCAAGTCATTGCATGGGTTGGCTATGGCCTTGGGACATTTCCACCCAACATCAATGACCCTGGCAGTGCTCCCTACAGGGTTGCCCACATCTTACTGAAAGCTCACGCCAAGGTCTACCACACATACGATGACAAATACAGAGCAAGTCAGGGAGGGGTCATTACTTTGTGTCCCAACATTGAGTGGGTTGAGCCGAAGACACCAAGCGACCCTAGGGACATAGAAGCTGCAGACAGGCACCTGCAGTTCCTGGTGGGGTGGTTTACACACCCAATTTTCAAAAATGGGGACTACCCCGAGGTCATGAAGTGGAAAGTTGGGAACAGGAGTGAGCTCCAGAACCTGCCATCGTCTCGCTTACCAGTTTTCACAGCAGAAGAGCGTGAATACATCAGGGGCACAGCAGATGTGTTCTGCTTCAACACCTACACCTCCAAAATTGTAACCCATGCAGTGACCCCGTTGAGACCCTTCTCTTATGAGTATGATCAGGAAGTCTCAACAAGTGTTGACAGCTCCTGGCCTTCCTCCGCTATTTCTGACCAGCGGGCTGTGGCTTGGGGGCTGAGAAGGCTACTGAACTGGATCAAAGAAGAATATGAAAATCCCCCAATATATATAATTGAGAATGGGGTGGGGGTAAAGACCACATCAGATGTTGATGACAATACCAGGATATTTTACTACAAAACATACATTGACGAAACTTTAAAAGGTACCTGTGTTTGCTGTTGTTCTGTTGGTGTTGGGTATGTAATCTCCTCTCTAGATTCCTGCTTACTTCATTCCTCTGAAGAGTAGTTTTAAAAAGTGGTTGATGTCAGCCTTCAGATATTCTGAACATGATATAAACAGTGTTTCTTTTTCTGATCTCCTTTGCATGGCCATTTGTATTTTGTATCCTCCAACTATGAAGAGTCTCTCAATGGTCTTAGTTGATGAGTGCCAGCTTTATGAAGCTAGAAGCATGTATGTGCTTGCATGTGAATTCCATATAGTTCGTTTAATGTATGATTATACCACTGATGCTTTTCTATTTGTTTCTGATCTTTCAGCTTACAATTTGGATAATGTTAATCTGAGAGGATATAACGCTTGGTCTTTTATGGATGACTTTGAATGGCTGAATGGTTATGATCCAAGATTTGGATTGCACCAGGTTGACTTTGACAATCCCAACAGGCCAAGAACCCCAAAGCGCTCTGCTGTGTACTATGCAGAAGTCATCCGCAATAATGGTATCCCAATGCCAAAAGAAGATGAATTTTTATATGGAGAGTTTCCAAAGAGCTTTTGGTGGAGTGTAGCAAGTTCAGCATATCAGGTTAGGAAACGGAGATGGATTTTTAAACTGTCTGTGGACAGTTAATTCACTTTGTATGAGACACCTACAGCTTTTTTAACATTGAGTTTTACTGTAATTGAGGGTTAGTGTAGCAACTGCTGTAAAAGGGAGGAACTTGGAGATGTTTATAGGGCATAGTTATACCACAAGGAATTGAAACAGCAGCATGGACTTCAGAAGAGGCAGCCAACATGGAGCAGCAGGTGAACTGAAACAATGCCTGGTCTGTGACATTGTATTTTGCTAATATGTCTTGCTTTGAGGCCCAAGAGGTCTTACTAGTTTGATACAGCAAAATCATTGCTATTTTTATTCTAGCTGATAAGTCAAAATACTGTGTAATGCCGCAGAGACTAACAGGCTGAATTCTTTGCTGGGCCAAGACATATTTGGAGTTTACTAACAACATTCCCCTATCTTCAACTACAGGTTGAGGGAGGGTGGAGAGAAGATGGGAAAGGACTAAGTATTTGGGATCAGTTTTCTCACACTCCCTTGAAAATCAGCAATGGTCACACTGGAGATGTAGCTTGTGACAGCTACCACAAAATTGAGGAGGATGTGGAAATGCTGAAAAGCCTCAAGGTGTCTCACTACCGCTTTTCAATCTCCTGGTCCCGCGTTCTCCCAGATGGGACCACCAGATACATCAATGAAATGGGACTGAACTACTATGAAAGGCTTATTGATGCTCTTCTGGCAGCTAACATTATGCCTCAGGTAACTGAAAATTTCAAGTAACTAAAAGATGGTAGAACCCAAGTCTGATGCTCAGAGCACATGCATGTGTTTCCATCCATACCTCAGATAATGCCTTAGCAAACCTGTGCCTTCATGGCAGTGCTCTAGACTGGTGCAATGGATGTACCAGACCACACAGGTCTTCTATTGGATTGTATTTCATCAGAGACTTGGTGCAGGCACAGAAGCTCTTCACTGACACATTCTTGTGATCACAAGGTTGTGGTGGGTTTTGGTAAAGGCTTCATGTTCACCATCAGGCAGTCCTTAGAGTTCAAGTAATTTCCCCACATCCTCAAGAAACTGGAACACTGGCAAGAAGGTATTTTATTTGAGCTCATGAGTGATCACTGCAAAGTCAAACGCCGTTAGGAGCAGGTAGCTGCAGATCAAAGCGCAGTTTATTAATGTTCATATGAGGCTAGATTGCTGTGCTTATTTCAGAAAGTAAGAGTGACTGGTTGAGTCCTTTCTCTTCCTGTCTTTCCCTTTAGGTAACTATCTACCATTGGGACCTCCCACAGGCTCTGCAGAATGTTGGTGGGTGGGAGAATGATACCATAGTTCAGAGGTTTAAGGAATATGCTGAGCTCCTTTTCCAGAGACTGGGAGATAAAGTGAAATTTTGGATAACCCTCAATGAACCCTACAACACTGCATATTTTGGTTATGGCGTTGGAACAGCTGCTCCAGGTAGGACCACTGGGTATAACCTCAGAGCCTTCACACCACTGTAGGCACAATTGTTTTAAGCTGCAGCAGAGTAGATGCTAGGGACTTGCAAAGGCAGAACAAGAAAGACGGTGTGGTACGGGGATACATGGCTCTGCTGGGGTGTGGTGAAGAGGTCCTGCTTTCACTTTGCCTGTCACCTAGACCCATCTTCCTTCCACTCCTCTAATCCAGTGCTCCTTTGCAACATCCAAATTACACTTGCTGCCTGGAGCAGACCCATATTCAGACTAGCCTCAGGGACTGTGCAGAAGGGTTAGGGCTGGAGGAAAGCCAAGCTTGGCTGTAGGGTAGAAGGCTGTGGAGGCACGGGAGCTGGCCTGAACACACAGCTGTCTGCTGTCCATACTGGCAGCAGCAGCGTGTTGCCAGGGCTGGCAGCCCTGCATGGGCAGAGAGCTGAACCATCCCATGTCCCACTGCAGGGGGAGAAAGGAACAATGCGGGGTCCTGCACAACTGCAGCTGCCTCTTCAGCTGTCTCTGCTGAAGCAGTGATTTCAGCCCAGGGCTGGGCCCAAGGGCACCAGGAGCTGCATATTTATGTGTTTACTAGTGGGCAGTTATGGCTGTCCTGGGCATTGTGTTGACCTGGGAAGCAGCAGATGAGAATGCTGGGAACTGCTGCTCCACTGCCTGTCCTGTCTCTGTCTGCAGGCATTTCCATTCGACCAGGGCGAGCTCCCTACGTGGTGGGGCACAACTTAATAAAGGCCCACGCGGAAGTCTGGCACCTCTACAATGAGACCTACCGGGCAAAGCAAGGAGGTTTAATCTCTATCACCATCAACTCTGACTGGGCGGAACCAAGGAACCCACACAACCAGGAAGACATCAGTGCTGCCAGACGACTCTTGCAGGTACAGAGACACCTGGTCACAGCTCTTCCTGCTGTCCTGGGTTTGTTCATGGGGACACCCCATCTGTGGGTGCTGGAGATACCCAGAACCCGGGTTAGCATCTCACTGGAAGAAAAGGGTGAGCCAAATGCATCACTGCAATGTATCATCCTCTTCTAGGGGCCAGTAAAATTGGAACAGAAATGAGACAAAATATGGCTGGAGTGACAAAAGCTTATTAAATTTACTGCCATTAAATAGGCATCCCTGGGTATCTATGTGCCTGTCTATTATAAATTCAAAAGCAGCACATGAAAGAGAAACTCCTTGTTTTGATACATAATTTATCATTCTCCCTTGTTTCCTGGTTTAGTTTTTGTTAGGTTGGTTTGCTCATCCCATTTTCAAAACTGGTGATTATAATGAAGTGATGAAAACGAGGATTCGGGAACGCAGCCTGTCTCAGGGTCTGAGCCAGTCCCGGTAAGAGCTCAGGCACACACCTGCTTCTGTTTAACCTGCTGTACTGAAACCTGCTTTACTGGTAGATGGGCTGAATTTCAATGATTCTGTTGCAGTATTACTGTAACTAACTTATTGTATCTTCACAGAAAAAACTCTAGCGTACATTTTTCCCGTTCTTTGTCTTTACCTCCCTTGCAAACTAAATTTACTAATTGTCCTGGGTTCAGCAGTAGCAGTCATTTTTCTCCTTCTTAGTAGCTGGTGCAGTGCTGTGTTTTTGACTTTCAGCCTGGGAACAGAGCTGATAACACCGATGTTTTTAGTTGCTGGTTAGAATGTTTACTCTGACCAAGGACTTTCTGAGTCTCATGCTCTGCCAGGGAGGAGGGGAAGCTGGGGAGGAAGCAGAGACAGGACACCTGACCCAAACTAGCCAAAGGGGTATTCTATACCACAGCACATCATGCCCACTATATAAACTGAAGGCAGTTACCTGGAAGGGCTAGATCACTGCTCGGTCAGGCTGGGTATCAGTTGGTGGATGGTGAGCAGTTGTATTCTCTTCCCTTGTTATTTTCCTTATCATTATTATTATTGGTGGTAGCAGCAGTGGTTTGTGTTATACCTTAGTTACAGGGCTGTTCTTATCTCAACCTGTGGGAGTTACATTGTTTCGATTCTCCTCCCCACACCTCCAGGAGCAGGAGGAGGAAGAAGAGGGGAGTGAGCGAGCGGCTGCATGGTTCTGAGTTACCAGCTGTGCTTAAACCACGATACTAACATAACCTATCTCTGGGGTAATAAGTTGGCAGCTCAGAGTGATGTAGGAAGTGCTCTGCATTAGACACAGTGCTTTACCTGATGACTGTGGTAAATGTGTTTTAACTTTTCTTAAAATTATGTACTGAATTTGAGCACTGAGAACTCATTGGTCCCTCTGAATTATGTTTCTTATTTTGAAGTCCCATGAATTATTCTTAACTTTCATGATGGAGTACTACTACCACAATAATGTTTTTTTCTTTTCTCTCCCTTTCAAGGCACACACAAATAATGTACTTTTTTCTCTTAACATTAATAGCAATTTAATGGGGTATATTAGATCTGGGCTATTCCTGATCACTCATTTGTGCAAATGGGAATGAACACTTGTTTTGAAATGAGGGAGATGGTGGAAGAGTCGGTATGTGCTCCGCAGCAAAGGCAGGTCTCTTCAAGATTTGAGTTATGCTTTTGTATATGCCTAAACCACTTGCATTCTTAGGCACTTTCTTGGACATGCTATTTCTTCTCTGGTGGTTGCTGCCATTAATAACAGAATCATAGAATCATAGAATAGTTAGGGTTGGAAAGGACCTTAAGATCATCTAGTTCCAACCCCCCTGCCATGGGCAGGAACACCCCACACTAAACCATGCCACCCAAGGCTTCGTCCAACCTGGCCTTGAACACCGCCAGGGATGGAGCATTCACAACCTCCCTGGGCAACCCATTCCAGTGTCTCACCACCCTTACAGTAAAGAATTTCTTCCTTATATCCAATCTAAACTTTCCCTGTTTAAGTTTTAACAAAGAACAAAGTAATGTGTGTTGATTTATGAGGTAACGTGCCCAAGCATCTCAATCTTCCAGAAGAATTATGGTACCTTGCCTTTTGCTTGTGGTGCTGGTACCAGGTATACCAGCATTACATGAGGTGTGTTCAAAGTGTGGATCTCGGAGAGAAAGCTCACAAGTTTTGTTTCCTGTGCAGAAGCCAGATTTTATGAGACAACAGTGTATTAGTCTCTGCCACAACCTACCAAGTGCTACTGCTGCCACACAGAGAAGAGCTCCTCTTGTAGCAGACGCCTGTTCCCCTGCTGCTGGGAAGCACATGTCAGCAGAGATGCCTGGCTGTATCTTCAGTATACACAAGCAGGAGTACAGTGTTTTGATGGGCTCATGACAGCTCCCCTGAGCAGGGACAGGACCCCCTGGATGTCACTGGCTGCTAGCTTCTGTCAGAGCTAGTTGTGCTTTTGCAAGATAGTGGGCTTGAAACTGGTCACTTGTGAACACGGCAGCTCTGGGTCTCCATAGGGGTTTGTGACAAACTCCATAAGTGAGCATGTGACAATCAAAATTATTATTACTGTTTCCTCCCATTTCCACACGCCTTACTGGGCAAACACTGTTTCTTGTCTCATAAAGCAGGATGCTGGTCAAACTTCTTGTATGACCTTGAGCAGGACTTCTAGCCATCAGGTGTCTCTTTTCTGGTCAGAGAAAGGTCTGTTCTTCCCCTGAAGAACATTAGAGCAGGCAGCATGAACTGCATAGTCTAGCAAAAGCTGAGTTTATACAACAGCACTGGGAAGGGGTAGAAGCAAAAGAAGGGGAAATCCTGAGAAGACACACAGTTTGAGGGGTTTATGCTTTTCTCTGTTTTCTATTGCAGGCTTCCAGAATTTACTGAAAGTGAAAAGCAAAGAATTAAAGGCACATATGACTACTTCGGCCTGAATCATTATACTACAGTATTAACATACAACATGAACTATCCTGCTGGTGTTCTGTCGTATGACTCTGACAGGTAAGAGATGAATGTAAATTATTGGTCAAGTAAAATATGCACACCTGGAGCCTGGGCCAGCTGAGCAGTGTAAACTACCAGCACATAATGCTGTGAGACAGGTATTTTAACCAATACTAACAAAAACATCCACGAACCACCATCCACGTGGTACTGTTATTTTCACAAAAGGCCAGCAACAGCCTGTTTTCCAGACCTGATGATAAATACGAATGCTAAAAACAGGACAAAGAAAAAAAAGAGGATCTACTAAAAGAAGGAATCTGCACTTGTGAGTCTCCCAATGGTTTGGGATCAGCTGTCAACTGTATTTATCATATTTCCTGCCCCCAATCTGAGTTTGATTATCCTGGGTTATTGATACTGCTCCATTTGCTGTTAAACAGTCATTAGTTACCTCACCACAGCAGATAAATATAAATTCAAAGCCTAAATGGCTAAGTCACTTCATAGTTAAATATACATATGTCAAGGTATTTATTTAGGTAACAATTTCTTTCCCCAGCTAAAAAAGATAAACAACAGGAGCTCACTAGTTTTTCCTATGAGAATTGAGGTAATGGTGGAACAACAAAGGCTGTTTTCTGAAACCTCTCCATAGAGAATAAATGAAATAATTATACCTTACCTTTGCTGCTGCATCCCCACTCCTGTGGTTTAGCCCATAGCAGGACACTGGGCTCAGTTTTACATTCCTGTATGTAGCTGTAAACAGCAATTTTGTGTGCTCAAAAACTGCATTATACACACTACAAAGATCTGGAGCTAATATCACATCCTCAGCCATAGCTGATTTATGCAGAATACCGTTGTGAAGCAAAGTATCAAAGTGTTGTCTAGATGCTTGGGAGCTCCAGCACCACCCTCACCTGCTGTCACAGCCTAACCAGCTCGCTAGAGTGTCCCCTCTGGTTCAGTGTTCTACAGAGCTCTGTTTCTCAGCCCTGCAGCAAAGAGGTGCCAGGCGCAGTGGCAGGCACTTGGGACTGGTCCCTTGATCAGCATATCCTCTTTGCAGGGGTGTAGCTTCAGTAACAGACCGCAGCTGGCTGAACTCAGGTTCCTTCTGGCTAAAGGTGACACCCTTTGGTTTCCGAAAGCTCCTGAGATGGATAAAGGAAGAGTACAACAATCCTCCCATTTATGTGACTGAAAATGGGATCTCGGAAAGGGGAGCCTCAGACTTCAATGACACTTGGCGAACACATTACTACCGGAGCTACATTAACGAAGCACTGAAAGGTGAGAATGACTATTTAAATCTGATCATCCACATCTCTAGAGAGCAGCAGTGTCTTGCTACAAGACTGATGTGTATAAAACAAGTTGCGAAGAGCTGAAACACCACTGCTATTACCCCTGCAAGTTGCATACTCACACAGGTTTGCTCTCTATCTGCTTCCGAGAGCCTTTGGGTTTAGCAGCAACTGGCCATGGATAGCCAGGACATTGCAGGGAAAAGGTGGTCTAAGGGAAGAACAAACCCCGGGGCTCAGACGGGTAACTTTAGCTTTGTTACATAGTTGCATCTGGCAAGAGAAGGTGCTACTACTATTTGAGGAGTACCTATTTGATTTCTAGCTTGACTACTGCTGTCCCTAAAAATTTCAACTTTTTTTAGACAAACAAAAGCAAACTGTTTTCAGTTACAGCACTGATCATACAACACTGGAGCAGGGCTTTTCTAACATACTGGGTGCTGCCAGGCAGATATTCAGAATGGGGTCATTTACTGCGGTTTAGCAGTGAAGCCCCACAAGCAGTTAAAATAATACTTCTATGCTGATGGCTTTTCTCCTTTGTTCCTAAGCTTTTCTTTATTGGACACAAGCTTTGATTTCTGGAGCAGGCAAAAGCACTCTCCAGCACTGGCAGCTACCCTGGTTTCTTGTTAGCCGTAACTTAAGACGCTGACCTATCTCAAATCAGCCGAGAAGCAACACAAGAGGTGGGAATGGGGAGACAGCTAAACCAATGATGCCAGAACAGTAATAACCCCACTGTGCTTGGCACTTTGGTGCTGTGTAGTGTCCTGAACCATCTTCATATCACTGCTGGTCTAGTGGTGACATCACCAGTCACTCGACTGCACAACCAGTTTCTTCTTTCTGGTCCTGGTAACAGCCATTGTGCTTGATGGTGTTGACTTACGAGGCTACACAGCATGGACACTGATGGACAACTTCGAGTGGGCAGTGGGCTTTGATGAGAAGTTTGGGTTCTACCACGTGAATTTCACAGACCCTGACTTGCCGCGACGCCCCAAGGCCTCTGCCAGGTACTACTCACAAATCATAAACTGCAATGGGTTTCCAGACCCAGCAGCTGGCCCACATCCTTGTCTGGAACTGGAGCCTGAAGGTAAGCGACATAGAGGAAATTGTGCTTTTTCTGTTTTGTATGTGCATCTGATTCCAATCCCAAAAGATTTCCCTAATCTAAGGTCTTTACAACACCACCATTTTCTGCAGTATTCTTTTTAAGGGCTCCAGTGGTGCACTGACTGATCACTGGTTTTGTTGTGACTGAAGACATTCACATGGAATTATGACACTTTCATATGCCAAACTAAACAATGACTAAAATTTTGTGTGATAGCTCCTCGAGACATGCAGCAAAACAAGTTATTCCATTCCACTTTCCTCTGATTAACAAACTGCCCAAGATGTTTTCCAAACCACACATATTCAGTATTCCCACACCATGTTTTCCAAACAATTTTGCCTACTTTGTCAGTCAGTGTTTTGGGTAAGCCTTTGGAAATACTGATTCTTTTGTCATTTACATTTTTTTGAACTAGAGGTGTGTACCAAACAGAAAGCACTGTTAGCATGGGGTTTTGGGGATGACCATGGCTGCTGAAGAACACTCACCTCTCCTGGAGTATTGACAACTGCACTCCTGTCCCCAGCTATGCCTTTACTCTGAGCTAGAACTGTGTCAGTCACTGATCCACACCATTATGGCCATGGTCACAGCACTGAGCCCCGTAGAAGCAGGAAGTGGCCATGCACATACACATGTGCATGAAGGAGCTCACCCAGGCTGTGTATTAACACCTTCTCATTGTTTTCCCATGGACAGTGCCACCAACAGACATCGCACCAGGACCAGCTGCCAGTGTGCACTTCTTGGGATTAGAATTAACGTCACAGAGAGCAGAAATAGCACTGTATGTGCTTTTTGCTTTTTTGGGAGTTGGAGCATTGGCCTTGGCTCTTTTTGCATATAGGTGTAGAAAGTTATCTAAAAGATTCCATAAAAGATCACACATGGAACTTAGTAAACTGTAAAGCTTCCACTTACTTATTAAAGTGCTTTGTTTTTTATTGAAAGTCTATAGCATGAGGGGAAGAAACCTAGTGCTTGTACTGCAGCAACTGTGATTTGCCCTAGAGATGGCTCCCCATCATTTTGTTGTTTGCTCACCATCTTCAAAGTACAAAAATAAAATGTAAGTGGCCCTAATACTGTGCCTTCATATTTGAACAGTGTGGGATAATTAGGTTTCCTTTAACTAGGAATGTGAAGCTGCATGGAACACCTGTAGTATTAGATCTCTAACACAGAGATGCACAGCACATGGTATGGGAGAGAGAAGGTGATGACCATTCCTCCAAAATGGCAGCTACCACACCAGGCCCTTGTTTTGCAGCCCTATGTAAGTTTTCCATTTTATCAGATAAAGACCTATCTTTTTACTTCCTGTACCACAGCCTGGACCCCAAACCCCATTTCAGATCTGTTTGATGAGATTTTAATATGAACAAGTCCCAGGTAAGGTAATTTCAACTGGAACAAGAAGTGTGTCCTCTCTATTTTCAATTTCAATGTACGATCCTAACTGTTTGCCTCCTTGTGACGCAAGTACTTCTGAGGAACTTCGCAAGGGAAGAAAGTTATGTTTTCTGGAAAACAGTTTATTGAGTGCTTGGGAATTAAAAACTACAAGGTTTTGCTTGCAGTTGCAGAAGCAAGAACAAAGTTAAACATAAATTAGTTATCTGATTTACTACCTATAGTGCTTTTGAAACCCTCATTTTAATCAGTCAGTACCATGACCTTTATATTAATATCTGGCCCTTAAATTTATGCAGCAGAATATCTATAGATTAAAAAGTGCCTTTCTATGGCAGTAGGATAATGATTATGAAAGCTGATGGAGATTCTCAGTCTTTCCAACTTCTTGCTTCTTGGCCTCAGCTACAGCCACTCAATTTTTCTGACTTAGGTGACTTTATTCTATACTCCACTGCAGGAATAAGAATTAAGTAACTCAGTCAGGGTAAAATTAGCCCCACTTGACCTGAAGCTTTAGCTGACTTAGATCAAATAAGGGGAGAGAGGAAAAATAACCCTAAACCAGACAGTAATTACCGCAGATGCTCAAAACTACATTTGTTGTGTAGAATTTCCATTCCAAGTATTGTTTTCATCTTCTCCATCATCTTGAGTCCTCAGTCTATATATTTTTCCTTCTTTTTTGAAATCTTCCCCCCGCTTTTCCAATACTCGTTTCCTGACTGCTTGCCTAGGGTACAAATGACAGTGAGGTTTGACAGTTTCACTGGTAGTAATTACACAAGAGAAGTGAACGTAATAAACAAAAATCATGCACCCTCCCTTCCCTGGGAAGTACCTGTCACTGAAGTGCTAAGTGGCTACTTCATGTGAAACAGCCCAGCAAAACAAACTACCAAAGCAAACCCTGAACTGTCAAAATCAGCCTTCAGTTGCTCAAGTTTCTTTACAACCATACTATAACAATTCAACATCCAATTGTCAAATTTTTTTATCTTCCAAACACTATCAGCTGAAGTGGAGACATTTGTCATTGCAGCTGAATTCCCTATTCATAAATGAATGCAAGGCAATACTTTTTCTACTCTCTAATTGGAAATTGAAGCAAACACTAAGTAGCTTGCTTAATCACACATGTAAAAGCCAAGAAATCCTGGCTAGAGGTGCCATGCAGTTTATCAGACACCAGGTTATCCCTTTTAAGCAAGTGGAAGGGTGGTGACCAAAAACTATAAGGAGAGGAGGGCAGCAGTTAAGAGACAGATACACTTTAGTGAGACAGACACAGTTTAGTTCCCCACTGCACTATGAGAATGACTCCAGCAAGCAGTTTGAGAAACAGCCACCTTTGACAGTTCCGATTACCTGCTTTGCTCAACGCTGCTGGATGCTGAAGGATTGGGATGGTCTGGCTGATGAGCTGATCTCACAGCAGACTGTGAAGGAGGTGGACTTGTAAACAGGAAGTTGCTAATAAATCTCCAAACCGCTAAGAGGGGATAAAGTATTGTGCCCAAGAACTTCCAGAGATCACCGCCTGACGCCTGAACCACAGAAGCAGCAGGTCTTCCCGCCTGGTAACCAACACATAAAGCAATCTTGTCAGATATTAAAATTGTGTTCTTGTAGACAGAGTATTTCATCCATAACTTAGAGGCAGCTCAGCAGACACAAGAGAACTCCTTTGGTTACACATTAGAAAAATACCTACACCAGTGCTTATCTGCTTCAGAAAATAAAAGTAATTTTGCAATCTGTCTTAGACACAGAAAACACCAAGATTCAAGCCAGATATTACCATGGCCAACCATAAGCAAATATACAGCTCAGTACTGCTGCTTGTAAGAAAATGAGAATCAAACAAACCAAAGGCCAACACCTACCGGCAGCAACACAACTGAAGCACTGGGTGCTAACTCTAGTTCCAGTAACGTCTTTCCATAATCTTCTTTGGTAAACTCCCTTCTGGGAAACATTGTTGCCAGTGAGAAACTGCCATAAGCATTACCAACCGTCTGTGAAAACATAAAGAATCCTTTATATTTATAATAGTTCGCTTTCAAACAACTGCAGATCTGCCAGTTGAGTTACCTTGCCAAGAGCTGTATATCAAACTATCACTTGTCTTCATATAGAGCAATGACGGATTTTTCACATCCTGCTATCTTACTAACAATACACTGCAGTGATACAAAGGCAGCTGGTGGCACTAGAGAAGGCTGCTACCAAAACCCCCTTCAAATAAATAAAAAAGGAAATCAGTAGACAACAATTCCACCACAATCAACAACTAGTAGATGCTACACCAAGTTGTAACCAGCATGTAGCTGAGAAAACAAAGCACTAGTTTACCTGTGCAGCAAACTGCCTTGCTTCTTCTAGCCGTGCTTCAGATGGGAACTGGTTAGTAAAGGAAGATCCATCTGGAAGGCGGAACTGAATCCTGGCTATTGCACTACAGAACACATATCGGAGACAGTCAGCAAATGAACAGTTACAGACTGCAGCTCCAGAGGCTTTAGCTTGGTAGTACAGAAGTGGGGAAGAGACAGACAGCCATCCTGCTTATGGCAGTGCAGGCGAGTCTTAAGTTTGGATCCACAGTTGATAACCACTTGTTTGCATCTCACAATTCATTTCCTCTGGTTCTTATCAGAGTCCAAGGCCCATCACCATCCAAACAAAGTATTTACAATAATCATACCAAAAAATGAGAAAGTTAACAAAATACAAACCATCTTTTGTTTGTGTAGTCTGTATTACTTTTGATCCTTTATTTCAAGAGGTGGTACTATGAGGGCACATATGTTTAGGCTGGCTTGGTAAGTAATTCTATACTCAACTAGCTACGGCCCATCATTACTGTTTAGGTTTCAACAAAACCCATGCTTACTCTGTTTTGGGGCAGAACTAGACTCATAGTGCCTCCACAACTCCACGTAAGGTCTCTTCTAATAGGTTAAAATATTTCTTAAATCAGCAGTGTTGGGCAAAGCAGGAGACAGCTCTGACACAGACAGCTGTGAATCCAAGCTAAGCGTACACACAGCCATGGTTGGCACCTTGTGCCCCAATGCAGTTCTGACATCATCTTGTTTTTCTGTCTAGTCATCATCTACCACATTCCCACCGTACCTAGTTTCCCACCGAGCCCCATTATACCTGATATTTACATCAAAGATCAGATAGAAAAATCTCTTAACTAAAATAACACACAACGAAACTGGCTAGTGTGACATTATTAGGGTTGAAGGATGAAAAGAGAACAGAATATTCATGTAAACAGCTACAAATAAATATTATAAAAGAAAGTCAACTTTTTATGTCACTAGTTAAAACAGTTCAACATGGCATCCATAAGAGTTTAGAACATATATGAAATCTCTTAAAGTTTAAGTTTCTTTACTTCTTTTCCCCAAAACATAACACTTCAGTCTCTACAGCAACTCACCTTCGCTCCTTTTGAGCTGCTTCTTTCCTGGCCTCTATTTCAGCCCGACTAGCCTGAAGAGCTGCTGCTTTTGCAGCTTCTGCTTCCTCCTTTGATTTTGCAAAGCGAGCTGCTCTCTCAGCACGATCCTGTGAAAGGACCAAACAAAACCCTTAACTTTCAGAAGAAATTGTTGTTCAAGTTCGTTAAAACAGAGAGCTAGTAACTGTACTCTGCACCCAACCACACAGACATAAGGAGGCCGTGTGGAGAAAAGACAGTAGTGCTGCAAAGAACTGTCCACTGCCAAACTGCACAATCTCACGCCATTAGCCAAGATGAGACTTTTCAACGAGTCACTTTCTTGTTACTGGATTATCTTCCCATGCAAGTTCAAAAGACAGTGAAAGTAAAGGGAAAAGTCACATGACAAATTACGTAATTACAATTCCAACTGTTCTAGGCCAAAACCTCATAAGGAAGAGGGATTTAATTTATTACAAACTGTTTACATCCATCCAACCATACACACATATATCCAAATTTAGAAAATAATCCTCCCCACCATTCTGAAATCAGTGTTCTTCTGCATGTTCCACCATTAAATATTTCCTGTGCTTCTGTTCTAGAGCCATGCTTAAACTGCAATTATCTCAAGTAACATGACAGAAAAGTTGGTATGTTCATTCAGACGGATGAATATGAAAGCAGAAGTTTCATTTTATATATGAGAAATGCTACATAAGCCTCAAACACATAAATGGTTACAATACAAAGCCACAGGGCTCCAACCAGAAAAACAGACAAAGTTTCATCGAATGAGAAAATTTATTGGCTTAGTGCACCGGTGGCCATTGTGGGAGAGAGAGAAGCAGTAACAAGCTATCCTTCAAAATTAAAAATTTACCATTGCAATCTGTTGTCTTATACGCTCTCTCGCAGCCCTGTCTTCTGCCTTTTCTCTGTTCCTTTCCTCTAACATACGTTTTGTCAATTCTTCTTCCTGTCGCCTTTTGTACTCCAACATTTCTTTACCAGTTTTTCTCCGTTCAATTTCTTTCTTAATTTCTTTCTGAATAAACAACAGGGACATTAGAATTGGACCACAAAACTGCCTCAGACAAGAGTAAGATGAGACTGAACTACATTAGTTTAAAAAGGAATTAAGCATTTACTCAAATAAGGGTATAAGAAAAATATCAAGTGGCTTTACACTTCCGTTTTACCTGTTCTTCTTCTTTCCTTTTCTCTTCTCGTCTTTCTTCAAGCTTTTTTGTTATTCTAGATTTAAAAAAATAAGTGAAAACTCTTAAAATTGCAGTATCTTATTAACATTTTAAAATGTTAATGAAGCATTTGCAAACACAGAACAACAGAAAACACAAAAATGAACATGGACTGTAACATGGTGCTAATACCTAGTGTAACAGTAAGGATTCATTCATATGCCACTGTATCATCCATAAAGAGATGAGCTGGTGATCATGAGATCACCACCTAGTTTCCAACTTTTAATAAATTCTAACGTATTCCTTCTGTCCTGTTCCACTCTATAAAGGAAGAATCTTACATATTCTTACTGTTGAACCAACTTGTAAAACATGCAATAAACAAATACTACTTATGATCTGTGGTAACAGAAACACTAAGTGCTTCTCTCTTCTTAGCTATTTAAGCCATCTGGTTTCTTCTGCACATCACTTCCTAAAATGGAAAGCAAGTAATATATACCGTTGACATAGTTGCACATGCATCTGTCTCATCTATCCAGAAAGGCCCCCTAGAATAAGGACTGACTTAAACTATAGCAATTTACAACGTATTTTAAGTCTGGGGAAAGGTCAAGGATGACAAAACAACAAGAGAAGTCAGCTAATCAGAGAAATTTTGTTTGTATGGTAGCTGTTGTGCTTTTTTAAAAAGAAAATGGTAATTACCACAGAGCTTTGCCTCATTTTTCCCTTAAAAGAAACGCTGTAGATATATGCAAATATGGCATAATTTAAGATTAATGTAGATTTTAGAAAGGAACTTTGGCATTTATATTAATACAGTCCATTTTCTTCTCAGTTGTAAGTGAAAAATTATACTTATTGTCTAAATGAAAACTGAAATTAAGCATGAAAAAGTTTTAAAATAAGGATTATTTATACTGCTAAACCAACTTACTAAGTACATGTTAATGGGTTCATTTAGGATATTACAAATAGTGTCAGCCTTACAGATGCTGAAAAACAAGTTTATACACAAGGTCTTGAAAAGTCTGTTGAAAACCAACCGATTTAATGAATGAACTATGTACCAAACTGGAAGTTTCTGGTCACTATACTTTAAAATACCAGAACTAGCATTGCTCATCTGACCTCATCACGGTTCACTGATCAAAAAAAGTCTCAGAACAGGATTCCTCTGGCTTTTTCAATATCCCAGACTACAAGCAGTAATGAAATAGGCAAGAAGAAATGAATAAGATCTCTGTACATCTCTCTACAAAACATAGGTTAGCACTTTATTATGCCTGTTTCAAGTGCCTTCAGTTCAGTGTTCTCAGTCATTCAAATATTTGCAGCAAGCATATTGCCTGTACTGAAGTTATTTTAAAGGTGAACATTTATAGATTTCCATATTACCTCTTTATTTCAGAGTATGTGAAAAATTCGAGTAATTTAAAAGATGGTTTTGAATCAACCCTAGTATTGTTACAGACTTCTAAAGAAAACTAGGGCCACATAAATGTGGGATGATAACAGAATAAGCACCTTACAATACATCAGGAAGCCTGCAAAAGACTTACCTTTCTACTTTGACTGCAAGATCATTCACAGGCTGAGCTTCACTCACTTGCTCATCTGAAGAATTAGTTGCTTCCTGGCTTGTTTGATCTGAATTTGCTCCATCTTCAAGTGATTTCCAAGAAAGTGATGTGCAAGAGGAAAAAAAAAAAAAAAAAAGAAAATTTCTTAACATAAAGTATTACGTAACTTGGACATCTCAAGGAGATAGAGGTTCTGCTATTTAGACTTTGCCATCCCCCACCACCAACTTGGTTTCAGGTTACTAACTTTTTCCACTGAATCCTTTCTCAAGAAAGTGTACACAGTTTTTGTTGTGTTATAAACCATAGCTTTCTCTCTCATTAAAACTGATCAGAATGACAAGTTACTCTTCCCTCTAGACGTGCAAGAAGCATTCTGGAATACCCATGTTTTCCCTTAACAATTCCACTCAATATATTCCCTTCATAGTCTATAATAAAAGAACTTACAAAAAAGATTTCAAAAGCAGATTAGCTATTGTTTGGGTAAAAATACTAACCGTTACTAGCAGAAGGTCTTATTGTCTCAGATGTGACAGACTCAGGGGAGTCACAAAACTCTGCTGCTCTGGATTGTGTGTTTTCTGGAGCACCATCAGATTGAGAGGAGGGACAGGGAGCAGAAGAATGACTTCCATTTTCCAAAGGCTGCTCTTTTACTGTGTGCATCTAAGAAATTGGGGGAAAAAAAAGCAACACTGAGATTTTGAATGTTTTCCACTGAGTCAAAAGCCAAGACTTAACTATTTTTAGAGTATCGGTGGTATTTAGAACTAAAATTATCACATATTGTTGAGTATGATGCAAGCACACATTTAGTGTTTTTTCCTAATTTTAGTCTTACACTTGAAATCAAATTGGTAAAATGATTTACATTTATATATATATACATATACATAATATATATACATATACATAGCATAATTTTATAAATCCACATTACAAAACAGTATTACAAAACCATGTGTGAACTGAAAGAGTAATCAGTATGTCGTTCCAGTTTAGAGTTCCTGACATATTTCTTCAATGCTGTAGGCATTACACAGATGATCTAAAACAATCTGCAAACAAAACAATATAGCACTTCCACATGGTGCTTTCAAACCTCTTCAGTTAGTGTACTGAATTTAAGTTTGCAGGTTTTGCTATTGGCAGGATATAGAACCAGTAATCTGTACTTCTCCAAAGCACACATGAAGGGCCAGGGAACATCTTCTATCTGGAGCCTGTGAGCACATCCAACTCAGTCTGAAAGATGCAGTCTGTTAGCAAGTGTTACCTGTTTAACTTTATGGATTCTTGTAACAAGCTCTTCAACTGAAATGCTGCCAGCAATTACTTCCAAAGGGATTCCATTGTCTCCTATAAAAAAACTCGATGGAACACACACTACGGGATCTGCACAGCAACAGTTAAGGGCAACAAACGACAAAACTTTATAAAGTGACTTTAAAAGGAAAAGCAAAAGTCTTTTCTTATAGAAGCATCTATCCCATTATTTTATCTCCACCTGGTCACCAGTTGCCAGTACCAAGGGAGGAAGAAAAAAGGACACTAACAAAAATGCTGGAAAACATTACATAAACTGATTGGTATTTCTTCTTTTCTTTGTAACGGTTTAAGCCAAGATACTTTTCTCCAACACAAACATATCATACAACTGCTTATGTTTTGACTTGGAAGATTTTGTTTTAGTGTGAGACATCTTATGTAGACAATAAATAATTCTTTACATCATTAAGAAAATCCAGTTAAGGCACTGAATTCCCTTTCTCAGCATCATACAGGATTCCTGAGCTATATGCAGCAACCTACTTAAGGTAGGCAGACATTCACCTAACTTCGTACCTGTGTGCCTGATAGAACCCAGTCCACTACCTGTTCTTTCTCCTCTTTAATTCTGAACTCCAGCTAACAAGTTATACATAGCTTGTTTTCTAATGCTGATTAGTAATACCAAAGGGTTAATGTATTTACATAAAGCTTTGGATAATCTTCTATTTGGAGAATTACATAGGATTAACATTAAAAACCCCCCAACTTGTTCACTTTCTCTAAGAACTGACAGGAAGCTGTATGCATAGATGGTATTTTTTAACTACACAGCTTATTGCATATTTTTGTGCTGTAAGAAGTGGTTTTAATATCATTGCTTGTAAATACTTGCCTCAAGAACAGTATTAACTTGTAAAGAGCAATTATCTATAATCATAATGTAGCATCGAAATTGATCTCAAAGGATACAAATTTGAGAAAACTGCAGGCATGCTTCACTGTTTAAAAGAAAATGTTCATTTATGAGGAGCAATCACTTTGCAACAACTTCAGATTAAGTCTTTCATCATAAAAATAACTGTCCTACTACCACGCACAAAACTATTTAAATACTTGAGAGAACACTAAAACCAAATTTGCATTGCATCTTCTCATTAACATTTTGCGTAAGTGTTCACATGGCGACAATCCCTGGTTATCACAGCTGACTACGTAAGACAGCACTAAGAAGCAATTCAGGAAAAAGTATCTGGTCTATGGCTTGCAAATAATATAGTAAGTCTAATAAAGTGTCTGTAGAGCATTTCAAAGTAATACCATTATGGCAAATGTCAATGCACTTCCTGCACATTAACTGGAACACTTAAATGTAACAAAAAATAGCTCAGTAATTTACCTAGGAACTTCAATGCTCCTCTGTTCTATGTGTTACACTAGAGACAAACACATTTTCTCCAGGGCTTTACAGATTTTTCTCTTTCTGAATTCCTGAGTTTTAAAATCCATTATGGAACTTGGTCAATCAAGAACTGCCTCAAGAGTACTCACATTTTGATTCTAGCTTTTTTACATAACTTTTGTGTCTCTTCCTGTTGTAAAAGGACAACCTCAAGCATTCTTTTACTGGTACTGAAATACAGTCCAAAATACACAATGGATATTCTGCAGAACACAACAGTAAATTTTGAAATTTGGGATTTTCTCAGGTTCTTGTGATTCCAGGAGTACTGAATTCACTTACGCTCTGGAACCTTTTATTTAGACTACCTCCAAATAAGGCTGAGGACTTCAAAAGCCTCTTACTCCCATCATCATCAATGAAAAGACTCTGCAAGAGACAGATCTAGGATAGGATCAAACCTTTTGGTGTCAATCTTAATAGCAACAAAACCATCTGAGGCAGCTTCAGACACCTTCTCATCTTCCCACCTTGCAGCCATCTCAGTAGATTGTTCATCCTCACCTGCAAGATACAGCAAGCACACATGTGAAGCTAAGGCCATCACAAATTACTGTTTTCATTCTGATTCTAGCTTTGTTTCAACTGCTTAAATCACCTTTGAAAGACAATTATTTTCAAATCAGTTGGTTGGGGTTTTTTTATATAACCTGGAAGCAATTCACTCCAGCTGATTCACCTCACTAACAGGCCCAAACTCTAAATTACCAAAAAACCTTCCAAGCCAGCACGTACGGAGCTTTTGCAGTAATTGAACTACATGGTGCGCTGGTCCAAGGGAGCAGAAGCAACTGGACCACACACACAGAACAGTGACAGAGGAACTGGAGATTATGGCAAGTCCAAGATTGGCTTGACTGCATCATCTCATTGCACAGCTACCAAAGGACCTCACTTTCATGTTACAGAGAGTATGCTTATGCTTTAGCGTTTTGCTTCAGACTACTCATGATCATAATATGCAAGGAGATCCCATGGCACAGAGGGAACCATTGCTTCTCCCCGGCATTAAGCTTGACCTGCTAACATGCTAAAACTAACTGCTTACCTCTCATTATATATTTAATTACAGCTGCTAGTAGGTAAAACTGTATTTCTTGCTTCTTATAAATACATAATTCAGCACAAGGTTTCACAGTTCAATAGTGTTTAAAAAAAACCAAGCAACAAAACCAAACAAACAAATAACAAACCAAAACCATTTATTTGTAGGATTATATGTAACTTAGCTTTGTATTCCAGTTCCTAACATGAACAGTAGCAGTATGAGGGTAGGAAAAGGAGTGAGGACCACAGTGTATCAAGAATAACAGAAGAGGAGGTACTTAAGAAAGGAAAGATGAAAAGGTGCTCTGAGGCCACAGATTCAGAAGTGTTATTTTAATCAGATGAAACACATCAATCATATGTTTATCTTCCAAAGCACCAGTTCAGTAAGGATGTGGGTTAGTGAATATTCTGATGATTAACCATCTTTCGACAGTAAACTGGCCTGCAATCCTTAGTTTATCTTCAATCTGTATTAATTCCTAGCAGCTTGGAATGAACTGCACTCTTGCAGAATTTGAGTCACAAGTGTAGAAGTACAGTAATCCATTCATAGAATCATAGAATAGTTAGGGTTGGAAAGGACCTTGATATCATCTAGTTCCAACAACAAACCATTTGTTTGTTTCATCACAGTTGCCATTTCGCACAGTATTTTTCTCTTATTATAAATCAGAAGTCACACATGCAGTCCCCTGGTGAAGCACTGATGCCTTAAGGCCACGACTGGCCACAATGCTTCTTAGAGAGACATGTATCAGAAATATACCAATTTCGGAAAAGTGCTTTACAATCATATGTATTGATTTTCCCTGGAAGTACTAGAGCAAGTAAGAAAGTATTGATCACTACTACTACTATTCTAATAAGTAAGTAAATATCTAGGATATTTTATGTAGGAACCTTTGCTCCACCTTCAAGTGCAATACTTCCAGCTGTGGTCAAGGGATTGCAGCTGTTCTGTCAAGAGTGGTTGGGCCTCCTTCACCATTTCCACATTGCTCACAGACAGCTGCTTCACTACATACATTTTCAAGAGGACATGTGCTCATCAGATTAGGCTACTAAAAATATCTAAATACTTGCTGAACACTAAATTCTCCATACAAACAACTGCTGTAGAAGAATGGTGGAAGACACAAACAGTTCAGAGACTGTTCACAGTACAGTCAGAGAGATGTGATCCATGAATAAAAATGCTGACAACTCATATTTTATAAAGCTCTGTGCCATGAAGCAGTTTAGTATTGTGGCTGCCCACAGAATACTTGCTTATTCTCATACACCTTTTTGTTTTGCTAACCCTTTCTCATCTGGAGATTAAGGTTCATTTATTACAGTTTTGTAGTAGTAATTGTATCCCAAAATGACCACTGTCAGGTCACAGGAAAAGCAGCAGCAAAGTCAAGAGGTCAAGCTGAACAGAACCTGACAAAATTCGTAATTCTGCTAAACACTGAGTGATCACAACTGCCTCAGAATTCTAGTTCCCAAGAGTCTTGATTTCTTATGTTTCTCAAACAAAAGCATCACTTCAGCAGAAAGACCTGTACACAATTCGCAGTCATACTTATCTCTTAAATTTGGTCAGGTAAATTTAGATATCCCACGAATTCAGCAGGATCTTTAATATACAACTGCATCACCAGAAATTGTCATGAAGGTTTTAAAAATGGAGCCAAAAAATGTTAGGATTATAGCTGCAAACAAAAATGTTAAAGAAAAAACCTGGTTGAACAACATGCAATTGTAGTCACAAACACCAGCTCATTGTTAAGATACATAGCCATATTATTCCTTGCTTGACTGGAAAATACTCTAGAATCAGAAAAATAACGCAGGTTTTAATTTCCTAATGTCTGTTTAGACAAGTGTAGTGGAGAGGGACTGACAGGTAGCAGTAAAAACCACACATTATTCAACAATTTGTCAAGTCCGTATCTAACAGCTACCCTCCACTGTGGCCACCCTCAAATTCATTTACATTTTCTGTTTCACTATTTTTTTTAATTAATTTATTGTCCCCATATACATTACTGGACAAAGTATACAAAACAAAACAAAAACACTGAGCACTTCCAAAACCATGTTTTCCTGCTCAGAAAGCTGCCTTCAAATGCTTGTCTCCAATGTCTGTGGGCAAGCGTGTAGTGCAGGGACTCAAAGTTACTAACAGCTGTGCAGTTTTAAACATGGATCTACCCAAACAACAAACCCCACCACTGCTGGCATAAAAATAGACTCTTCTTTCAGCACTCGGCATCCTTCAGACACACCTGCTTCCACACATAGTGAGAAAGTGTGTTCTTAGGCTTCCCAATCCCCTTTCCTGGCAGGCATACCAGAACTGCTTGGCGACTGGCTCCATCACAGCTCAGTTGCCCTGACTCCGCTGTTCCTGGAGCAGACCAGAACTTGTCAGAACTCTCCCAACTCTTTCATTTTGGAGATATGGCCATTCAAAGTAACACTCCCTTTTCCAAAGCTCATAAAATCAAACAAAACAAAACAAATACTTACAGCATACTACATCATCAAAACTAGGTTACGTTCCTGCAACCATAAATTTACCTCTATGTATCTACATATTCCTACATCCACCTAGTCAACATCAACATCTAAAAGAAAAGGCCGGATTTGTGTACAGTATTACTTTCATAAAAGATATTGGAAATAAGTTATAAAGTGCAATTCTCAACCCTTGAAACATACGTATCAAGTTCAAAATACTCATAGGTATTGAATTACTACTAAAAAAATCTTTGTGGTGGGTTGACTCTGGCTGGATTCCCAATGCTCACCAAAGCTGCTCTATCACTGCCCTCCTCAGCCAGACAGGGGAGAGAAGATACAACAAAAGGCTGTGGATTGGGGGAAGGACAAGGAGAGATCACTCACCAGTTACTGCCATGGGCAAAACAAACTAGGCTTGGGGAAATTATTTAATTTATTACCAATCAAATCAGAGCAGGATAATGAGAAGTAAAAGATAAACCTTAAACCACCTTCCCCCCACCCCTCCCTTCTTCCTGGGCTCAATTTCACTCCTGATTTTCTCCACCTCCTTCCCCACAGTGGTGCAGAGAGACAGGGAATGGGGGTTGTGGTCAGTTCATCACACCTTGTCTCTGCCACTCCTTCCTCCTCAGGGGAGGACTCTTCACACTCTTCCCCTGCTCCAGCGTGGGGTTCCTCTCACAGGAGACAGTCCTCCATGGACTTCTCCAACATGAGTCCTTCCCACAAATAAAATTCAAAAATCCAGTGGTAAAAAGCTTTCACACCACAGCACCCACCTGCCATCACGATTCATGGGCTTTAAAGCCTGCACACACTACACCATTCTATACACCATGAACATGTCGTGGGCTGAGATGATCTTGATTTCCAATGTTTACTATCCAGCAAAAAATACATTTCTTCAAGTATAAAGTTAGTTGTGTCAACAAAGGAACTTAACTACACTTTCCTGTTCATATCCCCTTTGGGAGTGAACTTTTCCTTGAAGCCAAGTGCATCCCATGGTCCAATAATTCATCAGGGAAAAACACCTGCCACACATTTAGAGTGGGTAGGTTTTTTTTCATGAGGCATCTGAAAAACTTAAAGCCACGAGCACTTAAGGCAGAAGTAATAACTCAAGAAACAACACACACAGGTACATAAAAACACAACAAGAAAGTTTAAAAGCCTAATGTCCCCCCTTCCCTATCCTCATTTTTCCAAGCAACATACACAAAGACAACGTGAGTTTCTATAGCTTTCAAATACCATTCATTTACAAAACAAGCACTATAGGTAAGCCAAAAGAAAAAGAACACTGCACAAACAACTGAGTCCGTTCCAGCAAGTAAAAGCTGAATGCAGGTTTATGCAACAGTATAACAAAGGGAAAAGCAAAACATGGGAGCGACTAATTCCACTGCCCTAGAGCGGTGCCTAAAGCCACAATGCACTACAAGGACACCGCTGGAGAAGGCGCTGGGTCACCTCCATGGCGGGCCACGCACAGCCGGGCAGGGCAGCAGGACTCGTCCTGACACAGCAGAAATCACGGCTCAGCGGGAGGCGGGGAAGCAACAGCTGGCGAAGCAGCTGCGGAGGCTCACGCAAGCTCCGCCCGGAGGCGAGCAAACAGGCAGCGCGGGCTGACAGGGCCTTCCCCGCGGGGAAAGCTGCGGGACGCGCTACGAGGCAGCGGGCGGGACGAAACAGCGCTCGACTCGGGAGCCGCCGCAGCCCGGGGCCGTCGAGGCCGGCCGCAGGAACAGCTCCGCAGCCCAGAGGCCGGCCTGAGCTGTGGTTGATCCCGATCCCCACCGGACCCGTGTCAATGCGGAAGCGTGCAGGAGCCGGCGCCCAGCACCACTCCCCGCCGCGGCCGGGCCATACCTGACACGAACACTATGAAAACCGAGCTCTGCTGTTTGGCGGCGGCGATGGCGGCCGGGATGGACCCTCCGAACCACATCATAGTGTCGCCAGCCCCGGGCGCCGCGAGTTGCCACCAGGGGCATGCGCAGCCACACCACCAACGGCTGGCTGCGCGCTTGCGCTGACGGCTGCGGCCCGGCGCTCTCGTCAGATTGGCGCTTGCGCGCTGCGCTCGCCCGCCCTCGACCACGCTCTAGGTGCGGCAGATTCGCTGCGGCTGGATGCCATTTTGGCGCGTCGGTGCCTCGCGCGTGCCGGGGGCCGAGGCGCTGCCGGCCCCTGAGTCGTGTCCCTCCGCAAAATGGCGGAGGCGGGCTGGGGATGGCTGCGGGGAGAATGGGGTCTGTACAGCGCAGTGCCTGTGAGGGCAGGATAGCCACAGTTAACCTGGCCATGGCATCCCTCCCTGAAAGTCAGCAGTGTGGCAGCAGGGAAAAATTATGGCGAAGGTAACTGTTTGGCAGCAGTCCATGCTAACTACGTGGAAAACTAGAGTGTGGTATGCATAGACCTTTCATGAGAGGCCAGGACACCCTCCATGCTCCCTGGTGAGTCAGGCTGTGTGAGGGACCATGATGAGGACAGTGCAGTGTTCACAGCACAACCATAGCAGGGACACGGCCTGCAAAGGCAGACAGCCTCTTTAGAATCATGGGACAGCTTGTGCCCAGGCAGCCATGAAGGCCAACATCATCCTGGCCTGTATCAGCAGTAGTGTGGCCAGGAGGGCCAGGGCAGTGATCATGCTCCTGTACTCAGTATGACAAACGCATAAATGTATTGGCTTTTGCAAATCATAGGTGTTACTATGTGGATATAACTGAGTTTGCTAAAAACTTGCTAAAGACACAAGATTAGACAAGTTGAAAGTGGCCAGAACTCTTGAGCAAAATGGAGTGACATAGCAAAAGAATTTGTAAAGGTAAAAGGGGGGGGGGGGATGACATGCTTGATACGAGGAAAGCTGGTGCCTGGAAAACATGGGGTTAAAGTGCTTTTAGCTTAACTTAGGTTGAAGATAAAGAACAATGTTTGTGTTGCAAGTCTGTGGTGAGATAACAGGATTTAGTGGCCCCACTAAACATGAGTGAATTATTTCTTCCCATCCTTCTACTTATCAGTGCCTCCCGAACATCTGCTGGCTTCAGATACTCCTTGTCTGTATGTCTTGTTTTGCTTGCAATAAATTTTGTACAAAGGTCATACTGTTCTAAACCTATCAGAAAGTTAGAGATGGCTGGCTTCAGCTAGTTTTGTGATTACTGGGGCATCTGACTGTGCCAAAGGTAAAAAGTACACGGTGAGGAAGACTGCTTACTTTATCTTGAAGACCCCTGCCCGCATGAGGAAGACTGCTTACTTCATCCTCAGGACCCCTGCCCATGACCACCAGAGAGCAGTGTGCAGATGCCAAGAGGAGGAGACTTATGATGATAAGTTCCTGGAGGTAGTTACAATATTCCCCGCCTATACGTGGGAATTCTGAATATGTATATGGCTAATGCAATAGTGAAAGTATATAAACCTGTAACAAGTGCTAATCAGTGCGCCTCTGGCTATGGTCACATGCTCAGCGCTGTTGCTTTTGCTTTATTGACTTTGTCCCTCAATAAAACCCTGTTATCTTGATTAGAGGATGTGGAGATTGACGACATGGACTCTGGTGGGGTATAAGCCAAAGACCTTTATTGCTCACTAACAGGCTTTTTATACTATCATTCTACAAGCATGCATAGTCAGAAACACTCTGATAGGGTACTGCCTTGTGTTCACGCACTTCTACTGCTATACTGATTGGTTCAATGCTGCTGTCCACACGCTCCTTCAGTCCAGCCGAGTTCCTTCCCTCCACCGCAAGCCCCCTCCTCTCCTGCCCTCCACCACTTAGAATCATAGAATAGTTAGGGTTGGGTTCCACTTCAAGGACACAAGGCCAGTTCATCAAGGTTAAACTCGCTGTTGCTATTGTACTGTCCCACAAGAGGAGCGAGCTTGTGTTTCACACTCAGCACTGGTGAGGCTGCACCTTGAATCCTGTGTTCAGTTCTGGGCCCCTCACTACATAGAGGACATTGAGGTGATGGAGTGGGTCCAGAGAAGGGCGACAAAGGTGGTGAAGGGTCTGGAGAAAAGTACATTTCACAGTAATGAGGCCAGGATGATTTCTTTCAGGTGCTCTGATGATAACACTTTGGGAAGTATGCTGCACTGGAGTGAACTACTAGTGAAGTGCACTACTTCTGAAACAGATCTGTGACTGTGTATTCTGAGGAACTACTGAAGTAGATACTGTCAAACATCTGAAGGCAAAAAAATACCCAGTCTCGACCTGGAAAGCTTTTCACTGTTGTATTTTGTATGATCTGGAGTTTAATTAGAACTAGGTCACTGGATAATGACAACTGAAAACCCTACAAAGGTATAGAAAAAAGAGACAAATCAATGTTAACAATATACAGAAATGATTTTACCCCTTAAGATGCAGCATGTGGAAAATGTGTCACAGTAACCCTGCTCACTGGGTAAGCTTTGCGTACACATACCGTGCTTATGCATGTTTCTCAAAGAAGTAACCATCAGAACACTACAGCTTTTCTGCCAAGATGGTATTTTTTGTATATTTTCTTTCTTTGTGGTACAAAACAGATTTAAGAACAGTGGATGTTATGAAATTAAACTATAAATCTTTTGTAGATGAACAAAAAATGCCTCTTACGCATGTGCACATAGAGGAACTGCTTTTTTGTTGGTTAGTTGTTTTCCGTTTAGCTGTTGAGTAATTTCAGAAAATCAAATGTAACAGATCATTTGGGGTTGAAGCAGTACATTTTGCAGCCAGCTTCTAGCGTGCCTTCCACCTCTATTGCAGCTGTGTCTGAAAAATCTCACTACAGTCAGCACTGTGTATTACCTTCAATCCTTAGCCTAATTCATCTTCTCAGTTAACCGGGGCATGGGAACTGAACTAAGAATAAACCTCACTATTAAGCGTTATCCACAGCAGCACAGTTTATTTTTATCATTTATACCAGTTTTAAAAGCATACAAATATCAGCAACATACAGATTTTTCTATATAGCTCTTTGGTTTACAGCACTAGTCTTATGTGACAGTCAAGTTTCTCTTCAGAAATGCAACAACAGTTCATTACAGTTGCATGCATCCCATAGAACGACCAGGCTCATGTGCTTTACCAGGGAGACTGAAAAATGAAAAAAGCCACAAACACAAACGTGTTTGTGCCCTGGACCAAATGTTACTGTTTAATCATCTCTTCAGAAAGATCCATTTTCAACGTGACAAATTCTGACAAATGGCAAACATCGCAAAACGTCAAGGAGTTACAAACAGGATAAAAAACCCCTTATTATTAAGGGGCTGCCAAACAGAGTCAGGTCTAAACTCCAGCCCTGTGAGCCTCAGCACACAAGGCAGACATTTAACTAAGAGGAGGCTCATACACATTTTAATAAGAACATGATTGCCTACATTTTCAAGTCAGCCAAGAAGCAACTTAATTTACACTGGATCTTGCATCTGAAGTTTCCAGATGTGAATAGTGACTTTGGTCTCAAGTTCCAGAATAACAGAACTTAAAGGGACTTAATTTTCAGTGTTCTGGAAATCAGGCCATTTTAAAGGTTCTGGTCTACACCCAAGAAATAAGGCTTCCAAAATGAAGTCCCATTGATATTGTGCCCTTTATGTTTGTACTTGCTGACATTACTAGCCCAAAATACCCAAACCCAAAACATTTTAAATGTGAATAGGAGCTGGACATCAAAGAGAGGCAGCACATCAGCCTTTGTGAAGACTGAGCTGTAGAAACATTGAAGGGATTTTAAGTAAGTCCTTTCTCAGCTGGAAATTCATAAAAATTGCAGCTATGATAATTTTTTATCACCTGTAGCTTAAAAGTGGTTTGATTCGTTTTCTCCAAAGCTTCATATAAACATTCTTTCCCTCAGGGCTAAATACAGGAAATTATAGCCTACCCCAGATTTCTAGGGAAAAAGTACCCTGGAGCTAAAACAGCTACTTATGAAAGAAGTTAGTTACTATTTTAATTAAGATTCCCTTTCAGACATCCAAACAATTTAGGACAAGATCAACTCAGAACAAGTCAACTGTGAAGTTTTAAAGCACAAATGAGTGTTCTAGCATGATAATGTAACTATTTATTCCCCCTTTAGAAGGAAATGGCTTGCTTTACTAGATAGGAAATGGGCATGGAGCTGCTTGAATAACCCAAGAGAAAAAAGGTCTTACTGTGAAAGGCATGTTGCATACTGAATAATCTTACTTGATTCGTTAAGCTAAACAATTCTTCTCATGCTTTGACAGAACCGCACTCACATCTACGTAGGGCTGGATCCTGAATCATAATGTGTGTTCTGCAGAGGGCAAGGATGGTTGCAGATTGGAACACCCAAACACTGGTCTTCAGTACACTGCAGGGCTAGACTGATTTCTTCGTAAGTGTTCCACTACTCTTTTTTTTTAATGTCATCTTCTAAGTGTGTGTGAGTCATAGAAAAGTATTTCAGATTACAACAGGTTAAATTTGCTCAGGGAGATGTCTTGCATAAGGTGCAAGATACCCATTACCAAGGTTTCACTTCATCCAATCCTACTGAAACATGACATAGTTTGGCAGCCATGTGGAGGCTACGAATAGATTCTCAGGTAGAGATCAGGGCTCTGATCTACCTGAATCTGACCTCAGGTCTATGTAGTTTTGAGTGTTCCCAGAGTATGAAGCATAAATGTCTTTTCTTCATTCTGACTTATCATTTTCACTGTAGCATTGAATGTTCACAGTGCAGGGATGCATTTTACACAGTAATATAACTGTATTAATTAAAAACTGAAATCAAGAAATAGCAGCCCTTGGTGTAGTAGGTAATAGTTAGATTTGTTCAGCTTTTCTGGTTATTCTTCCAGTGCTTTTTCTTCAGCTTTACAGGTTAGATATGTTCCCAACCAAATTAAATGTATCAGATTACTGCAGTTTAAGTTCCCACTTAATTCCTTTTGCCACTATTCCCTTTAAAAATGGCTTTAATCTTCAACCACTAAAGTAGTAAAGATTGATTGAGAACACTTACACTAGTTTTACATATGTCTGTTTCATGCCATAAAGCACATTTATTTGCTTTCTAGAACATGATCCAAATCTATGGAACAAATCTTGTTCCAGGGTTTTTGTACAGTTCCTAAAGCTTGCATGTTATAAGGAACCAGAAGGAGCAGAAGTGTAAAAGCCAGGAAGTTACAAATGGCCTTGGTTAGGTGAGCTTATGCCATGTTTGCTTACTAAAGACAGCGTGAAATGGCACAAAATCAGGAATGAATAAGACTGTGAAGCAGAAATATTTGGATTCTGTGCCCTCTGTAGACATCAGAGGCCTTTGACGCTTCCGAAGTCATCTCAGTTGTATCTGTGTGGCTTGTATCACCATGTCCAGATTGAAAAAGAAAGTCACTGCTACCATTTAACATGAAAGAAAATGTACTCAGAAAGGGTGACCTGCCTGTAGTAATTGTAGGTATCAGATTCAGGATTAGACTACAACTGGCTTATTATGTTCTGATTTTTATTTCTAGAGCAATTCACACTCACGTTTACAACTTACTTGGTAAGAGTTCAGTATTTGCTGGGCCTTGCTCCTCATCACTGGATCCCTCTCCTCCTTCTGTTTGGATTGCTTGTGTTCTCCATGCCTACCTCTCTCATTACACTTTCTTCTCTTTGGTTATTACAGATGAAGTTTACCAAATGAAGCAAGTCATGCAGCATCCTTAGGAAATGGTTTTATTTGATGTTGGATTTAGTTCTTAGGTTATGCAGAATATATGGAAGCTCTCAGCTATTGTTTGCTCTTCTACATCTGTGAAAACTGCTGTCTCCGGATGTGTTAGCCACAGGAGGCAGTTACCTCTCTGGATTGAGACATCTGTCAGTACAGACCTTTAATCTGTTAACCGCTTTTACGGGGTTAAAACCATAATCTTAAACTAGCACAGGAAAGCAGGAGGCAGTGATAGACCTTCTGTGTTAGCTATGTTATCTTTATACTGTTCAGAGGAGGGAATACTGTAATCTGCATAAGATGGGTTCTTATCATCTTTGGCTCTGGGTACAGTAAATGACAGCAATCCAACCTGAGGAGGAAATATATCCCCTTATTCAAGTAGTATATTCAGTCAAGTAGTAGCATAAGAACTCAAATGCTGAGAAGCACCATCCTTTTACAAGAGTAGATATGGATAAGTAGATTTGTCTTTTAGTTAGGGGCTTGAATCTGAATAACTTCCCCTCTGTTTTAGGGGAGTGTGAGTTTACCTTTAGTCATGTAATGTCAAAATGCTGGTACAGCATTTTGCAGAATCAGGTCCAAAATACCTGATTTATTATGCTACATTATTCCCAGACAGGTCAGTTTTCATTCAAGTACTTTGATTAATGAAATGATTTAAGAGCATACATAGGACTGACCTTGCCACTTCATGTTTGGTTGTTCAGGGACAAGATTTTTTGTATAAAAGATGAAAATTAATAATGGTTTAGGCACCTATATTCCTTACTTTTCCTCTGTAAAGTATGTTTTTAAACATAACATTTACCTTAAGTTTCTTCTTACAGAAGTTACAAATGCATCTTTTACAGAGCAATAGCCTTAAGAGAAGTAGTTGCTTGTCTACATAGCAAATCTGTGCCTGTGCTAGAAGTAAAAAACTAGGAGCAGCCCCTTATGATGTCTTATCAATTCCTCCCACTTTTTACTCATAGAGGGAAACATCTAAAAATGATGATGGGCAGGATAACGTAAATGAATGCATGAAGAAAAGGAACAGCAATAGTGGTTCTGTGAGAAGCTCTAGTACTTGTGTTGGTTTTAAGTTGTTATCTCACATTTGAAGGGATACAAACCATTAACGCGCTTATTCCCATTTCAGAAGGCTCCTAGAAGTTTAAACAAGTGCACTGGAAAAGTCTGTGTTTGTAAACATTTATTTTCTTGAACTGGAAAAGGCTTGCATCAGCACACATTGTACAGCCTTGCAAATTACACAAATTGAAAAAAGTTTGTTTCATATATGTGCAATGAATCTTTAATGTCCGGTGAGCATCTGCAAATGATGAAAACTTAAACCATTAAAAAGGTTTCCAGCACTTATCAAACACAGTTATCTTAGCATGAAAAGGAAGAGAAAGATATCCATACTGGTGGGAACACAAAGTGCAAACGTTTTGTCACTTGTGAAGATACATTTTAGTTTCTTCACACTTTTGCTAAAAAGAAGAAATATTAAAATGTGATTCAGTGAACATTCTTTTTAACCTATTCATATTCCCCTTTAAATAATTATTAAACTTGCTGGATCAGAAGCGAATCCTTCAAGGGTACAACCTACTTGTAATTTCTTTTGACATTGCTTGAATGAATCTCAAAAGAACATGACCATCTATAGAGTTAGTTGTTAAAATTTTATATATATCTTTTTTCTTGGAGCGGGGGGGGGAACCCTGAACAAAACCACAAGGGACAAAGGACAAAGAACAGGTTAACTTGAAGATTTGGGATAATTTGCTAGAAAAATGAGTGTAAGTCCTTGAAAATGGTTCTTTTCCCCTCCACCAATCCTCAGGTTCCTGCCTTGGAATGGACAGCTGTGTGCCAGTGTGAAAAGGGATTATAAAATACAAATCTGAATATGGATTTTTATGAATGTTTGCTGTACAATAGAACTTTGGATCTGATACAAGAATTCAAAAATATAAAACAAAACTACTATAAAAGTAGAGGGCATTTCAACAGCATTCCTTGTAGAAAGCTGCCTGTCTCCAAAATGATTCTTTGCTATTGTTTGGAATTAACTCTGTATTTTTTTTTCTTCATCTTGCTGGATCAGTGGGTTATTTATTCTTCAATGGCTAATGTCATACGACAGAATATCCCAGGAGTCTCTATGAAGAGAACAGAAGCCCCATGACATCGAGCCAATCAATGGAGAGGAGGACATGGATGTAGTAAAGGCTGAGTGTCCACTGATGTAACTGCTACTGAGAACTAGCCCTTTCCAGAACATGAGAGTCGTAGTGCTTCTTGCTTGTTCTCAGCCTGAACTTATTCACTGAGGTACTACTTTGTTTCTTCAATGCATTCTGAGCAGCTGACATTGTAGGGAACGTAGCTAGAACCGTGTATGTGGAAGCCAAGTCACTAGATTTGGATGACTCTGCATTCACACTACTGTCTCCGCTGCCACAGTAACGACGATGGTGCTGCTGCGCTTGTAGACACTGCGAATCCTTTATCCACCGAATCTTGGCACCAACTTTAAAAAGTTCTCCAAATAGTTTTTCTGCTTCCGTACGAGTTATGCCTTCTGGCAGTTCAGTAATTTCTAGAACTTTTCCCACAACTGAAACAGGAAAAACATTCAATCTAAATTGGTCATTGTACTTAATGATACAACAAACACAATGGAAAATGAGTTATTTCCTACTTGTATCTCCAGATGGCTGATACAAACACACAGACATTCCAGTTCTGCTATTCTGGAGAGCCTTTTGCTTTCACATTTAGCACTGCTTATAGTTACAAGCATACAAATTAAAGCTGAGAATACAAAGAGGGCCCTCAAAAGAAAGGGGGTGGAAAAATAAAATGATCACCTAGTTTTGCAGCAGGTTTGGAAACTCACTACAGCATCTCACTGGATTTGCCTGTTAATGCTTCATACATCACCCACCATGCTAACAAACTAGTCTGTCTGCTCTCAAAAAAAACCTCTCCCATCAGTTGTTGGAAAATGCCGATTTATCTGTAACTTTCTGCAGTGTTGACAATAGGTAACGCTTGCAACAAAAATTATTTCCAAGTAAAGATATGAAGATAGATGAGGTCAGGTTTTATTTGGATGACATCTTTACCAACTCCAAGGAGCTAATCTGTAGATTTCCCAATACATCCTCCAAATCCATATGCTTATTGGTATTAGAAGGAAAGAAACAAAAAAAAGTGAGAAAATGAAAAAGAAGGAAAAAAAGGAAAAGCAAAAATATAGGGAAAAGAAATAAGGCACAAACTATTTTGTGGTTTATGTCTGATTTCATATCTCAGGGAACTAAAAGGAAGCAGGGGTATGTATATTTAATATAACTACTTAATGTAACAAAATAGAACTTACATCCAGTAAACTGACCAACTTGCTTTTCGTTTTAGTACTGTCCAATCCTGATCTTCTCTTGTCTTTCTCCAGGCTTCATAACTACACTTTTCTCATTTAACCTCCCTCTTCCCCTCTCTCCAAATCAAGTCTTCCTCTCCCGCCTTATGTTTCCAGTGTTTGCCATGTCCATGTCTGTGCAATTACTCTTCATTCTGTCCCTTTTCTCACCTGTGCTTTTCTTGTTACATTCCCAGCCCATCACCATAATCCATTTTTCTGGAGAACTGTGTCAATCAGCAATTCTATACCTGGTTCTCCTGCACCAAGATCTGTTGAAGCAGCCTTCTTTGCTGGTTTCTTTCCCCTGTTTCCATGTCTGTTTCCAGGTTGACACTGGAAAGATTGACATAAATGATGTACTTTAATGACAAAGCACCAGGTTAGCTCAGTGAAAAACAGTGCAGAGGAATTTCTGGAAAATAACCTGTGCTACCATGGTACAGGAAAGATTTTAATAACCAGTTTCAGGCTTGGAGTTTAGAAATCCTGCAGTGAGGTACATTCAATCCTTGGCTTCAGAAGAAAGGAAGTAAATGGAGGAGGAAAAAAATCACCATAAATCTTCTTGGAAGAATGCACCTTTCCCTCCTCCCCCACCCCAATCCATCACACCTCCTGGCTGATCTTGGGTAGAACTGAGCAAGGTAGAGGTATGGAGTCTGTGTCTGTCCCAGAAGTTAAGGAGAGGGCAAAACTTTTTAGCTTTGCAAACACTATTATTTTTAGGTTTTTCTTATAAGAAACACACTCTTTGCTTAGGAATACTTACGTACATGGGGTTTTTGGGTTTTTTTGTTTTGTTGCTACTCAAATAAAAGAAAATCCTTTTAGCAAACGTTCTGTCTGTGATTTGTGGAACTGCTGGCAAAGTGCAGTTATAATCCATCTAAGTAATCCATAATCTATACTGTACCTACAGCTAAATTTCAGGAAAATGTTTCTCACTTTTTCTTCATATACTACAAACAAGAAGAATGGGAAGTATCAACACGAAACAGAATCATTACTGGAAAACAAGCACTTTCCACTCAATTACTCTGCTAATGCAGTAACTTATTCCCCATTCATAGTGGTTATAACGGCAGTCCTGATCCTCACCCCCTCCTCAGTGTTCCCAGGAGATTGTTCTCTGTAATACCTGTTCACTTGTTACTTGTCCTCGTAATAAAGATGGCGGATTGTACTGCAGGGGTTGGCCAAGCAATGGGTATCGGGCATCTCCTTAAAGAGAAAGATAATTAGAAGGGTTTTTCTGTTGCATGCAATTTTCCTCCAAGTTCCTCTTATGACACAGATCTTACACAGAAGAGAAAGTAGAATAATTATGCATAAAATAGAGTATTTGGCTAGGCTAACAAAACAAGGTCTGGCATGATTAAGTAAATCTGAGTCAGTCACGTACTGTTCAGAAGATGAAAAGGCACAAGCTTTCTAGCATGTAGGCATTACACTGGAAAATACACTAAAAGTTTTTCTTCATTGTAGTCTTACCTAAATCCTCTCATTTCAAAATGAGCTTAGTAAGGCTAAAGCTACTCTCAGTATACTAATTTAATCATTTCCATGGTTATATTAGAGCCAGGTGCATTCCTATTTGCTCCAATGATTCACATGAACAATGGAATAGAAGCTTTTAGTGGTCACAGAAGATTCAGGAAGTTGAGAGGTATGCTTTACAGCAGGCAGCCTGGAAGATTTACATCACTGGAATACAAAGCAATGACAAAGACTACAAAGCAGATAAGACAAGGACAGATGAATTAAGGTTTTCTTTGTGAATAAGCAAGAAGTACAGAACTTTCACTAAGCTTTGCTTTGAAGTAAATGTCTCTGTAAAACAGCCCCATTAATTTTGAGCTTTGGAACTACACAAGGAAATGTTTGCCTTGACAAAGTTTTTTGTTTGCATAATTTTTTTAAATGTTATCACCTATCACATCTCAATGAAAACTCCCCATTTTCAGCTTTTCTCTTAACATGGCAGCAGAGGACTGAAATTCTATAGGGAATTTTTTCTGTCTTTGGGTGGGTACTATCTGAAATACTAACTGAAGCAGCAACAGTACTGACTAGGTGCTCTAGTCCATCGTGCTGGTTATTCTACAGAGGAATGAAGAATTCTCGCTTATGCAGTGGCTTGACTTAATACAGCATCAACCAGTATGTGAGTCTGGCAGAACATTCAATCTCAACATCACATTTCTGTATCACTTCCCCCAAAAGATACTATGTTCACCTAATGTATTAAGGTCAGCTAGTCCCACATTACTTACAGTCGTAGCTTTCAAACAATATCCTTTCTGATAGTGTGTGTTGTTCTTGATTTATGGTTAAAACTTAAAGCTAAATTATATCAAAACTTTATTCATATTTTCATGCTGAAATCGGAATTTCACTTAAGAGAAAGCTAGTGGGTTATAAAAGCTCTCACAATAACAAGATGATCAAAAGCTGTTGAAAATACAGGGAATGGTATCCGTGTAGAGAGACAAGGTGAAATTTTACATAATGCTTTAATGGATAATTCTGATGATCCTGCTCCAATAGTATTAGTACCAAAGTGAGCCACTGTTTATCAGAAAATCCTCATATAACCTGTATTTGAAAACATTCAAGTAAAAACAAAACAAAACAAAACATACCCAACAACAAACCAAACATAAAATGTACCTTGTCCAGGGACAAAAGGTCTAGAAAACTGGGGCACAATAGAAAGAGGTGTTAATGTGGGACGGATGTTCTTCATGTTTGACAGCTGAACTGGTGCTGGTGATTGGGCCGGTGAGGTGACAGGACTACCTAGTTGAGGACTATGCTGCAACTGGAATAAACAGCAAGTTAGTGTTTTAAACAATCTAAACACCTACAGCACTCAATGACTGAAGTCAAGTTAAAATCGCTAACAGTTAGAATCTTAAGTATTATCAGAGAAGATTTTTTATTCCTCTAAAAGAACTTGAGGGGAATATGCAAATTTTAAGTCATCCTGGAAAACAAAACCAAACCATCATACCTGTGCAGCACTGTCTAAAGTGCTAAGGTCTGTGGACTTCTGCCCCCTTTGATGATCACAGTAGTATTTATTCTGTTTCCATGGTGGAGGGGAATGGTTCCGAGGCTGAGGATTGTTAGGTATATTTAGCTGCATCATTACTACTCCTCCACCTGGTGGTGGTGCTACTGCTACAAAGACAAGAAATAAGTAGGATACAGTTAGTTCATACTTTTTAATTGTCATTTTGGCAGACTAACATGCCAATATAACATTTTGGTGAAATAACATGAAACCACTGAAACTCATTATTGAGACTGTTTAAAGAAATTATTCCATTTAATAGTAATTATTTCACATTCACTGTAGCTGCTGCCAGAGCAATGAGTTGAAGAACATGTGATATTAAGCATAAATATGCTTTATTTAAAAATAGAAGTCACCTAATTAGTTTTACATGATACACAGCAACATTGACTCAAACTGTTTTCTCTGATCGGATGGCATACTTTGGAAAGACATGGAATCAATCTGTAGTCTGAGGCAAAACTTCCTTCAGTTACAAGTGTATATAGGAGCATTTTTCTGGGCAGAGACTGCAAATAGATCCCCACATCCTGTACCACTGAAAGTCTTGTGGCTACAGAAACACTGAAGTCATGGGAGAACACCTAAACAGCCAACACTGTTCTGTAACATTTCACACAAGGGGTTGTGATGACAGGCTGCCTGAGAGGAGTTGTTTTCCCACTTTGACCTGGTGCTGTCTCAGGTAATTTATGTAACATCCTATTTACTTGTAAATGGTTGTTAGCCATTTCCTTCTCTCCTCTATTCACTGTTTACAGTATTTCTCGGAAACCATGATTAAACGCATGCTTTAAATATCATTTAATCATCCACCTTTACAGAGGGAGTCTACACTCTTCTCTATTTACTACCAACATCGTAGCATCAGTTAAGAGCAGTCAGATACAGCTTATAAAATGCATTCATCTTGCTTTTTTTTTTTTTTTTAATTTTATTTTAAATGGGCTGTTTTCACTACCTCGTGGCTCCACAAAAAGCAACAGACTCCTTCGAGAAGCAAACCAAACAATGGAGAATAATGAACTCATTAAAACTACGCTAGCATTTGTAAATTGTATCCTGAAATATTTACTATATTGATACTTAGACTAGCAATGTTTTGACATCTGTACTTTCCTTTGAATGGCAAAAAGTTCTAACCGTGTGTTTCAGATTGAAATGGAAGCATCAGATATATGGCTAAGTTTAACAGAAGGTGTAAACAGAAGAATCCCTCGTTGAGCCACATTGCAAATACTTCCATTTTGTTACATGACAAAATAAAATATGACTCTGTTTTATGGATATCTTCTACATAATGAGAATAATACAGAACACAACAGCTTCCAAGTGGCAAAGCCACAAATTTATGTAATCCCTGTATGTAAACCTGAGATATATCAAACATCTATATACACATACGTTTTAAAAAAGAAAACTGGTTTCATTTTAATATTTTATGCATGCATTTCTAATCATTATTAATTATATTAGTTTACATCTTACTGGTTTATACTATTACAGTATTTTATTCTGCAGCACTCTAGCATACTCTTTTGAATTATCTCTGTTCTGAGAACTGTGCACCCAATAAAACCATGCTTTTCTTTCAAAACCACCTACAGCACCATTTCTAAACAAGTACCACAATCTGAAAATGCTATTTAAACTGCAAAAGAAAGCTTTGTACATCCAGAAAAAAAAGTTCTTTCTACTACTTCTAGTTCCACAGCATCACTAAATTAAAATAAATGCAAATCCCTTCCTAAAGAAGCATCCCAACAAAATAGTGTCATAGAATGCCTAAGTCAGTTTGCAGACACTATCTCCTGTCAAAACCTACAAGGGAAGTACAGCAGAAACCTTTGAAAGGTTTCCCAGATTTAGTGTCTGCCTTTTCCATATGAAAAGAAACACAACTCTGCTGCGTGTCAGTGTATGTCCTCATCTCAGTGGCTTTGATTCATCATCTCAGTATCACATACTGAAAAGCATGCTTTTCTTTTTTCTCTCAGAATTTGTTCTCCCTCTGTTTTAAAGGGCTTCCCCCTTCCCCAAACCTCTTTAAATCAGAGTTTAGCAGGTTTGAGCAACGCCTTCAGACTCCTAAAACCAGCACTTCCAGGACAGATTAGGAGCATAGAAGAACAAACTAGTGTGGGATCAATTTTAGGCACCTTGAAATGAGAGTCTTCCAGAATTAAAGCCAAACAAACTTGAAGCAAAATGGGAACAAAACCAAACCTGCCCATGAACTCTAATACACTGCTAATCCAGCTGTCTTGCCACTTAACTACATGTTATTTGTTTACTAATAAAGAGGGTCTAAAAATATTTTAAGATAAATGTTTATTATAAACACCACATGTAGGTCACTGACCTCAGGTTGTTTGTTGCTTGCTTGCTTGCAAAATACTGAGGTAGCAGTATTTGAGATTACTCCTTTTCAGCCAACGAAATCTTTAACATACCAAATTCCCTATTAGGAAAATACGGACTGTACCACTATGATCACAGGATTGTTCTCTAACCTCTTGTTTGGAAGCTAACCTGAGTGCTCTTAATTTCCTAACCCATCTATAAATTTTTATAGCTGGAAATTCAGAGGTTTTAAGTGTTTGGATATTAACACAAATATTTCATGAATATGACAAAGCTCTGTGTCACCGCTGTTTTCACATGCCATTGAGGCTGCTATTTATACACCTTTAGAAATTACCCAAACATTTTGTAGATCTAAACATTCCAAACCTGATTTAGATGCTTCTCCTAAGTGACACTTATCTGCTGAAGGCTGCCTCCAGGCTGCCCTCATGAAGTTGGCTGTTGTTTCAATTAAGTTCTAAGTTGTCATTTGAAAAGTTACAATAACAGCAATTCAGCTGAAGAATTATAAAAAAAAGTATTTGCAGAGATGGCACTGAAGTTGCAGTTGTTCTAGCAGTTAGCCATGAAATCAATCTGATAATTTACAACAGATTTCCAGAGAGAATGCCTCAGATTAAAATCCCAATAAAATATACCTTTTATTGGCTGCATGATGGAAAGACCAGTGGGCGAACTTTTATATGATGAGGGTGGAGACACTATGCTGTAGTGCACAATGGAAGCAGCCTGTTGCGGCTTTGACTTTGATGAAGGTGGCAATAATGTAGGAGGTGATGGCTTCTGACTTGAATGGTTGCTATAAACTATGAAAGTAAAAGCAGTAAATAAGGCTACCATAGGAACAAAACCAAAATGCCCCACACAGCTTTGGGGTATTTAATTTAGCTTTTCAGCAGGTCAAAAAGATACCTCTCCTCTATCCAAACGCAAAACACAGTTTTCACCCTGCTCCTATCCCATTAAGTGAAATACAAAATCCGTCTTGAGTAGAAGAGCTTAGCATGCTGCTTCCAAAATGTACCTTGCTCATTCTATCAAATGTAAACCCAAATCTCAAAATTTTCAGACCCTTGTAGCTCTTCAGGAAAACATGGAAGCCATTCTGCTGACAGTGTATAGTCCCCTGTCTGTCTCAACTCACAAGCTACACATTTTCAAAGTCTTTCAATAAAAAACTTTATTCCCCCAACCTGCACACTGCTGTCCTTGAAGCTGCTGTGAGCTGCATGGTGATGATGTTCTAGGAAACTGTATCTGCTCTGATCCAGGAGGCTGCAAATATCCTACTGATGAACTGTAACAGTAATAATAAAAAAAGAGCATGAATAGTAGGCATTTGTGCTACACATTTATTTAATAACGACTGCATTTGCTATCTAGATTGAGATGTTAATTTTAGAATCAGTAATATTCCCACCTACCACCAAATCCACTCATTCTTCAGAAGCCTGAAGTTTCACATCTCTTCCTTGGCAAAAAACCTATAGCCTGCACACATTAAGAGGCTCTACTGATTCACCTATTTTGATACACTGTTTTTATATCAGTATTGCTATATGGGTATAAAGACATGCAGAACAATAATAAAACAACAATTTGTTGTCTTGCCCAGTTAGCCAGAATTAGGTCTCAGTTAAATGATCACCACAGAACCTGCCATGAGGATTCTGGATGGAGCTGGAGCCTGGTCCCATGCAGCTGAGCCAGCTTGTTCAGGACACCAAAGGAGCACACTTCTGCTTCAGTGTAAGGTAATGCTGCTTAAAGAGATGATTGCTTTTCTGTGGCTTTTCCAAACAAGACATGGGAGAAACCAGCTTTCATTTGTTTGTAATATGTAGGAAAAGGATAACTTTAAAAGTTTGTTTATGCCAGGTATTTTTCAGGGCGTTCACAGGAATTCACCGGGTAAGTAACAGATACAGGCAAGTTCTATCATACCACTAACTGATCATAACTGCCAGAGCCAGAATATCAGGTTGGTGGACCACAATCAGAATGGTGCCTATAGAATCTTGTACTTAATTTCTGTACTATAGATAAAGTAAATATTCAGAGGGAATGAGAAAAAAAAATATTTTATTACTTCAAATTGTGGAAAAAAATTAGGTGTAATGCTGTTGGATTTACCATTTTTACCTACATTGTCACAAGAAGTTTGTTCCATCCTTTGGGCCACAGTTCAATTACATAATATTAAAGACTCACATCCACTAAAGCAGGCAAAACTAAGTGAAAACTTAACCAAGGTTTGTATCTGCATGGGATATATGCTCTCACACAGCTGCTCCTCTATCTACTGATTACAGTTTTCAGTAGTGACCTGAAGGTGAGAGACTACCCAGTTCCTGCAGAACAGTACTCTGCCTTCCTTGCCAAAGTGCTGCAACATAACCATTATGATAAAAGCAAGATGCTGTCATTAGTTGCTAGTCTGCTCTTAATTCCTAACAAATGTTTCCCTGTTCAAAACAGAGGGACATTTAAATGATGCAAAAGATGATCAAGTACCAGAACTTACTTCAAAAAAAGTCTGGGATTATGCCTACCTATGACTTCATTGAACGTCAAGTATAACTACAGAAGAAAAGAATAAGAAAGAACCTTCAGACACAAAAGAATTCAGGTTTCAGTAGATGAAGCCATGCATCAATAACACAAATACTACTTATGTCTCTGCACTCACAAAAGGATGAAGCAAGCTTCATACTGTTGCTGCTTGTTTAAAAGCTGCAGAATATTTTTAAACAATGCACATAAGTAAAAAAATAAAGAAAAATTTGTAATAAGCATTAACTATAATGAATTCCCGCCCATCTCACAAATACTCAGATTGTGCTGGGGACACAGCTGCATACACAGGGAGATCTGCACATGTAGACCAGGACACCAAGATAGGTTAAAAAAAAAGACAAAAGAAAACCCCAGAAGTTACTTATCAAACAAAAGCTGAGCACACGAAAAAGTTCCTACACTTGTTTCATAGCCAGCTTTATGCCAGCAGTCCTTGCTAGGAACAGAGGAAGTAAGTTAAGTCCAGGAAGAAGGGAGAGGTGCAGGGAAGGTGTTTTAAGGTTAGGTTTTCTTTCTCAGGATCTTGCTGTGATTTAATTTCATAATAAATTAATTTCTCCAAGTCAAGTCTGGTTTGCCCATGACAATAACTGGTGAGCGATCTCTCCCTGTCCATATCTCAAACCACAGTCTTTTGTTTTATCTTCTCTCCTCTGTCCAGCTGAAAAGGGCAGTGATAAAGCGGCTTTGGTGGGCACCTATCATCCAGCCAGAGTCAGTCCTCCATAGGAAACAACTTTTCCTGACTAACAGGTATGTCCCAATTAAAGCAGTACTGGTTATTTTAGTTAATTGCATAAGAGCAAAACTAAATAGGTAATAAAGTGTCCATAAGTCTGCCTTTACAATGCCTTTAAATATATGCAGTACTATAGTGTAATAACTGTTAGTTATTACTAGGCAATTAAGCCTATTTTTTGAGAAATCAAATAGCCAAGTTAAACTCACCTTAAATTATTCTGTTGACTTGATGGAATAACACTATAGTAAACTGGCATTCCTGTTGCAGGCAATCCTTGACTTGACTGACTGGGAATTATAACAGGCTGTTGATATGTCTGCTGTGGGACTGCTTGAGAACCTTGAGGCACCGAAACCTACAATTGAGAACACATTAACATTTTCTTCTGCAGAGAGTGCTTTTTGCTGCCTCCTGTCCACCACCTAGTTTATATAAGAATTAAAAACAAACAAACAAACCAAAGCCAGAAACTGAAACATCTGCTGGAGTTCTCTAAATCCAGAAGACTAGCGATAACAGTAGTTGAAAGGATAGTGCTTTATTAAAGAAAAATGATGTTATCGTCTTTCCCCAGAAATTAAGTGTTGATTCTGAGGGACTCCATCAATTAACAAAAGAGATCTTCTGTACAACAGAAAGCAGGGTGGTGGGGACTGAAATCATTCTTCGCCATCCTCCGAATCGTACACACAGCACTTGGTTCTTAACAGGACTAGAACTTGTACGCTTGCAACAGATTTTCTTCTCACTTCAATTGTGGCATGTTTTGTTTGTTTGGTTTTGTCACCTCTGACACCTACTTGCAGCTTTCTACCACTGACAAAGCAAAGCACTTGAAAAAAAATAAAGAATCACTCAAACACACAGAAAAGTGATTAGAAAGTTAAATGACCCACCTGGTAAGATGGCACTGAAGGATATGGAACAATCACACCTTGAATTTGATTCCCAACGCTGTTGTGTTGGCCACTGACTAGATTTTGATTCTGAGACTGCTGAACTCCAACTAAACCCTGGTAGTTTTGCTGCTGGTTGGGCAGGATCTGGTAACCTGAAATTATACATTTATATCTTACTATGAAATAATGATCATATTTTATACACAGTTGCCTATGTGAAAATATATGTGTAGCTTTTCCCAATGGGTTTTTAAATCTGGCTTATCATGCATATAAAAAGGAGCCAACACTAACTTTAACAGATTTACTCATTTGGATCCAGTATGAAACATTGTACATACTATCTGCAATGCTGCTTTCACATGCTTGCAATATTTATTTACACTCTACGTGAGTTACATGCATTAACACCTTGATTTGATAAGTGAAGGCTGAAAGCATTTGAGAAAAGCATGCTAGATAATATCACAGCCAACAGATTGTCTGTTATGATAAACAAGGCCATTCTAGGAACTTTATAGCTTTGAAATTCTAGTAATGCTAAATTCTCCCAGTACCTCAGGTGCCCTATGGATAAGAGCATCTTGACTATGATTCAAAATTGAATTGTACTTCAACAAAATTTGTGTAAGGCATGTGGGCAAATATTTTGTAGAAGGGCATTTTCTACTGAAATCCGTAATGCCGAAAACAACTGGCAACTTAGAAAAACCTTCCATGTAAAAGCCATGTTTGTATACAGTGGAAGCCATGTTATATTCAGAGTTATCTTGGGGAAAAGAAGATTTTCATGTTCACTCCTCTGCAGTGCCTCTACAACTATTTATTATTGTTTAAACTGCTATCTTTCAAAAATGGCCTAAAAAAAAAAAATCCCCCAAGCTCCCCCAAAACCAGAACAAAATCCCCCTCAAACCAAGCACGCTGGATGGGGCTTTGAGCAACCTGGTCTAGTGGAAGGTGTCCCTGCCCATGGCAGAGGGTTGGAACGGAATGATCTTTATGTTCCCTTAAAGCCTAAGCCATTCTATGATTCTGTGAGTAACCCCCCCCCCCAAGCCCCATAAGCATATAGTAGACAATTGCTACCATGATCAAACACATGCAGAACACAAGTAAAATTCCTTCTGTCACATTCTGTTATACAGGTATGCACTACTTACCACATCAGCCAAAACCCATAACTACCAGTGTTTCTGAGACAAAGCCAGTTACTGCTCCAGAATAACAGAACTTGGCTTGTCAAGATGCACTGACAGCACTAAGAGTCTGTTTTTGAATTGAACACATTCACATTCTACTGACCTTGACATTCCCCATGCTCCCTACCTGGGTGTGGATCTATAATACAGCAAATCTAACTGCAAAAACTCACTTGGATTTTTTTCTTTTTTTAAACTGTGTTTAAGAAATGGCGCGTTCTATTTTGAAAATTAGTCAGTTAACACAAAACACATTTTTGTAAACAAACCCCAGCAGCGTTCATTGATGACATATGTACAGGGTACAGTGAACATTGTGAACTGACAGTTTCAGCTGGCTGTCTTTATAGAAAGAGCAACAATGAAGACTTAAAGACTGTTAATATAATCAAATACTGTTTCAGAATATGAAAGGGAAGAAGGTTCAATTTGTTAAAACCAAGAGAGGTATTCATTAGAAACACATACCACACTATAAATATTTTCAGAGTACTAAAAAGAACTTCAAAAAACAGTGCATGCTTCAATTGGGAATACTAATTAGAATTTCTAAGAACTCTTCAGTATAAACTATGCACAAAAATCCACCTCATCTGTAATAAATAAAAAGCTTTGTTACAAACTGATCTATGGCACCTAAAACGCAGCAGAATGTGAAGCTGCAGTAGATGACATCCAATCAATACAGTTGCAAACTAAACCCCTCATTTCCCAGAAATTGCAATGTAGCTGTGAATATTTTTCAGCTTTTTCTGGCACTTCCAGAGACAGACATGATCAATTTTGCAAGCAGAGGCAACTGGAACAATATAAACTGCCTGCCAAGAAGGTTCCCCACAGTGTTCCAAAGAATGCTCTGTTTTTAGCTTCACAATTTCACCTCTGCCTAGAGAGTGGTCTGACAGAACTTCAGCACTCAGCAGAAAACCCACACCTGCCATAGCAGATTGTCTCATTACACAGAAAAAAGCTGAAACAGGAGATAAAAGAGGCATGTTTCTTAATATTTACACAATTAAAAAGAAATCACTGTTCACAGAAGTTCACTTACTGAATACAGAAATACATTTTCTGAAGAACACATTAAGAGTGAGAAACAGCCTTTATTCGAGAACAGAAGAGCAAGTACAATTACTTGGTTGACAAGCTGTGAGTGTAGCTTGACTACAACTAATGCAACTACAGCTGTTATTACAACTGTAATAGTTTTATCACGGGCTGTTGTGAAGCAGAAACCAGCTGTACTTCAGCTGATGTTCTTACAGTAATTGTAGTTCAGACAAAATTTTTAATGAGCCTGTAATTAGGTCTCATGGTAACTGGACCTTCATTATCATGGCAATCAGAAATGCCTTTTTTTTAAGGAGAGTTTTCTTCTCCCAGCATCTTTTGGGCAACCAAAGCATTCTTATTAAAAGTTAACACCCCCCCCCCAGATATTTCACCTGAAACCCCTTTAAAAAGGAAGCCAGGAAGCAGCTGAAAAAGAGACCGGTTCACTGTGAGAAATGTAAACCTCTCAGACAGTGTTACGGCCCCGAATCCAACAGCTCATAAATAGTCAGGCCAGTCCATAATATTAAACCCCAAAGTGGCCTCAGTTGCCATGCTCTCAGAAGTGGTCATCTTTTAGCTTAACTGGTGTTTGGAGAGTTGTTTCATAGTTAGTGACCAGTATGTAAGATGAATAAACCCCATGGCTTTTATGTAATACATGATTTGTTAATTCTTATTTTTGACCAGACACCTTGCTGTATTAGCCAAGGAACTGCCTTTTCTCTCAAAAACAGACGTTGCCAGTAAACATCAACCATTTTGGATGTAGCTTTGTGTCAACCTAATACAAATATTTACTATTTAAAATAAATATACGAGAGAGAATTTCAAAATACACCATCTCATGAACAGCTCACAGATCAGAAAACATGATGTGGAACCCTCCATTGCAAGAATGCTGATTCAAATTTGTCTATAAAGCAGTAAATAAGAGCCAGCAATGGCTAGACAGCAATTTGGAGATAGCAGTCGCTAGTAAAATACTTCTCTCTACCACTAATGCTAGTAAATACCAAATAATCAAACAGGATTGAATGGAATTATTGGCTGGACCATCCCTTCACTACTAAAATGTAATCCTTTGATGTCGAAGCAGTAAAGTCTGCACAGCTTTCTTACTGTATTTCTTCTAGGATACAGAGGGAGATTTTCACTCCTGATGCTTTTCATCCTGTCCACATTACAGGCAGTGAAATTCAGTTAAAATGTAAAGAGCGAAAAACATACAAGAAAGAAATTGACTTAACAGCAACTGATTCCTCCCTTTGCATCTTGGTGCTGATGCACCCAGACCCCATGCTATTACTTCACGTTGTTTTAGTTAGCTCCATATGTACACTAGGTTCTCTCTGATGTAGAGAGTGTGTGTGCTATTTGCTAGGGTGTAAATGGGGAAGTAACTCCAGCTGAGCCTCAGACTTTCTGCTACTAGGTAGTCTAGGTATTAAAAATTCAGAGGGAGGAAAGCAGGCTGTATAATACAGCTGGATAATCTTTAACACCAGTGGACAGAACAAATCACAAAAGAAGAGTGATTTGTTTTCCTTCAAAAAAAGGTCAATATGCTTTCGCTTCTGTAGAGTGAGAAGCAGTGATCTGTTTTGCAGTAAGCAGGTACTAACAGTATTTTAAAGTGATCTGACAACCCTGCCACAAGTGGGCATCACATTTTGATGATTCTGCAATGAAATCATCCCATGTACATTTGTGAACTGAACCATGAATAGCAACTTCAAGCATCACTGCTATTGGAGCACTTCCTAGAATTGCAGAAGAGGGAGCCATCCCTCTCACAGCCTACTCAATAGAAGAGCTATAAAGAAATCCAGTTAACCTTTGTAAAAGCTGATCTTTCATCCTATTTCTGTGGAGCAACACAGGAGCAGGGCAAGAAACTCAAAACCTCTTCTTTCTGAAGGAAACTCAAAAGGACACCAAGTCTAACAAACTCAACTAAGACATGTTATAAAAGTGGATTTTTAAGGATCTCTGCCTTCAAGCATCACCAGTTAACTGCTGAAAGTTTTGACTGTGAGTCAGAAGTAAATCTGTTTCAGGAACTTCTCTTACTGGGGAGGTCACAATGATATTTTTAAGTACAGATTATCAGAATGATGGTAGCTACAGTTACAATTTGTAAGGAAAGGACAATAGGAAAGAAAGATGACAAAAATACAGCCTGGTAAAATCCCTAGAAAGGTAACTCAGAAACAACTGTAAAGTCTTCAGTAAAAATAGGAGGAGCAGAAAGCTAGTTCTGACCACCTAAGTCTCATTATATATTCTATTCAATACCCAGATACCTTTAACCATAGGACAGGAAAGACAAATTAAAACTGTTGTCGCTAGTATCTTCTGCACAGTGCTCTTTTCATGCCACAACATCTAAAATTAGTATCTTTTGTTTACATCTTTCAGTTAAGCTACATATCTACAATGTTACATCATTTAAAGGTACTAATTCATCCAACTTTGTAAGTTACTAAAAAGTTAATTACTAGGTTACAAGCTTTTGAATTACTCAGTCCTAAACTTAAAAAAAATGACCCTATAACTGAAGTTACAGCACTAGCCACTCACAGTAATGGCTTAAATCTCAAGTTTCATGAACAACCAACTCAAGTTTTCCCACCTTAGGTTAGTTACATTTTGTATCCCATATCTGAACTTCTGCTTTATCTGAAATTTTACAGCAAAATAAGTTTAACAAGCAAAACCAGGATAAAACACACATGACACGTTCCTACAAAATGCTGAAAGAGTTCAACAAACCTGTCTGCTGTCCTGGCTGTGCCAATGGTTGGTTTTGCTGCGTGTTGTAATGGACAGAAACAGGTCGGTATTGTTGACTGGAGTGCGGATACTGATTGGGGGTACAATAGCAAGCTGGCATCTAAACCAAACAACAAATAAAGAGATTCACTACCTGCAAGCTTATAGAAGGTAGGTGTCTAAATGCAAAACCAGTCACATGATAAAAGACACAAGACTTACTAAAAGGTGTGATAATGTTGAACAGTTTACAATTAAAAATACTTATACTAGATAAATTCCCTCTTTCAACACTTGACTTCTGCTTTCACTGTAGAAGTGACAATTCCCAATTTCCATAAAGACACATCTAGAAAACTATGCAGAACATAGTTTTATGCACTTTTATAACATAGAGTTTTACCAGTCAGACGTAAAACAGGAAAACCCCGGTGATTATTGTTCCTCAAGTAAATTGAAGTCTTTCATTTCAAAGCAGATAAGCCAGAAAAACCCCCCTCAACCCCAGAATAAATGCATACAGCTGCAATGTAACAGGGGGCCCCACACCATATGAAAAGCTCATTAATAAAGGAGCATGATCCATTTTTAAACACAGCTTTTGGGAGGATGGAAACGGGGCCACTGTACCTGTGGCACAGGTTGCTGCATATATCCCTGCTGTGGGAGTACTTGCTGGTTGACAGCGTGGCTAGATGTCGGGTAGCCTGGAGCAGAAACCGGCTGGCCAGAGGGTGGTGGAGGCGGAGCAGCTGCGATGATATAACCAGACTGCTGTGGGGGCTGGAGGACTACAGTGGACTGGAACATAGCAGTATGAGGTTCAGCTGGATCAGCGGGTGGCTGGCGGGCAAGACTCATATGGCTGAATTGTGATCCTAGGTTGTCTTGCTGTAATAGAAAAGAGAAATTACATTCATAGGTGTACATTCGGGGAGGGGGAAGGAGGGAAAGCCAGTAACTCGGTAAGTCTCATATATGCATGTCTCAAATTACTGTGCATCAGTAGCATCAGCCAAAGAACAACAGGAAAGAGCAAGATGTGACATAGTCATACATCATCTTCAGGGTCGACAGCATGAGAGAACATCCACATTCAGACACTTCATTCATTTTACTACAAATATTCAATTTTTGGATTACATTTGCCTCTATCTACTTATTATGAGAATTAAGATGTCAAAAATAAAAGTCAGGATTTATGTCACTAACATTTTCTGACTGGACTCCATGTGAAAACTTATAACCCCAGTTAAAATAGCAGAGGGCATTAGTACTGCTGAAGTAGTTTTTCTTTTTAGGAGTGTAAGTTAATGAGGCTCTAATCCTGAGTAACAAGGTACGTTCCTCTAACTTGGTATTATACTGCATGCAAGGATTAATTTTTTTTATAGCCTGAAATCAAGTAATAGCTCCAAGAAATGTATTCTAGTGGTTACCTACTATCTGTATTTTATTGACATCTGAAACTATGATAATGACTCTCCTGAGCACTGCAGGAGCCCTGTGAAATTTGAAAGGTCTATTACTATAGCCCCAAGCTCATTTTATTTACAAGCAATTCAGCATCAAATTATCAACAACCTGGAATAGGAAGTAATCACTAATATTGTAATGTACTAAATAAGAAGATTTGGTTCATACTTCAAAAGTGGACTCTCCAAACATGGAGAAACACCAAAGAACACTTGATCCTCTCTTAGATCATCCTGAAGAAGAGAGGAGTTAATCAAGAGTAACTGTAAGCTCTTTTACTGGTTAGCTACATTCACATTTTATGGTGAAATTTTATAGTTCCAGGCTATTCTTAATTACAACTGGAAATATGAATTTGCACCTGAATATTTAGAATATCTTTACAGCTTAAAAAGACCTATTTTCATTAGATCAACAATCTAACTTTGCCTTTTGCATTTCATTCTTTAATGATGCCTATTAATGCAACTATGTTTTTCCTACACTGGATTTTACATTCTGCTTTTCATAATACCTAGTTTATACAGGAGATATTGATATTTAATTGTGAGTTAACATTTGCTCTAAAAATGTCCAAAGGATAAACCCAAATAATACACATTTATTTCTGTTACACTACCAACAATAGTAAATTCTGATGTGGTCAGTTTGTGCTACAGTGATATGCACAGTACAAGCATAATTAACCACTGAAATAGGGTATTGCCAATAAATGGGTAAGGCAAACTTCCCTGGTACCAACTACGGTTGTGTTGTATTTAGATTATGAACCAAGACCATCAATCCTTTAACTATAAAAAATTTTTGAAACTGCCAGTACACTTAGTATCTGACCCCATCTCCTGAATGTGAAATGCTCCAAAATTGTGATGATCCTGGAAGGAGTTTCATTCTCTGCTTTAACAGCCACATGCCTGACAATGATTGTGAATCACAGCAGATACACCTGAATTAGCTGCTACTAACAGCAATTCAGTCATATGCTAAACTCGCACAGGAAGGTCACACTGGCTAATTAAACATTCTCATGTCATTGCTAAGAAAGTAAGAGTTATACTGACTGCAGTCCACACATACTCAAACTCTAAGATGAGAAATAACATTGCTAATAAAAAAACCACACCCTCCACAACATGCAATTCCTTTTAGAATTGTGTACCTGAAGTACAGACAACAGTTACAGTATAGTTTTAATTATATGCAGGCTATTGAATTCAGAGAAATACCTATCATTAGAAGACATTTCTGATTAATGTTGTAAGTAACAACAAAATAGAAACTCTGAATACACACTAAAATATCTATTGGATAACACTGTGGTGGGTTAACCTTGGCTGTCCCCTATGTGCCCACCAAGTCCCTCTTCACTCCCCCATCATTAGCAATACAGGGGAGGAAAACAAGATGAAAAGCTCACAAGCCAAGAAAAGGACAGAGAGATTGCTCACCAATTACCATCACAGGCAAACAGACCTGACTTGAGGGAGATTAATTTAATTTATTGCTAAGAGAGCAGGATAGTGAGAAACCTAAAAATAAAACCAGCTTCCCCCAGTCTCCCTGCTTCTTCCCGGGCTCAACTTCACTCCCAACTCTTCTACCTCCTCCTCAGAGTGTCACAGGGGGACAGTGATTGTGATTAGGTCATAACACTTCACCTCTGCTGCTCCTTCCCTTCTCAGTCTTCCCCTCCCACAGGAGATTAGTCTTCCATGGACTTCCCCAACGCGAGTCCTTCCCACAGGCTACAGCTCTTCATGAACTGCTCCAGGGTGGGTCCCCCATGGGGTCAGAAGTCCTGCAGCAAACCTGCTCCAGTGCAGGCTTCCTATGGGGTCACAGCCTCCTTTGGGCATTCCCCTGCTTTGGGTCCTCCATGGGCTGCATGTGGAGATCTGCTCCACAGTGGACCTCCATAGGCTGCAGGGAACAGCCTGCCTCACAGGCTGCAAGAGAATCTCTGCTCTGGTGCCTGGAGCACCTCCTTCCTTTCCTCTTTCTGACCTTGGTGTCTGCAGAGCTGTTTCTCATGCCTTTTTTCTCTCACAGCTGCTGCACAGCATTTTTCACCTTTTTGGAAATACATTATCACACAGATGCCGCTGGTGTCAATAGCTGACTCAGCTCTGGGCAGTGCAGGGTTTTGGAGCTGCGTGAAATTGGCTGTCTTGACACAGGGGCATCTCTTGCTCTTTTCTTGCCCCATCCCCTGTGCTACCAAAACCTTGCCACACAAATGTATTCATTAGAGCATGAGAGGAGTCTGGGGAGCTGGGAAAGCCTCAACTTTTGACCTTGACTGTAGCTGAGATTCTGCCTTGGATGACTCTTCTCACTTACTAGGTTTCAGTTTCAATTTGTGTGGGGTTTTTTTCTGTTTTGGGTTTTAAACACAAAAGACTAGGATATTTAATTTCCAGCTTCTATTTAGGAAACAAGGGATGCTAGTGAGGTAGGAGGGTTGAAAGTTCTGGCAAAGAGGATAGAAAAAGGTAACCTCAAAAAAAACAGAACAGCCAACCCCTTGAAACATATTAGTGTTCAGCAGAAGAAAGAGTAGACAAAGAAGCAACACGAAAGGATGGAAAGGGGTTAATCAGAGACTTTTATGTACTGACTGGCTAACAAAACAATAGTATTTGAAAGCTGTTCCTTTACCAAGGAAAATAATATATATCTAAATACAGAGATATATAGATATAGTCTTATTTGTATGACTTTCTGCTGAACTTGAAGTAAACACATTAAAAACCTCAGGAACTATTTTCCCCTTCTCAATAACATTTCACTGTGATTGAAAAGGTAGCCAGTCATTACACTCGTGTCACACACCATTACAAACAACCAAGCAAAGGTCAGCATTCACTAAAGGTTAACCCATGCAAGGAGGAGATGATCAGAAGGTGTAATACCACAGAATATTGCTGTGTAGAGGAGACTGGCAGGAGTGGGGGTGGATAAGAGACTGCTGAGTACTGAACAGGCTGGGAAGAAGGCTGCAGAGGCCGCATAGGCTGAAGAAAGAACAGGTTTATAAACATGGTTAACATCAGAGTAAGAGAAAATAAAACAAAGTCGAAGTCTTTTGTAATAGAAAAAAGCAACTATGTTCCACTATGAGACAAGGAATGGATACATCTTTCTTTCTTTAAGCTCAAGACTGCACAGAATTGAGACTGAAGTAATTTTCAATACCTCGGTCTCCCAGCAGAAATAAATTTGCTTTTTGTATGTTATATTAACCATAAGCCAGCAAGTTGCCTCTATAAAACATTTACTGTTACTTTTAGAGAGATTTTTTTAAATTTATTTATAAAACTACACATGCATTCTTAAATACAAGTTGTTTCAAAGCATCTAAATGGTGAATGAATTTACTACTAACCACAGATTAAAACATTTACTTTCACTTATTCAACAATACTATTTTCTCTAGACTGTGGTCATTTGAACATCAGAGCGGTATAATTGCTGATGATATTGCAGGCAGGTTCAACTCCAGTATCCACTGAGAAGAACAGTGTAGTATTAGTCTCCTATTTAATCATTTGCAAGAATCATAGAAGTAGTTGTGAAGAAAACTGCAAATACCACATATCCCACAAACTAGACAGGAGAAAGAGCACAAATGAGCCTTTTTCAAAACAGAGCATCTCTACTGTGGCATACATAGAAGATTAAGTCAGGGTTAAATGAATAAAGGTTTAGATGAAGTTCTATAAATAACTTTCATAGTTTAAGAAATATGAAAATTTGAGAGCAATTTGAAAATAGCACTGAACACTATAGCCAGTAGCTTGGTGCCTGAAATAGCAGCTGTGAAGAAAGTAGAACCCTCCTTTTCCTCCCCATATGCACTCTTTGCTTTTCTTCTTCAAAGGCTGTGGTCACCTTTAATCTGGCTGATTCTACTCAATTCCTCTTCTATAAAATGAGGATAAAATATATCCCATATTTCAGCATGCAGTTTTGTGAGTAGAGTGAGCCAAACCACTACTAAAGAAGTGTTCCCATTCCACCAGTCCCAAGCTACCTCTTTCGTGCCATGACTACTGCTTGTGCAGTACAGCCCAGGAATTCACCTGGCTGAAAAATAACCTTAAGACAATACACAAAGTTTTCAGTTGGATTAATGCTCTTCCCAGATTGCTGACTACATTACTGTTAACGTCAGGATAACCGCACAGTCTGACTACTGATAAAGGCAGAACCTCTTTCCCACAGCAATCTGTGCTCTTGATACCATTACACTTTCATACTTAAATATCTTCTACATTTTTAAGAAAAGACTGCCTCTACCACATTCAGTTACTAGCAGAATGGATAGTTCTGAGGCCTAGGGGGAAAAGGTCCAGTTACCCATATCTGCATAGCTCTTACTTCTCAACATACACTTCAACGGAACAAATCTATCGATCCCTTGTCATCAGACAGCAATGTGACAGTATCAGTCATCAATATAAGTATCATGTATTTGACATGTGCACCTGTGAGAGGATGTGATTTGCTGCTGGCTGTTGCTGAGGTGGTGCAGGAAGAGGCGGCTGTTGTGGAGGTCCAGGCACTTGGGTCCTAACAGGTTGCTGAGGCATAGGAGGATTGTACACAACTGGAGTGCCATCAGGATTAACGAATGGCTGACCTGAAAAGGTGAAAGAGAACAAACACAACCAAATGACAGACAGATGCATCATCTAAGTCTCAAGAAAACAAAACCAAATGTATTTAAAGTAGGCAAAATAATAATAAATTTTGAAAATAAGTGATGTCAAACTGGTTTACATGACAGATTCATGCCAAAGCCCCACAACTACATTTATAACAGCAATGACTAAACAGGCCGCATTTGACAAATTACAGACAGTGAAAACCCAAAACATGTAAGGTAAACAAAGATACCCCAGTCTTTACTTTGTGAACACAGATAAATATTTGTTGTATCCTACTTGTTTTGAAAACTCATCTTTAATTAAGTGGATTGAAAAGGGCAAGAGTAGTACAGGAAAATCCTACTAAAAATACTATTGTAAGTACCTTTTAAAAGGCAATTAAATGAATCTCCTTTAATCAGTTTGAACACAAATCAGAAAAGAGGAGAGCTTAAAGGCAAATCTTTTAAAAATGTATATACACATATATACATTTATATAAGCAGTAGCTGCAACAGTATTTCCCTAAATGCTAATGAGATTACTGTCAAAGGATTCTCATCCCCTATTCATAGATGAATTGGCTTTCAGCTTTCAAACTAAATAGTGTAGTATTAGTCTCCTATTTCATCACTTGCAATTTCAATATTACAGCAGTGGACTAATGAAAAAGAATTAAAAAATTAACTACTTCAAAGTAAATTATAAACTAACAGTGATTTATTCTGGTGCCTGAGTTGAGAAAAACAAATCAAAGGAACAAGAGATTAGCTCACAAGGGCCTGTGTCTAGCTGCTTAATTACATGTGTCTGTTTTTTGATACTTAAGGTCCAAAACCGATATAAATTTTTCTCTCTTCCAATACAAATATTTTCTTGTCTGAGATTCTTTCCAGAAAGGTATAAACTGAGACTAAAGCCTCTACACCCTAGCCAGGGTCCTGGTAAAATAGTGCTCCTCCAGCCTTCTTTACCCCATCATATTTAAATAAGACTGGCCAACATTAAAGTGCAAACTTGCTGCAGAGAGGACTGAGGCAATTAATGCAAGAGGTAGACAGGAAGCATGAACTGATTTGCAAAAGGAAGCTACATTATATTATGAAGCTGGACTGCACGCAATCAAGCTATATTCAATTTAGCTTAATGGATTTCTCTTTAATGCTCAAGAATCGGCAAAGTTCACAAGAACAGGGAGTCAGACTTTCTTATTTCCTTCTACTGCTTTCTGGTAACCATGGGTTCTTAACTTGTTTCCTGTAGTGGCTGAATAAGAACTCTTTTCCTAATTATCACCTTCAACTACTGAGAACAACTCTGTTCACCTAAGGTCATGAGATCCTGTCAGAAATACTGAGAAACTAGTTATGTTTTTTGAACTGTGACTGTCATCAGGAACAATAAAGCCAGATGAACAGTTACAGAACATTATTATTCAATTACATTTTAAGTTAACTATTTATCTGAACCTAGATATTCCTGATGCTGGAAGTGTACTTTACCTTCTACCAGACACTCCGGACTCTCATTAGACTTTAATGTAATATTCTGTTATGAAAGACTATTAATGAGTGCTTTAAATACATTAAAAGATTGACAAAATGTAGTTAGAATCACAATTTGAAAATTAAGCTAATTTTAATCCATATGAAAGAGAGTCAAGTCTACAATTCTGCTGCCTTTTCCAAGGGGGGTGCAAGTACAAGATGCTTTCAGATTAAAAACTTTCACAACCACATTTGTTTCTCTGCCCTTCCCTGTTGCTATGTGGAAGTCTCACCAATGTAACAGGGAAAATGACCAACAGTACAGGAGGAAGAAAGGGAAACTGATCACAATGCAAAACATTGACAAGCACATAATTAAAATGAAAATGACTCAAATCCCACTACTTTTTAAATGGCAAAACTACATCATGTTTTACATGAAATCACATGAATACACATGATGGTATCGTTTCAGTGCTCGCAGTATCTGTTTTGCCATACAGTAACTGAAGATTTTAGCATAGTCATAATGAAAAATGAGAGCCAACATTCTTCATATTTGATGTGTAGAGTAGTCTAGTGTACCCAAACACTAAACCTTTTTTTTCTAGCAAAACTTGTTCACTAATGATCATATTTGTCTTCAGATGCTCAACACACAATGGAAAATTCACATACAAGATGTACAACTATCATTATAACTAGAAAATTGAAATCAGTAGTGCTGTTGTCCAGCACCTAGATCTAAGGCGGCAAATACATCCTCCTGCAAATCCAATGGCTATCTACAAAAATTAGAAGCTACAGCTAGTCATTTATTACCCGTTTTTTTAGCAGGCCTGGCTTAAACTGTTCCATTTATACAGTAAGTTATTTAAGAGAAACCTTACGCACCATATCAATATGCAGAATCATTAATTTAAAAAAATATCTCAAATGCTGTATACAACAGCAACTAATTTATATTAAGGAAAGAGAACTTTATTTCAAAGTTAAACCTTTCAGTTATAGAAGAGAAATAATTTAATAACTCTTCATTTTAATAACCCCAATGAGAAAAATCTAGTTTAAAACATCAATTGCAATTATATTCAAACACAATAAATTCCATCCACAGAATGATGGAAAAAATATCCTGAAGTATTTTCTTTTCCACAAGTAAACCAAATCTTTACACTAAAATTAAAATATAATAATTTTCCACAGATAATGCATTACATAAAGGGTAAGTCAATATTTTTATGTCTCAACTTCTATAATAAAGTAAAAGTTTACCCAGAGAATGCTAACTAGTTATTTAATCCAGACAAGCGGTTACACATCTCTCTGCATCTACATTGTGAAGTATCAATTTCCTACTACTTAGTAGGAATAACAGTATTGGCCAATTACACTAACAGTTTTGAACTGATAAACAGAAGTTCAGAAATGGCATGGAATCTCACACTTACTTCTTTCACTTGTTTTAAATCAATGTTATGAGCATAAAGACACAAGATTATGTTGTGGAAAAAAAACAACAACCCCACACAAGATAAATTCTTTCAAGTCAATATGAAGAATATTTTAGGCTCTCTCCCTCCCTGAAACTGTTTTATAGTAGCACTGGGAAAGACTCTTCTCTTTCCCAGAAAAACAGATGAAACAATTTAAGTTGTTCTGTGTTCTGGACAATAAATCACAGGATTTTCAGATTTTGTCCAAGTCACTTATTAAAATTTTAATTGTAAGTTAAACTCTAGTAGAGAGAAATCAAGTGAGTTTACTTATTCCTTTGATCCTAGAGTCATGCTTTCTTTCAAATTAAGTGCACTGAACAAACACAACCACAGAAAAGAGGAAAGAAAGAAAGGACAACACTGACGTTCAGTCTTATGTAAACACTCGTGCATTTTTCTCCAAGATCTCAATTGAAACAAAAACATTCACAAGCATGTACCAACCTGTTTGAGGGTTGATCAGAATACTGCCAGGCGGTATGCCTGCCGCTTCCAAGGGAAGCAAAAAGAAGCTAGTGCTAGTAGGTGCCACTTGCCCGCTTATGCCACCATCAAAGGAAAGAGAGTTACTACTGCTGACAGTTGGATAGACGGCAGGCGTGCCATGAGAAGGCTGGCTTAGAGCTGGCACTGGAAGAGGCTGCTGGGTGTGAGAAAGAGAACCCGTGGATGACCCTACACTACTAGAAGACTCTGAACCTAGGAAAGGAGTAATGAGAAATTGTTTTTATCTAGAGACAGAAACATCACACTTAAAATATATACTTGTAAATGCTTACCCTTAAAGCTCAGCATTAAGTACATTATTAAACAGTGGCCTTTTCACTGAACTCCTCCCTTCACCTCCCCTGGAATACCATTACAAGACTCCTTCTGTGAATTAAGGGTTAGTTCAGCACTGCTTTGCACTGTAGTGAGGCTTTCATATTTAGCTCAGATTTTCTGGGCAGAAAACACATGCCTGTACATATGCACATGCTGATGTTCAGTCCATCCACAATTCATTTAGGTGTTTGGTCAATTATTTAAAAATGGTGCATGCACATGTATGAACTGGATACACTGAAGCAATGAACACACATCACACAACTGCTGCATAGGTGCCAGCTGTGTGATAATGCACATGGGTCCAGTGTCCCTTCAGACACAGTAGCTAAATTCACATGCTCTGTAGACACAGATAGCATGCAAACAATGACAATTTCCTTTTTACTGCGAGATGTCAGAGATCTTCTCTGACTCACGTGCTGGACCAATTGCAATATATTAACAAAGATCGAACTACTTTTTTTCCTCCTCTGAGAATTTTCAGACTGAAATCAAGAATACAGCCGAAAAAAGTCATGGTAACTGGTAGCTTTAACCTAGGCTTATGCAACAATTCAAAATTCAGAAGGAGTATGAAATAGCTGATTGAAAGCAATAAGCATTTTATAGCTATGAACAGCTATAAACACTGCAAGGCAGTGGAGAACCAGACCCTGAGCCTTCTGAAAGCCAGTGTATGCAGCTAAAAGCAATACTGCAAAAGTCCAGTATGGATAGGTCCATAGAATTGCACTGTTCCTAGATTGCTGTATACCTAGCATCTCTAAGCATACAGTTTATCATTCTTTTCATTAAGTCTGTGCTATGATACTTGTGGTACTTGGAAACAGAACACAGCTGTTTAAATTTAAGGACTTTTCATTAACAGCCTCTTTACAATCTAGAAGAGAAAGCAAGACTCAAAAAGGGCTGCAACAAAATTTATCTACTGTCTGAAGCAGCTCTGTAGCCCTTGATAAAGATTTCTAATTGTAACTCATTTACTTATGTATATGCACAGATAGTACAGCTTGAAGCATTTGCTGATGCTAGTAATCTTTTTTCTGCTGCTAGACGAAGTGAAATACAAAGGTATTAATTGTAAACTGGGCAAAAATAGCACATCCCAGCTCTGAAAAACAATCTTCACCTGATCAGGGTTAATTTGATTTGTTTACAAGTGTATCCACTTCCAGATTATGTAGAGAAATGAGGCTGAAACCATAATTAAAGCCAATTACGTCTTGCATCAAAATGAACCAACAAAACCAACCTCAACATGCAAAATCACCACAACCTGTAAGTGCAGTGAAGCAACCACCAAAGACAGGCATTCTGAACTCTGAATGTTAACTCTCAGAATGCCAAAATAAAGTTTCCAGTGGAATTTTAAGAATCCATTTATGTCCTTGCAACTTAGACAACAAAGATTTCTAAGAATGTATTTACTATTTCAACTATTGTCAGGTTGTAGTTTCCTTTCAAGCTATGCCAAACAGTATTACTACATTGCTAAATAAAATAAGTCAATATGATGGCACAATTCTACAGCATATGCAGAAGTACCTTGGAATGTATTTTTTTCAAATACAAGTATACAAAGGATAAACAGAATTTATAACTGGTTTACTGCATTAAGACGCACAAGTGTGGTGATAGACATATAAGGTAGTGTTGGTTTAAGGGAAAGCAAAAGGTGTTAACATATCCTTATCAGAAACAAGTTTTATAAAGAAGATCACAGCCAAGCATTAACACAGGCAAGCAGTAACGTTCTGCTTTTTTACAGTTCTACTTCAAGTTCTGAAGCAGTGCGTCTGTAACCCACCCATGTACTTACAAGCCTCAAAATTCTCCATAACCAAGATTATCTATTAGATCAAACCGCATTGGCATTTAGAATACAAATATTTACTAAATTAAATATTTTTAGAGATTTTCATTTGACAATGATTACAAGTTAACACACTTTTGAAACCCAGACTCTTACATTTTTCCCCAGCATTTCCGAATCTTAAAGAGTACACTTTGATCACTGATCTGATTTTTCAGCGATCTAAAAATTAAGATTTTTAGCCATATTCATTTCAATTTAAACAATGGCACTGAAACACAATAAATAAACCTATAAATTGACAGGCTTTAATGCTGTTTTTTCCCAGCTAGCAGGATAGCAGCACATCGTTTCCTAAGACTGCACAATGCAGCTTTGTCACACTGAAACCAAAGAGCTGAACTGTAATTTTTTTATTTTGTATACAGCACTTATATTGATAAAGGTTTTCATATCCTTTGTATGAATTGAAATGCATTTAGCTTAAAGCCAAATTCCAAAGTCAGAAGATTTCATTTAGTTTATTACCTGAATTTTAGGCCTCTGAGGCAGTTTTCCCCTACCGAGCTAGGTCTGCAGTCATTTTATGTATGCAGCCCCCACTAAATTCAGAGGGAGTTGTATGCATGGAGCACCTATGAGACTGAAGCCTCTACATATGTACACATCTGCAATACGCATCAAGTATCAAACCATCGGGTACTTCACTGCTATGTAACTATTTGTACAGATTTTATTATACCTGTCTTAGACAGCCTGCCTGTGCTTTTGCTGCTTCCAGAGCTATCTCCTCTTGTCAGAACTGATATCCCACTGAAGCTGCTGGCTTTCGTTACAGCTGGCTTCAGATTGCGGATGGAGCTATCAGAGTCGGTGCTGCTCCAGGGACGGGGTTCACAATACTTCAGATCATTCTCAGTACTGCTTTGATGGCTGTTGGCTGATCTCCCTGATGTTTCCTTATTGATTCTGTAAGTTATAAACTAAACTTTTAGCACAAGCATCAATTGCAAAACAAGGGAAAAGAAAAAGAAAGAAAAAAAAAAAGAAGAAAGGTGAAATGCATGCAGAATACTTTGGAATTTTTTTTTTTTAAAGAAAGGATCAAATACCTAAGTATCTGTCGTCTTTGTTGTGTACTATTAGTTTCTTCCTCCTGGATTCTGTTGACATTTTAATAAGATAGCTTAATATTTATTAAGAAAATAGGAAAACAAAACAGAATTAAACTGCAAATTTTCTTACCTTTTATCAGTGAAATAATTCTCTTGGGAACACAGGGACTGAGGGGCAAAGAAGTGTAGAAATTAATACGAATGGCATCTAGAACCCCAACTACATCGCAGTAAAAAAAAATGCTGCAATACAGAGTCTTCTGTATTAGACATGGACTTTTACAGCATCCTCTTTATATTAAGCTTCCTGAAAACTTAAACCTCTTTAGTGGATAACTTCCATGTTATAGGGAAAAAAAGGCAATATAAAAAGGCTCATCTGCAGGAAATAAAATGTTGGCATTAGAATAGTTACAGTGCTGATTATTGTGTTTATATCAGTATTTTACTGAAGTTGCAATTCTTCCATTTGGCCTTCACTGCCTTATGTCACTTCCAACTGATGTGTGAATTCATGTGCCTGTTAACACCACCTGAGTTGCCTTGGCTTTTGCTTGAAATGTGAAGATGATGATGATCCCGGCTACTGTACTGAATTCTTTGGGTACAAGTACACATATGCTAAAAAGCAGGCAGAATATACCGTCAAAAAGGCTTATTATTAAATTCAATTACGTTGTCCTTGACTGTGACTTCTAACATTTGGTACGAGGCTTCTAAGGGTACAATATCTGGCAAATGAGTATGCAAAAGGAAAAGGTAATTTTGTATCCAAAGTCCACTCTCTTTGTTCATAACTACAGTGAACATGAAAAGGCTTTTGGAATGTAACTGCATACAGCAAATTAGCCTCTCTGAGCTCGTTACTCTTTCTTCAGAACAAGAATCTGGCTTTGGATGTGCAAGAGCTACAGATAAATGTCAAAAAAAAAGTAGATTATTAGAAGTAATACTTATTTGTTAACACATTTTTTCAGTTTCGCTCAATATGATTAAAAATAACCACTACTTGTGATCGAATTATATTTTACAATGTTGTCCTGCTTGCTAACTCCAGTCAAGAGAGACTAGGATTCCAGAATCCTGACTGAAATTTCACATATGGGAACTCAAATCATTTTACTGTGACCAGTCATAAGATGTATTTGATATAGACACAAGTGAGAAAAAATCCCAATATTTTGGGTTTTGGTTTTTTTGTGCATTGTGGGTCGGGGTTTTTTTGTTGTCGTTGTTTGTTTGTTTCCTGGAAAGAAGTATTTTTTAACAAAATCCACGTATGCGTGTGTGTGTGAAGTACTGATAGAAAACACTGGAAGATTTTCTTTGATACATACATCTTGTGCAAATATTCTTTCTCTAGCCCTCTGATATTCTTCTTCACGTTCTTCTATGGATTTACTTCTTCTGTCGTCTTTTAATCGTATTCTCATCTAAATTAAGTGATACAGTGTCAACTTCAACAGGAAAATAGTATAAACACAGTCAAATACAGCAAGTGGAAGGGAATAATCCACATGTATTTTACCTGGTTGTCATCTTTGTCTAAACTAGAGTTATCCCTTTTAAGGATGTACCGCTTCTGGAAATCATCGCTCTTCTCATCTTTTATATGCTCACAAAACTTTTGGTCAGGTCTGTGAAAAGTGGTTAGAAAGAAAAGATTTATGGTTTTGTCAATACACTATGCATAGTGGAACAAACTGAACTATACCCAAGATTAATGTTAACTATACTTAGTATTCTAAGTGAAGTGATAGACTTGTTTGTCCAGGTGATGGGAACGGTACCAAAACCGTAAGAAGATGTATACCCCTGACAAATCCTGTTCCTGAGGTGTAACAAACCTGCTTTTAAAATCTCTTCCTCCTTCAAAGCTTTTGCTTCAATTTCCAATTAAGGTGACAAGCAAACCACATTCCCTTGGGGAACCAGAAGTGCTCTCAAATCCAGACTGGTGCCATGCAATGGATATTGGGCATGCATGGAAGTGAAGATAGGTGTTTTCTGCTATAGCTGTAATACCTCGGAATTCATTTTAAGGGAAAACAGAAGATAGAGGAGAAAGCATTGAAACTTGCAAACTTATATAACAGAATTAAGTAGAAATAAGCAAGAGAAGAACAACAGTATAATGCAGGCACAAGATCACAGTAAGAGGAAGAAGCAACAGATTTTATGTTTTGATATTTTATCTACTCTGTCAAAGAAAATGAGATATTTTGCAAACTCCTGTTATTACAACTAGATACCAAGTACCTAGACAATAAGACTACTACTATTGAAAGAGAAGCTCTCAGACAAGCAGGAAATATTTCTCCAATAAAAACCAAACCATACATATATTCTGTTTCTTTATTTATTACCCGGGACATTTGTATAGAGTCAGGAGATCTTTTTCTGTACAACAGCCAACCCTAACTATAGTCACTGGATGCCCAAACATAATTAGCAGGCATTTCAGAGAACCTTTAGACTGTCTTACCTCTTTCTTTTAAAGGTCCCTGAATTTACTGCCCTGCAATCACCAACTTCCCACTCCACTGAGACGTCCCAGTATGCACTGGGTTGCTGATGTCAGTAACATCACTGATCGGCGATGGAGCCGGGAATCTGCCTATGAGGAAAAGGTAAGTTTGGTTTTATTCAACATGGAGCAGATCTCCAAGGTTTTCTTTCCAAATTCTTATTTTATATCCAAAGTGATTTAAAATAAGAATACTGAAAACATTAAGAATCTTAATGTCTGCAGGTTAGATGAAATGCCTGCTAATTAGTAACTGCACCTATTGGGGGCTTCCAGAGGCCACAGGCTATTTAAATACAGCTGAGGAAAAAAAAAAAAAAAAAAGAAAAAAAAATATAAAAAGGACACAAAAATTAAGAAATTATCTTTTAATAGTTCTTAAAGTACTTCCACACTTGAAGGGCTAGACTGAAGCTTCAGTCTAGAGATGCTAGTAGGGGCGTTGAAATGTATGGCTTTATAAGTCAATTTAGACAGAGAATGCATAGCCAAAGCAAAAACACATACACAAATACGTAAGTTATTTAACAAATGTTTAGGTTCCATATATTTTACTGGAAACCTCCAAGGAGAAAACTGTTCACTTAGCTAAAACTTCAGTGTGGCATAGTATTTCAGTTTTACTGATTCTACCAGTAGGGTAGGTAATAAGATTTTTTTTTCCCCAAAGCTATGGAGAATGTACATCAGAACTGGGATCAGGATGCAGGCACTGTAAGCTCTTGTTTTCAGGAGATCAGATCATAGAGTATTTAAAAAACCTAAACATCCCACAACAAAAATGGTGTCAGACAAGCGTTTTAAGCTAAAATTAGAAACTAGGTGGCATAAACATACCGACGCATTAGCCCTTTGTTTTTCTGAGAAAGAATGAGAAGATAGAGCAAGTGCAGAAGACAGAGAGAACAGCCGGGTCCTATGAATGAAAAGGTCAACTACACATGGGTTTTGGACTTGCTGTGACCCCAATGACACTTTTTTTGTAATACGGATTTGCCTAGTGGTTTCTCCAAGAATTCTCCAGCCCTCCATGCCATGAATTGTTATCCTGATTGACACTTCAACTAATGGGATGTCTGTCTTCCTGCTACCTTAATTTGTTAGGCCATGTGAGAACTGTAAGCAACATTATTCCAACAAAAGACCTCAACATCTGTATTTTCCAAGTAAATTTTTACAGTACAAAAACTGAAGTCGTGCAAGTCTTGTTCCCTCCTTTCACCAAATCGGAAATAATTGTTTTAAGTTAAGGGTTCGTTCTGCTTTCCATATGAAACAAAAAATGTACTTTGTAAGCTTTATTGGTATAAATCTTTAAACAAATAAATAGTTGATATAAATCTGTACTTCATGGAAACAAAACTAGCAATGAGTCTCTGAGAAAAGCAACAAAAATTCTTAATTTACAGATAACATCCTTTCTTCCCGCTCCCCCCCCCCCAAAAAAAAGTTTAAACATGGAACAGATGACGTTACATAACACTGGAATATGAAAAGTAGAGCTCCTTCAACTCCCTTTCCTTGATGCATGGTTTTCAATGAGCAGATAAGACCTCTCCTGCTACAGATGCAGCATCATTGCAGAATGTATCTTAGAGGTTAAATCTAAGCATCAGAAAGTTTTTTCAAGACTTTTACACTTACATTCTTGTATTGCTAGTTTTATTTACTATGACTGACTTTCCACTCTGGTCCACGTTGTGCTCTAATCCAAAGTAAGCAGCTACCCTGTGCAACAGCATTCTATGGTAAGATGTCATTGGGGGAAACTTCTTTCTTGGAACTCTGGAAGAAAGGAATAGGAGCTTTATGAAATAAACAGGAATACTCCTGAATTCTTTTTTCCTATCAAAATACAGTACTTACTCATTATTACCAATGAAATCTAAAATTTCCTGTTCTAATTTCAGCAGCGTCATTCTGTCCCTGAAAATAAAAAACACAGCAACGCACATGAGACACTCCAGTAACCACAGCTGTATTCATCTTAAGAATACACAGATAAGGTCTATAATCAAGGGATGATGGTAGATGTGAATAGGACCATCAAATGCAATATTTTTAGGAGTATTAATTTTTCACTAAGCTATACTGTACTGAACCCACATAGTGAACACGCTGTTCTCAGAATACAAAAATCCTCCAAGGGAATCTCTGCCCAGTAGGCTCAAAAGAACATTGAGAAGAAAGACTCAAGAAGAAGAAAAGGTAGTGACCGGGTTGGTTCTTGTTGGTTATCATGGGTAGTAAGAGCCCTGAACTGGCCCTTGGATTGTGAAGCATATAGTGGAATAACTGAGACAGAGTAACAGAATACTGATAATAGGAGGCAGTACTATGACATTTACTACAACATACCAACAATCAAGTGCTTAAAAGCTGGCACACGCTGCAATGTGATGAGGTGATAGAAATGAACACGAGTCTTAGAAATGTTTATGCCGGTTCCAACAAGTCATTAACATACAAAGAAATTAACTGCTGCAGAGTTTATAAGCTTCCCAATTAGTGTGTATGAAAGCCCACTGCAGCCCTTCACCTACAGTTCCTTATTTTCACTGGGATGCTTTACAACTTCAATCAAGAACACAAGAGCCGAGCAGAGATCTGTGCTTTCAACTTTTACTCTACAGGACAAAGTTATGTTGGTCCCTTTACAGCTCATTTTACATTTTTGCCAATAAAATATAATCACAATCACATTGGAAATTATAACTATAACATTAATGAATAACAAGTAGCAGTGGGATAACTTTTGTGACAGAAGCACAATCCCACTGAGTTAACTTCTTGCCTTGTATATAATAGCCATGGATGTAGTACGAAATCCCATTGAAGAAAAAAACCAAACAAGTTAGCCGGCAATATCAACACAACAGAACTACGCCAACGCTGTTGCTAACAAATGACGGGCTTGAATTAGGTCAGATTTGGTTTCTGATGTGAAGATGTATATCTTTTAACTATGGTTATATGGTACAGCCTAAAAAGAAAACCCCCTTTGTCTATAAATTCAGTGCAAGGCAGATTAAAGTAAGAGAAGGCAGTTTGGCCACTAAGCTAGGAGAAGTTTTAGAGACACAGTCTTAGAGTCCCTTCAGGAAGACAGCTGCACACAGACAGAATTTATTATTTGCCTATTCAACATTAAAAGCACTTAAACCATTTCAGTGTTCTGAACCTCTGCTAAGGTAACACACAGATTACAGTGGACTGGTGTTTCAGAGAGCCTGTGCAACAAAATCTTGTGCTAAACAACTGACATGTAGTGTTAAACATTTTGGGGGGTGGGGAGGGAACAAGACAAAACCCCTCACGCAACAAGAAGAAAGAAAACCAGAAAGTTGACATAACTAATGCTTACCTGGGATTGTTTTTTAACGTATTTACTAAAAATTCATGAAGATCTATACCAGTGGAATCTGTATACTCTTGGCTGGAATCTAAGGGTGAGTGGGACAAGAGCGAAATTACAATTTGAGAAAACACTTTTTTCCCAATTATTGGTGAACATACTATTCATGGATCAATATTATATAACTATTAGGCAAACTATTCCCAAAATTAAACAACTACAGTTTCCAGGGACAAGGCAAAAAAGAAAAAACAAAACAGAAAACCCAACATCACTCCTCCATCCCCTAATTCAAGTGTAATACAGAAGCAAAAGCTTCAGTAACTTTGCCAATCTATTAACAAATTGGTATATTTTGAAGCAGTATATCACCTTGAGTCACCTGATGTCCATCAACCTTCCAAGTTTTCTCAATATGCTACACTGCACTGCTGTATACACTTCTGCAGACCAGCAGCTGATCTACAGGACTGCTGGATGTTGCCCAAAGAAATACTGTAATTCAGAATGTAACAATTTAACTTCCACAATGTTATTTTGTATTACTAAAAATCCTTTTCTATTGGGCATTGTTTTCACAACATAATGCGTAGAAGTTTCCATCCAGAAGTCTCACAACCTTCTGCTTCCTTTCTGGTTTCAGTGAAACGAAGTATTTGAAGTTACATTCAGTTCTTTGAAATCTGTCACTGAAAGAAATGATTTAACACCAAATCCTTCTTACACAAGCACCTTTCAGAGTTCCAGGTCTTAAGAATTCAGAGCTACAGATGTTTTAACAGTATTTTTGTATTAAATTTCTTCCAAGAATTACTTACGTGTTAACCTAGTCTTAGATTAGGCACAGCTAAAACTTATGCCTCACTCCTTGGAGTTCCAGGTCTTTTTGTGGTCAGTAGAGAGAGTGGTCACTGCAACTTAGCTCCTCTTAGCAATGAGGTAGAGGACCGTTGCACAAGTTAGGGTAAGATTCAGTGGCGACAGAATCTATGCAGGCCTTTTCATGAGAATCAACAATGCTGGCAAAGCAGCCTCTTGATGGAGGAGGAAAATGGGGGACCAAAGTGGGCAGTCTTCAAAAAGGAGATCTTAACTTTTTCCCAGGAGAAAATCCAATTTCACCTGAGGACAGGGAATCTCTACCTCCCTAAAGAAGAATGACAGTGGTTTCCTTTATCTGCAAAGCTTCTTAGGCTATCAATTCTGCCCATGTATTATCCTGAGAGCATAAATGAAACCAAGCAAGTTTGAGAGCATTCATGATTTGGGACTACTTTCGATTTTGAGGGGAAGAGGCATAGTGTGGTAGAAAGGGTATGCCTGGTAAAACGTCTTTAAGACTGAATAATTATTTTCTTAATTTGCAAGTCAGCAATAATTTACTTCTAGTTTCTAGTAGACTGATGCTTAAATTCCATCATATGCTATTTTTGCACATCCTACACTGGAAAGTAATTAACCTCCAAAAGAGATATTGGGTGAATTTAGAACAGTTACCTCTACCTTAGGCATCTTATCCCTTTGCTTTTAACTCCTCATTACCTAACATGTTGGGTACTTTTTTTAGGGAGCTGGGGTAGGAGTAGCGGGTTTTTTTCCCTCTTCTCAGAAGGTGGGCATGTATTTTAAAGGTTGAGCACGTTACCTCTGAAAGAACACCCTATTTCTTTAAGGCATCATTTTAAAGACTGAGAGTTATAAATGCAACTAAGTTCTCAGCCCCAGTGCTTTTTATTTCACAAATACCTGGCTGCGAGCTGGGACAAGATACACAAGTGCTACCTATCTCTAAAAGAATTTTAGCTTTAAAGATGTTTCCTACACATGGTTGATCTGTTTATCTAAACATACTGGATCCTTTATTTAAAGCAACAGCTGTGCAATGATTTGCCAACCTAAATCATAAAGTCTTCTACCTTTAGGAGACATTAGGTAACATGGACAGAGACAGGTGAATATCATTAATTGTATACTTCAAGTTAAAAAAAGAATCAGCATAGAATACATCTTCAATCCAGAATGCAGGAATATTAAAGTGAAAACATAACGTTTGTCATTTCTACTTATGTTGTTCACCATTGCTCCAAAGTTTTATATAAAAACAATAAAAATAAAAAAATAATTCTAGATACTATCAGAAGAAAAACAAACAAAAAGTGCAAAGGCAGTTGCCATTCTCAAGTCTCACGATCTTGTAACAAAGTCTAGGAATAAGATCTTAACTTCTACTGACTAGTAAAGTCAGTTTCTCAAAGAACACTTTGACCCTGCTGAAGCAACACAATAGTTTTTATGCTGTTCTGCATAGCTACACAGGTGAGAAAGCAAAAGCATTTGCTGGAGTACATATGTTTGATGAAGCCCTGAAAACACTGTATTCTCTGAGACCAGCTCCTTCTCCAGCTCAAAACTCTCTGATCTATTTGCTGCATTTGCTAAAAGAAAAAGCAGTGTTTATGCAATGATGACCTGAAAGCAAACTGTATTTTCTTTAAATATTCTTTATCTACATGGTACATGTAAAAGCACAATGACAGATAGCAAACCTCTTGATAACATTTTTCTGGACAGTTTATCACTGGATTTTTCCTTTTCTGTTTCATCTTTTGCAGGTTTTTCTTCTTTTTCAAAAGACTGTGACAACTGGATCTGAATTTTCTCCTGTCAAAAGTAAAAATCAGTCATCATGGGAATTATTTCAAGCAATACCTGCAGGGGAACTGCTTTCTACTTTATTACCTGCAAAATAAAGTAACATGGAAAATAACTACCTTTATATTTTTTCTGATCCCACACATCCTTTATGTGACCACAAAATTAAATTAACCAGTAAATCAAAACCTATAGAGAATGCATAGAAAGTACAATACACATTTCACACTTTACACACATTTCTAGGCCCTGAATGCTAGTTGAAAATTAATCCAAAGTATCTTATTTGACACACATGGAAATATTCCAGGTTTTCAGATGTATAAATTTTATACAGCTTCTAAATTTTTAAGTATTTCATTATCCATGATGCTTTTTCCCCCTGTTCTTCATAGTTCTTGACTATGAAAGTATTTTTCAAGTTTCAACTTGGTTTATACCAAGAAAAAAAGAAGTTTCAATCTAAGACAGACCAGCATTCCCAGATCCACAAAACAGGGAAATATTTACAGTACAATACATCAAGGCAGAATTTGCAAACCTTACTGTCATCAAGGCTTAGATTCCTAACTTCCTGTGTATTTTGATAGAGTAGCTTTATGTGTAATCATCTCAAAATCTATGTTTTCATACAAGTAAACTAAGATAAAACCTCTTTCCCAAACAAAGCCAAAAGAGCTTCCCTCTGAAATTATAGCAATATAGTAGTCCCTTAAAGAACAGAAGACTGTAATTTGTCTTTCATGCTTCTACTCTAACAAAATTGTCAGTGACAATCTAATATATTTCCAACAGCAAAACCAGAGAAGAATGGAGGCTGAAAATGGAGACACCATGTGTCTGAAGGACTCCAAGCAAAGAAGTGGCAAAGTCCTGTAAGAGCGAGACTCCCCCATTACTTTTACCTTTAACTCCCTCAAATATCAGCTTTGCTCCCCCAGATGCCAACTGACTTGATGCTGTAACCCTTCTACCTCCAGAACATCTGATCCTTCCCAACCCCAAAAAGCTGCTCCTCATCCATTCCTGCCTGTAACTTTTCTGTCCTGAACTTTATCCTTTCCCATGCAAGTCCTCACTCTTCGTTCAAATGCATTCTTACCTGTACCCAGGCACTCACTCTAAGGTTCTCCTCATGTGTCATTCCACAGACTTGATCTCACTTGTCTAAGCTGGCCAGAGTTAAATATAGTCAAGATTCACCAAGGCTAAAGACAGTTTCACATGCAAACACACCCTTGCACAATCTGCAGTAATGCTCCTCCCTGCCCTAGCACACCAAAATGCTACCTTGGTCCTTTCAGAGCTGGGCAAAGGGAACCCTATACCAATGAAGTTGTTAAAAACTACTTTTAATATGTGATTTCTGAATAATAACCTTTTCAAATGAAAAAAAAGTTTAGCTGATAGCTATATTAGCTCTCACTTTCATTATGATTTTCCCCTACATTAAATGTTCTAATTAAACTTAGTGAATTCATGAACACCCTCCAAAACAGCATCAGACCAAAAAAAACACCCCTTCAAAAAAATCACACCTCCAAAACAGTGTGAAGACTTCTCAGCTTTTATGAGATGATCTATAACCAAGTCTGATAAAAACCATTACCAATCATTAATAATGAACTCTTCTGTATAATTCTTTCCTAGTCTTAAGAATTCTCTTGACTACAAACCTTAGAGTCCAAACCAAATCTTTGCATCCCTCACATCATGAACCTGAATATAATTCAAATGAGCAATTTGTCACTGCAAACTGCATTGAACCGACTGTTCATCAAGTAGGTGCACAACAGTTATTTGAAAAAGAAATATGTTTATGTCTTTAAGAACATTTTTTTGACTTTAATCCACCAATATGTTATTTTCCATTTTACAATACTCAACAAAACTATCAGTAAGTTTAGGAAATTTTTATAGTCCAATTTTCCTTCATGAGAAAATTGATTGACTACATATCCTAAATTCATCCGAGGCAAACGCATACAGTGATAGTTTCGTCAAAGAATTTCAGCAAGTAATCATTTTCCTACTTTTCTCAACAAGAGCTAAAAAAGGAATAGCCATCTGAACAGCCAGTTTTTCTACTACCACCAATTCTGCTTCAAAGTGTGATACAACAGAACCGTGCACCAAAGGGCATTTTCTTGTGATTTCATGCTATAAAAACTGTAGCATCTAATTAAATATGACCTACTTGACTGGAAAGCTGCTGAAAAATCTTTTAACTTTATTCCCTTAAAATTCTTTTAATACCACTCTGTTTGTTGTGGTTCTCTGCTGACATAATGATTTAATCACGTATCTGAAGCCCTCACTATAGCAGAAGAAATTGTCACCATATCCTTATTAAACAATAAAAAGCCAAACAAAAAGCAAAACCACCAAAATCCGGTAAATTCCTCCAGCTTAAAACACTTGAGAAAAAGGTAAGAGTTAGGAAACATTAAAGAGTATCACTCAAAGGCCCTATGTCCTGGGGCCTTGGCTTTTTACCAGCAATCTCTAAAATCAACAACAACTTGAATTTACACAAGTCAGTATAATCTAACCCTGGTCTACAGACCCTGGTCTTTTCCCTCCACTCACCCTCCTTTGGGTTTATTTTGCTAAAGAAGTAGTTAAACTTTTTGAAGATTTATTTACTTGTTACCCATAATAACAACTGTCATTCACATAAACACAGCTCTTCCTTAAAAACAGCTGAAATGGACCATCCTTTGTTAGTTTTCATACTTCGTATTAGAGTATATGGAATCAGAACAACCCCAGCAGCTAATATTTAGACAAAGGACAGCAAGAGAATAAAGAGTTAGTATACTTACAAAGATAAAAGATCAAATAAATCAGCTAGTTCTTCCTCCTGCAATAAACCAACTAGCTTGTAACTTTCATAGCATCTTTCAGGAAAGGGTTGCCAGTGCTTTTTAACAATTAAGGCTGAAAAATTTGTGAGCTCTTACCTAGGTTTCTCAGTAAGAAACTGTATCTTTCTGCATATTGCAATTGCTCAAGAAAATATAAACAAGTATATCGGAAAATAAATTATTCTGCTTGAGACAATTCCTCTGGTCTGTCAACCTCTTTCATTATAGCCTATATAGAGAAGCAGCCAGCAGTGCTTGCTAAGTGACTTCTACACCTGCATGTGCCTAGGAGTTTTACCTTGCTAAGAGCTGCTGCAGACACTCACGCGGAAGGGGTGACTGATAAACTGTCACAGGCAAGACTATAGAGCTATCCCCAAATTTACACTACTATCTAGTTGAGTAATTGTATTTTTCTAGAGAACACTTACTAATCGCTAAAAATTGGGATTCTTCAAGTATTATCATCAGCCATTATCCTGAACTTTATTTCTTCTACCTCTTAAAATCCACTTTGAGTATTAACACAGAACTGGAAGCCATTTTTCACTTGCAGTCACTGATACATCAGAGCAGTGACTTTTCCAGCAAGGCGAAGCAATCACAGAGGTTATTTTCATGCTGCCAGTGAGGGCTGTGCAAGACAGCCTCTCACTTCACCTACCCACTGGACCTTCCACATGTCCCAAGCACAATTAATGCACACACATCATGCTTCTAAGTGTGGGGCTCAAAGCAGCCAGCAGTCAATGCATGTTTACAGAAGAAATCTTCCACACCATTCCCATGGATTTGCTGGTAGAAAAAGCAAAACAGGTGAAGAAATTGCCTGTAGAAGTTGTTAGAGGGTCATAGAAGACCTGTGCCCCACAGGATGCACACTACAGCATCAGGACTTGTAACAAATTCCAACTTCTAACTCTCCTCTTCAATAATGCATTTCTCCATTCTACAAGGAAGAATAAAATTTGTTCTCTCAAACATTTGCATAGTTACTGGGATTCGTAAGCCTTTTTTTGTCTAGATTACTGTTTTTGAAGAAAAAAAAATCACACCTAGATCTAATTTTGTTTCTTAATATACAGTATGGTTTATGGTATTTCTTTTGTACAAACTTAAATTATCACGTAAGTCATTTCGTTCTGTAGAACTGGCCTTTACATCTCTCTTACTACTGCAATAATTCCTTCCAAGAAGGACCTTGCAGTACGCAGCTAAGGATAGATTCTCAGAGGACATGGTAATGAATGCCATCTGCAGAGAATGTGTATTACTAGTGTCTGATTTTAAACCATTAAATACATGGTGTTGTATAGTGCTGGAGATTTTTAAAATCCTAACATTTCTTATGTTTGAGATACATTGCAGATGAACTGCTTGAACGAAACAGGACTCTCTTTCTGCAGTTACAGTGTCTCAAAAAGTTAAACCCTACTGCTTCAGACTAAACAACTAAGCCTGAACTAGATCTCTCAGTCAGTTTTGTTAATTGTACGCAAAACATTACAATAGGGTTGTAAATAATTTTAAATAGCATTAGTTTTTCTGTTGTCTTTTAATCTCTTACCCCGTAGCCTATACCAACATAAAACTTAAGATTTTCAGGAAATTAGCAGGCCCAATTCCAGAATTTTTCTACTCAACTCTTCAAATACTGGTATATTAGTAAGGAACTACAAAAAATACTATTTTCTCAGTTTTCTCCAAAGAAAATGTTTTTTTTAACAAGATTACAATTATCTTGACCAAAACCTACATGCATTCTCATCCTCCCTCCCTTCCCAACACTGAACTACCAGTCCCACAGCAAAACCCCCTCATATCCTGCTATTCTACTGGTTCCTTCTGTTTGTTAGCAAAAGTGAGGCTTTGCACAGAAAGACATTTCAGAAGCTCTTCAGATATTAGCTGAATAAGTCAACATCTTTTATGAGTAAGCCACTAAGAACCATTTCAGTTTTGTTAGGAGTAAAAAATACAAAAGCATTTTGATGTCCCTAATTCATACATAGCACTAAACCCAGTAATAGTATTTTGCTCTAAAATGCAGACTGGTATGAAGGTTTTGTTTTAAGTTCTCCAAATATTTTTACATACTTTGTCCAGCATTTAGGAATTTCAAGTGTGTTGTATCATCTTAACAGATTAGTCTTCAGACATACTTCAGGCATGTGTTAACAGAGCTACCAGCAACTATGGCTAATATGCAGGAATTCAGTTAAAATACCAGAACTTAAAATTGTTTAAATTTTCTAAACACAAAAAGCTGATAAATTATGCTGAATATTAATAACTTTTTGTCTGATGACAGACTGCAGTTTAAGACTGCCTCAAATGCACTGTAATACTAGAAAGTTAAAATAACAAACCCCTCTTCCTATTCCCCAAATATTAACTATTATAGCTCAAAAAAACAAAGCAGCAAATTCTTCATCTGACATTATCATCTCTATTAAAGCTGTATTTAAAAAAAAGTTAAACTCATACGGTGAATATTTAAAGACTACCCAAAAGGTTTTCTTTTGAACAATGTTACTTCAAATTGTTTCAGAAACTTCAGTAGCGCGATTTTTACCTGGAGGTCCTGTGATATTTCAGCTGTAGGAGGTGGTGGATATTCTTCACATACAGCAAGGCTCCGAACTAACTTTAACTTTGTGTTTGACTAAAGGAAAGTATGCAAAATTAAAACCTATGGCTTATAAAAAACTATATAAATATACTATAAGCCATTATTTTTCCATTTATCTTATGTAAAACAAAATGGCTGAAAACAGCATTTTTAATATTTTCAAAAGAATAAGTAATTTCCTCTAGGACAAAACTACCCAAACAATTGAAGCTTTTGACGGCAATGTCAGCACAATAGAGCACATCTAATGAAAAGTAAATAAAATCTTTGGGAAACTGTTTCTCTCCATAACAATAAAAAGCCACCAAAAATATAAAGGCAAACCACAAAAGCAGACAACTAGGCAAGACAAAATTCCAACAGAATAAAACAAAGCTTTGATGCCAAAAAATAAAACTAAAGGCACTTTCCACAAAGTAACAAAGCTTCATCAAGCATGAAGGGCTTCCTCACAGCATGCCAGCACACAAGTCTACTGTACCTTCGACCTTTTTGCTGTCTGTCCAAAAGACTGCATTGGCCGCTGAATGATAGGCACAACAGAAAAGGTTTATATTAAACTTAATAGTACAGTTTTATTAATGCAAAAGTCTGTATAAGAAAAAACTTTAACAGTTACTACTAACATGATGGTCAACTCTGTTAGGAATCTGAAAACAACAGCAGGTGCTTTTGGCTGACAGATTATACTGTCTTTCAATTTCATCGTGCTCATCCTCAATTTCTCTTCTTCATTTATCAACAATAAATATTATAGGAATTTAACACGAAGCAAGCATTATTCTTGTTCAGTAAGACCCAAGCAGTTTACTCTTTCTGCCAGCTCTTACATTTTAAATTCTCATGTCCTAATTTCCTAATGACATGACTTTTTTCTACCTATCCCTGAAATCTACCTGGAAAAATAACAGGCGGGGAGGTGAAAGAAGGCAAAAAGAAAAAGGCATTGCCTTTACCCAGGAGCAGACGATGACCTTTAAGAAGGTTAAAACATACAGACAAAATTAACTAAATCCTCTGTGACAGTTACACAGGAGCAGAAACACAGTGGCATAACACAGTTTAAGTATTGTTTTCGCTGTGGAACTGGTGGATAAAAAAGCCTTTAAAAGAGCTGTTTTACTGAGCACAGGCCTAATGTTTGTAAAGAAAAAGTAACACTGGTAAACCACTTTCAAATCTCCTATGGACAGTATTTCTTCCTTTCTGAAAGAGGTATCCTTTCAGAAGGAAACTAAACAAAAACTCCATTTGAAACCTCCACGAAGAGTCCTCTGTGCCCTAGGCTCAGAGGAGCAAATGTCTAGTACCTTAATCTCTTAGCAGGATGCACATATTGCTGAACAGAACATCTAAGCTACAGCAAAGGGTTCTAACCATGTAAAGGCAGAAGAAGTGCTATTTCTCTGATTTTCCTCGAGTGCCAAATGTCTTTTTGGTGATGTTACATCAGCTTAGATGAAGAGCAGCAGAAGGAGAGCTCATTTAAGCTCATTTAACTACATAACAGGATTTTAAATAGCAGCACTAAAAGGTAACCAAACTCATCATTAGTTTTTAAAGATTGCTGAGAATCTTGCTGAGATTCTGAGCAGCAAAGACAGTTCAAATGTTTTCACACCTGGAACTCTGAGTTTTGCTGTTAACCTGCAAAATACTTTTTCCTTTCTATTAGCTACACCAAAAGCATATACTGAGTATTGAAAGCTGGCACTCTGCATATCCCTGGAAAAGTTTCTGTTATATCAAGCTACTAAATTTTCAAGAACTGGATGATTTCCCAGCCCTGTATGAATTACTCCAGCATCAATTACTTTAGGTGGATTCAAATCAAGTAGTGTAAACATAAAATCAAATTAGCACTGTCAGTGGAGTCCTCAGTTCACTGTCAGAACAACATGAAAAAGAATCTACATTTGGCAAAAAACTAGCCAAACAGACTTTCTACTACGTTAACCAGAGGTTTACACATAAGCTACTGCTAATTAATTGGATAAGACATATATTTCATTTTTTCAAGAGTGATTGAAAGAAAACAACACCCACAACAGAGAAGAGATTGTTGCTGGGAAGAGGAATCATGTCAAAACTAAATTTAATTAAGATCTGTAAGAAACACATACCTCCTTCTCAGCTTACTGAATTAAAGTCTCAAGAATTCACTAAAGACAAAACTTAAGTATGCTTGTTCACGCCAGATAAAGTGAAGCAAATGCCTCAAAATTTGAGCTATTGAAACTGAAATTATCTAGTATCAAAACTGAATTCTTTATAAAAATGTTTAATGTGGTTTTCAGATTTCAATCACAATAAGACAAGTTTCATGGTATGGTCCTTTAAGTGTTTTCTGTGTTGTATCTCAGCTTCCATTTTGCTTGCAGAATTACAGTTCTGTTTTGTCCTGTGTTCAGCAGTAGCAGTCATTTTTCTCCTCCTTAGTGGCCGGTGCAGTGCTTTGTTTTTGACTTTCAGCCTGGGAACAGCGCTGATAACACCAATGTTTTTAGTTGCTGCTCAGTAATGTTTACTCTGACCAAGGACTTTCTGAGTCTCATGCTCTGCCAGGGAGGAGGGGAAGCCGGGAGGAAGCAGAGACAGGACACCTGACCCAAACTAGCCAAAGAGGTATTCCATACCACAGTACGTCATGCCCACTATATAAACTGGGGGCAGTTACCTGGAAGGGCTAGATCACTGCTCGGGTTGGGCTGGGTATCGGTTGGTGGGTGGTGAGTGGCTGTATTCTCTTCCCTTGTTATTTCCCTTATCATCATTATTATTGGTGGTAGCAGCAGTGGTTTGTGTTATACCGTAGGTACTGGACTGTTCTTATCTCAACCCATGGGAGTTACATTCTTTCGATTCTCCTTCTCATCTCTCTGGGAGTGGGGAGACAAAGAAGGGCAGGGGGAGTACGCGAGTGGCTGCCTGGTTCTGAGTTACTGGCTGGGCTTAAACCATGACAGTTCTTTGTGGCACCCAATGTGGGGCACGAAGGGTTGAGATAATGACAGATCTGACCAGAGTGTGTCTAATTGTATTTGTGATAAGCATTCATTGTTTTGGATTAATAGTCACTGGCCACAACGCTGATTTATTGGCTCTCAAAGTTGTTGCTCTTGATTTCAGAGTTTCAGCATGCTGTACCTTCCTTGCAGCCGGTATTTGCTGTTTTAGTGTTTATCAGCTGGGGGGCCTGGGCTAAGGTTCTTGTTTCGCTGTACTTTATGGTAATGACTTACAATACAATAAACTTATTGATTATGAAACTGGTCTGGCTTGTGTTCCCAGTGTGGTCATCACCTCTATACTTTGTGAGGAATATAATGGAAGTGTTTAGAAATTATGCATCTTTATTTTTCCTTTCCTCAAGGGGTTAACCTATGGAGAAGATATTCCCTCACACCCTCTGCTCCCCCACCAGACGATATACAGTGAGAGTAGATTCTGGAAGAGTTAAAGATCCTGAATATCCTTTCAATGCCCCTGAAAGCATCCTAATCCTCTTGCTGGGAACTAGCTAGTTGCTGCATATGCTCTCTATGTTCTGCCTACGGCATGACCACTCTGAGAACACCCAATCTTGTCCAGTCGTGGAAGCTAAGCAGGGTTGGGTTTGGGTCTTGTTGAGGGTTAGACAATGATACAGGAGGACCAAGAGATTTTCCTCGAGGGTGGACAGTCATGAGTGGCAGGGACAGCATGGGCAAGTATCTAGGCCAGTGGGCCCCTCCAGTCCTTTGGAAGCATTGGAGATGGAAGGCAGCTGTATGGAGTCCCCAACAACAAGTTGCAGAATCTGCTGAAGGAGAGTGTGAATTGAGTCAGTTTGCCACGGTGAAAGCCATCCAGCTGGCCCTGGACATTGCTGAACGAGAAAAGTAGCCAGTACTTTATCTCTATACTGACTCATGGATGGTGGCAAATGCCCTGTGGGGGTGGTTGCAGCAATGGAAGCAGAGCAACTGGCAACGCAGAGGTAAACCCATCTGGGCTGCTGCACTGTGGCAAGATATCGCTGCCCGGGTGCAGAACCTGGTGGTGAAGGTATGCCATGTAGATGCTCGTGTACCCAAAAGTCGGGCCACTGAGGAACACCAGAACAACCAACAAGTGGATAAAGCTGCTAAGATTGAAGTGGCTCAGATAGACTTAGATAGGCAACTTAAGGGTGATTTTTTTTTAGCCTGGTGGGCCCATGACACCTCAGGCCATCGAGGCAGAGATGCAACATACAGATGGGCTCGTGATCAAGGGGTGGACTTAACAATGGACACTATTGCCCAGGTTATTCATGAGTGTGAAACATGTGCTGCAATTAAACAAGCCAAACAGTTAAAGCCCCTCTGGTATGGAGGACGATGGCTGAAGTATAAATATGGGGAGGCCTGACAGATTGATTTCATCACACTCCCACCAACCCACCAAGGCAAGTGCCATGTGCTCACCATGGTGGAAGCAACCACCGGATGGCTGGAAACATACGCTGGGCTCCACGCCACTGCCCGGAACACTATCCTGGGCCTTGAGAAACAAATCTTGTGGCAACACAGCACCCCAGAGAGAATTGAGTCAGACAATGGGACTCATTTCCGGAATAACCTTATAGACACTTGGGCCAAAGAGCACGGCATTGAGTGGGTATATCACTCCCCTACCATGCACCAGCCTCTGGGAAAATCAAGCTGTACAATGGGCTGTTAAAAACTACACGGAGAGCAATGGGTGGTGGGACTTTCAAACATTGGGATACACGTTTACCAAAAGCCATCTGGTTGGTCAACACCAGAGGATCTGCCAACAGGGCTGGCCCAGCCCAGTCAGAACTTTTACATATTGTAGAAGGCGATAAAGTTCCTGTGGTGCACATGAAGAATTTGCTGGGGAAAAGACAGTCTGGGTTATTCCTGCTTCAGGTAAAGGCAAACCCACTTGTGGGATTGCTTTTGCTCAGGGACCCAGACATACTTGGTGGGTAATGCGGGAGGATGGGGAAGTCCAATGTATACCTCAAGTGGATTTGATTTTAGGGGAAAACGGCCAATGAACTCAATTGTATGCTGTTGCCTGCTATGTAGCACTTTTATAGCCCACCAACTAGATGCCTTCAGGTCATCAGCGACTGGCCCTGACTTCCCTCCGACCATCATCCCAACAGAGAATGAACTTTGATAGAACCAGATGAGCTCAGCAGTGACTAGACGAGTTCTGTGGTGTCATCAGCAGGCAACAGTCCAACACTGCACACAGTCTCGCCTGCTCTGAAAGACTGTCACAAGAGACGGAGCCTGACATCATGGACCGGATGAATTCAGCAGCTTTACAAGGATTGGTCCATGGACTAAGGAATGATATCTCTCTCCTTGTGTGGGTGTATATACACATGAGACAAAAGCAATGGTCTACTGAAAAATGTGGGATCTGAGCATGACGTGAACGGTATGGAATAAGGGGTGGATACTGTCCTGTGTTCAGCAGCAGCAGTCATTTTTCTCCTCCTTAGTAGCTGGTGCAGTGCTTTGTTTTTGACTTTCAGCCTGGGAACAGCGCTGATAACACCGATGTTTTCAGTTGCTGCTCAGTAATGTTTACCCTGACCAAGGACTTTCTGAGTCTCATGCTCTGCCAGGGAGGAGGGGAAGCCAGGAGGAAGCAGAGACAGGACACCTGACCCAAACTAGCCAAAGAGGTATTCCATACCACAGCACGTCATGCCCACTATATAAACTGGGGGCAGTTACCCGGAAGGGCTAGATCACTGCTCGGGTTGGGCTGGGTATCGGTTGGTGGGTGGTGAGCGGTTGTATTCTCTTCCCTGGTTATTTCCCTTATCATCATTATTATTGGTGGTAGCAGCAGTGGTTTGTGTTATACCTTAGTTACTGGACTGTTCTTATTTCAACCCATGGGAGTTACATTCTTTCAATTCTCCTCCCCATCCCTCCGGGAGTAGGGGGACAAAGAAGGGCAGGGGGAGTGAGTGAGCAGCTGCCTGGTTCTGAGTTACTGTCTGGGCTTAAACCATGCCATGTTTCCAAGCTGGAAAACTAACCCAACACGAGTATCATCCCACCTATCATATTAAGACTTGTTATCTAGAAACAACTGCCTTGTAAAGCAATACTTTGATAGATGTGGATTCCTTGCTTTTCTGCACAATTTTCAGGATGTTAAAACCTGAAATACAAGTCCCCCCCACATCCAGGTGTAACTGTGAGGAATAAGCACCACACACTTGACAGGTAAGCAGCATTGGAATAAATCTGGTGTGGCTGGCTTGGAAGGACAGCTAATACAAGAAAAGGCGAGCGATCGAAGGCCTGTGCCAGGAAATAGAAACCAGGAAGATCTGTACTATCAACAATAAGCACTCTCAAAAAAGCTCAAAAAGCTTGAAGATGAGTGGGCACAGTTCCATTCTCAGGCAAAACTATTCTGACTGAAGATAACTATATTTCTACAGGAATTCCAGGACAACAGGTAGTCAGCTCATGTTGTAGCTGTTAATGCGCATTTCCCCTTCTTTTCAGGTCCGTGAATTTTAATTCTGTCCTAATTTCTCTGTATTTAATATGTTTTGCTCCTACAAAGTTCATGTTCCCGATTTCTGAAAAAGAATTTATAGGAATTTTAGAATATGTAATACTTTGTAAACGAAAATTAGCCAATTTCTTCATACTTGCAGCTCTCAGACTTCTACTGACTTGAGAAAACAGTGTGCTAATGAAAGCAAGATTAAAAATGAATTTATGCCCCATTTAAAGTCATTATGGGCATGATTTCAAGACAGTGTTTAAAAGCAACAATGTTATGATGAAAATTATGTTTATTAATAAAACCCAACAACAAAACCCCAAAGCCAAATCCACAACAAAACACACCCCCTCCCCCAAAAAAACACAACCCCAAAACCACACTTTCAAGACCAACTAGCATGCTTCATCTCTAATTAAATAAAAAAAGAGAAGAGCTTAACAAATACATATAATCATATATATCCAGGCTTACAGTAGGGGTATCAGTCTATTTTTTCTAATTACCTCCACAGATCATAAATTAAATACAAAGCAAAGATCTGGTGCTGTTGCATGCCTTCCTCTGTCATCACTATGCTGTCTAGACAATTTGGATAAAAACAGGTCGGGCACAGGATGGCAAACTTAGAAGTGTGAAAGGTTTTGTGAGAAGGTACTATAATAAATTTCTGAAGTACTGTTTGCACATTTCAGAGGGCAGGCAAAACATAACAGTCACATATATTTGAGACAAAGACCAGTAAATCCTGACAAGACCAAAACAGCTGGGGAAAGGCTTCAGAGAACTCAAGCTGTGGAAGACAGAGAGAAAACAAAGGTTTGTGCTAGTATGGTGGGAAGAAACTTGTAGAAAGAGAAATGTCTAGCTGTCAAGTAAAAAAGTTAATTCACCCAAAGGACAGGGATATCTGCTTTATTAGCATAAATCCAAGACAGAATACTACTCACTTTATAAAATATTTATCCTACCCATATCATAAAGTGCAGGCATACAACTCCTGCATTCATGCACCAGCCTCTATACTTCCACAAGGCCTTTTTTGCTGGTGGTATTTTGATTTTGCTCTCCACAGCTTGCAAGCTATTTTCTTGATATGTAGTAATATACAGCTGTCTTTCTCTCAATCTTTTACTGCCTTGGCAATTGTTATCCCATCAAAGATCTTGTATCTACTTACTAACAGTTATTTTTCAGTGCAGAGATGACAGTATTTAAGACCAATAGTCTTCCCCTCAACCCCATGCATGAACTGTAAAATAAGAACGAACTTCCTTTTCTGGATTACACATAAGCCAACGTGCGTTGTTATGGAGACTTTAAATATTTTTTGGTTAAAGCAAAAAAAGACAAAAAACAAAACCCAAACAAACAAAAAAACCCCACCCACAAACCAAAACCTTTCTAATAATGAGGAAAAGGCACTATCCTGTAAGATAAATCTAGGCTCTTTTTTTCTTTCTCCCCAGTATTTCCTGACACATTAACTTTGTAACAGCAGTCCTTATAGTGGATGAAGTATTACCACTGCCTAAAAACACTGGGAGTGCTAGCCAGGTGCTCTAATAAGGTATTTTTTCTCATTTACATTGTAGCTCCAACAGTGTATGCAATAGCAAATACATTACTAATGCACGACATTTCAAAATAATCTGAAACTTAGAGCCACAGTTACATTTCAAAAATATAATCACCAGTTTCTGGAACTATGAAGATACAGAAATGTACCTGAATCCAAACGATTATAGGTTTAGACAGAGAAAATATCAACATCTGTCTCTTACTTGGCTATAAGGAAGTTAGAAATCAAGTGATATTTGTACTCAGAAATATTATCGTAGCTTTCCAATAGGTATGAAACTTAAGTAATTAGCTACTAGCTAGGAAAGCCAAACCCAAATCCCCCAACCTATCCTCAGATATACTCAATTAGTAAACAAAAGAATAAAACTCCAATAAGCTTCTTCTAATCTTCTCTAACATTTCTCTGCAAATTCTTTGCTCTTTTTCCTCACCTCTACAGTAACATTTAACCTGCACTTAATGAATAGTAGTACACCCAGTGAAATTTCACTAGCCAAACTATGTAATCGCCTGTTAGTTAAAATGCTTGCTGACTACTTTGTTCTCAGACATTTTTTTTACTATGGACAGGCCAAAATTTGTTTCATATTCCAGCATAAAACATGTTTTTCAATGAAAAAACCTTGAATATGACATACTTATTTGTATTAACAGCTACCACAGCACAAGTGACATTAACTGACTTCAGTTGTTGCAGAGGGTGTAGCAAGGTTCCACTTTATAACTGTCATCCCAGCACTCTGGAAATCAGCATCCTCAGCCTACAAACTTGGATTTTAATTACACTACTTATGTAAAAGCAACATTCTGATTCTGATGGAGAGTCCTGGAAGCAACACTAATGCAAACACTAAACATAGAAGACAGTAAAGCTGTCTTTGCCAAACAGCCTTCATTACACAGGTGTTCAGTTCATCTTGCGTATTGTAGGTTATTCCAGCCACCAGCTGTTACCCCTGTACAAGAACAAAACCAAGCAACCAACCCCCTTCCCAAACCCCAGAGCCAGTGACAGCATTTCATTTCTCTAAACTAGGTCTAAATATACAACAACATGTGTTTGCAGGAAGGCAGATTTGCCACTTGGGTCTCACAGAAGTTTCCACACTAAAATCCACTCAATGAGATTTCTTGAATGAGATTTTTCCAAGTTACTGAACTATATGAAAATAAACAAACCTTAAATTAATTTTTAAGGCTCACTACTAGAATATTTCACTGATTAAAGAAAATACCAGCTCAGCTATACCATCTACCAGTGTTTCAGCAGCAGTTATTTCTCATATGTTACAGGAGAATTATTTCATTTTAAGGATTTATTTTTTCTATAAAATTATCTTTTTACACAGATGCCAGCCTTAATAAAGCCAGCAAATATTAAAGTGTAAAACTCTATTGTTATTACAGTGGTCTAAAAGATTTATTTGGAAGCAATTTAACATAGCAGATACAGTTTACTTCACTCAATGGAATACTGAATTGTTACTCTTGAATAAAGCTACTCCCAGAAGAACCTTTTACTCAGTTCTTAATAACAAGAATCTAATAAAGTACTGTCCTGTTTTTGTAACCCGCAAGAGAATACTGCCATATCCCATATCCCAGTTGGGATTTTTATCAGAAAATTGTTTATTGTTAACCCACAAACACAAAACTCTTTTAGAAAACTACTTTTTGTCAAACACAAGCTTCTGGTTTCTCTCAGAAATCTGACCCATTTTTGCAGCTGTGCCAGAAAGTTTCAGTTGTTTTCATTAACTCCTCATCTAAGACACTTGCAGTCTTCAATGATCAAGTGGGCAGCGTCTGACAAGGAGTTAGCTAGTTTGTCCTATGTGAAAGAGATCCATCTTTCAGGACTCTTGAGCATAAATGCTAAATGCGCAACTAAATCTCAGAGATATCAAATCTGCTGCCATAAATTCTTAACCCATACTTATTGGTGTGTTCTCCTTTAACACAAGATATTTCCATCCTATGCACCCTGCCTCCTTCTCACTTGAAATTTCCATGCCACAATTTCTTTATAGGTCCATCTCCCACTTCACAAAGGTCATTTATTTATATGCATGAGCTCTTCAGCGTATGCATAAAGACTGCCTAAGCTTTCCTACTTAAACTGTCAAGCAGTGAAGAATGGAGGAAAACAGAATGTACAGGGAATACTAGCTAGTAGCCAAGATGAGATGACAGCTCACCAGCTCACCATGCCATGGATGTAGGCAGAAAGAGGCTGGACCCTCTACTGGTGGCCAGGGCAGGACCCAAACCTTCTGGCTCAGGAACTCCACTGACTTGATTCCTCTGATACCTGGGGATTTGGATTACCTACATCTGATTACTTTAACCTTATGCTGTACAGCTTTGCTATAAAAGTTACACCTGAGCCACCTGTAAGATGCACATGGCTCAAGAGCCATAGACTGGTCACCCCTGCTCAGCACAGACATGGTGAGCTGTGCTGTAGTGCTTTGTTCATACAAGCAGCACTCAGCATTTCAGTGTTTTGATCAAACCACACTATTGCTATATAGAGTATTATTAACATAGCCCAGTCTCTTAAACTCAGTCAAGACACAGCAACAGCAGAAGGTGCTTGAATGCCAAATTTTTCCCTTCTTCTGCTGCAAAGACTCAACTTCACATGTGCACTCAGGAGAGCACCTCTATGGACAAATTATCTGCTTCACATGAAAACCGCCCATCTACTTCAAACAATCAAAAATTCCCAACTCTCATATTTACAGAGAAGTGGGGCAAAAGAGAAGAGAGGGAACAATAATCATCCAACTTGTTTCCCTAACACAAGACAAGCTTTCCTGACCTGTACCAAGGAAATACATAAGGAGAATCATGAAAAGGGAGAAGAACAAAATATAGACTCATTTAACATGATCTACTAGTGAAAAATAGAGTGAAAAGCTTCTTACCAGCATATTGTTTTTGCTATCAGGACAATTTTCATCCTTTTCTGCTTGAATCTGCTCCTGACTTCCTGATTTTATAAGGTCTTCAATTGGGTCTGTATCTTTAAATTCAGCTTCTGAACTCCTCATTGCATCAGTTTCATCTTTTACAGTAAGAATATCAGACATCCTCATTAGAAAAGGTTATTTTAAGATTCTACAAGAAACACGGAACCTTTAGGACAAAGAAAAAAAGGACCACTGAGTAATTCTGAATTAATTAAAAAAAAGCATATCTGAGCAGTACCCAGAATAAACATGATTTTGCTGCAAACAGGATTCCCCTGTTAAAATATATTTTCCTGCCTTGTATCATCTTGATAAGATCATCTCTTATCAAGAGGCTTATAACAACAGACATCTATACAAAGGAGAACTGAATGCTACGCTATAGGATAATACTCACAGATTTTCCCTTCCATATTTTAAAATAAACACCTGAACATTCAGATACTCTAAATCAAACTAAGTTCCAACAGAAACAAGAGAAGTTTTTCTCATCTGAAAGATAATTACATACAGATTTTTAAAGTAAACATATGAATCTTACTGTACCAAGTGTGCAAACATTCATAAATTTCATTAAAACTTTTAAGGCTCCTAGCTGCCAACTAACCACAGGACAAGTTCCAAATGCAGGAACTATCCTACCTACTAGATGTAGCAGAAGTAGTCATAATGAAATTAAGCACTCCCCCAAAAGTAACAAAGAAGAAAGAAAGAGACAGCTTTGGTAATTAGGATAATAACAACCATCACCAGTAATTATAATTCAAAATAATAATTTTTAATACTGCATAAAGATAACTAATGGTTAAAGTAATAACAAAACCACCCCAAATTCCCCCCCCCCAAAAAATATAACTTTTCATCATTATTCAGCTACAGTGAAAGATGTAAAACCAAGAATTTTTCATTTCTTAAAATAAAAACAGTAAGATCTAAATGCTAAAGATCTAAATGGAAAAGTCTAAGTAAGTATCTGATTTAGTACCTGATATGCCCTACAATTTGGGGATTGTGGTCTCCCACAAAAATAAAATAAAATAATCCAAAGTTCCTTTTCACAGTTGTCAACCAAGATGTCAGTTGTAATGAACCATCTGGAATCTGGCAGGAGGAGTCCCATGTCCTTATCCCCAGTGTAGAGTCCTGGACAGAACTGTGTTGTCTTGAATCAGCAAAAGCATCCCTTTTGAATGCCTAAAAATCAACAAAGGAAAATATATGATACTTTTATTTGGGTTGGGATGGGAGATGGAACATGATGACACCTAAAAACAGTCACTTCAAGAAAACAAAAGCATGGAAGAAATAAGCATTTTTCATATTTATTCATTCTATTTGTGTTCTCTACCAGTAGTAGTATTTTTCATCAGACTTACAAGACACTTTTATATTACAGAGTTAACAAGTAGTAAAAATAACCATTTTGTTGGCATTCCTAGTGAAATTGTTTCTATAAACAAGCAGGTATCTTCCAGCAGAATCTGAAAAGACAGTCTGAAATATGCAGCCCAGCAGATGTGTAGGAGTAACAGGCCATGAAAGCTCACTGATTCCTGTTAGTATAAAAGCTTTTTTCTTTGTCATGGTTCATAATCTACAAGCACAATGCATAATTCATATTTTATGCAACTTGAATTACAGAAAACGACTTTATTTTATTCAACAAAATAACTGCCCTTGAATGAGGATTTACAAATTTCTGCAAAACTGACAATGTTCCATCTTCCCTTCTCAGATTTGCCCTTCTGAGAAATAAGCAGTATCATCACCCAAAGGAAGCATGCATTTGAAGTAGTAGGCAACAACAGACACCTAATAGCAAACAATATGTAACTCCAAGGAGAACACCTCATCATGCTGAACTGCTCCCTCAGTACAACTGAGAAGACTGTGATCGCATGAAACAGCAGCAGAATGGCCCACAGACTTCCAGGCTTCCCGCAGGCGAGATTAAAGCCTGGCTACAATTACTCTTCTACATCTGAAGAAACATACAGGCGGATAAGACCTATAGACATTGTGACTTAATAAACCTTGCTGCAAAGGAGTATGAAAAAGAAAGATAAAAGACGGGCTGTGATTCAGGCCTGTAAAAGACCCTAATCGCTGAAATGATTACACATTAAAAAAACAAACAGGAAACAAAAAGGTGCAGAAATGCAACAAAGGACATAGTATTGATTCTTTCAGATAATCCAGATGGTTATTTAAGATTTATGAAAAAGCTCAGATTTACCTTTACTGTAAGTAAGATGTGAATAGAGATGCTGTTTGATTTTGTTGACTAACATACAATTTGTGTTGTATTTTGGTAAATGTCAGAAGAGACCATAGGTTGAAGACAAAACATTTATGTCCAGTTGCAAATATAATTTCGGAAATTAAGTATAATTTAATTGCTGTTCCCTACACAAGCCACAAATGTATTAACTGCAGTGAACATTTTGAAGTGGCTTTGCTTTAATTCTATCAAATTCACTAAGAGCTCCCGTTCCTTTGCAAGGCCCTTTTAAAAAGACGAATGTTCACAAAACTCACACTGCAAATGCAATTTCCTTGCCTATCCCAATCCAGAAAACTGATGCACAGGAAAAAAGTCCTTACACTTCCTACAACAACCTAACTGCAAATCAGCCTATTAACATGTTACGAACAATTTTTTTACCTGCAGACAGATTTAAAGCCTGTAGATTTTGTGCAATGTAACCTACAGTAAGAAGGACAGAACTGAGAAGCTGTGCAGTTTGGATTCAAATAAAATATATATTAATTTTTGTTTTACAGAACACAGCTATTTTGAATCAACCAGAATCACTATCAGCCCGCACATAAGTAAATGATAAACCCCGTGCTTCAGCTTAACAGCAAAACACACATAATAATATCTTCCTTTACCTGATTTTTTTGAGTAATAACAGCCATAGATTCACTGAAATTGGTACAGCAACCTTGAGTTTGTGACCAACAATAGTGAGTTACTAGTAGCTGGATAACATTCCATCTCTGCAGTTTCCGTAAATTCAAACAATTTTCATAACTGAGATGATCTGGTTCTAGTTCTTTAATCCAATCTGTGAAAGTTTAGAAATACTTCAGGAATTTTATGTGCTGCAGGCTGAATGGGGGGGCCAGATCCAGTCCATCCTTATGAATCCCACCTCTTTCATCTCCCCATACATTTGGGTATTAATTTCCTGTCCCCCATACAGGATGAGAAAAAGAAGCAAGCAAGAAGGCAGGCCTTAGGAGTCACTCTACTGTTTGGATAGAAAAAGGGCTCTAGCAAGCAAACTGATTAAGTTGATTTATATCAAATCCCAACACTGGCCATAGACTGCATGGCATTATAAACCAATATAGGTTGGCAAATTTTAGTAAGAGGGACATGATACTTCTGCCCCAAAATTATCCAAACAGTTGAAAGGACTAAACCTTAGGGATAGAGCACCACTTGGTTTTGCATGTAAAGAGTCAAACAGCTAGCAACAGGTCTCATGAAAAAAGCCTTTCAATTTCTTCTTTTTAATTTCTTTTCGTTTTTTTTTTTTTTTTTTTTTTTATAAGTAACAACAATAGGTATCTACTTTAACAGACGGTAAGTACAAGGACTTGTATGTAAGAGTGGAAGATAATACGTGACATTTATCTTCTTTAACCTTCAGGATTGCCATCCCCATCTAAACACTTATTGTTGAAATGTATGTTCTCCCCCTTCGTTATCATATTGGTAACACTATATTACCACCATTAATTCTAAATTCTATTGATTTTCTTTCTGAAAAGTGGTAACTACTTTGTCTAGGCTACTACTCTGAATCAACTACTCAGAGGGGAAAATTATTATCAGCTGTAAGACAGAAGTCCAGTACTACAAAGAATCATAGAATGGTTTGGGTTGGAAAGGACCTTAAGATCATCTAGTTCCAAGCCACCTCCCATGGGCAGGTATGCCTCACACTAGACCACGTCACCAAAGGCTCTGTCCAACCCGGTCTTGAACGCTGGCAGGGATGAAGCATGGAACTGTTGGAACAAGTCCAGAGGAGGGCCACGAGGATGATCAGGGGACTGGAGCACCCCCCGTATGAAGACAGGTTGAGAAAGTTGGGGCTGTTCAGCCTGGAGAAGAGAAGGCTGCGTGGAGACCTCATAGCAGCCTTCCAGTATCTGAAGGAGGCCTACAAGGATGCTGGGGATGGACTCTTCATCAGGGACTGTAGTGATAGGACAAGGGGTAACGGGTTCAAACTTAAACAGGGGAAGTTTGGATTGGATATAAGGAAGAAATTCTTCACTGAGAGGGTGGTGAGGCACTGGAATGGGTTGTCCAGGGAGGTTGTGAATGCTCCATCCTTGGCGGTGTTCAAGGCCAGGTTGGATGAGGCCTTGGGTGACATGGTTTAGTGTGGGGTGTCCCTGCCCATGGCAGGGGGGTTGGAACTAGATGATCTCAAGGTCCTTTCCAACTCTAACTATTCTATGATTCTATGATTTAACTCTTCTTTGGGCAACCTGTTCCAGTGCCTCACCATTCTCACAGTGAAGAACTTCTTCCTTATATCTAGCCTGAACTTCTCCTGTTTAAGTTTAAACCCATTACCCCTTGTTCTACTGCTACAGCCCCTGATGAAGAGTCCCTCTCCAGGATCCTTGTAGGCCTCCTTCAGATACTGGAAGGCTGCTATTAGGTCTCCATGGAGCCTTCTCTTCTCCAGGCTGAACAGCCCCAACTTTCTTATCGTGTCTTAGCATATGTCTATAGGCATATACGTCTCAGTGAGAAGATCATAAAACTGTCAATGCTGTGCTCTTACTGCTTTCTTTTGCACAACCTAGAGGACAAGTGATAAAAAAAGACTACATCTAGCAAAGCCATTCCTGAGTTTTATGACAGAAACCTCTCGAATCATGACACATGGAAAACACTGGATCCTTTGTTTCAGGTTCCAACATGAAAACCATCATGTGCAGACCTGCTAAATTGACTTCTAATGAGTGAGGGTATTTCTGGGAACAGTATCTACTCAAGTTAATCCAGTTTCCCTAATAGGCATCAAGACTTCCATCTCCTTCTCCTTGGCATTGTTGACGGACATAGGAAGCTTTGCTCTGTCCATGACAGAAGAAATTCATTCTTTTTCTTTTAAAAGCAAGGTAAAACACAAAAGGTGATCTTTTTGTTCTTTACTGAAGTTATTGCCAATATCGTTGTCAAAAGACCCCAGGAACAGCTGTCAAAATAACTGGTATCAAAACACTGAATGCAAACTTTTTCACCCCGGCCTTCTAATTCAACACACAAAGTGAATACGCTGCCAGTGCAAAGGTAATTTGAAAATTTATAAACAAGCTTTTTGTCACCATATATTTCAACAGAAATCTTGCACAGGTCTAGAGTATCCTTTGTTGTGGACAATATCTACCTACCTACTTTTTAGTATGATTATGACTGTCAGGTTAGACAACCCCGTAACCTGACAGTCAAAAATCAGTCACTGCTGAATTCCCAGTGAGCCTTGTCACAAGTCATTCAGAGATCTCCAGACTGTATGCAGCAACTTACACTAGTTCTCAATATTTGCTCCAGTCACACATAAAGCTGTAGTTCTCTTCAGAAGTTGCTTTACTAACCAAAAGATCTGTTTATGCATGTACACATAGAATCATAGAATCATGAATAGTTAGGGTTGGAAAGGACCTTGAGATCATCTAGTTCCAACCCCCCTGCCACGGGCAGGGACACCCCACACTAAACCATACCACCCAAGGCCTCATCCAACCTGGCCTTGAACACCGCCAAGGATGGAGCATTCACAACTTCCCTGGGCAACCCATTCCAGTGCCTCACCACCCTCTCAGTGAAGAATTTCTTCCTTATATCCAATCTAAACTTCCTCTGTTTAAGTTTGGACCCGTTACCCCTTGTCCTGTCACTACAGTTCCTGATGAAGAGTCCCTCCCCAGCATCCTTGTAGGCCTCCTTCAGATACTGGAAGGCTGCTATGAGGTCTCCACGCAGCCTTCTCTTCTCCAGGCTGAACAGCCCCAACTTTCTCAGCCTGTCTCCATACGGGAGGTGCTCCAGTCCCCTTATCATCCTCGTGCCCCTCCTCTGGACTTGTTCCAACAGTTCCATGTCCTTTTTATGTTGAGGATACCAGAACTGCACACAATACTCCAAGTGAGGTCTCACAAGAGCAGAGTAGAGGGGCAGGATCACCTCCTTCGACCTGCTGGTCGACCTGCATGCCCAGAGGAATCATAGCAGCAGGTTATTTTCTGTACTATTTATGCTGTATTCCATTAAACTGAGAAGAATCAATGTTCAGTTACCTTACTTCTGTTCTCTTTGAAGCAGGATTAAGGATAATCTTCCCAGAGAGGAAGAATTAGGAAGGGGAAAAAAAATGCATAAAAGATGCTCTGCACTAAACAACAATTACCTTTACTACAGAAGACTAGACTAGTATTAACCCCATCAGAAGCTGTACTGCCTACTTCAGGGGAATATACAAATTCACCTGTTTTTTTTTCCTTTGGGAGAGCTGAGCACTGTATAGGATCTATGTGAATTCAAAAATTCTGTTATAAAAGTAGCTGTATGAGGAAGGAAAAAAAAAAAACCCACCAAAAAACCCCAAGCCAGAAAACACCACCACAACAAAATCCAAACCAACAAACACTGGCCTCTCACCATAATTTATACAGCAGCATCGTGCAGCACCTCCTTCCACAGCACAAGTGGAAGAAATGATTGATGAGTATAGCAAAGTCTCTGTGAACAGCCTTGCCTCACCCCCAGCATATTAGTGATACAGCCTTCACTAGATAGGGAAGCTTTTTTTTTTTTTTTTTTTTTTTTTTTTAATATAAAGATCAGGATCTTCCCTAGAAAAACAGATCTTTGGAGTTTCTTATCTAAAAGACTTGCCACAACAAGAGCTTATCCAGCTATTTTTCACCTCATTTATTTTGGATAACGTTTAAACAATAGAAACGTATTTATATTACCATCATAACCTCAGGGTTCCTGTGATGAGAACAAACACGAACTCTCCCAAACAATCAACACCATTCACAAAAAAGTTACATATGTTTCTTTGTTAGGATGAAAGGGAAAAATGTTTATGCCTTAAGCAGAAAGATATGGATCAAAAATATCTCATTCTTACATTAACAAAAACTATGGGTATAATTAAAAGATAATTACTGCATCCAGCTACTGCTTAGCTCTTTAGGACCACTATCTACACACAGTTCTCAGAAATAATTAATTTTGGCAAGTTACATCAATGCCTCAGACAGCTAAATCAATAGGGTACTTACTCAGTGCTGTCAAAAAGGGGAGCTTTTGCTGCTTCTCCCTGTAGTCTCTGCACCATGCTTTCAAAGTATGGTTTCACCTCTACCTCCACATCAGGTCTGCTGTTTGCTGAACTTCTTCATTGTGTGATTCAACAATAAGTGAGAGAGACCCATAAAGCTCTTTTGCTAGAGTAGCTTTTGCTGGGCTGCTGAGCTATGTCAGTGCACAGGAAATTTATATGAACACTAGCCAGCGTGAAGAAACCCACAAGAGGAACAGAGAAACAGTTGTACCTCTATCTTTTTGCAGTGGTGACTTCTATACCTGCTCTGCCCATGTAGTCCATTAAGGACACTCTTTAACAGCACCACCCTAACTAAAATAAAGCTATGTGAAGGTACAGATTAATACTTTGGGAGGGGATGTAGAGGGAAATACATCTCTATTAACTGAGAGCCTGTAGATGAATCCTGAGACAGAAGATGGACAGCCTGACAGGCACCTATAACTGGAAGACATCAGACCCTTCTGGGAAATTTTCCTTAGGGCAGGGAAGGGAAAAGGACTGGAGCAAACTATCTTAGGTGATAAAGGAGAAGAAGGGAAAAGGAAAAACACACACCCCCCCCCAACCCTAAAAATCCCAACTTGGACAGCAAGAGAGGATTCCAGAGGGAGCAACAATTCTCCAGCCCATGAATGGACCAAGCTATGCCCGCAGATGCTTTGAGAGTCAAGAGCAAGGGTCTACAACCAAAGTTTTGCTTTCCTCTCGATTAGTGCTTTACTTACCTCTTTGGCCCAGGGACTTTTGAAATCTGCCATGCAGCTTTTATAAAAATGTAGCAGCTGATCTTAAGATTACCATTTATTTAGCATAAAATTCAAAGCAGCTCTGTACAATTATGAGAGACAGAATCTGGAATTATGCAGGGGCAACTGTTCCCTTTCTCCAAAAAGCCAACACACACATAACTCTGTACACATGCTTTCTGCAGGTTATCTTATGTCTAAAGTTTGAGATCCATTGAACAACTAGGGAGCAAAGAATCCCAGCCTCCTTATTGAACTATGATATGTGCATAGCGTTTGAATGAGAAATCTGTCAAATTTTTAAGCATGAATAAGAAATTAAAATCCCTATTCTTGTTTACATTTATATACTGGAAAGTGCTGCACAAACAAATCCATGCTGCATTGATACACTTACATTAAAGATTTGTGACTTTCCCAATGATACTATTTACACAGGTTTTAAAGTTTTACATTAATCAGTTAATAGCCAAATACTATTTACTACATTAGCATTAGAAGATACTTTTCATTGGACTCAATTTACAAAGCTATTTCGTAATTAGGTTTTCAAAACAAACAGTATGATGATAAAAGAAATAAATAATCTACAGTTACTCTACCTCTTCTGAAATACAGGACTTTATGCATCCCACTGTCTATACAAGTTACATCCTGCTACCGAGTGTAGACATCATTAAAAAAAATAACTAGATAGAAATAGCACCAAGTTTACTAGAAAACATTTGCAGACTTCCTTGAGAAAACTCCCCTCAAAGGAAATTCAGAAGACAGAAGGAAAATCCCGTAACTGTGAACCTAATAAAGGCTCTCATAGGTATATTTTAGTTCATCTTGCTGCACAGGTTATATATACAAAATAACCCACTCTTATTTTTCTGTCATGTCCCTGTATCGGAGGTACTACTGCATCACAAGTTGGCAGAAGAGAGTATGTTTACACCTCTATCACTCCAACTTGGCCTGATGTCTAAGCTCACACAGACCTTCATTGACAGCATACACCAAGATACGGGGCTTCGCACTTGTGTGACCAAGGCATCATCATACCATCTCCTACCCACTGACTTTGGTGCAAAGTCAACTGCCTTGAGAGAGGATGGAAAGGCAGAAAGAGACATTGCCTTAAGGCATGGCAACAAGATTCACCAAAACATATGTCAAACATCTACTTCAAACCTACTCACACTTCAGGTAAGTACAGCTTATCAGCACTGTATTATTTGTACAAGAATGCTGCATATCAGAAGAAACTTGCCCTCACTTTGTAAAGTCATGCCACTTATGCACCTCCTTTACTGAGAAGTTTTCCATGGTATAATCTCTCAAATAATTTTAAAAAAACAATAGTGCCCTTCTATCACACTCAGGCTAAAAACTAGGGCACTATCCCTGTTCATAAGGTATTGACAAGCTTTTCAAGAGGACACTTTTCACAGTACAGGCATGTGAGAAGCCAAGACATACTATTAGTAACTATCTCTCTCCCCTTTTTTTGTTTTAAATTCTGAGCAGTAATCTATGGCCTCTTTAATCCTGCCTCACTTTCTCCTGCGAGCCCACTACTGAATGCAAGATAAATGTTTAGCTGACAAAGAATATCAGGAGAACTCCTTCATGAATATAATTGTGTACAGAAGAAATTTAACAACCAGCAAGACTAGACTGATCTTTACATGTTGATAGGAAACTACAGTATTAAAGTACTTATGGAGCTTGGCACTCTACAATGACTCTTCAGAGTAATCTTAGCACTGGCTCTGCAGGAGGGTCAGCTGCTCCATTACTCACAGAGCATTGTCATTCTTATTATATCTCTTCTTGGAGTTCAATTTGGACTTTTAGGATATGAACAATCAGAGCAAAGTACACCAAAGGAAGTAACCGCCTTTTTCATTTGACATGAGGAAACCAGACACTCCTTGGGATTTAACTCTATCTACAATGCAACATGACAAAGGGTTCTGCTAAGGTGCTTCCAGCTTGTTGTTGAATCTAGTAGGCTTGAGACATTTTTATTTCTGTATGCTGCCAAAATATGCACTTTTAATTAACACCCCCCCCCAGAAAAAGACCAAAGCACCCCCCCCCAACAAAAAAAACAAAACAAAACAAAACAAAAATGCTCCACACCACCACCAAAAAAAAAAACCCCAAACCCAAAACCCAACCATACAATTTAACCATTTCAGGAAAAGGAAAGGGTTGGCACGCTAGGATACTACCCAAGAAAAAAAAAAAACAAAAACAAAAACAACAACCCACAACAAACGTTTTTTTGGCTAGGGAAACCATACAACACAAGGAACAAAAGTTCTCCTGACAGACAATCCACATGTTTCAACAGATGAAGGGTTTCTGATGAAACTACAATTCTAGCATTGAACATTCTGTGCTGGATAAAAACTGACTTGGCTAGCATATGCTTATTGTTATAAAACACAACTCAGTGGCTAGTCCACTCTCCTTAGGGTAACTAAAATAATCTTAAAATGGTTTATACACTATTTAAAGTTGTAGCTCCATTAGGATCTGTTCTCACTTTTTTTTTTTGGTAGCTGAGGAGGGAAAGAAAATAATTTCTGAAACAGACCTCAAGGCATGTAGCTAAAATCCATTTTTTTCTGTCATTGTCTCACTGGGAAGCATCTGCACAAGGTAACTTACATTGGCAGACAAAAGCCATTTGAGCCTGATCGCTATTATAGCATTAACCTTTCAAAAATGCCATACCTCAGAAACAGCAAAGCATTAGGTTAGTGGAAAGTACATGTGCTGAACGGCTAAGTCTTTCCTCCCCCCAAAGAAGATGTCTGTCTAGAGGCATGAGGAAAGAACTACTTTAAAACAGTTTTCCTCATGTCTTTAAAACACTTATGAAACACAACATGACATATCTTTAGATTTTGCTAGCATAGTTCTGCTGGCTTGGGAGGTGAAAAATGAATGCCCTTCTCACATGACATTGCTGTACCAGCAAAAGCTCTGTAGAAACAGCTATGCTGACAGAAGATTCTGTTGACTTAGCTTATATCATTCAGAGAAAACTAACTGACAGCAGAAAAACTCCTCCTGTCTCTTAAGCCATTTCTGCGCTGGGAGCCTTACAGCAGACGTACATACAGTTACGTATCCCTGTCCCCATACCAGCACCTTCCTCCAACTTCAAGTCATTTAATCTCTCAAGCAACCCTCAACTCTTCCCTTTCTATCCTTATTTTGTTTATGTTGCATGCCCAGCCATCCTCCTTTATCAACTCCTTTTGCCATCTTGCATAACTTTTTCCGTAACTTCTTCACTCATTTTCAGCTATATATTTAGAAAGCCTCCAACAATTCCATGAAATACACTCCGTAATACTACACTGCACACATAATACTGTTAAGTATCTATTTAATACCTTTAGGTCAGAGTCATTCAGACCCAAAACCCAAAATCCACTGTTTCAAACTATCAAATATAAATGGTCAGTCTTCTTAGACAACAATTCTTAAAAACTGAAGAATCCCATTAGTGGATCATTCCCTGAAGCTATATTTCAAGTGTTAAGGACTCAAAATGGAATAGAAAGAGAGTCACAACATGCTCTTCCTGTGTCTGTTGGAAATAAAATTGTTTGTGAAAAAATAACTGTTTTTCTCTTTATGCTGTTATCAGTGCTTACCAAATGTCACAGAGGTTTTATAGCACAGTAAGTAGCCCGAGCTACTTACTATTTCTTTAAAAAAAAAAAAAAAAAAAAAAAGCAACCCAAAAAAGCAAAGAAAAAACCCAACCCCCCAAAAAAACCCCAAAAACCAAACCAAAAAAACCCCACCAACCCAAAATAATTAAAAAAAAAATTATAAATTTATTTTATAATACCAACCTGTAAACTAACCAAGGTTATGTTCAAAAGTCTTTTTAGCTAGACATTGATTAAAATATCGGAAACAACATAGAAGAATACATATTTTCAGTTCAGACGCAGTAAAATAAAAAAAAAAATTTGCTGCTCAAAACAACTAACAGAAAACACATACATCAGATCAAGTACATGCCATGTACATGACCTCAGATGATACAGTAGCAAACTAAAATCTCAAAATAGTCAAAGCTTGATTCTCCCAGCCATTTTAAGTAAATACATTGAAGCTTTACTTGTGACCATTTTGAGTGGATATCCTTCAAATAGCACCTTTCCTAAGATAAAAATCTTAATTTCATTTAGAAAACAGCCACTCAGAACTGCTCACAGCAACTAACAATTTTTAATACAGAATTCAGGTTTTATTCTTAAATAAATAAGTTTACATTTTTCCATTGGTAGTTCCGTTAATAACAACAGCAAAAAAGGAGCCTCTAAAACATACATGCAAATTTCAACAGCAGACAGTAGGAATAGACTTCTAGAGTTCAGACCAGATTAAAGATTCTGCTTAGGGCCCCAGGTATTCAAGATTATGAAATGGGCTTGGTTTTCTAAAACGTTATTAAGGAAAAGCTTCAAACAGAACAGGCATTTTCTTTCCCTCTTACACCAAAAATCACTAACTTGGTGAATTGCCATACCATTATAATCTCTCCATGCATAAAGTAAAATAAAGATAAAACATATCAAAGCAAACAAGAGAAACACAACAAGACATTCCATGGGGCACTATCAGTACTTTCACCTTTGAAATTTTTTTCATTGCTTCACAAAATACTACATCACATCAACAAGATGCATACATACATTACTGGTAGCTTAAAAATTTGTTGATTATAAACATCATGTAAAACAAATCAGCATTTAAAAACTGTCAACCTAACAAACATTAACCCTTTAGCAGTGTATTTTTGCCCAGTTTATAAAAAAGCTATAGTAGTTCTGATGTCTGCTTTGACAGTGCAGAAACTTGAAAAGAATTTAAAATACCACTGATCTTCATGGAATCAAGTGCCATGGCTTTTAACAGTCACCAGAATTACTTGTTATCTCAACATAAGATTTGGTCCACAATACAAAAAATAGTCATCAACACTCTGCATAGGAAAAAACATTTTTATGTAGCCTACTGTAAATTATTTTGCTATTTTGATTCAAAATCTATTTTTCAGTTTGAAACTCACCTTTATAAAAAAAACTAATCTTCCTTATAGTTCCTCATTAGAATGAAGATAACAGTCACACTTCAAGAAATAAAATAACAGGTATTTCCTGCATTTTTGCCATCTACGGGAAACTGCCTTGTTTTAGCAGAGATATTTATAATGGTTTTCCAGTCCTAGCACAATTACAATGTTCAGTAAATAAAAATTTGAAAGAAAGCCATTATTAAATGAGCTGGTATAAGAAATTTAAAATCTCTAAACTCAATGTTTAAAGAAAGAAGAGATTATGCTAATCTCTGTTAATTGCTTAGGCCTAAAAATGGCTTTTGTGGAGAAAAAAAAAAAAAAAAGAAAATCAAATGCAAACTGTAGTTTATCTGCAGACATTTTACCCTTCTCCTTTCAGACAGTGCTTAAATACCCTATTTCAGAACTCACCTACCTGCACCATATTAGTATTTTGCTTCATTATGCCATTACTGAAGATGTGCTTTCCATAATACCTCATACAAGGTTCTGCATGTGCCCTTAGCGTACTGCGCAGACATGCTTAGATGATCACTTAACATCCATAGGTCCCTGCTGAAGCAGTCTGTTGTGGCACTTGCTGAAGCCTCTGAGACAACAGAAAGTCAACAGCTGGGTGTCGAGCTGTCAGTGACACCCAACCAGTCCCTGTGCTCAGGCACTAAAATGCACAGAGCCTATACCGAGCTCCTTATTAGCGATTCACAAGTAACGGATGAAAAAGCATTTTAAAGCTGTGAATGTGCTCTAAAATGGCTGTACAGATTTCAATCACTTTCGCCATTAACAGACGACTCTCAAAATGAAAGTTTATACTGCTCTAAAAGAAATTTTGATGCAACACAAGCAGGACAAAAAAATTTGTATTGTAGATTTCCTTTCTGTACTGTACTGATTTCCTTTCTAAACATTTGTATTTTTTCAGTTTGGCATTGTGAATACAACTTAAACATCAACAAGTTAGTTCACAGTGCCAGCAGATAAATGCAGTTGTCATCGGCAGTATGAATGCCATGATAATTTTTTGGACTGACACATAACCGCTATCAGAACCCAAATAATGAAAAAAAAACACTTTCTGAGCTGAGGGCTATTAAAAAAAATAGTCCAGTTATGCTAATTATCATACTTTCAAAACCAGTATCCAGACCAGAGGTCCGCAATTTTCTTGCTTGTGAGAAACTGTTATCACTATCCCATCTGTAACATTATCAGTGCTCAGTAGTACTACTGCAGAATAATAATCCCCCTTCTGTACTTCTCCATCGACCACTCTAAAGAATTCTGCATATCAACTTAGGCTGGAAGGCAAATGGAGCAGTATTTTTAATCTGGGGGCACCAGTGAAGGGAGGTGCAATCTTGGGAAGCTATAATTCCTGACCGACAGGAAATCAGGATCCTGCATTTTTTTAAGTGACAAGGTGTCCTGGGTTCAGCAGCAGCAGTCAGTTTTTCTCCTTCTTAGTAGCTGGTGCAGCGCTGTGGTTTTGACTTTCGGCCTGGGAATAATACTGATAAACCCGATGTTTTCAGTTGCTGGTCAGAATGTTTACCCTGACCAAGGACCTTGTGAGTCTCATGCTCTGCCAGGGAGGAGAAGCCGGGAGGAAGCAGGGACAGGACACCTGACCCAAACTAGCCAAAGAGGTATTCCATACCACAGCACGTCATGCCCAGGCATGTAACTGGGAGTTACCCGGAAGGGCACGTCCTCTTCTCTGTCGGGCTCTTTTCTGGCGGGCGGTATCGTATTCTCTTCCCTTGTTATTTCTCTTATCATTATTATTATTGGTGGTAGCAGTAGTGATTTGTGTTATACCTTAGTTACTGGACTGTTCTTATCTCAGCCCGTGGGAGTTACATTCTTTCGATTCTCCTCCTCAACCCTCGGGGCGGGGGCGGGGGGGGGAAGTAGAAACTGCGTGGTTCTAATTTACGACCTGGGCTTAAACCATGACACAAGGTTAAAAAAAATAATAATATACAGACAAGTACACATACTTCTATATACACACACACATGCACAATTAAACATTGCTGTACTATAACAAGCATAGGAAATAATAAATAACAAAGATCATTGGAATATTTAGATATTTTTATAAACAACATATATATGCACATTTTTATAAAACATTATACATATAAATATGTTTTGGCACTGAGACTGCTGCAGTCTGCAACAGATCTACATCCTTCTACACTTATTGCTCTGCTACCTCTGTGCTTCATCTTTAAAGCCTCCACTCTTACTGGCTGTAAATGGCAGTGACATGCACTCCACACATCTCGGCTGCCATCCCTGACCAGCAAGATCGCACAATACTTAAAAAAGAACAACCCAAACAAGTATGCCTTTTTCCTCTAGCTGATGACAACAGCTCTTGGAATATCTATTCTTTTTCTTGTTTGTGGCAGATTCAACGTAACTGCTCCTTTGCCTCTTCACTACTCAACAGTTACACACACACAAGCCAGCTATTCCTGTCATTCTACCCTAGGCTATGGCTACAGGTTTGCAGACAACAGTTGTTTTGATCTAGGTAACAGCACATTTCACACCTGTAGCCCCATCAATGCACCTGATAAGCTCCCGACAAGTCTGTAAGGACTCTAAGAAAATACATACAAAAGGTATAGCTGGGAGGCCAGTGACATTTTCACACAGGTTTTACCTCTTCTTTCCTCTGGTCTGCAATGGGAACATTATTTGTCATGGTAAACACTTCTTTGGCAAAATGTTACAGAAGAAAACCTTTTTCTTTATTTTTTTTTATTTTTTAAAAATCATATAAAGAATTCCATACAGGTGAACAACTGTGTGCACAAGCATAGCAGGGGCTCTACTCTGAATGCTGCCAAAGAGAATGGTTCTTAATTTTTGAACACATTATACAGATTACATCAATGTCAGAGTAATCACCTAAGTAGTCTTCTTATACTTGGAAATCATGTGCATGTATGTATCTGACTACTGTTACAGTCAGATTTGGTACTGATATACATCACAGCAGAGAACCTAGAAGTATATTTTTTTATTCAGTAAGATCAGCAACAAGGTGCAGCTAACCCCAAACAGGAAATAAAACAGTACTCAAGGGAAAAAGAGAACTACTGTTACAATCTGCACTGTCCCTTAGAAATATTTTGTTGATTTTCCTAAAGCTGACACACTCACACATTCTAAAAAGTCATGGACATATGAAAACATACTTTTTGGCTTTTATTAGCTTCTGAATCTCCTACCCTGGAAACTGTTATCTTACAGGAGATGATACACTGGTCTGGGTTTATTTTCTCATAAGCAAAGCAAAACCTTCCCCCAACTACTAATTTATTGGTCTGCTGTAACTGATGGATAAAAAAAATGGGAACAACAGTTATGCTCACCCTTTCCAATAGCTAGAAGCTTACCCTTCAGCAGGAGCTTAAAAAGAAAAAAAAGGAAAAGAAGAAAAAAAAAAGTCTCCAGTGAATTCCATGAGGCGCTTCACCATAATCCCCACCTTCTAGCTGTCCAGATTCTATTAGATAACATTCTTCCTTTCCAGGAGCTCACTGTTCCTCATTATTTTCAGTAGAACAGAGTCTCTAATACCTCTTCCTCCTGGAAAAGGTCAGACCACATATCTAATTGAAAATTGCTATTAAAAAAATATAATAATAATAAAATGGAAAAAGTGGAGGCTGTAAGCAAAGAACAAAGCAGCCTGGTATATACTACTATACCTAGCCTATGTGCACTAATGCCACAGGCTCCTCTCATGACATCAAATGCGTGTCAGAACTATGCAATAAACTTCATCTTAATACTTCTGAGTTTCCATTTCTGTATCAGGGCTTCTATAAACTGTATTTCTGTTGACAGCAATCAATAATTAAAAATAGACTTTTAGGAAAAAAAAAAAAAATAAAAATTGTGCTGTGTGTCCAGGGCCAATTAAGTCTGTTGTCTGCATCTTTAAAACTGCAGCATTTAATTTGATATATTCATTTTTGTTTTAAAGACATACCATGAAGCTATCAGTAAAATTTGACAATTAATACAGTATTCAATTAATCTTTCTGCAGTAAGCTCTCACAAGCTGCACTCTTACTAGAAGGTGCCTCTTTTGCACATTATGTTATGAATTCAAAAGGGGGAAAGAACACACATTTTGTTTCTATAATTTTTAAATGGGTGAAGCAAAACATTAACACTTACATTAAGTAAGTGCAAACTACAAAGACTTAGGACCTTTTCTACTCTGGGGTTGTAGCAAGAGTGCATTTGAATACCTTCTACCGAGGTTTGTACAAGGTATTGTAATTCACTCTCCTTCCAATAAGGTTATCTTCTTCCCTTCAGTTGCTCCTGTTCCATATAGAATGGTACAGGAAGGTGTAGGTTTTAGTGGTGGATTTCATGAAAGTGGGAAATGGGAAAGGACTGCTGAAGTGAGGGTAAGGAAGAAAAAAAAACCAAACAAACAAAAGACACAAAGAAGTAAAAATAGAGGCAATCTAAGGTGGAAGACCCAAAAATGTGCATCTAGTTATTATAATTACCATTAGACAATCTTACAATCTCTTCTCAAGAATGCTTTCCTACACCGCAAACACAAAAAACCATGAATTCCTACAACAACCAATGTTTTCCTTATGAGATGAGAAATTATTTTTAGCTTTAATATTAAAATAGTCTCCAGGGCTTCTGTGCTTAATATTAAATAGGAAGAGAGGATTTTGACAGGAAACAATGCCTGAAATATTGCTGCCTAGGAAATGTACTGTATAAAATGCTCCTTTAGTGTTGTGTCTACAGTTCTATGAATGCCTATATAGAGAGATTATGCAAAATGCGACTATGTGTAAATGAACACAGAAATAACATGTTAACATATATGAAATAGGAAAATAATTTGAACTAAATAATCTTGGAGCAGATTCTCCTGGAAGGCATGCTAAGGCACATGAAAAACAAGGAGGTGGTTGGTGACAGCCAGCATGGCTTCACTAAGGGGAAATCCTGCCTGATCAATTTGGTGGCCTCCTATGATGGGGCTACGGAACTGATGGACAGGGGTAGAGCAGCTGACGTCATCTACCTGGACTTGTGCAAAGCATTTGACACTATCCCGCATGACATCCTTGTCTCTAAATTGGAGAAACATCAGTTTGATAGATGGACCACTCAGTGGATAAAGAACTGGCTGGATGGCCGCACACAAGGAGTTTGGTTCAATATGCAGCTGGAGACCAGTAACGAGCAGTGTCCCTCAGGGATCGGTCTTGTTCAACATCTTTGTCGGTGACATGGACAGTGGGATTGAGTGTGCCCTCAGCAAGTTTGCTGATGACACCAAGCTGTTTGGTTTGGTTGATACACTGAAGGGAAGGGATGCCATCCAGAAGGACCTTGACACGCTTGTGAGGTGGGCTGATGCCAACCTGATGAAGTTTAACCATGCCAAGTGCAAGGTCCTACACCTGGGTCGGAGCAATCCCAGGCACAGCTACAGGTTGGGCAGAGAAGAGATTCAGAGCAGCCCTGTGCAGAAGGACTTGGGGGGGTTGGTCAATGAGAAACTTAACATGAGCCAGCTTCAGTGTGCGCTCACAGCCCAGAAAGCCAACCATATCCTGAGCTGTATCAAAAGGAGCGTGACCAGCAGGTTGAAGGAGGTGATCCTGCCCCTCTACTCGGCTCTCGTGAGACCTCACTTGGAGTATTGTGTGCAGTTCTGGTATCCTCAACCTAAAAAGAACATGGAACTGTTGGAACAAGTCCAAAGGAGGGCCACGAGGATGATAAGGGGATTGGAGCACCTCCTGTATGAAGACAGGCTGAGAAAGTTGGGGCTGTTCAGCCTGGAGAAGAGAAGGCTGCGTGGAGACCTCATAGCAGCCTTCCAGTATCTGAAGGAGGCCTATAAGGATGCTGGGGAGGGACTATTCAGTAGGGACTGTAGCTACAGGACAAGAGGTAACGATTTAAAACTTCAACAGGGGAAGTTTAGATTGGATATAAGGAAGAAGTTCTTTACTGTTAGGGTGGTGAGGCACTAGAATGGATTGCCCAGGGAAGTTTGTGAATGAATGCTCCATCCCTGGCAGCTTTCAAGGCCAGGTTGGACAGAGCCTTGGGTGGCATGGTTTAGTGTGAGGTGTCCCTGCCCATGCAGGGGGGTTGGAACTAGACGATCTTAAGGTCCTTTCCAACCCTAACTGTTCTACGATTCTATGGTAAATACAGTAAAAACAATGCTTTAACATTTCTCCTAAATGAGACAAAACACATTATTAATATACCTAAGGTAAGTAAAGACTTGTACCCCAGAAACAGCAGTTTGCACACTTAGTGCTGGTTTGCAATTGCATCAGCAACCCTGACTTAGCTGATTTTTAACTTGGAACATGCATAAATTCTCTCTTATCAAATACACCTAATATATTTGCTGGAATACTACCAGAATAGGCATTATAAGGTCAGAAACAGATACGCAAATATAAAGTTTCAATTACCTTTAAATTTCAGAGCAATACCACATATCACGCATACAAGAGAGATAGTCAAGATATAAATGAAAACCAGTCTAGAAACCAACCACATGCTTGCTAAAGGAGGAAGATTCTAAGCTTGAGAAAAAAAGTGAAAGATAGGAAACAGTCATAACCACTCCAAAACCATTCTCCTGACAAAACAACATCCTCTATGATATTTGTACTAGAACTTCAATGCAATTAAGTGATTGCAGAAATTAATAATTTTACATTCTTTTAACTCATAACAGGATTACACAACTCAGTAAGTGGCCAAAGTGCCTCATCAAGTGCCCCCAAACCAGTATGTGACCCACAGAATAGTGGAGACTGGACTGTCCTAAATTAAATTTTCTTTAAAACTGGGAGTACGGACACAGACAGAAATTCAGACTGATTAAAAAGGAAAAAAAAAAAAAAATCATGGTCTGTTACATAGGATATACTTGGGAAGCAGGTGTTACTGATTATATGATATCAAACCACTTGAGGCACAAGGGCCCTATATTCTCCACAAACAACTCACAGGGAAGATTTACAGGCCAGTATATTTTCAAGGCAGAAAAGGCAGGATATAACCTCCTGGAAGAGGAAGCACACGGTTAACAAACTGAAATGCTCTAATTAACAACAGCCTTTCCTTTTAGAGGAAAGACCAAAGGAAGAGAAAGAAACTTAGTTCTTTGAAGACTCAAAGAACAAGCTAAAAAGCAAGCCTCTGAACCAGAAGACATTTAAGAAAAAACCTGAGAGGCAAAAAGCTTAAAAAGGCTAGGATGGGATACCTTGAAGTAAACTACTTATCACAATTCCAAAATGAAGTTTATCTATAACCTAAAGGAAATAGAACAGATTTTCTCAGTTACATGAGAAACAGAGACACTCAGCAGTATAACATTTGGCCCTTTTACATGAACTTTGCAGAAGTACCATATGAAGCCATCTTTGGATCACACTGAGCCTCATCTCCTTGACTGATTCCAAGTTCGTCTCTTCTGAACTGTTAATGTCTTGAAAGATGCTTCTGTTCAATCAAATGCTTATCTCTGCCTTTAAAAGAAATTATATAACTGGTCATGAATGCCCATTCTGCATTTAGCTCATATAATCTCCCTATAAAAACCCATCACTTCCAAGAAAGCACTTCAATTTCATTACTGTGCACCATAAGCACAGATTAGACAGTACAGCAATGAAGCTAGAACAAACACATCTTTCTCTGGTGACTTTATTTTTGGTCCAAGAAGTGAAATACATCCTCATTCTTACCAGTAAAATGAAACAATTTTGCTACTGTTTAGAAATTAGTCACCAGTTAGCTGTGGTTACTAGATAACAACCAAGTGTTGTCCACATCTAAATACAGTAGACTAAGCTAAAGCCCAAAATTTAAGCAACCCCAAAATACTGACTGAGGAAAACTAGTCTTAAAAGACTAAACGCAATTTCATTTCAAATGCCTTCTGCACAATGGATATCAAATGAGAAAGCATCTGTCTGATAGGTCCATTTATAGGACTGACCACTGAAAGACTAGTTTATCATTACTTTAAAAGTCCAGAGTAACAGCATAAAAACTAGCTGAAAAAAAATACCTCTAGCATTCACAGAATTCAAGATCAAAAATCTCTTTACACGTACTCATTATAACAATCTACTAGAAAAATATCAAATATATTCCTGGGTATAAGTAAACTTCTGGTGTTACATGGAGTACAGAAATTCTAAATAATTAAGAGTAACATTTCCATGACCAGGTTTCCAAAGAAAAAACAAACAAAAAACAACATGCATACAAAAAAAAACCCAAACCAAAACACACAAAAACCAACCCAATCTTTGGCACCACTCAAAGTCAATATTAAGTACTGCTAAGAATGTGGAAGGTATGTTTTGTGGACCAAGTAAAGAAGCAGCTAAAGAGCTCTGTCCAATTCTTCCCCTCTTGAACCAGGCAACTCAAATATTTTTTTTTTTTTTTTTTCTCCTCAAGAACTGATGAAGACTTTGCAGATAGCAAGTTCTAGAAAAAGATGATCATACTGTTACTGACATAGTCATTCATTTCATTAATTGTGGTCCTTAAAGTAATGTTTAGTCAAGCAAAGAAAAACCCAAACCCCAACACAAACCCTTTTTCTTTTCCTCTAGAAAGCACATTAGAACATTAGGACACATTTTAAAAGGCCATGTTTCATTTTCTAAGAGGTAGATAATTGTGCTACATGAGGCAAAAAAACAAACAAACAAACCCCCCCCCCAAAAAAAAACAACTACCAGGAGAAGCTCTAGCCTATCTCCATGATCTGGAATAAGGACCATTCAGATTACATTCAGCTACAGATTGATTTTTGAGATCTAGAGAAAACATTGCTGCTTAATAAACTAAACACAGTATGGCTTCTGCAGTTTAAGCAAACAACTCAGAAATTCCTCATGCTAAACAAAGGACTGAATATATCACAAAGCCAGACTTTGGATCAATTACTTTGTTTTGTCAGATACATGTTTTATCACTGTAGTCTCTGTCCTTCCATCCCAGTTGTTTCTATTAGTGAACATTCTCATTCACTGTTACTTCTAAAAAATGGGCCTATAACCTTTTCAAGACCTTTACATTTTCTCCACAAACAACCTAACCTTCTTCATTGTTAATAAAAGAAAAAAAAATTAAAGGAATTGTAAATTTAGTCTCAAGATGATGAGTTCATGCAAACCTAATGAATACACTATGTCTAGTTTTGCATTATCTTGATACTATTTTTCCCCAACTGTAGTTTAAATTCAGACTGTTCTAGACATTTTTTATTTTGTACAGTCTCATCCAAAATGTCAGGCACAAAATTAAGCTACTCACTTGCAGCCTGGAATTTAAGGTCATTCTAACTGTGTGAAAGCAAAAAACCACAAAATCCTCTCAGCCACATGAGGTTCCTTGTGTGTGGGTTTTGATGGGTTTTTTTTATTTTTATTTTACTGAGAAGCAACAGCCTGAACAAAAAATAGCATCTCTGATACATTTCCTCTGGGCTTCCCCGTGAGTGACCCACAGTAAGTGGACTGACATAGTGGACCAGTTATATGAAGGTCCCAGAAGCTGAACAGAACATTTAACCACCACAGTATCTGCTTTAAGTACCAACACCAGGAAAAAAGTTGTGTCATCTCACTGAATGTATTTTTCCATTTTTCTCCTTTTTTTTTCCCCCCCCATAATAAAACCTGGTCTCCATAAGGTATGCGATATGCAAATGATCATTCTTTGGAAAGTACTGATTTTGAAACCATGCTGTCTAAAAACCATGAGCAATTCCTAAAGCTGTCACACTAGGCAGGAGAAAGGAATGTTGAGGGGTTCAAAATCAATTTGTTTTGATAAAGACGCTATCAAGAAACCAGTGCTAGCTTTTGACTTTTTGCTGGAATAGACATAATGACCAGTAGTTTTGTGACCACAGAAGTGAACAGAGAAAGATAAGAAACTGTTTATATCAAACCAGGGTTATTTTCTACAAAGGGACAGTTGAGAGAGAAGTTCCCAAACAAAAATGCCTACCCCCGAAATAACAAAAACCCAAAAAATAAACCTTCTCTCATGTTTATAAAATTCCACATTTGGGTAGCCCAACAAATTGTGTTATCATCCCAAAGAATTCTAAACAATTATGAACATGGGAACAGGGCTTCAGTGCCAGGTGCCTAAAGGCAAGAATAGGCAGGAAGGGAGCAGACTTCAGCTAGAATCATAATGAACAATTTAGCTGCAATCCCACATCTCACTTTTCTCAGTTGTTACTTGTCCTTACGCACAACTTAACATTTACTGTGTTGCTAGTTATCAGGTGCCTAGATTAAAGACACTTAAGATGACTATGAGCCAAACCCAGACAGTTCTTGAAAACAGTATTACTCCAGCCTTCTCAAAAGCCTGTGATTTGTCAGAAGTCCTTTTGTTCCATATTCTACCTCTGTAGCTTCATATACTCTTAAAACATTGCAAACTGGTAGTAATGGCTACCAGCATACTTTCATGTCATGAAGCAGGCACAAAGAAAATTCCTAAGAAATCACAAAACTCATCAATTCCAGTCGTCAAGTACATCAGAGGCAAAAGACTAAGGAATGCATTACAGTAAACCAAGTGAGTCTAGGCTGAAGTTTGACTACAGCTTGTTAATTTAGGAGAAGTCTTCATTACTCTCCAGAACTCAGAATCTGAAAACCAGGTCAAGTAAGACAAGAGTGACAAGTTTCCTCAGTGCAGGTATGTTTTACCTTCCACCCATACAGAAAGGAATGAGTAACTGTAAGCTTGAACCAAACAAATGACAATAAAACATAGAAGAAGGACCTGAACCACATAGAAAAGGGGCTAAGGAAAGGGTTGCAGCTTTTCTCTCAATTCACAACAACAGAGAAGATTTGAAAAGTTGGATATTTTTAATGTTGTTTTTCCAACTTACCTTCTTTTGAAAAACAACAACAACAAAAAAAACCAGACTATCAGCTTTGCTCCTCAATTGTGTTCCACAAGTAAACAGTGTTGGTGTATTTTGTGAGATAAATATGTTCAACCTAAAACAGTGAGAGCTTAGGTTGTGAGAGACTTTTGTTTGCCCTGGCATTAGCTGTTTCAAGGACTTTGTTAAGACCACCCCTATTCCTCCCCCAAATTGGTTAGCATCAACTTCATAAGCACAAATAAAGATTTTTCTGAATCCCAGAGTGTTTAAGGTTAAACAATATCCGACTTCTCATGTAAAAGTCAAAACAGAAGGGAGAAAGGAAGGAGAAACAAGTAGCAGAGAAAGAGAGGGACCCTAAGAACATCAGGATTCGACATGCAATTTTTACTTCCTTGCATATCTGTATAGTCAAGCGTCTCTACTCAGATAACACCACGACATTATCAGATCCTAAAGGGACTTTAAAGCAAATCAACATCATATTTAAGATCTGTGACTAGTTTAAAACAAAGGGGGGGAAAAAAAAAAAAAATCAGAGAAAACAATTTTCAATTAATGTCACATAAAAGGAGATTTTAATGTTTTTTAAACAACTAGGGCTGGGACCTGGAGTTGCCTCTTGAGATGCATCCTGCAATAATACAGCCTGGATAGTGGGCTTTGCTAAATAAACGAGCTTTTTTGTAGATACAACACTCATTTTTAGAATGTTGCTAGGGCAACAGCAGACTGTATCAAGAATTTCTGAATAATGAGCAGGTGGCAATATAGGATGATCTTAGACTCTTGACTGAATTATTCATACATACTCCTGAATAACGAGATTCATAAAAGCAATAGCCTTATTCCATCACCACAAATGGAAATACTATATACCTTGTCTAGAACGTTTATTAAAGTTTTAAATGTGCATGTCCTGTTTTAACATGATGTGTAAGGCAAAATAACAAGTCTGAACAGAAAAGGCCCACAGCTCTAGCATAAAGAGACATAAGCAGTTATTTTGAATAAAATACTGCAACACAATCTAGAAAAATATTTTTCTAAGCTAAAGCTAAACCTAATTTTCTCTCCAAGATTCACATTATACTGATTCAACAATAATTCTGGAGGGGCAAGAAGAAATCTTGGCAGTTATGAAGTAAGACCCAGACTAACTGAGAAGAACTAGATGCACTTAATCCATCATATACATCCAGAGCAGGAATTTTGCCACATAAAAAAAATGCTATGGGGGAAGACTTATGCACAGTTCAGAGACAGTGTATAATTGCACTCAAAAAGCAATAGCAGCAAGACTTGGAAGACTTTTGTTAATTTAAGCCTTTCAACTCTGGTAAGTCAATACACTACTAAAACTTCAGAACTAACAAATTCCTTCATTTGGCTTTCCAATAAAGTCTCTGATCAGTTGGGCAGCAATGATTTGAGTATCTAGACAAGGCCAGATTAACATTCCTCTTTTGCTGATTATGACAGAAAATAACTACTTTAAATAGTTCTTAAATTATTCTAGGACTGAACTTATCCTAGGACTGAACTGTTCCTTCCCTATGAGTCCACTGAGAAGATGTAGTGAGATATGCAAAAAAACCCCTACCATAAACAAACAAAACCACACAACCCAAAAACCATCCCCCAAAAATCCAACCCCCCCCAAAAAAAACTAAAAACCAACACAAAACACCCCAAATAAACCTGCCTCACCTTTTGATGCTTTCTGTCAGAGATGTCAGATCTCTGGTTTAAACACCAATAGTAAAATCTGCAGTTATTTTAAGCAAAGTTCCTTATTTCTGGAGATTCACAGAGTCTATGTATTGAGATTTAACTTCATATTCCACAAGATGACTGCTTTTTTTTTGTTTGAAACTACAAGCTACAAAGCTGACATCAGAAAAAGATGCAAAAGCAGAGTGAAAGCTGGATAATGTAGTAATTTGGCATTCTTTTGATAAATACTCTTCAATTCTCCATGAAGCCTCTCACTACAAGAAAGACACTGAGGTGCTGGAGTGTGTCCAAAGAAGGGCAATGAAGCTGGGGAAGAGTCTAGAGCTCAAGTCTTATGGGGAACAGCTGAGGGAACTGGGGTTGTTTAGCCCAGAGCAAAGGAGGCTCAGAAGAGACCTTATCGCTCTCTGAAACTACCTGAAAGGAGGTTGCAGTGACGTGGGGGTCAGTTGCTTCAAGAAGCAGTACAACAGAGGAAATGGCCTCAAGTTGTGCCAGGGGAGGTATAGATTGGATATCAGGAAAAATTTCTTCCGTGAAAGAGTTATCAAGCATTGGAACAGGCTGCCACCCTTCCCAGCCGCATTTTCCTCCGCCCTAGGGAATCTGTAGTGAAGGCAAGTTCCACAGGTATTTTGGAGAAGACTCTTTAAGTAATCTACACACTTAACATTGTCAAATACTACATAAAATTTGTCAATGTCTTCCATATCTATCATTGTATCTGTGTATTTTATATTTGTATAAAGAAATGATATAACAAGAACAGCCTGATTATCCTCAAGTCCTGGACTGTTGTAGCGTGAGGCTATATCAAAGTCCCAGTTACGGATTTGCTATAAAGTAAAGCCTTTTGGCCACGGAAATGTAGGATTCTAATAATTATTAATAGCTATTCTATTAATTATTAATAATTCTTTGCTTGAATATTCTCATTACACAAATAAGATTCTTAAGGATTGACTTACTCAGTGGAAGAGCAGCTTTAAAGTCTGCTGTCTGTAAACCATCTCCTTTTCTCATCCCATCTTTGGTATCACTGAGAATGACTAGCACTGACCTGGTCTGGTCACACTTCCTAAATCTATTAGGCAGTGCTAGGCCAGCAGTTGGACCTGATCCTAAAGGTCATTTCCAACCTAAATGATTCTATGATTTATTAAGTGCAATTGTTTCAGTTCAGTCAATTTTCATCTTACATGCATTAATTTCAGGACAAGTCCTGGAACAAGTTACACATTAAGTTGTCTTGTCATCATGTGTGACAGCTGTACAGATCTGAAACTCCCCCAGACAGCTAGAACTAGTTTTTAAACTCAAGTTCATCCAGTGAAATCTCACAACAGTAAGCTCACATACAGTCACATTCTACCAGCAAAGCCTTCGATGTCAGCAAAGCTTCTTGAATTAGGTTACTACTAAACTAGTTTTCTGGGGAATCCACAATTCAAGAATGTTAGTGGAGACAGTCTAACTTGCATAAGATTGAAGAATCTGACTCTTGCAGCTAATCTTCCTGCATTGTTTACAAATGAACTACCGTCCTTTGCAGCAGCTTCAGTCTAAATGGATTTAAGATCCAGTGCTGAGCAGTTCCATGCATTGCAGCTGAATCTTGCAAATTCCTTTGTTCTACTTTGTGGTCTAAGGGAGGTCAGGAGACAATTGCCTCTCTAATAGGAGGGCCTCAAACACCTGTGTAAACATGATTTTATACCTCTAAACTGAAAATCCTGCTAAGGAAGTAGAGTAAAATCAGCATCTTGCTACTTCCTAATGAACACTTCTGAAAGCACATGTAAAGAAGAACAGCAGCTTATTTGTCTGGACCCAAGCAGAAGGGAGAGCCAATTCTGAAAAAAACCATAAAACATTTTCTGCCACCTTGGTCTTCACACCTTGCAAAGTTAATTCATTTTCCTAAGTTGGAGGTTCAGTCAAGGAAGCAATGCTAACATTTATGGTACAATTACCAAAACAAGAGGCTACGTATTAAGCTTACCACTGTATCACTCTTTAGAGGGGAGGAACAAAAAGTAAACTTAATGACGATTAGTTTTATAGCATGATGGATTTTTTTAAGAAAGGGTATGAGCATAGGACAAATACTGCCACCAATAACTATATTCTGGAAGGATCCAGATGAGAAACTAATACAGTGCATTAGAACTTAGAGAATTTAAATATCTTCTGGAAAACTAGTTTAGAGAAGTTTAAAACCATAAGGGAAATGAAAAATAAGCACCACTGTTTTTTTCAAAAATATCTCAAAGATTTCATGACCAAGTCATTGCAAATTTGACAGAAGAAAAAACAACACACCCTCAAAACAGAAATACGAAATGCACCTTTCGCTACCTGAACACAAGCATACACATCCAAGTTTGGAGGCAGAAAGGTTCTGAAAGCTTAAAAAAACAGGAAAGAAAATCTTGCCGAAAATCCAGTTTTTCACGTGTTAAGGGTATTTACTTCCAACCTGCATTATGCTTTGCCTAACATAATTCGGAAGTGTGACCAGACCAGGTCAGTGCTAGTCATTCTCAGTGATACCAAAGATGGGATGAGAAAAGGAGATGGTTTACAGACAGCAGACTTTAAAGCTGCTCTTCCACTGAGTAAGTCAATCCTTAAGAATCTTATTTGTGTAATGAGAATATTCAAGCAAAGAATTATTAATAATTAATAGAATAGCTATTAATAATTATTAGAATCCTACATTTCCGTGGCCAAAAGGCTTTACTTTATAGCAAATCCGTAACTGGGACTTTGATATAGCCTCACGCTACAACAGTCCAGGACTTGAGGATAATCAGGCTGTTCTTGTTATATCATTTCTTTATACAGATATAAAATACACAGATACAATGATAGATATGGAAGACATTGACAAATTTTATGTAGTATTTGACAATGTTAAGTGTGTAGATTACTTAAAGAGTCTTCTCCAAAATACCTGTGGAACTTGTCTTCACTACAGATCCCCCAAGGCAGAAGGAAAAGAGGCTGGGAAGGGTGGAGAGGCCTTTAAAATGAATAACCACAAATATAGCTAGATAAATAAAAGCAGAAGAAGCAAACAAACAACCTACCCACAAAAAAAACCCACAAACAAACAGAAAAGAAAAACAGACTGAAAAGGCCAAAACAGACTGAACAACCAAAAGGTAAGGCTTAGAAGTCAGAAGCACAAGTTATGAGTCTGAAACAGAGTTTGCTACCAAAATGTTCATTATTCATATAAATAGAAAAAGAACAAGAACACACAAGAAAACCCTATAGCACACCTGATATTGAATTTGAAAGAGTACATTCAAAGGAAATCCAAAATTCACAATGTAAATGCTGAAGACAGCATACCCACTAAATACAAAAAATTATAAAAACTATCTCGCAAGATCTGTAGTCCCAAAGCAGAGATTCTCCTGCAACAGTACAAAATACATACGATGTTAGAATGTCAAGCACAGAACTAAACATAAGGAAAAAATAACAGTATATTTGGCTTTTGAACAGCTCTTCAAGGAAAGAATGAATCAAAGGCACCAAAGTCAATGGAAAATGACTTGACAGGAAAACATATGTAACAGACTGTTCCAAACAGCTCTGTTTAATAGAGTAGCATTTCTTAGGAATTGATAAAGTAGAAACAATAAAGATAAATAACAATTATTTTAGTAATTAAAAGGCTTACTAACAAAAGGTATTATTACTAGAAGTAGATTAAGAGTGGACAAATAGGTAAGGCACGAGGGCAAAATGGGCAAGTAGGTTAGCAATGCAGCTTTGTTTCATTTCAGTCCTACTACATGAGACATAATGCTAATTTCTTCAGATCCAAACATAGAGTACCACCAGCAGAAAGAAAAAAAATCATTTTAAGGATACTGGTAACAGTACTGATTGTTACCAATGACAGAAATTCTTCAACAAAGTAGTCATCCAGTAGAAGCAAGATGGAAGATAAATAAATCAACCTAAGCCGAGAATCAATTCTGTGACAAAACTCAGAATGCAATGTAGCCTTGAGAAAGGTAAATGCACTAAGATGTACCTACCATTCAAGTTATTCTCAGAAAAGCTACCAAAGTATAAAAGCCCTGATGAGCGGGCGGCCCAAGACTGTTGGTTGATATTAAAGGATCACCTACTACAAGCTCAGGAGAGTGTTGCATCCCAACTAGAAGGACGTCCAGCAGGAGGGCCAGGATACCTCCTTGCATGGTTAAGGAGCTGCCGAGGAAACTTCAAAGGAAAAAAGAGGCTTATAAAAGTTGGAAGCAAGGACAGGCGGCCTGGGAAGAATACAGGGATGTTGTCTGGGAAGCTAGGGACCAGGTTAGGAAAGCTAAGGCCCAATTAGAATTAAACTTGGCTAGGGATGCAAAAGATAACAGGAAGAGATTCTATAATTACATTGCAAATAAAAGACAGACTAGGGACAACGTGGGCCCTCTCCAAAAGCTATCAGAAGAACTGGCTACCCTGGATTTGGGGAAGGCTGAGGTTCTTAATGACTTCTTTGCCTCAGTCTTCACTGGCAAATGCTCTGACCACACCACCCAAGTCTTGGAAAGCAGAAGCAGGGACTGTGAGAATGAAGAGCCTAGGCCCATTGTAGGAGAGGATCTGGAACTGTTGGAACAAGTCCAGAGGAGGGCCACGAGGATGATCAGGGGACTGGAGCACTCCCCGTGTGAAGATAGGCTGAAAAACTTGGGGCTGTTCAGCCTGCAGAAGAGAAGGCTGCGTGGAGACCTCATAGCAGCCTTCCAGTATCTGAAGGACACCTACAAAGATGCTGGAGAGGGACTATTCATTAGGGACTGTAGTGATAGGACAAGGAATAATGGGTTAAAACTTCAACAGGGGAAGTTTAGATTGGATATAAGGAACAAGTTCTTTACTATGAGGGTGGTGAGGCACTGGAAGGGGTTGCCCAAGGAAGTTGCAAATGCTCCATCCCTGGTGGTGTTCAAGGCTGGGTTGGACAGAGCCTTGGGTGACATGGTTTAGTGTGATGTGTCCCTGCCCATGGCAGGGGATTTGGAACTAGATGTTCTTAGGGCCCTTTCCAACCCTAACTATTCTATGATTCTATGATCTTACAGAGAAGATGGTATTTGCAGTTGTACAGAGAACATCATTCTAAAAAGAAGATAGCTGAAGAAGAAAATGAAAAAGACATCTAGCTTGTTCAAAACACAGACTGAACAGGACAGGTCTTTATCAGATGGCATATTCAGCTGTAGCAGACAACAGGTGGGTAGGAGAGCTACTTAAGCTAGAGGAAAATGTTGCCACAAAACCCTGTGTCTGTAAGTTTGCCACAGTCAGCCAGGCTGGAGGCCAGCAGACATCACAGAACCAGAATTTACAACTGATATTCAGCAGGAAAGAAATTTAATTAGCATTAAGATAAAGTCTGACACAGTTATGAACGGATTATTTCCTGTAATAAGAAGGGACTGGACTAAATGAGTCTCCCCTTTCAGTCTTAAGGCACATTCATGCAGCACGCAGTGCATAAAGTCACCTACTTGTCCACAAACATTCCATTATTTTATTGATAATTACTTGTATTTAATACCAAAGTACCTGGATGACCTAGAGTCAGCAGGAACCAACTGAAATTTTTTTGTTCATACAACTTTACTTTCCATTGCCCTCACAAGGGTTAGCAAGAATTTTTCCTTAAAATTAAGAGAAACTGGACAAAGTCTGCTTACTTGTAATTTATTTCTAAAAATTTCATATTTAAAATAAATTTTATATCCTCCAACATTTTCTACAGAAGTCTATCTTACTTCCATAACATCAAACATGTGAGAGAATCTATCTTCCTTATAGTGGTTGTGCCTACATTTAATCTACATATATATATAGTACATAGGCAGTCTGAATTCAAACATAGCTTGTAAGTTTTAGAATCACTGCCATTATAACCATGTTAACTGCAGCATATGCAGACATGAACTGCAGTTTATGTAGACATGAAAATATGGACACAGAAAACAACTGAGACTGCAAACACGGGAGTTCCAAAGTTCCTAAGTTATGAGCAGTATTAAAGCTGAATTCCTGTTAACTTAATGGATGAGGACTTTCTTACTTGTCCTATCAAAAACTAGTCAGCTGACCGGATACAGACATCTAGTGTGGGAGATATGACACAAATCTACAGAAGACACTGCTGCCTTCCTGGAGCAGCATGGGGAGACAAGATACTTAGCCAGACAACTAAGAACCCCATTAGATCACTTTGATTTCAGTCAAGCAACAGGCTTTAGAATGGTCACCACTAATCTAAAACATGCCTGAATTCACACATTGTCTGATCAGAGCTGAAAAATCCTTTCAAAAGTCTCCCAACCCCAATTATCTCACATATTAAAAATGGGCTAAACTGTTTCTTGCTTAAAATCAGCCCATATATCATTGTGTATTAGAAGACAGGACAAGAAAAGGAGATACTGAGAGAATACCTACACATTTAGATTTCTTGACCTTTATGAAATATTGTAATTTTAAGCCTTCACACTACTATGGACTGAGGAAGATAGACATATAAATCCAGTTTCTAACATTGTCCAATACTTCAATAGAAAAGACCAGATAAAAAGCTAACTGTATTCTGAGCTGGGAAAGTTTTCATTATTACTTTGATACACAAGCCTTAACAAGGACTGCAGCTCTTTGTGCTTTCCAAATCAAACTTTGCAGTACCAGTAAAGATAAGATTAAATAGCAACTAATGGGATGTCACCACACCTAATGATGAACAGCCAACTGTTGGAATATTACACATAGCAATAACTGGGTTAGCCCGGTATTGTCATTTATTCTGTTCATATTACTGTTGTAAGAATTTAGTTTAAAGGTACCATTAAGAGCTCAGAAATCTTAGCTAAAACATGGTATTACTTTATGCACTGGATGAAGGCTCTTCAGCATTTTAATCATTACTAGCTAAGCTCAGTCTGGCTCAGTTGCTTCTCCCAGTAACAAGAACATCCACATAAACCCAGGTGTTCCTCTCCAGAGCCATTATTTGACAACAGAGAGGGAAACAGGACCTACGTGGTATTACCACAAAGAGCATTAGGATGAAAATAATAACATTTTTAGAAGTTAACACAATAGTTTGTATGAAAGATTCATATCCATTTACTAGACCACAAGTCTAACCAGAAGGCATTAGTATTCCTATGGCAGCCTCCATAAAGTCACCTAAGCTTTGCATGCCTTCTTACTCCTCCCAATCCACACCCCAAGGATGACACCTCAGAGCACCACTGGTATTGGCTTGTGGTACAGCTTTACACCCTTGAAAGAGTAGTTTATTTTCCATGACAATAATGCGATGTACAACAAAACACATGCTTAGAATTCTTTCTAGAGATTATTTGCAATGAAAATGTATTAAAGATGACTTTGATGTGCTTAAAGCAAAAAAGAAACCACAACACCTAACCTAGGAGACTAATCATTTATAATCTTCACTGTAAGTAAAAGTCAAAGACTTGCTATTTCAAATTCTAGCAGTGGAACTAGTATCAGCAGATACTATGAGCATCCAGTTATCCATTTTACCAAGGTTTCTTCCACTGACTTATAAGCAACAACCACTAACATAAGAAAATTAGTTAAGTTTCCCTTGTTTTTCTCATGGAAAGCCATCAGGCAAAAGTTATTATTTGGGAATAGTCTGGCTTCTCAAGTGTAAGAAGGATAAGGATGTATCAACTCAAAAAGATAAGCCAAGCTTTATTTGGAATCAAGGTACTGATGTTCCAAGCTACAAGCTTTGCTATCAAGCTACTTCTAAGAGAAGACTCAGACTGGCAAGGATTCAGCTCTTGCTTAAAGTTATGGAAATAGATTTAATAGATAATAAAAGATAGAGAGAAAAATGATCTAATCCTGGCAGCAAGTTTTACTCTTTAAATACCTACAGAGCACACTGAACCTGAAATGTAGAACCTTATCCAAAAGACAAAGGGATTTACAATGCTTTAAAGGAAACAGGCTTTTACCTATACCTTCTGTAGGTACCCCACTGTGTGTGTGATAACATGGACAAGAATTCCCCACAAACCAGTATACTAATTATGCTAATGCATCACTTGAGCACAAAAATCGAACATTTGATCAAAGCCTAAGTTATAATGGCCAGCAATTTTCCAATGCCCCTCAAAACTCCTACTGTATCTCTACAAGAACGTACCAAATTCTTCTGAGCTCACTTAGAATATGGAAACAGATGGAAATCTTCTTGTGGATCCATCATGCTGGTCAATGATGCAACTGCTCCTAGCTACTCATCACCAGCAGGAGGTCCTTATGCCCAAAGCTCTGACATCAAAAAGGACTGTGAGAACACTCCTCAATCTGCTGTTGGCAGAAGTGCTCGAATTAGTTCAAACTTCACTCACTAGCTGCACACCAACAGCCTTTTCTAGATTCAGCTGCGCTAAAGAAGTCACTGATCTCATTTCCAGTTACCATTTCCTCCATCTGCCAGCTAAACTGCTCCTGTGCGCTTCCCTATACATGTTTAGATTTGACAGAACAAGACCTACATCTTACACAGCTGAAAATGAAGTGTTCAGAAACCCTTCACAATAACAGCTGATTGAAGAGATCAGAGGGTGTGACAGAGGGTATGAACAAAAAGCTAAGGGTATGTCAATATGATGGCCTCTTTCACAAAGGCAGGTATTTGCAAGAAGCACATCTATTTATATCCTGCTTCACTGTAACATGAAGCAAAATGGCTTAGTCGGACAGTAACAGAAAGCTATTATACCTCATTTGGCTGCGAATGTACTTCTTCAAAGCAACTGTGGTAGTAACTCCTAACCAAACATAAAAAGCATTTTTTAGAATAATGCAAAACTCTGCACGAGATCTTTGCTAAGAACGGTCAGCTAAATCAAATCCAATAGTGACACATACGGTTATGCCTTTTAGAGGTTATTTTTTTACCCACTAACTGAAATTATCCAAAACTATGCTTTCAAATGAAGGAGCAACTATGCTATGCTATATAGCCATAGCTTTAATGATATTTAAGAAGTTTGTGTTGACAAGCTTCAGCCTTCAGACTATTCTATACATACGATTAGACAAAGACCTTTCACAAATGGCAGTATAAACTTGCTAACAAATAAAACCCAGGATGGGACAGAGTTGAGAGTGTTAAACAAAGGACAAAATTCCATTTTATACGCAAATGTTTGAGTTATAGATTAAAGAATATAAAGAATTTATGTTGGGAAGGAGATAAAAGAACAGAAAAAAAGCCTAGCAGCATGTGAACAAAGACAGGTAAACAATATAGTGTATAAATGTTTATGCAGAAGCTAGCAGCTGCAGAAAAAGAATGCCCCATTCCCTTCTAGAGATCCAAGACAATGAATAGAGAAGAAATCTTTAAATAAGCATCCCACAGCCATGCTCTTCAGATCTACAGTTTACTTCAGCAGCCTGCATACAAACATACAATGACCAAAATTCCTGGAAACTTAATTCTATATATTGGAGAAGAGTTCACATCATAAAGTGACACACTGACAGGATTCTCATAACACATCCATTAAATTGCAGGAGACTAACTTATGCACAAGAGTAGCAGTGAAAGCTCTTCTGTAACTAAGGCTGCTGAGCTTCCATAACCCTGGTTTCAGACGTTATTTCCTCTAAAGCACTCCTTCAAAAAGTTATGAAATAAAAATAAGATTATAAGCAGGCTGGAAGAACAATTTTCACAATGATATTTAATCATAATCTGTTGCCAATTTATCATCTCCTAGAAACAGCTTTCCAACACCATTTTCAAAAATCTCTTACTATTGGTTATACAGCACATTGGCCCATCACCTTAAAGAAAAGCCAACAAAGAAACACAATCTACCATCCAGAGTAAGCACCATATTAAGGCATTCAGATAGATTCTTCTTGCCTAAAGAGTATGGTGTGAATGGCCTCATTCAGGTCTTGCATTGCCAAACAACTCATCTTTCCATTACTAAAAGGCTCAATTTGGAATGCACCATTTCACAAAAGCCTCATGGCCATTTCTACCTACCCATTACTAGGTGGAATGGACATGGGAAAACTGCAACCAAAAGCTTAACTGGGCTCCCAAACCCCAACGCTCCTGCAGTCCTTCCAACCTAGCCATGCCAGGATTACAGAATACTCCACTACTATGAAAGCTCCTCAGATGTCACACCCATGAGTTACAGTATTTTGTGTTTACTAGCTATTACTTAAATCTCTCCATATCTATGAACTAAGAATTAGAGTAGGCTGGAAAATTTCATAAGCTATACACTTTGATAGATTTATTGGCTAATCAGGACATCCAAAGTTGTTGCTATTTTTATTAAGGTAGTAAAAATTATACCATAGAGTTGTCTAGCTCACCAAAAGTGAACAATGCTGCCAACATACATTAAAAGGTTTTTAAAAATTGAATGTATGCTACATTGCAGCCAACTCGAAGTTTATATTGCTCCATTAACATTATCTGACAACCCACTCTTTAAGAACATGCTGTCAGAAGTCCCATTTTCCCCAAAGAATCAAAAAAAATGTAACTGTATCAACTGCTATGTGTGGAAATGATACAACGATACACCAACTTCAATTAACTGGAACAAACCAACAGCACCTTTCAACTAAATAAAACACAAACACATGGTATTTGTGTTTCATACCCAGAACTATACCTTAAACACTTCACCTAGAACATCAAGTTAGTCTGAAGCAGTTTCACAGACAGGCTTTAAGAATTAGGCTTAAAGAGGAAAGTAACTACCATCTGACTCCTCAGATTTTCCTTCTTCATTCCTCCATCCACACATACACACGTAAACTTAATCAGAGAACCACTGCAAAATATTAAGAGTAATTTACCCTTCCAGTATCTTTAACAAGTGTCTGGAAAAGCATCAACAAACATAACCCAGTACATTGCACACACATCCCTTAAAATTACTAGTATTTAAGCAAACCCATTTTTAGTCCTAAGAAAATTAGTAGTTAATCTTGATAGCAATTTAAAGTTTTGTAATATAAAAAATGACCCTTGAATTGCGAGCAGTGTGGTTACAAGTACTGTATTTTCGACCTTCCAAGATTTAAAAGACACAACAAGTCTTTATTTTATCTTTACCAGCGGGGCTTTTTTTTTTTTTTTTTTTTTTGAAAAGTACAAGCTATAAATTATAGATTTTCTAGAAAATACTCAAACCCTTGACATGACAGTATTTACTGTAAAACACACACTTAATATTAGCTGCCTGCCAATATTATCATTTGTAACAAACAAATGGAAGACTGTCAAAGAAAACACATTTCCATTGCCATTACCTTCTCCTGAATAGCAAACTGTTTGAATAAAATCTTTTGAAAAATAATTTCATTTTTGTTGCTTTGACTTCAACAATAAATAGGTACTCTTAATCTAACATTCACAAGAAATACTGCATTGCAAGATTCCTGTGATTGCATCTTCTGCTTAGTATTCAACCAAAAAGCAAGTTTCAAGTATAATACTCCTTATAGAAGACAAAACATGAGAAAGTAACCCTGCTGAAAGTTGGTAATGCCTCAATGCAAAATGGCTAGTGGCACTCTGCAAAATTAAAAAAGAAAAAAAACCCAACACATTCCCTATTCTGCATTAGGCACACAAAGATCTCTCTAATTTACAGCTAATGAAAAAGGGCATCAATATTAAACAAATAAAAAACCACTCAGAAACATCACACTTTTGTAGATGATATAATCTGACAATGCACCCTAAACAAAGTATCCATCACTCATTTGGGGTTTTTTTCCCTCATCACCTTCCTAATCCTACTTTCTATAGAGATCACGCAAATCCACCAACATGTATCTTCGACTACAGGCTTAAATATGAAAACCAGAATATGTGCAAATCCCTTTACTGTGAATAATCTTAGACTCAACATAAGAAATGGCTCTGCCTCACTTCTTTTCCTGTCTCACTCCATCTTATAAAGTGAAGCTCTTCTTCAGTGCTGAAAACTGCTATTAAAAGAGACTGTAAAAACCTGGCTATGACACAGTTTACTCTGGATTCGACTTACACTTTGGATTACAGTATGACAGATATATCCACACGCAGAGTTGCTCAACACGCGACCAAAAAAATAGTAAGTTTAACAACCCTCTTCCAACCCTATCATAGGTAGCACGAATACATGTAGATAACATTTTCCCTCCAGACAACATAAGGGGACGTCTAAGTAGGCGCCCACAACAGCCACAAGCACCGCACACCCTCAAAGAACCACTGCTAACCAGAGGAGCTAACCCCGAAAAACCCGCCCTGCCACACTTGGCACCCTTGGAGCCCACCGGCGGAGGACTTGGAGCCTCAGAGGGCCACCAACCGGCTCGCCGAGAAGGGACCCGCATTCTCTAACAAGTAACCGCGACCGGGAGGCCGGGACAGACCCCAGCCAAGGCTGGCACAGGGCTGCAGCAGGCCGAGGGCGCAGCCCCGGGGCCGACCCGCTGTCCCACGGCAGGGCGGCAGAGAAACACAGCTCCAGGTCGCCCTGCCTCACTCCGCCAGCGGCGACCAGCGCTGCCTGTTTTACAGGAGAACAAGGCCAGCCTTTTCCGTCCGGACCGGGACCACCCCTCCCCACAGCGTGCAGGTGCACCCGGCCCAAACGGCCGCGACACGCGCCCCTCCCCCCCGCGCGGGCCCGCCCGCCCCAGCGGCGCGGCCGCCCTTCTTCAGTGGCTGCCCCCCGCTCTCCGCACTGCGGGCGCGGCCGACTGCCCCCCCCTCCCCCGCTCTCCTCAGCGGAGCGCGCGGCCCCACCGCCGCCCTCCCCCCCTGCAGGAGAGCCTTCCCCCTCGGAGCGGCGGGCTCCTTACCGCGGCAGCGCGGCCAGCGGGCTGCGGCCGGCGCAGCGACAGCGGCCTCACGCACGAGGGGCACTTAACCCCATCGCCAGCCTCGACAGCTGCCTGGGTTCCTCCTGCTGCCGCGGCGGGGAGAAAGGCCCGCCCCACCGCGCCACCACTGCCAATAGCAGCTGCAAACGGTAATGATTAACGGCCGCACGGGCCAATTAGCAGCGTAGCGCCTTCCCCCGGCGCTGCCGGTGAGTGGTGCTTTCCAGCGCTTACGCGAGCGCAAGCCCGCCCAAGAGACAGCTGCCAATCGGAGGGCTCCGCTGCGCTGATAAACGGCTATGACCACCAACAAGAACCCCGCCTTGGCGCGGACACCGGCACTGTAAAGCCCACCCGCTCTGGGCAGCCGACGATTACTGGCGGCGTTCGGGTAGACTGCTCCCGCGGCTAATGGCAGCCCAGGTGCCTCCGCTCCAGCGGCTCCGCTCCCGAGGAGGCGGCAGCAGCTCTCCCTCGACTGTAATGTGCTGAGCACGCCTGCTGGCTGCCTACCCCGAGCAGCAGCACCTCAACCCCCCTGGGTGATCTCCCAGCAGGCGCACGGAGAACTCCCTACTCTCAGCGGGGCGAGCGCAGGGCAGGATGGGAGCGGTAGTCCCGCCTTGGGGACGCACCCTTCCTCTTTCCGGGCCTCTCGCCCTGGTTCCAGCCCTGAGCCGCTCTTCCCGCCAATCTCTAGAGCTAGCGTCACTGACCGAGGCGGCCCGTCCTGCGAGCCCCTCTCTCAGCCCAACCGTTAGCACCACCCCTGCGCTTGACACCCTCTCCTCCCAGCGGCGTCTGCCCTTACGTAACCGTGCCGCCTTTCTTCCCGCGCCTCGCCCCCTCCCGCTCCCTCAGCCTTCGTTTCTCATCCCCGCGCACCACCCGAGCAAAGCGGGGGCCGGGACGAGGCACAGCCGGGAGGAATATGCCGTTTAACTCGGCAGAGCTGGGCGGGAGGGTCACAGAAAACACAAAAAACGGTCCCGGCGCACAGAACCGTCTCGCGCGCAGCGGGAAGCGCGCGTTTGGGCTCTCCCCCACTCTTCCCGCTTTAGGTAGCACGTCATTTCCGGGCGGCGGAGGCGGTTTGAGCTTAGCGCCCGCGGAGGTGTGAGGTAGCGGCGGTAGGAGTTGTGAGTGGAGCGGCGGGTTCGGCCTGTTGCTTCTCTCCTGTCAGCAGCGCCGCAGGGGAGCGGAGAGCGGGAGGGTCCTCTACAGCTTGTTCTTGCTCGGTGTCTGGGAGGATACAGAGGGCGGCGTGTTTCTCGCCTCACGGGTGGAGGCTGGGCCGGGAGTCGGGATGTGACGCGCTGAGGGGCTGCGCGGGGAGCAGCGGCGGGGTCTGCCCTGAGTGGGATTTGGATATTGAAAAGGGACGAGGTTTCAGATGATGTTTGGTCTTTCTCAGACCCTGTTTGTGCCATAAGGCCTCGTTAGTCCTGCTCGTTCTGGCTGCTGCTGGGTTATCACAGCATGTGCTCGGGTAGTTCTGCTGGTCTGGGTATTACGTAAGTCAAAAACTAAATAAATTCCCCCGAGGCAGATATTAAGGTGATTGTTTTCCTCAAGGCACTGTCTTGTGGAAAACCTGCTGTGTGCTAGGGAGCTTTGTTCTGTCTGATTGCTTTTCTTGTAATATTTTTTAAAATGCTCTATTCTAATAACTTGGTTAGTTTTTCAGTTGTTTATTATTGCGCCATATTATTTTCCAGTGGAAAAATGGTTGATCAGTCAGCCAAGGACCCATGATTTTCTTTGGGCCTTACATTCCCTATTAAGTTTTTTTGAACATAGAGTGGGTGAACAGTTGAGACCATGAAGAGGAAATCTATGAAGCAAAGGCTTGATGGAAATGCTCATTTGTTTCAGGCATTTGTTACTGAGCTGCATTAAAAGGATATACTTAATGGCCTATAAAAATAAATAGTGGGTTTATATTATGATCATCTTATGATGACAAACAGCTATTGCAGAACTTAAATAGCCCTTGACATCTTGTCTGTCTTGCACCCAACCTACCAATAAAAAAACATATCATCTAGGGTATTATCTTCAACAAATTGGGTCTCAGTACAGACCTCCGGAAGGAGAAGTGTCTGTAGTGAAACGTAGTATAGCATTTAGTAGTAGTATAGTCAGCAGTGACAGAAAGAATTCCAGATTATTTTTTTTTATTTTTAATTTTATTTTACAAGTGTTTTTACTGTCCTTATCCTTCAGTGATTACTCATGTATCCAGATCATTTGTGAATTCATTGAACAATAAAAGTTGGAGCAGATTCCTTTGAAATATTGCTCATGATGTTTCTCTTATATACGAACAGTCTATCTGCTTGTATTGAAAAAAAAGTTTCAGGGCATTTTTTCACATGATGGCTTAGTTTTCATAAAAGTTTGAGGGACTTTGTTAAAACTTTTCCTGGAAATTATAATTACTGTACAAATATATTTGTAAAACTGTTTAAATTTCATTCATTTTGAAAAATCATAGAAACTGGACTGCACCAGCAGGTTTATAGGTACATTATTATAGATCCCCTTCAAAAAAACTTAAGCAGACTTGAAAGATATGACCCACCTTTACAAAAGGCATGTTGATTCCTACCAAATAGATGCATTTATCCTGTGTTCAGAAGTTCTGCACTTCATTTTTTGCTGATTTTTATGCCCAATAAGCGAGTTGTGCTGTAGATCTGTGAGTCTTCCTCATTCCTCCTTTTAAAATTTGGGATCGTTGACCACTAGGTAGTCCTGAGATACTGAAGCAATTTTAGATTAAAAGTTAGTGGGTTTAGTAATTCAGCTATTTCATCCTTGATTTCCTTTACAACTTGAGAAAATCCTGTACAGTTTTTTTTTTTTTTACTCATACAACTTCTGTAGCTGAATGAACCCTATGCATGAAAAGTTAGGTCTCCGCACCAAACCTTTTAGGTCTACTTTGTCTGAGAAAACTGACGTTCTGGAGCTTCTTGTAATCTAGAGATGTGGGAAGATTGATGGGATGCATATTATAAAATATTAAGGACACAGAAACAAATGAAAAATTGTAACTAGAGAAAATGTGCACTGAAGCTTCTCTCTCTTAGAGTTTTCTAATCTGCAGTGCATAGAACAACAGGCACAAACTTGTTTTCTGCCATGCTGATGCTTTTTTTTTATTTTAAGGCTAGCTTTATTTATTGCTATTGCTACAATAGTGTAAATAATTGATTTGTCTTAAAACAGAATAGGAATGACCACTACCAAAGTCATTATACACAAACAAGGCGTCAATTCTCAATATAATCATTACTGTAGCAAATCAGTAAAAGGCAATTTTGTGGAATTACTTTATCTGTATTGTTTCATCGTTGTTCATTCTCATTTTCTACACAACCAAAATAAATCTTTCATAAGGTCAATATAGCTTTCACAGTGCCTTCTGTAGCTTTGGATATCATAAAATAGTGCTACAGGTGCGAATATAGGTGGAATATGGTTTTTTATCACTGCTGTTTATTCAGGAGTCTTGACAGAGTTCTTTGAATTTTCAGTGTGTGATTTTGTATGATCATTATAAAGTACATGTTTACAATAACTGAAGTAAATTTAAAAGGTTTGGGGAAGAACTATGTAAGTGTTGTTTAAAAAAAAAAGTGCCTTTTAGTTATCTAAGTTCTTAAAATTTCATTCTGAAGTGCTTGTTCACAGACAGTCGCATCTCAGGCATCAAATATTTTCCCTGAGGTATTTTTTCACTTGAATTCCATAGAATCAACCGCAAGTCTGGTAAGTTATATATGCACAGCAGATGGCAAAGTCCATCTTTGAAAGCTTGTAGTCCAAGTGAAAATAATAGTGTTGATAAGGTAAATGCAAAGGACTGGAACATAAAGTTGATAATTAGGACAATATTGTGATAATGTGATTACACACACTACTTTGCTTTTCCAGAGAGCAGTGTGTGAAAGGTTTAGTAATGCACAGTTCATACTGCTGTCTTGTGCTGTGCTAACACTATTCCTTGTATGTGTTTTTATAATAGTTATTGTTCAGTGCGTATAGGCTTCCTTAATTATTCACCTACTCTGTAATTATTTGCCATCCCATTCACCTAGGGGAAAAAAATAAAACCTTTTCTATATCTGGATTCTGTGTTGCTGCTTTTTAAGATAGATCTGCAGTGTCAGTTTGAAGCTTACTAGTAACTGATGCAAAAACATTTTTTGTGGTAGTATTGCTATGTACAATGAGTCATGTGCCTCCTCTAATTCCGATTTATGCTTCTGAAACTGTATGGCTTTTATTCAATGTTTCAGTGAAAGAATCTTGTCATAATTTAGTTCAACAGAAAATTAATTATGTGAACATTTCATTCACATATTGTCACAACAAGCTATGTAGCAAGCTGATTGGAAGTGTATAATTTTCTTTGCTTTTACAGCACAGAAAATCATCACAGAAAGTGAGTCAGAAATTTTCTTTAGGAGTGAATCGCAGAATTGAGTGTTGAAAAGGTTTGTCAGGTCCACCAATCCTGCAAGCATATAAGATTGGCTCTGCAGAAATGTTTAGTGTTTGGATTTTGCCAGCAGTCTTGCAGTACTTTAATGAACTTCTAAAGAGAAAGAAATACCCTGTGGAAAATACTATGATAGAACTATTGAAGTGATTACCATTGCTTTCCCAACAGTTAGAGCAAAAACATATCTGTTTCCTCAACTGAGAGTGTAAGTGGGTATTTACCAGAGCTTTCTAACTTTTCTCTTCTTTGCAATGCATCTCTTGGGCATACAGAGGAAACCAGAGGCTTTCCTTCTTCTGTTAAGCAAAATTCCGTGATGAACATACATCCAAGAGGCTTGATACTGATAATAGTACTTTTATCTGCTGTTGGATGTTCTAGAGGCCCAGGATGCCAGAATAATGTTTCTTTAAAGATATGAGAGAGATTCCACTTAGAAAAGTGGAAGGGAAAAAAAAGCCATAGTAAGTAGTACATCACAATTAGATGATACAGAAAGTCTGGCTTGCAAAAAAAAAAATCCAGATTTCCTTTCTCTATAATCAGCTGTTTCATTGCAATTGAGAGGATATCCTTCTTTTATCTTTGGACAGGTTATGTTCTAGTCAGTGATTTGTTTCAGGAGGTGGTTTAGCAGCACTCAGGCTTGTCTCTTGTTAGGTTAGGATCTTGAGTGTGTGACCTGATATGAGTCTAGGGAGAAAAGATCCTATCTTTTTTCTGATGGTACCAGACTTGAAAATTTGGCTTTCTTTACCTTGACCATGCTATTGGAAGCACAATAGTAGCCTCCCTACAGCCATGGAGTTCTTACTGCTGTGTGAATCACTTCCACTCATCCAGTGAGGAACATCAGGTGTTCAGACCCTTGAGTTACATTTTTTTGAGAGTAGGATTGAAACCATGTTTACACAGAAGTCCTGAAGTGTGTGTATATACATGAACTCGCGTCTTTCCAGATAGGAGTCTTGCTTTCATATATGTGCAATAGTATTTCTAGGGCTTTATATGTTCAGAAGTTTGCTTGGTAGTACAGTATCTACTGTTACTTTTACAAGAAACTATTTTGGTTGATAATGTTTGTTTCTATGATCATTAAGGTAATCCTGTTCTTCACACAGGCCGTGAATCCAAAATGATTAGGTAATGCTTTGATGTAAAGGTTTGGTGCTTTCCTCATGTTCAGTTGGCACAGACTGCTACTGAGCTTTTTAAGTTTGTTTAAAGTCTATTGAAGTTATAAGAGAACAAAAGGTAGTATTTCATCTCTGACCCTGTCCCCTTGGACAAAAATGATGAATCTGTGTTTTTAGTCTGAAGCACAGTATGAGAATTTTCATTGATTAATTATTCTGTGCTTTAAGATTGTTTCTTTCTGAGGGGAATGATAGTTACTTACTCCTTTTTTCTTTTTTTTTCCTTTTTCCCCCTTTTTTTTCCTTCCCCCAAACTGGGTGTATTTTGCCCTTTTTTTTGTAATTTGATTATTAGGATTAAAAATTTTAGAGGACTCTTAGTTCCATCATCAGAAGATTAAATAACCTTTTTTTTTCCTGTAACTTTTCTGTAAGAAAATATTTACTAGAAAGAGTTATATTTTAATGTCTACAAGTAAGCTCTATTTGAATGGCAAATAACTTTCAACCATAAACAGGGAACTTTCTAAATAACTGTTTCGTAACACTGAAGAAGTGATACATGCAGATCTCTTCATACTGCTATAGTTAGAATATTTTGTTGAAACTAAGGTGCTGGGCTCTTCCATAATATGCATTGGTTTATGCTTTCTAGGGAGAATTCTCAAGACTTGAGAAAAGTTATGTAGACACTGAGTATTTAAAGATGGAGTGATTATTATTGTTCCATTCTGTAACATACTGCAGACCTATCTTTTAAGTAAGACATCTTTTTTTGGTTTTGTTTCCCTCAGGTTCAACATGGCAAGTACATTGCAGGACACAGCTACACTTGAAGATTCTCAATCAGAAAATGTTGATGCTAAGCTGTCCTTTCTACCTGAAAGACTGAGAAAGAAACTGCTTCCATTTCAGGAGAAAGGCATTGTATTTGCACTTCAGAGAAGTGGCAGGTAAAATCTTTATTGTGTCATATACTAAATATAATTATTTCAGGTAATAATAATGTAAATTTTACACAGGCTGTGCAAAACCAGCAGCTCTTAAGTGGGTTATATTACAGAAAGCTTACTTAAACTATAAGCTAACATGGTTTAAAATGAGGGTTTGTTTAGGTTGTTTTTTTTTTCCCCAGAAGATGAAGAAATGTTTAATAATGCTTTATGCAAAAGCGAACTGTAGTATCAAAGATCTCCTCCTGTAAGAGGAGGTTGATATCAGGACTATTCTTTTTGTCATGTTAATAGAGAATTCCTAAGTTAATTCACATTTGTTTCTTTAGTTCTTAATGGTGTGGTAGAGCTGTTAAGAGAATGACTAACAGATCTTGATGCATCTGTGTGTTATTCTATTTTAAATTTGGTACAATTCTGGCATGTAATCAGAGTGTTCTGGAGCTCACTGAGCTGCAGCAGCAGAGCAGAAGAAGCCTTAGAGAGTCCTCAGTTTGCAAGTGCAGCAACTGATAGAGTAGGCATTCAACAACTAAGTACCTGATAAATGAGAAAAATAGTTTATGCAACAGGAAATATTTTGCTGAGTCAGAGCCTGCTACTGATTTATAGGGCAAAGAAAAGGGAAATATTATTTCTATGTTTATAAATTTTAGAAAATTTAGGCAATTGCAACCTAAACCCATGAAACAACTGTATGTTGTTCTCTTGGAAAGCAATGATATTTTAGAGGTCTGGTACAAATGAAATCGCTTTAGCTTAGGTTTTAAAGAAGTTAGTTTCTGATATTTTGCTGTCTTGCTCAGAACAAGAGGCTTAGGGCCTCAGGGGGTTCCTTGCTAACATTTGTGAATTTTTCGCAGGTGAAAATAAATGTGCCTCTCTTTTGCTAAAGGTGAAAAATTGGAAAGGAAGTGTTTATCTTCAGTTCTTGCAGTTATATGGACCTTCAGATCAATTCAAATTTCCTCTAAAGTTTTTCACTTTAATTCTATTCATTTGGGCAAAAACCTTCAACAGTTACTACATTGCTGTCTTCAGGGAATGAAGCATGCCATCTGTTTAATGCTGCCAGACTAGTAGGTAGCAGAGCAGAAAGATGAGCCCAGCCGCTAACATGCAAGCCTGAGATTTAAAAAGCTTTATGCTGTTTTGGCATTAATTTCTATCTGAGCACTGGCCATGTTAGGCACTTCCCTGCTGCACAGTGTGACTGTGAAAATGAATGCAGACAGTTTTAATTGATGGCTGAGACTTTGATAGAATAGACTGCAAAGTCTACACTGGAGTTGAATTTAATAAATCCAAAGCCCTTGGCTACCGTATTTTGGTGGATCTGATTCTAATAAAGGGAAATGAGGCTTACATAGTATGCAATCGAAGTGCATTTGTATATACACATAGTGAAATTACAAAAGATGCTAAATGTGTGTAGTTTCTTAATTAGGAAGCTAGCGGATCTGTTTGAGAGTAGCATAATCTTTTGCAGCCTATTATATAATATGGAAGTTCCTCAGGAAGCAGCTTAACTGTAGAACTAGATGAATTTTAATCAGATATTTCATTCTTTTTGTTTGAGAAGTAACAGTTGCCTACAATAAGTATCTGAACTGGTATGGAATACCTAGGCTAGTGACTCTGTCAAAAGGAAAATTAATTATTTTCATTAGGGTTATGAGCTTTATGTTATTTTCTTTTCTTGAAACCCTTCATTAACAAAAGACAATTGAGTAGTATGGCATCGATGGTTTTACTGTGGCATGTATATGGAAGTATTTTCATCATTATTGCAAGAAACCTTATTCCTTGGCATGGCAAATTCTTTGTCTTAGTTGGGTCAAATTGAAGAATTGTGTGCACACTTTCAGCCAGCCTCTATGTAAGTAAAATGTATTAAGTCAGACTTTCCTGAGGAGTATTTATTAAATCTGTCCCTTGCTCAGGCAGATCTAATTTTCTTTCTGTCCCAAAACAGAGAACAAGAGCCTCTGCTGCTTGTAGCTGAATTTTCTTATTAGTTTGTCAGCCTTTGGCTCACCCAAGTCTTTTCCTTTTGTGTACACCATAATGATTTAAGCCTTCTTCCAGTATTCCCAGTGGTATATTTTGGCAGGGTCTGGTACTTTTCTATAGAAATGTCATTTCTAGTTTTTAAAATACATAAACATGGGACTAGAAGTAAGCAGTACGTGCATCTCCTCAGGCTATGTACTCTTCTCTGCAGTCATCACGTAGTCCATGCTTTGCTGTAGTGGTAGGAAACTGGTGCAGAGAAAGTGTTCTATTGTTGGCTGAAGAGATTTAATATTATTTTAGGTTAGACAAGCACCCAGTGTGAAAAGGGGCTTATTATTAGAACAAACTTTCATTTGTAGCATGGAAGGGGCTTAGAGTAAGCTATTAATTCCTTTTTCTTTTCCTGGAGAGTAAAATAAATACGCTGTTGTGATTTGTGCTTTTGGTTCATTCATAAATTAATTAAAGGCTTTTTCAGTGCATGCTCCAAAGGCATCATGTAGACTAACAGAGACTACCTAACACTTTTCCAGAACTAGTAATTTTAGACCCAACAAGATAGTGTGTAGTTAACATATGCTAAGATACCTTTTAGCTCACAGGCATGCCTTAAAGGTAAATAACTGCATGGCTGCTTACTCTTTACTAGAGATTATTCTTCAGAAATGCACTTGTGAATAGATACCTAGGGATAGAAACAGTGTTTGGTCTTTAATGTGCAGAAAAGATGGGTGCACACAAATTCTGTCCTTGAAAACTATTTTTATGCTTTTCTTTCAGGAAAATTGTAAGTAACTTTTGAAAACGGCATTAATATGTATTTATTTATTTATGTGTGCTTTAAACTATCTTAAATAGAAAGCAACAAACTTGTCTCAGGAATGAAAACTCTTAGCAATGGGCTTACAGAATATTTGGGACTGTTGGGATCAGTTGTGTGTATGCTGTTGGGGGGCAGAAGTGAGTGATTCTCTCTGCTCTTTGCTGGTTATTAGTCATAGTTTGGCAGATGTGGGCAAATCCCCATTTCCTAAGAGCTCAGGATAACATAATCAATTGCAAATGAAGAGGCATAAACTGAAAACCTCAAAGATGTCATCTTGCTTATTGGATTTAGTTGTTCTGAGCAAGAGTGTAATTTTAAGCCCTATTTTATTCTGAGGCAGACTTCATAATGAAAACCTAAACAATGTGAGAAATCACTGGCCAATAGTCAGGTGTTAGTGGATGGGAGGTGGCAGTATCAAAGCACAGTGCTCTGGAAAAAGTAATAAAAGTTTGGGCAAAATACCCAAGATGCAGAGATAATGGACAAATGGCTTGATTGTACAGATAAGGATTGTATTCAATGTCTTTTGAGCACAGATCTCTCTGTGGATATTGATAATTTTTACTGTTGCTTTCAGTAGTATGTGTCTTTCTATCATGTATTCTTGTTTCATAACCTCTCTTTGTAGAAGTGTGCGACATCTGTCTTGTATTACAAAGAATTTGTTTACCTGAATATACTGTAGAAGTGACAAGCATGCTACTGTTTGGAAATTAGCTCTCTTGCTACTGGATAAATTGTATATTGTATTCATATTGTACAAACTGTATCACTAAATGCTTTATCAAGTTTTATAATAAACACTGTCAGCATGTGATTTGCAAACATCATTACTTAGCATTGCTTGCCTTCTTGATGGTATCTGAAAAAGATGCCTTCAGGCACACAGAGAACTTTTTTCCTTGAAATGTTGGCAGAACAATTTGTTTAGGTTGTCTTGCTTGTGGACGTGAAAGAGGACTTGGAGTTATTTACCACTCATGAAATTAGCTTTTCCATTATAATTATGTGTACAAACCATTTTACTGGGGCAATCTAGTTTCCTGCTCTATTTTCTTCTCACTTTCTTACAGAAGGATCAAGTGCATTAATATTGTAGCTTCTATTTTTTTTTTGGGGGGGGACGGGGGTATATATAAATTTATCTAAATATTGAAATGCTTATTAATATGTTTACCATGATCTGTATTTTACTACAGTGCTTATTTATAGATAATTTTTGCTTTATAATGGTACTTTTTTAGGTTTTAGAGGTACTACATTAAGCTATATTTATATGTTCTGGAGCATGTGATTTTTAGTTTCCCCCTTCATGTTGGTTTGATGTTGTTCATTGAATATAGACACAGTAAAAAAGAGGTGAATGACAATGAATGGCAGTAACATGGTATAGAGTTCCAATCTGGCATTAAGAGCTATCAGTTTTAATGAAAGGGTATTTGTCTTTTTAGCAGTAATTTTCTGGAGTATGAAAAAATTGTAGTCTTTAATGTTGTTTTGGATAGTAGGCTACAGACAATCATTACGATAGTGAGCTCATTAGAGAATGGAGTCTGAGTGTCCCCTATCATGAGTCAGTTGCCTGCACTTCAAAATAGTACATTTTTTCCATTGATTATGTCCCATCCCTAGCAAGCTACACAGGAGAAACATATAGTTAATTCTTCATTATTTAAAACAGATTTTTAGTTTAAAGACTTTATCAATCTTTATAGAAATTAACTCCCCCCTCCCACCCTCAAAGTAGACCAGAAAAACAGGCTCAAACCAAAATTTAGCTTATGAACACTGCTAAAAGGTTCTAGCTCCAGTTCCTCACTCAAAAGGTGAAGTCTTGCTGAGGTTTTAGTAGTTGCATCATAGAAATGATAGCTCTTGGTGCAGAAACAAATAGAAATATTTAGAAATACCAGCTATAGTATAGCCTTTTGTAGGGTCAGAAATTTCTGATATAAGTCATATTTAAATTGTTGTGTGAATTTCTACAAGTTTGTTTAGCTTCCTAGAGTGGTAATAGGAGGGAGTGATGAGAATTCACAGAAATTGAGTCGATATCTGCATCACGGTAGACTTGCATTCCCCCCCACCTTGAAATAAAAATTCTCAAGTTCTCAGAAATTCGTATTCTGAATCTGCTTTGTTGTATCTCATTCAGCCTGCCTGAACATAAAGACACCCCTCTATAGTCTGCATGGCCAGTGCATTGGGCAGGAGTGGGGAGGGGTAAAAATGTGTCTTTTAATTGAATCTTTTAGATCTTGAGGGAGAGGTTAAGCTTTCTTTGTCTAGACTCTGAATTAGATAGCCTGAATTAGGTGAATTCTTCTGTATTTGCCGTTATGGAGTATGAAAGGTATCATTCCTGTTTGAGCTGAGTGTCTAAGGAAGGTATATTTCTAGCTTATGGATGCTGGTATAATAAGAGAAAATATGTTCAGTCTACATTTACTTCCATGCGCATTTCAGTTTGTGCTAGATTACTAGGTCGTTTTCTCTTACACTTGTTTAACTACTTTTCCCTTTTATTTTTGTAATTTTAACTGAGTTTAGTTCTGCTTTTTATGTTGTCTATTAATCTTTTTCTCCTGTATAATGCCGCTGTTGTTTTCTTGTCTCGTATTGCCTTTTTAAGTTACTAGAGCTTTGCTTTTATCTTTACTACTTTTTGATCCTTGATTACTGATTGGTTTGCTTTTTTAGTGTATTTCTTTTCTCCAGTTTCTTGTCCCTGATAGTAGGTATGTATAAAAAATTCCAGAGAAGAAAATAGATCTTTCTTCCATTTCGAAACACTAATCTTATATGCATCTTTACGTATCTGTTACTGTTTACATCTGATTTCTTTGTCCTTCGTTTGAAAGTTCATAGGTTGCTGCAAGTCTATGTTGTGATTAAAAGCAAGACTAACTGCTTTCTACCATTGTCTAAAATAATCTATTTTTTCAGAATCAGCTACATGGTTTAATGGGACACTTATCAAAAATATTTTACAGGTTACTATTGGATTGTTCCCCAGCATTATATCTCAGTATTTCTCTTCTGAAAATTATGGTGTTATTTTCAGTTTAGTTTTGCTTTACTCTTTTCATTTCTTTAGTCCTCACAACACTGCAGTCTATTAGTTTACTTCATGTCTTAGTTTAACTTAAGGAAGTAGCATACAACTTCTTTTATGCAGTGAAAACAATAACCATTGATTTCTGAAGGGAGAAAAACGTAACAGAAAAGATTGGCATGGAGAGTTCATATTTTATGGAGCTATAGCTGTTTGATAATTATCAGTATATCGTCAGTACTTATAAGATTATGTACTGAGTATTTATACTGATAGTTATCCATATTTATGGAGAACATTTATAAGAAAAAGTTTTCTTCAAGTTTTATTCATACTGTGCAATTTTGTACTGAATAAGTTGCTGGAAACCCTAGTTAGCATTCTGACTTTCCTTGCAAGCATGTAACAGTGACTGTCTATCATTCTTACGTGCTGCATGTAAGGATGTAGAACTGGTTTAAGTACCAAACAGAATAGTCTTTAATTACTCCAAATTCTGTAGTATCACTGTTGTTGGGAGACTGGAGTTCATTTAAATTCTTACTATTAAACTTGTGACCAATTTGATCTTAAGATGGAGAGTTCAGAGTTTAACATGAAGAAAGTAAATTCAAAACCAGACAAGATGAAGTTAATCATAGTCTCTTCTGGGAGATCTGCTTATTCTCTCTGTTACACTGACTTTGACAGACACCAAATTACTTAAATTGCATATTAGAAAAGGAAATTCCTTGCACTTTTTTTTTTTTTTTTTTTTTTGAGGGGGGAAGGCATTTTCGTGTGGGTTTTTTTTTTTTCTGGGGGTGGGTTTTTTTGTTTGGGGTGGTTTTTTAGTCATGTCTAGGATTGTTTCTAGGAATGTTTCATTTTTATTTTAATTTGTACTTGGTGACTTGCAGCATCAGGTGCCATAAAGAAGTGTCTCTATTTGTAGGTCTTCAGATCATAGAGAGCTGGGAATAAAACAATTATAATTTTTTAATGTGATTTCTGTTTGTATTCTCAGTAGATTGTAGTTAGATAGTCTGAAAGAGATGTTTGAAACAAGGCATAATTGCTAGATCAAGAAATAAATCCTTTATTCCAACATATTCAGGAACTAATTTTAGGTATATGAAATGGGGGTCAAACAGTTAATACATTTCAGCAATTAAATATGGAGTATTTCTGTGAGTACTGTGTTTTTAAAGAAAGGTTTCTTTTTTTAAAGACATTGGTTTGTAATGTTTCAGAGTTCATTTTACATCTGAGAAGTGCTGAGAGAGAGCTAGCTCACAGAATGAGGTTCAGATGCAGGAAGTCTGAATGAGAAACTGGGCCAAATTCTGCAGCGCTGTCATGGCCAGGGAGGCTTGTTTGGAAATGATGCTGGAGGAACTGGGAGGTAATTCAAATGGAACAAAAAATGCATTGTCAGAAAGCAAATGTAGAATGTCATTTGGGAGAAGAACTTTGTGAGGTAAAAATAATATTTAAGAACAGAAAAAAGCAGTGGTAGTAATCTGAGGAATTACCTGACTTTTAGCAGCAGGAATAGAAAAGAGATTTTTAGAAATGAAGAGCACAATGCGTTGGACAGAAGAACCAAGTAAGACTATGACTGTAGGTAATAGGTTGTCAGCCATGATGGAGAAGAGAGGAAGTGAGGGGAAGTGAGTTTAGTGTTAGCTGTGTGGAAGTTTGCAGGGGGAGAATCCACAGATTAAAAATCAGTGTGTTTAAGCATCAGGGAGAGGGCAGAATGTAAGTGATCACTTTTGAGAATGTGAGACAAGCTGGTTTCATGCAAGTGAGAAAAAACAAGGTCTTAAGCAAGTATGAGTCAAATTCTAACTGACTTAATGGCAGTTGGAAGGAGAGAGAACAGAGAGGCATAAGAGCAAACTACCCCAAAGGTAGCTGGGTAAACAATTAAAATCCACATACTTTATGATGTCTTTGTATTGTGTTGAAGGGGAAACATGTTAAAGGAGATAAATCAATGTAGAAAAGAGCAGCATAATTGCTTAGTTCAGAGATATATGTCAGGAAAGAAGTAGGATATTCTGTCAACAGCTGAATGGGTGGTTGTTTTTGAAGTATTCGGAAGACACAAAAGTATTTGGAAGTATTGGTATGGAGAAGGAGCAAAGGGTAGGAGAAAACTTAAGACTGGCTTTGAGAGCCTTTTGTACTGGAGGGAAGAGACATTGAATCTAGGAACTACTGAAAATGAAGAGACTAGATAATTCTTCTCCTTATTGCCTGATTCAGCTAACATTAAAGAAGAATGACATGAAGAGAGTAGTTCTTCTGTAGCTTTTGCACTGCAAAGCACTGCAGAGGGAGGGTCATTTGGGAATGCAGAGCTTATTGGAAAAGCTGTGATAAGTACCTACATTTCATTGAAAGTCATTAGACTGCATACTAAGGAAGACCTACTGTTGATCGCAGGTATTTCAATCATGCCATTAATACCAAGGTTAAGGTTTATAGCTTAGGTTGTCAGTAGTTGGAAGTAGTTGATGTTTTTCCAACAGTTCCAATTAACTGAAGTAAATTTTTCTTGCCCTGAATCAGCTGGTGAACCAATTTGTCTCTGAAGGCAGTGACTGAATAGGTAAAGAATTTTCACTATCACAATTAAGTGTCATCTTGACTAGAATTTTTATCAGTTAAGAGTTCAATTAATCTATTCTAAAAACCTATTGAATTGTCTGAGCTTAACCTTGAACTTAATATGTGTTATTTCATATGTCTTGGTCAAAGCTAAAATACTGGAACACACTGGCAAATATGCTCTCATAGCTTTCAAATCTTAAAGCATTTTAGATGATTTGTGCATTACATGTTGAAGAGTGTTGCAGAAAAGCATAAGACAGTACAACCGTTCTCCTCTACACTCCTTCAGAGAAACGTTAGCACCTCAGGTGTGGCAATTAAGGGCATCTTACATTAGATTAAGGATTGGCTTTTTATTATTTAGGGGTTTTTAAAATACCTGGTGTAGTTCAAGAGCAAGGGTATAATCTAGCTTAAATCTTCTGAGGATCTATTTTTGGTGAAACAACCTTGATTATTATTGCAAAGAAGTAAGCTCTCTTTGTTCTAGTTTTAGGACTGCATGCTGTGATTACTGACACACAAATGTAATGGTTGCTTGCGCAGTTTTATATAAAAATGTACTAAGTTCAGATTCCTTAAATAACCCTTGGTTAAGATGTTAGTGCTAAAGTGTTGGCTTGTGAGTAGGAGGTAAATTATATATTGTAGCGTTATATAAAACTGACTCACATGAGTAGGTGAGAATCCCAAGAATATCAGGACACCCACATTAGTGAGAGAAAGATGCAAGCTTCCTCTGTACAACATGTTCCAAAGACTGCATTAACAAAAACAGCTTTAATTCATTTGAGTAGTAACAAAATTTTTCAGTGTTTTAAGAAATGAAATGCTACTTCTTTGACTGTTTGCCTTGGAAAATGCACTTAAAAGTGAAGGAGTTTGTTCTGAAAAAGTTACCTGCAGTTCTAGCTTTTTTTCTAGATAAATAGTTGTTGAAAACTAATCAAGAAGTTAAATTATTCCCACAAGCAAGCAATAGGTACTTTGGATTTCTATACCCCTTTAGCTTTTAATCCTCCATATAAGGAAGCAGAATTGTCTATTTTAGAGAGGTTATTATTGCCCACTATTTCTGTAGTTACAAGAAACCTCTAGCACAGACTGTAGGACTTCGTAGGATTCCTGTTTGTATAGACCTTAGATACATGTCAGTGTGGTGTTAATTGGTATTCTTTCAAGAGCAAAGTTCAAAATTAGATTCCTTGTCTTTGCAAAGATACCTTGCTGAAGGAGCCATAATTTATATAAGAAACTTTAACTGTATTTTTTACTTTGTTAATATTGGTAACGTTCCCAAAGGGGTGACCTGAATGTGACTTGGATAAGAAGAAATAGAAATTATTTTGATTTAAACAGGTTTTTTTTCCCTGACACTCATTTTATGAAACTGTTTTAGTATTAATCTCTTTCTGATACGGACTATTTTCTTGTGGCTATATGACATATGCCACATGAGCTTACCCTTAGTTTCCTTCTTCTTCTCCAGTCAACTCATCTGCATAAAATTTTAGACATCTGCTTCTCCTTCTGCTTTGCAAAGTTGGTTCCAATCTTCTTGACATCAGCACAACTAGGAGCCCTTTCTGTGCTCTGTGAGGTTTGAAAAATTATAATTTCTGTCCTTCCAGAGACAGAGGTTTTCTGACCAAAGCTTTCCTAAGGCTAGGTTTTGTCTTACTGTCTTAGTTCCTTCTCCTGTTTTTTGCTGACTTCTGATTTGTCTCAAAGACTTGCTGTTGTAAGAATCTGTAAGCACATTTGTAAGCACACCTTTGCTTGGTCATTGATACCTTTACAGGACTGTTCTGATGATGCATGCTAACCCCTGATACCTGCTTCTGTGGTTCTGACTCATCTGACTAGTCCCTTAAATTACATGATTCTTCACATTTAGAAGAAAGCTTCAGACACAGTGATAGGTTTTGTGTATAACCTCAGGTGCTTGCATTTTGGACCTATGTGCACCTGCAGTGAGCCAATACAGTAGACTTCTTGCTGTCTTCTCTGCATGCATATTCACTTACCAGGATACATTCTCAAATAAGCTTCCTGGTTTGCTCTTTGTGTTTGCATTTTAATGGAAAAAGTAGTTTTATTTTAAAGCTAATACATCTTGAAATGAAAGGGTTTTTAAATCGTAGTGGAGACCAGACTATGTAGTTTCCTTCTATTTATGAAAGATACTACTGTGTCTGAAGCCCATTGCTAATCCTAAAACTGCAAAAGGGTTACGAATAGTAGGAAGATTGTAGCAGCATCTGCAACACATTCTGGTGAGATTCTAATGCTTTCTGTTAGGAAAAAATAGCAGATTTCCTTGATAAATGGACAGATATTCAAATGCTAGCCACAGGATTCACTATGAAGAAGGGAAACATTTAAAAATCAAATGGGAAAGAATCTGAAAGACTGCCATTGACTGGTGCTTTTTGCCTGGTTGGGCTTGGCTGCTGAGAGTAAGTGTAACTGAGACATCTAAAATGATTTTTTTTCCTCTGCTTTTCTGAAACTTTTGTCCATGTGGGCTGAGCTTATAACAGGATATGAAACTGTGTATCATAGCTCTGATTTATATTCTTGGATAGAGCTATTATTAAGGTGTCATATGAACAGATGGGATATGAATGATGAAGCTCAGATTGGGTAACTACCGGTTGAGAGGAAATGACTAATTGAACTTCAGAGAACAAGAAGTCTGTCTTCTTGCAGTCAAAATACATGAAACAAAAATACATATTTGTCCCTTCAGTGTAGCTGAAGATCTGTTTCTTCTGCTCTGACAGCATGGAACCTTTATGTTCATGTTGGCAACTTGTCTGACTGCAATAATATAGAACATCCTGAAGTTTGTTTTAAATAGAAGCTGCATATTTTCAAGATTATGTAAAGCAAAATGTAAAGTATTGCTTTTTAACAGATTAATGCAACTATTAGATCTAAGTTCTGTGTGATTTCAACTATAATGACAGGAAAGTTCTTTACATTTCAAATCTAATTGTGGTGATTATAAATGGGAAACAGTTGATTACTTCCTTCTCAGTAATATAAGCTAATTTTTATTGCCCTAGAGCCTAATGAAAAAATTTTGGACTTCTCATATTTTGTAACTACATTAAGCAGGCATTTTAGTGTATTATATTTATTCTAAAACTGTGAACGTTACAGAGGATAAATGCCCTAAAATGCATTCAGTCATCAAATAATTTGAATATCTTCAGCTTACACTTAAAATAGTTTCATTAACTTCTACTTACAAACTTACTTTTTGTGTAATTTTAAAACTTCTATCAAGTGTGTCAGTAATGTTAATTAATTGGCAATTTTAAAACTGTAGCACTTTAGGAATTAGAGTATAAACAGTGTGAATCAAAGCAGTGATTCATGTTGCTAACTATTCTAACACAGGGCTTAACACCTTCAGATACTCTTAACTGGAGCTTTAAAAACAGTTTTGTGCACCTGATTAATATGAAGCAGATATGTGTAGCTGAATGTTTAAATGACTAAAAAACTATGCATTGCAAGTATAGGAAGAAAATCCAAGCTACTTATGAAAAGCATTGAGTGGGGGAAGACAATGAATACTTAACTAAATAGCAAAATATCACTATAGATATGTAATTTCTAAGCATATGGGTGTTTCTGGGGAATCTCTCCTTGTGTTGGTAGTGCAGAAACAAGGAAGATAAAACTGTGTTGATCACTTTACACTGATTATCTTTTAAGAGTGGTTATTTTATAGATAAAATGATGGCAGATACTCTGTACTTCATTTACCAGCAAGAACATGATGAGTTTCTATAAATATTTATAAGCTGCTACATAAGAAATTTCACTTCAGACATATTAAGTGGAAGTTAAGACATGAAAAGATACTCTATAGCAGCAAAGATTCTATGAGCACAGTCTGAATATGAGTGCAAAAAGAAAAATGAAACAGCCTCTTATTCTTCAGCAGATACTCATCACCAAAATTTAAGTGGCTACACTTTGCTCTAATGAAAAAATCTACTTTTATGCAAAAAAACATCTGTTCTCATGGTTGACATGTTTTTAAGGCTTTTTATTTTAATTGCTATTCGTCTTCTAATTGTCAAAGCAATTTGTAAATGACTGTGAATTTCTTCATTTTAGCTTGTTGTCCTGAAAAAAAGAATGAGAGTCCAAAGAGTTAGTTCACATATGCCAAAGTATAGTGCAGTTGGCTCTTATGTATTCTAACTGATTTTTGTGTGTCTGAACTGGCCTAATTAGCATTTTATTATTTATGCAGTTTGACTAAAATATAACTTGATATACTGAGAAATACTGTATTTGTCAGCACAAGTTGGCAAGGAACATTTGTATTCCTGTCCTCTTTACCACACTTCCTTACTACCAGATGCTACTTGGATGCAATATACTCTCGGTTATTGCTGTATTTTTACATTTGCTCTGATATCCTTATACTATATTGCTGAAGGTGGTCTTTGGTTTATTCTTGAGATGCCTCTGCTCTGTAGCTAACTGCTATAGTCTTACTCATTTTCTACATTTGTGTAAGGAGTTTAAAAACCCCTGCAACACTAGGTTATTGTGCATTCCAATTAATTTCAGGCTTCAGTCTGTTTTTAAAAAACATGATTATTTTACTGAAAGCTGTTGATCTCTGAAAGAATCTGCAAAAAGAAAGACTTGGGTTTGTAAACTTCAGGCAATTAACAATGAGTATTAAATAAAGGAAAAAAAAAACAGTTTTGAAGTGAGCAAAAGATAACATTATTTTTAAATTAGCATTGTATTTTAGTTGTCTGTAAATAGATGTCTTTGCCCAGCTGCAAATCATAGGCATTAAGGCCCCGCAATCATGAGTCACCACAAAAAATAATTCTTTTCCTGCCTTTTTCCTTCATAAATCTTTGCAAACTTGGGGATTTGTTTTGTTATGTTTTCTTCCTCTAGCTTCATCGCTCCATCCTTAACAACTGGGTGGGGAGCTGTGGTTACAAAGGTATTGCAAATAGATAGTTTTTACTTACAAAAATTAAGTTATGTAAGATATATTTTGAATTATTTTTGTTAGTTGAAAGAAACTGATTAAACTTACAGTGGCAAATGGAGTGAGCAAACAGCAGTATACCATGTTTCTCAGAATATCAAACATTTATCTTGTATATCATGTCTGGAAAATGCCAGTATACATCTTCTGCTGAGATTTCTATTCTGACCACAGAAATGTCCATTTTGGCCCCATGGCAATATGCGTGTTATTAGGCATAATGACAGCTCTAATTAATCATTAGTGTAAAGAGGCTGGGATTCATGCAGAAAAGACTTCCATTGGGGTTTTGGGTAGCTACACTAACTTCAGAGTACATACCATTCAGGAGCAGTTCCGTATTACTTTAGAAGATTTTCGGTATCAAAATACAGAACAGTTATGTCTTGGTATGTTAAATTTTATTATAGACAAAAAGACCTGGAAGATCTTTCCTGTTTTTTCATAGAAGGAGCATTGCATTTCAGTTACATGGTGCAGTGGGTGCACATCTAGCTATGTGGCATAGGAGTACAGGAAGTTTCAATTTCCCTAGAAGATGCAGTGGCTAGGAACAGACTATGAAGAATTCATTCAGAGCAATTCATCAGGACTAGTTTGCATCTGTGACTGGAAGCTACTGGAGATAATAAGTGGAAGCCACAAGACAGAAGGATGCTTCAGTCAAGGGGAAGACATAGTGGCCTGTGAAATTTATTTCCTTCCAGAGCTTGAAATATTTCATCATTCCTGAGACATGGCACCTTTTTTCTGTCAGTAAACATCTATAAGTACTCAAGCCAAGTGATGGACTGCATTGAGCTGTCAGTCTATTGCTGTCGCTTAGTTCAATCAAGAACACACTCATTGCTGTATTCTCAGTCAATGGTTTGGCTAAGCGTATCCCCTTTGTGTGGCACTATGATACCGACTGGTGGGAGTGATTCTTCCAGTTAGCTTTTTATGACAATTTAGAAAATTATATAAGACTTGAAAAACTTCCCAGGTTACTTAGTCATTGGAGAATTCATCTAATTGCCAGTTGCCTAACTGCAGCCCAAGCAGGTAGTGCTATGAAATTGCAGAAATTCACACTTTGTGCCCATTTCAGGTCTTGCCTTGGAATTCCCTGAAGTTGATTCTAGTCAGAAGATACTTAGTAAGTCTGTATCTTCGTGCAATCCAAGGTTGCTATAGGAGAAAAGAGAAATTTTAAGTCATCTCCTTGTTGAAAGACTTAACAGGAGTAGGTTGTTTCCTCACTTCCCTCTTATCTTCACAGTTTTTGCTTGGACTTGTGCCTTCCGCTGAATTCATTAGTGTGTGTGAATTTGATATATGTATTTTATCTAATAATTACTAGAGATGGAACAAACTCTTGTAATTCTTTTGATAATGCTTTTGAATTGCGTAGGTTTGTTGGTTAGATTTTGGGGGTTTTTTGTTTGTTTTAGTGTTGGGAGGTTTTTCCAGCTTGGAAAAGTGTGTAAAGTAGTAGAGGTAAAAGTCTGTGGAGTAATTGAAAGCTGAGATTGTAAAATAACTGTGGGTACACATTTGGAAAGATGCATTATCCATTTAATGGTTTAACTAAATGTCCATCAAATAATTTCCTTTATCCTGCATCCAGTCTGAAAGATTTGATGAAGAAGCTTGCGTGGGCTGGAAACATTTAAGTTCTCTAGACCCTACTTGAGTTAAGAATGTATGTACTAAATAACTGACGTAAACTAAATAACTCAAAATACCTGTAAGAAATTCATATCAAAGATGACATTTAATGTTTGGAAAATGTAAAGATGCTGAACAGAATGTGCTAGTTTTGACTGCAGGCTTGGAATTATCAATGTCTTTACATGGCATAACATTAAGTAAATGACTCCAAAATGGGTAAAAAATTAAGTAAATTTTTTTACTACTTTAGCTAATACAGTTGGTGGGGGAGAGGGGTTGTCTGTTTCTGTTTCAAAACAAATGTGACAGCTCTGGAAAGCAGCTTTTAAAATCATTCTGACATACAAATAATCCATAATCGTGAAGCAGCAAAACCATTGCTGTATCTGAAAGACAAAAAATGTGAAGATGCCCTTCTTGCTTTGAAAATGTCACTTAAGATTACAAGTAATTAACCACTAGACCAAAGCAGCAATTCAGTTTTACAGTGCAAGTTCTTCAGTAATGCTAACAAACTGAATCCACATTTTTACAATAATTGGCATACTTCTTTTCAAATTCATAACAAATTTACTTTTTGCAGTTGGTATCTGTAGGAATTAAGTCTACCTTTTTTCCTTTCATTGATTCAGTAAATGCATAACTTAAAACAGTACTCACAAATTGTTTATTATGAATTTATTTTTTACATTTACTATTAATTTTTGCTTTTTTTGTCTCTCTTCTTGTTTCTTATTTAGGTGCATGATTGCTGATGAGGTAAGTGATGTTTCTGTTTCTCTAACACCATTTTTTCTTATGTGAATGTGCTTCATGCAGATGTGACTGTTTTTGTTTGTGAGATGTGGGCAGCAAGGTTGGTAATGAAAACGCCTAATTCCTGTGATATTCAAAAGATAATCTGAAAATATCTAAGCAGGGGCACAAAAACCAAACAAACAAAACCTAACTACGCACAAAGGAAAAAAAAAGAAACAAACAACAAAAAACCCCAAAGAGACCCCCACAAAACCAAGCATGAAAACTGAAATAAGCTTAAAAGAAGCTTTGAGAAAACTTAGGCAGTTATTTAGGTTAAATCTTCTCTATTACTCTTAAAAATATTAACTCAGTTGACTTACTTTATTTTTTAGCACTTTATAATTGCGTAGCTTTTTTTAATGGATCAGGAGACATTCCTGGCCCAAAGAGGTGGATTTTGAACAGGTATGCCTTCCAAAGGTGAATTTTCTTAAATGCACTGATCAAGCAGTAATAGTGAAATTCATTACTCCCATACAGTTGAAAATTTGTATTTTATTCCATGTTAGGGAAATTTGATTCCAGCATTTCTTCCCAAAGACAAAACATTTTTTTATTAGAGTATAATGTTCTTGATGTTTTGTCAATTTAAAATTTTATCGAAAAAGAAGTAATGTTTGGGAATTGATATAGTCTCGTTATTCTAATTTAGGTTTTCTTGAAACGTGAAGAGGAAAAATGAGTGTGTGTGATAGGAGTCTAACCTAGACAGGTGATCAGCTATATGGGATACAGATTCAGTAACAAGTGTGCTACTGTGAAGAGACCTGCCATTTATTCCCTGCTCATTTCAGCTCAGTTGCCTGGACCATCACCAGTGACTGGGCAGTCTGAGTTAGTGAGACAGCTGTGGCAACCAACAAAAAAAATAACATTTTTTCTTTTTTTTTTTTTTTTCCAATTGCATGTGTTTTCAGCTGGCTCAAGCACTACTGGTGACACTAGGGGCGCTTGCAGGAAAATTTTAATGAAAAATTGGCAGTTTTGAATGGAAACTTAGTATTGTAGTACTTCTCTGGCTTTTTTTTCTTTCTAGTAATAGTAGAAATATTCATTATGTTTTCTTCTATACCTGGGAAATCTCCTCATGATATAATAACATCAGTCCATTTAAACTTAATACTGAGGATATAAATAAGTTGTTCTTTTATGTCTGTACCATGAGTAGTTAGATAGCAGCAAATCAATTGAAATATCCACTGGATAATCCAAACTTCAAGACTGCTTTAGTAATCTTAAAGTGAAAGGATACTTTAAGGCCAGTCTCTGCTTTAGTGCTTAACAGGAGTCTGGAAATGTCTCATGTCACATGAACAAATAGAGAAAATAGCTACATTCTTTGATAAAATCTTGAAGGTTTTATTTTTTAAACAAACCCCTAAATTCTGAATCTTATATTCATCTATTGTTATCTATATTTATAAGTCATTATATGGGAGTGTTCTTACCTCTACAATATGAAGCAAGTGCTTTCTTGTTAAATATGTATCTATATATTGTGTCTTTACCCTTCAGCTTGTCTGTAACCTGAATTCTCCACTAGATGGACTTCCTCTTCTGTGGTAAAGAGAAACTGGTAGCCATGGTGAATGAAAGCAGTAGTTTCTTTTTGTTGACCTCCTGGGTCAAAAGTCGAGTTCTTCATATAGATCTTCCTTTGTTCTTCAGTTGCCTATGCAACTTAGCATAAAGTTGTCATTTCTATTTTAAGAAGACATCCCTTATTTTTCTTTCCTTTGCATAGTTTTTTTAAAATGTTTTTGGTAGCTTAACAAGTTAAAGAGTTTGATCTTTATAGTCTACCCTACTAAGGCCCTGAAAAGAAACTCTTCTGAAATGAATGGAAATGCTTCTTTCAGCTTTAGTGAGCTAACAAGATAAAAATATATGTATTAATCCATTTAAAGAGAAGCATCTACTTTCATAAAATATGATCTGTGGTAACAAATTGACAAGGAAATAGATACTATGCAGGTAGCTCTTTGGCTTTGTTTCCTTTATCTGGTTCTGTCTTTGCAGAATAATTTTGATGGAATGGAATATTCTTTCTAAGCAGAGACTTCTATTTTTAATTTTTATCTTTTCCCAGATGGGGCTAGGTAAAACAATTCAAGCAATTGCCATCGCCTATTATTATAAAAACGAATGGCCTCTCTTAATTGTAGTACCTTCATCTCTGAGGTACCCTTGGGTTGATGAGATGGAGAAGTGGATTCCAGAACTCTCTCCAGATGATATCAGCATCATTCAGAACAAAACTGATACTGGGTGAGTAAAGTTTTTTGTTCTTCTGCAGACAAACTTGTTCAGCCCTGCTCTCCTCAAGCAAGGCCACCTAGAGCCAGTTGCCCAGGACTGTGTTCAGGTGGTTTTTAATATTTCCAAGGATGGAGACCCCACAGCCTTTCTGGACAGCCTGTGCCAGTGCTCAGTCACATTTGCAGTAGTAAAAAAAAAAATGTTCCTGATGTTCAGAGGGAACTTCTGTGTTTCAGTTTGTACCAATTGCCTCTGGGCCTGTCACTGGGCACAATAGAAAGGAGCCCAGCTCCATCTTCTTTACACCTTCCCTGCAGGTATTTACATTAGTAAGATCCCCCCAGAGTCTTCTCATCCCTAGGCTGAACAGTCCCAGTCAGCCTTTCCTCACAGAAGGGGTTCTCCAGGCCCTTAATAACCTTAATGGCCCTTTGGTTTACTCTTTCCCGTACATCCATGTCTCTCTTGTACTAGGGAGCCCAGAACTGGACACAGCACTCTAGGTGTGGCCTCACCAGTGCTGATAACAGGGGAAGGATCACCTCCCTCAATCTGCTGGTAATAACTGTTTAATGCAGCTGAGGATACAATTTACCTTCTTTGCTGTAATGGCACTGTGCTGGCTCACGTTCAACTTAGTGCCCACCAGGACCCCCAGGTCCTTTTCTGCTAAGCTGCTTTCTAGCTGGATGGCCCCCAGAATATAATGGTGCATGGGGTTTTTCCAAGATGGTGGACTATCTACTCCTTGTTGAAATTCATGTGTTTCCTGTCAGCCTTTTTCTCCAGTCTGTTGTGGTCCTTCTGGATGGAAGCATGACCTTTTGGTGTGTCAGCCACTCCTCCCAGTTTTGTATTATTATATTATAGTTGTAGCTCATCCCCCTTAAAGTTGAGAGGTCTGGTGAGGTGTCCCTGCCCATGGCAGGGAGGTTGGAACTAGATGATCTTAAGGTCCTTTCCAACCCTAACTATTCTGTGGTTCTTGAAAAATAGCAAGTGCTCATCTGCTGAAAATTAGGTTACTTCAGTGTGTCTTGAACTGAACATCACAGTTATTTTTCAACTCTGATGAATTACCTTGTGTTCATTAGCTTCTGTAAAACAATTTGAACACATTTTTAGAAAACTTTTGGTATATGTTTAAAACAAGATAGTAATTACTGTTAACATTCTATTTAGCATACTGAGAAAATTTGTGAGTTAGAGTAAGTATTCTCTAAATAACTGAAAACATCATCATGTCCTAGGCTATCTTTAGATTTAATAACATGAATTCACCAAAGAGAGACTTTCAGTCTTGTTTGTTATTCTAATAACTCTCCTATTACACGGAATTACAAGGGTATTGTTTAGTCCGCTCTACTGTAAATGACATGCTTGATTTCATGGTAATGTCTAGATGTTGTTCTAAAACTTCTGGGTAAGGGAGACTGATCTTCATCTTGTCTGGGGAGTATCAGAAAGTAGCTTGGCCTCCAAGATGTGCAGATGGGATGGTAGCTTGGAACCTTCTTTGTGGTAACAAGAGAAATCCAAATGAAAATGCATTTTAAAGGTAGTAGTTGCTACTGATAGTCAATATGTAAGTTTATCACAGGAATATGGGAACTAAAATAAGGATTCAACAAGTCTTTTTTTTTTTTTTTTTTTAACCTATTTAGCTAAAATGCACACAAACTTAATGCTTATAGTGCTGAATGCAGAAAGGAGAAATGTGGAATAGGGAAAATAATGGCAGAAGTAAGTGACAAACAATTCTGTTCATTTTCTCTCTTTAAGATTTTTAAAAGAAGTAGACCTTAACCATTATCACTTCTATTCAACAGCAGGGGAAGAGGAAAACTTGGGTTTATGCTTGTTTTAACTCCCAGGAGGCTTCCTGGCTGTAAGCGAGGTAGCTGTTGAACTAATTAATATTTTAACATTAAAAAATGTTTTATGCATTTGCAAGAAAATGCAAAAATGCAGCTACCAAACTTGGTTTAGCATTTTGTAACATTTTGTTTCCATATGTTCAGCTTGGATTTCTCTCTGTTCCATACTTGCTTTTCTTCAAAACTTTAGCAATGAAATTTACTGCTTGAATGTTGTTTAACTTAAACAGATTAAAATGTACTTAGGCATCAATTGAGGTTCTTATAATTTCTAACAAAATTTAAAATTGGATGTTCCTTGACTAAATTGATTCCATCAAGAATAAATAATTTTGTAATTTTTTTTTATCCACCCTTCACAAAGGGGTAGGGGAAGTACTTGTTTTCCCAGTTGATAACATTTATCTGTGCAGTGACAGCCAGAATCTGTAGTGCATTGATCACAGTGCTGGTACTCTTAACCATTGCCTCTTCCATACCCAGAGGCATGCACGTGCATGACTTTCTTCCTCATAAATACTCAAGGAAGCTTCAGCTTAGTTAGGTTTTTGATCTGGTGCTACTGGAGAACAAATAAAAATCATGCCAGCAGAGCAGTAGCGTCTGACAGATGGGTAGACCAGCTATGACTCTCATTCTGGTGACTTGTTTATCTAACAACTCTTAAGAGTTCCTGTGCTGCTCAAAGGCTCCTGAAGGGCTACAGTGCCCTCTAGTGATTAAAAATTAATTTGTGCCTTGGGCCTATCTATGCCTTTAAATTTATTGTAAGAAGTTCCTTTCCAACTAAACACTAAATTTTCATCTTGTGCCTTGATTTTTATTACTTCACGTGTTTGGGTGCTGTTTACATAATGTGCTCATAATGATCTGACTTGTGTAATATTTTTATCCAAAAAGTAGATTTGTCCCATGCAATACTCCTCGAAAGCAGCACAAGTTGAAGCAATGCAACCAGATAAATAAACTTCCTTTTAAATGCAATGTCTGCCTTTTAAAATGGCAATGATTTGTGTGTGATTTGTGAGTGTGCAATGCTAATATGTTTTAAACACGAAAAGCTGTTATTATTAGTTTGACAGCCCACTAATTAATCAATCATACATATGTCTTCTAAAAAAAATTAGTTTGGTGCAATTCGTTTGCTATTTCCATTTTCCTATAATGAAAATTTGCTAAGGAAACTTCTGGATTTTCTCTTTTAGGAGGATATCAGCCAGCAAAGTAACGATTCTGGGGTATGGCCTGTTAACTTCTGATGCACAGACTTTAGTAGACACCTTGTACAGGCAGAACTTTAAGGTAGTTGTGATTGATGAATCACACTACATGAAATCCAGAAATGCCACCCGTAGCAAGATTTTGTTGCCAATTGTGCAGAAGGCTCTTAGAGCTATTCTTCTTACTGGAACTCCTGCTCTAGGACGACCTGAAGAGGTATTTGACGTAGCGTTTCGGTTTTTAAGGATAGTATCAGTAATAAATGAATAATTTTGTAGTTTACTTGAATATGTACAATTACATGCATTATAACATCAAACCTGCACTTGCTGCATTAGGAAGCATTGAAGTATGAGAAACTGAAACAGTGTCTTTTGAGTTGATTGCATTGATGTTTTACAAACTTGTTTCACATGTATGCACAGGTGACTTGAAACAGTGTTTCTTATAAGAAATTAATCTTGCATGTAGCAGACTGTTGGGTGGAAGAGAAAATAAAGACCCGAAGTAGATAGTTATTTTGTTCTACAGAGAGTCCTTGGTAGATAAGAACTTGTATTAAATCTTCTGCTTGATCATCTGACACAGGAAGTCCTTTACTTATCGCTGGTCTTTTCAATATTCCTAATGTTCACTTGTATTTCATAAGTGGAAAAAAATACATCCTGTGCCTGTTGCAGTCCAGAAATACAAATTTTCCTTTGGCGGAAGTTCAACTTATGGAACTGGGGAGGAGCAGAGAGGAAATTAAAACCTACTTGGGTTTTATACTGAACCCAAGAAAACTGCCTTTATTTATCAAATGTAGAAATTAATGGAATATAAGATCTGATTTGTGTCCGAGGAACTTACAAGGGTTATATAGGTAATACTTTGCACTTTGGAGTTTCTTGTTGCATAAATAGAACTTATGCCAAGACCCTTTAATTTCATCAGAGAGGTTATATCTTGAGAAAGATATCCACTGTATGAAAAAGGGCTTGGTGTATTATGAGTGTTTGCTTAAAACTTTAAAACAAATGTTTATATCTGTGGATATGGGCAATTCTGAAACTGCCTGCACCAAAGATATTGCAACCAATCCTGGAAGATGAATTGAAGTTAGTGTACTGTGCATTGGTACGAAGATCAGTAAGCAACATTGCGAAAGGCCTTTGAAGGAAATTCCATACAAGCTTTCCTTGATCATGGAAATGGGGTCAAAACTGATGAACAAATGGAAAATGAATTGAGACATTTTTATAGTGGCACCAAAGTTCTGCCATGGCTTATAAGGCAGAGTGTAAAAAGCACTACATCTCTTTAATCAGTTCTGTGTCATAAGCAGAATCTTTCTGCGAAGTCTTTAAAAGGAATATGTATAGGAAACAAAAAACATGATTAATTTGTTTTTCTGTACTTTTATAGCAAATAATTACAGTCAGTTTCTTGTTTGACCTGGATCTATATCAAAATAGCATTTCAGCTGGGTGATTAAATTGGGTTTGGTGGGGTTTTTTTGGGGGTTTGAGTTTGAGGGATTTTTGTTTTGACTTGTTTTCTAATTTCTTTTCTTAATACTGCTTTTCAGTTCTCAACTTTTGTCCTGAAAGAAGCCTGTGAAGAATGAGATTAGGCTACAGTAATTTTCTTTTTGGGAGAAGTCACTGGCATGTGATTATGTAATATGAAAGCTTACGTGGCAGAAGTGATGCACAGTAGATTTAAGAGGATTGCGGGGGAATGCATTAATTAGCGAGCCTTCTATATTATTCTTTGTCTCTATGCTACTCCCTGCTACTTCTGAATAGTTTGTCAGATCTAGTAATGATCTTTGAATCCAGAAAGCTTTGGCAGTAAAACAGCTTATAAAGTAGGATTCTTTGTGGCTTTAGGTTCTTTAGGTTGTCTAAACTGATATTTACATCCTGCTATGGGGCTTTGAGCAACCTGGTGTAGTGAAAGGTGTCCCAGCCAGTGGCAGGGGGAGTTGGAACCAGGTCTCTTCTAGAACAAACCATTCTGTGATATTCAACAAGGAAGAAAGGCATGGAATTTCTGGTCTGTATCATTGTTGTCTGTTTTTTGAAGTAAAACTAAAGAATGAGTAGGTTTTCCATGTATTTTGAAACAGACTATTCATGGAATAGCTGCACTGAATCTTTGCAGAAGCCCATGCACCTGGCAAACGACAGAAATTGCATTTTTATGAATAACATCTTATCTATGTGTTCTTGTCCAGTATAAGTCTATTCTAAGTCATCAGCATTGTGTTACGATGTTCAGGATACTCTGTGTTTTGAGGGCCTCCCAAAACTGTCCTGTCTCAAGGCACGTGCATACTCCTGTGGAATGTTTTTGCATGCATACCAAGCTGTGTACTTTGTGTGCAACTACTGAATGTAAATTTAACACAGTAATCATGTAATAATTATTTCTAAATAGTCTTATATTTGCAGGCAATTTTTCAGTATCACATTTTTTTTAAAATGCAGCTTTTCATGCAGATTGAGGCACTGTTTCCAAGCAGATTTGGAACATGGAGTGAATATGCCAAAAAATACTGCAATGCTCATGTCAGGTATGTCTGTACTTCATAGAATCATAGAATAGTTTGGGCTGGAAAGGGGCCTTAAAGATCATCTCGGTCTTGGGACAACCTGCTCCACTGCCTCACCAGTCTTAGTGAAGAATTTCTTCCTAATATCTAGTACAAATCTATCCTCTTTCAGTTTAAAGCCATTTCTCCTTGTCCTGTCATTACCTGTCCTTGCAAATAGTCTCTCTCCAGCTTTCTTGTCAGCCCCTTTAGGTACTGGAAGGCTCCTCAAAGGTCTCTTCAGAGCCTTCTGTTCTCCAGGCTGAACAACTCCAGGTTTCTCAGCCTCTATTTTCCTGTAAGTGTCTTTGATTTTCGTGTCATGTGAAGTGAGAGAATCAGTAAGTAGTATTTAAGTGCCATCCTGCTTGGAAAGCCAGGTTAAATTGGTAGGAGACTTTATTTGAGGACAAAATTGAAAGGTATTCTGAAGTAAAGTGCCAGCACTTTAAAATTATTTACAAATTTACTGTTGCTAGTATGAAGTGTATAGGTTTTACCTTTAGAGTTGGAGTGTCAGCTATAGCTGAAACTTTGGAGTTTCTGACTGTCTTATGCTCATGTCATGTAATAATTTACATCTCTCTTTATTATGAGATCTAGTCTTTTTGCTATCCCACCATGCATGGGTGGGAAGAAAGTACAGTACTTGTCTCTGTATTTTATAGATTGGCTGAGTAAAAGTAAAGGTATAAAACTCCCAGAAGCATGGTAGTGTGTTTGTAATTCTGTTTGAAGGATCAAATGAAGACATTGTAAGTTCTTGTCCACCACCTTGCCTCCAATTTGCTAGGTAACATTGCTCATTACGCATTTTTTACACACATGTGCCTAATGAATTTTAACCCATTTTTATCCCTTGCATCTTTAATTAATTTTCATCTTTCATGTGTTTTAACTTGTTAAGGAGCATTCATTTCCCTCTGACTTGCTTCCCTTAGCTTTAGTTTAATGATTGGTTTCTCTAGCTATATTCTAAACTAGAGGGGATAGAGGAAACTGATATAAAATGCTTCGTTTTATCCACCTGAATCTGATACAATCTGGAATGGAAGAAGTTATGAGAAAGGAAGAACCTTTAAAAAAATTCTTAGCTAAAAGATTTCATATCTATAACTTCAAAGCAATAGATTTTGCAAGCTAAATTGGGTAGCATTTAGATTTAATTTTTATTGTAATAATTACATGGTTTCATTTTCATATAACTTGTTTTTCTCCTTCCATCGTATGCATTTTATCAGCATTTAACTTCAAATAACATGGAACAGTGCTGTCTAATTTTCAGAGAAAAGCTATTTTTTTCCATGGTGTTTTGACTGAATGCATCTGTAATTTTCACACCACAAGTGTGCGTGGGTACACCATGGTTAGCTACTCAGTCATAGATGGTTAACTTATTTTTGGAATACCATAAATATAATAGAAATCAAGTTCAGGGTTTGGCAAGTTTTCAGTAAATAACTTTGTCTTCATGACTTGGCTGAAACAAAACATCCTGTGGTAATAAACCTGATAGTATTATTTAATGCAGCACTTTCTGTGAAAATGCTGTAGGGTTTTTTTTTAGGTGTTCATGGACACCTGTTTCTAAAGATGAGGTCCAAAGTATTTCTGTGCGGTTTTGCCTACCATTTCTTTTATATCCCCAGTGTGCAAGCTGGAGGGAGGAAACCTTTCTAAGGACAGCCATATAAATAGACCAAAGAAGGCATATGAGTAAAAGATGATGCTGTCTGCCATCTACAGAGCATTCTAAGTGTTTTATGCCAGTAGTTCACCACTGCAGAAGTGAATCCCTCAGTCTCTTTCCTAAATAGTTATAGGCAGCCAAGTAAAATACTGTTGGTAAGGCTTAAAATTATCTAATTTATTTATTTATTTATTTTAAAATACCAGTAAAATTGCATGCCTGCAGCATACTCTCCTGGCCTTGGAAAATGATACCTGGGCTTTTCTCCAAAGGCAGCAAAATCTGTCACGCTTGTTACTGTGTTATCTCTTGGCAATGCTGACAGAGAAAAGCTGCTGCTCCTCCTGCAGCACTTCCTTAACAACAACAAAGAGAAACAAGATCAAGGCAAACTAAGTTAATAAATTCTTTCTCTTTTCAGTCTTTAGCTTTTTAACCTTAAACCCACTTCCTCTATTTAATCTCAGTCATTAAATAGTATTCCATTTAAAGATGGTATCTTAAGCTTTAAATCCCATCTCTGACTGTAACTAGGAGGGAATTTTTGGGGAGGGAAACAAAGGAATATTAATGGTGATCTTTGCAGCTTTCATGATAGCTTCTTTCTCAGTTATTCCTCCCTATAATATAATAAAGAGCATTCTCTGGTGGTTTATTTTTGTCATTAGTCCATTGAAACAAGAGTTATAAAATTATACCTGAAACTTTTGCTTCCTGAAGAAAGGGAAGTGTAGCTGGGATGAAATAGAGGATCGTATGCATCTGATGAGTAGTAATGCCTGCAGACAGCAGTATTTGCTGGGAAGTCAAAGCAGCTCTGGCTTTAGCATTGGAAAGAATCAGACAGAAAGCAGTCATCTCTCTGGTGTAAACAAGAGCACCAGGCATTGTCACCTAGCACACTTTCATATGTAATAGTGTCTTTTAAAATTAGTTGTGTACTGAAGGTTTCTGTTGAATTTGGAAGAGCTAGTTTGTACCCTCAGTTTCTGATTTTTCATTTTTAGGTTTTTTGGTAAAAGGGCTCAGTGGGACTGTAGAGGAGCTTCTAATTTAGAGGAGCTACACCAACTTTTAAGTGAAATAATGATCAGAAGACTGAAGAATGATGTTCTAACTCAGTTGCCTCCCAAAGTTAGGCAGCGTATTTCATTTGACCTCCCACAAACTGCAGCTAAGGTAAATTTTCCACTTTTGCTAAAAACACATTTGTTAGTAAATAGTAATATCTATGTATTAGTATGTATTTATGTGTATGCACGTGTATTATAGGTGGTTGCAAAGAATGTGTGAATATATAACACAGTATCTCTTGCTCTTTTTAAAATATAACAAGAAGCATGAATATAGCAATTTTTGTGGCATCAGATAATGATAAAATTCACTGTAATTTTAGTACGGACTTCTTCCTTTCTGTCTTACTTTCCCTAAGATTTTGAATCCTACAGTTAACTTCCAGCCAAATTTAATAGAGTTCTCAAAAAACATTCAGTTCCTAAACATTTTATGCTTGAAATGTATATGTTGAAGTAGAACATGCTTTGTACTATGTATCTAACCACTGATCTCTTCTACCAATTAGAATTTAAATACCACTTTCGCAGAGTGGGAGAAATTAATGAGAAATCTGAATTCAGATTCTGCTGAAAGCCACTTTTCTGAAGTCATGAATCTAATCACATGCATGTATAAAGAAACAGCCATTGCCAAGGTAAGTGTGTAAGTCTTTTCTTAATATATTTTAAATACCCAGTCTGTTTTTAACTTAATAAAACTAATTGTATTGGCCTGAATACTAGATGAGGTTCAGGCTTCTTATAATCTCAATGTGGAGAAATGCTTTTTTTCCCCTGTATGTTTACAGAATAAGCTGAGTCCCTTTATAGTAACCTGAGCTAAGTGTTAAAACTGTTACTGATTAGGTGTCCACCAAGGTGGCTGAGACTGTCCAAACATACAGCCTTCCAACAGCACTAAATGCATCTGACAGACTTAGGGATATACTGAATGTGGGTGCTTCAGAGACATACATACCTGTGTGCCAGCAGCTGCTGCAGCTAACCCAGGATGGTGCTGATGCAGCCCTTGTGCAGACTGCATTCTGTCAGTGCTAGTTCTCCCCATGGATAAATGTGGAAGAACAATCCCCTCCAGCTGGTCTAATTGAATGGGACCCCATGTTTCTGTGTTTCCTCCTGTAGTACTGTAGCTTAGAATGTAAGGAAAAACAAGTTAACGACCAAAATGTTTTACACACCTACTTTTTACCCTGCTATCAGGCTTCATTGTGCTAAGCTATTTTTAGAAAGGGATAGAAGTTCAAACAAGTTCTACATGCTGCTGGAGCAGGAAGAGTTGAGAATCTGACCAGCTCCTTCAGGTTTTTTTTAATCGTTATCTTAAAAATGACACTGTGGTTCAGTTGCTATTTCTTCCCCACTTTTCTGGTCTCTCCCCTCTGGAAATCCATTTTCAAACAGGAAGCTAAAAGACAAAAAAAGAAAGAAAAAAAGGAAATCTGAGGACTGCTGCAGTGGGTATTGCACTAACCACTGATAACTGATGAATTTTGTTATTAACTGTCACTTTAACAGTTTTTGTAAAAGATACTGAAAATTACATTTGACACAAAAGAATTCTATGAATGTTTCAATAGCAATATTATTACAGTATCATGAAAGCATCAAAATTATTCTTTCAGTTTTGATGTATGGCTTTATGTGGATGCAGCAACAGTTCTGATTAAGCAAGATCTTCTCTGTTTGAAATATGTTTGGGCAGAAATCAGTTCTGATTTCTTTGGCTTTTTTGGTTTTTTAAATATGGCTTAAAACATCAGATAATGGTCTTGTAACTAAAAGGGGTTTTATCTACATCTTAATCTGGAAGAAGTGCCATTTTTCTGGAGGAAGTGCTAATTCTGTGATTTTTTTAATTTTTTTTAATTTTTTTTTTTTGCTGTAACTGGATTTTTTTTTTCTCTGCGGTTTCTTGACAACATAAATTTGCATTGTTTTTATTAATTTGAATAATCTTATCTTTAACAGTGTTAATTTTGTTAAAGTCTTAAATGGATAACAGAAAGAATGGAAGTTTACCTTTTCATATTACAGGAAATTGAAAGACATTAAGATAAAGCCAAAACTATCTTTTTGAACATTTTGTGTGTCTTAACTAATGAAAATTAACTCTCTTACTTCAGGCAGGAGCAGTAAAGGACTATATCAAAATGATGCTTGAAAATGACAAACTGAAGTTTTTAGTTTTTGCTCATCACTTAAGCATGCTTCAAGCTTGTACAGAGGCAGTTATAGAAAAAAAGGTAATGATTTAAGAAATACACACACAAATTTAACTTCAGAATTTACAATTACATATGAGCTTTGCTTGAATTCAGTAGAATTACCTGTGTGTACAGAAATTTATGGATTTTAAGTTTATAAAGGTCAGTGCCACTGGATTAAAAGGGGTTGTGATTTTGAAGAACTGTTTTATATCCAAGGGTAATATAAACACTTATATTTTGTATGATACTTTTATTATTATTGACAATATTGTAGGCAGTTGTTACCCAAATTTTTCTATCAGTGTGCTTCTGTCTTACTTTTTTCTTTTACAAAATACTTGTCATCGCACCTGAATATCTAATTCAAAGCAGTAAAAATGTTTGCAAACAACCTTCATATTATATTGATCGTGGACTCTAAACCATTGCTAGGGAATTGTGGCTAACTTTGCTGTTTTCTATTGTTATTATTATTTTGCAAATGATTGAAATTTTAATAAGTCACGTCAGGGAGATTACAGATTCTGCTGTGGAGTATTGTATTTTAAGATCTGATGTTCGTTGTCTTCTCCTTTTGTAAACAGGGAATACTAAGTCTACACTTCCTTACATAGAGGCTTAATTGTAAATCAAAGGGCAAAAGAGTACTGATGTATCAATGACAGGAATAGGACAGATGTTTTCATATTTTTATTGGGGGACAGAGGGTGATTAGGTCTAGAAATGGACACTGATACTGTAATTTTGTCTCTGATATGTTATAGGTTCGCTACATACGAATAGATGGAAGCGTTCCTTCAGCAGAAAGAATACATCTTGTCAATCAATTTCAGAAGGATCCTGATACTCGCGTTGCTATTTTGAGTATTCAAGCAGCTGGTCAGGTAGGACAAAAAATAAAATATGTGAAATAGGAAACTTGAAGAGTATAGATACTAAGGGCATTGGTGACAGAAGTGATTTACTGAAGGCAGTTTATCTTCATGCTGTATGTCTTTTGTAGACTCATATATTATCTAACATTTTTACAAATAATGTTAACTCTTTAAGCCTCTCATGAAACTACTTGAGCAAAAGCAAGATCAGCAACAGCATCTCATTCTTGAATATTAGAAAAACTCTATTTCTCTAAAAGTACCAGATGAATAAGAAATAGATGTTACTTCTGTAATGAAAAGCAGTATGCAGTCTTTGCACAATATTGAAGTATTTTCTGAATCTTACTTATATCTGAGGACCAAGGAAGAAATCAGTGTAATAGGCCCATCTGTTGTTGAGGTAGTCCCTTTTATTTCTATGTAAGAATTTCCTGTACAACCTTTAGATTTTCCCCCCCTCCCCCTAGTTCAGATATTCAGTTATTTGTGGAATCTTTTTTCTAAAATGGATATACTTGTTCTGTTTAGGGTTTAACTTTCACTGCTGCTACTCATGTTGTGTTTGCTGAATTATATTGGGATCCAGGCCATATTAAGCAAGCAGAAGACAGAGCACACCGAATTGGGCAGTGCAGTTCTGTGAATATTCACTTCCTTATTGCAAAAGGAACAATGGATATTTTAATGTGGGCAATGCTGAATCGCAAGGTATGTGTGGAGTAGAACCAAATAATCAAGAACTTGCTATGATTAAGATAGCAGTTAAGTGCATGTACTAAATAACATTAACATTCTTCCTTATCTGGAGGACCTAGAATTGCTAATCATCAAAATGTCTGTGTCTGTTCTGAATTAGTCTTTGCTAGCTTTTTGCTCTCCATTTAAGATCCAAACATAAACAACTCTTTTCCAAGATGAATGAGATGGTTCACATTTATAGATTGGGTTTTTTTATCTTCTAGCTTTTTACTGCTTTGGTTGTTACAATTATAAGGTATTCTGCACACTCATGACAGCTAGAGTTTGGTGTGGGATTTTTTTTTTAACTGGACGAATATTGTGCCTTAATTGAACTTCGGTTCTGAGAGCCAGAAGCATTGCAGTAATCTTACCATCTGTTGCCAGATTACACAATCCTTGTTAAAGCAGAATGGAACTATTCTTCCTCTTTGCTTATTTGGAAGATCTTTGAGAATTCAGAGTACTAAGAAGCATAATTTGGCTGTTCTGCTTCTGTGACCTTTTTGTAGCCTTTTATACCATTCATTAGTGTCTTGTTTTGATAACTGAGGTGTGTTAGTCTTCTGTCAGCTCTTGTTTTCTGACATTTCCAGAAGTGTCAATGTAGAAAGAGCTGCCTCTTAAACTCTAGTTATCTGAATCATTTGAGATTGTGGTTACACGGGATTTATTCTGATGGAAATTCTGACTTATGGTTCTTGTTCCTGTACTTGGCTACCCCTGTGTTGTAGGGGTTCAGTTTTTCGTGTCCATACAGTTACTGTGTTGGGAAACTGATAACTTTTTTTTTTTTTTTGCCAATGTTTTCCTCTCCTGCTGAAAAGTCCTCACAACCTGAAGAATCTGGTTACTACAAACTGTATTTGATGTTCAGTTGGGGATTGAAATTCTGTGTTCTATTTACTGTAGGTACCTCTGAAAAAATCTCCATCAGTCTGGTACATTAAGAGTCTCCTTAAACGTGCCACAGATGGATCTCAGTGTATTCACTAACAATTTAGCTAACAAGTTCTGCCACTAAACTGCTTTTTTCAATTAATTCTGCCTTCGTCTCTTCATGCTAAGCGAAAGGTGTTAAGGTTGTAAGAGAGGTACCTAATGTATACTCTTTAACTTAAATACTGACATTTTGTATACAACTTTGCAAGTCACACTGTGCTAAATGCACTACTTGTTATTTTTGCAGAAGTGGGTACTGGAACAGAAATAGTTTTAATCACTGAAGTTATTTTGAATTACTACAGTTTCTTACTTTGCGAATGCTAAACTAAGTTTGCAAGGGAAGCAGATTGAGTGAATACAGGTAAATAAATTTGTTCCAACATGTGAATTCCTTTGAAACTTTATGCAAGTCGTCTTTCTGCAGGCCAAAGTTACAGGCAGCACCTTGAATGGCAAGAAAGAAAAAATGCAGGCTGAAGAAGGTGATAAAGAGAAATGGGATTTTTTGAGTTTTGCTGAGACCTGGACCCCAAATCAAAGTCTAGAACATCCCAAAAATGAACTTCTGTTTACACATGTGAGACTCACAACTTAGATTTTTTTGTTTTATTTAAGTTAAAAATATATATAACTGTTGGTTGCGTAAGCTTTCTGTGCACTTATTGTGATTTAAGTCCAGTTAGTAACTCAGAACCACGTAGTCGCTCACTCAGTCCCCCTCTTCTTCCCCCCTCTCCTGGAGGGATGGGGAGGAGAATCGAAAGAATGTAACTCCCACGGGTTGAGGTAAGAACAGTCCAGTAACTAAGGTATAACACAAACCACTGCTGCTACCACCAATAATAATAATGATAAGGGAAATAACAAGGGAAGAGAATACAACCGCTCACCACCTGCCAACCGATACCCAGCCCAACCCAAGCAGTGATCTAACCCTTCAAGCAAATGCCCCCAGTTTATGTAGTGGGCATGATGTGCTGTGGTATGGAATACCTCTTTGATTAGTTTGGGTCAGGTGTCCTGTTTCTGCTTCCTCCTGGCTTCCCCTCCTCCCTTTCAGAGCATGAGACTCAAAAAGTCCTTGGTCAGAGTAAACATTACTGAGCAGCAACTAAAAACATTGGTGTTATCAGCGCTGTTCCCAGGCTGAAAGTCAAAAACACAGCACTGTACCAGCTACTAAGAAGTAGAAAAATGACTGCTACTGCTGAACCCAGGACAGCACTGCAGACTTTACTAATGGAAAAGCACTAAATAAGTAGAAAAAGTAATAAAACTTCCATTTTAAAGTTAGATGAAGTTGGGAAAATTGCTCTGCTGGGTACAAATGTCATCTGCAGGCTTCCGGTGGGTTCTTATGTTATGCTTGGGTGACTGACTCGCGCTCAGAGTCAGATAAATAATACCTGTTTAAACTACATCTTTAATAACTATACTGAATTTAATTTGCTGTTGCTTTTAAAAGTGTTTATAAGCCTTTCCTTGTAATAAGTATAATCAAAACAGCCATATAGCATATACCAGGTCTGTGTATTTGTGCTATTTTGGAAGTTTCATGAGAATATTGAAAATACCTTTGTAAAACAGAAAAGGAATAGTCAATTGCTATTTCTGCTAGCTGTTTGTTCTTAATAAAAATATCTTTTTGTTTCCATCGCCGAAGTAAAAATAGCTTTTTTGTATTAGAGGGTAATCCTAATGGAGGGAAATAGTAATTTTAACAGCTTTTGATGCCATACTTATAAGTGGGGTTAACATATTTCTTTCCCTTTTCCTAGTTTGAAAAGGAAAGGCAGCATGACATACGTTCTTTCTTTTCCCCCAAATCGTGCACTGAGAAGAAACGCAAAATATTTTGTGGTAGCAAATCACTACATAATGATTCAGAACCATCTGATGGTACAAAAGAAGAGGATGCAGTGCAGAGCAATGAAAACCTGGATTCCACAATAATAAGTGATGTGAATACAATTTGTCATGAAAGTACCTGTGAACCTGAAGCTAAAAGAGCAAGAAGCCTAAGTGGATCTACTCCAGTCAACTCCACTAAGAAAAAGAAAAAAACTTTGACTGGAAAAAAGCCCTTTTTGTTTTCAGAAAAAAACAGTAAAGTCCTTCCTTATGACTTCAATACTTCAAGCAAAAGCTCAGCTTTAAATAAAGTTTGGCACTGTAGAGTTTGCACTTACAGTAATAATGAATTGCTCCCTTATTGTGAAATGTGCAATTGTCCTCAAAGCAGTAATGGTAAGTAATGTATGCTGCAGAGAAAAATATGCATTTTTCATTTCAGTTGTGATTAGCTTCAGAAAATACAGTATTTTTGAACATACACACAAATCTAGACAGAAAATGAAGAATGCTGTCTTCGCGTGAACAGATGACCATTAAGTGATCCTTCTTGATTGTGCTTTTTCCAAGGATCTTTTACATAAGTCTAATTTGAAACAAATGGAAAATTCAGATAAATGTTAAGATACAAATTCTGTGAGGAAGGATGTATTACTTGGTTTTCTTTGCAGTAAATGTAGCTCTCCTTTTCCCTGAGGTTTATGGTTATTCTAAATCCAATGAAATGGCAAACTTTTTTTGTCTCAGAACTAAACACTGTGGTATTGGAGCTGTATTAACTTGGGTATTGTGCATTCTTTGTGAGGGACATTATGTGGAAAATATGGCATTTCTTGCTCCAGCAGGTCAAAGTAGATTTCTTTTACTTCATTTAGCTGGAAATTTAATGAAACATTTTCAGAAATCTCTCCCCCTATTTGCATTTTAGTTGCAAAGGAAGGAGTAAGGTTTTTTCTTTCTTTTTTTAATTTTATTTAAGTTTCTGTGCTTGTTCAAGTAAGGACAGCTTCTGAATTTCACTGGTATAGCTCAATGCCTGGAAAACTACTCTGTGTGTTTATGGTCTACAGTAACTGTATATAATACAGAATTGGTAACTGCATTATATTATTATATAACTGCATATAATTTGACAAATTAAACTGGGTGCATGAAATTGCACAGATGGAAAACTTTGTTCCATGTGATTATACTCCTAATATTAAAGTTAGCTCTAGTTTTTTAAGTGGTTGCACCATAATAATATTAGAGAATAAAATGCAATTTCTTTGTGTTTCAGTTATGTAGTCCTATCTCCACATGTGTGGTGATTAGGTACCCGTTTGTATGTTTCTTTGTCTATAGCTGAGACAAGTTGTGAAACTCCGATGAGCCAATCTGAAGATGTGTCAGAGGACTCCAGAAGAAATGAAGAGAGAGCAGAGTGCAGTGCTGAAGACAGAAGAGAAGAAACGGTGGGGGAAACGGTGACCCAGCAGTCTGTTGAAATCAGTGAACATGAAACTATTGAAATTGAAAATGAAGAAAGTGAAAAAAAGTGTGGAGACGGTAAGGTGGGACTCCTATGAAAGAATGATTATATCCTCTTGCAGAATTGTATTAAATGCCTCTGGCATGAAAACCAACTTAAAAGCCTACACATCTGATAGACATACATGCACTAGCACATGACTTCCTCGTTTTAGCCTGGGATGTTTATTGAATATTGATGATGGATAAACCTAGCCTTTCTATACAAGTCCTGAAGCAATACAGAGTTTTTGGCTGACTTAAGAACTATGTCAAACTAGCAGCTGTGAACCTGTATAGTTTTATTGAAACTTACGATAGATGGCGTTTACTTGCTTTCAAGACAGCCACTGGCAAAACAGATGATAGGTAATTCATGAGAAACAGGAAAATAAAATACACAAATATCTTAGCAGCTTGCCGCTTGAGCTGTGTAACTCATTATGTTGCTCTGGAATTAGATACATGTAAACATTTGTAATTTCTGAATAGACTGAATGGAATGAATGAAGAAAATAATGTCAACATTTTTTCTTTTATAGGAGAGGTAGATAAATCTGACACATTTCAATTATATGATGGGCTTTTGTTTCGTGCAAGCAAGAATACTGACAGAATTCACCTCTATACAAAGGTAAACCTGAAATATGCATGTTTGTTACAATTTTAAAATTACAAAGTAAAATGTTGTCCTATGAAATATGCGTATCTCCTTTCATTTTTCATACTTTGTATAAAAAGACCAGTATTTTTGTATTAGTGGAAATGCACAAAAATTAGGTAGGTTATCATTCTTGTTCTTCTACTCAGTCAAACTAGGTAAAAATTCTCTGGATATGTAGCTTCTAACACTTCTCTTAGCTTACAAAGTGGAGCTAATACAGTAGATGTATGCTCAGCTCATCTGCTGCAAGTATTAGTTGTTTAAGATTCTAAAAACTAAAGAAAAGACAACTGAGAGGGGATCTCATGAATTCGAATAAATACGTCAAAGACAGATGTCAAGAGGATGGTTCCAGGCTCTTTTCGGTAGTGCCCAGCAACAGGACAAGGAGCACTGGCCATAAACTAAAACACAAGAGGTTTCACTTCAACATGAGGGAGAATCTCTTTATGTTGAGCACTGGAAGAGGCTGCCCAGGAGGGTTGTGAAGTCTCCTTCTCTAGAGACATTCAAAACCCACATGGATGCTTTCCTGTGTAGGCTGCTCTAGGTCCTTGGGGGGGGAGTGGGACAAGATGATCTCCAGAGGTCACTTCAACCCTAATGGTTCTATGATTCCTTTTTTATCATAGTGTCTTATCACCAAATATTTTTAATAGAAAAACAGTTGAAATAAAAATGACAGTGAATCCTGACTAAGTAACTAAATAAAATCATGTTGCCACATTTTCAGAAAGCTTGACATTGGTGCTGTGTATAAGTTAGTAACTTCCTGAATAAAACACATCATCATTAATCTGCAATGGTAATGGGAGTATAGAAACTAGCAGTTGGCAGTTTTTCAGGTAATTTTTCAAGGGAGATCAGGACTTTCCAATTCTTTTTTTGAGGGATAGAAAAGTTCACTGAGAAGATTTCTTCAAAGCCACTGAATGAGTCAGGGTGTTGAGGTGTGACTGCAAAGCATCACAGAAAACTGAGGGCAAGCTTTTGAGATAATATGTTTTTATTAGGCTAAGTGCTGCAGCTGGGAAATGTCAAAAAGAGCGTCCTCTTGTATCTGAAAATGTTTAAATAAACTGTATGCTGCTTCCTAGTTTCACACATTTTATTTAAAAACGAACATGCATTTTGGATGGTACTTCGGAAACTGTATATTGATCTCCACTGCTTTTTGGCTTGGATTAGAGCTTCATTATGCCAGATATGGCACAAAATCTTTCTGCTGAATGATGAGACACTTCTCTCAAATGTTTGTGATTCATCAGTAAGTTCCTGGGTCATGTGTTACCCAATGGGAAAACTTTTTCCTTGAAAATTAAGTGGAGGCGAACTTGCTCACACATTTAAGACAAAAGAAGGTAGGTTATAATAAAGAACACTCTGTTTAGGATTCTGCTTGAAGTTGTAATAAAGTGACATTCTCTAGTCTACAATCATTCATTTTCCTTGAAAATTCAATCAAGAGGATTATCATTTCAGTTTCTTAGTGTAAGGCAGTTTCTGTGTCTGACCTATTTTCAAAGGAAAACAATTCAGACATATTCAAAGTTAAAATTTTCACCTTGTCTACATTTAGGTGTATTAATGTCAATCGTATTTCTTGCATCCGTGCTGTTTTCATACATCTGTGGGTTATTGTTTGTTTCTGGAAAACTCTTAACCTTGAGGAACTAAATTTGGTAGGAAGGGAGGATAATTCACTTGAAATGGGTACAGTTTTTTTTATATCGTGCTACATTGCATCTGTAAACAAAACTGTTTGCTTGTCTAGGATGGTGAACCACTGAATCACAATTTCATTCCATTGGACATACAGCTGGATAACTGGGAGGATTTACCAGAGACTTTCCAGCATAAACAAAATCGTTCATTGGTAAGAACAAATTCTACTGGCACAGCAATATAATATTTAATATGGAGGGCATTGACTTAGTTTTTTTTTAAATAAATGCAGAACACTTTCAGGCCTTGGAACTAGGCACAGTTTCATCAATGCAAGCAGATCTTATAAATGTTGATGTGAATATTAATTATGCAGTCTGTTACTTTGGCAAATTACCATGCCTCCTGTTAACATTTCAGTAGATGGAATCAACCAGGCATAATTTAATTTCTCATTTACAGGATTAGTAACTAACATTCATAAGTCAACAAAATAGCTTTTTAAAGGTTATGACTTACATGGGGCACATTATGAATAAGAATGTGTTAGATTGTATCAGAGCTGCAGTTATGAGCAGGGCTGCATTCTCGCTTCCTCCTTCGATCTTCTAACAATTTTCAAAGCATTGTAGGGCACAGCTCCACTGAGACATGAAGCTTCAGTTAATTCAGCAATAAAGATCACATTTATAATGGTGTTTGAGAACATAAACACTGTAAACCCAAGTACTCAGTCAAGTAAGGAAGTACAGAATTTAAACTGGACCTGGAGACATTCAAGACCAGGCAGGATGTGGTTCTGGGCAACCTGATCTAGTTGAAGATGTCCCTGATCATTGCAGGGGTGTTGGGCTAGATGATCTTTGAAGGTCCCTTCCAACCTATGATTCCAATTCTGTGATTCCATGTGCAATATTATCTGCTTAACATAGTTTTTTTTCCATTTAAAGAGAAATGTAATTTGGAAAATCAGATTCTGTCATACCAGAACCAAACTGATTCTTTTTGGTAGGTTCTCCAACAAGGTTGGAACTTAAGACACAAATGTGACTGATTCAACCAACATTACTGTGAAGAACCTAATGAGTGGGTAACAAAAATGTTGCCAAGCCATTTCAAAGCTATTTGCTAGACTAGAATGACCAGTTAAGAATCCCATGTTTGTTGGGATTGGGTTGGCTATAAACCCAATTATGAATGCTGTTCAAGTAATGGAAGCAAACTTTCCTTTTCTGAGGGATTGGCTGCAGCAGGAGGATGGTTGCTGTAAGAAGAAAATTCCTTTGCATGTCTGTTTTTCCCATCAGCACAGTCTTGCTTACACAAAAAATTTTACCTGAGTGAGACTTTATCCAGAAACCCTTCTCCTATGGCTATGTCTTCAATTATTAAAGGCTGTTTCAGGCCTTATTTTCTACCTTTTGAATCAACACTTAGCAAAACAGTTCTTGTAGTTAATGCCAAAGCTGTAACAATTCTTCAGCAGGTGAGGGTGGGGGGCATTGCAGCTCGTGTGAAAAAGGACCTGAAGGGGCCATCTCCAGTAGTACCAGCTGTTTTCATCTAATTTTGAATGTATTAATTCATAACACTCTTTCACTGTAATTAAATCGTTCTGTAATGTCTGTCATGCTGCTGACAATAGCATTCTCTACCAGATCCTGAGGTTTGTGAAAGAATGGGGTCATCTAACAGCAATGAAACAGAAGATTGTCAGAAAAAGCAGTCAGATATTTTGTAGTCCTATTCATGCTGCAGAGGAGTTGTCTAAAAAGCTGTCAGTGGTCAGCAGCACAAAAAGGTATGTGGTTTTTAATTCTTCTTCCTCTTACTAACTGCTGCAGGAAGTTTTATATATTTAATGTAACTTTCAGTGGAATGATGCTGAGACTAAATGGGTCATTTGATGACTGTTGCAGAGTGACAAATGTATGTAGGCAACTGAGCATGTCAGTAAATATGTTGGAATGGAAGTGGAATGCTTCACTGTCCAGCACTGTGCCGCATTCAGCAGCTGTTCTGGCTTTGCTGCACTGCATGTTTAAGCATCTGGAACTTGCCAGAGATTTTTGAGGAAAATCAGAGGCTCAACAGAAAAGTTAGGGTCAAAGAATCTTGTTGTTTTCCTCATCTGGAAGCACAAATAAATCATTAGTTGACATCAATGATACAATATTCTATTCATAACTCACAGCTTACTCAAACCCTTTCTGATACTCAGTTTTTCTTTAAGCAGTTTCATTCTCTGGGAGTGACATTTCTCAAAACTATTGTTTTCCTTGCTGGGTGTCACTGAAAAGGGCTAGTGTTTAATCCTTGTTAAAACCAAAATTTACCCTTTTTTCCACTTTCTTTCCTTTTTCTGATATGCTGTCTTCCCTGGCAGACATTCAGAGAGAGCTTCAGTGTTGTTATTGCTCTCCACAAAACTTCTCATGCATACAGGTTAATTCACCAAGGTGCCTCTGCAAACTATCTGTAACCCTTTTATTCCTCTCGGTTCCTACTGTTAAATTCTCCAGGGTGACTTTATTTTGGCTGTAGGTAAGAATTTAAGTAAATAAATAAGAGATTGTAATCCCAGTAATAAAAAGAGAAGCAGCAGATAGTAAATGTTTCCTAACCTGATATCTGACTGTGCCCTTCCATGAAGTATAGGAAATATCTAATTGTGAACCGTGTTAGAAGACCTACCATAACCTACAGAAGCCTGCTAAGGTAGTATATAGGGTTTGGTATGTTTATAGTACAGAGAGGTGTTACTTATGAGAAGTTGTCTGAACAGTGGGTTTTGGAAGAATGATCAGAGTGAAGCGATTTTACAAGTTTTACTTAAGAGCAGTAGTGGTTTGTATGTTTTCACATTAAAATAAAGTGAGTTCAGTCATAACAAATGGAGCAAGGAGGCCTCCAGAGCTTGGAAAGTTTCTTGGACTTCACATAACTGAAACAAAATGGCTTTCAGGTTTCACTATCAGGCAATATCATAGAATCATAGAATAGTTAGGGTTGGAAAGGACCTTAAGATCATCTGGTTCCAAACCCCCTGCCACGTCACACTAAACCATGTCACCCAAGGCTCTGTCTAACCCAGCCTTGAACTCTGCCAGGGATGGAGCATTCACAACTTCTTTGGGCAACTTGTTCCAGTGCCTCACCACCTTCACAGTAAAGAACTTCTTCCTAATATCCAACTTGAACTTCCCCTGTTTAAGTTTAAACCCATTACCCCTTTTTCTATCGCCACAGTCGCTAATGAAGAGTCCATCCCCAGCATCTTTGTAGGTGCCCTTCAGATACTGTAAGGCTGCTATGAGGTTTCCACGCAGCCTTCTCTTCTCCAGGCTGAACAGCCCCAACTTTCTCAGCCTGTCTTCATATGGGAGGTGCTCCAGCCCCCTGATCATTCTCATGGCCTTCTCCGGACTTGCTCCAACAGCTCCATGTCCTTATGTTGAGGACACCAGAACTGTACACAGTACTCCAAGTGGGTCTCACAAGAGCAGAGGGGCAGGATCACCTCTTTCAATCTGCTGGTCACACTCAAATTGCTTTTATTTTTTAATTGTTATATATCAAAACAACTTATCTCTTTGCCAGTTAGAGCTGAATCTGGGTTTGGAAAAATGTATCTTATTTAATACGGAAGTATGATGTATGCTTTCCCAAGCTTTATTAACTCCTCATCTGGGAAATGATAAATATTTTAAGAGAATACACCAATCTTGCTGCAGCCAAAAGTGAATATTCTTTGAGGGAGATTGTTCCCTTTGTAGTATATTGACAGAATTATTAATTCCTTTAGGTATGTGACCAAGGAGGATGTTGCAGCAGCTTCACTTACCAAAGCTAGCAGCAGTGGGGGCAGTGTTCGCCTCATCTCAAAAGAAAGTGGAGTTTATCTCAAGAATGCAAATGCTTCTACTGAACAATCAGGTCATTCCACAAAGTAAGTTTATTAATTCAGTAAGGTGATAAAGCATTTTCTCCACAGTTTTGAGGGTTTTTTTGGTTTGTTTGGTTGGTAGGGTTTTTTTAAGGTACCAGATTATGTGCTATGAGAATTTACCTTGCTGAAGTACAGTGTTTAGATGAAAAATTTGCTGTAATGCTGCTAATGAGCTATGTTTCATTCCTAGAACAATTCAGATTACATCTTTTGTCTGCTGATACAGCTGCTAAGTAAATGATTAAAATGAAACAAGAAAATAGCTACACAATTCAGCTTGGGCCTGTTTGTGAGGTCAACAGTAAATTGGGGACACCATATTTTCTTCTATTCTGCCTCAAAATTTAGAAAAAGGGAGAAAAGAACATGAAAATTCCAGACAGAAAATGCCCTTTTAAAAAATGTTATTAAACAAACAGCATTTATCCTGCCTGGGGACAAGCCTTGTGTAGTGTAGGGAATTCAATAGGTAGCCATGAAGGTTTCATAGAGAAAGCAGGACGTTTCCTTTGACTTTTTTACTTCTGGTAGAAGGAGCTGCAGCATTTACATGTGTACATGCCTGATAAAAACTACCATTTCTTTATAAATACACCATTATTTCAGTTAATAATTAAGTGTACATGTGTAAATATAGTAAGATATGCAAAAAAACCCCAAAACCTGTTTTATTGACGAATTTTGTTTAAATGGAAACCAAGTAGATGATTTGCACTGTGCATGTATCAATCTAAGCAAGATATTATTTCAACTAAAATTGTTATTTCAGAGCATAAAAGACATCTAATGGAAAGATACATTGCTTAAATCTACTGAATTGCATTGCTGAGTAGCCTCCTTTGGTGACAGCTGTGCTTTGTTCTCTGCAAACAGGTTGCTTTCGAAAAATGGAGGAGGTCCCTTGGCTCTTCAGTTGGAGCAGGCTGAAGCTGAAGGCTCCTCCCTATCCAAGGGTTATTTGCAAGCCTTGGACAGTCAAGGGAATCCCCTCTGTCTCAGCTGCCAGCACCCAACAGCTCAGCTTGAGCCAGGCTGCCAGACCCATCCCTGGGACACACGATTCTGCTCTCATGCCTGCCAGGAGGACTTCTCAATTCGCTCTAGTCAGAGCTACCTGAGGACTAAAGTGTTTGAAATTGAACGCGGTGTTTGCCAGTTTTGTAATCAAAATGCCCAGGAGCTTTATCTCAGCATCCGAGATGCACTCAAGAGTCAGCGTAAGAAACTTCTGGAGAGTTCCTGGATGTCTCACCTTCCACTTGGGCAGGTAATAGTACTGGTTTTTAAGAAAAACAAAAGTTAATTTACTGTTGGAGGTGGTATGTATGAGATCAGCTTTGTTTCTGCGAGTTTTTGAAAATATGGTAGTGCACATCTAGAAGACTGAGATGAGAAGTCTTGCAGAGTGGGTTATCTTGGAACCTTCTAGCAAACACAGCTCCATGCTAAGTTACAATTAGTCCTTCACTTTTGAAAGCTGGCACAGGGCTTTATTACCTGAGCTTTCTCAATGTTTGCTGTTACAATTACCACTGACTTGATCAAAAACTTAGATGACAAACACCTAGTTAGCCTTTATTTTTTGTGATGGAAGTATACCTGTTGCACTCTTTATTTGTGTTTAATATCAGCACTTGATGATACAATGGCATAGAAGATAACTTACTGAACCTTTCATTTTGTCTTTCTTTGATCCACTGTGATGTTCATCAGCATGCTGCAGACTAGGTGAAAATATCCCAACTAAAATCACAGGTGTTTGCTTGTCTAGTGAGAGTAACAAGAAAAGGCTAAGGCTTACTTCCTCTAGATGAAAACTATAAATAGCTATTTTCTGAATTATTTTCTTATTCTTATGGTAGAACACACATGTGGTTCAGAAGCAATATCTAATGCTTCCCCTGTCATGTCCTTTGTTTATTGCAGTTGAATGAAATTATAACAAACCCAACAGAAGGCCAGTTCTGGCAGGTGGACCATATCAGACCTGTCTACAGCGGAGGGGGACAGTGCTCCCTGGAAAACCTTCAAACCCTGTGCACAGTCTGCCACAGGGAGGTCAGTGTGGTCTCACCGAAAATCCTCACCCTCTCATGCAAAAATGTTGTGGAGCATGCACCAGGGCAGTAGGTGTCATCAAACAAGTATTTTGGTAGAGGGATAGAGGTAAGGTATCCTGACCCCAGGCTCAGAGCAGGTGGCTTTCACACTCTGCCCTGTCTCACCCCCTGCCCACCCCCAGGGTGAAACCTCCTCCTGGCATGGGGCCTGGCTCTAGTACCTCCTGCTCTTCTGTTTGGCAGTAGGAGATTGGAATTAGGCTCCTTCTCAGGCCCTTTGGCCCCAGCTGAACCCCAGTGCTGTCAGCCCCTCCATCCCATACAGTGGGGAGGGAAAGGCAGCATTAAACTGTTATGAAAGTTTCCTCAGGATTTGGGAAAATGTTACCTTAATAACCATTTCCATTTTACTGTGTTGTCTAGTGCAGCACTGGGCTGAAGTTTAACTGTGGGCTAATGCTTTCCATGGGGCACGCCACGGACAAACAGCAATACTTACTGAACAGACCTACCCTTCTCTTTTGCAGAGAACTGCACAACAGGCCAAGGAAAGAAGCCGTATGAAGAGACGTTCTTTAGCTACAAAGTACGGCTGTGATATCACAAAATTTTTTGTGAAGACGTAAAATGCAAACTGTTTGCAGATACATTATAACCCCAGATCCAGTGTAGTTATGTGGTCTTCCTCACGCACTGATTTTAAAACAAAAGAATCTTTGTAGTCCATCATGTTGCTGGTAGAGGGAAGAAAATGCAAAATTAAACCCCAGACATCATTTATAACATGGATGTGCTCACCCAAGGCCTTTTGCCAATCCAAGGTACTTGATTTTTATTTTTATTACCCTGCGGTTGAAAGCTAAATTCCTGTGTGCAGCATTAGCGTGACTGTGAAGCATTACTGCTTTCTTACTACAGGGTAGTTACAGCTGCAAGAATTTGAGTTGAAACTGCCATTGGTCTTTCAGGGTTCAGTTGTATCAGGGACATTATGGGCCAAGCAGCTCTCTTAGTTTAAATTCTCTACTTTGTTCACCTATCAAAACTGCTGGAGAAAACACAGGCTCTGGTGTCTGTTACAGCAAAAATAGCACAAGTGAGTGACTTGTTTCTTCTAGAACTTCTTACACAGTTCTGATTAGCCATCAAAGGCCTACTACTGGCTCTGGGCCTGACTGACAGGACTCTGGCAGACAGAATCCACATCTACTGAAATCTGGTTTTACTTAAACTAGCTTGTATTAAAAAGAACTTAGTCATGACAAAACCAGTAAATATTACCAATTGCCTCATCAGAAGTAGTTTCTGGAAAATGTTACACTCCTTAACAGGAGTTAACTTCAAAAAAAATAAAGAAATACTTTCCTGTTTTTACTGGTGAGGTTTTTTTATGCTTTATCTGTCTCTACCTCAGCCCTCAAGTGCTGCAAGGCAGTAGCAAGTTCATAAAGCACATCCACACACTACACATCCTTTACTAAAAGTACACACCTGCAATTTCAAGTACATCTGGTTAAAATAAGCTTTTTTTACAAGAAAAGCTTTTCTTACAAGAAAAATTCTTAAAGTTTTAAACATCTGTTTTTTCAGGTAAAGATTTAAGACAAGGTAATGGTGCGAGGGCCCTGTTTTCTATAGGGTGAAACTGCCCTTTTCCAGCAAAGACATCTTGACATAACAGCCTAAAAAAGGTGTTACATGATCTTAGTGTTCTCTGAGTGTGATTAAAGGAATTGCCTCTGCAACAGTTTAAAAGACTAAGAAAAAAGAGCCTGATGGATAACTAAGTGTGAAGGAATTTCAAGTTTCTACAGCCATTACAAGATGCCATACTTTACAGTAAAGTTTTATGAAGACAGCACAGTCAGGAGAGGAGGAAACGAGGAGTTTCAGGGAGTAAGTTAAAGATTGCACTGGGCTAATTACTATTTAAAGAAGCTACACAGTTAAACAACAGCTACATTGGTCTTTGTCTTTCTCATCATTTTTATCAGAAGCATTTCCCTCAGGTAAACACAAACAGCCTGGAGAACTAATTCTTGACAAGATCATCTGTGAAGAAAATTAACTCTTCTTTATCCTGAACATTTTTTTTTTTTCCAATGTGATACAGTTTAATCTGAGGGAAATACTCTTGCACCTCACCTCTATCCCCTCAGAAGAAGTTTTAGGGTAATACCTGGAACCTTACTACTTGAGGTAGAACTTAGCTGTCTATACTTAATGTAGTCACAGTCATAAAAAATGCTGTTCCTAGGTCAAGTTATGCAAGGATGGCATTTTAAAAGTATTTAGAACAAATCATTGCTGGTACACAAAGAAGTCTGCGAGCCACTACTAAGTTTGGATTTATTCAGTAATGTCAACAATACTGTAGCTGGTTTTACATTTCAGTTTGTAAAGTGATGCTGATTTTTTGCCAATTCTCATTAAAACACATGAAGATCACTGTGAAGCAACATTGGCACATACACATGGTACTGTTTGCACGATACCCACTGGGGTTAGTTTCCAACAGGGGATAGAATTGTCTCACTGTATCAGATCAGAGACACGTACTGCACTCCAACGGACTCTGTACATACCAGCAAGTTGCTTGCAGTAAAACACCTCCATGACTATCCTTTGTGTCCAGCTTTGCCCCTCACAGGCAGGGAAGGGCATAAAGCATCCAAACCCACTGGTGATCTACCTCACCATATCAGGTTTATGGCCCCAGATCTTATTTCTGTCTGGGAGAAGTGCTGAAGACAAGATCTTTTTTGACAACTGCTGCGCTGCTAGGAGAGTTTAGCATGAACTATAAGGTACTGTATACTTGAAATAAAAATAAGGCTACTGTAGAAGCACTTGCAACTTAGTGATTAACCAAAAAAAAATACTGGGCTCAATATTTATGATTAGCAATAAATACAAATTACTTAATATTTGCACATCAATTTAAGTAGATTACTACTGTCACTTGGTAAAGTCTGATTAAGAACTGTAAAGCAGCACATTCTGCATGAATTTCAAGATGCAGTATTTGCATACAGCCCATTCATGTCCTTTAGTAAACAACCTAATGCAAAATAAAATAATAGACTCCCTTTGGACAGAGAGGAAATTGCAGAGCTTTCATCCCCAAAGATCTGATCAGAAGTACTCATGAAGCCATTCCACACCTCCAAGTTAAGAGTTGCTTAGAGGCATCCTTGACTGTCAACTTCAGTTCTGTTCTTGGGAATATGACACTGTCCGTAACAACGACTGTATTGTCTCCTCACCACAAGCCAATTTGCAACGTTCCTTTTCCCCAAAGGAAAACTAAGGGCATGCTGCTTGTGAAGACACAAGATGACCGCAGCCCAAGCTGTCAGAAGAACGTTGTATCAGCTGAAAAGGCACCTGCAAGTCGGAAGTCCTCCTTGGTCAGCACGCTGTACATGCGCTGGGGCAGGGGTTTGGAGTAGGGGGCCGGGCGGGGGACAGTCGTGCGCAGAATCACCTCCCGGCCCGTAGGTGGTGGGAAGTCTGCAACACCCCCTGTGTTGGGTCGTCGCTCCTCTGCTGGACCTGATCTCCTCAAGTCCTCGTCAAGTGGAGGCACTGCAGAAACCTTAAGTAAGAGCAGGGGTGTAACTACAGGGCAAGCTGTCTCACAACATTAGGATTCAGAAAACGTCTCTTAAGAGGCAAGAAAGGAAGGTTAGAAATGGTAAACACATCAGAAGCGCTAGGTGTACACAGAGCAAGACACTAATGGGATGTCAAGAAATAAACTGCACACAGCCAAATGGAAGAAATTCCATGTGTGGATGGTGAAGCTCAGCCCAGATCAAGCTCCTGGTTTCCTGGCATCATGAAGCAAGGGGTCTGATCAGACAAAATGCCCCCTTCACAATCAGGGCTCTCTCCTCAGCCCCCTGTGGCTGCACAAGGCCAAGCCAGCCTCATTTCAAAAACAGTGCCACCACTGCAGTCTTGATAAATAGTCACCTGCCTTTTCAAACTCAAAATACTACTTGGATAGGTGCTTTCCATGACCAGAAAGAGGCTTGCCAAAATTACACTACAGACCAAGTGAGACACTGCACCAATCTCCATTGACGCTCATTGCCTCAGCCAGCAAGCAGCAACACTGAATTCTGAATACTGGAAGAAGGGCTGGCATGCTCCATGCCAGTCCAGTAAACATTCCCTAATTATATGCACATATGTATGCACCCCCATGCCCTAACAGGCACACAACTCAAGATTGGCAGTGGCACCAAGGTGTGGCAGAGCCCACTGGACATCCCTCCTAACCCCTTGGCAACCCTCTGTGCTCCCCAGGAGCAGCAGGACCTGGTGTTGCTCAGCTCTGTGGCCTGTGCAGGAACAGTTCCAGGAAACCAATGGAGAAGATGCTCCCTGTGCTACACTTCATGCAGTGACCCCAGTTCTTTCTCAAACCTCTCTGCATCTCTGTCCAAAAAGTTCAGTAGTTTCTGGGATCCAAACTGCAACATGCAAGTCTCATCCATCACTGCCTCGCCACCACAACATCTGGCTGTTCAAGTAAAAATACAGTGATGGCAACAGAAAAATATAAAGGCATGGCCACATGTTGCAGCATCAGAAATTGTTAATGTTCACTTGAAGAAATTACTTTGGTTTGGGTTTTGGTTTTTATAGATTTCTCTCTCTTTTCACTACCTTTTAGGCTCTAAAAATAAAGTCTGTGAATGAGGAAAAACCATTCTGGAAACACAAAATTATTTTTATGCTTAATATGTAAACAATGGTACAAACTAATACAGGCTGCTGTACTGTATCTACCAAAAGGTTCAACTCTATGAAGCCAGGGAAGATGAGTGGGAAACGAGGGACAAAGTCAGTTACCTCATCAGAAGATTCAGTCAGCTTGGAAAGGGATGAGAAAAGAACCAGTGATGAAAGATAGAAACAAAGGCAAGTCAGAGGTGACTTACAAGAGGTTAGAAGGAGATTGTAGGTTTAAGAGACATCATGCACTCTATGCCCAAGAACATGCACTTTGCTATCATAATTTTCCTGAGAAGATTTGATAATATAACAAATTTTACACAACTCAGAGAAGAGTCCAGGTTCCAAATGTAACGAACACGGAAATAATTCAACTTCTATTTACCAAACAGCTCTCTTCTAAAATAAATCATGGTAGATAAAATACGAGGTGGGTTTTGTACCAACTTTGCTCCTGTCCCACTAAGAAGGCTTAATTAAAAGCCACCAGCTCCTAGTGAGAAGTACCTGCAACCTAGCCTTAGTTACTGATGTTTCAAACAAGATGAAACCCTAGAAATTTACGTTATCAAGCATTAATGCTAGAAACATTTACTCAGCCTTAAAACCAGAATGCCTAAATATTAAAAAGGCAAGCACATAACACATGCACACAGAGGGGCCAATCCTGGGCTCTACAGGGAAGCCTAAGTGTGGCTGGCTGACATGTTAAGGTGTTCAACCACATTTTCCCTAAAGACTAGAGGGATAAAACGAATGTTCTGATTTTCATTTCTCAGAATAACTGGTCTGTTTTCAGAATGGTCCTTTTTATGCCAAGTTGCAAAACACAAGATTATTATAAAAGCATCCATACCTTGAAAGTGTTTAAAAAATGACAACATTTTTTACAGCAGTGATTTCCATATGGGATCTCAGGCTCTAAGATGTCTGCAACACTATGCTACCTTTATTATCACTGTAGTGAAATTTTAGTTAGATAATCTGATGCTATGAGCAGGTATAATTCTGACAGAAACTGGCAGCTAATGCAGTCCATGAAGTTTTGAAATCAGTAATTTAGAGCTAATTTTTACAAAGACTGCTTAAGAGAAAAAGGAATATTTATACCAATGTCAGCTGGGAAAGGGTTTCCAGAAAACAGATGTGACACTGGCAGTGTGTAAACTGAATGTAAAGTCGTACTGAAAAGAGCCTGAAACTTCCAAGGCACCCTGGTTTCCACAGAAGAAATCTCAAGTATTCCAAGTGTAAGCCTTAGTTAAAAAGTTACTTCTAAAATACTGAGTATTACAACATGTTTCTCTACATTCCTATGTGAAACAATCAACGCACTTGATTGCTCTTGCTGTGATGTTGCATATACTGTGTAACTGGAGCAAAGCAAAAATTTGTGCCATAATAGCATTACTGATGTCACCATCTGAGGTAAATCAGACATTAATGGCACCTCCATCTACCCAGCTGGCTTTAAGTATCTGACATCCCAGGTCACTTCTTTCATCCTGTAAGGTTCCATTATTGCCAAAATCATGCTGAACATCACAAAAAAAACCCTCAAGCACATTTATGACAATACATGCATATATGCAGACAAAATAAACTGGCATCATATGATAAGTTGTTGCCTCATACTGCTGAAATTAGAGGTGCCAGCAAAACAATCAAGCTTGCTCTTACCCTCTGAGCATTGATGAACAGCTTGTGAATAATGCTGCCAGCAGGTCCTCTTCCTGCACCGACAACTGACACTTCTGGCTGCTCCAGGAGACAGTTTACAAATCTGATGGTACGAGTTATTGAGAAGGAAAAAGGAGTGTTTAATTCTCAGCTGTATCTAGTTTTCTCATCTAAAACCAGAACTGTTTCCTGTGAGGAGCTCTCCACCCAACACCCAGGAAGAACTGGTAGACATTCACAGGAGTTCTCCGTTCTAAATGCGTAAGGAAAAAATCCCTGATGTTTACTTCTCAGCATCCCACCCAAACACTATAGCCACCTTTTCATCCCTTTACTCGTTTCCCTCTGCCCTGAAGAAACCTCCCTCACCCTTCACTTGGTTCCCTCCTACTTTGTTGCATTCTTTCATGCTAATACAAGCTGCTTTCTTTCACAGTTAATGTAGGTCAAATCTAAGCTGAACAAAGCAGCCTCCCACGTAGGTCAGGAAAGACACAATTACAGGGCTGCTTGCACTGCAACTCCAGCAGCAGGCAGAGCCAGGCTGCAGCTCAGGCTCTCAAAGGCCATCTCCTCTCAAGTAACTGTAAATGGAACTCGGGCTCCTAATGCAGATGTCTAAATTCAACACAACAAGCCTTCATGGTGTCAGCCATACAGGGGGATGACAAGAAAGCTGGAGAGGGAATTTTCACACGGGCAGATAGTGACAGGAGAGCGGGAATTGCTTTAAAACTGGAAGAGGGGAGATTTGCGTTAAATATTAGGAAGAAGTTCTTCCCTGTGAGAGTGGTGAGACACTGGAACAGGTTGCCCAGAAAAACTGTGCTGCCCCATCCCTGGAAGTGTTCAAGGCCAGGTTGGATGGGGCTTGGAGCAACCTGGTCTAGTGGAAGGTGTCCCTGCCTGTGGCAGAGGGGATACAGCTAGATGATCTTCAGAGTCCCTTCCAAACCAAACAATTCTATAATTCTATGGCTACCCTCAAGAAGCTGATTACCCCCATCGCTGCAGGGTACACAGTCCCAAACAAGAAGACAAAAATATTTTTGAGCATAAAGATCTTATTTTGGTCAGACATCACTCCTCTGAACTCCCAACATGTGCTACTAAAATGCCATCTCTCCCTCTCATCCCTCCCCCAGCACAGCAGTGAGAAGTTAACATGGGTTTTTTAAAATTACATATTAGTCATCTTCAGCAATAAGTAAATAATCTGTCAGCAGGTAGTAAAGCAGTGAAACATGACTTGTTACTGAAACAAACCATGTGAATGACAAGCAAGAAAATTTAAGAAATATAATAAGAAAAATGTAACTTTGGAGGGTATTTCATTCCATGTTAGTTACGGAAAATACTAAATCCCTAGTCCTTCTAATTATACCTCTTCTGTAACTAAGTTCATTAAATATACCTTACACATACATGAAAAAAAATAAATGAAATCCCCAGGATTGTCAGGATAAAAACAAATTACATTAAAACAATCTGTACTGCATGTTGTCGAAGAGATGGTTACTCAGAGGAGCATTTAGGATACCCACATCTAACGTCTCTAGGTAGCCTACGGACAGGGACAGCTAATGTTTAGAGTTACTAAATAGCATTCCTCAGTACTTCTGGAGGGTAGAAGAAAAGGGGATCCAGTCACCTTTGCAGATCTTCTTTCTCCTCCTCATTTTCACATTTCTCTACCCCAAATTTTGCTTTCAGAGACCTGGCCCTGGCAATGACTGCTTCCACGCTCATGATCTGTGCAATGATTTCCTGCAAGAGTTTCATAAAACAAAAAATTAGAAAGCTGTTCCTTTAGCACTCCTGGGAACAGTATAAATACCTATTCTGTTTTCAACCCCAGCCTGTACAAAAGGCTTACTTCCAACTTCTTGTCCTCTGGATTGGGAAATCGTAGAACTTTACTGGAATGGGATATTATCTGCTTAATAATCTTCTTCACTGAAGATATATCTTCTAGTGTTTCTATCAGGAGGAAAAGAAACAAAGAAGTTGTAATTATTGCACCAGTGTTCACCCTAAAATATCTTGATAATTTATTAAACATTATTTACCTTCTTCCTTTACCTTGAGTACAGCTGCATGGATGATGCAAGGCAGGAGATGCCTTGCAAGATCAGCTGGTTTCTGAACTGCAAGGTAATGAAGCACCTAGAACATTGGAACATTTTATATATTAGCCATCAAAACAACTTCCCAAAGATAAGGGTAACTATAAAAGATGGGCACCTGCAGCAAAGAATTCACAAGAAAGGAGCACCATTGTAAGACAGGACTCAATACAGTTTTACATGAATTCTGTGATTGACTATAGGCCCAAAAGGTTAGAATGAAACTGAACTATATTTTAGGAACACTTTTGCTTCCCATCACATACGTGCAGATAAAAATGTGGTTTATTTACTAATAATTCAAAGAAATACCTAATACAGTTTATGAATTACTGTGAATACGCCATTTTAGATATTTCAAACATACTGTTGTACAGGACCAAGAATTTCTGAACCATGTTCTAAGAATTTCTAGCCCTAAGCCATGTACAAATCAGTTTAATAACTCCAAGAATATAGTGCAACAACTTGTAACTGTTTAAGTCTTCCAAGAGGAAGAAGAAACGGCTGTTATAAGCATTACAGGTCAGACTATCACTAGCCATGGAGATTTTTACCTTCTCTGCTTCTCTCGTGTCATCGAAGAGTCTCTTCTGCCTCCGGGCTGGTACTGGTTTGGCTGTTTCCCAGGCCTCCACCCACATGTTGCTGGGAATCTTCATCCGGGCACTCAGCTCACCCTTAATTACTATATTCCCCTTTTCATCAACCACTTCCTCTTCAATGTAATCCCGAGGGGAGTACCACCTCACAAAATCCTCCAAACAACAGCCAGGATTAGCTGCCTGGAATGAAGAGGAGATAAAATTTGTGTCTGAAAAATCCCATAAAGCCAGGATAACCTGTATAGAAAGCAGTAGGGTTCAGTGGGCAGAGCATAGGCTAGAAGCAAAAACTCTGGGAATTCGGCTTATAGTCACCAGACCTGGGAGGGCGAGAGAATAAAGCATAAACGAAGATGACAGCAAGGGGTAAAACACACACCATCGACAAAAACAAAGAAACCTTCTTTATCAATTATTTCTGGCAATATCAAAATTACACTCCTAAGGCAAGCTTCTGTCTGGTACCTGACATACAATAAATACAAATTTTCACTATTGTTTCAATATATAAGCTTATAACATTAAAGACTTAGATAAAAACAACCTGAGCCTAAAAGAAACATTGGGCGGCATGAACACGGTTTCAGCACTGACTTTCCACCTTGTAACACTTCAGTAATGAAATTCACCTTTTCTTCTTCCTTTAAAAAAGAACTTAAAAAAATAAATCTCCCTCAATCAAAACAGACTTCATTTCTCATAGATGCAATGTCGACACAAATACATCCATCAATAGGCCTAGAACATAAAAGGAAAAACAATTTTCTGCTCCATGTTCCTGTCAAGAACTCACTTCCACTTCTGATTATGGTTCTATATTCTTATTTTGAGGTTTCAGATCACTTGCAACATAGAAATAAAACTCCTACATATATCTGACATGTCACTGTTAATAAACTGGTTCTGACATGCTATTCTTACTCTACGGTACGTATGTATCCCTTTACTACAGAGTAACACTACAATAATTACCAACATATATATATATATATAATTTCATAACAGAACCTCCAATCTTTTTAGAGTTTTGAGACCGTTTGATGACAGCAGTGTTATGTGCTCTTAGCTCCCACTGCAGAGCTCAAAAAAGAAATGGAGCAAATTGCCAAAACCACAGCTAGTCCAGTTTGATGAACAGCTGTATAAAACTTCTAAATAGTGGTAACTTACCCTTTCTCACTGAACAAAACAACTTCAACTATACATAAAAATTCTGGCCACCTCCCCAGATCCAAATACAGAATTATGTGTCAATAGATGTGTGTTTTTATTTTACCACCTTTACATTTTATCCTTCTGAAGTCTGATTAAAGGTGCATTTAGAACTAGACACAGGTAAGAGACACTAAAGGAAATCTACAAGGCAGTGGGGGATGCAGGTACATGTGATGTTGATGCAGGACTCCGAGGCAGAGTTTTCTTCTGACATCATTTTGCGTGGGCTTGTCCAAGTTTCCAATTCCCAATCTTTCAGCTGCAAGTTTTGTTGGTGTTTTTTCCCTTCCCACACACATTCTGCATATTTAATGGAACATTACAGCATTAACAGGCTAGATAAAACTGTTAGAACATGTCGAAGTCTATCAATACAGTTTTAGTTTCAATTTAAACTATTACGAAACTCTTTAATGTAGGATAAAAACCAACCAAACAATGTTTGTCAGAAAAACCTTTCAAAATCGTTCAACATGAGCAAGAGTCTGAGAAGAAAGCAGTCTCAGAATTTTTAAGTAGTAGTACCTTAAAAGACTCCATATCTGAGAGCAAGCAGGCACTCTGCATGCGTGCCCGAAGATGAGCACCTTCTGCTGATGTCCCTAGTTTTGCCAGTACCTCGGACTGTTCTTCCAGTAGATCTTCAGTCATGGGCGCTGGCTCCTGTAACATGGAAAAAGTTTACAAATAGCCTCTTGGAGACTTAGCCCTTATTAAGGAAAAGGGAATGGAAAGCTCCCTGTCACCTAAAGTTCATTCAACTTTATTTGTACTCAAAGGAAATAACCATAACTTTCTATGCTTAAATTGTTTATACTAAAGCTGTGCATCTGCAGATACCACTAAACAAAAAAAGCAGCTAAAAAGAAACAACTGGAGTATGAAGTAACACTTTAAGGATATACTGTTAAAATACCAAAATCCAGATGAAGTGCAGGAAGCATTTTACTGATACTGTTTTGCTGAGATGGATAAAAATCCACCTAAAGCAAAGCAGAATTTTTGTTGTTGCCACTGTCAGCATGTAATTAATTGACACTATTTTGCCTGCCTGCACTGTCCTCATGCTTCTACCCACACAAAGCAACAGTTACTAAAAATAATTTCTCCCAAGTGAATGAAAAATACTGTATTCTCCATGCACACTGACTCCAAATGACTTCCTCTGATGCCAGCACTTCCTATTTCATCTCTAGTCACTCTGCAAGAAAGTCTGTATCAGGTAATAGTTCTACTTGTTTGACGATAAACCTGCTTTAGACAATAGTACCAAAACCTGATGACTACGGCCTTTTAGATAGGAGTTGAGAAAGTAGTAGCAAATCTGATCCAATATTCTAGTCAGTTAGCTAGAAATCTTCAAGGTGGGAGGCCCACAACAGTTCCTACTTTACAGGAAATAAAGTAAGGAGCTGATGGAAAATGCCTTGACAGCTGGAAATAAAAAGAAACCTAAATTTAAGGCAAGCAAGACAGCTGAAGTCTTGTTTTAAAAAGAATTGTTTTGAGTGAAATTTGGTAAAAAGACCCATTCTCAAACAAAAAAAGAGCATGTGAGATTTCAATTTAACAACTTCATCAAGTTTTAAAAATGGAAGCCAAGACCTTAGACCAAAAATACTTAGCAATTCTAACAACAAATAAAGCTATAATCTGCAAACTACATACAATTTCACAATCCTAGGTATGAGCCATACTGTATGAGAGTCATATTGCGCATCTGGCTCAGCTCTTGCTACCTAACCTGTGTTATTGGAATGTAGAGAGGCTCTCCTGGATGCAGCAGTGTCAGCTTTCCATGCGGATGCAGACGACCTTCTGGTTTTAGGTTTACAGGCTCTTTGTTGCCTTCTTTTGCTCCTCCTTTCTTTCCATTTTCCTGCCCATTTCCTTTAAGATCTTCTGTGTCACTTAGACATTCAAAAAACTCCTCTTCACTGTCACTCCACGATTCCCAAGATTTGCCAACTTCTTTTTCCTTATCAGGATTATCTCCAGAGTGGTCCGCTCCTTTTCCAGCATCACCAGAAGTACCACCAGGTGAACGATCAGACATGCTGCTCCCCCTTTTCCCCTCATCTCTTGCTTTCTTTCTTTCAATGCAACAGTTTAACATCTAACAAGTTAAAGGGGGGGGAAACAAAAAACCAAAAACCAATGTCAGAAAAACTTGTCGAGTCCCCAGAAATCTCTTACAATTCTAAAGATAACAATTATATTGAACTTGTTGATATATTTTCCCAAGAAAAGAAATCCAGACCCAAGAATAAAAGCATAATTAAATCCACGGCAACAAAATATTTAGCTAAAAATTGATATGAATTTGACAGTATCCTTAGGAAAAAGAAAAATCATTCTTAAATTTGGGATATTTACCTGAAGTTTCTGATGCAGTAAACAACATCTCAGATCTGGAGGGCCATTAGCTAATCTAACAAAAGGTAGAGGTATAACCGTTATCAATTACAAAGTTGGATCTTTCACACATATGTGGTCTTAAATCATATGAAATACAAAAGAGGGACAAATATCCACATTGAACCCACCCCCACCATTTCAACTGTGCAGCTCTTCCATGTTCTCAGCAGAAAAGCTAGCGACTGAACAAGCCCAGAGATTAAACTACATTTACTTGCTAGAGGTCATTTCTGAATCTCAGAGATCATTCACAATGGTATGGAACAGACACACTCTGCATTCCTGGTCAGTCTGTCATTTTAAAGTTTTCAAAGAAAAATTAAGCATCTTTGACTTTACTTTTAAATCTGCAGTGATACAGTAGGGTGATCTGTATATATTTCAGCTTCTATTTTATCCCTTAGTGTAACTATCTAGAAGTACAAACTAGTCAACAAATGGCCAGTCCATCCCATTAAAAAAAGGATGCATTTCTGCTCTACACTGATGCCTTAACAGAACCCTTCATTCAGTCTGCAACAAGCTCTACTACAGCAGACGTAACCTGGAAGGGTTGGAATACTTGAGACAGCATTAGCTGCCTTAAAAGGCTATTACACCAGCAGGAACTTGGAACAGCTCCCTTAGAAAAGTGGTAAAACTCCACCACAAAGCTAAGGTGTCTCTGTTCGTATCAGCTCCTTCCTTTGTATTTAAATAATACAAACTGGAAGCCAAGCATTTGGATAAGCTCTGGGGTTTTTTCTCCATCCTCACTCACACAGTGAATGAGCTCTTTACCTTGAGCTTTCCCAAGCATTGTGAAGTTTTCAAAGGAAGGCACAGGTGCTTTTCCCTACTCTCTACCCTTTCTAGTTTTAAGGAAGAGTAGGGGAGTAAAAATAGAGAGTAACATCTGCAACTTGGAAAACAAGCCGGTATGCTTCATAAGTCATAGTGAACTCACTCTGTTCTTGAAAGAGAGAATATTTTCTGTGACAAAACAACAACAAAAAAAAGTCTTACCCTGGAATAAGGTAGTTGTTTTCCCATCTGTAGCGCATTTCTAACACAAATTCTTGCCAAAGATGTGCTACTCCTTTTACTCCTCCATGGTAGAAGTTTATCATGCAAAGACATAAAGCTAGCTTGTACGTCAGACTATCAGAAGGAGCAGATTTAAACTGACTGAAGAGATTCTACATAAAAAATAAAGCAGAAAATACAGGAACAATGGCATTTTTTCAGAAGTTATATGATCTTTCCTGTTTGTCAATACAAGTGGCTAACAAACAAAAAACAAAACCCCACAATTACTACCAAGAGATTCCTCTTTCCAAAAATTGTCTATTACAAGACAGGGCAACCACAGCAGAGTCTGTATAAACACACTCAAAACTGCACTCTCATTCTCATGAGTGCCAGTCAGTTAAACTTACATAATCTTCACTCTCTGGAGGAGGATTGTTTCCTGCTGAAGTATTAGTCCTGCTTTCAAATCCATCTGCAAGTTTGTCAGCAGCATCAGGAAATAAGAACTTGAATAAACAAAAAAAAAAATCCAAACTTCATCAGGTTTTTTTCGCCTGCTTTTCCCACTTTCTCCATAAAGCTACTGCTGGTTACATACCAGGAATCTTTTAATTAAAACTGTTAGCAGAGTTAATTTCCTGTCCACTTATACTGAACAGAATTGTAACAACTTTGGCTGTTTCAAGAAGCTGATAAAGGCAATTCGAATAATGGAAATGACAGACACTTTGATTTATAATTCTGCTACAAATGGTAAGCGAAACCATAAAAATGACAGAATGGTTTGGGGTTAGGAAGGACCTTGCGTATCAGCTTGTTCGAACCCCCCTACCATGGGCAGGGACCAAAAAAATGCATCAGTGGAAGCATGAAATACATGTTTTATATGAACAGCTCACTTACCAGAAGAATAGTGTTCAGAACTTCATTGTTTAAAGGTGATTCATCTACACCTCTGTGTTTGCGAATTTTTTTCTTTGCACTGTGAACCATATTTGTGACTGATAATTTATGGATTGGGACTGGTGCTGGCTCTGTGAGCTTCGACAAAGCGTGGGTAATATCAGCAACCTCTATAAAATAAAATAAAACCGATCAAAACATACCACCACAAGACCATCTCTTTTTAAACATTCCCCCGCCATATTCAGTCTGTTTATCATGTACTGATTTTTAACACCCTGTTACCAGAGCTACATGCCTGTGCTGTCAGGTTCCATATCCAATATTCACTATTCTTACCCACAAAGCAGAATGAAGTCAAAAAGAAGACACAGACTGCCCTTGATTTAATTTACTGAAGTCTAGACTGAGTTGGTTGTATTGCGCCTGCCACCTACTGTAGTAGTGCTGCATACTTGCAGACAATTACTGGCAGAGTATCAGCAAAACCCTGCTGAAGAGCCAGTCTTCAAACTTTGTTTATACACAATACCAATGAATTCATCGTAGGTAATAAAGACTCCTCAAGCATATCGTAAAGCTTCAGATAAGCCTTAAATAAATCCAGTATTAATCACTACGTATGTATGACCTTACATGGTATAAGAATAATTCTGTTTTAGAGTCCTCAGGTAAAGTAGTCAAAACATTTTTTTCCAGAGTTGCTGCTGGTAAACTTTAGAATCTCTCTTACAATAGAATAACCACTTTTTAAAAGAGGGCAGACAAATTTATATTAATAATTACCAGCAGCCTGAATAACCTCATCTTGGCAAACATTTCAAGAGAATTAAGAGGTAAAGAGGGCTAAAGAGGCTGTATGTCAACTACTGGAAGTAATAGATACCCTACTCATCATAATACCTTTTTAAGATAACTAGTGAGCTATTTCAAAACTAAGACCAAGTATAACCAAAGAAAACACATTTATACAGACCTTATTTGGAGGGAAGAAAAGGCAATGAGGCAGGAAGGAAGGGAATGTTCACTACATACAGCAAGAAAAGCAAAAGAATGGGACAGAAACATCTGAAGGATGTCAGTATCGACACTGTTGTATAAAGTCTGAACTGTTGGTCAGATAATTCTGGTTTGTCCCCCTTAAAACTCCTTAAAATAGAGAGTATGTCAGCAAAGCCTTTCAAACAGATTAAAGACTTTTTAAACTGTTAAACCATGCACCATTCTGTACTTCAAAAAGCAGAAAAACAGTTTAAAAAATACAAAAATACACACTAGTCAAATTTCAAACTCTAGTTTTCCAGTCAAGGAAATAAAAAACCAAAACACCACAACAACTGTAACAGAAGCAAAAGTCCTCTGGGACTTCGGGAGCTAAGCTTGCCTAGATTTCATGAGACTTTAAACCAAGTAGCGCTGATCAGAAAATTCTTAGGAGTATTACAGAAGATGCTTAAGTATTTTAAATATAAATGCTGATCGATCTCAAGTCAGGAGAAGGGGATAGGGAACGTAAAACAACATGAAACAATTAAAACCAAATAACACAAATCAAAAAGATTTTAGTTTTACCTTTTCCTTCCTCTTCAAATGCAGACCTCCCAAGTATCTCATCAGTTGACTCCTTTCGACGGCAAAGCTTGAAGAATTCAGTGAGAAAGTCACCTATAAAAAAAAAAACAACTTTGTTTCTCAGCAGCTACTCTATTAAAAATCTCACTGAACAATATGCTAACTCTCAAACTGATTCCTGAGGGACAGTAAATTTTATCTTTTCATCTGAAAGAACACAGTAATTTATTCTGAACCACCTGACTATAAAGCTTAAGAAAATGCACACCGAACCAGCTACCAGCCACCTCTCCAGAGCACAGCTCTGCAGGCAGTTGAATCCACTTCACCCAAAGCAAGATGAAGCTTCTGCAGCATATTATTTGTTTGTCTGCACAGCTCTCCAGTTGTACCAACCCTGTCAGTTAGATTGATTCAACTAAGGAAATGGATATACGCAGAAGGCACTTCATGAAATGTAAAGATACTAGGAAATCTGATTTTCACCGAATACTCAGTAAATGCTTACTCTCTGGAATCTGATGAAGTAAAACCAGCAATGACGTTTACAGTACACAGATGCAGAATAACTTAAAACAGAAACTTAACTTTTTTGCAAAGCTCATCTTCTTGAAAAAGCCCAGAATATTGTCCACTCAAAAAAGTAAGGGGAGTGAGGAAGCAGAAGTCATTAGGTAATCAACAATTCAGTCCTAAATTCACAACTGAATATCTTAAAAGCTGTAAGAGAAGATGGGGAATGCTGATGTCTTACCCAACAGACACTGAGGGTTATCTGCTTTTCTGACTCTCACGGACCACTGGGGCGCTTGAATAGGATCCAGGTCACTTTGAAGGCAAAAAAAAAAAACCCACAACCAACCTTCACAAGTGTCATGCTGTCCCCACAAGTATGCAAGAGATGAGTATCAAGTTCAGAGTAAACATAATGTCATAGCCAGACAGCCCATGGAAGCCGTTAATATATACTACATTACCTATGAGAACATGACAAACACTAAAATGCAAGCAAGAGTCCCTGTTCTCATGCACACACATAATATGATTAAGAAACACAGGAGAACAATTCAGTTACAATTAAGTTGTCTTTTTGGAAAGACTATTAATGTTGAAAACTAATTTCTGCATTAATGAAAACAAACCACTTCCCCTTCCCCATTTTTTAAGTATCAGTATACACTGATTCAAGTCCTTCCTTTTTAGGAGACGTAGCAGAAAATCCTGATGATAGTTTTTGGGCGATGAATGCCAAATGGTTAATTTTTCATGCTTTCTGTGGTGGACTATCATCTTTACCAAGAAAGATGCAATACACTAAACTTTTAAGTCTAGTATTAAAATATGCCTTTAAAAAATTAAGTGTATGTTCTGCTGAGATTACAATACAACATTTTCTCATACAGAAATGTTTTCCCAAATGAAATGTTCTATCAACAGACCCTAGCATTCTTCAAAATGTGTTCTCTTTCACACACAAAGCCATGCACAATGCTTTAGACATCACTAAAATGGAGTAGTTAACAAGTCAAGCACCATTCTAGATATTTGCAATTCAGACAAAATACTTACGAATAAACATCATTTTCAACAATTATACCTTCCGTTAGGTGAGGCCATGTAGTAGCTAAATGAAGCTCACTGAAACAAAACAAGATTTAAATCTTTAAAGTGTTAAGATCTTGACAGGTATTTGTGATGGTTTGTATTTAAGTCCCTTTATGTATTTTGCAGCATCATCCAGAAATTAGTTTTCTTGCTGCATGCATCCTGTTGGTTATTCTACAGTATGCCACCCAGGATTGCACTAAACTTTATTAGTACCTGGCATACAAGACTACACACAACTCCTCTACAAAAGGAGAGATTGTGCATTGTGTTCTAGGTATCCAGGTATAGAGGAAAAAACAATGTTCATGAGTTGCCTACAGCAATACACACTGTCTAATACATTAAAATTATTTTTAGATCTGCTGAGTGGTGATGGGGGTGTTAAGAAAAGGACATGGTGAGATTGTAACCACTCATTTTACAGAGTCTGTCAATTTAAGTCTTCTACAAACATCAAAATAAAAGAGTGGGTTCAACCCTTGAATGAAGGCACACAATTTTTAAAGTTTATCTCCAGTTAAGGTATATTTCAGTATAACAGTTTCAGAGATAAATTGAGTTTATGGTGAAAAATTTATCACCAACAGGAATGCTGAATATTAGACAATTTTGCAAAAGGTCTTATTTGCTATTTGGCCACTATTTTACACAGATGTTTCTTAAGTACTTGAATAATTAAATATCTGCTAGGGACATGCTAAGTGAATAAGATAAAAATGAAATAACATACCTCTAAGTCATCCATTAAGGAAGTCCAGTTTTCTGAACTCGTATCTTACCTAATAGGATCCTCACAGGCACCAAGTGGTAACTTCCCAAACTCCAAGCCTCCAACTTCTCCCCCAACTAGAGCATCAATATCTAAAGACAGATCAATACATATAGAATTTATGGAATATTTTAAGCAGCATTATTATCATACTAATTTTGCAGTAAAAAGACAGTAGCATGTAGAATGCCCAGAGAACAGCTGAGCAGCTACGGTGACAAAGCTATGCAAACACAATCCTAGCACACAAAGTAATTGTTTCCAGAAGTAATAATGCAACAGGACACTCAAAAAGACAGATAAAATTCTTGTATCCGTGTTGAGGGAAGGGTTTTCCCTTCATACAGGCAACGATGTCTATAAAGGCAGCATTAAAGAGTAAATGTTGACGCAAGAACAGACATGAATTTGCCATAAAAGTATTTAGGCAGAAAAATCAGTTCCAAGCAGAAAAGGAAGACTCCACATGAGCAACTCTGCAAGAGTGAAAGAACAACTCCTTTTAAAAGGCTGACAATTTTATGAAAAGACTTAACCCAATGATTTGGAAGATTCTTTGTAATCTCAGATACTTAAAGATGCCTCCCAGCATCCTCAGCCATTTCCCATGTTATATCCTTCAAATACATAAATATACAAAATAGCCAAAAATAAACAGCCTTCACTGAACAAAAATTTAAATGGGTAATAATGCATTGCAATGTCATTATAATAATGTTATTACAGCATCTGGTCCTTGATTGTAGATGCATCTGCCAAACTGTTTATATACAAAATAAGTGAGGTATTAGAACAGATAAATTATTTGGCTAACTTAATTACATAATTTCTTCTTCAGAGAAGATAAAAGACATTTAAATTATTTGATTGTATTTGAGAAGAGCTAATTGAGTGACGATAATAAAGTATGGGTCTAGTTCTTCACAGCGAACATAAAACCACCACTGCATGTAGCAACAGTAGATTCATTTACCTTCAAACTAGAAGATTATAATTTATTTTCTGATGCTATCTATATTTTCTGATGCTATCTATACAGAAATAAGTCTGTTAAAAACAAATCCTTGATACCTGAGGAAGAAAGCGTTACCACCAAGCAAGCATATGATAGTTCACTGTAAGAGTACTAAGTGAGCTAACTCACTCTTTTTTCTAAATAACACCAGTATGGCATAAACTTATCAAACCTGGTATATGTACTTCAGATTCAGAACTACACATTTTCCCATTGTTAATACCCTTAAATAATGAAGTATTAGAATCATTTACTTTATGGAAATAATTGAAAAGTGGTCCTGTGACCCATTAGTACCTACTAGAACATGAATTCAAATGGTTCCCTAAGGAATTCAGGGCACAATTCTTTACAGATCCCCAGGCAGTCACCCCTTACTCTCCAAATAGATACTACCATTTTAGAAGTATCACTGTATCTCTAAATACTAAAAAAAAAAAGCGTATTTCTAGGCACAACCCTAACCAAAACACCTGTTACACTCAAAAGCCAGACATGATTTCAGAGCAGTTTTAAGCATCTTAGAGAGTAGGATGGTACTCAGTTGTAACTGCAGCCTTCCCTAGTAATGCAGAAAATGTTTTAATTCTTCTGGAAAGATAAACAAGCATCTTCTTTAGCACTGATTGTTTAACTTCAGTTATTCTGAGGACACAAATCTCCTACCTGGTGGCTGCTGCGGCCAGAAATACTGCTGCCAGTCTTGAAGCACATATGTAAGCCGAATAGCCATGCTAATAGGAGGCAGCGGTGTTAAAGGGCATCCCTTGAAAAATAGTAATGAAAAAAATCAATGTAAGGAGTACATCACCTCAAACACTCCAGGCCTTAACACAAATTAGTTATGATAGCTTGTTTTATAGCTAATTTTATCAGAACTGCAATATCCCAAGTATTACTAGTAAAGCTATTGCTCAACACAACACCCACAGGTAAAACACACGAGTCATTCATATGCTCCATTTCACTGGTAATTCCGACGTAACTGACCCAGAACGCATTAGATTTTCATTAAGGATTTCGTTTCCTCAGCCTTTTGATGAGACTGCTGACTACCAATAGTAGTTGTAAAGCATCGCAGTCAGCCCTAGCACTCCATAAATAAGCAGTCCACTCAGACTCCTCACATTTTATCATATTGTTATGCACTCTTAACTTAGCTTGGGCAGCTACACAGTGTCAAAATAGAAAGAAAACCCCACTCCTACCCTCCCTTGTTTTATATAGCAAAATAGTTTGTTTGGGGGCAGGAAAGAGAGCTTTGTTACAAGGAGACTAAAACAGACACATTTTTTCACATGCCAGTGAAAAACAAAAATGAATGAAGGTGGCAACACTGAAAAACTAAACCCATACCAATTTTTGCTTTTTATCACTAGATACTGGCAATATCTGGAAAAAGACTTTGTTGGTATCAGCAGTGGAAGTATCATCCTTACAAAAATAAAATCCCAAGACAGAAGTAAACCTACAAGCAACCAGGTAATAAAGTAATTATTCTTTGTATCGGTTACATACACTCAAGCGAACTTACAATCTTGGATTTGAAAATATCCAGTAATCCTGATAAATGAGTATACTGGTTTGGCACTTTGCGAAGATGAACCATTTCAAAGTCAGTTCGAACTCCCGGACCCTGACATTCTCCAACGTACGTTCTCCGCCATTTATGATGTATTTGCACAAATAGTGGTACCTGACTACAAAACATTAATATCTCGGGTTATTTAAAACATCATGCTGTCTTGTAGTCTCTAAACCCAGGTAAATATTTTAACATAATTCCATATTCTTTAGAATATATTTTCTCTTAGTGGAACACAGATTAAAGAACTTACTAGGAATCAAATTAAAATACTATTAACTTCAGCATTAAATGGAATTCCTAACAAATTGTCATAAGCATAGCCCTACCCAGAACTTCAGTTACCTAATTTTCAGTCTAAATATTTTCTGAGGAAGATTAGAAAGTTACTGTTTCTACACAGAGGGAAGAAATCCTCTTTCAAAAGAAATCCTCTCCCAAACATTATACCTGTTACTCCAAAAACTTCTAGCAGTTTTTAAAAGCCTTTAAGGTTTTTAGACAACAATGAATATAAATAGCACATTGATTCAATCTTAAAAAAAAAAAAAAAAAAAAAAAATCCCATGGAAACTTTAAAAAACTTCTGTAACAACATTATGGTGCCAATACAACAAACTCTGAATGTCTTTTGCTAACAATTTAATACTTGTTCCTCACAACAGTAGTATGCTAGAGTTTTACCCAGACATGTAAGAAGGTTTATGCTTTCACCTACCAGCCAGTGTTCCCCAATGCAATGGAAACAGAGCTCAGCAAAAGGTTACATTTGGATTCACTGAGAACTGCATCGTTATTTGCAGCTGGAGCAATAACCACAAACTCACGTAAGCCATACCTTAAGAGAGAGAAAAAACACACTCACGGTTTTTAGCAATCCAGCTGAAACGGATTTTTTAGAAATATTTTAACCCAAGTAACCTAATTATCACCAACATAGTGCGGAATCCGTTATTTTGATGCAAGTACCTGTTTCAGAGAGGACAAGAACTAAGTGGGCATGGAATACTGCACATTCTCAAATCACAAAGTAACAGAGCTTAATAGCATTCGAACACTGTACAAGAAATAATGTGATGCCCTCCAGGTCTATCAGTCCTGTGGGTTTTTTTACTTTATACATAGTTACGGTTGTTATTGCCATACACAAAAACAATCTCTCCAGAACAATGCTATAACGTGCCAAAGATTTTCATTACTATGAATGTGGTGGTGGTTGTTTCTTTAAGTACTGCACCTTTCCCTTTTAAGAATACACCTAAATATTACAAATAGAAGAGCTTGGTTAGTGTGTGAAATTCAGAAAAAAACCAACCAAACAAACAAACAAAAAAAAAAAACCCACAGAAAACAACAATTTGGGGGGACATAAACAAAAAAAAAAAAATAGGTAGGCCCACTATGGTGGGCTTTTTTCACACTCCTTTCCTGTGTCTACTACAAAGAACCATTTTACTTCAGCTTTAACTTTTGATGGAAAAAACTTGCAAGTGATTGTGTCAGCAAAAAAGAGTTTTCCATTGCTATGCCTATTTCTATTAAAGATAAGAGGCAGCATGCATACCATCTTACTAGACAGTGAGCTCTAGGAGGAAAGTCATTGTTCATGCACAGCAAGTCCTGCATAGGCAGAGGAAGGGCATCTGTAAAAGAAATTGATACACAAGAAAACATCAGCATCCATTCAGCTGACTTAAAATTATATTAGCAATTTGTTGAATACAAAGCATACTAATAGCAAAACATTAGATCACACCCATCAGATCCCAGAAAATTTCACACAGAAACAAATCAACACACTGAATTCCACATTCCAAAATATCCTTACAGGTATATAAGAGAACTATCATCTACCTTCCACCAGTTCTTCCTTCCCGTCTTTGTCACTGGGGTCTTGTACAAGATAATGATGGGTAATTGAGAATTTGAAGTCTGCAAATGAAATTTCATCTGATTTTTCTTCCCATGCTCCTGTGGTGTATACACCCTGCATATAAAAAAAAGATATTATTTGATCACATAAATTTAGGCTAACATTCATAAGCCTTAAAAAGTATATTACCTACATGATCTATAATATTTATACACCTTTTTCTGCAGCTAAGTATTTATTACTAAATAGCTAAGCATGATTTTATTTAAAAAGAAAAAATTCTCAAAGCACTTCATTATGAAGGCAGCTGAATGCTAAAACCCATGCTGCCAATAATCACTTTCATTTCAAGGACCAGATATTCCCAAAGAAGTCTTCAGAATTAGATGGCAACAAAGCAGCAGATAAATCCTCTCATATACAACTCTGCATCTCATGCACACGCACCCTCAACTTTGCCCAAAGACAGGAGTTTCCCACCTGGGATTCTATCTATATCTATACCATTCCACACAAATGCTACTTTGATATTTTTTTTTTAATATGCTTTCACTGATAAATGATTTTTTTTTCTATGATCTGCAAAACTTCTGTCTGTCAGCATAGGAAAGTTTCTAGGGAAAAAAAAAGAAGAGAACATCACTATACAGAATTGTACACTGCTACTAGAACAAACCAACTTGGACAACCCTTTAATCTGTAAAGTGTGCCTTCTCACTAGGAATTAAGAAGAAGGGTCTGGTCTAGGAAAGAAGACACACTGGAATACACTGACAGCTAAGGTTGAAAAGTAGTTTATTAGATAACATATGAATTCTCTGTACCCTGACTAAAATTAAGAACTGTAAAATTCCTCTGGACACAGTAGCTATCCAGTCCAGAACAGCTGAATATATTTGCACTAGTATGCAGAAGAGCACAGCAATTTCCTCTGCATTTTACAGGACTGATTAAGCACTACAAAGGCTCTAATTAGACTCTGAAAAAAAGTCACTCTTGTAAAACATACTGAGTCACAAGTAGGACTACGTAAACCTCAACTGTATGTATGTGAGGTGTGACAAAGGCACACGGCAGGGCAAAAAAATTTCTTCAGAATTTAGAACAGTTTCAACCATGCTTCCAAATTCAAAACAAGGGGGAGTAAAGGGGGGAAATCACCAGGCCCTATATGAAGATCCAGGTTTATCAGGGAAATAGCCTGTTTGGCAGACAGCCTACCAATAAATTTACAAGCATCTGTGAAATTGCCATTTTTACAACTGAAATTCCCCAGTAGAAATCATTATCTCCCACACTTAAGAAAACAGCAAGACATGTAATAGACATGCATTACTAGTTAGTAATTCAAATTCCAAAGAAAATACAGAAGCAGTAACTGACCTTTTCTAGAGGTTTGCTTGAAGAAATTCCAATAAGTTTCCAGTCATTCAATACTTCTTCTATTTTTGAAATAAATCTATCAGGGAGGAGGGAAAGGCATTAACATTTGCTGAACACTAAACTTGTATTATAACTCAGCTACCTAAAAAGCAGGCTATATGTTGTCCTACTATGGAATTCCTTTAAAAAAAAAAAAAAAAAACAAAAAACAAAAAACAAACAAACAAAAAACCCAAAAACCTAAAGAAAAAGCAATTAAAAAAAAAAAAAAAAAAACAAAAAAAACCAACAAACTATCAGAATAAAAACAGAACAATTGCTTCCTTGTACAAATAAAATGGCCCTCCTACATTTACATTTCAAATGACAGTCACTTTTAGCAACTGCTATGAGCATGCTTAAAGTGGTTACAGAATCTCACCTTTTTAGGGGGGGTCGGATTTTTTTTTCCTGATATGGCAGCATATTACTTTTAACACACACTCCTGTTTCTCCATTAACAGACAAAATGCATTTAAGACAAAATTATAAACTAAATTCATATTTAAATCACAGTGCTTAGAATATCTATCTCCTTTTGTCAAAGACATCACAGCTTGAAAAAGCATCTTAAAAAATAATGTTAAGACTATAAGAGCACTCTTCACCTTGAATTTTCTTGTATGCTGTTAACTTTCAAAGACTTCAGCTGTAAGACGACTATTTTAATAATAGCAAGATACTTAAAAACCACATAAGCCTTCTAGATGTTTATTCTAATCCCTTGCAAACAGATAGCAAACCAGAGCTTTGTTTAAGTTCAGGTACAGCTTGGCTAGATCCTCTTAACCAACTCATCAGTGACAGCCACAGCCTCGGCAGCAGAGACAAGCCGGAATGACCGTGACGAGGCCCCGGGTGCCACGGACATCGGCCGGCGCGGCAGCCCGCAGCACAGGGGACTGGTCCCCTCGGCAGGAGGGGCTGGGGCAGACACGGCAGAGACCCGCTATCCCCTCGCCGTGACGGGAGCAGGACCAGCGGCAGCACCTACCTCTCCCACTCGGAGGCGGTGGTGAAGTCCGTGATCTCAAACACCTCCGACTCGGGCTGCGGAGAAAAAGGGGGAGAAGCAATGAGCTGGTAGACTGCCACGACGAAGCGCACAGGGAAAAGGACGGGGAGAACACTCACTTCACTGTCCGCCGCCATCTTGTGCCACTGTCGGAACCCCCCGGCCCGGGCGCAGAGGCTCACGGGAAGGCGGCGGAGGGCGGTGCGAGCCGTCCAGCCCCGGAGCCGATCGCCACAGCCGCATTCCACGCCGCGGCAGTAGAGCGTCCTGTGACTCCTTTCTCTCCGCCCTCCGTGGGGCGGGGATATCCAGGCTGTTCTGCCGCTCTCGCGGCTGGCTGAAGCGCTTCACGGGCTCTGATGAAGCGCCGCCTGCTGGGGTGTTTACCTCAGGGAGATGTGAAGCTGGGGCGTGGGTTGGTCCCGGAGACTCTCCGACTCCGTCGGCGGCAGCCCGAGAGGGTAAACGAGGTGCTCTGCCGGCTCGGTCGCTGTGTGCCCGGGGAACGGGGACGCGAGTGGTGTCACAGCTTGGTACCATGAGGCCGGTTGTGCCGGGCACCTGCAAGTGTATTAAGTAATAAATACCTCCCTTTCCAGTCAGCCGGGAGCTGATGTGTCCCCAGGGGCCTGGTGCTTCGGGTTCAGCCTGATTCGGAGAAAATTCCAGGAACTCGCCAACAAAGTTTTAAGTTGACAAGCAGGTATTCTTTATTGCGGTACCAGGAGACACGGGGGATAGCTCTTCCAAGTGTGTCTCTGCCAGGCATCAACCAGGCTGTGCTTATATTGTCCTTGAACGTACATATTCTTTAGATTACATACATTACATCATACTTTTTAGAGAATGCCTCCTGTATGCATACAAAAATGTGGTAGTGGGCTTTCAGACCCCCGGTGGTTATTTCTTCATCACTTTGTTTTAGGATTGTTGTCATGTCAGTAACCACCAGGTGGTTCTGGCAAAGCTTATCTTAGTAATTTTCTTTTCTCTATAGTGGCTAACAAAGCCTAACGTTCTTGAGGTTACTTATTTACAACCCTATTCTTCAATCAACCCCATTCTTCAAGCCTAAAACGAAGCGGCTGCGCCTCTCGCCTCTCGCCTCTCCCCTCTCCCTTGTGCAACCCGGGGGGGTCCTCCAGGTCCTTCTGGCATCCAGCAAACCAATTCCCTTCAAAACCATTTCAACTCAGACTGAGACTGACTACTTTTATCCTTTCTTCTGCCTCAGCACAGTCTGCTACCTTAAAAAACAAACAAAAGCCCACAAAACCACGCAAAAAACCAAACAACCAATCAAACAAAAACTATCCTTGAAGTCTGCAGTTTAAAGGTGCCAAAAAGGATATAAAAAACTATTAATGGGGACCGTTTAGATGAGGGGCCTGAATGCAGTTGAAATTACTTTGATATGGATAATACTAAAAGTTACTTAGACAAGATACTAAAAGATGGAGGTAAACAGAAGAGAGAAGCATGCTTTGTTTTGGGTGCTGGAAGAAGTGACTGGTGATTAGAGTTGAAAATGCCACCGTTCAGTTCAGCTGTGCTTGTTTTCATAGGTCATTGCTGCTCTTTGAATTAAACTCCAAGCACAGTGCCTTCGGGGGGGGGGGGGTGGGTGTGTGTGTGGGACGGGCACACGACAGTTGCCTTAGCAACATCGTGTAAACTCAACACCCAAGTGTAGCAGGAGCTACCCGGAGGATGTGCCTGCTGAAGAGCCGGCTTCGTTAATAAGGACTACGTGCTCTGGAGTCGGAAAAACGTGCCGAAAACAAAATCAAGCTATACGTAATAACTGTCTGAATTCCTTGCTGTCCAGCAAAGGAAGACAGCTGTGAGCTAAAAATGATCTGTAACTTCTCTTTTCTTTGCTGTGCCTCTTTCACACTTCACTACTGAAGCACCAGGTAAGATGTTTATGCTGTTAGGGATAACTGTAGTAAAATTTCTAATGAATGTTGAAAATGTTTTGTACTACTGGGTGTGGGAGATGTATAACGCAGAGTATTTTATTCAGTTGAGTGATGTAAGGAGAAGAAATGAAGTAAAAATGCATGTGAGGAAAAGATCAGGGAAAATTAAAAAAAAAAAAAAAAAATAGCAACATAAGAGCCATTAGGTGCCCTTTTTTCATAGTTTTACATAT